>NC_060207.1:178861250-180305000 GCF_021130785.1 Homalodisca vitripennis | reverse complement strand
TTTATCGATGGTGTGGTTATTTACAAACCCCCAAAACCCCCATTTTTGTCATACAAACCGGAGATAATTGCAGAAAAATAAAAAAGTATGAAAACCATTTTAACTCTGTATTAGTGAGGCAGTATTTTGACAGGCTGAAACAAACAACTCGGAAGACAGATAAATCACACGGCGCGGCGCGGAGCGTGGAGGCCGAGGATGTAAAGAGAAATGACGGCCAGAGCTCAACTCTACCCTCCATTTGTTACTGTTCCTGAGCATCATTTGTTGCTGTTTTGGCGCTCATTTTAAGGAATTCATTGGTATAAACTATACAGAAAGAAGTAATACAAATCTTTTGCTTAGACAATAAAAAACAAATAACTATTAAATAATATAATAAGAGTCGCAAATATCCTTTCTTTACACACCCAACATAGTTGAAATTTGCATTTACGAGTGAACCGCTGTTAGTATCATTATGGTTTGCTATTTAAATGTTTAGACAATTTCATGTTAAATGTACATATTTTTAGATGAATATATAAAGAAAATGGCAATTTTTGTTATAAGTTAATGGAGATATTATATTATCAGGGAGGTGAAATCGTAGTCTCTGATATTTAACCTTCGAAACCAACAAGGTAAACGCTTCCTCTGAAACTCTTCATCAATGGTCAAGTTTTGTTGCTTGCAACGAAGAGATCATCTACTAGAAGAATATTTAAGACGTGTCATAGCCATCAGATATCCTCTGCTATGTCCGGCGAGCCATGCTCATGAATGGACTTCCACCACCCACTATCATTCCCACAGCAGACCAAACTGCTGTGAGTTTTCAACTAGCACATGGTGTACAATAATTATGCTTTTATATATTAATATGCAGAAATATATAATAATATGCAAAATCTATATAAATAAACCTTTAAATAAATGTAGACCTTTCATAAATAGTAGTGGAATGAAAATTTAATTTTAAATTCATTTTAAATTTTTTCTTTCCCTAGTCATTTTAATCGCGTTTGGACTCCTTTTGTATGTTTTTGTAAACAAATTGTATACAGTGGAATGGGCTGAATTAAATAAGAATAAAAAATTCGAGTACACAATCATTGGGTGCGCGTACGAGAGAGCTTTAGTAGGCGAAGACCCACAATTCCAGTTGCCACAGCAACCAAAAATAATGTATAATGGTACTCTCCTGATAGGATCATTGACAATTTAACTTACCGGTATGGAGTGTGAGCGAGAGAGTAGCTCATTGTGGATCCGAGTGTGCCTTAATATCGTGTTGTTGTCTAACATTATGATCGTTGTGCGATCACTCTTCATAGAAAGGTCCTGAAGACTTGAAATTTGGCAAGTACGATCCTCTGGGTCCAAGAAATACCTATACTGATTATTATTTAAAAATATCAAAGAGCAGTGAACCCGTCATATGTACGATAACTCTTGATAGAAATACCACGTGTACTTAAAATTTAGTGTATTGGTTTCTCTTCGTCGAAGGAACAACTGCATTAACTTTGGGATAAAAAAGTAAAACGTCCGTCTACCTCTGTTTGTTACGTTCTGTCAGGTTACTCGATACTACGCGCTCCGTTGCAACGATTTTTAAACAAGGTTAAATTTTATTTTTGCACCACATATTTACAGTGGTAAATTTGATTTTTAACTCATGGAAAGTTTTTAAATTTTAACGGTTAAGAAAATAAAATTGGAGGATTAAGCTTTTCTTTGAGGTCTTAGTTGAGAACCTATGTACAGTGGTTCCTATCGACTAAGGTGACCGACTAGTAGATGTGCAATATTGGTCTGAATGACTACCACACGTGTTGTCACATTAAATGTCAAATGTGACGTGTGACGTGTCGCATGTGGTCACATTAAACGTGGTAATGTTATATGCGACACGTTGGCTTGGGCTTTATCCGATTATTGTTGGTTCGACTGCGAAGCCAGAAGACACTACAGCAATGCGATAAAACTTCTGGGTGCCGTGGAGCGGCAAATAATAAATAAATAAATTATATTTATTTATTACTATTTTTATTTAAGGAATATGCAGTTACTCTCCATCGTTTTTCGTTTTTGAAGCCTATATCTCAATTATGTATCGATGTATTCTCTTCACTAACGATCAGCCCATTCCATGGATGGACATTCTACATAATCGAAATCGATATTGTCTATGTATAATAAATAAAGTTGCATTCACAATTTTAAGTCTATAGCACAGTTTATTCTCTAGATATCCTACAGGAAGTTACGGTAATTCCCAGACAAAACACTTTAAATCTCGTGGATTGACATGCACCACCACCGAAGTCTATGTTGCCTGTATAGAAACGATATTTCATTCTAAATTTCTAGTTTAAATCTAAATTAATTTCCTAGATATTGTGGAACAGACAGACAGAAAAGAAATTTCGTCAGCAAGCCTAAGTAAAAATAAGGTTTTAGGTGATTTTAAAAATATTTAGCTTGTTTCACGCGTTGGATATATATTTTAAGTACCACTGTTGACTTGCACACCTTTTTGAACATGAAATATGATATGATTGTAGGGATATCAGACAGCACAGAAAAGCCGGTTCAAATCACAATAGAATTGGATCAGCCTAACACGACCTGAGAGTATCTACCCAGTCAAGAGTGTACCACGTGTAACACTGTTAGTTACGTTCGTAACAGTCAGATATCACTTCAGGTACTGTAACAATGTTGATGTGTCAGAGTGTTGTAGTTGCAGCTCTACAGCCCTCACTTGTCCAGATCCTATAAACAAACTACAATATTGACCTCGCTGCACACCGTGTTGACCGTTCTCTTTACACCAGTGACAAAACAACCATACTGAGTGTGTGTGTGTGGTCCTTTTGAACAGCTGGTTAATACGTATACGGTGATTGAATAGCTAACTTGTATAGGCTAACTAAATTGAGTGAAATCAACCAATAGGGAATTTTTGAATTTTGAAATGAACCTATATGAAATGATTCCGAATTGTTTTAAATTCAGTGAAAATAACTAGTTTGAATCATATAATTAGTATATAATACTACATCTCATTCAACTTTATGTTGGTAGTTCAAGATTGACGTGAAACATGGGTAAAACGAGGGAATTTAACCCTTGTGAACCCCATTTCTTACTTCGCATTGACCCCACAGAGCACTAGCTGGTCGACCTGTTTTCAAAACCTTACAGTGGGCAAACGTTTGTTAAATTTCTAGAAACATTCATTTCCGAATTTTATTCTTTGGTTGATAGGTAGATACGTGTGTCATATTAAGCGGTTAACAATTTTTCACAGAGTAAACACACTTATTTCTGTACAGAAACTGTGATTAACATTTAAAGATTTATTAAAAAAATCTAGATTATCAAGTTGTGTTACAAAACCATTAATACATTTTTCTTGCAATCCTTCTTTTTCCTTTTCAAAAAGTCCATACTTTTTCCGGACAAAGTAGGTGTCTAGGGTATTTCACAACAATTTATAATGAGATTTTAACATTAAAATTTTTGAGCTACTTTTATACATGATGTCGATAATTGCATCCGCTGCACGCTTGGACAGCAATGTACATCACGCTCGCCTATAACCTTTATTCCTCTGCTTTGTCTTCATAAATGTCGTGCCATTTCGTCGGTCGGTGACATCGATATCACTTGGTGTCATTGTAGCTTGCAATTAACTGATTCTACCCGATCCTCTGTGTATTTCACCGTTATTTCGGCTAAAGACTTCATTACATCGTCGGTTGGTTAGTCCATAAGTTGCATACTTAAATGTGGTCCAACCGGTTAAATGTGGTTTGTTCGGTTAAATAAAGTCTCAGTGTCATATACGTTTAATATAACTTCCATGAAAATGTAGAGGAATTGCAGGTATTTAAATTAGGACATTTGAGCAAATTAATGTCTTCAATTAAAAATTGCCCAAAATACCTTGTCGTCATAATCCAAAATTTCCCAACGGCCAAAAAAATAGCTGAACACAATGTTTAAAGTACATACGCAAGTTATTGCTTTGGGGGAAATAATTTATAACTTAGAGAAATGACAATTTGTAAAGAAATATTAATTTTAAATTAAATGTTTTCCAATAGAATGTTATTCAAGAAAATTTAATTTCTCTTTAAATAGAAACTATACCCTACAGTCATCTATTATATACATACTGCAAGATACAGTAGAATGCTTAGCCTATATCTTACAGTTTTATCTTGAGATTGGTTATACTATGCTTCAAAAATGCAATTTTTAATGGTTACAACGCCGGGTGGAATGACAACATTCGCTTTTTTTGTCTTCAAAAAAATAAAAGAAAACTAAAAAGACTAGAAAACTGTTCAAAACAAAAGTATCCCAACACCGACTGCGTCACTTATAGGGAGTAAATCATCCTGGACTAACAAAGAATATTAGTTCAACAGAATACAGTTTAAAAGAATGTACAGGCAATATCTTTTTAATGGTTTGTCTATTGTTGCAGCGTACCAGATGTGGCCAAAAAATTACACAACTGATAACACAGATTACTGCTAAATAATTAATACTAATTTAGACAAATTTAGGGCCTCTGCAGTATAACCGACAAATTCTACATGCTGCAGTACAATTAAGTAAGTAGTGTATTATAAAATGAAAAAAGCCTCAACTTTACTCGAGAGGCAGAAAATTTGGATTATTAATACGTATGCTCTAATTTCGTGTGCGAGCATTAACAAATCGTTTAACATAATACATTTTTGATTAATCAAGACCTTAACAAGGTCTGAAACGATGCTCACTTGTTTTGAAAATAGTATTCTTGGAGCTTGCCTACCATTCAAAATCAATAAATAACCTTAATAAAATAACCACCATTCAAAGTCCATTGTCATTTTTTTATTCATAAAATATATGTAATGCTACTTTCGTTATGCTTGTATTAAAATTACTTTGAATTTCTCAATCATGAAATGTTTTAGTCGTTCTAGAATAGTAGGAACACATTCCAATAGGCTTTATATTAGCATTAATAGTTACTTCTGAAACTCATCATTGATAATATTCCCACTTGATAATAGTTGGATACTATTTAATACACAATATATTACATAGCAAAATTTATTGTTTAATTTTTCACTTAAATTTATTGTTTGAATGTCTAACAATATTGATTACTATGAATGTATGAACACTAACTTTTGTGGCACTAAAAATGTTTAGGAGGCATTGGAGGTCCAAAATGTAGGCGATCAAATTCAAAATGTTTTTCACGAAAAAGATAATGTTAACAGTTTGTCGTATGACCATATACCCGTTATGAATTTTAAATTTGACCCCAACATCTTCACTATGAAGATTTTTAAATACTATAACTGATAATGGTTGAGCTTATTGAAAGATCATAAAAAGTTCTTTCGTAAAATAACAAAGAAATGTTATGGAGAGGCTTAAATTAGTGTTCTGTACGGACAACTATATATATATATATATATATATATATATATATATATATATATATATATATATATTGAGGGCTTTTAATAATTTCATATGTATTTGCGCATAATTGTAAATTCTAAAAACTATCCTACATCAAACATTTTCGTGGACCATAATAGTCCGTTTTGTTGCTGTAGAATGGACTGACTTTCTGTAATAATGACATGGATCCTCATGAACTGTAGCCTGTACTAACTTTGAATACTCCATTTAAACGACACTTGAAATATTGTTCATAAAGACAGGCTAGATACTCAATTCTATTAAGTCACTAACTTTACCTCCATTCAGCCAATTAAATATAAGGTTTGTCTACGATCTATGGTTACGAAACGTCATAAAGAGCACCGTATTATGTAAACAAGCTTTTGCAACCAAGTCAAAGCTCTGTTGTTTCATTAAAAACCAGTTTCTGTGCCAATTAGATTCCAAATGTGTGTTTCGAGTTTTACTAAACCCTCTGTATACATGACTTATGTGTGTATATTTCTAAGTGATGTATTATGTAAGATAATGTAGTACAGTTTATAACGCAGTATTTCCTCTCTTTTTATATAAGATAGAATCAGAAATATTGTTTACGCTCGGCATATACAACGTCTCTTAATAAAAACAATGTTCAGTACACATGACAAGGTGCTTTTACATATTTAACGAATTATTTTATATCCGAGTACTATATAGGTCATACATCCATGCAATATTAGGTAAGACGCATACTCATTCTTCAGATCACAGTATCATCCTTATGATGTAGTGAAGGTTGTATCTTTTCACAAGTTTAGCGATATGCTCTCATACTTCTTTATATGTATGTATATCAACTGTTTTATCTCTAACAAAATAAACATACACTTTATAGTCACTGCTAGTTTCAACTTCATATGTGTGGTTTATTTCGGACTGTTTTCACTGAGCCATAAATCTATATTGAAAACAAGGGAAATGCGACAGGACAACTGAAATCTCTATCAAACTCGGGCTTAGTCGAGTTTTTGTCGATTTCAACCGTCCACTGTACAATACAGCGTAGTATAGTTACAAAGAGATGAAATGAAACAAATCAGATTACTGTAGAGACTGTACTGCTCAGTACTCAATAACATGACAGCGTAGTATATACTCCAAAGCTGCAAACCCCAGTCCGTTCGCTAAGTGACAGTTATTGCTGTTTATTCCAGTAATCTTTCCTCAGTAGTCAATAACATGATACTGTAGAGACTGTACTGCTCAGTACTCAATAACATGACAGCGTAGTATATACTGCACAGCTGCAAACCCCAGTCCGTTCGCTAAGTGACAGTTATTGCTGTTTATTCCAGTAATCTTTCCTCAGTACTCAATAACATGATACTGTAGAGACTGTACTGCTCAGTACTCAATAACATGACAGCGTAGTATACAGTCCAAGTGACAGTTATTGCTGTTTATTCCAGTAATCTTTCCTCAGTACTCAATAACATGATACTGTAGAGACTGTACTGCTCAGTACTCAATAACATGACAGCGTAGTAAATAGTCCAAGTGACAGTTATTGCTGTTTATTCCAGTAATCTTTCCTCAGTACTCAATAACATGATACTGTAGAGACTGTACTGCTCAGTACTCAATAACATGACAGCGTAGTATATACTGCACAGCTGCAAACCCCAGTCCGTTCGCTAAGTGACAGTTATTGCTGTTTATTCCAGTAATCAATGCTGTTTCCTCAGTACTCAATAACATGATACTGTAGAGACTGTAACGCTCAGTACTCAATAACATGACAGCGTAGTATATAGTCCAAGTGACAGTTATTGCTGCTTATTCGAGTAAACTTTCCTTGTCAAAAATTTTATCACATTTGTTGGTCGTAATTCTTATTATGTATTAAGTGTAAAAGGAAATATGTTTCTTCGTGGATATTTTTAACGTGCTCAAGTTTAAAATAGACAGAATTACCGTTATTACTATTTTATGATTGTCTTCATAGTGTTTAATTATGTAGGTCTAATTTAAGATATTGAATATTTAAATAGATAAAATGGACTTAAACTTATATTAATAATATATTATAACAATTCACGAGAACAAGCATTATTGAAACAGCAAGAATATACCAAATTGGATATGCAAGAGTACTTATAAGGAAGTAGGTTATCTATGGGACGCTTTCTCTTCACATGTAAAGATAAGTAAGGAAGCTTTTAATATTCCACTACTTCAAAAGGAAACTAAATTGTTTTGCCTTCAAACAATATTTTAAAATCGATTAACTGCTTATTGTTTATGAAAGCATGGTTTATTTCATTTTGAGTGTCCACATAGTATATTTAAGTTATATAAAATATATTTTAATGATTTTAAACCTTTTTAGGGTCCCAGACATTTGTACCCACTTTGCATAAGTGCTAAAAAATAATGGTATTTTCTCTTTTAATTTTGGGACAACACTTTCTGGAATTGGGGCTCCCAAATACAGGAGCCAGAATTCGGAAGCTCTCAGTAGCTGTGAATTCCTAGAGGCCGAGATCTTCAGGGGCTGGGAACTCCCACAGTTCGGAGATCCCATATACTAGTGGCTGCCTGAGATTAGGAGCTCATATACTCATCATAAGCATGTTTGAAATAACAAGGTAGATATATAATCTTACCGCGTTTTTCTCTTTTGATTCAAAACTCTTGTCAGTTTGTTGTCGCAATATTTATTAATCCATAATCATCAATACCTATTTTAAAAACATTTACACGATGTTCACGACTTCTTCGTCCTCGACGACTCTCTTGGCATGGTTCCTCTGCTCATAGGCATGGAAGTTATCTTCTAATTCACCATCATTAAAAAGTTATTAAGAATTAATTTTAATAGTAGAAAATATCAAACAGTTTATGCATTAGCGAATGTGTAAAAGTAGTAAACCAGTATTTATTATACTGAAAGTGAAAAACAGAAATAGTATTGATAACAGTTGTGCAGAAAGTGGTTGCCCCATTGACCTTGAACCCGTTACTCACCACAGGTGCTATCAGCTGGTTATCACTATGCCCATACCAATGTGTGTCGACTGCTATTTCTGTAGATAAGCAAATGCTTGTCCCCGTTCCCCTATCACACTTTCACACTCGAAACTCTTTACTTGGATAATTGTGCTTCTAGTACGCCGTACTTCGGTGGCATCTTCCTGAATGTGTTCCACTCTTGGAAATAATTTGTTGTCAATTCCGAATCTATTTGTACAGATGAGCCAAGGGATCTGCGTGTCCGGGCCAGCCGGTCGGCCGATTGTCGGGCGGGGGAGTCTCTTCCATGAACATTGGGCTTTCCCTTAGAGCACGTCTTTCGATATTCTCGTGACCCAAGAGGCAAGAACTGGAAAATAATAATCACAGAATGACAGTGCGTAGGTGAGATCAATGTTTCGTGAATGGGTAGTAGAGCCTCGGCCGCGCACTCAGATCCCTTAGCCGTATGTAAAATATACTCGGGAGTGTGTTGAGCCACAATACCAATCTCAGCATTGATACCATTAAAATAATCGTATAAGTTTATTGTACGTACTTGACTGATAACGATGGAATATGATGCTACTCCAATGGATAGTGCAATACTACTGGTATGTATTATCTGAGCGTCAGCGAAGCCACTCATTGTGTCGGCGGAATATCTTATCTGTCTGTTTGTCCGTACGTATTTTCGAGAACGAACTGATTTATAGATTTGAAATTTTGTATAGGCCTATAGGGAACAGCGAGTTCGATGATGGTGCACTATGAGTTTTGACTGATAATTAGGAAAGATTATATATAACTCAGAATGATATTTCAAGAATGAGTGGTAATTTTGCTATCACTAAGCGTTCAAGCAAAATTCCTATTCTTTCTTTATCTCTATATATCAATGTGTGTTAACTACCTATGTTATGTGTTGCAGTGGATATCGTAAGAAAGAATTTTGCTATGGGCTACTGTGCATGTAATTGTATTTATACGTATGTAACGTTGTGTTAAATGATAGGCGGTGTCCTCCTATAGAATTTGGGTGATAGTTTGCGTTGTCTAACTATCCGCAAAACATTTCAAGAAAGATTTCATGTGTTGACTTTAAATTTGGCATGAAACTTTATTCTACGTAGACAAGAATGATTTCGATGTTGTATACCCATCCATATGACTCTTCCGACCGTCATCAACCAGTAGGCTGGCGAAATGTCTCTTCTATCTGCCTGGGAGTTAAAGAAACCTTTTATAAGGCAGCTGCGCAAAAATATCATAATTTGTACCGCACACGAATAGCTATGAATGCTCTGGAATGATGAATGAACTTTAATCACCTGTACACTCACAATACAGTAATACTCATAGAAAACAATCATGCTATGGTTTATATACAATAATAACTTTATGAAAGGCATGTCGTAAGTGTCTGATCAAAAACCTAAGATAATAATAATAAAAATACCAATAGTCTAAACAAAATAACAGTTAGTAACATTGCTTCAGGTGAGAGACAAGACTTTGGGATAAGAAAAATGTAAGTACTGTACATAATATCGATAAGTCGTTAACATGTACAGCTCGAGTCGGATATTATTACATGTGATAACTAACCAAGCTTGTGTTATGTTACAGGTACATTTGTTGCCGCATTACACGTTCAGAGCGTATGGTAATTATAATGCTGACAATGCTTACTTTAGCGTTTACGTTAGTTATTGCAGATGTTTGGATTATGTTGAATTTTTACTAGTGAATAATTATAATTGCTCATAAATCAGGACAAAACTTTCTATGTGTACATGTAAATACATTCTGTCTTTTCATAATTTTTAAATTTTGCATTGGAACGGAAATTATAAAACTGTTTTTCTTTTAAATTACTTGAAATTAAACGTCCTTCCGAAGAAACTATAATTAATTATGTTTCCTGCTTTTGAATAAATGGTAGACTAAGGGTAAAAACGCGCACTAGCACGGCCAAGACCAAGACCACGACCAAGACCAAGACCAGTACTGGTCTGGAACAGCACGGCCACAACCTCGACCAAGACCAAGACAGTTTTGTAATGTACTAAACAGACAACAATCAGTCTGTAAATGGATGTCGAGGAATAGCAGTGGCCGTGTAGTGTACCGTAAATATATAAAAGGTAAAAAAAAAACACTGTTGTACAGACATCGCCATTGGCATATTCATCTGATGAAAAATCCCACAAACAAGGCCTTTCCTTTATCTCCTGTATCAAACCTCCTGTTTACCCTAAACGCGCACTAGCACGGCCAAGACCAAGACCAAGACCACGACCAAGAACTTGCAGCCAGGACAACCTGAAATGATGTGGAGCAACGCGCACTAGTCAGACCAAGACACGACAAACGCAAGACAGACGCACGACCACAGCTGTACGCTCTGGTCGCACAGACCAAGCGCGAGACCAGCTTGACGTTGCGGCCAGGCTTCCATCAGCTGTTATAGAACAACGCGCACTGCCTACGGCCAAGTCTGCGACCAGGAGTAGTTGAGAGAGGTTGGTGTGTGCGATTGAGCTGTTTGTGATTTGTGAACAAGTTTAGTAGACAGTATTGTAAAATGGCAATATAATGTGGGATTTTTCATCAGATGATTATGCCAATAGAATAATGAAGAAGGAAAAATGGGAAGAAATAGCATTGCTATTCGGTGGCGATGTCTGTACAACATCGGTACAGAAGAATAATTTATGTAAGTAGAAAGTATTTTTCTAACTTTTAATTACATATTTTAAAACTGGATGGACTAGAACCACTGTCTTCGACTTTTTGGGCAAAAAAACACAGCTTATTTATGGTAGATATGACCAGAAAATGTACCAGCAAGGATCTTCAATAGCTCCTCCTATGAATACTGTTGGCAACAACTACGAACTTCTCACCAGTCTACAAAGAAATACTTCAACCCCACATTCAATGACTGGAAGTAGTGTAAACGAAGACGACCAAGTGTCCCCATTGGTTCAATGTTTTGATGACATTAACAACAGTTGCTAGATCTAAGATAGACTAGTGTATAAATTTAAAAACTTAGTTTTTACAATTAATTTGTCATTTGTACTAAGTTTATATCCATTTACTATGTTACTTAGAATATTATTCAATTATTAAACTTAACCTTAACGTTACTAGTAGTTTTTCTTCATTTCCAATACACAAGCGCATGGCAGTATCAGTTCTACTCATGTGAGGTGAGGCGCAATTTTCACTAACAGTTCGTCAAAACTTTTAACACTCATACGCGTGTAGTTAAAAAACTCTTCTTCATGTTCACATAAATTAGCATGAAAACTAACGAAGTACCCTTTTAAAGGCCTCTCTGCTCTCAAGGGGTGTGTCCAGAGTTTTCTTTTACCTTTTACATATTTACGGTACACATACATGGCCACTGCTATTTCCTCGACATGCATTTTCAGACTGACTGTTGATTTTAGTACATTACAAAACTGTCTTGGTCTTGGTTGAGGTTGTGGCCGTGCTGTTGCAGACCAGTACTGGTCTTGGTCTTGGTCTTGGCCGTGCTAGTGCGCGTTTACCAATTGTTACCTTTGCCCACTTCAGTGCAATTAAATGGGTTTTATGAATGGACTGCTGAAAAATTAATGGTTCGAAATTTCGCCTTTTTACTAACCACAGTAACATAAGACAAGAAACATATTGAAGTTATAGAGGTATTAAATAAGTTTGAAAATTTTATCTCAAAACAGTACTTTTGCTCTATAACGATTATTATTTTATTGATAAATTAAGAGTTGCTATCATCACTATGTAAGTGTATATAACAAACTTATGAAATGCGAGAACATGTGAAACCGATCTATTGAATTAACAACCAAATTTTCGAACTTGCCGTGTATGGATCCGTTATGTAGTTTCTGGAAGTTACGATCAGATTTCCGCGAACCTGCCTGAAATCATCGTGTAATGAGTAAACTACAGGTATAGCATACAAGTTGTTTACCGGAACCCAGGAAGTCCCCATCAGCCTTGCAGTAATTAAAACAGCAATCAGATGACAGGTTGTGACTTGCCCTGCACCTGCTAGTGGGGTGGCAGATTGGTTACTGTAATAACCACAATTACTGCAAGGCAAGGGGGGGGAGGTGGGTTAGTTCTCGGTTCTCTCTCCCTCCTCTCATTACTAACGCTTTAGCATTTCACTAAGGTAGAGAACTTGTCATGACATTAGCATTATACGTTAGTAGCTAACAATGCAATAATATGAAACAATTATAATAATCATATTAAGCTATATATATTCTTATACGTACTCTAACATTGACAAGCCTTTTAATTTACCATTCCATATGATACCTTTTTCAAAACAGAATTAATTATGATGACTTTTACAACGCATGACACAAGCAAAACCTTGTAATTAATAAACTCAGACTATCCCTATTCAAAAAGTCTCATTTTTACTTTGGTCCAAATTTTTTAAATTCTCTTCCTCAGTATATTAGAAATCAAAATAGTTTGAATTCATTTAAAGAGTCACTTAGCTGATAGAGATTTCTATAGTGTACAGGAGACCCTCGGATAGATCCCGATATGATGCAGCATGTTGCTTATTAGTTAGTGTTGTTATTTTTTATTGCTTTTTCTAAACCTTTTGTGTAATACGATATATATATATATATATATATATATATATATATATATATATATATATATTATCGTACGTTACATTAGGTATTTTATGTTTAATAGTCTTAATAACAAATTATTAACTTGTTAATTTATTATTGACTGATATGCATTGACTTGTAAAAAAAAACTGGATGATCAACTGTGCGAATAAAGATTTAATTAAATTCTATATTATTACTGAAATTAAATGAATTTCAATTATTTTATTTATTTTTATTTAAATAGATGTACAAATTTCTTTAAACTACACTCAAATTCTACACTAATATTATTAATTATTTTTACGTATGACAACGAATTATTTGCTTGGCATGTTAAAATATTCAATGTTTATACAATTAGGTTGTACTTTTCAATAGAAATGAAGTTTGCATTTCGTATGTTCAACTTTATCCATACTAGTACACTGTATTTTAACCCTTATATGCTAAACATATTTACGTTTGTTACGACTTACGAATTAATAAGAACTTATGCAGTAGTGTGGTTAGTTTAAATAAAATAACACAACACAAACGGAACAACATAAGCATTTCTGTACCAGTAAAGCGTAATGATAAAATCCTTATCCCTGTGTCATTTATTATATTATTATGTAATTTTCCTATAAAGAATTTCCACTCTAAATGAAAATAATCATTTCACAGTTTATTTATCTTATTGAAAAGGAAATTCTAAACATAACCCACACAAGAAAAATATTACGCATACAGAGCAAAGACAGAGCAAAAACAGTTACAAAGAAAATAATATACATTTCGTCTATGAATATACAAAACACTATTAGTCAGCCACGCCACAGCACGCAACCAAAATTTAATAAAAACTTGTTATACCACCTAAGGCATCAAAACGTTGAAGAAAATACATATGTAATGTAAACCGAGTCAAATTGAAACTGGCCACCGTACTACAAACAAGACATGCAAGAAACCTAAATTTAATTTAAAAATAAAGACTTCTCTACTTATTTCAAACGTTAATTTCATATTTAATCCTCTGCTGACCCATTTTATTAATTTTTAATAATGTTTTTCTGGATTAAACCAATAGTTTATTTGATTATTTTATTTGCATTGTAAATATTTGTACGTTAATATGTCTGGAAAATTGTACTTAGTTGCCTAGTTTTATAAGGGTTTTGCAATGGTGTTTCTTTATTGAAGAGAATTAACTTTTTTGTATAATTAGACATAATCTTAGGAATATGACACACTATTGCAGAATCTCTAAGAGCTAAGAAGTTTTGGCACAGATTCTTTTCACGATTAGATTACATATTGTATGTAACAAAGTATATGAAACATCTGAACGGCACTCGGGCGGTGACACAATTATGTTGGCACTGCTTCCTTGATTGCATAACAACTCTTGCCTCAGAGTTATTTTATGTATCATATGAATGGTTTTGTGTTACTAAATACAACACTGCAATAATGGTACAACACGAAACATGCTTTCACAACAAATTTATGCTTTTTTGGTAAACTAAGAGTGTAGTTTATTAAGACTACAGTTTTACCACTTCGATATCATGCAGAATAAACTGAGAAATCTGTGACACGTAACGCAATGTGTGTGTGTGTGTGTGTGTGTGTGTGTGTGTGTGTGTGTGTGTGTGTGTGTGTGTGTGTGTGTGTGTGTGTGTGTGTGTGTGTGTGTTTATCCTGAGACATGGAGAGGTATTAATATTTATGGAAGAATATTTTCCTTCAGTTTCCGGTTTATCATCTTCTTCAGTCTGATAATAAACATGTATTGGCATTACTTTTTACAAACCTTTAACCTTGTGAAGAAAAACAACGTATCTTTATGATTTACGTTGACGTGGCCTTGTTATAAAGCCAAAGAAGCAGTTCTAAAGCAGTAAAAGCAC
This sequence comes from Homalodisca vitripennis, assembly GCF_021130785.1. Lineage (NCBI taxonomy): Eukaryota > Metazoa > Arthropoda > Insecta > Hemiptera > Cicadellidae > Homalodisca > Homalodisca vitripennis. The sequence continues at coordinate 180,289,987 of NC_060207.1, read as the reverse complement.
TTTGAAGGGTAAAGGTGTTTATCGACTTTAACAGATGATGCGTTCAACGCAGCTTTAAACACGCTTGACGGAATTTAATGTGATGTTCAGCGTCAGAGTGTCCCTTTAGCAGCGAGCTAAGGCGTATGTATGTATGCTCTAATAGTATTTCAACACTGAAAACAGGTTTGGAGATAAATAAAATTATACCTTTCAGTACAAACAGTACTAAGTATAGGATAACGTTAATGTACTAGGTAGAACGTTAATGTATACAGTTCACGTGTCGCGTGACAGGCTTTGCTAAGCATAGAACGAGGTAAGTTACATGGAGGGACATATAACGTTAATGAACTCGATGTATCACCCTGAGTGATAGACTTCACCAACACTCAGCCAAGGCTCATGATCGAGGATACATTATCTATCATTCTCGAAATAACTTATATCGAAGTGAAGGTTTATTCAATTCAACAAATTAATTGGTTTTCGAGATATCCGGTGAACAGACTGGCAGAAAAGAAGTTTTGCCAGAGATCTGATCGATTGGCTTTGCTAACGTCCAGCCAATAAACATAAATTAGTTGTAAGGATTTACTCTGGAAAGTATGGGAGAGAGATATCTGTAAGTATTCGAGTGTTAAAAGAGGATGTATTGAAGATTTTTTCTAAGCGTTATTGGACAGAGTTTAAAATGATTTTACTCAACTGAAAAATTAATGTGATTTTATTAGTGATTTAATTAGATTTTTTCAAGATATATTTAGAATTATAATGGGTGCTATAGTTTGGTCTAGCTTGTTTATTTATTTATTCCAACGTTAAATCCAATTCAATACATTTACGCATAGAATACATTTATAAATTATGAATACATATATTTAAATTAAATTAGAATAACAAAAGAAAAACAATAGGTAATAACTAAAACACGACATGGATATAACTAAACCAAAAAAGTTATTTGATATTTTTAAATAGGTTAAACACTCTTATTTTCTGAGAAATCTCAGTGCTATTACTTCACCATCGTTCCAACCACATTGCAGATTTACCACTACATTCTCACACATTTCCCTCCCCAAACCCAACGAGAAGTGAACGTGAATTGCTTCTGCCGTCGCGTCGTCGGTCGAGTGAGTATGTTTAGATCTGAATCACTCGGTCGGTTACGTTTGTTTACGTGGTCCTCTATTGTCGGACTGAAGTGGCGGAGTGGCAGAAATAACTTGTCGGTGTAGTCCAAGTACTGCACTTGACAGCATTACTTTGTTTCCGCTCAGTCTGGTTCTGGAAGAATTTGGTTGACTGGATGGTACAGTGGGACCAGCTTTTCTTTGCCAGTTTTCATATATATACACATACCATTATAGCTTTGTGGCATTACTGTCTTAACGGCGGCGTCAATGGTAACCGATTAGATACACCTCCCGATACATTTACAGACGATTAATGAAATAACTCAAGACTTAGCTTACAACCGACCTAGAATAAACCCTTAATGCTCTAACTCTACGAAAAACAATAACCCTTTCAATTCCAACATTCTATTCCTCTGGATACTGGAATGGAAGTTGAGAAACTTCATTCCGTGTAGTCGTGTTCAATTAAATAGTTTGGTTCTATGTAATTTCATTTATCTATTAGCTGACGATCCATAACTTACTTCATTCAAAATTTTCTTTATTTTAGTACAAGATTTTTTACAATTTTATTTCCTGCGTCGGTCATCACTTATATTAAAACATATTTGCATGAAGTATAATACATCGATTCGACTCATATTAGGCTATATCTACATAGTTTTTACAATCACCATTTTTATAATCCCATTCTTTTTGGGAACGGAGTTAGCAAAACATTTTACCATATCCAGCGATCTGTCATCATCAAACCTATACTTTTCAAACCTGTTACTTGTTTGGGTCATATTGACCAGACTGGATTTATTAAAGTTCGAACTGCGAAAAGAAATATACTTATTTATTGCACATGACTGTCATTTCCAAAATATCACTCTGTCTGTAAACTTATTTGAAGGTGCAGCAACTCGTTTCCATTTGGGTGAATTGGTTTGATTTTTTTAGTCACATTCCTTTAAGATTTAAGATACCCTTAAATACATTAAGTGTAAAACAATGTTGACTATCGGGGGCACTTTGAAACAGGTGAAGACAAAGTTATAAATTTGTTCCATTATGTACTGAAGAGAATGGAACAAATCTTCCCACAATATGTTTACATCATTGTGGGAAGATAAAAGATTCGTAGTTCTGTTTTCCCTAATTCTAACCTAACCTAACATAACCAATGTTAGGTAAAGATTGGGACAGTTAACCAAAGTTAAGATAGTTAACCAATCTTAAGACAAGATTCAATAAGAGCTGTGAATGTGAAAACCTAACCAAAACCCGAACACAAAACCTAAGTGGTTGTATACAAATCAACATTTTACAATGAGCTAAAGCCTTTCCGAACATGTTAGCATAGCTAAATTAGACTCCAGTTACAAGTTGTAAGTATGCTTGAAAGGCTCAACTATTTTTAGTCGTTTTTGACAGTGTTAGACGTTGATTATAAACATTGCCATTTTTATGAAAATGCATTTACTGGAATAATCTTTAACATATATTTCATATCTGATGTGGTTAGCCAAGCAAGTCAGAGTAGTCAAAAATATTCTTCAAAATCTAAATAAAACACAGTCGTTACTCGAACAGTCGCCATTTTTTTACCTACTCGGACACATTTTCATAAGACTTAAGTTTTAGAAAATATTAAGAGAAGTTTATTGGTTAGGCCGAATTAGACATAAATAACAAATACATGGTTTTGTACTATACCATGGTTCGTTATAGCACTATAAAAACTAAATTATATTAATAATGTTATGAGCTCTGTATAAGAATTTTATCGCGTGTTATTCAGCATGTATGTTTATCAGCTCTTATGAACAAACATCCCCTTGAAGTTAGCTGATTGCCCATAAATACAGAGATAGACGAGCGGTCTCTACTGCAGTGACTACTAGATTAACGCCACAGGATACAACTGGAGTGTATAGCTGCAGGATTAATTAATTCTATACCAAAAGGCCTTGTATACGGTTGGATCTAGCCAGCGTTATCGATGCAATACACAGTAACCGATGTGTCTATCTCGTCTTTATGGTGGTTATATGTGACAACTACACTGTACAAGTGAACACTAAAATTATCTGTACTTTTACAAAGCACATTTAGTGTTTCATTTTGACTTTAATACGTTTGTCAATGTTTGATCGTATATGAAAGAATAAAGCTGTGTTTTAAACTAATCTTGGTTGTCTATTCTCTGCTAGCTGTTATTAATTCAGAAGCTGTATTGAAAAATGAAATTTAAAGTGAACTACGCGTATTTTTTTTATTTATACTTAAGAAAAATAACAATCGGCGAAACTAGAAAAGCGACATGATGAGGGGGGGGGGAATCTACCAGTTTGATTTTAACAGGTCATGACTTTACTCGTATTCAAATAAAGATATGTAAAAGCAGATTTCGCAAATTTATAACTGAAAATGAGGTACCTTAGTCAAAAATGGTATGCCACATGTCTTCCTTCTCATTTAAATTATTGTACCCAAATTAATGATGACAATTTTCAAGATGGCCGCCGCAGTCGCCACTGGTCCTTAAGCTGCTTCTCTATGCTGCTACCTCATATGAGACTCCATTATGATTCCTCGCACTATTTTGCCTAAGCCTGTATAATAAGATTTGCGAATCGATCAATTTATATAGGCATTTCAAAAATTACCATTACGAAATTTAGAATACAAGTATTAAGTGCAATGAAAAATTAAAAATATTATTAATTTTGATTAGAGGCATCTGTGGTGTAGGATAACTACTACAAAATATATAGTCAAAAAGTATTTATCATAATACATGTTTTTATGATGTATGGGTAAACCTTATTTCTCTTTTTTTCTAAAACCACTGTCAGACATAATGAAGTATATGCTATGCTATGCATACAACTATGCATAAAACAATGACGTAGCTGTGCATTGCGTTTCGCACGCGTAATCTGAAGTAGAGGGCGAGTTCCTCCTTTGAGAACATCGCCTCTTGCTTGATCAAAAAGTCTGTTGTACATAATATATAATACTTACTTTTACCAAATTTTTTAGTGGTAAATCGTTTTTAGTTAGAACTCATTAACTAAACAAAAATTCACAGTTTTAGTACAATATCTTTTTGGCTACAATTGTTGAAATATAATGCCAACTACCTTGTTCCGATATTAAAAGATTTTCAAATAAACTTCTTCCAACGACTTCTTAGAAAGCATTACGTTTCTTTATTCATTTTCGTACTAGATACAGGTCAAATATTTATACCTCCTTTAAATAAAAAAAGAAGAGTATAAAAATTGCTTACGGTGAATATGTTTTTTTTTAACTTACCGTGAATATTGTTGTTAAAGGTGCATCTAAATTTAAAATAAAATTTGCTATACTAGAAAAAAGTACAAAGATAAGTAGAAAATTCATCTGGTTCAATTTAAATGGAAGTTTTGTTAATTAACTATGAGTAGGCTAATTATCCTGTCTAATCTAAAACTCTGTGATTATTGGATAGTATTTCAATTTATAATAATTCAGGTCTACTTAACTCAAAATTAATATTTTTTACTAATACGTCAATAAGTTAGAAACAAATCTTTTCTTTTCAGTTTAAAAATATAAATGATTTACACCAATAAAAGTAATAGGAATTTGTAATTATTTAAAATTTGTTTGCGTATAGAATTTTACCCAAATTTACAACGTCGGAATTTCAGATTATGTACCAATGTATTATTTTATGCATATACTGTTTTCACAATATTGTCACATGACTGATGAAACCGCGGTGAAAGTATTAGAAACATTAGTCATCGTTAAGTGATACACAAAAAAGTGACACTTCGTTTCGATGCCTGTAATCTGATCTTTTTCTCAGGTGTATAACTGACCTGACACAAGTACGTGACAGAAGACTACACATTCAGGCTAAAATCAGCTTTGGTGATCATATCAGAGCGTTGAACACGCAATAAGCGGGGATTACAATAAACACTTTGTGTGTCAAAAACACGTACATTGCACTTCATAAAACTTATTCTAGTAAGCTGAACTCAATAATACAGGTCGCAATACGTCTGCTAAAAGGGAACTAAATTACCGGTTCGGAAATGAAACAGGAACTTATCAGGTCGTACAGAAGCAGATAAGTAGAACACAAGACATAAAATCCTGCAACAGCACGTTTTGTTAAACATGGCAAGATATAAAAGAAGATATGTATTTTATTACTAATTTCCAGTGTAATTAAACTTGCCGCTTCTCCATCGTTGATAACAAAGTGCAACAATAAGAATGCAAATTTATTCCATCTGGCCGTCATTAACTTTAATACTCTGTTGGGTATAAAGACGGGATCATATTACTCGACACTGCCCTTTGGATAGGATGAATGTTTTCGAATAACTAGAATAATAAAATGTCTCTAACCGGAAGTTTTCTCATTTTTAATGCCAAGCTACCTTTTATAACCACATTATTCTCATGAAATTAAGTTGTAATACTTTGTGAAATTTGTAAAGCCTTAAACTATAAATCCTTTCCGTGTGGGATATATTGAATTTTAATACTAAAAGATACAATGTCAACACTGTAATAAAATAAATAGTTATTAAATCGTAAAACACAAAGAAAGCATGGGTTTTAATTGCTTTATAAACAAAGTCGCTATATTGGATTTTCAAACTTTTCTCTTAAGAAAACAGTTGAGAAAACCTTTATGCACTTAGTCTTGAAATTACCTTTGCACTGCTTCTAGAGATAAAGGGTATCCAGGATAGGTAAGATTGTGGGCAGCAGCCACCCCCTGTCGAGAATCCACGGAGAGAGATAGCGGGGTTTATATTTAAGACATACCACCTTTTAACAACGGTAGCCTAGTTCTGTTCCAGCCTATTCTAGTCAAGCATAGCCTAGGGAGGGGAGTTCGTACTCACTCATATTGATGCTTTAAAAACTTCAAGGAAGCCCGCCAACTACAGCAGTTCTTCTCCGAAATACACTAGGTCCTTTTACCACATTCACCACTCTACATTCATTAGTGATTTGCCTGCCCTTGAAATCCATTTAAGTGATACATCGCTTATTGGTGTACACAGTGTAGGTTCTACACTGCTAGGTATAAACCAGCCAGAAATTAACCCTCTTAGGGCATTTTCAAATTTTGCACCATGCACTAACTGAAAACATGCATAAGAACCGATTTTTAAATAGAAGAAATGTTTATCATCTTTGGTGTACAAGGTATCTCACTTTAGTAGCCTACAAGTGTACTCAGATTGTTTACAAACTTTTTTTCTACGATTTTCTCGTTTATATTCATGATTAGCCTACCCATAAGAAAAATGTAAAAATGTGCACTTTTAACAACGCTTAGCTAAAATTCATGCAATGCACCATAATTGAACTCGATGTACTTGTACAGAAATTAAGCTTCATGGAAAATGTAAAGCGTATAGGTTAGTTTGTTCTCAAAATATCGTGTGGATATATCGATCAACATATCTATATTGACATAGAGACAAACAGATATAAATGCAATTTTACAAACCCTCGAGCGATAGGCTTCGCTCACGCTCAGCTAATTATATACCAAATGTATAACATGTAAGAGACGAACCGATGATATTAACTTTAACAGTGTGCCAATGGCTGATCATAATGTGTCGTCAGTGTAGTCATGTAGGAGCTCAAAAAGTAATGAAAATATGAATAAAGAATGTAATGGTTGGTTGATTAATAAAAATTAATAAAACATTCAACATTGCTAAAGTAATGCATACAAAGTTACAGCTCTGCACTTTTCGTGTATTTGCTTGTTTTGTATTCAGAAGACAACTTTATAATTGCATTCTCTAAAAGTCTAATTTCAAGTTTACTGGTATCAAAGGCTTTGGGTTCTTTCTAGAGAACTATTAATTGTTGCTTGTAAAACTACTTTCCGACATTTTATTTAACATTCCAAAATAAAGCTAGTTGTAGCTCACAACAATGCATTGAATTAATTGAGTTAATTATATGATACTTTTTGATTAAATAATATTTATCACATGTTCATGGTAAACGTATACCAAACAATAGTGGAAACATTAAAAAATTAAATTTGTTTACGACATATTCTGTTTGGTATAGCACTAGTTAATTTTTCTGTAGTAAAGAATTTAACATTCGCAATACAAGTTAATCACATAGCACTTTAAAAGTAATTGTGTAGATTATTCATTATCTATTATTTCTTGTATCCCTAAAACAATGTTACTAACATAACAAAATATGACGATGAAATTTAATTAGTTAAAAGCTCAGAACCAGATTTAATAATGTAAATTACTAATGTTCCTAATGGCTGAGACCAAGCCATAGGTTTCGGTAGTAAACAACAATACACTCGTTAATGTCTCACAACTTCAAAATATATTGCAAATATTTCAGCTCGCGTTGAATATTTCAGTTGACCGGAAATGCACCAAGTAAGAAATTAATGAACGACATTTACATTTTTCCCCTCAGAATGGGAGTGCCGATGGCCGAGTAATCTAAGACGTTGGAATTCGAATCTGAGTTAGAGATAGCGCAGGTTCGACTTCTGTCTGTGACCTTTGCACTTTTTATCAGTACCATCGACCTTGTACTGTATCGACTCTCCCCCTTATTCTGTTTGATAAGATCCTCGCACAGGCCAGCGGCCCATCAGGACGGGCAAAATAAGGATTAAAAGGGGTCGGCTTCTCCTTTTTTTAATAAAAAAAATTCTTGCTCATATGAATAATAATAACTGCAGATAAGACTCATCTATACAATTAGTAAACTAAATCTAGAAATAAATACAACTAGCATGAATAAGTCTAAATTAATAGAGTACGTGTTTATTGTACCTCAATAGAACGTATAGAACTTATTGTATTTCATCAGTGTTTCTAATACACATGATGAGATCAAAATTCAAATTAAACAAAAAAAAAACTTCTACACAGTGCCAATTTAACCATATCATTGGATGTGTTTCCGATGTGTGTGGAACCACATCGCTTCCATTTCCGAAAATGAGGATTATCCCGAGGTACCATCTAGAGCGAACTCCTTCCGATATTTTGGTTTTTCAAAACATGGAACCGTGCACATGATCTTTTGAACAGATGGATATGCATCCGTTAGAAACATTACAGTACCATTAGGCCCCGGGCACGATACGAGCGGTGAGCGTCGAGCGTCGAGCGCCGAGCGTCAGAGCGGCACCGCTCTGCCAACGCTTTGCAATCGGGCCCCATATGTTGTCGTGCAAATGTGAAGAGGGGTGTGTCACGATAGACTTGAGCGGTGAGCGACAGTGAGCGGCGCCGCTTAGCGTCGAAGGCACCGCCAAACCCTGCCCGATTACTTTTTGTACGACGCTCGACGCTCAGATGAGTCATGCTTCTTTCCACGGCTTTCAGTCTATTCAAGATGGCAGAGGAGCAAGAACCACGTGAGCCTCCGGCAAAACTTAAGAAAATGGACATTGTTGCTTTGAAGAAGCTTAGTGATACTCAATTAACCGATTATTTTCTTCTCCAGTCTGCCCTTCAGTCTATTTAGAATAAAATCAAACGTCGGTACGCTCATCCGAGTGTACTGGAAAAAACGTTCTGGATCTTCTTTCAACTGTTTGATGAGATGGTGATACTCTCCATAAACCCTTCTTCTCCTGTTAATTGGATGAACTCTCCATCGTTTTATCCCGTGCTTGCAACCCCGAACTACACGCCATTTCAACATTGAATTTTCCGATAGCAACAGAAGATGTACTAGGTCCTCACTCGAAGGCATATTGCAACACACTCGCGCCGCTTGTATCGTGACCACCCTCGCCGCTCTGGTGACGCTCGAGTGCCGCTCGACACTCGACGCTCGACGCTCACCGCTCGTATCGTGCCCGGGGCCTTAACCTACAGTGAACTTCGTACGCGGTTCCATATTGAGTGCTACGATTATTCTTAGCACACAGACAAAGCGTACAACTGAGTTCAATTCAATTCAATTCAAAAAACTTTATTCTACAAAAATTTTGTTTAACATTCTATAATTCCCCATGTGCACTCGCACGTGCGGGGTTTTTATAATTTAATTATTATGCACTTTATTCTATATTGCTATATATGCAGTCTTTGTTGTACCACCGTCTCCCTGTATTTTATAAGCAATATAATTTGATAATAACAAACTGTACATATATAATAACTTACAAGAAGGAATAACAATAAATTAACAATATAACTAACATAACAATAACAATATTAATACATAACAAATAAACTTATTTATAACTCAACTGTCATAGAACCGAATTTTATACATTCTAATAAATATTTAATATTTTATTGCAACCTTTCAATAAATAAGCATTAATAAATAAACAAGACAAATTAACAATATAAGTAACATAACAATAACTATTAATACATAACAAATAAACTTAAATATGTCAACAATCATAGAATTTAATGTAATAACATTATAATAAATATTTTTACATTTCGCAGCAACTTTAAATAAATAAACATTAGTAACCAAACAAGCAATGGGCGTAGTTAAATAACAACAGAATATCATTATGCATTGCAAACTATGGCTTTGATTGTTCTCTTCAGAATTGGCAAGGTACTGCCAGGTATTGACCAGTTTGCTATCAATTATTAAACCTAAGTATTTAATGTTGGTTACCAACTCAATTGCATCACATTTACAGTAATAAACACAGCTATGCTTATGACATATCAACTTTAAAACATCTGTAGAAGCAAGTTTCCTATATGAAAAATTTATACATTTTGTTTTGTTTACATTAATTAATAACTTATTATTTGCTAACCAATGACTAATACTGTCTGTCTTTTTGTAATCGGAACTTTAACACATCAAAACTTCATCCTGTACAAACAATAGCAGTATCATCAGCAAATGAGTAAATATTTGAATGTATCCTCAATTTTAGGAGATCATTAATATATACAACGAACATGAGAGGACCAAGTACTCCTCCCTGCGCTATCCCATATTTTAAATAACAATCATTACTCATAGTTCCATTAATCCTTACAACCTGCCTTCTACCACATGAAAAAGAAGCCAACCATTTCAAGAGAGTGCCCTTCAGACCATAGCCTTTAAATTTTTCAACCAAAATATATGGATCAACAAAATCAAATGCACGAGCCAAATCTAAATACACTTCAACAATAAACTGATTTTGTTCAATTCCTTTAGTAATTTCACTCACATGCTGATATATAGTCAGTTCCCTTTCCAGGTATGAATCCAAATTGATTTTTAGAAAATAATTTTTTTTTCATAAAATATTCCATAAGGTTGTTTTTTACATGGGTCTCTAATATTTTTGACAAACAGCTCAAGAGCGAAATTGGACAATAGTTCGAAATTTCTTGTTTGTCTCCTGCCTTATGCACAGGAATAACAACAGCAGTCTTAAGTTTAGCTGGAAAAGTACCTGCCTGCAATGACAAATTAAAAATATGATACAACAATGGTACAAAAATATCTATATTCTTTTTTATAGTAATAATATTTATGCTATCAATACCACTTGACTTTTTATTTTTCATATTTCTAATAATATTACAAATATGTGCAGGTGTTATGTTAATTGAGCTCATTTCACAATTTACATCCGGTAGCCTGGGGGGCACCATTACATCCTCACCAAAATTGTCATGCTTCAAATAAGCAATGTATTCTGTGAAATATCTATTGAACTCATTAGCAATTAATTTAGGATTATCACATCACATTGCAATATTGGTGGAACTTATCCTACAATATTGATGCCCTTACAATTAATGCAGAGATTTGCTGTTAGGAATATATGTAATATGACTAGATATGAAAGTGTATCACATATATTTATGGAAATAGGCATCTTAAATTTACAGCAACTCTATGTTTTTTCTGTATATTAACTGAGTTTTATAGGTTCTACATTATTCCTCAAATTTGGGGTGATATTGCCGTGTACCGTAGCAGTAATTTAAACTTTACTATGTACTGTACTTTATCTAACCTGACGGGAGATCCCTAAATATCGATAGCCTCTCAGTCTAACCATGGCTTCTGTCAGAAGTCTTCACCTCTGAGCCTAAATGTACTATGTACTGTAATGTTATCGAATACTATGAACTGTAATGTTATCGAATACTATGTACTGTAATGTTATCGAATTTGGATGGAGATCTCTAAATATCGACAACCTTGTCTGTGTGGTTGTGTAATTTCTCAATTTCCTTCTTTGACAAACCACCGTACACAGTTTTGCATTTCCATATGAATTGACAAGATGCCTAATCCCTATCATGCCCAAAACTATTCCGTAATGGATATAAATCATGGTAGATTTCGCACTGAAGATTACATTCCAATGGTAATAATTGCAATATATCATCATATTAAATTGATACACAAAAAACACGCAAAACCAATTTATTTTGTATCTTTGAACATTTGTTGTTCTAGATTCTCTTTACGAAGTGAAAGAAGTTCTTAAACTAGAATTTGTTTTGCAATAATCACAACAGCTGTGCACAGTAAAGTTTTCTGCTTGAGATAGCCCCACTCTGTAGTTTTATAAATTCTTGGAATCGAAATTCCAACGATAAAATGCTATTGCACGTTATTTCACTTAAATAATAAGAAAAGGCACATATAACTTTTCAATTTCCAGTGATATTAAACTTGCCGCTTCTTCTCCTCAGATAACAAAGTGTAACAATGAGAATGCAAATTTATTCCATTTGGGCGTCATTAACTTTTAATACTCTGGTGGATTTAACAACGCAGTCAAGTCAAGCAGGTTGCGGATAAAATTCCTGGATTACTATTTGATGTAATATACTTCATGGCTATAACTTTGCTAAGTTATAGGTACCTAAGATGGTTAGGTACACTACTTAACCTTTGAAGCAATACCTAAAAGTCGACTAAATAAAAATACTAGTTGAGAACTAAAACAACCGAATGTATCAGGCATGTTAATAGCAGAGGTTTATTCACATGCGCAGGGGAAATAGGAATGATTTAAATAATTACAGTCCTGTCGCTTAGTTATTTGCATTTAAAAAATTTTAGAAACACTTGATAAAATAAGATTGATAGTTTTTTATAATAAAAATAACTTATTTTTAGCTAAAATGAGTTTTATTTTTGTCCCTTACAAGTACTGATGATGCTTTGATACAACCATCCAAAGTACTCGTATACAATTGAATTAACAATTAATGATACATTGTAAGCTTCTTTATAGATATAACCAAGACTTCTGATACTGTAAGTCGGTTATTACATAAGATGTTCAGTGTTGAAATTGATTGGTTTACAAGTTATTTAACAGGAAGAAAGCACATAGTAAGGATCGAAAAGGCATTTAGTTTACGTATATAAAATAGTTGTGGCGTTCCGCAGGGCTCTGCTGGGGACTAATATTGTTTTTGATGTTTTGTAATGATATGTGTGATAGAGATTGTAATGGCTCGTTAAATGCTTTTTCGGATGACACTGCATTGTCTTATATTTGAAAAACTAAGGAACAGTTAAACTTAATCGTGCGGAATGATTTTAGTAAATTAAGGTTCTGGGTTTGATCTAAAAAGATTCGCACCGTTGTATTTGATCTTAAGAGTAACCAAACTTTAAAAAATCCTGTTAATAAACATATTGCCATTTTTTGGAAAGCAATGACTTGTTTTATATAAATTTCTTATGTTTTTAAAAGGTATTTAGCCTAAAACATCAGGTATCAGCTGTAGATGTGAGATTTAGTTGGGGAGAACGTGTGCATAGTCTCAAGGGTCCCCTTTACATTTTTGCTAGGAAAATATTCATGCTTATTATATTACGTCCAGTGGAAGTTTTAAGGTCAGTTTATTTAATTACTTAAACTCAGTATAGCATTTTTTGTTGAATATGCTTATGAATTTTCTTTTACCATTGTTATGTTTATAAGATTCTAGGGATATTTTTATATTCCGTCAGATTATAGGGCAAGGAATATAGGGAATTATAATTTGAGAACAGGAAGAGGTATTTCTTTTACAGCTACGATGCCAAGACTGGGAGCTTTCAGATAGTGTTTTGATTATATAGGCCCTACTTTGTCTAGAAGAATTCTACTTGAAATTCAACGTAGTGTTAATTTATCAAGTTTTGATCGTATATTTAAGTAGTGATTGTTAATGCATGACGATATTGCTTTTTACTGCAAGCTATTTGTTAATTTGTATGCTAGTATCGTTAGGTATTTGAATTAGGCTATTTGTGTTAGAGAATTAAGATTTGTGAGTATGGTGTTTTTTCTTTTTTATGTAGAGGTAAATGTTGAGTGTAGGCCTATGATTATAGGTTGGCTACGTATTTGTTTTTTTGTTTGGCAATTTTTGTATATTTTAGACTTTAATTACTATAATTTATTATGAATTTATTATTAATTGTCAACTTTATTGTCTAGTATTTAGTTGTACGAGTAATTTCTCTAAATTTTATACAACTTACATAGTGCTTATTGGTAGCTAATACAAATTATTATTAATCCCACCAGTCTGCTTTATTGTATTGATAGTAATACATAAAATAAATAAATTTGGCATAAACCTTAAACTATTTATTCTTGTTTTTCGTAATTTAAACAAAAGGTATTGACCAATTGTACTTAAAGTTTCAGTTTAAATTATTCTCAATTAAAACTCTCACTTTAACGCTTGGACTGCGTTAATACTCCCGGTATGAACTCCCTTTGAATTCATCATTTCCAGGTTTTCTGCCTGAAAATCAAAAGTAAACGTTTAGTTGTGATGGAAAATATTCTACAGACCAATCGATGGACCTAAAGTTGTAGATGACCTATATAAGGTAATTCAATAAAAATACTTTAATAAATATAGAATTGCCGAAATATCTTGGTTTAAAGTCATAGTTTTCGGAATGTGAATTAAAAAATTAACTCTCGTATATCCGACAGAAAAATCTGTCCAAATAGGCGGAAATCTTGCATGGGAAATACTCATGTTGGTAAATGTTGTTTAAAAGTAATTCCACTGAAATATTTTGTTTTGAATCGTAATGTTTAGGTTGTCAAGTCAAACGTGGATCACATATTATCTGGATGGACTAAAGCTTGGCTTTTTATATATAAATTCCTGTGTTTTCGCTCAACCCCAAAACTTAGGGTTCCGTAGGCCGTCACAAAAGGGAAGGGGAGTTTCCCTAGTGACTACGACCTTCCCCATTTTCGATATAAAGGACTGTTTAGATCAGAAAATAGGAATCCTCCCATCTCGTAGACTTTGCTCTAAGGATCAGTCTATAATTGTAGGGTTTCCCCTTAAGACCTATTTCCTCGAAGTTAATTACTTCGACCAGACTTTAAACTTGTCAAACATAAAATATAACTAAGGACTACACGAGATCCTAACTTTGCGTATGAAAAATAAATATTTCGTTTTATTTTTTGAGTTTCTGAACAGCTAGAGGTATGAAGATAAGGAGCTTCTCCCATCTAACATCAATTTCTTCAAGTTTTGTGGTTTTGATTAAGGTGTTAATTGGATTCGGAGTCAAAGTCTTCCAAAACATTTGCCGCTATACACAGTGGGATTTATTGACGACGATTCCAGTCAACTTCCCCATCTAATAAACTATTCCAGTGGTAGTTTTGTGGAAAGTTAAAAGCATTATAACGTGACTTGGTTTAATTAGAGATTATAGATGTCGTGAAATGACTATCACCCACCTTACGGATCTTGTCCATATAAAAGTTTTATATAATTCCCGGGCATCAGGCAGATTAAGAGAGCCTCTGACCACTACTGAATTGTAATAAATAATGACTACTTAATGAAGTTGCTCTACAAATCATACAATGAAGCAGTACAAGGTGTTATATAAAAAAATAATGAAAGCCACCAATTTATGTGTTACAAGCACAATGTATCCAACTAAAAACTTGGATCTAGTGGCAGTACCTTATATTCCTCAAGGAAGAAAGAGGAATTCAACAAGTTGATTCCCATTCAAGAAATAGTGTTTTGGATAGTATGGAACTTAAATATTTCGATAATCCTTTTACCGAAATAACTAGCATTATATTGTATTATATCAGCCGGCACCAACATAGTCCGATGACGTTCCAGATAACTCCCGACGACCAGTTGTTCCTGCTATGACGTGGCTCCAGAGCCACTGGCTACTTGATTTTCATGTAGTTTGAAAAATAGATGAATGAAATCATATTCAGGATATGTATATGTTTGTGTACGGTAATATTGGGCGATATTTGTAATCGCAACAGACGGATTGTTCAGAGGGATCAGTAAATTTCCATGCGGTAAAATTGGCAACATTGTTAGATGCTGGGTGTAGATTGGAATTCAGATGAAACAGCCACCATCGAGTATTTTCGTACGTCCTGCTCTAGTATTGTATTACCGTTTATGCGCTTATGGGGAAACGTTTCTATAAACATATCGAACATGAAGTTTAGTTCTTATGTAACATATTCATGTAGGTAAATGAAAATTTAGGTGCTAGATAACTATCTGATACTCAAAAGGGTATATAAGATTGCCTGACTTACGTATGTAGTTGCTTTATCTTCAAAAGCAGTAACTATGCGATGTACCCAAAGGGTTAATAATATCTAAAACTTGTACAGGTTTCTATTTTACACTGCCTGGAAGATAATTTATCTCAATATTTTAATAGTTTGTGATAACAGCAAATATTTGGTCACGTGTAGCAGCAGTTCATTACACCACACAACACAATTAGTGCAGTCATTGAAGCGAAAAATACGGTCTTACCTCCGAATTTTTTTACTGTGAACCGATTTGCATGAAATTTTGGAATTAGGCTCATCTTACCCTTAACTTCAAAAGTGAAAATGATCTGAACTCCGCCTATTATTTTTAAGGGGTGTAAACAACCCTTTAATGGAAAAATTGACATTGAGCCATTTTATCGCTAGAAAACATGTCTAATAGTAAGTGGTGAAATTGTAAAGTGTTTTCTAACACAATTACCTCATATTTAAATAATTTTCAACTCCTTGAAAATCTTACAACCCTTGCAAACAACCCTTAAATTGAAAAAATCACAAAAACATACTTTGGTATGACACAAAAAGATGTAAGTATGGAGTAAATAATATTTTATATTCTCTATGATAATTATCAAATTTTTAGCCCCCTTTCAACCCTTGAAAACTACCCCTTGATAAAAAATTGTTAAAAAATGTTTTTTGATAAAATGAAAAGGATATAAATATTATCCCACACTCTCGAATATGATTATCATATTTTTAAGTTTTTCTACCCTTAAAACTACCCCTAAATTAAAACAGTAAATATATATGATTACATATTTAAAAATAATTAATTTAGAGTAAAAAATTGCCATTTGTTGAATAAAATATTTATAAATTATATAAAATTCACTCAAATGTGTTATATATAGCCTACATATATAACGTTGGTATGCATTCATGCCTAGGTTTCCAAAATATATGAGCCATATTATGTATATAGATACACATTACAATAGTTTTGGGTCTCTATTATACTGCGTACTTTCACATTGCTCCAAATATTTACACTCCGAAATGTTCAGTTACTAAGTAGAAAAAAATACAAGTTTTTGGACCATAACTCCTTTAATTTTCATGCTATCACAATTTATAAAAAACCATTGTAAAGGTAATTAAGAGAGCTACAACATCCTTTATTGCAATATATAATAAAAAAACCTTTTTCTAAAACGGTGAAGGGTTAAAAGGCTTAAGAGAGGCTGTGATTGCGCTGCCACGCGCTCTTTAAACAATCATATCTCCGTCAATTTTTGTTTGACATAAAAAACAAAAATACCAAATTGTTTGTCAGAAACATACCTAAATTTGTCACCCCTACACTTTTATACGTATCTGTCGTCATTTTTTAGATATTATGAAAAAGGTGGTTTTTTTAAAAAAATTGAATTTTTTTAAATCGTGACTTTTTTGAAAAATATGTGTCCTGAAGCAGCCAAACTGATAAAATCCATCAAACTCTTCATAATAAAGTTAATTCTAGGCGGAATACGATTACTTTCAATTTTGGCGGAAATTGCACTTATGAAACCCATTGATTTAAAAGAAAAAACATTAGATGTTCCTCTTATTTGCAATACAGCTCACTTATTTTACGTGCAAAAGACTTTTAATAGTGCTCATTTTAAAGCTTATTTCAAGCACTACAGAACCCTTTTTTATTAGAATGCCTAAAATGCATCTGCTCGCCGCTAGATGGCATTGACCACATCGATTAAATTTCAGACAAAATAAAAATCGGCTTTGATCTTTAATATCTAGCTTAATATTGCACTTAGAATCTTTATAAAAAAACTAAATTGTTTATTTTTTAACCTACTAAACTTTTGTTCTTTATAAAATTTTCGATAAAACGTTTATTTTTGGAGAAATTTGCAAAAAACCGATGAACAACGTGAAAAAATTGCGAATTTTCAATTGCCAATAACTTTAAAAGTATTACATTTTTCGAAAAACTTTGTAGATGATTTTAAGCTTAAAATTAGACCTTCTATCGATATCCGAGGTTATTTTAAAAAAGAAAAACTTCACCGCTGAGAAGGGGTGGCAACCACGGAGTTCAAATCATTTTCACTTTTGAAGTTAAGGGTAGGATGAACCTAATTCCAAAATTGTATGCAATTCGGTTCACAGTAAAAAAATTCGGAGCAATAATGCTTCAATGACTGCACTAAATATATTGCATTGTTATTTGTCGGCCAGTTTCGCAACCATTTGTCGACCTGTAGAAAATGACAATACCAACTGCTGTTCATTCCAAACATCATTTTCATTTATTAACACCGACCAGTAGTTTTTACAATAATAAGTTTTAATCGCGAATATTGGAACAGTGACAGCGCAAACTGATAAAATGTTACATCAAAGGGTTCTTGTCTTTACAAGGGACTAATCATTACTGCCTTTAAAAACAAGGGCCGGAAGATCATTAGGCGGTTCTGGTTATATGACAAAGGAAGCCCAGACAAAGTTTCCATTTCGATAAATTCTATAATTAAAGTATTTATCTCCAGCGAAACTCAACAATTGAAAAACAATATTGAAAAAACTGTTATTAGAGTATTTTCTTTGTATTATCGAGTTGTCTATTAATCATAAAAACGCTAATTAATAAAATCATATTAATAATAAACAACGATTTATCATAAAGTAGTTACATAAAGAATTTGTTTTCTGTTTGCATAATGATAATGCATATAATTAAGGTTTACGTAACCTAATTGCATTATCTTTCACGAAGGTCTCCGTAACTAATTGAGCAACGTCCTCCTATTCATACAAGCCTCCCCTGAGTACACAGATCGATATATTGATAACTCAATATGTCACAGTGTAATACTCTGTTTCAATGATCGGCACACGGCACACGGTGGAAAATATCAATGGTGTACTATAAAATGACTGACCCACTTTATGTGCTCCCCTACTTCGTAAAAAATGTCGTACACATAAAACAAAATGTATTCTCATTTGATGTATAACATATTGGACGATATTTGCTACCGTTTCACGTTGCATGTATATTACGGAGTTCGAATAAATTGGTGTACATAAAATGTGTATACAAATAAGAGGAACCCACATTGTATGTACAGCAATGTATTAGATCTTCGTAATTTATTCAATAATATCTTTTGACTTTTGTATGATTCCGTACAAGAAATTAGGGCTAAAATATCTTCTACGGATAAATTATGGATTAGCCATTATATCACATTTCAAAGTCCAATTTCTTAAATTTCATGTTGTACTCGGTTTGTTTACACATTTATTTATGCTGCAATTCCTCGTTGTTATCATGATTCCCTATAAAATCAATGTAAAAATCAGCCAAATCACATGGAGTGACTGACATGCACCATTATTGAACTCAGTGTTGTTTATATAGAAATGAATTTTAAGGCAATCTATTAATCAATTCATCTTAGATACATTCTTTACACTGTTATGTCTAAGCTTCTTTTGATGTAGGTTCCATCAGTTGTGTCGTCAGTTTAAAATCAAATTCGTAAAATTGTGGTGAATTTAGGTACACTGTTGATGACAGATTACGTCCAGTTAGTGTTTTCTGATGTGTTTAATCCTTTCAAATATTTATATGACCAGTAGTTACCCTGGTTTAGAATTATCCGTAATTCTAATTTTTCTAAATAATTAGAAATTTGGATTTATATGGTGCAGTCAGGGCAACAAGATTGTAATCTCGTGAATGGTCTTCACTACAAGTTTTAACCTTAAAAAACATTTATTACTAAAGATTTGGTAGTTTTTCCTGCGGCGTCATAATTGTATCGATGTGTAATAAACAAGTTGAGATAGCATCGATTTCGGATTTTTTTAATGTTTTAAGTTCATCAGGGCTGAATATCAACCGTGTACTTGATGAACGGTGGCAGTGGTTAATGTCACAGGCCCTTACTTTGGAGTTTATATATTGTACAGACTTACATAAGGCAACAAACATTAATGTATACTGAAATAGTAAACGTTTAAAGTTATTATTGTGTTTTGTTCTATGACGCGAGTTTTGAAACAAGAGTGTACATTTATTTAATGTATATATGTGGTCAGAAGTAATTGTAAAAAAATTAAGTAATGGATTATAAAGTTGAGTTGAGGCCTGGTAGCGTCTCGCGCCTGCTTCTAACAATCAATACATGCGCCGCCGCGCCGCCTGCCCCACTAACACAATATAGACACACCTGCCATCTAACGGCCTTTTCTCTAATTACCAACACTTCTTTCTTTTCGCAGAACGTTATTGTTTCTTATTAAGAAAACTTTTAAAATTAACCATTATTTTAAGAATTTCCTGTTTCTTTTATGCGTAAGTTTAAAACTAACCAGCAGTGTTTATATAATTTTTGTATCCATCACTTTTATAGAAAAATGTTTAAAATATTACTGAAATGTAATAATATCGGACAACTTTACAATTATTGAGTTAAGCCAAAAAGTGGTTTAACCACGGCAAACGCCAGTTGATGCCAACAAATATTTTGACATGAAGAACTTTTCACAAGCACAATATTTCAGGGTTGTAATTTTAAATTTTAATCGAACAATATTGTTTCAAGATAATTTTGCAATTGAAAGAATACAATGTATCCATAACTCATGATTATTTCTTACATTTTTGAATCTTCTTACAGCTGAATTGGATCAAACTGAATTTTAACTTTTCCGGTATCGTCTATTTTAAATTTAAATGTCGGAATATTCTGAGTAAATTTAAATTTTACTCTTTCTAATTCCATTATTGGTTATCTCCCTACAACAAAAAGAGGTGGCTATGTATTCTTAGCAAAGAGACTGATTGCATCCTTCAATGAAATGTTCATTACTTTCCTCCCACATTTACTGTTCACTCATGTCATAACCAAGGAAATGCCAGAGATATCATGGATTAATTCACCTTAAACAATCCCATTGGCCTCAGATCCACGCTATTGCTTTATCATGATAATCAAAAGAGTGTAACGCTTAGTTAGAAGCACTTAATACGAATTTGGAACTCATTTTGTTGTTAAATTTTGTATATTCATGGAGCTTAATTAGTTTGATATTAAATTTTCGCGGGTAATGTATCATACATTGATATTGCAATTTCCCTGTTCAACAAAACATGATCATGAAGATACAGAGATGTAGACCAGATTACCAACAAAGCGCTCAGTGTTATAGCCAATAAGTAATTTGTAGAAACTGCTACATTTGATTACTATGTGGATTTTATACTTAAATGGATCTAGAGATAGGTAGAAATCATAAGCAAAAATGGTTTGGCTTTTTACTCTTGACTCTACCAACACATTGTAATAGAAACATGGCACACAGTGTTGAACGCCTTATTGACATCTAAGGAAGCAGCATGAAGTTCTGACCGTGATTCGGGCAGTATATCATTGACATTATAACACAGCCATCGTTATTCAACGGAGATGGAGCAAATCGTTCTCGAAGTTGTTGCAGTTCTGACCGTGATTCTGGGAGTATAACACTTGAATCAGTGACATTTTGAGCACAGCCATCGTTATTCAACGGAGCTGCAGCAAATCGTTCTCGAAGTTGTTGCAGTTCTGACCGTGATTCTGGGAGTATAACACTTGAATAAGTGACATTTTTAACACAGCCATCGTTATTCACCGGAGCTGCAGCAAATCGTCCTCGAAATTTTTGCAGGTCTAACCCTGGTTCTGGCAATATAACACTTGAATCAGTGACATTTTGAGCACAGCCATCGCTACTCAACGGAGCTGGAACAAATCGTCCGTTTCCCGAAAGCATTGAACCAAGATCGTATGAAGATGCTGACGATCAAATGCGTGACACTAATGTATTGAAAGATTGGCTGAATATATTTATATTCCTAAGCAAAGATAATCTTTCCACAAACCAAATGTTTGTTTGGATACCTCGGAGAATGTAATCTTCATTTTACGATTTAAAAAAGTGATGAAACGCACTGAGTACTAAGAATTTTGTGGCCTTAAAAGCAATTATTCACGATGTACCTCCAGCGCCAGATGTTTGAGTACGAGGAGGTGAACTTACTGTCCCTAATTTAATTTAATTTTTGTGAAAACTTTCACGTAATTCCTTTTTGCGGTTACAGTTGAGATAAAAAGCTGACCACTGATCAGACTTTCTTAACTTGATTGTTTAACAATATCCGATTCATTTATTATGTCAAGTTACCACCTCAACGGTTACATAATAATTATAGTACTTGGTTTGTGTTATAGGATTTCTAAATCTGGTTTTTACATGGAGCAATTGGCTGAGTATTAATGAATCACTGGAGCTGGATATTTTTATTGCTGTCTGTCTATGCTCACGATATCTCGGTAACGGACTAACCTAACTTGAAATGTTCCATGAAGCTTCATATCAATACAAAAAAACATCGAGTTCGATGATGGTGAATGTTACTCTATTAGATTTGGCTGAGCCCTATCGAACAGTGTTGCATGATTTTATGGGTAGCAGGATAAATAAATTTGTACACAAACTGAGAACAATCACATGCCATTTAACACTTGACACAGAAACACATATAGGTTAAATATCAGAATGAGATGAGCTTTAGTGACAGTTTGCATGAAACCTCAGCGAATCCTGTTACGCGACACGTGACGTAACTAACTTGTGGAGTAATAATAGCAGTAGTGGTTTCATTCAGCAATTACTGAACACCACGACATATGAGGTGAAGTAAATCAATATTAAATTGTGAAGTAGACTAATGTTCGGCTGGAAATTCTGGAAACCGCCGTAAACAAAAGGCCATCAATGAGTAAACACACAATGGCTTGCAGTGTGGAGCGTCCGCTAAACAAGATAAAAGAAGCGAGTGAGATGTTACCGCGGATCGCGCTCAACCAATGGGCCGCGAGTAACAAATCCAGGCTAACCGTGCGCGCAGTCGGCGATACGTCATTGTTTAGTGGAGTTTATGACTTTATCGCTGCCATTGTGTTTACCTCCGCACAGTACACTTCGCGTTACGTACAAGATGAATAAAACACTTTAAAATTTTCCTTGGATTGCTTTATATTATCATTTTAAAAGAAGACTATTTTATTCTCAGAAAACTTTAAATAGGTTATGATTTTTAAATGGGTCCTGAAGTATATTCATATTAAAGATAAATCTATTATGGTTTTGTTTATTCTGATTACTTAGTAATTGTATTTCTCAAAAAGTACTTTGCTAAGAACTTAAGTTTACGAGGGTGTTATTAATGATTTTCGGACGGTTAATTATAGAAGTCTGCAGGTAATAATGATTATTCCTGTGATTATTACTCACTCAACACCTTCCATAATGTTAACGTGAGAATGTTATTGATTTGTTGTTATCCCGGTACGCTCAAACACAGCTAGAAAACAAATGTATGACGTCAAAAATTGAGAAATTTTCCATAGGTGGACCATGATACCTATTTTTCGGGGTGCTATTCCATTCCCATTCCAACTACTTGAATGTTAGGTATTTAATCAATAATTTTCTGTACAAGCCATATGAGATTCTGTGATAACAAGGCTAGTCACTCACTACGATACACGTAGCAGGATAATGTACAAGTTGACGCGTAATTCTGCAGTCATTTCTGCGGGAGGAAGCACTCTCGTGGCATGGCCTGGCGTGGTGGTGGGCGATGTTGTCCTCACAATTGATCTGTGTTGTTACACTGATTACAGCTTCCTGCGCGCCCCTGTCTGTGCGTGCGCGTTCGTGCAGGTTCCGT
Source organism: Homalodisca vitripennis (assembly GCF_021130785.1). Lineage (NCBI taxonomy): Eukaryota > Metazoa > Arthropoda > Insecta > Hemiptera > Cicadellidae > Homalodisca > Homalodisca vitripennis. Next base: position 180,266,532 of record NC_060207.1, on the reverse strand, counting down.
CTAGTCGCGTTAGTGCTGGAGGTGTCGTAAAATCCTTGGTTACTTGTCCTTGACAAGGATATAGGCTGTCAGGGCCGTGTGTTTATTACTTAGCTACCCAGCTATGTAGCAGGATGCGGGTCTTTTTCGTTTAGGTGCCAGCACCTTACAAACATACTATACCTGACTGACAGTGCATTTAATCGTGTTTTGGTGTTATTAGTTCGTAGGGCAGTAGTCCAGGTACTACTTCTAGTATAAACTCGTCTTATCTTATCAATGATAAACGTGCGCCGCTTATCTTTTGCCTGCAATGAAACCTGCGTTAGTTCTGTCTGAGTTTTGTGTCAATAAAGCGTGGTGAGTTGATCTGGGCTTGGACTTTGCAAGCTCGAGTTAATTTGTTTCTAAAAGAGCAAGCAGCGCAGAGCGCTGCGCAGCGGGCAAGCATCACGTGATCTGAGTTTTGAATAGGCAAGCTAGGGTCTTTTGTGCTGGCCCTTAAACGAAAAAGACCCCAGGATGCTCCATATTACTGGTTACCTAGTGGATACAAGTTAAAGGACGAACAAACCCTTATAGTAACTGGTAAACCTTCTGGAACAGTGTGCGATAATTGGCCAACAATTAGAACCAATGTTCTGCCATCACATTTTAGGAATTTCTTTTTCTAGAGAAGAGGTATTTCATAAATCACTAGAGTGATATCATCAAATACCTTCCCAAATGGGTATTTCCTGTATAACATTTTGAATCTTTAGTATTTTTATATTCTCAAAATATGATTTAAGGCATTAAATAACAAGAGAACAGCGCATACTCCTGACAATTTATAGGAACTCTCGATGTATCTAATCTTTAGATGAAGAATTAGATAAGAATCCTATTTCCCAACTTTTATTTTTTTATTGCCAGAAAAACAGCGAATGGCATCACAATAGGGTTTTTTGTGAATATATACTTATGGACGGAAATCTGAAGGTCGGATAAGAAAAGGAAGGGGTTCTAAATTAAATCTGAAGACGAAGACATAGCAGTTTTCCATTCTATTGCGACATTTGCCATAACAAGCGGTTTAGTGCAGCCAGGTTTTACGTTGCTCCCGTAGGGTAACGGGTATGATTTCGGGTTTACTCACTAATGTGGTGAAGGAGCTGGATTCCTTTTCGAAAAGGTACTGTTTCCTCTATCGCCATCAGTACTTTTTAACAGTACAGGCAATCTAATCTAGAGTCATAGTATCAATATGTATTGGCGATTGTGCAAAATGAAGTAGGTTACCTGAGAGGGTATCCTCAAACGAATATTAAATTTAGTCCTTTCGTGCATTAATGTGATGTTTTTTTTTTTATTTTAACTTTACAAAATCCATTGGCGATACCGATTAAATAAATCATGAAGAACAAGAAACTCCTCCACTGTAAACTCTATTGGATTTCTGAAAAAAATTTACAATTATAATTGCAATTTCAATGGTCAATGCTTCTGATAAATTGAATGATTTTAATAAAGATGTAAAAGATCTCATAATGGCAATAAATACTCTTTATACATCCGTATAAAATAAAGTTGGTCTAAACTGGGCTGTAGACAATTCTAGATCTGATAGTCAGTTTTTAAATTGAATTTTAGGGTTACGTCAGTCCAGTTACATATTGAACTGAATTAAATAATTTACTCCGTACAAGTATTTTCGTTAAACCTGCTGGAATGTCACAGGAATATAAAAATGAAAAACCTAGTGATCAAAACTTTCTTAACTTAAGTCAGTTTGCTGTTCAGTTAACATCCCATACACTACTCGGCCAGTATTACTCTCGATACTTTGAAAGAATGACATTCTGATTGATCGTGTAGGTTCCGGTGGTTAAATGAATGACCACAGACTGTCTTATCCGATCTAGACTGACGAGATTCAGTTCGGCGATCGGCCCTGCAATCGGATAAAAGTGATTCGATAAATCGCTCCTTGGTGCCGTTCGCCTCGACTTATGTCCGATAGCGTTACCATGGTAACGGTCTCGTACTTTCCCCAGTAGCCCAAGTGTTATAGTCTGAGGTGTAATGGGTTCAGTTGGATGCAGGGTAGACCGTTATCCTTTGTCGCGCGGACTCTGGAGCTATTTACTTGGAAATAGAACTTTATGCTGCCTCATACTATACTGCGTGGCATTGTGTTTGGCGCTTCAACCACGATTATACGAATATAAGGAAATATTTTCACATATATTATACCCAGTTAGTCTTATCGCAAAAAGGGCCGTCCTTGTCTACCTGCTTCTATTGAATTTTATGCATGAACTATGAATTCTTTCGGGAAAATATTGTTCTTTTTGTTATATACAATCTTATAAGAACTTAATTCAATGAAGTTCAAATACGTCTGATTCATTTAAAAAACAAGATTTACTTTAAAAGCATAAAGAAAAAAGTGTAATTACTACGTACAATAAGATCTTCAAATTTTCAAATTTGTTCCGTCAAAAATAATTGATATAACAAGCTACGGTTGGAACGAAATGTCAGTAAATTTTTTAATTTGAACAAATCCCGTGGTAAAACATTCAGAGAAGAAAGAAAACTAATCGCTAATTATTGTGATTTCTGTCCAAAATTTATAATGGCGCCCAGGACTTAATTATTCAGAAAACAATAACAAGGAAACGTAATAACATTGGATCTTAAAGTACAAAATTATTCCTTTACAGTATTTTTAATGCACAGTTTTTTTTTATTTAAAAGTCAAATACGTTTATATTATGCTACAATTTTACAAAACTACCTATCTTTATAATCACCAGCAATAACATATTCTTATTACATGTAATTTTTCATGCTAACAACAAAAGTGTGTTTCTGTGTGTTGTACGATCTTTTAAAGATCATAAATTATTCCTACGGGTTGTAATCTCTCCCATTTTAGGGATACAGCTTGTCAGATGTAAGGGAACTGAAAACTCAAACAAACTCAAACTATTACTGAGCCTGAGCTAGGTATGTAGAGTGCCCAAAAATTGTACAGACGGTAGAGTGTTGGCACGTTAGTGTCAGTCAGGAGCTAATTGGCGGCAGTCAGGTGACAGTGTGCTAACAACAGACGTTATCTGTTATCAGTGACTGCATAGGCTCCGTACATTACGGCCTTCACTGATAACACTTACTCCGCGTCGAAAGGCCATAAAAATCTAGCACGAACAAATCTGGGTGTTTTAGTATCGCACTGCGCGGGATAAAACATTTATAGATCATGCGGTCCACAAATAAATTGAAATTACTGTAATTTTTCCGTTAAGACGCGTAGCTTTTTCTCTTAATATTTATTGCTTGGATGCCAATTTTGTGAAATTTTGCATAATTTATTAAATTACTCCACACAAAGACAAATTTAATGTGATATAGGTTAAAGGGAATCGTTGTACTCGTATAGTGAAAATATTAAATCTATAATGAAATATAAGACTACCTAAACTTTGTATTAGAAAAGGAAGTCTAGATTAAAGAAAACATTGAATAGCCTAATTTAAATTGTTAGCTTACAACTATTTTTAAGCTACCATGTTTTAGCATACTTAAAAGCCAATATAATAGCATATTTAAACAGATAGTGTACAGTATAACTCAATTGGCCGTATTCAAGTGTACATAATTTAGTATGATACTTAAATATTATACTTACAATGTAGTGTAATAATTAAATTATCAGTGTTCTAGGATACTTAAACTATCGGTGTACTAGTGAATGCAAACTACCAACTTTCTAGAATAGGTACTTAAACTTGACAGTATATTGCAATATTCAAACAGTGAGTGTACTATTATACTTCAATTCACAGTGGACTAGAATACATAAATTCAAATTTCCTGTGCAGAGGAGAGACCGATCCCGTCTTAATCCTTATTTACCGGTCCCCAAGGGAGGATCTCCCCCAAATAGAATAAGGGAAAGACTCGATAAAATACAAGGTCGATTGTACTGATAAAAGTACTTCGGTTACAGATAGGAATTAAACCTGCGCTATCTCTAACACAGATCTAAAGGCCTACTGCTAGCATAAGGTCTTTGTACTAGCGTAAACTATCAGTGTACTAGTACTATACTTAAAATGCTAGTATACGTAGGATGACAGTATGCCTAACAGTAATTTCAATCATACTACCAAATTCATAAGCCCATAATGCGAGGAATATGAGTAAATTTGGCATATAAAGGCTTCCTCAACAGTAAATTAGTCGAACTGTGATAGAAAACCACCGTTGATTCAGAACCATTTGATGTAAAAAAAGAATCATAAAAATGTCGCTCGTTTTCTTTATGAGTAAGGATTATTGATAACGCTACATTGATCTCCTGGGTTTGCGCGCGATTGTACAGAAATGAGAACGGCTTAGTGAAGCTCGAGTACCAATCTAGTGTTGGTAAGTTAAAAAAACAATCATTGATGTTTCTGTCATCTCTGTGTTTGTAGTGTTAGTGGAATTAGTTACAACTACGGTTGTAGTTCTTAACCTCGCTCTGTGGCTCTTGTTCATTCTTGACATTCATCATATGAGTCACCCTCGTATTGATATTAAAAGAGCTAGACAACGTCATATTGTAAAGCATGTCTAAATGAGTCATTTAGACATGCTCATGAGACATTTAGACATGAGACATTTAGACAAAAGGCTAAATGAGTCATTAAACTGGAAGAAAACGCTTGACTAAGAGAAGTACTTAAAATGGCTACTTCCATTTAACTGTTATTTAGGTGATGGATTTGAAGTTTGTAGAAATTAAACATAAAACATGTGAGATGCAAATTATTTGGTACTGTATTTTTGTAACCCTTTTGTTGCTATTTATACTTTCATCAAAATGAGTTGAATATCGATTACTTTCTTATGTGGTTTAGTTTTTCTTACGGAACATAATAATGGTCCTCCTGTAGATGAGGTAATAGTGACGGCCGGACCATGTGTACTGGCAGTACACAAACTAAGCGGTTATATAAGTACTAGATTTTACAAATACCGATTGTCAGTGGAGATGCGATTGTCCACTCTTTAGGTAAACTAAGATAAATGTTCGAAACTTTCCTGAAAAAGCTTACACGTTCTAAAAGAACAGAACGTTTATATATCCCAATTTAATCTTGTGAAAAGGCGTCGCTCAAAATCGTCTTAATAAATTTAATTGAAAATTAAGGTTTTTACTATCATGAAAACTAATAAAGCAATGTTTCATTAATATCGAGGAATTTATTTCGTTTTACTGTAGCCTTTTGCAAATTTAGTCAAAAGGCTAAATTTTGAAATTTAGGCCTTTCCTAACTTATTTTCACTACTATGTCAGGCACGAAAATAAGTGAACAGGTATGAATGAAATTCATTCTTCTCTTTTTAATGTCAATAAAATAAATCACTAAAAACTATACTCTATAACAATGCATTGTTATTTTTACTCATAAATTTAGATAAATCATCAATTTTTATTAACATTCTCATTTTTACTCATAAATCCTTCAACAATTTTAGGTTTCTTCATAATTTTGAAAATGGTGTAATATAATTAAAATATTAGTTACACTAAAATTGTTAGAGTCAGTAATCATAAGAATCTAAAAATTCCATACAACAAAAAGCACAAAATTCCATAAAGTAATTTGATTTAAATGATTTTAATCGTCGCTAAATCCTAAGCAGAATTACTTATTGAAACTATATTTCACAAGACATACAAAGAATACCAGAAAATATATTATGTCTTCACTGTTGTGACAGGTAAATGATTAGTAGTTATTTGAAGTTTTGGAGAATGTGTTTACCACAGTACTTTCATACATATCTCTAAAAGAGAAATTAGATAGTTCTTTATTTTTCATTTACGATTACAGTCTAATAACGGTCCAAATCACTTGTTGAGTTATATATGAATTGCTTGAGAGGGTTCTTGTAACAATTGTATTACATCAATATAACAGTCGGCAGCTTTTGATACATTTTTGTATTTATTTACATTTAATTGTCATATACTTTGGTAATAAATAACAGTATAAAAAAAATAAATTTTCCTTTTTATACTGTACTACACGAGACTTTCTTGTAATATCTTTTAGAAATTACAGCTTTTCTAATTAAACATTTGGCAATGGTGATAAAACGACACCTTAAGTCGTTCACTAGACGAAGTCTTGCCCAGATTTACGGCAGAAAGGTCTCCACTATCTGAACTGCAGTATAAAGTAGATAAGTTCGACTGGCGATCAATTTGCCCTCTTGGATAAAGCAGTTCTATAAATCCTTCTTTTTCACGCAAGACTCTCTCTCTTCCTTAACTGTTACATTAGAACTTCTCAGGGTTTGAGTTTTCTAGCGTTTTATTTTGTTCCAGGTACTTGAAATGGCAGTATTACGTCACCTTTATGTTCTAAATTTGAGCTCTGTAATTTATTTGACATAGAAAGTATACGACTGAGTGGTATTATCATATGCGGATTTTCAAAATATAGTTTAAGAAAAATATTCATAATTAAATACTGTGTGTTTTTAGAATTAAATTAACAAAACGCTAACTAGTGCGAGATGTTTTGATTATAGATAATGGATGGTAATTGATTATAGATAATGGAAAAAGTAACAAAAAGTTAGATCACAGAACTTATCTAATACACGCGATTGTCTTCAGGTTAGAGTGTTAAACATTTGGAATGAATTTAAATTCTCAGATGAATTTACTTTTGTATGTGTGATAATCGTATAATGCACTAGGTTGTGTTTTAGGCATATTTAATTGTACTACGAGATTTGAATAGAGTTACTGATTTTAGAAGATTGCTAAGTTATCTTTTTATTTTTGTTATTGGTTGATAAAAATTATGTACATCTTAGAAACTTACAGATTTTTAAATGGAAAATTATTTGCGATAATATGCTTTATAACACAAACACGTAGGAAACATAACTGATTTTTAAACACAAACTATCCTGGTAGGTCTATTTTGAATAATTGAGAACTATGTTAGTGTACGAAAGACGAAAATCTGTCACGAGAACATTATTTAAACGTACAAAGAAATATATAACTTTTATTAATTTGCTAGCACGGTTAGTAAATATCCATCAACATATTCAATAATCATAATAATTCTCAATTTTAAGTGTTGCAATAAAACCACCAGACCTGTCTCGTACACAAAAACACAACAATCCACTCTTTGATACAAGTTATCTTTTTACTTTGTGTTCCACCGAAGCAAATTGTGATGCCAATTTCCAGAAGCAAAAGGACGAAGGAATAATAGTCTTTCTAAAAATAACCTCTCCCACTTTTTTACTATTTCAATTCCGACCAGTAATTTTCATCCACATTAATACCCCATAGAAAACAAGTCTTCAGTCCCCGGTGACGCAGTGAATTCCGTCAATAGCTCCGATATGCCGTCAATAGCCTCGATATGCCGTCAATAGCCTCGATATGCCGTCAATCGCTTTCATTAACAAATCTCCAATTAATCATACGTTCGGTTCAGTCGAACATCCCGGCTGCCTGACTTTTTACCGATGCGATGTTCCATTCAATACGTCCAAAACACAGCAGCAACGAGTCATTGAACCCCGTATAATACACAGGGTATCATTTGTCGTTAATTTATAGTTTGTGCACTAAAATGCATATGTATAAAATTTGATTCATAAATGTTCTTGGAAGAATGTGAGATCATACAAAAGTAACGTTAAGAATTATCTTATGCAATTACTTAGGTATGGTTATCAGGTAGGAGCAATCCATACGTACTGCGCACCAGGCTTCGCTGAGGTTTCATGCAAAATTTAAAATTTCTATTTCAAGTCTATGTTGTTCTTAAGATGACCTGTGGAAGGACGGACAATCAGTAGGAAAAAAATTTTCTCATCTCCCGGTAGACAAAAGATAAGTTTCTCAGCCTACTGAGTGAAGACTTAAATAAGCCAAATCTCATTAATGGACATGTACCATGGTAGAACTTGATTGCCTATACAGAAATGAAGCTTCATGAATAATTTCAAATCTATGCATTAGATAGTATATAAGACGTTGTGTAGGGAGACAGCAGTAACTATAGGCTTCGCTAACGCTCAGCAAATTAACAATTTTGATCATTAATAAAATTTTATGAAAATATTACAATAATATCCAGAGTGGACAAAATTAGTTTGACTTTTTCACTGTGGTCTTTTCAAGCTTAAAGGTCACTCCTTTCACATTTTGATCGGATAGACATAAATTGAATGTGTCCAGCTCCTGGAGTGATAGGCTTCGCTGACGCTCAGCCAGTAAACCCATTGTGTCATGTTTTAAAACCGAATCTGCTCCTCTAAGTATACGTAGCGGTACTGACGAGTGTGAGCTTCATGGTAAATATGTTATAGAGTACACAGACGCGCGCAATGTACACCAAAGTGCCACACTGTTATATAAACTACGCTAATGCAGGGCAGGTGCAAGCCATGTAGAGGATGGCTTCTTAACGTTCCTCTTATGCTTATAACGTCCCGCTTTACGTTACGTGTCGTAAAAACAAAAGGGTCTTTCTCAGTTTTGTTTGGTTTTACGCCTGCTTAGTTTATGTTTGATAAGTGCAACGTGGTTAGTCAATAAATAAGTGTCTAAGTAATATAATTAACAAAAATCTCTAAGCTCTCTAAATAATTAGAAATGGTTTAAAAATAAAGAATAAAAAATACACACACGCTCGGTTTTTATATTGAGTATTTTGTGAAGATACACATAGTGTACAATCCAGTCTCCCATATTTACCTAATCAAAGTTTGTAGATAGGGATTCTCAAAGTGTCCATCACATTTTCACACACACACCACGATCCAAATATGGTACAGCAATAATTACTAAATTGTACCAACGTCAAATAAACACATTAAATTACAATGTGAAATGTCTTAACGTTTAAATAGAATGAAATTAAATAGTAAGCGGCTTATAAGTTAAATCTATAAAAAGAGTTACAATGTGATTATATTATTTAGCTTATACGAGAAAATTGTATTCCCATAGGCTTAAGATTGAAATACTTTCATTGAATTATTTAAAAATAACATGGTTTAAATACGCTATACTAAACTAATAGCACTCCTAACTATATATACCGTACTCAAAGTATTACATCCTAACAGAATTCGATTAATGAGATGTTTTAAATAAACTTATTTATGCTACAATCTGAATACTTTCAATGGCTTACACTTAATATTGATACATGTATTGCCGCATTGATAACTTAAATTTTGCTGAGAACTTTCTGCAAGAACCACGGATAGCATGTAATAACATCAAAATTTTAATATTTACGTAAATTTTTACTCGATTTTCTTAAAGAATATGTCGTTGGATTGCTAATACTTTTAAGACTTTATTTTGGTCCTAGGATTACAGGAGGAGTCTCACTTAAAATATATAATTAATTCACATTCAATCCCTTTTTAAGCTTCATGTAGATTTATATCAAAATTGTCGTACGTTATGACTGAATATCTAGGAGATCTTTTTACATTTTTCGGATCATGATCCCCAGAATCGAAAACTACCATAATCAGAAAATGTATATATATATATATATATATAAAATTTGTATGTACGTATGGGCTTATGAAATATAACGTAGGTTTGTAAACACGTAAGTTTTTAAATATTAAGTTTAAACCTGGTACAAAGGAAGCGCTTACACATAGTTTGGCAAGTTCCTTAGCCAGCCTTGACTAATAACAAGTTTCAAGATGGCGACTACTTGCATTTGAGCAAAACTTTCAACTTAACTGATTCCCAACGTAGACCCAAAACAATAAACATATTTTTTAAATGTATTAATTTCTTATGAACCATTCTTTTAATTTTCCCCCATCTCTAAAGCGTTCAAGAAGACGGCAATCCAAAGTTTGATAAAGGAATATTTACACATAAATTATTTAGCATTATAGCTCAAAACTTGCTTTATAAGTCAGTTCATTAACAGTAATATGTTCCTTACGTGTTTGTTACATGTCTTAAGGTTTTCGGGTGCTGGGTGTTCAGAGTTAGAATTAGTATACAACATTGCGGGAATAATTTGTGAATACGATAAATACCGAAGTAGATTCAGCCTAAACGTGATACAGAGACAGTGTTTACACATAGCTTGGTTGAGTTCATTAGCCAGTCTTAGCCGATAAAACGTTTCAAGATGTGGTCATTTGTATTTGGTAAAATTTTCACTTCGGTAATTTCGTACATAAATCAAATTTATGCTTTTCTTAAAATTGTCAAGCAGTCAAGTAACATACTTATTATATAATAACTTAACTTCGGTTTCAAGATCGTTGCCGTTTATTGTTACAGAAGTATAAAAATGAACTTTTATAAGTTATATATGTTAACAAACATAATTTCTGATTAATAATTTATTTTTGGACTAAATCAAGTCCAAATTTGTACAAAACTGTTATTTGCTTACAAAAATTCTTTAATGTGGCACGATTATATTAACATGGAACATTGAGAGTTATAATGCTTCATAATTGTTGTGCAAATTAAACATTTACACCAATAATGCATCTTCAGTTACATTTAAAGATGACGGCCACATTTGATATCACGAAGCCAATATTTTCTTATAAAGTGTTTCCCTTTTAGTACTTCACCGATAAAGTTAAAACAGTTTCAATTGAGACACTTTGAAACAATCTGAAAAATGAAGTGGGTTTGGGTGGGTAGTAGTCATATGTTCAATGAGATACCTCTTATAGTCCTGAAAACAAAATGTTTGAGGTTTAACATTATTCTTAGGATTTAAACAAAGATGCCCACCTATATACTCGGCTTTTAAGATCATAAACCGATCATCTATATGTCTTTGAAATAAAATATACAGGATAAACTGCGTGTTTCAAGTACTGTACTGTTTTTCTTTCTTATAATGTGTGACTGTTTTGGAGAAAACATTCAATTGTCTTACAACAGTTACAAAATGCTTTAACAAAATGCAAAAGATTTCTTATATATCTTATTAATGTTAAAATAATCCAGAAAATATTGTCAAGGGCTTGATTTAGAAAATTGTGGATTAATATTTGCTACCACACGCTCTCTGTAACCAGGTATTCTTGTACGTTGAACACTATCAACTAATAGAATAACCAGTATGGTATTATAACAATAACCGGATTTTTGTTAGAACAATAACCATATTGGTATTACAACAATAACCATATTGATATTACAAAAATTACCAGATTGGTATTACAACTATAACCAGTTTGTTATTACAACAATAACCAGATTCGTATTCAACAATAACCAGTATGGTATTACAAAAATACCCAGTTTTGTATTACAGCAATAACTAGTTTGCTATTACAACAATAACCAGATTCGTATTACAACAATGACCAGATTGGTATTACAACAGTAACCTGATTGGCATTACAACTATAACCAGTTTGGTATTACAAATATAATCAGATTGGTATTAAAACTATAACCATATTGGTATTAAAACAATAAACAGATTGGCATTACGACAATAACCAGATAAATAGAGCTACAATTAAAGCCACATCGACACGTGGTATTGTTTTGAAGGCCTATTGATAGCGGATGAGGAGGTTTTTTTAAAAGGAACGCCGGATTTTGCGGGAGATCAGACAGTGGGACGGGTGAATGAACTGAGTGAATGATTAATTGGAAATTTGTTAATGAGAGTGATTTACGGCATATTGAGGCTTTTGGTGGCATTCATTGCGAGGTTGGAGCTCCTTTCAATATTCCATTCAGAGTATTTTTAGAAATCGTTTGGATATATAAACTTAATGCTGCATCTATAATTCCAAATATTCTTGTTTATTATTTTTTAATTTCTCATTGAATGTGAATTTCAATGGATGTTTAAGATTTTAATGTGATATAAAATACGCTTTTTGGCCATTAATTTTTTTCTAATTCTAAAATATATTAAATGTATGATAGGGTAAGACTATGATAGTTACATAATGAATTACTCTTAATAGTATAATATGTATTATTGCCAAAAAAGGTTTTAAAGAACGTTCATAACTGAAGTTGTGAAAACTTTTACAATCCATTCCCTGGCTAATGGGATGACTAAAAGCTGAGTATCTTTAACGTAGGGTTTCAAGTTTAATAATAGAGATATTACAAAACACATCTTAAATGGAACGCATTTTATCAGTACTATGAACCTTTTACATACGAGGTGGGAGTACACCACACCACGATTCGTGTAACAGACTTTGCTTGGTTTGAATTCACACTTTCAAGTCTTCAAATCATTTAATGTTTGGGATTACCTACGAACATACATTCCCCTAGCAGATGAAAAATAAATTGTGTCAGCCTAGAGAGTGATAGGCTTCAATGACAATCACCCAAATCCCATAAAGTGACTTGCATCAACATCCAACGTGACTGTCCCCATGAATAGAATACCCAATATAAATAAATTTTGTTAGCATGTCTTTTAATGTTCTCTAAACCGAAGCTCCTAAATTCTCCTAATTAGCGCTCCAGAATCAGTCGCTGAAGAAAATACCGATAAATGAGACCCATTGGTTCATTTATGTGACTTGTTATTACTAACTTTAAAAATTAATTAGTAGTGAACATAATGTATAATGTATCCCAATGTTTTGTTTCGATTAAGACTGAATTATATTAGATTTGTTAAGGTGCATACATAACAAATATGATACCAGTCAAAACCCCCCAAAGCTATCCGTAATTAATTTTTACAAAACATAATAATGTTATATGTCTACTCATTTCTGTTGTTAAAACACGTTGGTTTTAAATTAAAACAAAGACGGTTTAATTAAACGATGCATTTCGTTTATATGTTCTCCCAAATGATAGCCTACTTTACAAAAATGCTACACATCATCTCAATGGGTTTTTCAAATTATAATACACCAGCATGGAAACTAAAAGTTTATTTCATGATAACGTAACACATGAGAGGCGGAGAATGGGAAGGTTGCATGATTAATCACAGACTGGTAATGAATGTGTATGGCGGCGATCGAGGTTATTGTGTTCTGGGGGACGATTTGGGGCATGTTTCTAATTGCCGCGCCGCCGCCCGGTTTAGAAATTTGTCGATCCCTAGGCTATAAATCCTGAAATGAGTAACAGTGTGTAAGAAAATGATATTCCTCAACAATTCACTAATCACACTTAACAATAATAAATCCACATAAAATAAAAATCTAACATTACCGGTTCACTCAATAATTTGAGAGCTCATCCTCCATTACACAATTATATACTATAACTTAGTAGTAACAGTAATATTTAATCCCTGTCCCTCTTGTTTTAAATTCAAAAGGTGTAACATTTATTAACGCTGTAGTGGAAAAATTTCGCAAATTCTACAATAATTTTAACTTTATTACAATATACCTATCAACATGGAAGATGCCATCTTCCGGCATAATCACAACCTTTGTAATAAATTTTTAAAACTAATTTTAAACTTTTTAAAATAGTTTGATCCTCACTTGATAATAGCATTTTTGATTTTGAAAGAATTAATGTACTGCAGTATATTGAAAATTATTGAACAATTTGGGACATTTTTCTATTACAACAACTCTAATAAGCAGAACTACTTCAAAAATGTATTAGATGCCAAATTAAAAATAATAATCAATAATTCTTTTTAATTCCTAGCTTTTTAAAATTTTAAGGCCACTTTTGTGAATTGCAAACTTGTGTGTGCTATATCTCTACTGCTGTTTTACTAGTCAAAATAGTAACCATGGTAACATTGCAACTGTTAAGTGGCCTATATAATCCAATGCTCTAATTTTATCTAAAGCGACGGAAAATATCGAAATACTGTAGTTTAAAATGTAAACCCAATTTAAACATTATACTTTTATTTAGTAGTAATCAAAGACTAATCAAGATACGATTTTAAAATCATATAACTATCTGTTGATAATATGGAAACCAATATTTTATGATACCATATACTTGTGTTTTATGTACTTAGCATATACCATATTTTTATTTCAATACCCTATTATTTAATTTTTATAAAGCTTTTATTCAATTAGGTATGGTATACTGTATATTAAATATTGTCATGAAACTATAGTATATGTAGTTCAAGAAATATAATAAACGCAATTCGCATTTCGAGGCTTTCTATAAGAATGCCGAGAAACAATGGATTAAAAGTAAATAAATACCAAATTTAAATATAATTCGCCTAGGTATAAAAAAATAAATTAAGCCACACTAATTTTTGAGGGTGGAGAACGAGAATTATGCGCATACAGTGTCATAATTGGTACTGATGCATACAGATGCCCCGCCTCATATATACTATAAATATTATACTACAACCAATAATACACACAAAATAATAGTAGAATGAGAACATGCTTAGTTTTCAATAACATACCCGGTATAATTAAATAATTCAACAAACGAGGTTACACCGCTTCAATTGTGGTTAAAGCCCTGGCTCTCATCCGATGCTGGTTAACCAATGTTTAAATATACAGTATAATATAGTCAATCTCATTTACTCGCTACCACATGGTTGTTCCCACTACTTCAATACACTGGGTTACTATTGCGAGTGTATGGCATAGAATGTTTAACAATACGTCCTATATACCTGTACTTGAATTGAGAGAGCCATTAATATGCCTAAACTTTCTTGGAAGAATTCCTAGATTTTCATTTAGACCTTACAGCTGTATGTGTGTATTTTTAAACGCTAAAGTACTTGCCCAAGTATAGTGTACTTTGAAATCCATTCGATGGTCAGTGAAATCCATTTGATAGTCAGCAACAGTGTACAACCGAAATACATTAATCGAGAGTGAACATTGATCGTCCACTCGAGTAATGCACAAAATCGCAGCTCGCGGTGAGGCCGACACGTATTCAACCCTTTCATATTAATATGTTTAATTTTTTCCCCACAAGAATAAATTATTACACCAATAAATGGAAAAAGGTAGTATTCATTTCAAAGGATAATAGAATTTTTAAAATTTCTCATCTCATGTTACAAAAATTAAATTGGATTTTACAATAATTAGGGTCTATCCTTTTCTTCACGTAGCAAAATAAATTTAATAATTATTAACTAAAACATGGAGATGGATTCCTGAAAACGGAATAAGTTGTACACAAAATATTAAGTATAACAAACTAACTTTTAAGTCCAGACTGGTGAAAAGTGAACCCAAACGATGTCACTGCAGACGTACCAAGAGCATTACACAACTCATGTCGCACGTACTGTTAAGGTAAAAAAATGGGGGAAAACAATATCGGCATTTCCTGTGGTATCGCCGCGCGCCATTTTTAACTATGAGATTAGGAAGGCAATGGTTGGAAGAGAAATGGCAAAGATCAGACGCCTTCGGACTGAAAACGTAATGTTCTATTTTATGGAAAACGTCCGAAATCGTATTAACCTTTAAAATCATCATAACTTGCAAAGTCTCAAAGTTTAGAAACACAATTAAGTCTTAATTAGCTGAGGGCGAGCGAAGCCTATTGATCGAAGGATTGGATAAATTCAATTTCTGTCTTTCCGAACGATATCTCGAAAACAAACTGAGTTAAAGACTTAAAATTTTGCATGAAGTTTCGTTTTTATGTATGAAACATTTAATTTGATGATGGTTCACGTCACTACGTGGGATCTGGCTGAGTGGTGACTAACATTTTACATTGGTGTTCTGGGTTACGGCAATGAGAAAATATCAAAGTAACTAAATTTGTAAACAAACCGAGTACAATTATGTTATTTTAACATGTGCCATGAGTTACGTGTAGCCTAACCGAAGGATTTCATCAGGGGATTAGTTCTAGTGTCACAGCAGTCCATCATTTAGTAGTTTGGTGCAATTACTCTCTTGTTGCCAAGGAGATGTAAAATGTTTTCTGTCTGTCTGTCCGCAGAGCATAGTTTATCTCAAGAATGAAATGAACCATAGACTTGACATTTGCATGCAACCAGGCGGACCCTGGTACAAGACACATAGTGTGCCGTACTCCTGTCTGTATAAAATTATTTGCATGATTTTTCATTCATAAAATACGTACGGTACTTACAAAATCACATGATAGTTGCAAGATTAGACCTGTCAGTTAGAATCATTTTTCCTTTGAATGGATAAACATTTTATGTTATGTACGTAACAAGAAACACTTCTGATATAGGTTTTGCCATTCTTTACGACCAGATAGCTTTAAGATTTATAAACGTAGCGTAATTGGCAACACTGTGTCCTCCTCTATGTTGTGAGCTGCATTATACGGCATCTAATGCCGGGTGATGAAGGTTTACTACAAATATCTTCTCTGGTAGTATCTGTTCAATAGTGTATTATTTATATCCGCGCTTATTATATTCGTACGCTTTAAATTGACAAAAAAGATTATTGTTGTAAAACATTCGTATCAAATAATTATTCGTATGAATGTATATTTCATTGAAGTAGCTTCAGTAATAAATGGATAATATTAGGTACAAGTTTTCTTTATTACCCACTAGCTATGGCAACTATCTCACACTGTCATATCATCAGAGAATTGTGTAGTTGTGTAGTAAATGCGGTTATCACAGAGTTGGGAGTTATATGGAATTGTTTATTAACCACACTTCTAGAGGATTAGGGAGTTGTGTAGAAACTTTTATTTTCCACAATGTAGTAAAGTTTAGGAGTCTTTAGAACGGTTATTTATCACAGTACCGGTGAATTAGAAGCGATTATGTACCACACTACAAGAGAGTTGGGGAGTTGTGTATAAACGGTTATTTATTACACTACCATAGAGTTGTGTGAAAGGGTTTTTTTAAACTACCATAGAGTTGTGGAGTAGTATAGAAGGGGTTATTTTTTACCACAGAACCAGAGAGTTGGGGAGTTGTTTAGCAACGGTTATTTATTACACTACCATAGAGGTGTGGAGTTTTGTAGAAATTGTTATTTACCACTCTATCATATAGTTGCAGGTTTATGTAGGGGCGTTTATTTAATACAGTACCAGAGCGTTGAGGAGTTTTGTAGAAACTGTTATTTACCAAACTATCATATGTTGGGGTTATTTATTTACCATACTACAAGAGTTTTGCGTGTGAGTTTCAAGTTACTATACTGCCTGAAAGGTTTAGAGTTGTGGGGGTTGGGTCTCTATGGATTAAGAGCATATTGAAAATTAATAATGGTTTCTGTAGCAGCTGCTACGTAGAGTATATTTGTGTATTTTCATATGGACACAAGTACTAAAATTTAATCACCACCGCAATAGTTCTTAATGTAAATATGATAAACAGGGAAGAAATTATTGTTTTTGGGTTAAACTAATGGAATTAATAGTATACAAAACCAAACTCAAAATAATTTTGTCTCTGTAAGACACGCCATATAATGGTTTATCAATGTCATATATCCTGAAAATAACTTGAAAATTCACAGTTATACATCATAGAAAGTCAACTATTTAAACTTTTCGTAAAATAAATAATGTTAAGGAAGTGTTTAACAATGTAAATGTATTTTCCTTCGAGTGACTGGCAAAGATATTTTCAGTGATCTGAAAAGCAATATATCATTATAATGATAAAAGACGTAACGCCCAGTGGAGCGACAATTGCAAAAGTCAATACCGGGAGCGTCTAGCAACTTTACATGCCCTGCATTCCTAAATTACATTCCGCCAGCACGGCTGTAGCATTCCGACGCCACACCTACATTTTTGTCGTCTACAACGAAATTACTTCATTTCTTCGGAGATGACGTCTTATGCCTTTTTTAGTTCTCTTTCTATTAAGCTTTATATAAACCCCTGTATTAAGAGTTTACGTTTATGAAAAAACGACATATCGTCAAGGTTTAGTCAAAATATTTTGTAGATTTTAGTTTTTTTTTATTTGAACCTCTTTTTGCAATCTTTATTAGTGACAGTTTGATTAACCGTAGTAAAAAGAAACAAAAATTATTAAGAAAATGCCCAAAACATATTGAAACAATTCTTTGTGTTAATGTGCCCTCGTCCAGATATTTCGCATATTCCTGAACATGATAAAGGAATGTCAGCTTAGTTACGGTACATTAACTAGTTTATAATAAGAAAAGCGGGTCAATATAATATCTAAAACGCCAAATACTTATTCACTAATATTAATATTAGGGTACGGTTAAAAATATAATATTTATTTTTGATTCAAATTGTATGTAAAATTATACAAGAAAATATGTGAAACTGTAGGTTACTTCTACGTATGGTATTGTACGAGTACACAGATAAAAAGTGTGTGACTCCAGTTATGTTTAAAGTCATTTTAAGAGTTTCTGCTTTTCATACTAGCTGGACTTTGGGGTTATGCTCCCCAAAACCAATTTAATTTATGTAAGAAAACATATATTACTACTATTTACTTTAAAATGTAGATTACAACATTTTTTATGTAAGTCGTTGAGTATTGTTTTAAATGATTCCTAATGCTGAATGGCCGTGGTTCCCATTTAAAGCACCCCTAAAATCTGTATACAATTTTTGTGACCCCTTAGTTACAATGTCTGTACAATGTACATACATACGCAAGGAAAACAAAATTTTATCTTGCACTTACATAAATTGACAGTAAAATTCTGAAATACGTAGGCAATACATTTCAATAAATTTTTATACGATTAATCGGTTTATATTGCCAGTAATATATTATAATATTCAATCACACTATTTGCACAGATCCAAATTTTAATTGTTCAGTTTCTCAAGCTTTAGATATAATAAAGGTCCTTTTCAAAAAGAAAAAACAGGAGGTTTAATTTAATTTGATTACAGTTAATATATGACACATTTACCTGATTCTGTAAAAGAAGCTATTAAACAAATAGTCTTAAAAACCTTTTAAAATTACGTTTAACAATTAAAATCAATTGTTACTTTTGTTTTTAAGAAATTTTATAGGAGCAATATTTAAATTACAAAACTTTAATAGAGTTTCAAATATTCAAATTTTAACAAACTACTTACAAAGATACATAACGTTGGAGGAATAAACTGTACAAAGTAGAAATGTAGAAAAAGAATGAAAATGAAAGTATGATGTTACTACTTTAATGTACTGTACTTTTGTGTCAAAAACTGTAGTGTAAACTCTTTTAATAACTGTACTGCATATTCATACAGGAACGTCTATCACCAATATTCATATTGAAGGGAAAAATGTTGTTACTTAATAATTTCTGAAAAGTTTGTGGTTTGACACGAAACACTAACTTAAAATCGAGTTGCTTTCTATAGGTTTTTTTCTTAAAGAAAATATCCAAGAAGGCTCGTTCACAAGCATACGTGTACACAAGTAATAGGTATATCTTATGAGCTTTGTGGCTCTTCTCCCGACAATCATCATAAGCAGTTCAGTGAGACTTTTTATTTTCATTGTTGAAGACATTTTTATTGCTACCTTGCTAGATACAATTACAAGTTTATATATCTTATCAAGTTTATGTTGCTGTGTCAAAGTGTACTGAATGTGCCTCACATACTAACTGTAACCAATAAATGAAACCTAATAATGAAACTGAAACAAAACCTAATAAATGTTGTATGGTTGTTGATGTTTGTTGATTCTTTTAATAACTTGTTTTATGATTTGCTGTCGTAAGTTCTCAAAATAGCTATTGAATTAATGTTTTATCTGCCTTAAGAAAACTGTTAATATAACGAACTGTGTGCTTTTTTATAAAAAATTAAAACTTTAATTAGCCACCAGATGTATAACACCTGGTACAATAGATTAATGTAAATGATATATTACTGTAATACTTCTTAACACACCTAACAAATCCCGAGTTATAAAGCGGAAAGGGGATCAACCTCTAACGTTAACGAAATTATTGTGACCGAATACACGTAATGTATGGTTAAACATACATAAATAAGATGACTACTGCTGGTTTCAACTAAATTAACATATATATTTTTAATTTTGTGTAATGTATCCAAAAATATTTACGAGCTAATATTCCAGTGATTTAGACCTAAATATTGTATCGGAGTAAATTATAAGAGTGGTAAAGTGACATGTCAGCGGTAATTATCTAGTCCGGTCATAATGTAAGTGTGAAGCAGGTTTGTAACCCTCGTATTGCAAGAATGTTCAGTGTGAGTTATGGGAGTGGTAAAGTGGCATGTCAGCGGTAATTATCTAGTCCGGTCAAAATGTAAGTTTGAAGCAGGTTTGTAACCCTCGTATTGCAAGAATGTTCGGTGTGAGTTATGGGAGTGGTAAAGTGGCATGTCAGCGGTAATTATCTAGTCCGGTTAGAATGTAAGTGTAAAGCAGGTTTGTAACCCTCGTATTGCAAGAATGTTCGGTGTGAGTTATGGGAGTGGTAAAGTGGCATGTCAGCGGTAATTATCTAGTCCGGTTAGAATGTAAGTGTAAAGCAGGTTTGTAACCCTCGTATTGCAAGAATGTTCGGTGTGAGTTATGGGAGTGGTAAAGTGGCATGTCAGCGGTAATTATCTAGTCCGGTTAGAATGTAAGTGTAAAGCAGGTTTGTAACCCTCGTATTGCAAGAATGTTCGGTGTGAGTTATGGGAGTGGTAAAGTGGCATGTCTGCGGCGATTGTCTAGTCCGGACAGAATGTAAGTGTGGAGCAGGAATGTAACGCTCGTGTTGCAAGCATGTAGCCCATGATAAGTTTCCACGCGTGTTTATCATTACTGTTTTTGTCACGCTCTTCAATGTTCTCCGTATCTAAATTCTTTTAGTTCTATATGCCAAAAACTAAATTCAACTTAGTTTGCGTCATTATAATGGGAGAGTAGAGAGATGTCAGAGTATGTGTTAAAAATTGATCGTAATATTTTTATTAACAGTTATTCCAACGAAAATCGGTATATGGATTGATGATTGTCAAAATGCCCAAATTTCTATCTCAAATGGTGAAATGATATTTTTAACTCCAATTTTTTTATATTTTTATGTTTCAATGTTAACATAAACTGATAGGACCACACTGAAAGATGGACAATACTTGCTGCAGGCTAGTGCCATTCAGTCTCTCAATTTAATTTAGCAAAGATAGTATGTGATGACATTCTTCTTAGTTACTGTTATCAAAGTTTACCACACCCCCCACTCTCTAAAGAGGGTAATTAGAAAATTAAAAACGCGCTTAAACTTAAACAAATTCTGTCAAAAACAGTCATGAAATATATATCTGAATTTGAGTTGAAATAAGATTTAGTTGTATCTTAATTATTGGTTCAATAATTCCAAAAATAACGAAAAAAATTTAAAGTAATAAATAACATTAGTTTAAGTATTATTATAACCAACAAAATTGGTTAAACAGATTTCTATGATCACGAGTCTTCAGGCATTTTATAACCTTCTTCCTTGTTGATGCCGTTTTATTTCTTGATTATTTCTAAATTAACAATTATCAACTTCACAATCAAGAAAAAATTAAACAATGAAAACAATATCAGAATAATAAATAGCTGGTAGTCTATAACAAAGAATCATAATTAATAATAACTTCTATATTAATATCTTAGTTTTGTCAGTATACAGTATGCAATCTGCAGTTCTTAAATTTAGAATACCCGTTCCACGTTTAAAAGCTGGGGAATTTGAATTGAAGAAACTACGTACCAGTTTTCATTGCTATTCTTCTTTCCTGCTTCCATAATTTTCCTACGAGTTGATGTATTTCATACATTTTGTTAATAAGAAAATGTTTTCTTTCATGTACGTGTACGTGTCTTCAATATCTTCCATTATACATTTTTGAGTGATAATGTCCAGCGCAGGATATTTATTGATACTCGTGCGTTTTTATCGTGTAAATCTGAGTACATGCTAGGATTCCATAATATAAAGATTAATTTAGTATTCAAACTGCTATATAGCGATCTAGAAATGCATAATGCTAGAATAAGTGTAGGTATCGAACAACATTAACCTTGGAGTTTAACTATTTATTTACATTTAATAATTGAGAATCATGAGTGTGAACAAGCACAAGAAGTTGTGTAATGGCTTAGTATAACTTTAAATAACGATGATTTTTCCGGATGTACATTAAGACGTTTCCGTCTTGTTGATTCGCCATGTATATATATATATATATATATATATATATATATATATATATATATATATATATATATATATATATATAGAGTATCACAAATATTATGTATTGTATAAAGAAAAGATATAATTAATTGATAACATTAGGTCTACAGTCATTTTGATTTCCCGCCTTATCAGTATTACAGTTATGACATGGCAATAAAATCTTGATGGGATAAATTATATGAAATTATATTCACAATTTATCATTTCAGACTAGTTA
The DNA here is from genome assembly GCF_021130785.1 of Homalodisca vitripennis. Classification (NCBI taxonomy): domain Eukaryota; kingdom Metazoa; phylum Arthropoda; class Insecta; order Hemiptera; family Cicadellidae; genus Homalodisca; species Homalodisca vitripennis. The sequence goes on along the minus strand of NC_060207.1, from coordinate 180,244,175 downwards.
TCATATAAATACGATATCTGTGAATGGACAGTTTCCCACGGTTTAACTGGGGTGTACATAGAGCATTAAGTCAAGAACAGATGGGAATGTTAATTTTACGCCTCCCCCCTACCATCCTTGACAAATAATCGGATTGGTTTGCAAATTTCATGGTTCAATTCCGCGTATAGGTAGGTAGCGATGTGGCTAGTCCACGTTTTGATTGGAATGCTCTATTGAAATGGTTTGATTATGCTGATTGCCGCCCGTATCAGCGCATTGCTGCATGCGTGCGGAGATAAGCCGGGGATTGGGGATGCGGTGAAGTAGTTTAGCTTAGAACTTACTTCCCGGCAGGATCTGCAGGTCATAACTACGCATGAGTTTAACGATTTACATATATGCCAAGGTTTAAAATTACATAGTAACATGACCAAATTTTAATAAAACAATATTTTTATTCCAGAGAACTTTCATGTAAAAGGTTACTAAAAGGTATATTCAGATGTTTCATGGCAAGCATTTTATTTTAGTGTTTTAAATTATAGATTTTATAACAGTTTGTTTCTAATTTTAAGCATGAATCCCACCACATACGAAATTTTGCGGTCTTTGAGTCTTATTAATTCCAAAACCTCTAGGTTTACATGAATCTCTGGTTCCCTCCGTCCTAAAAACATTGTTTCTGTCTTCTAGCTATAAATCAACCTTTCTGTAATTGCGGAGCAACAATATTGGATTAAATCAATTCCAAATGTAAAATAAATTCCGATCAACCTGGTTGCGATGTAAGTATCCTTCCTATTTTAAACCTTATCCATGTCAAGCGTGTTTGTTAAAATAGGGAGAAGAAGATTTTAACTCGGTGCCCAGAAGTATTTAAGTTAATTCATAATGCAGTGAGTTACTCACAAAGATTTATAAAATTAGAATTCAAGACAACTCAGATATTGTCTTAGTTTAGATCCAATTTTTCAATCGTTTTTTGAAAGATGCGTGCGCCGTTCATCCTAAAATATGTCAGTCAACTTCCAAGACGTTTAAATATTTACTATATTTCTATTGCCTATATGAACAGTGGCTGCTTTATTGTAGGAATTAGACTATTGTTGAATTATTTAACTTATCCAGAGATAACAGGTTTGGAGTGTGCGATCGAGTACTTCAAACTCGTTTTCCTAAAGAAATCCAACTATAAACATTATTGTTTTAAGAAAATCATTTTTCTCTGTTTCTTCCAAACTATTTGTATGATATTTTTATTCAGCCTCTCTTAGCCTTGTTTTTTCAGCCTGAATAATCTTATTCAGCTTAGCTCTGTAATTTAACTGCATTTTATGGCATCTGTAGAGAAATTAAAATGATAATAAAAATCAAGTGGCTCTTATTCGTAAGATGCTATAAATTCTGACTGAACCTAATTAATTGACGGAACTCTATGGTTTTGAACTTTAAAATATTGTCGAATGAGACTGACACTGCATATCGCACTGAAAACGGGCAGTTGTACCCAAAGAATACTGATTATACAGGTAGAAAGTATGCCACATGAATATTAAAAACACTATCTTACTACGGGTCCTAATCACTAATTGTAACTTACATAGCCTTAATGTTCGTTGATGTATAGAAAAATACAATAACGTATTGTGTACAGGTTTGGTCTAAAATTATTATTTGTAAATACGACTAAACTTGTGTGTATTAATATATTGCATACAACATTATCATACCATTAAAACCAACATGACTAGTACGGATGCAGATTTAATCGAATAGAGCTTTGAAAGCGGTCCACTGTCAGTACAGTCTGATGTAGCCACACTATAGACCGCAGTACAGAAGTCTATAATCTACTTACCGACTTCCCATTCCTGCGATCCGTTTGGTTTACAAATTCGTGTTCATTTCGAGCTACACTGGATGTGTTTAATCACCCATAAACCAATGTCGGTAGCGTTATAATACAGTAGGTGGACGGAACGTGTTGATATTAGCAGTCAATACGAACTTTTTAATACGTATACATTATTATTTAGTCTAGGAGTCTAGAGGCAATGTTCACTGTGTGAGAGAACAACGTTAGAAATCCCATTGAAATCGATACATAATGTTTCCATAGTAAATAAAACTATCCTAGTGACTCCAGGTCGAAATGAGGGGTATCAGAAGGGTTAAAATACTAAAATATGTTTTTTTTGTCGTTATGTGCTTTAAATAATAGTTATAGTAGCGTAATAGAGCTATAGATACGTAATAGAGCTATCCGCAATAGCTCTATGCGGATAGCTGACGTTGGTTTAACATTTATTGACGGTTGGTTTTGAATTGTGTCAAGCTAAGAAAAATGTGATCAGAGAAAAGTTCATATTAATATATATATATATATATATATATATATATATATATATATATATATATATATATATATATTGTTATTGTACCATGTATGTATTGTTATTTTGTAACTAATTAATAGTCTACATATACGATGATTGTAGGACTGTAGGTCCACGCCTAGTTTTGACGAGGGTGGCTGACGTGACGTCACTTTTCTGCAGGGTAGGACAGTTAGTCCACGCCGACACCCGTGGACTAACTGTCCTACTTTTCAAAACTGACCTGGCCGTGCAATAGTTTTTATACCTGCGCTCATTCTTCATTGTGATCAGTGATGACTCCACTACTGCTAAGGCAGTACATATTAACAACAGTTTACTCAAACCAAAACTCAAGCTATCACATATGAAGTAGATTGCTAATTTGAATTATATTTAAACAAATTCCACACATCACTATATTACTATCTGAGTAATTCGGCATTATCCTAATGAATCATAAACATCTAAAGTAATTAAGTATTAATTATTCCTTCTCTTGGTCCATAGTTAGTATAGGCCCTAATATTGTATCTACGAGTAGACACTTCACGTAGTACAAGTTAATAGAAATGGAAAGTTTATTTATTGTTTTATTAACACTTGATAATTAAAACAACCAACAGGTTATATCTAATATATCACATTTATAGTCGTTTAAAATTACTGTAAATAGGTAACGATACGAAAACAAAATATTTTATTACTTTAAATAGTGGCTCTTGCCTATAAATAAAAAATAAATAATAACGAAACGTATTGCCTACAGAGACATACTAGCTTACATAATGCCGCTAACGATAGGTTTTAAATGAACAATATTTAGCAGATATAGAGTATAGATCTGGAACACTCGTTCAAGTGCTACAGAGTGAATCGTTCAACCCCTCGTCAAAAGAAACCCGTGAGTCGGACAGTGGGTCCACGATCTCGGCCTGGGACCCACTGTCCACCCCTTAAGAAGCAGGTAGGAAATGCTTCCGGCAGTTTTACGACGTGGACCTACAGTCCGTTTACCATATACGATAACTACTTCCCTGATAAATGAAAACTCTACCATTATATAGTGAAGAAATAATAAAGATATTTAAGGTATGGTCACTTTAAAAGTGGAGTTAAACTGATACAATGGAGTATCGAAGGACTCGACAGGATGAAAGAAATAGTTATCACACATACGACGGACAGACGGACAATTGCCTCTTGATTATTTGACCCGAATTCACAATCGATCCTTGGACCAAGAGGAACCTGTGTACAAAGTTTCTAGTCGCTAGGACCTTTACGTTACGAGCTATCGCACAGACAAACCCGGCACTTTTACAAAAGGTCCTGTCGGGTCTTTAATGAGACTATGATTAAAACATTATGCATACATAACCTGTATGCAACACTCGGTAATAAACCTGGAAGTACACTGCCTCTTTTAGGTTTGTATATTGGTAGACTTCATTACATAATTTATTAGGAAATTTAAAAAACTATGATTTTGTAAAACAGTTTAGTAACCCGGTTAGATGTCTCTGTAACGGGGGTTTAAGGGGATTATACAAAGGATCGATGTGCATATAAGATATGCCGGCCGGGTCGGGGCACATTATCAGAGACCCCACGTGACTTGGCAATGCCATATGACAATGGACCCGTTGTCCCAGAAATGCTGATAACCCTCCTGCCAACTACTCGCCCATGTGATACGTTACCTGTCCAGAAACCGTTTAAATATATGAATAGAGAATGTTTCATAGTACGAGTATTGTACTATCAGAACTGTTTCATTTTCGATGTATTTATGCGCGATTAAAAGAAAAGAAGAAAACCATCAAATATTAATTTATTAGTATCGGATTACCATTTCAAGAGTAGTTATTCTTTTACTGACTTAGTATAAATATAGTTGTACAATTTTGCAGGTTCATCAATAAATTGGAATCTATGATATCTTTCGGCGTTATTGCAAGAAAACAATAACATCAAATTATTGCTGTTGTTACTTTCTGCTATATTCGTTGAGACTTCTATAACATTTACTATTTTACTCTCTGCCGTAAAAGTGGTATTGAAGAACGTTTTGTAAAGATAAAATAACCCTCTTCTTCTATATTCACTGAGGTTTCTGTCACATTTATCACTTTACTATATGCAATACACCTAGTATTTGTAGAACGTTTAGTGAAGAAATAAAATCTCTCGATTACTTTAATCTTCGACACTTCCGAATAATATTACGCCAATGAGTGAATCTCCCGAAATATTTTCCAAAATCTTAGGACCACTAAATGAGGCGTCTTGTGAATCTTTGAATATCTGCGCTATTGGTTTGGGTTTACACAATACCGTCATAAGCTGTCCGCACGATATCTCGAAACTAGATCCAGAATAGATCGAATTCGTTGATCATCACAGATATTTGCTGACGCTATTCCAACTCTCCGCGGAATATCTCGAAAACGGATTGAGCGATAGGATAGATCGAGTTTAATAATGGTGAATAACAGTCTACCGAATCGGCTGAGCGTCAGCGAAGCTTAGGTTAATATCTCGATATCTAATTGAGCCATACGCTTTAAATTAGCATTAAACTTAATTTTTATATATGTGAATTCGATAATACTATATGCATCTCCATTAGAATTGACTGAGCATTATCAAAGACTCAAGCGGATATCTCGACATTGTATTTAACTCTTGATTTGAAATTTGAACGAACCTTCATTTCTAAATATTCGGCGCGAGTTCGATGATGATGCATATCACTACATAGATTTTGGCTTAGTGTCAACCAACAGGTTTGCATTGGTCTTATGGGTACCCGTGATAACGACAGAAGAAAAACGCAGGATAAATACATTTGTAAACAAACTAAATGCAACCATATGAAATTTTAACGTTTGCCATAGTAGTTAATCCGAAGGATTTCATCAGGAGATTTAGCTGAGCATCATTGAAGCCCATCACTCAGAGGGTCGGTTAAGCGTTAGCAGAGTTTTCCATTTAGGATGATATATCGGGAAAGAATTAAGCTATGGCTTTGAAGTTTGGATGAAACTTCATGTCTACATAAACGAGGGTGATACCCTTCCAGTGGCTTATGCCGCCTAGGTTACGTCAATTGCCAAGCAGGTGTAGAATCCAGAGAACCGCAGTTTTCTGGCATAATTGCAGTTTAAATGTAGTACTCTCTGACAATAGTTACGCCAAGATACTCTCATGTATAATCTATATGTCACATTTTCAATTATACACAATTAGCATTTCGCACAATGGGATGATTCAGATAATGCCCGTACCTTCGAACACTAGCAGAGCTTGTCATGCGACGCTTGGTCTAACGTGCTCCCTTATCATTTGAATGGTGGGCTAAACTTTGCATATTCTAAAATGATATTTAAATGGAACGAAAATCTTTTGTTCATCTCCCTTGTACAGTGTGTTATAATTTAGACGGAAAATGTATTATTGGTGGAATTAATCAAGATCTCCTGTGGTTTAATGAGCATAATATATTTTATTTTGCTATACAATTTATGGACAGTATTCTTTGCACTCTGTTTTACCTAAACATTAGTGTGTACACATTACTTTTTAAATAAAAACCAATACAATAATAACATTATTTCGAATGCTCACTGATGTAATTTAATTTTACCGCGACTTTGAAACGCCTCACAGTAATTTGAAGAAAAGTAATGTAAAATGTTTCCTATCTGTCGTTTTGCAATGAAAAATTACGAAAGATCACGGTTGATCAAATAGAAAGATAAATAATTTACATTGCACTTGAATGGCTGCTTGTGATCTTTATTATATAATTCACTGGTTAAAAAATTATCAAATTTAATGTGTTCTACATTTCAAAAGAAAAGAGTGGGGTTTCGTTGGTAATAAAATCTTACTCCTTGCCTGTAGGTCAGCCATTGCGCCATGGCTTCTGTGCACCATTGAGCTGTGAAACATGAGTGAAGCAATCGTATCGGATATCCTGTGTGTGTAGGTAGTAGGCGTGTAAAACTGTTACTCCTTGCCTGTAGGTCAGCCATTGCGCCATGGCTTCTGTGCACCATTGAGCCGTGAAACATGAGTGAAGCAATCGTATCGGATATCCTGTGTGTGTAGGTAGTGGGCGAGTAATAGGCCTCAGCATTCTTTCAATGTCCCAACGTCAACTATTGACAAAAATATAGTTTAGTTTCTTTTCTAGCCTCTCTTTATATTGTTTCAATTGTTATTTTGGTATGTTGACCCCAATTAACATTAAACTGAAAACACCATGATCTCAAATTGAATTTGTGTTAATTGAATTGTGTTAATCTATAAACTAATTCCCATTTTAACAAAGAACTCTATTGTTAGTCCTGTTGAGAAATTTTCATTTTCATAGTTTTGCAAACAAGGGATTAGTGCAGTTTCACAGAAAACTTAATTCCAATATGGCTAAAACTTAAACCTTTCTCTAAACCTGAGCACCAGATTAGGTTGCTAACATGACTGCTCGGTTAGCCTTAATCAATAAAAACCAACTCATGATATTTTTGTGAACAAAGAATATTAATATTGTGGAATTTCTTATTATTATAGTTGGTCTTAATCTATTACTTTTCGTTTAAACAAAGTATTAATTAGTTAATTCTAGCTGCAACACTATTTCATATAAACATTAGGAAAAATATATGTCTAAATAAATGCAAAATGAAATGAATAAACTCTAACAATGCTCAGGTCGCCTAAATTATTAAACAAACCAATAACATTGAATAATAAATACTAACTACTGATATCTCTGTGTAATATTTCTATTAATCTTCAAATGTATCAAACGAACGATCATAATGTTCTGATAAATATTTATTTCGTCTAAGCAAAATATCTAATACGTACTCCTTTGTAAGATTAAGGCACAAAATACCTCTTCACGTCAATAAAAGACATCCGGTAGAAGTAGGCTGGTCTAAGGATTTGGTACTCACCACTTTAGACAATGACATTGTTAAAGTCAACACGCTGTAAGAGAAAGAATATATACTAATGTTTAAACCTTAGCCACGAAAAATTATATTAAAGAACTGTCAAGCGTAGGCTATCGTTTTTGTGGACTAGGAGGATGCAAGGTTCTGGGCATGTGGCGAGCCTCTATAAGTGAATTCCGATGATATGTGAAGTGACAGGTGAGGGTATGAAGGTTTATCGCTTCAGCCCTGACGTGAGACAGGTTTATTATAGGTTTTTGTCTTGTTGAGAAGCAATTGATCAAATTTTGGGTTTTGCGCACAATCTTCTTTTATTTGATACATTGAAGTAGGTTTTCCAGACAAATTCTGATAGGATGAAGCAGGTAGAGACAGTACCGAGTCTTACGTCGTATTGCTTTACTGTTCTGACAGATTTAAGATGACTGAAATACTTCCAAGAAAGAACTTCTCACATTCACACTTCACAGCCGTGTATTTCTTAATATCTACTTTCAAGTAATGACTGTTAACTCGGCTAGAACCGGAGAGGTGGGTGGAGACGTTCTTTTCTTATATATTGACGAAATAAAAACAATTCTGCAATATATTTTGTAAATTCTAGCAGAGCTAAACTTTTTAAATTTTTCATTTCTTGTCTTTATTATAATTTCTTTCTTGGTAACTTTGCAATGGGCTCGGAATACTCCTACTCGTGACAGTGATAAGCAAGTATAAACATAGCATCTAAAGAAGAAGTGACGTGGGTTACTGTATATATGGGTGGCCGGTTTTTAACTAAGAGTTTGAATGTCATCAGCAAACCTATATGGGAAAGTCTGCTTGATTTTGGATGTTTGGTTTGGGATTAAGTTCGGTTCGTTTTAATGGACAGAATCAAATAGGTTTTATGTATCTCAAACTTCCCATACATGACTTAATTGGACATAAACCTCATTGGGGAAGCATCATGATGCTGCATCTCGGCTGCATCTTTCTACACGTTTACACCAATAACATAATCTTCTTTTGGTCGTCTCAGAGCGTATAGTTACAGCCTAACTTCTCGGCTGATAGATAATGAAAGATATCTACTTAGTTATAGATAACTATAGATGTAATTATAGATAATTTAAAGATAACTACTAAGTGTATGGTATTCGTTACAATAAAATTACCACTGGACCAATTAAAAGCAACGAATGAAATGGCTAGCCCCCTCAGGGGCTGTGCGGTGTCGGATGTTTATTCACCTCTCCAAGGCGAGCAAATTGAACGTTGGTCATGGGTCGGTGGTATTGTACAAGCACAACAGAGATGTTGCGGATATTCTATCATCCTTTCCAATTTATACTTGTTTCTATCTATTTTGCAAGTAATGTGAAAATAGTCTTGATTTTTAAGTTGACGTAATCCAATCGCAATCCAAAGTGTCGACATTGGGAATAAAGCATGTTGCTCGAGTAATGTTTCACCATTGAAATTCTGTACATTTATTGTACTAAAAACACAAATCGACTTTACCAAGAGAATGAAACTAAAAATAATAATTCATAATTAATTAAATATGCTGGTTACAGGACCCAACAGAACATTGCACTTCTTTACAGAGGTACTTTGCTTTCCTTTTACTCTTTTTATCGCGTCTTAAGAATAGTTCTTTTCTCTAAATAAAGACCCACAAGACACTTCTTAATGAACGCCCAGTCATATCCTTAACTATATGACTATATGATATGATCACTGAAAGGGTATAGTACTAAAATGTTTATTTATCTTTTTAACAAAGAGCAGTGGTACAGACAATATTAAACTTAAAAACTTACGCTGTACATAAGCTAAATGTCACTGAGAAAGATTGAGAACGTTAATATGTCATTACTAACATGTGAACATTCTGTTCATTAGCAACCTTTAACACCGGTACTAGTTTATAACTTCGAGTGGAGCAGCAGCTAATGTTTTAATAGATCTCTCTCATGGGCACCGCTTGAAGATAATGGACTGTCATAAGGAGAGTGGAAAATTATTCCATCTTCTTGGAACCTCTGGAAGTTTTATTATTCAGCACAAATTGGATGCAATATTTCACCAGATGAGATGTACTACATTACATGGTGCTATCAATTATGGTTGCTAAGAAGGACTAAACTAAAGTTTTCTCCCTTAAAGGGAACTTTTAAAACCAATTTAACGCGAATAATAATTACTAAGTAAATACTTTGGTGGTTTGGTTTAATAATTTTAATGTGAAGAATAATATTGTATAGTGAGTGATTAATATGCTATTTTCTTAATCTACTGTTATGTATTGAAAATTCAAACACACGCTAATAAAAAACAGCATTAACGGTGCATGTTACAAAGTAGGTTTTAAAAAACAAAAACTGTACTACGAACTAATTAAATTCAATCATATTAAATTCTTATATTATAACCATGTTATACCAATCTCATTTTTTTCGGATAGTGTTTCAGGTAAACTTGAGCTCATTACTCGTTTATAGTAGCTATTTAATTTTTATAACAAATCATTACACAACCATATTTCTTAGACTTAAGCGGTTGTTTCTTAACAATAATTTAAGTTCCCCTGTTCACGACTTCTTGTCGATTTAAATGTTTAAATAATTCACCACAGCTCTGGAAAGCCATCTTTTACAATGTCAAACCAAAACTGGTAGGACAATTATTAACACCTGCAGGTAAATGTAAACTAGTTATGATAGTTACAAAATCATGCAGTAGAATTCGACATGTACTTACAAAAATAGATAATTGTATTGAAAGTCCATGAAAAATATCTTAGAATTAATCAAGAAGGAAAGTTACCCCAACAAAGAAAGCATCATCAGATATATAAAACCTTACATCCTGTAACATAGAAACTGTATTGGTTGCTGAAGAAACAATGGTCAGATTTATCGGTGATTGGTTAAGCTCGGTTAAAGTTTACGTTAATCACGATTAAAGCTCCGCCTCCTTGACTCAAGCGCGATTGTTGTTCATTGGTGGTGATGTCAGTTTTGGTTCAACTTTCTTGATGAACAATGAAGAAATAAAATTCAATATCTTCTTAATAGTTTGTTGTATTGTATCAATTAGAACAATTAGATAATAGCAAAGCTTACGTAGGTTTTCAGATACAAAATTAACAACTTATAATTTAGGTCACTTTGGAAATAATCAATTTCAACATTTCAATCGTAAATACACTTTACTTTCTTGATTTATGACCGTGAAAATGAAATACTCACAAATATGGAAGTTAAAATAATTATTTCCTACTCACTGAGCAATATGTTTAATATTCTTAGGAGTGGGCTGAGGCAAAAACGTTCTGTAAAAAAGAGGCTTAGATTACATAGAGGATGTCCCCGGCCAGATGGCCCCAGTAACAGATTTTAAGCTGTGCGTGCCGTGCATTGCTATGCGCTCTAATCCAGCAGAAGTGAGATTGCCGTCCACAACAGGCATTACGAGCCTCGTTACAGTTGACCTAATCGTGCCTAACAGTACAGATCTCGGTTGTATTTTTAGTTGGGCCTGAGGTTTTTTGTATATAGCGATGTTACATGAAGATCCTTTAAGATTCGTTCGGTTTGTTAGGAAATATATTTAATATTTCATACGTTAAGATAGTATATATTATCGTAAGTACGATGAATAAATTCCAAATCTAAACAAATATTTTCATTCATATATTATCCTCTAATCTACAAAAAAGAAAGCCTATGGCTCCATTTCTTGTGTTTGTGAAACTTTGGTTGTAAATTTTAGTTCTCAAACCTTCCTAATAATTGTAATTTGTAATGTTCATTTTTAACTTATATATAATTTAAAGAGTAGTTAAAAATATTCTTCCGTGTGTATTAAACATTTACTAGTATAATAAATTAAACTGATGATTGAATCACTCATTCATTCGTTGTCATTAGTATTGGACACTTCACTTTGAGTGAAATATGGAAAATAAATATTCTGCAGCCTCTAAAAATTTGTAACCACAAACATTCGTTATCAATTCAGAATCTAACGGAATACACTGTACACTATCACTGACCACTTCATACGCTAAATACGAGTAAGAAATCTCTATATGTAAAAGGCAAAGTTCCCCATTCACTCACTCATCACTAACTCTGACGATATACCGAAAAGTTGGAGTTTGGCACACGTATTTCTCGTGACTTAAATAGAAAAACTAAGCATTTCCATAAATATCAAACATCCTTAGGGGCTGAAATGGGGTTGTCACCCTTGAACGACTATGTTTCTTATCTCACCTTCTTGGTGCCCTAGAAAAGATAAATTTAACACACGCATATGATGCTATCAACAAAAAAATAAAGATATTTTATGAATATGTACTCAGATGAACTCATAGGGGTTCTAAGGTTACAACAGTAGAAAATTATAGAATTATAGAAAATTATATGCTTTACTTGCCAGATTTGATTTTTAATTTTACTCTCAGTTTAAAATTGGTTTCGAGTGTATAATTTGTAAATAAATTTCATTAAACTTAGTTGAAGTTGTACTACAAAATGTCGTAATATCCTACGTAATTAGTTATGTGACAATGTAGGAGAAGTAGAGAAAATTTTACTTTTTATGATAATGGTCGCTGTTAATGATATTTAACAGCGTATCAAAACTAACAATACATTGTGGGTCGAACAAACATTTGTTATTTAAGTAAAAAATGTAATTAATTATAAAGTTTTTATACACATTCGTAATCATAGAGTCAGGGTTTTACATATACCAGCCTTCTATTAGAATGCAAGAAAACAATATTCATTAATTTGTCGCTCAAGACATAAAAACTATTTGTTACACAAAACAAGAGTTGATATAATTGCTTGCGATATGTTATCCTGCGGCGAGTAAACAACATCACGTCTCTGGAAACGTTGAAAAAGTCTCTCTGAAAGTGTGTATTCATTAAGACAATTATTAACAGTTGAGGTGTTATTTTTAATTTGGAAAATGTTAATAATTAAGATAATTGAGACAGGAATTGCAACGTAAGCGATGCTAACACAATTTCTCTTTTTTGTGCGGGGAGATGTAAGCATTTATTTTCTGTATGATTTTAGTTTGTCTTATCTGTCCGCGGGTTATCTAGGGAATGAAATGAGCCATACAAATTTTAAATTTTGCAATAACCTTAGCGATGCCGGTTACGCAACTCGAAATGTAGGGCACTCTTGCCTTGACTAAATTAATACACTGTGGTATTTGATTTTTGGCGTTTATTCGGTAAAACATTTTTTATTCGTGCACTGAAGCAAACAAATTGAAAAAGTAATAATTTTGTTTAGAATATAATTGAATTGTTATTATTAAATATACTCATACTGCTCATTATTGTCATATCGGTGTAATTGTAATACAAGAGGATCACTGCTGAACTCGAGAAGCCGAGAATGTAAATGGAGTCGACGGCAGTCTCTTCCAGTTGTCGGGGCCCATTATTGTTGAGCCGATATTCTGTGATGAAATTATCATGAGTACTTTGATAAATATCCGCCCCGTCTCTCGCTATAAAATACAACATCCTTCACCAAGTCGAGTCTGATTAGATGAAACGTTTAAATGCGGTGCATTGAGTAAATAGGCTACAAGTTTAAAAATTGGGAAATCGCGTATTCCCTACGTGTTAATAGTTCGGCCATACGCCCGTGCGCTATCCAACGTATTTTTGTACAATCATACGTATATTCTCAGTATGGTTGTGAATCTACGTGTTGTAAATATTGGGTATCTGCTTCCCAATAATAGTGTAGCTGTCTGTGCACGTGACCTTGGCTTGTAAGGGCGAAGGCGAGGAAATCGCAAGAAGGAACTCTGTGCGTTTCAGCGAACATAGACTAGTGATTAACAACCTCTATCTTCTCCCCTCGCAGATGAATAGTAGGGGTACCACACAGCATGTATCGCGTAATGAACTTCGCTGAGGTTGTATGCAAAATTTTAAGTTTATAGCGCTTTTAATTACGTTTACCATTCCGTTCAATACGTTCAAAACAGCACAGCAACGAGTCATTGGTTCCCATACAATGCATGGGGAATATGTCGTAGATGTTTGTTTTGTGTACAGTTACTATTATTGGAAGAATTTGAGATCGTACGAAAGTGGGTAAGACATATCTGATGAAGTGAAATTCTTTAATTGTAGCTTACAAGGTAAGAGTACGCCAGGCTTCGCCGAGGTTGTATGCAAAATTTCAAATCTATTTCAAGTAGATATTATTTTTGAGATGACCTGCGGACAGACAGAGACAGACAATCGTACAGAAAAGAAATGTTTAGATCCCCCGAAAAACAAAAGAGAAATTTGTTTTTAGACTTCAACAACGCTTAGCCAAATTCCGTGATCGGACACGCTCATCATAGAAAAGAGTAATGCATGTATAAAAATAAAACTTCATGCTAAATGTTAAGTTTGGGTCATTTCATTTTGGAGATATCATGCGACGAACATATGGATAGATAGGCAGGTAGACTACTGAGAGACAGACATAAGTTAAATTTTTTCAACCATTGAGTGTTAATCATTTCTAACGCCAATAAAATTAATTAGGTTATTCATATTTATAACAAAACACAAATTTTCTTTATGTTTTTTGTATTCTTTGAAAAAGTTTCTTATAAAATTAAATATTTATATGGTTTAGTTAAGAATTAAGGGAGTTGGTAACACATACTTTACTGCAAAAATAATTTTAAAATAATGTAAAAATGGGAGGTCATTAGTTAGTATTACGTAATATCTAAAAATGTATAAAAAATTTTTGTCAGTCAAAGTAAAGTGCGCCATTCTCTCGTGTCAATTTGTATAATAGCAGGTCTTCTACTGAAACATTTGCCCCTTAATGGCGGCTTCCAAACTGCAATTTCCCGCCCCGCATTCTCCTCCAGTTAGACCGGCGCTTTTGATAATTTAACCATTAACTCCTCGCCATTGCGGTGATCACAGAGCAACTTGACAGGATCACTGACCGAGTAAACTTGACTCCGGGTCCGCTTATCGTGACTACTGATCCTGGTCAGGTCCTGACTAATGTGTATTGCAGATTTGCTATTAACACACAGCTTGCGGTGATCACAGAGCAACTTGACAGGATCACTGACCGAGTTAACTTGACTCCGGGTCCGCTTATCGTGACTACTGATCCTGGTCAGGTCCTGACTAATGTGTATTGCAGATTTGCTACTAACACACAGCTTGCTGTAGAACTAGTTTTAGTGAACGTTGCTCACCATTCTACCCCCTGGGATTGAGCGCAATAGTATTTTAAGAAAATCAGGAATTCCAAGTTTTTCCAAGCAATTAGCACAGGTTCAGGAAAACTTTAACAACATTCTAAAAACATGCTAAGTCATAGCGATGTTACATCACTTGAAGAACCAGAAAGACATTGTATTATTTATTTTTACAGTATTGAATATCAAATTTATGCCTTGAAAAATGGTATACATCTGCATTACAATCATTTCCTTAAATATTTTACAGAAAGTATTTAAACCAATTCTGTCCATGATAACAAAGTGTAGAGATATAATATTGTTTCATAGTAGCCTATGTAAACATACAGAAAGTACTATGTAAACACTGTCATTCCAGTGATTGCCTCTTCATTAACTAACTGACGATCAGCTTACTATCTCTGATAGACGCAGCAAACGCTCGTTGACCCATGAACATAGAAATTTAATATTTGAACGTATTATTTAGAAAACCACGACATTTCCTAATTTTGAATATTTACTTCCGATTTTGCATCTAATTATTTAAAATACAGGAGTACGCTACACCACGTGTTGTGAACATGCTTAGCTGAAGTTTTATCCAAAATGTATAATACGTAACACATTTCATTCACGAGCCAAATTCAATAATTGGACATGCGTCACCATAGTTTGTCTATGTAGAGATGAGGCAGAGTGCAAAATGAAATGTCTACGGATGAAATATTTCTTGGATATGTTGTCACATGATACATTGATATTTTTGGTCATTAAGTTATTTTCCATAGCATTGTTCAAATAATAAAATTCCGGTGAGCTGTAGAGGGTACTATAATACAAGAGTGTGCTGAAATCAAATCTTGTAGCCGACTTTAAAATCTGACGTACCATTATATCACGTTCAAATGTCATATTTTGTACTAAACTTGTTTACAATTATCTATTCTATTATTTTTTCTTACTATCATGGTTACCTATATGAGAAATGTAAAAATATTTGCTAACGCTCAGTCAATTTTCATGATTGATATGCACCATAACTGAACTCATTGTTGGTTGAATAGAAATAAAGCTTTATGCTAAATTTTGAGCTATCGCGCGGACTGACAGACAGAAATGACATTTTTCCAATTTCTCGAGTGACAACCTTAAAATTCAGCTTGCATAATTATTAACAATTTTTGCGTAACTTCCGATAAATCGTTAGCTTGCTTATTCGCTGTAACTAAGAAAACTCGATGTATCAGAAACCCGTATCCAAAAGCTTAAACTAAGATTACTGAAACAAATGTTGCATTCATTAATTTCATTATTTTAATTAATCAGCAACTAAAAACGTTTTTATCGCATCGAAGAGGCGTTGACTTAAATGAAGCAGATGTTTATCCCTTCAGTAAATGAAAGTTGCTTGGAATGTACAACAGTATCTGATGTTTAAAATCGGATACAATTAAACATTTGCTCATATGCAACTGAAGCTGTGGGAGGATTCCATCATCAGGAAACCTGCAACTCTATCAGTATGTTTATCACTACCATTTGTTTAAGAAAGAATACTCAAAATCAGCAATAATTGTATAAACATTCCTAAAGTATCTCTCTTAATTACAAAGTATCCTCCTATACGTAAATTGATCTATTTATTTACCTTTTATTGTTTAGGTCTCACACACACATATTCAGGCGAAAATATTTAGATCTCTTCCAAAACAATTTTAGAGGAAGGATTTGTTTCAAATTTAACACATTTTTTAAATGTGTGTCTGTAAAGTAATATTTAAACATTCAAAATTTGTATTTGTTTTTTCATTTAAGGCAATTTGTATATGATATGTAACACATTTAGTACTGTTTATACTATATCTTAGTTGTAACGATATCTTAGTGTGGATTAAATGCAAATCAAACTAAATTTTTAATAGGTTCTTTACCAAGCAGGTCACCCCCTCACTGCTTTCCTCACCACCGGACACCGTTATTAGGTAATAGCCGCTTTATTATACTGGTCTCGGATAGATAACATTTATTAACAACCTAGTTTTGGATCCTAGACACACACACACACACACACACACACACACACACACACACACACACACACACACACACACACACACACACACACACACACACACACACACACACACACACACACGCTGAAATTAGTGGAGAACTACTTTACAAAAATTATATTTTATTATATAAAAATGTTAGTTTCAATATTTTTCAAGAAATGAAAACATTGAACAGGATTTGATATTCATATTTTGCATTAGATCTTTTGCTTTTATATTTTTCTTCCTAACATTTTATTTCTTTTTGCAGGTATGGAGCATGATTGTTAAGAAGAAATAAGTAAGTAGTTTGGTAAAGTTTTCGTTTGGACTTACTGAAATACTCATAAATAGTATAGAAATTGAATTTTCACTTCGCATTATAATTTATTTACCAATTTGGGCTAGCAAAAGCTTAATTTTCTTAAGAGTTTTAATTAAAAATTTTGATTGTTGAGAGAGTTTCAACGTGACCACACAATATTGTGATGTTTAAAACGTAACATCCTAATGTTAATTTCGAAATTCAATTGGTTATGTTCAACTGAAAAAACGAAAAATTTAACTATGAGCGACTTTTCTAGTATTGGCGTATAAATCAGCGTGTGGAGCAGTCATGCCAACCCATTTATACGCCAGCAAAACGCAGCCAAGAGTCGTAAATATCCATAAATGGAGTGAGACTTGCACGGTGCACAGATTTTCACATTAATCACGGTCGAGTCGAGAGACTGTCTTCGGTAAAGTCGCAATGTTGCAAAACTGCAAAGTAAGTCTCGATTGCGAGTGGGAATCTTTATTTAGTTTAGAGGAGTTTTAGTTTGATTTATTACAAAAAAACCTGATTTTTTTGGATGAGTAAACATCAGCCAACCGTACGTAGGTGTGTCCTAAATTGATAAAATAGTTAACTTTTTAAACGCCAGCTATTTACAATTTATTGAATTAAATTATTATTAACACTTTGAGTCCCGGTTCTTAGTAATATTTATATGTGCTGTCCCAGCCATTTCAAGGGTTTTTTTAGTTAAATTGTAAAAAAATTGTAAGTTATAGTTTCTTAGCAACCAATATATCAAATTTAAAAGCAGAAAAATATAAATAAAACTATTAAAAATGTTACTTAACTTATCTTTTTGAAGCCAATACAAATATTGAGTCCATAAAAAGTGTGTAAAATACTGAAGAAAAAAAAAATTGGAACATAACTCATAAATTTATTTGCACATTTTTCTTCTTGACTATTTTCTGCTAACCATAACATATTACACATCAAAATAAAGCCAAGAAGTTGTAGTCCAAATATATGTATATATATCCAAGGTAAATATATCAACTTTTTTTTAAATCAATAAAAATGTTGAGTCCAAAAAAAGTGTGTAAAATATTGAAGAATAAAAATTGGAACATAAAGCATAAGTTTTGTTTATACATTTTTTTCTTCATGATTCTTTTCAGCTAACCATAACATATTACACACATCAAAATAAAGCCAAGAAGTTGTAGTAGTTCTAATAATATTTATTTATAACCAAGGTAAATAACACAGATGAAAAGTTGAATAGAGAGAATGTAGTCCTATTTACAAGTAGTTAGCTTTAGTGTGAAATAATTTGAAACATTCAGGAAGGCAGAGGGCAGTGTCACACTCTGGGCAAAACCACACAGTTTCTTTTCTTCCAGATTTGCCTGTAGTTTTTTTATTTTTCTCTGAACAAACTTTACACACTCTTGTTGGATGGACCTTCTTATCAGTCGGAGGAACTTTTTCGGGAAAATGTCTGCCTGTAAGTCAGAATCTGTATGATACAATGTATCAACGATAAGCTTCGTTGTTTTGGGATCCAAAAATTCACATATTTTACGCGTGTGAGTTGAATAACATAATAAAACAACACTGAGCAACACAAAAATCCTAATAGTATAAATAACTATAACTAAAATAACTTTTATTTCACTGTAAAAACACAAAGCGAGTAGACGTACGCCACGGCACGGCACTAGCAGACAAATACGTAGTTCTTTGACTAACGTAAGACAAATAACATAATAAAAAACTATAACTGAGCACTCCAAATACTAATTTTATAAACAACTGTAGTTAAAATAACTTATAATTCACTGTAAAAACACAAAGCTAGTGTAAACAGTGCAGACGTCACGGCACCAGCTGACAACTGCGTAGTTGGTGAATCGGCGTCGTATCAGCTGTTTGTTACACAATTTCTGTTATAATTTTTTTTTTCTTGTAACCGTTATAAATATAACTAAAATAACTTTTATTTCACTGTAAAAACACAAAGCGAGTAGACGTACGCCACGGCACGGCACTAGCAGACAAATACGTAGTTGTTGACTAACGTAAGATAAATAACATAATAAAAACTATAACTGAGCACTCCCAAATACTAATTTTATAAACAACTGTAGTTAAAATAACTTATAATTCACTGTAAAACACAAAGCTAGTGTAAACAGTGCAGACGTCACGGCACCAGCTGACAACTGCGTAGTTGGTGACTCGGCGTCGTATCAGCTTTTTGTTACACAATTTCTGTTAATAATTTTTTTTTTTTTCTTGTAACCGTTTATAAATATAACTAAAATAAACTTTTATTTCACTGTAAAAACACAAAGCGAGTAGACGTACGCCACGGCACGGCACTAGCAGACAAATACGTAGTTGTTGACTAACGTAAGATAAATAACATAATAAAAACTATAACTGAGCACTTCCAAATACTAAATTTTTATAAACAACTGTAGCTAAAATAACTTATAATTCACTGTAAAACACAAAGCTAGTGTAAAACAGTGCAGACGTCACACGGCACCAAGCTGACAACTGCGTAGTTGGTGTGACTCGGCGTCGTATCAGCTGTTTGTTACACAATTTTCTGTTATAATATTTTTTTTTCTTGTAACCGTTTATAAATAACCAAAAGACTAAATAAAATTAGTCTAATATGACTTGGTAAACATAACACAACCTCTAAAAACGTCAGTTATGCGAATTACCAGTCTCAACGAACTAAAAATAGACTGCCCGGCCTGAGCTCGGGCTTGGGTCATTGACGATATTGACACAGCCCGGCCTGAGCTCGGGCTTGGGATTCAAAGTGTTAACCTGTAATATATGCGAGTGTTATGTCCGAAGGTTGATTTTAAGAACTATTTGAGACAAACAACGAGAAAATGTACTCATTATAAATAATATTTAGTTACTAAGGAAACAAGCTATTCAAATCTAAATTTTCATCTATTTTAATATTAGTCTTTAACATTCCATTAACACATTCATAACAATACTTTTACAGGAATTAATTGTGGTTTTTGTGTTAAACTGAGCTTTAATTTGTACTCCTAAACGAATGATTAACTGCTAATATATGGTGAGTTTTATGTTTGAAGGTTGATTATAAGAACTATTCGAGAAAAATAACGAGAAAAAGTACTCAATATAAATAATATTTAGTTACTAATGAAACCAGCTATTCAAATCTAAATTTTCATCTATTTTAATATTAGTCTTTAACATTCCATTAACACATTCATGACAATACTTTCACAGGAATTAATTGTGGTTCTTGTGTTAGACTGAGTTTTAATTTGTACTCATAAGCAACTTCTGCTGGCAGTAAAGTTGTTGGTAAGATTGTTTAGGATGCACAGTGGGTAACGCAATAGATTTGTCATTTATCCATAATCCATGTTCTACCTTTGATTCGTGCAATCAATCCTCTGTTTACTTCAATACGGCCAACGCTCTGTATTTTCAGAGAAAAGTGCCTAATTTTCAGAAATAAGGTTTTATCATTTACTTGAACTTTGATAATGGCCTTTTCAGTGGCTTTAATTAAATAAAATTGGAAATAATGGTAATAATTATTGGAAACCTCAACGTCAATATCATAACGGCAGGCCATACGGTTAGACTGCCAATCGTAGGTGTAACAGTCTAAGACCCGAGTTGGACGGACGATTGATAATGGCCTTTTCAGTGGCTTTAATTAAATAAAATTGGAAATAATGGTAATAATTATTGGACACCTCAACGTCAATATCATAACGGCAGGCCATACGGTTAGACTGCCAATCGTAGGTGTAACAGTCTAAGACCCGAGTTGGACGGACGATTGATAATGGCCTTTTCAGTGGCTGTAATTAAATAAAATTGGAAATAATGGTAATAATTATTGGAAACCTCAACGTCAATATCATAACGGCAGGCCATACGGTTAGACTGCCAATCGTAGGTGTAACAGTCTAAGACCCGAGTTGGACGGACGATTGATAATGGCCTTTTCAGTGGCTTTAATTAAATAAAATTGGAAATAATGGTAATAATTATTGGACACCTCAACGTCAATATCATAACGGCAGGCCATACGGTTAGACTGCCAATCGTAGGTGTAACAGTCTAAGACCCGAGTTGGACGGACGATTGATAATGGCCTTTTCAGTGGCTTTAATTAAATAAAATTGGAAATAATGGTAATAATTATTGGAAACCTCAACGTCAATATCATAACGGCAGGCCATACGTTTAGACTGCCAATCGTAGGTGTAACAGTCTAAGACCCGAGTTGGACGGACGATTGATAATGGCCTTTTCAGTGGCTTTAATTAAATAAAATTGGAAATAATGGTAATAATTATTGGAAACCTCAACGTCAATATCATAACGGCAGGCCATACGGTTAGACTGCCAATCGTAGGTGTAACAGTCTAAGACCCGAGTTGGACGGACGATTGATAATGGCCTTTTCAGTGGCTTTAATTAAATAAAATTGGAAATAATGGTAATAATTATTGGAAACCTCAAACGTCAATATCATAACGGCAGGCCATACGGTTAGACTGCCAATCGTAGGTGTAACAGTCTAAGACCCGAATTGGATGGACGAGTTGAAGTTGAACTCTTCTTTATTCTAAACGAGTCAATAAGATACAAGTGACACAAGCTAAGAAGGTAATCTCCATCTCTACTCAGGGTGTGTTAAAAATCAGAATCGCTAACCCAATGTTCTACTAGACGGATAACTTTATACGTATAACTTAATCCTGGGCGAGGCCATATGAAGTTTCTAATCACACACTCCTAACATTTTAGAGAAATCCTAATCAATCTGAACCTTAACATACAAATTACACGTATAAGCTGTAAAAGGAGAGGACAGGGATTTACGTCATAAATCTCCCCGAGAAGGCCATATCGTATGATAAGCTGCTCAGAGACCTTTAAAGAAAATCTTGTTATTCGCTTTTTCCAGCCTCATTGAAAGTTGCTAGTATCCATTATTACAATGTTTGAACAGCTTGTTCAGTAGTTGAATGTAATACGGCGTAATACGACTTTTAAATATCTAGTCCCTTGAGGAACTTATAAAATACGTGAGTATTGGAATATGGTTGTCTACACGATCTGATTTGCTTGTCTTCAAAATAACATTTATTTTAAATATTTAAAAGATTTTCATGAACATATGTTAGACAATTCTGAGACAATTATATACCAGGATCTGAACTGATAAATTTTGGGAAGATGCCACGTAACTCTGCAGCTGCTCCAGTTGGCACCGTAGATGAAGCCACGCGAAGCGCTTCATCGGACCACGGCTTGGATACCGTTGCCGGGAAGAGTTGCACCTTTGTCATTTATTTAGTCTGTGGATATCAGCTTTTCAAATGACTGAACTACTTATTACGATAAAGCATCAACTCTTTTGTCTATATCGGAGGAATTACGATCTGTAGTTAGGGAGAACAATCTTATGGAGGTACCTTTTCCTACAGTTATGGTTCCTGAAATTAATTGAACACACGAAGCAAGTAAGGAGTCCTCTGTACAACATTTTTGTCAATAAAAGCTCCCGGGGGTACGAGGAGCTTTAAGAGCTGACAGTAGTTGGAATCAACATTACCCTCCGCCGATTTTTATTGATCTACTCGTAAAAGGCACAAAAGCAATATATTGAAAACTATACAAGTGATGTTTCCTCTATTATGAATTTATCTTCGGGTCATAATTCTAGATAAAAAGTACAGTTACTGCTTTTCGCGGGATCTTGTTTTCACGGCATTTTTAACTTTTACGACCGTAAAAGTAAAAATTTCATTTTTCGTTACAAAGACTTTATTTTGAGTCGGAATTAGACATTTTTAGTGTAAATATTATTTCAGCGTTCATTGTTAAGAGGTGCAAAAGTTAATAAAATTGCCACCTGCTCTTATTTCAAGTTTAGCGGGTGAAAAAAACAATTTTTTCTAATCAATTAAAATTCACATACCATAATTGTAATAGAAAATAAAACCCAGTTAATAAAGTAACGGAATAAAGGGTTTTAATTATCTCAAAACAAACCATACAGTTGAGCAATACAGAATAATAAAATAAGTTTTGACAAAACACATGTGATGTAAACATATGATAGTTTGTATTAATTAGTATTCACCACCATTGTCGAATTTGTCTTGTTCCACGGTCAACTAATATAAACATACACAGTCTAAGAATGCTACTTAAACCAAACAGTGTCTATTGTATTGTCATAATGCAATAAAAGAATTATTATACATTCATAGGCCTGAAAAGAATATTTTGGCGAACAAAATTTTATTCCCACCATTGTTATTTTTTTGCGGTTTAAGATATTTTCGTTGACGTAGAAGCGTCTTCATTTTTACTCCACTCCAGGAAGTATTTACATACATTGGTGTGTAAAGTCTACTTCCGTCAAAAAGCGACTACTTCCGGCCATTGTAATATACTTCTGGTCTGAGCTATTTCCAGTGCTGGTAGTCTGTTAAGAGCATAATATACATTTATGTTAAAGTTCACAATTCTAGGCCATAGGGAGGTTAAAAAAAGAGTTTTTCTTTTGGTTACAAATGTATTTCAACCTATATGGGTGGTTGGTCTCCATGAAAATGTTTTTGTTTTTCTATTTAAGTGATGACACATGTGTGTGAAAGTTCATCTTTCTAAGAACACGGGAAGTTATATAGTTCTTCTAGGGTTTGAAACTCTGTCTCAAACCCTATGGATAGTTGATCTGGAATTGGAAATGTGTTTTTTGTTGTTGATGGCATAAGATATGTTTATTTAAAATTTAATCGTTCTAGGCCATCATGAAGTAGATCAACTAAAATTTTGTTCTTTCACTTGATTTCAACCGATATAGGTAGGTAGGTAATCTTCATGAAAATACTGTTATTTGTCTGTTGAGAGCTTAAAACACGCGCGGTTGTAAATAATGTTTATAGGATAAGAAACCAAATATATTTATTCTAGAAATACATTTATTCTAGAGTTATAACTCCATTTCAACATATAGGGGTGTCTGATATTTATGAAAATATTTTTGTCTCTACTTAGGTCATAATTGATACGTGTGCCAAATTTAAACTATCTGTTATATTGGGAAATTGGATAATTATTGAGGAGGATAATTATGTATGTTTGTTATCCTGTACAAATAAATTAGTAGAGAGTTACAGGTTGTTGCGATGTGGTTATTGGCGAGAATTTGCAAGTCCTACACGTGTGCCCGGCGCTCAACCTACATGACGTACAACCGCACGGGATTATTGAATAACACATGAGGCTAAAACTGACAGTTGCTGCGGTCATGGAAGTGCTTTCTGTAACCGTCCGTTTCTGTTGGAAGGGATGAAAACTCTATTAATGTCTCAATGAATTCCACATATTGAATTTTTTGTGTCTAACAGTTTTTTAATTGTTATACAATGCTAGTCTGAGCTTTTTATTTTCACGTTGTTTCCTGCTGTAGAGTGGAGTGAGGTAATTTATAACCAAAAAAACCCTGAGATAAAACTATCCGTATGTAGGGGTTGATTACATAATCCTGACTACCCACACTGGTCTTCAAGTTGTAATCAGAGATAAGACTGAGAGCAATTATCAGAATTAAACTACTCGTATAGAGGTTAATTACATGCCACATATTAAACACCAACCTGCTATCCAGGCAAGTTTTCTCTATTCACCCTCTCACCTATTCACCCTCTCAGTTGTAACCTAGGGTAGCGTGTACTGTACAGATAAGGGTTAGGTAACTTATGTCAGCGACACCCTAGCATACAACTGCACGTATAGCGTCTGATTACCTGCTGCATGCTAAACAGGATCCTGTCTACACAGACAATAGTCCTTTGCATAGTACAGTCCCACTGTACTGCTTAGAGTCATATTTAAATAACCTTGTTTTAAACTACGAGCTTTTTTTTAAAAAAAAAAAACCTCGTACATTTTAGAGCTCAATACACATAAATATTTATATATATTCTTATACACCAAAGCCCCTGATATAGATACATTTCCACTGTAAATACCATTAGCTCATTTGTAATTGTTGTATATAAGTTTGGAACTCAGACAGCTAATCACCATGTAGTAAGATATTGGACTGATGTGTTTTGTACACTACTGCATTCTGATTTTGAATTAATTTGTTCATGTACATTCTGTGAATTACAAATCATTCCGCAATGTTCCGAATTTTTCAATTCAGGTACAAATAATAAAACCAAACATCCTGAAATGCAATTAATTTTGTATAAAGCGCAAATAAATCTCTGTTTGTGTATATATACATCATTATATCTTATAGCAGTATAAGAAGTACCTTTTATAACCTATAACGATTGCAAAAATTCAAAATCCTGTTATCCTTTCAACCCTTCCATCTTGAATAACAAACTCTAAACAAAGAAAGGGACAATAAAAATATTATGAAATAAGTTGCGTTAGTTTACTAAGGCTATACTTTTTCCATATAATATTTTCATTTCTTTAAGGAAAATTGCATGACCTATCTTCAGTATAGCATGCATTCAATAAATGAACTATAAACTACTTAAAATTGTATAAATCCCATCCACACATTTAATATATTGAAAATAATACAAAATAATATAAATACCCATCACATTCAATCTTCAAATCACTTAGCTTAAATTCTACATTATTAGTTATTGAAAAGGACAAGATTTGAATAATATGGACTTGGATGTAGAAGCAACCATTAATTCTGAGATGGGACTATGGGGCCTGCGGCTAAACCCAGAGATGATATACACTGCCCGGTCTCTCAGTTACTAACGATTTACATACCCAGTCCATCTCTCATTGAACAGCTATAATACATTTATGTTGTTCTGCACGGGTTTAATGGATCATTAATGATTATATAGGCTCCGCAATAGTGTTAGTACTATCCAACATTGATGAGATAATCCATTCAGTTCAGTACTATATGGGAACAGATTTCGATTTGATAATTAAATCAATTTACACGTGCTAATGTAAACACGCTTCAGTTCGTGTATAAAAATAATGCAAAAGAAAGTTTAGTACGTTTTAAAAGTAAAACATTCACATAAGTGCAATAATTAATGTCACATCAAGCATATTGCTCAACGTAATCAATTTCACAGTTTTTTTAACAGTGCATGTAGAAAAAAGAAGCTCGGAAAATTTTTCTAAGTGAACCGGAATCCTTGGGTTATACCAAATTCCGAGGTAATCCCATGTAAACGAGAGGAAACCATATACAACTGATTATTTTCAAATAGCATCCTCTTTCTGTTATAGAATTAGAATAGGAACACAAAAACATACGTCACGGTATGAAATATTAAACTCTTGGAGCAATTGAAAAAATCTTAAAAGTTAAAATTTTGTGGAGTCGCCTATACTAAAATAATATTGGAAAAGTATTGTTTGCTTTCCTACTAGTTTGTTATCATTTTTTAGCTAACTTTGACTAATATTGACACAATCTTTATTTATGAAATATTCATAAACATTTGTATAAAACCTTGTAAAAATCAAAAGAATAGTCTAATTATAAAATCATAGCACGAGTTAACAGTATTCCGAACCGATGAAATCCAGACACGGTGTTATTACTGTAACGTTAATGGTATAGTTCTTCAATTGCCTATAACAGCTTTAATCCTTATAGCAGAATAGTGTTTTGTGATTATCAAAAACAAATAGAGCATAATAGTTTACCCAAGTAAGATAAGTCTCTTATTGTAAACATAAAAGACCTATTAGTTGGCAACATGAGTATTTGCTACTAAATGGTTAGTGACCCTAAACCTCAAAACCAATCCCCACTTGAAGATCTTTATATGTGGGATGATTCTAAAATAGGCCCCTATACTTTGGGAAATAGTTAATAAAAAACAAAAAGAGCATTCCTATAAATGCATTTTTTTAAGGTTTCGTTTTCTTTTTATCTATTTGTGTTTTGATATAACAGGTTATAAGTTATAACAAAAAAAATATGTATATTATCATGTATGTACATCATAATTGAATTAACTTTATGACAAAGTCTAAAATGGCGGATTGTTATAAATTTGAATTCCTCAAAAACATCACTTTATATAAACAATGTTACAGTAATTACATTTATATTTAAATGAGTTTTACATTCTTTTTAAATATATCACTAAAGCCGTATGCAAAAAAGCTCATACTTTTGCAAATGTTTACCTCGACTTGTATGTAACACGGGGACTAATTGAAAAGCGTATAAAGAAACTTTCTACATGATAATATACTATATTTCAACGTGACGACGGTACAGCAACATTACAAGGTTCTAGTTTTCAGGTTATTTACAAAATATATGGTCCCATAAGGTTTCTAGATGGTAGCTTACCAATGTTTATGCATATTACAGAATTGTTTAATTAATGCATATCCTTCGAGTTATTCTATAGAAGATTGTCAGCACCTTATACCGTGTGCCGCCTTGTGCCGAGACAGTAGGGTAATCCAAGGTTACAGCAGTGATGGATGATACACGTACGTTGTACAGTCAGCTCACTGCCGACATACCCGAACTGTACTGGTGATTGTCTCAGCGCTACTACAGTTGGCCGTGATTGGCTCAGTCTATTCTCTGATTGTAACAGTGATTGCGTTGTGGCTTCGCTTCAATTGTAATCTAGCAAAGATGTTCCTCTAGATTCTGCTCTTCAGTGCACACTACATTACGTAAACAGTTCAGTTCAGTGTTGAAGTAAGAACTGAGCTTATTTGATAGATAGAATTAATCTCACAATAAATTCAACCTACAATTTTTTCTGATTTTCATTCGAATAGCTATTTAATCACAAACAATGTTATATTAAACTGAGAAATATTAAATAACAAATATTAAATATATTATATATATTAAATATATATATATATATATATATATATATATATATATATATATATATATATACATATGTAATAAATATTTAGTATAATAAAAATGTTTGACAATATTTGTATTTAAATAGGCTTAAGTGAAGCTGTTTAAAGATTTTTTTGCTTAATATAATATTTGTACTTTAAAATAAAAAGGACGTGCTTTAGCATATTATTAGAATTGGACATAGTAACGAAGAAATAGTTCGGAGATGTTTACTACTATACGGGGAAAATTAAGACTCCAACATCTCTTACTCCTATAAGCGTTACTCCACATCGCCTTCATCGAGCAGTGCTTCTTCTTCGTTTCTTTCTGTATTCACGAGTATAAGGAAATCCTTATAAACGTTAAGTGTTTACAATATATACCAGAGCATCTTACTGTGTATCCAGTTTCTTAAATTACATACAAAGCTATATATACTCTGACCCTTTTCTAACCCAAGATTCGTGTTTTACTTTTCAGGTACGGGAGCCAACTTGCCTTAGCCTTGCGGTATTCAAATAGTTTTAATATAGTTACAATTATTTAGTACGAATCCTACAGTGAACAATATGATGCTTAAGATGATTTACCTTAATATTGATACTATTAATATGCCAAAGGACGGGTATAATAGTGGAGTAAACAACCATAGGATTTCCCCTCACATTCAAACTAAATATGACCTGACAGTAGCATGTAAAATACGTTTTCTAAATGGTGTACAACTGAATGGCAACGAACTAAAATTCCATCCTTGACTAACCGTACCGGTAATTTCTCAACGACGAGATATGAGCCTCGGAAAAGGGTTAAGGAGGCAAGGTGTAGGATGGCAAATGAAGTAGTGTATCCTCTTGTTAAGGGGTGGGCGACGTGCAAGGGGTTGACACCGCGACAAGAGAGCTGACAGACTCTCACCCGGCTTGGAGAGTGCGATCAATACTTGTGGAGGGTCTGAAACCTCGATACCGTGCGTGGTCCTCCCCGGCCACGGATATTAATAATGTCTCCACCAGGTTAACACACCAGGTTTTTTATACGGTTTAAAACCGTGAGTGTATTAAACCGAACATTACAATATTGTCTTTGAAGGACGGTATATGGCAGAAAAGGTCTAGTGTCGCCATTGTAACTGGTGTCTAAATCGTTATTTGATCCGGTGTTTTATTTAATACAGAGTCAAATATTTCAAAATTAATATTAAAGCAGGAAAAATATAAAAATCTTTGTAATCTCCCTATACAACTTTGGTACGTATTAGGAATTTTTGATAGTTTTGGGCAACCAATGAAAAACTACCAACTCCTTGGTAAAAGAATCTAGAATATAAAAATTTACTGTATATTATAATTTGAAGAATTAAATATTGTTTGAAGATTGACGAGTTCAGGAAATGACGTATTTTATTAATTTAATTTAAGAAGAGCAAGTTTCAACATAAAATGTTACTTAAGGACTTTAAATTTAAATAAGTTAACATTTATTATTGTCTTTGGTCGTGTTTCACATACACATTATAAAATATTCATGTCGTACTATTCACGGGTTATTTATGATCCTCATTCTTAAGATGACCTCAAATTCAACTTTAAATGTTTACAATTTCCCGAGAAATTATAAAAAATGTAATTGTTCTGAATTAAGAAACGTATTGTTATGAGTTATGACTAAATTTTCCTAATCAAACATGTATTGTACCTTTATAAGGTGCACGATTGTAATCTAAGTAATGTACATGTGACACAATTCTAATAAGTAAATGGTAAACGTTAGAGGTTACATTAGTCGGTTATATGCTTGTTGTGCGATAAACTGTGACGAGATGTTGTCTGCTGTACTCGTAATTGCAAAGCACATTTGATATGACTTTCTGTCATAAACAAAGATGGCAAACAGAACCTCATGTGTGCTTCCAGTTACAGTGTGTCCAGTAACGTATTGAATGGTGTTACAATTCCGATGTAACAATTGTGTTAATTTCGCAACCTGATAAAATTGTGTAGATTCGTGTTTATCATACTGCACAAATGACAGCAGTTTTCCCTACTTCAGTTGGTCCCTTGGATACAAGGTGATTGTTTCTCGTTATCTTATAACAGAAAACTGAAAAATCAGCTGGTGCACAATTTAATTTCTTTGAATACTCTAACCTCAAACTTTGTTACCATATCCGTAGAATAAAATGCAAAAACACAGCTGTACATTATTCATATTGAAAGTATTACTATGTCGAATTATAAACTAATACAAACTATATAAAACGTGTAGGTTTTAATTTTGTTTCTAGTTATCAAAAACCGTTGCTCACCGCATGGAGCAAAATTGTAGTTAGGCGCTTAATCTTATTTCTGATCTCGGCTTATCCTCGTTCGCAAAACACGAAAGTGCACCGAAAACAACTTTAGCTCCTAGTAATGAAAACTACAATTCTTACTCCGTTTAACGATTAACTACTTAAATCCTGACTGAAAAATAAGTGTTTTTATTTTACTAAGTACTTTAGTACCGTTAGGCTCTTTCTTACACTTAACTTAAGCCAACGAAATGATCAGAAATTCACACACAATCTAGCCTATATTGTTTTAAATTTATTTGTGAGGATGTAATAAAATATTTTCATGCGTTTTTCAGCCAATCTTTGCTTTGTTGAAATACCAGTTGTAATATTCTCTAGAGATGTAGACGTAACAAATGTGAGACTCAGTAAGAAAGTCGAGCTAGAGAATTTGACAAAGTGGTGCCTCTTTAACACACCCCTAATGCGGGCAACTTGGAATTTGTCCAACCCCTTTGGCGTTCGTTCGTGCCTGTTAGGAACTTTACTCCGTCCTGGAACTTTGATATATGCAGTCTGTATAAAAACAGCCTACCCTCTTTGTGATATTAAGCTTTATCTTATTATCATCATTACATTCTTTTTTAAACTCTCACATCTACTGAGAGTGAATTATATTTTTCTCTTGTTCTCTATTTAGAATACGATTTGAAACTAAAATGTATGTAACTAAAACTAGTTTTTACACCCTATTTTCCAGAGGTCGTTTCTTTTGATAATTTGTTAGATGACAAAAGTTTAATATCATCAGGAGTATAAACAAAAATTATAAAATAAATAAGTACATAAGTTAAAATTATTGGAACATTTAAAATTTGTTACTACAATTATTTCATCTGGCTGACAAAACCTAGTTTTGTTAGTGAGTTATTTTGCAATGTCCCAAATCCTGAAAATTGTGTTAAGTACATTAATAAAATACCAATTCCATAGTGCAAGTTATTAGTTACAGGATATACATTAAAAGTGAATGAATTAAGTATTTTATAAAGTTCAAATATTAACAAAAACATTTTACCCTATGTAAACATTGTAAATTGTTATATCTCTGTTTGAAAACACTGAAATTAAGTGGATGTGAGATATCAAAAATGTACTTGGTAAACTATTATAATGTAAGTGAAGTAATACTCATTGATTACTAATATTATTGAGCGGAACAATTCAGAAGTGTGGCCCATTTTGTTGTGACAACTAAGTCCTCAGTCCCGATATTCAATGGTGCATCCATCAGCCTACCACTATCGTATTATAACTGGCTGAGCTTTAGCAAAGCCTATAACTTGTGAGGCTGGAAAATTTCATTTCTGTCTGTCTGTATATTTCGATATTTCGAAAACTAACAAATCTAGAGACTTTAAATTGTGCATAAAGCTTTTGTGTGTGATTGTGTGAATTTGTATGAAGGACACTGATTTCGATGATGGTGCACAATACTCCATGGATTTGGCTGAGCGTTAGCTAATATATTTACATTGGTCTTATAGATAACCATGATGGCAACGAGAAATAGTAGAAGAAATAAATTTGTAAACAAACTCAATCAATACACCCATCAGAGAATGAAACATGTGACATTTTAACACATGTAGCCTAACTATACCAAAACATATAAAAACATTTTATAGTGACTAAACCAACTAATTCTGACGATGGCATACAACTTTCAATGTCTACGGCAATAAATGAATTTGAACTTTTTGTATAGAATTTTATTAGTTAAACACTGATTTGAAACCTAGTATGATGAACAAATCTAAATGTATCTTTTGTCAAGAGATATATTGATAAAAAATCATATGTAGACTAAAAATCTTTCATAAAACATCATTTTACATAAGAATGAGTTCTAAGATGCGCATGTTTGTGTCAACTCTTTTTTATGATCTTTTGCCTGTTTATCTGTTCGCAAGAAATCTCGAAATGAAATGATATACATATTTTCCGACGTATGGTATGGTTTTCAACCTTGTCTAATTTATGTTCCTATTAAGACTCTAAGTAAGAGATACTAAACAGTGTAGTAATTGATAAGTTGAGACAGGTAAACATAGGCTGAACAATTAGAACAGAGGATTGTAACAATCAGGACTAAACCAAAACATACAGAACTCGCAGTGACAGGTTGAGACATGTTAAGCCAATCAAAGTCTTGGCGCGAGGTAAGGACAATCAGCAGTATTGAGCGTGCCACAAGACAAACTTGATTACATCGTAGTTCCGTACGTCACACGGTGTTATACGTCGCTCTGAATTTCCTTGGATCAGTGAAGTATATTTTGTGATTTGGTTGACTTAATTTTGAATGTTTCGGAATGAACTAATATTTCAAAATGATTCTTTATTTTATTTAGCTTGATAATTAGGGTCACCAGGGATAGTCCCACTTCCTTCCACTAGCTTCCAGTACTGTTAAAGGTGTAAGATAGCTCAGACGAAAATGTTTTCAGATGCTCTTCCGTTACCAATCTTCTTTTAAAAAATATTTCCCAGTACCTCTAAATCGGGTTTTCAGGTGTATGGAGTGGAGTATTGGAGTGGTTCGGCCGCTGACTTCATTTAAAATGTTTGACTAGTCACCTGCTGCTGGGACCTAAGATTGCCCAAACGAGTATCTGGAATTTGATAATTGCAAAAAGGTCATTTGAAAATTGTGGAATGTTCCTTTTTAGAAGATAATCGTCTTCAAGACTTCCGTTCTGCTGGGGAGGGGGGAATGGAATCACAGGAAGTCGAAATGGGAAGGAATAGATGTGGTTGTTGAATCGCGTATAATACTAGTTACGATTATAAGTTTAAGTCTCAGAGTTATAAGTTTCCTCTCAAAACCGATATTTGAGGGGAAAACCAGCGACAAACGTTGTTTAGATTTAGAGATCGGTACGTGCACACTTCACTCTTTTTCGTTTTACTATGGTCTTTTACTCCAATATTTTATTTTGCTATAGGAATTTGTGGCTTGAACAGAAAGGTGTATTTCTAAGTTGTTTATAATATTAAAAAGTTTTATTTATCGTGCTAGAAAGATATCTATATAAAAACGAATAAAACACTTCAAACCTGTATACTAGTATAAGTGTATAAAATTGAATGAATCATATGCATCATGTACGCTCAATACATTCATTGTACAGGATTAAATATTAAAAGCAAAGTTATTTAAGTTTTTCTTTAATTGTATGGAATCAAAAAACTAGTTACGTTGATTCGATCAGTTGAAAAATGTAACCATAATAGTTGTGCGTTAACATATTACTTGTGAACTTGTATAACTTTGCTTATAGTTAAAGACTTGAAGCAATTCGTATGGAAGAAATAATTATTTATTTTCATCGTTTATTACTTATAGCTTGGCTTTCAGTCTAACTTGACGTAATATCTTGTTATTTTAAGTAATTTATAACGAGTTAAAAATCTTATCTTTAGATCTTTTTACGAGTTTTAAGTAATTAGTTATAGTAATAAATAAGTCTCTCAAAACTTAACTTTGTACCAAATGAGAGCACTTAAATTAGTTCTCTGTGCAAAAAACCACTCTTCAGATGAAACTATACTGACATTTCCATTAGAAGTAGAAACTACGGTACAGTAAACTCCTCTTGTGAGTTCTAACTTTGTCCTATTTCTTCAAGTTTCGTAACAGAAAATGGCTAGTTAGAGGGCGTTCTTAACATTATAATGGATTGTTTTCATCATCGAGATTGAGTACTGAGCAACCTCTGTATTCAACTTTGTTGCTATTACAATATCTAGCAAAAATACCCTCATGAAACCCCCCTCACATCAGCAACATTTCTAAATATTTTAAACTAAACTTAATGGAATGACGTTTATATGAATCTAGAAATTACGTTGTAAACTTAAGAACAATTAGTAGGTATGGTTTTATTCAGATTTATAATTTTCATAAAGGCAGTTCATTAGTATACTTTATATACAAAATGTTTGGGTCTTTGTAGGTACTGCTTTACTGGTATGTGTAAATAGTCACGTTTATACTTCTGGAAAATTGACTGAAAAGTGATGCCTTGTTAGCAGTATTATTCAGTCAGCTGAATGTATTGCGAAAAACATTATCCTTAATCATTAATTAGCCTTTATTGTATCTTATGAGAGTTTATTTATTATAGACATGAAGGTTTGTTCGTTTTGTCATTGGTGGTGGGGGTTGGCGTAGTCAAAACATCCTACTTAGAGGTATAATTGTTAATACCTTAGAGAAGATCTATTTGGTTTCACCAACGTTTCTGAGCGTTTTAATTTTTGAAATAGTTATTTCCTATTCATAAGAGTATTCGAAACTCCAAACTGACAC
Organism: Homalodisca vitripennis; assembly: GCF_021130785.1. Taxonomy (NCBI): domain Eukaryota; kingdom Metazoa; phylum Arthropoda; class Insecta; order Hemiptera; family Cicadellidae; genus Homalodisca; species Homalodisca vitripennis. The sequence continues at coordinate 180,209,686 of NC_060207.1, read as the reverse complement.
TACACAACCATCACGTGACTTAATCTGATTGCAGGTGAATGAATTAATAAGTTCTTTGCTCTATGAGACGAAGTTTGATTTTGATATTTATGTTTAACCTGAAGTGTTACAAATACACACAGAATGCAGAAGAAATAAATTATGAGGTTAAAATTTTCATGGGCTCGTATATTCTTAATTTATATAATAACTTTGCTAAAGGTTTGGCAAATAGATTAAAAATAAATTCCTAGATTATCAGGAGTTTTGAATGTTATCAAAACATTTGCCCAATTATGAACTAATTTTTCAAGCCACTGAAAATCTACTATCAAGTGTGGGAATATTAAAATGTGAAAGATGGATAATATTTTGAATCTGAAAAAATATGTTTTAAGGACTTTTCTTATAGATTGCTGTTAGAGCAAATTAACACCACTCATTTTGAGACCTTAATAAAAAATATAGCAGCTGAAAATTTGATATTTAATAGAAATTGAGTACGTCAGGTATTTCTGGGAGACAGAGGCGAGCCATTCAGGTAAGAGTTGGATACTGCTGGCTGGCTCCGCTTCAGGAATGTAATGGACTGATGTGCCAACGTCAGGGGACTCTCCTGCTCACCTCCCCCATCATTGTGTACGTCTCACCGTGTTCACGCTCGATCTTGTCAGATGTCTACTCAGACAGACAGTGCATAAGAAAATTTCAAATTGTTATTATTTTGTCATCAAAGATGAGGCTTTGTCTTTAATATGGGGATTCCAGTATTATGTGTACTCGTGTACAATAAATATATATCCCAATATTTATGCCTCATAACTGAGGCTTTCAAACCATTGAATGAATTGAAAAAATGGCTTTAAATCCTTCCTAATTAATTAAATAGTGAATTTGTGCACGTAGGATACTCAAATTTGGCTTCCTTGATATGGTGGCAATTATAGATTATAATATGATTGAAGGTAAAAAATAACATGGCACAACAAGCCATGCTCTCCGAGATTACTGTTTAAGGTAACGGGAAGATCGCAGCGAGCACCTTACTGTTGCAAAGTGCATTTAAATAATATTGCACCAGACACAAAGTAAAAAGGTTTCTAGGGCATTGAAACCGTTGAGTGCAAGTGAGGCTGTGTTGTTACGATACGATATTGATCGATATACACTTATATTTTTCCTTGGCTAAAGATCAAGAAAATAGGAGAATACGTGTAAATAGAGATAAGAAATTAAATATATACATTGTATTTCATTACATTATCTACAGAGGGTTTGTTTATCCGAGGGTAAAAAAGGAGAACTACGAACCAGATTGTGCTCTCAGGCAAACAGCATGTCCTCTTATGATATCATATTAATCCTACATAATGTAAATACGAAGGTTTAATTGTATTTGCCTCCATCAACCAAGTCCGCAATTTTCATGAATTTTTTTGAGAACCAAAAATAATATTTGTTTCACAATTATCATAGGAGTAAGCTACATTACATCAAAAGTACTGAATAAGAATGGACCATCCAAGAACTTCAAACACTTTAGGGCTCTGCCCCTTACACAATTCAATGGCAACTGAAAGCTTACAAGATATTTATGCAATAGACTTTGCATAGAAATTTAATTTACACCTATTGGATCTCATAAAATCTGTTTTCCCTCTCCTAATGCAGGATCTGAACATCTATCTATTAAACTTAGTATACATTTAGCGTTCCGTTAAACGAGCTGATTACGGCATCATTTATACTTGCTGGGAATCACACGAGAAGCTGCGGATGACAACATTGTATACAAACACGTATTTCCATAATACGATTAGTTCACGAAACTTGGTAACTAACGGTTGTTTAGCGAATTGTCTAAAATTAGTTTAGTAAACCCGATAGGTTTGGTATACAATATACATTTTATTAGTAATTCTATATTTATTGACTATTTAGATGGTTTTTCTGGTTTTTCTTTAACACTGACCCATCATCGCATTACGGTGTTTCGTTAGGAAATAATCAACTGAATAATAAAATACAATTACTACTCAAATTTCGACATTTTTCTTAAGTTAATTCGTGTTAAACATGTAAGCAATAAGATAATGAAAGTTAACTAGTGGTTGTATTCCTACTGAACAAATATGTCAACAACATTTGATGCATTCGTTGAACACTTTAAAAATAGTATATGTGTATGTGTTTGTAAAAGACTCATGTTTACGTATTCTTTTTTATTTTTGCCATTACTGATAAGTTTATGTATGTGTATTAAATATAAAATAAATTTAGGAATAAAACGGAAATATAAATGATAATATATTGGTATTTAAGATTTGTTAAATCTTACAGCAATAAGAGAGGTTCTTTACAAAGCCGATAACAGGTTACAGTAAAATATTTTACTATGCATTGCAAAATGGTTGAGACTAACTGTATTGGTCCCCTTAAAAGAGAAATATTTATAATCAATAATTTAATGTACACGTTCATTTTTCTTAAAAATATGTATGTAGTCAATAGTAATATTTTAATTGGGTTTGTATAGGACATGAGACAAAAGTATTTAGTTATAATACCGCACTGATACCTGTGAAAATCGTATTTTAAAACATACAAATATTTAAAAATAAAATACTTTAGAAATAGAATTCTTCCTTTAAATTGTTTCTTTAAATAAAAGAATGCTTTCAATTTTAATACTGAGTACTGCGCCTGTTCTATACGTTCAAAATCAAGTGTACTAGAGTGTCCAGCATCTTTGTCAACATAATATTATTGGCATATGTTTTCATGTTTTTTTTCTTAGTGTTGAGAATTCCATTTTTCGTATTGTACTTTTATTTTTAGAACAGCGGTAGGTTTCGTTCAGATGTGATTGGTTTGTTGTCAATCCAACGTAATCAACTGCACAGTTGTTACGTCTCAACCGTAAACAACTTTTTGTTTATCAGTTGATTTCCCCTATGATATAAGGCTGCCCCAGAGACGTGTGGTGTCACCTCTAATCAGCATATACTCGAGGTCCAAACTTATTATCCTCTATGAAACGTCCAATTCCCTCAGCCAAAGTTACTTCAGTGAAACACGACCACACACACACACACACACACACACACACACATTTACATGTACATAACCGTTCTAAAGGCTGAGTTCCCTTAAAATATGATATATAATTATGAATACCTTGCAAGTAATGCATACAAAATTCCCTTGATATTTCCCCAAACACCCATATTAATTGTTTTAGAATGTATTAAAACGGCTTAGTTTCAAACATTTAGTGTGAGTTTGAGTTCCAATAAAAACCGTTGTACCCTCGGAATTTGAGCGTTAATTTTATATCCAACGTGTGGTATAATATATAAATGAACTTTTGAGCAGTTAATCAATGTAATTTTAGCCAATGTCAAAAATGTATAGAAATTTTGCTACAGTTAAAAATTATCTCACGCATATGGAACAAGCAATATGGTGCAATCAAACAAACTGTTATAAAAGCTTCATTACCCAGAAAAAATATTATATTGCAGAAGACATTACTTGCAACAACGGAAATGTAGGTTATAAGCCATCTTGTCAACATTGTACTAAAGACTACATTGGAGAACCATCAACATCGCTTAGGTCACAGACAGCCAGGTGGAGAGATGCGTTGCCGGGTTGCGCGGTAGCTCTGCTCCTTGGGGTCGATGAAATTCCTACATCTGTTAAAAAATAACAGTGTTAAAATAACAGAGTCCTTTGTATAAGATTAATGATAAATTCGATATAAACAATTAGACCGATTTCGTAGCTAAGTACATTCGGTAAAGTACCGGAGAAGTGCGTGAAATCTCAGTTTTAAAATTATCTTGAAATAAATAATCTTGTATCAAGATCGCAATTTGGATTTAGGCCAGGTAAAAATACTTCTGACGCTCTTTTCAAAATTTATAATAGACTCTTGAAAAGAAAATTATAAATAATTACTTGTTTTTATTGATCCAGCCAAAGCTTTCGATTTTAGATAGTAAAATTGGTATTTAGTAAACTGGAATGTATTGGAGTCAAAGGGATGGCCTTAAATTGGTTTATAAGTTATTTAATCGGTCTAATTCAAGTTGTGAGTATAAATAATATTAGCAGTGAACATCAGGAAGTCAATTATGGAGTGGTTCAGGGAACCACGCTGGCTTCGTTATTATTCTTAGAATATATAAATAACCTAGATAGACTGAATCTCGCAGGCAAACTACGCTTGTTTTCAGATGATAAAGTGGTAATTTATAGCGGAAAAAACTTTTCATGAAGTATATGGAACCAGTACAGGTACAATACAGGTGTAATCATTGATGTAAATCTCAAATGGGAACCACAATTGTAAATTGTATTAAGTCAAAAGTTATGAAAATTAATCTAAATTTCGTCAATTAGGCCAAATTCTAAATTATAAGGAGTTAAAAAGAGATTACTTTGCGTATGTACAGTCCATTTTACAATACGGTATTATCGCTTGGGGGAGGAGCCTACAAAACTATATTAGAACCTTTAAATAAAGACTGTACTGGTGTATATTTACTCACGTAAAGATGCCGTCCTCACTACTATTGTTTATTCACAGTTACCCTACAGTGAGTGTGGGCCTGCAGGCCCCTTTCATTAAACTTACTAACGCATACTATGTTGCCAACACAATGCACAGACACACTAGCCCTCTGTCATAAGGGACCTGCAGGACGAGCCTGTCAGCGGCTTCAAGCGGCTGGTCACTGCCTGGCTGAGTTGCCATTACTTACATTACCGATATAGTTAATCGACTTCCACTCATTACTATTATCCATGCTGCTTTGACTCTGCGATAATTTATTCTTAGTTCGTCCATTTTCACAATATTTTACCGTGTTTTATTTAAATGCGTGCTAAACTTATACATATTTTAGAAATAAAAAGAAATAAATTTAGTTTTAAAATTATGTATAAGTCAAGTTTTTATTTTATATTTCAAGTTTTTTTAGTTCTTTCTGTTTTGATTTGTTACTTATTTTTTCATTTATACAGAGTACCTATTATTTGTCTATTATTTTAATTATTCCTACTTTGTACAAATTTAGATTAGAACTCGACAGCACGCAAATGCGTTGCTCTATGTGCTGTCAACTTTCATACTTTTAACATGTATAACTGTTAGAAATATGTTTAAAATAAATTTATTTGAGTTCGATAATGTTATTGGAATGTGACGAAATGTTTATCATGTGACGAATAAGTTGACATAATTTTGGAAGTTACTAAAAACCACAAGTTATTGTTCCCACACACAAATATGTTCTTCTAGTTAGTTGTGAAGGCCTTTACGTAAGTATGGGAAATCCTTTGATGATATACTATGTGATTCCTTGCAGTTACGGAATCAGATATGTGTTTTTATGTAATTATGACAATAAAACACAAACTAGCCGGAACGAAAATATACTAAATGAGAATTATTTCACACACCAATCAAACATTCTGTACAGATTGCTTATTAAGTTCATTAAAGCTTCGGTCTGATCAAAGTGACAGTATGTTTAACACAGATTGGTATGTTTTAGAAAATAAACGGTGGAAGTATAACCTAGATAACTCTGAATACATTTCGATTAGTTTCAACATAGTTTCAGTTTTGTTCCGTTTGATCATACTTGTGACAGTTCTTTATATATATTACGTTTATATCTTGTACTATTTCGTGTAAATACTTTGCGAGAAGAACTATCTGAAGATAACTTTTCACACATTTCAATAAAATTCCAACATTGTGTTGTAGTTTTGTTCCGTTTGATCATACTTTGACAGTTCTTGGATATTACGGCTCTATCTTGTACAATTTTGTGTAAATACTTTGCAAGAAAACTATTGGAAGATAGCTCTGATCACATTTCGATTAGTTCTAACATTGTCCCAGATTTGATCATAATCTATACGAGAGTGCAGTAAAGAAGTCATTTGAGGGCGTGGTTTCTCCTCTTACAACCAGAGATGTGCTGCGTTACTAAACTCTCCACCCGCCTGACAGACACAGAGCTTGACCCAGTGCCGTTCCCAATCTTTAACCTTTTTACTCCGAACAAATACGAGAGATGTTATTAATCAGATGCTATATAAAAAGGAGACTGAAAGGTTTGCATTTTGGCAACAAAAACATGTTTTCCTATAAACAAAACCAAGGTTTTTATATAAATATTTGTATACTATCTCTGTCCTACTCTATATTTTTTACGTAAAACGTGGTGTACTAATAGTTTCCCTATAATATTTTTCATCTTGTAATGCGAGACTAAAGATTTTATATATTTCAAATTTTATTCTCGTATTTTTCCTGATACATACAGGTCGTGAAAATATATCAGCTGTAAGTATTTCAATATTGTTATGAGCTTTTTATATGTTATATTTAACGTGAAATATTTTAATATGTATTTTCTTAGGATTTGTTTTTTAGCTGTAGGCTCTTGTGACTTTATATTGTATCGGCTGATGTTAATACGCGTGCGGAGTGAAAATAGGTAAAAATAGTTTCATGAGAAGTAAATTATTCAATATTAAACAAATCAAATATTTATTGAATGTTATAATACAACAAAATCCACAAATATTCAAATATATTCGTATTTTATTGTAACTTATAGTGAATACCTTGATTCAAAAGGAAAGGAAGGTGTCTCCTAATTTGTAATGTTGGGTCGAACGAAAGATTTGTGAAAGAAGCCAAGTTTCATTTCCAATCCAAATCTATAAACCTTAACTATTACGAGGGGATATTTTTGAGCGATATAGCAACAGCGACGATGAACCGCCCCGCTATTGGCCGGACCCCAACGGTCTTCTTTGCTGCTCCCGGGTGTAGACAGTTATTTGTACATTTCGCTCCTGTCTTGTGTGTGTTTCGTGCAAATAGTCGAGAATGACTAACAATAAAAGACTTTCAAAAATTAGCAATACGAATGACAGAGTAAAATGTGTTGTCTGCAGTTCCAAAACTAGTCACGTTATCAAAACTGACCCATTTCACACATAAAATTGATTTTTTCAGAACTCTTAGATTTATTTCACTGGAATTATATTCGTATTTCATTGTAAAAACGATATATCACAAATTATAAACGTATTATAAACTGCGTTATCTTGTAGTCAATCTTTTCTGGTGTATTAAAATTTTTATTTCACTGATCTCTATTACAGGTGGTAATAGAGGTGATACGTAAGTAGGAAATGAGGAAGGTTGTTACAAATTATAATTCAAACCTAGACATCTGATTACTAATGTTAGTAAGTATGATGAGCATCCAAAAGAATTTCATGTTACGTGAACGGTAGTAATAGGATTAGGCGTTTATTATTTGACAAGCACATTGTTCTCTATGTTAGTGTCTAAAAAAATATAGCTTTGCTTCTGTGTATTATATATACTTCTGTGACTTAGCTGTTTCGGGACAAGCATCCTTGTTACTATTTTTTTAATGGGGTCATTATTACCGAAAATAAACACTAACATAAATCATTCAGTTAAAGTACAAAGAGGGTTCTTAAGTTTAGTTTGACGAGAAATGAAAGCTTCCCTTGCTTCTTAATCTGATTGTTAATTGTTATTATGGCACGAAGGGTTGGTACCGTATCGCGATTACTTGGGCTTTATGATCGTAGCGGGTGTCTGGGGTGCTATCGTAACTGGGGCTCCTACCCCTGACTACGAGATTATCGTTGATAGCGCTACTCCTCCTCAGGAGCATTTCCCAATAGCTTACTGTCGTTGAGAGGATATCCCGGTTCGAGTTTGACAATCTCAAGATACGATTAGTTTAAGTCTGAGTTGTCATGATAATGTTTATGTATTGATCTATCGATTTCAGAAAAAAATGGATGTATATTAATATTGTGTTGTGTAAACGCCCGTGTTTATAATATCAAAATAAAAAATTACACATATTAAGTATTATATGGAATATTAAAATTAAACAATTCTTATAGTTACATTGGTAAAATATAAATTAATTTATAACATTAACAAAGTAATTTAAAAAACCAGTATTAAAAACAATAATAAAGCCATCTTTGAATGCTGCATTATCACTATTAAAAATGTTCGTGTGCAGTAACCACAAATAAATCCCGTGTCTTAACGTAAGGTTGTGTTCTGGCTTACGTCCAGTTGAATGGTTTGTATTGAGATTCCCGGCTTGGCATCGAGAATAAAAGGTTATTTATAACAATTTAAGTTACATGTGAAATCATTGCAGTTGGCTAACGTAATTATTCTTATTTTAGTTGTTTATTGTTTTAGTTTTATGTTTAGTTACGGCTAATGGGTAGTATTTTAAAATATAACTAGCAAAAATATAAATAAATTTATGTTCCAACAAACTTAATTATTCAAAACACGTTTCACACACGTTACTGGTACATTTTGAAAGTGAAACCTAACTTTATTTCACGTATGTCTTTGCATCTATAATCTAGGTCATTGCTTCATCTCGAAAGATTCACGAACTTCTAAAATTGTAGAAAAGTTTTGAAAGGAACGTCGTAACTGTAAAGTACGACACAAGAGGAGAACAGTTGCAGAGGTCAAGTGCAGTTCCAACCTCTGCTAGTTCCGCTCGGGCGGGGCTTGTTTCGTTTGTTACTCTATGCATATTTATGAGGTCTACTCAGAGACGAATGCCGGTTTAGTTCTCTTTTCATCTCTTAACTCCAATTAATGCTGAAGCAAAATCTGCCCTTAATTCTCAAGAAAATACGTATAAAGAGAATAACAAGTGGGGAATGAACTGAGAAATATAAAGTTTGTCTTGTATAAAATAATATACATTGAAGTTAAGTAGCATTGAAAAAGTATTGAAACCGGGATTGAACTCTGTTGCAAAAATAATAGTGCATAGGAATCAATATACTGATACAAAAAAGTAATGAACGACTCGACAGAATTTATAGAAAGAGTTATCACACAGTCACGGACAGAGAAACGGACGGGCTGCTCTTCGAACTTTTGACCTAAATTTCAACTCGGTTTTACCTTTGACCTAGAAGAACCTATGTACCAAGTTTAAAGTCTATAGGACCTTCATATCAATACTTAACTCACATGTGGATAAACCGACAGACTGGCCTTTCTCCACGAAAATCAGAAGCATTCTTCCATGGACCAAAAAGAACCTATGTACCAAGTTTAAAGTCTATAGGACCTTCATATCAAGACTTAACTCACATGTGGATAAACCGACAGACTGGCCTTTCTCCACGAAAATCAGTAGCATTCTTCCATGGACCAAAAAGAACCTATGTACCGTTTCAGGAGTAATCGACATACGAAAAAACTGACGACACGGTTTGAATACGAGCCTGTCGGGTACTTATTAAAAAAATCGTATTAAGGCGAAATAAGCATTTTCCACCAATTACATTTTTGTCATATGTGGTTGTCTTCGTGTGTATAACAACGGTGAAGTAAATATGTGCTATATATTATATGAGTATATGCTTAATAAAATAAATTAATTATGTACATATAGGGTATTTATGAAATGTGCGGTAGTATTTTTTAAGTTTTTTTCTGCTTGTCAATAAAAAAATAATGCAATATAAGCTTTTTGCCACAATTATTGTTTATGGTCTCAATTTAAGAGAAAAAATTGATATTCCATTAACGTTTCTAGACAGCAAATGGTTGAAGGTTTTGGAGCTTTATAACTTAAAAACTAATGAGATTATGAAAAAATCGTAACGCATTGAACACAACTATAATTCCTTCTTTAGCACTGAATGGATGAGGATTAGAAGTTCAGATTCCTCCTGATAACAATACCTACGTACAGGGTACAGTGATGGTTAAAGTTCTTAACAACAGTTAAATACTTAAGGTTAGAGGCGAGTGGACACATCTTGTAGTCTAGATTAAAGAAATGATCATATCCGTGTTGCAGGCTACGAAGTGTCATGGTAGACTGGGTTAGAATTTGAGTGTAATTAGGGATTCTCTCAATATCGGGCCTGTATCAATAATCCAGGAAAATATCTTTCAATTCAGGCACGCGTGTTCGAATACACTTGTTGAGTCCTGCGAATTTTCCAGCCTTCGTATATTTTGTAGACAGGGTATGGACAATTAAATAGTTTAATCAGTGACCATCTCGGGCCTATGAGAATTACAATGGCTTTCAACGTTAGGGTATGTTTATTTATTATACAGTTAAAACAAGTATTTATGAGTTTATAATAATAAAAACAATGTAACATTTACACTGTTTTCATCGCATTTATGTATTTATCGCCAATTTAGCTAGGACAATAATTTAATTACGTATATTTCTTTTTACTAAAAGCTTTAATAATTAATTAAATATGTAACTAGAATAAGAATACTAATTTATACACCGTTCCAAACAAAAGGTTTGTTTATCTATTCAACCAAGCCATTTTTACGGCCAACTATTTACACCTAAATGTGGTACACGTGGTTTTCATCAGTTACGATTCTACATTCCACGGTCAGTTGATGAAAAAGAGGAGCTAAAGTATTCGTACTGGCAATAATATTGGTAAATGTATGTATGCTGGGGGGAAAAGTATAATTACCAAAATGGGTGAGTACCAGTAAAATGCTGTTTCAAGGATTTCTCTTATATTTAAACACCTATATTATTATTTGATATAATTTGAACTATACATGCTAGTTTTTAACCAATCCTGGATATGTTCATTATATATTCCCGAACTTGAAAGAATAACAGGATTTCGGACATTTACTTGTTTTATGTTACAAAAGGTAACGTATAATAAATAATAAACTTTAAATAAAGATATAATTTTACTGAGCAACATGTTTTGTTCGTTTTAACTTCCTTCAATTTGTGGAAAAAAACTTCACATTAAAATAACTTTTGGAATGGTGAACCTTATATCGTATAATTTTACTCTTGAAACACACATAATCTGCAGGCCAGGGTGTCTAATCCTAAAACGCGCTCTAGGGGACAAGCCAGGGACTTTACAGGTTGTTATTCAGTAGTTGATTTTCTCAATTGCATAGTGGAGTGCAGCACAGTCATGTTTAAAAATAACTTGGCCCGTTTCCAGAACTTTAAATGAGGCAGTACTTGTTGATTTAAAACTTGTTCATACCTATTTCTAGTCGTCATGTTGTCTGACAGGTCATAATACAACTTGACATTGGCAGCTATGACCGCCCAGTCGGTAATGTCTCTATTGGTTAAAGATATTTCTGATTTATTAGTATTGTGATAATCACATATAATTATGTTTATAACATACTTTTAACTAATTGTTTCTGCGAAAATAATACGATTAAGCCAGTCAGTCCATTCATGCTGAAACAGATTTCACCCTTTCGTCCAGATCACTTTCGATTACATTGCATACTTTGTTTATACTTGTTTACTACGCTCCCCATTACCAATCATAAATTATTCTTTGATATCTGAAGAATTTTATGATCTTACCATCCAGTAATAAACCTCTTATGATAATATAAAGAATTATTATATCAGTTGTTTTGAAAATAAATTCGTCTTGTTTTAGTGCTTGTTACTTTTCAATTAAACTGTTTCCTATATTCAGAAAAGAAGTTTGATATAAAATAAACAGTATAATATTTTAGTTTAAAACCTAATATTGCCAAGGACGTATGTGCTACTTATACTGGGACTTGTCTTAAGGGGATGCCTTATGTATAACTTGTCCATAAAGTTCACCAATACTGTTTTATGTATTTGGATTATTTTATACCTTACAAGAAATGTCAAGTTAAAGAAAGCTTTCAATTATATGAAGTCCCCACTTTATTGTCTCTTTGCTGTTTCTAATTCCAAGAGTGAAGTGGCTTTCATTAAGTAGTCTTTCTTCATCGCTTGTTTGCTGCTGAAATCGACTGACCGAATCAAGCAAAGTCTACAATTTTGTTGATAAGGTATTTAAAATTAGATTGTCATCTTTTACGGATATATAAACAGTAATGTAGTGTTAAATACGTTTCAATCAGTTTATTTACTGAAATTAAACAGTGAAGATTTTTTAGTTCACCCTCCGAATCTTTAATGCTGTAACTTTTTAATTGTCGCCCTGAAAAAGCATGTGACACATTTCGGCTGAACACTGAACAGTAAAGTTGTTGTCATGTCGACGGGTAATGGCCTGTCCAATCAATCAACACGTAAACAAGCGCTTTGTTGGACACGGGCCACACTGACAGCGATTGGATTTACATTGCAAGTTTACTGAATGTAGTAGCGGTGCATATTTCATTTTTGGCGAGGCAATACTGGTAATCGAGCTTTAGGCGCAGTGAGGGGTGTATGTGTGAGGCTGTGATCGTGAGTATAGGTATGGTTGAGTTATATCGCCTTGTTTCGTCTTAATAACGGTCGTCTCAAAACTTGGAGAATTAATAAATGATTACAGAGAATTAATGTTTGTAAAATAACAACTACATGTAGGCAAGAGAATATATGGTGTAATTTAGAGTGAAGTATTCAACTATTATTACCGCTTCACATTAAAATGTTATGATGATGTTTCACAAAGCATTAAAGCTGAACAAGACTAAAAATCAAAATATAATTTGTAGTGAGTTACTGAGTTTGCAATAGCACGGTTAGGGCGCAGAGCCTACGCGTCTATCATTAGGTTATAAATTATGATTTTATAAAATTTCATTTATTATGAAAGAAATTAGAAAATATTGTGGGTGGTAGGTGGCAAAAACTTGAGGGAACAATTAATTTATACATTTCAATATAAATTATATCAAATTTTATTTTTATTTTCCTTAACAATATATAATCATCAAAGCCGGTAGGAGAATTAGTCTAGTTTAGGATTATGGTCGCTCCACGGCCTCAACATATCGTGTACTGATTACCAGGTTATTCCAACAATTTTCACTATAAATTCGCATTAAAAACCCCACTACGTTTCTTCTCGAGCTTAAATTCGTAAAAGTATATTTATAATTGAATTATAAAGCAGTACGTCAGTAATGTTGTAACGTCATAAAACGTTACTGACTACGAAAACTCCATTTTTAGACGTAACAATGGAGAGGTGTTTGACACATGATATAAACAATTATTGACCTAGTCACCTAAGTAGTAAACTTGGATAGTAGTTGGCGTAGGTCATGGGCGTGAGGAGCCACACATATCTCATAGCGGGTGCCACGTGTTTGTTTACGGTTAGTAATTGATTGCTTACATTACTCTAATGGCTGTGTTAGTTCTGTCTCTCCAGCTGATTAGAGCTGTTGTCTATTTTAGCATTGATTTGTGCATGAAATATCAATAAATAGTTGATTTATTGCATTTGTGCCAATTGTGATATATATAATATAAACAGATCTTACGATTCTAAATTATTTAAAAATCGACCACTCTAGAAAATAGTTAATAATGAATGAATTAAGCTTTAATTTTTCATGGTTCTGGTCTCTCATGTTCTTGTTGTAATGCATATTTTTAAAGCAATTAATAATTTTGAAATTTATTACAGGTAACGAACGCCGATTTTACTGAAATTCGTAAGTAGTTATAAGCCTAATATATTGTTCTCTTGTTATGTTAAATTTAAGTCATAAATTATCATAGAACTGACCATGGTTATTATCATTAACTTCGGCCAATGTAATATATGCTTTTGTTCAGTTACTTCAAAACATTTTTTAATATAGTATGTTGATTAGGCAGAACAAGATTTATTAATATCACTCTTAATTATTCAATCAATTAATATACACAACATAACGTAGCAATGGTAGGAAGTGTTGATTCAATATGAATGTTGAATTTTGCTTCAGTTCACCTTCTTTTTATTGCAGCGCTGGTATCTGACGCTGCATCACAGACTTGACTCTTGGATTCAGGTTAGTCTAAAGACATCTAAAGAAAGTCCGCGATAACGAAGCTCAAAAATAAATCTTTAAATTTTACCGAAAATACAGTTTAACTTTTTTTAATTATCATTTAAAGACTGTTATGAAACCTAAATTAGTTGTCTTTTGACAAAAGTAGGCTTCTCAGAGCTGTCTATGTATGTATGTATATTTTCTTAATCGGAAAAGAGAAAAAAATCAACTATTAAAAAATACTATGATCGGAGTAAATTACAGTCACTATAAATATACACTTTTGACATATTTTCTTAATCGTGGTAAGAAGGCAAAGCCAATACCAGAGGATATTCTCTCGAACCAGAGGTGCTTATGCATGTGCAAAACCTTGGAAACTGCGTGCGAAGCCGCGGTTAACTGGTAGTAGCTACATATGAAATTATTATATTTTTCTTACAATGTAGTAATATATGTAGAAGAAGCATTAAAGTATAAATATTTTACTGCATACTTAAGTGACATTTAAACCTATGTCAAAGATGTAGACAATACCAGTTTCAAGATATAGTCTTTTTAAGTTGGCATAAAGCAACCATTTGATTTAAATATTACGGAATTTAATTTCCATCAAACTTACAATTTTATTTTACAGTGACTTCAGTTAGCTGTATTTAATCATTTAAAATATCAATTGACTTGCATGTATATGTTTATGTGACAAAACCAACAGTCAAACTCATTACTAACCTATTCAGCCGGTCAACTTTAAACTTAACAATTACAAAAAGCGTAGCTGACATTTGTCACTTTTGCAAGGATATAGAGCAAGAAAGGCGGTCGATGATAAGGGTACACCGTTGATGAATGGGAGGGGATGAAGGAAATGGAGGATAAGGTGTGGCGGAGAGAGGGGTGGTATAGGTCGCCTAAACATGGGTTGGCTCGAGGCCAGGACACCCGCATTAGGGAAATGGTACACACAGAGGGCGCCACTTTGTCAATTTCTTGGCCAGCGTCGGACAAATCTCCGGATCGCCTTCCATTGATAGGGCTGTACTTATTTAACACTACAATGATTTCTTGTGTACGATGCTTATCAGCAACTTTTACTATAAACCAGTTGAAATATTATTTGATCATGGTTGATGGTTGTTTCAGTCGCACAGGATATAAATAAAAAACAGTCTTCTGTTACATGTCAGCTGCATATTTTAGGTGGGTGTGGGTGAAGGGTAAATAATATAGATTGAAGAGGTGAACGCAGTATACCAGCGCAAATAGAAGATTTTATAGCTAAATTACGGTCTAAATTCAATGGTTTCTTAGGCAGAAACATGGTTTATTAGGAGGTAAAGAGTAAAATCAGACAGGGACAACGAGTTAAATGGCAGATAAATTCAGTCCTTTGGAAGAGAATTTGTATTTTTGGAAGCTCTATATATTGAAACTATCCTAATGTAACAAACAGAAGTTTTTTACCCCTAAAAAGGACTATTGTTGGAAGAGCTGTGAAGTATGAAGAAGTTCCGCCAGATAAGAATCTTTGTAATTATGAAAGTAGAAGGAAACATCTTGGACAAAATAGAAAGTAAACAATTTACATAGTATGGACACAACTAGAGGGCCAGTAATACTGTGTTCTAATGGACTCAATCTGAGAAGGGAACCTTGTAGACCTCTAAGAAAATAAAAGCAAGGACTCGAAGAAGCCATAAGCGCCAGGGATTTCGATGGTAGAAAAGTGAGAAGCGACTAACGGCTAAGACATACCTCACAGACTCATATAAATATGTCATATACTCATATGAAATTTCACAACACATGGAACCCAAAGTACCTTTGTTCTTCCACCTAATTCGATGACTTTAAGTCCAATCTCTGTTGAGATTCTATCCCTTCTCCCAGTACGAGGGCAAGACTTGACAATCCCATGACGTTAGGAGATACTATGCTCATAAACCACATCACACTACATATATCTTTTCTCCCACCCCTAAAATACAGCAGGTTCTAGCAATACTATGATTGAAAGGATCTAGATAGTTTCAGTTCCAGTTGATTAGTAATCGGAAAAATTGTTCTTGAAAGTAAAATTACTTGTAACATTACCCTTCCCTGATTGAACAGATTAATATATTTGTATTACAGAGACTAATCACTGTCTCTGGGTTAGTGTAATAAATTATAATATAGAAATTTTAATAAGTATATTAAGTATATTTAATTCACTTATGGTTTTGTGATAAATTAAAGATGATAATTATACGATTGTAATCAATTTAAAACTGCATTTCTTAGTTTTCAACGATAGAAGTTAAAACGTTATTAAAAGATCAAAATATACTATTACATTATATACTTTAATAAGTATGTAATGTAATAGTAAAACAGTTACTCCTCCAGTTTTTGAGTGATTTGCAGTACAACTTTAAATTATTTTTTTTTATTTATTATTATATTTTACATACATATAATTTACTTATTTTTACACTCTGTAGGAGGTTTTCGCTTAAAAAATAATAGTACAAATTTAATATTACAATGATTAAAACTTAATTTCGGAAATTCTTGCATAGATTTATAGCAAATAATTATTAAAGACATGATTCTCACATCAATCGACTATAGAATTTAATTCAAATACTGTGTATTAGTTCAATCTTAATTATCTAGCCATTTAGGAGCAGTCATGCGTAGATGTTGTGTTTAGCTCCAGTTCACCTTCCTCATAGTCTCTGGAATCTGACGCTCTCACAGACGACGTCGATTTTTTTGGATCTCTTCAGGGAACATGAGTCCAAATTCCTGGATTCTTGAATCTGTTGCAGCGTCAGATTCCAGTTGCTGCACTATGAGATAGGTGAAATGGAGCTAAACTCTATATTCTCATTCAATCACCCATTCCTATCGTAGCGACATTATGTGTAGACGTTGGTACATAACATTACATTAGTACTGAAACAGGAGGAAGTTGCAAATATTTATATGTTTTGATCAGTTTTTGTTGTTAATTAAACCCAAATAAACAATTTTCATTTTTTCCCATGAAATCATAACCTTATAACAATCTAATTAACATAATCAGTCTTATAAAGCGATGTTAATTCTAAAAAATTTGGTGGGTGGAATAAAAAAAAATCCAACTAATTTTACATGCCGAATAATGTCAAAATTATTCATTTGTTACGGAAAATAACATTCCACTAAATATATTATATAAATATACAGTATAATTCTAATTCACTGCTCATATTTTACTCTTTCTTTGTAGGACCTTTATTTCAAGCCAAGTGGGAAAAATATGTACATTAGTTTATAAGAATGTAATTACAGCATTGTGACAATGTCTGTGTAACTTTTATATTGTTATGATTTTATTAGTAGCCCCTAAAACAGGCGTGATCAAGTTTCCAACAATACAAATCCTTAGATTTTGTAAGGATCAAACCCGGGACCTCCAGGGATATCCGTTAAGCAGTGACGTAGACGTGTGGGTGGAAACTACCAGTTTAACCGAGCAGAGTGGAGCAGGCACTAGTCAGTAGAGCGTGTGTTGAGGATATGCACGGTTAACACTTTATTAAGCCCTCTAAAGGGTAATGAACAGCACTAGACTGTGCCGCGTCAGCTCGACTCGAGGGTCTATGACGTCACCCGTTGTCTTCGGCTCGGAGCTGCGCCCTTCAAATATACTCCGACGCCAGCCCATCGTTTTGAGGGGGAAGGAATAAATAGAAGCCATGAGGTTTTGGACTGTTACAGTCTCCGTTTTATCTGGTACTCCTTATAATACTGTCGATGGGTCGATATTGGAAAAACAACGAATAGAAGTTTTTGAACCTTACATGTTTTCTCTTCTTTGTACTGCATAGCAATACTATCAAAACCATTATAAAGAAGAGAAAAGTAATTAAAAGAGGATTATAATGTTTTTTTAACTTATGCATATTATCAATTTCAAAATCATCAGTTTAGTAATATGAGATCCTTGATTTTTATTGCAACATTACAACATGCAATCACTAATGGCATCCTTGTGTCTAAATCTCCAATACGTTCGCGAATTATATTAAAGAGGATGTGAATCATAGCTTACTATTTTTTTGTTTAGTGGATAAACATTATATGACAATTATTCTGAAATTAATCAATTAAAAGGCTTAGTCTATAAGTCTTACGAAGGCCTACAGCTATAAATAGATCTATAATGTAACTTACTATGTTTATTATGCCATTGCAACAGACATTATAAAACAATGAACCGTTAAAGTATGGAATAAACATCGATTATTTAAATATTTTCCAACAATTTAAATAATTAATAGAACCGTGTAGTCGGGACACATAGTAGTCTCAATTTTGTAGAATCCTAATAAAAATAGTTTAGAACTTGGTTAAATTGGCTCTGAAGATAGTAATATATATTTTCCCTATACAATTTTAACATGAGCACTTCCTATTTTAAGCGCCTTCAATATTGACCCTAAGGAGTTCAGAATTTATTTTGCGTGTATATATATCAGCCTCAAACTATTACTTTATCCTCCTAGATATAAGGAATGCAGGGGCCAACTCAACAATAATTATTTTTATGTAGTTTACTACCTATTGGGAATTATAAATCTTCCTACAACGTAGATATTCCAGGAGGTATTTGAAGCAGGTTAGAGACAGGAGCGGAATACCCTAGAGTCGTGAAAACTGATGACAAAAGAGAAACGTGAAAGAGAGGAAAAGGAAAATAGGAAATTATATTCGAAAGGGGAAAAGGGTCAGCAGGTGTTATATTCACCCCTCTGGACCCTACGTGAACATGTCATTTGCCCTTTACTTAGATGGAGACTCACCTTACGTTCTAACATTAAACTGATAGATTCCAGGACAAAAACTCAGTTGCCACTTTATAATACTATCTAGCTGAAACTCCAAATACAAAATACCAGCTGAAAACTGAATGTTTTAATGAATTAGGATGTATTAAATACATAAATAAGTACTATAAGACATTTTTTATACATTTAATTTTCTTGGTGATACTCTGTAAACACTCAATAAATAGCTATTTCTGTGTAGCGTTTTATAAGAACTCATTGGCTGACTGTCATCAAACTTTTTATTTCCATCAGTCAACTTGTCCGTACGATATCTCGAAAATAAATATATCTCTACGCTTGAAGCCTCATTTCTATATATCATAAGGAACATAGAGTCCGATAATGGTTGGATAAACATATTCACTTATAACGTTCAATTATATACTTCTTTAACTTTTAACGCTCTCCATCTTGAAACCTTAAACAGTTATCTAAAAATAAGCAAGAATTCCTTGGAATTGTTTAAAACTTTTTAGAAAAGTTTTAATTTTGATTTATGTTATGAAATAGCTGAGATACATTTTTTTCCCAAATCTAAATGACTACAATTTTGAAGCTATGTGTAAATCTATGAAGAACTACGTGTTAACAATAATTATCGCAATGTTGTAAAGTAATTAAAAGGTTGTACGCTTGCTATCTGGAAATATTAAAAAGTATAAAAAACACACGTAAGAACAGTATATAAATTCAAAGTGACAGCGTAAATACATTAAACTGGAGTGAGTTTAAAATGTTGAAATTATTTAAACATTTTTGTTGATAAAAAAGGCCGCCGCACACGTAGGGCTCCTCAATCCCACATATGTACATACTTTTTCTTCGCCGGACTGCAAGGCAAACTCAAATTATTTCACTAGAAATAACTTCGACCGGAAGGATATTATGAGGACTCAAATTAGAAGCTTTTGGATAGGAGTTGGTTTTTGTACGTGTATTTCCTTGATCGAGACAACAAGAAAAACTAATCAATTGCAATTTATTAGACTGAAAGTCAACTTAAACGTTGTTGCTTATTGACCAAAGGTTTCTGATTCTTTTATATATTTTGTTGGTCGCGGATCAGGACAGGCAGGTGAACTCAACTGTTGCGTTAGAAATACGGACTAGTCAACAGTGTGTGTAACTTTTTAGTTTCTTAACAACTGACATTGATATGATAAGTGCTATATACTTCTGTTGCAAAGGGCTCATATTGCATCAAAATGTATTCAATAAGAAGGCTATGGCTTCGATTTTGAAAATCAGGTGCAAAGTCGCGGGTAACTGCTGATTTGTACAATTAATACAAGTGTACATTAATACAAACATATTTCTCGTCATACGTTGATATTCATTCGTAATTAAAACTATGAATAAAAACAAAACAAAAGTAAAGACCCCAGATTACCTTTGTAGTCTCATGAAAAAACACAATCAAAAGGGACAAAAAACTAACAACAAGAGTGTGATAACAAAATAAGGATAACAACTCATACAAATATGGTAACAAATCTTTACTAAACAATAATAAGACTGAATAAAATAATTGGTATACAAAACATACATTAAGAATTGGACAATTGAGGCATAGCAGTATTATGAAGAAAAAATAATAAATTACTAGACTAATGTAATAAAATATAATTCCTGGAAAGTTAAAGTAAAACTCCGTTTATTTCCGAACCGGGTAATATCAGATTACATATATAATTTTAAATTGAAATACTCTGCACAAGTTTCATGGTGTGTAAGGGCGTGTTGCTTCAAGACTTACGTGACCTAATAGAGAAAAAAAGACATATATAAAATAATAACATATAAGTTTTTACTTGACTGCAGTGGCTATTAAACACATGATGGTGGGGTGTGAGTTGTGCGTGTGTCTGACCTATATTTAATCATAAAAGCGTAAACTATTCATGGCATGCATTGACTGAATTAGTTCAGCCTTGTCATACAACAACTCTGTACAACAGTGCATGAGTGCAAAGTATTAAATCTAGTGATTTGCATAAAACACTATCAACATATAAACATAAATTTTCAAGAAGTTGAATATTACAGAAAAATCTATAAAACGAGAACGACATAACGAGAGAGAAAAGTAACAAAAACTGTTGATAGTCGAAATCATAAAAAATGTGTTGTTCTTAAACACACATGAAGATATTTTTGTAGTATAAGTACGTTTTATTATAGAACCAAATAAGACATATAAGTGAATAATAAAAAAGGCACTTAAAAGTGCGAACCTGGTAGTGAATGGCGAATCCACGATGATTTCACAACTATTTTTTGTTAAAGGCTTGGTGGAAACTTTTTACTACACAGTGATGTTTTATATTGTAGGATTATAGAATAATATTAAGGTGAAAACCTGTTTAAAGTTATAGCAATAGTTTGTTTATAGAGGGGTTTGAAACTGCAATGTATATTGCTAAGCTCACAATGTGTGTTGCACTATAAACTAAACCCTGAGCAGCCTTATCTATGTGCACTTCTGCTTACATAATGTTTGTTTAGTTTTTAAGGTAATATTATCACGTTACTTTATTGATTTATTGTCTACTACGTACTTGCAATTTGTTGGTAAAGTTATTGTGTAGTTTTGTATTCCTGATTTTCACAAGACCGGGAAGTAAAACCGCACGCTTAGGACTTTTAGCGAATATGGGTTTACCAAAGGGTTCTGTCTAATGAAATACGCTTTTTAGGTTAAAACGCTTCCTGAGATCGGCTGAAATATATATTTGTGTTTGAATTTAATAAAATGTCTACTCGCTCTATTTATTTTATCTGTACGTAAATTTTGGAAAATCAGCTATAAATAATTTCCTGATTGACGAAATTCAATTACAAAATTATATTAATAAGTTTTGGATATCAAAAGGTACCGTCCTTAGGGACGCGTATGATTTAGTGCATCCGTTCTTTAAAAGCTGCTCAACTCTGCCTATGGGGAAAATTGGTGAAAATTATAAACTGGTTCCACTAGACCTTTTCTATAATGTCCAATGACTTTCGTCCTATAAGACGGCGTCAATGAGCTGTTAGCCTCTGGGAAAACTGGTCAAGATTATAATCTGGTTCCACTGGACCTATTCTTCTCTAATGTCCAATGACTTTCTACCTATAAAAGACGGCTTCTTGAACTCTCGAAATCATTAAGCTCTTACCTCTGGGAAAACTGTTTAGAAACATAATGTGGTTCCACTAGACATTTTGGTCTCTTATATTCTGTGTATGACAACTTTGGATCTCTAAAACGGCTTATAAAACTTTCGAAATCAATGAAACTCCAATTTAAATGTAATAAATATCATAAATACATTGGTCTGAAATACAGTCTGGTTCCACTAGACATTTTGCTGTCTAGCTTCTAGTCTCTGACACATTTCAACCTCTACCGGGTTTGACTTCTGAACACCCTCAGGATCATGACCTCTGAGCCTCATCAATTGGTTTCCACTTCACAATTTTCTCTGTAGCTTACAATGTTTTGACAACTTTCGGTCTTTAGGGGTTCTCGGCCTATAGGAGCACCCGCATTTAAAATCTCCAGGTATCTAGAAGTTCCCAATTCTTTAATTAACTTAATAGCTCTGTGTATTAGGTGAATTAAAATCGATTATATACTATTAGATACATTAATCAGCCGATGCCACAAATGGCATCAGTAACAATAGTTTAAGAATAAGTAGGCTAAATTGAGAATTTATTTTATAATAAGTAAAAGATTCGTCTGACGTAGGAAGTATTTCATATGGTCGTTTCTTTAAATGTGTGAATCCCAGAATAAAATTTAAAGATCTTTAAATGTACATAATTCAGTAAGAGGGTTGATGTTCCACTTGCACTGGTGTTCGCTCATAGGTACTTTATGTTTGAGTAGCCTTGGCTCAGTTTCAGTGTGCACGTACACGTTTGGAGACAATAGCGTATGATATATCGTCTCTAGGTGTGTCACACTATTCTAGCTGAGTACACAGATATCATTTACGTGGCAGGAAGAATATTGTCACAGCGTATTGCATCGTCTGTGCACGTTCCCCAGCACGTAGCAGTTTGTGCACGTCTGTCTGACTGTCTATACCTGCACCTTACAATTGTTCAACAATACACTCTATTGTCACACACCCGCTTTTTGTTACTGTAGAGTTTACATACAGAGCACGACCGTCAGATCGTTTCTCTATGTCCTTCTGTTTTATACTCTTAATTTTGTTTACATTTGTTTTGTACTAGAGGCATGTCGTCGGTGCGCGCACGATCTTGGCGGTGGTGGACCGAATTAGAGATAGGGCAGGTTCATATCGTGTTACCGTGTCATACCGCTTTTCCCTTTCAGTTTGATAAAATTACCACATTGATCAGTGATGGGTGGAGATTGATAGAATTTAGGTTAAGAAATCAAATTAAAACAAATAAGACTTTGAGAACAGAATTTGAAAGCCATTGTTTTGATGTATGTATTTATTTTTAATTTAAAACATGTCTTAAAGATTATACTTATTTAAATAAACACTTATTCATTCATTCATATTTAAAGATAAATTTCTTTTAAGAGATGTAGTCTTCTCTATGTATTTTTTTTATTTTACTGATTAACTGTTTAACTTATTATGCCGCTCCATAAACATTATACACGTTCTTTAAATCGCAAAAGATTTTATAGTTTGTCCGTAGTTTTTAGGCAATAGGAGGATCGTGAACATAGCAGGTACTTTACAAATATTTTAAATGTTTTAGTGATATTAAAAAATCACCAATTTATTTTTATATCACTGAAAGATGGCAATTAGCCGGAAAGTCTTGTTACATTCACGACTTTCTTTTAATGTCGGAGTATTATATTTAGCAGCTTTTGTTGAGAAATAAAATTTTAAAAGGCACATTTAACAAACTGGTCAGTACTGGGAACTAATACCGATCCTCATATTATAAATATTCTGGAAAATACTGATCTCAACGGTACGCTGTAATACTTTACCCATGAATAGCGTTACTTTTAAATATTACTCCACTTGTAAAGCAACAATAGCGGGTCTGTCAGAGTGAGTCTGGCAAATTAAACCCAATCAAGCGGAATAATTTGGAATGTTTCCGGTCTATGCAGCAACGCTTGATTACCATCTTTGCTATAAAAATAAAGAGGAAAATTGTTCGCTTCTGATTAATTAAAAAGTTACTTGCCTGAAGTAGTAAATTTATAGCTCGCCATACTTAATCGCCATCTTATATATCATGAATGATTTGTTTGAATGCAACATTTTACTTAAGTAAGTTAAAACAAACTAAGACAATTTTCGTAATATTTTTAAGGTTTGTTATTGTTACTTGTACTTCTACATTTAATTTAGAAAGGTCTATATTTAAAATTCGTATTATATACAAAATAGCGGACGTGTTTTTACTTTCTACGGCTTATTCTTTACCACCATGCAATGATTTAACTGTTGAACTAGGACTAAACGGCACTATTCGTGTGTTAGTGATTGTGATTTTTGTCCTTATTTTTTCCTTTTGATTTATCTGCTAATGTTCATATTAGGTACAGCTAGAATTTGAGAAACAAGATATCTTGTTATACAAAACGATGATATTTTTCTTTTATTTACATATTAAAGTCAGTTCTTACCATGGAATTTGGTGCAAAATTTCACAAAAAGCAGCAATTTGGAATAATTTCGTATCTTTGATTAAACTTTCTCAAACCGATATCAAACTAGCGAGGGTTTCGCGATTAGCTTTTCTAAAAGTTAAAAAAAGAGTAAAGAATGTCTTATTTTACCAGGCGAAGTTAGGGCTAAGAAGCCCTGTCTAACACTTAACCTGGGGACCAACGGCTTAAAGGTGACTTCCGAACCACCACCAATGGCCGGGCAGGCGGGCTGCTTGCAAGGACAGGATCGCTCAGCAGTCACCCATCCAAGCAGCAGCCACGCTCGACGTTGATTGATCTGGTTATCTTGCGATAACCGCCGTACCCGCTACACTACGCCATTGGCGTAGTTTACTTATTGAAACACGAACTAGTCACACATTATTATTGAGATCTCACGATTAGAACGGCATTGCTGCTGTGAAACGGCTGTTAAATGAAAACCTCTCATGTAATTTTCCTTTACCATGTTCCGTTACATATAAACTATAGGTTGTATCTTATATTGACGATGAATCGTAGCCAACACATCTGACTGTCTAAACTCTTTCACTATATTTGTCGTTCATAGTTTAATATAAATTAATCAACTTCATTTTATAATAATATTTTGTTTACTCCTTTTAGCTTTTCAATTTAAGAGTAAAAATAAATTGTATGTACGCTAACTTTACTCCCTTGTCTTTTGTATTTTTCCCTAAAAAATTTTCCAATAATGGCAAATTTCCCAGGTGTAAGAAGGTGGTTGTTGAATATCTTGTTGGTTATAAATATTCTATAATTTAAAAATACATGATGACAAATGTATTATCTTATAATGAATTCGTAAAATTGTCACATTAGATCCTAAATATCTCCCCTTTAACGTAAATCAAAGTGGAGATTTGTTTATGTAAATTTGTATTCCAAACAAATCTCAAGTTTTTACACTGAAAGTGCTCGAGGATGAAACCAAACTTAGCTGAAGCCCTGGAGCTCTGCAAGTAGCACGGGTGTAGGTCGCTCTCAGACTGCCGTGTTGATGGATGGCTCCACTCCGAACTCCAATTTCCTTCCCCAATATCTGCTTTTGATTAAAATCTATCCCATTTCCTCTTCGGGAATCCAGTTCGTACGTTTGACATCACACCGGTGTGGCGCGGTAGCTGGGTGATGTGTTTTACTTCTTAACTTATACGAGAGAAAGGAAATAAGTTAGAAATAGAAAATTTTTATTCTACTTCGATTTTTTAATGCATTGTTTTGTATCTTAAAATAAAGCCGCAAAAATTCAATTTCACCTTATAAAGAAAAAAAGAATCAACATCACAAAGGAACTTGAAAACTTACTGTGGCTATGTACATTTAGTCTATTATGATTTTTATATAAGTTATAAATACTTAAAGGACGTGAAATATATAAAAAATTGCCATAAAAAGCTTACCCAGTTTTTTTATCATTACATAAAATTTATTCATAACTTAGTATGTCAATTAGGATACGGATATACAATAAATACGGATGTGCGAAGAAAATTATAGGACAGTTGTATACTCGGCGTATACTGGTTCAATAAGGCGTTGCTGCGTAGTTTTCTGTATAGAAATGTATTTTATCGACTGCCAAGACTAACATTAGCGTATGTTTAATCAAATGGTAAATTCGTAATAATGATGTTAGGTATTCAACAATTCGAAAAAATCTCTTGCTGTATTGATCGGAAGCGTACGCGACCGATATCATCACTTTCATCTAAGTACCCAACTCTAAGCAATGCCAAAAATAATTAATTACAATTTTTAGATATTTCGTCTCGTTTTTGAGAGCCGTCTTTATTTGACAGCTTTAACAGGCTTTGCCGGTTTCTATTTAGTACAGGAAAATGGGTATTCATCGCAAAACCGAGATATCTCAAAATTGCTGTTGTGTTAGAAATAATTCTTTATTCTATTACTTGCACATTTAGGTGATAGTCATTGCATTACTTATTAATGTCAAGGCATGCTGAACAAAACAAATTGTGTATTACTTTTTTCTTCTTTCATTGTTAGTTTCAAATTTGTGATTTATTTGTGGGTTGTATTTATTTAAACAATTGCTAGCTAAGCAGCTTTAGTTAAGTGTTTAGAAATAGAAATAATATAACTGATAACTTCAACTGTTATCTCTTCTAGGATGATTTTTTAAATTTATAACACCAAATTAAAAGTGCGTTATGACCTTCAACAAAGTGGAAAATAGTATGATCTACGTTTATCGGTACGTGGTCGTTTTGGATTCTTTTGTACAAATATAATGTCTAAGAAATGTCCTAATAGTTGTCTATCTGAAGATTGTCTATTTCTTCTAAGTGAGCGTAAAAAAAATCAATACATGTTACAAACTTAGGAACGTATTATCTGCAGTATTTAATTTGATATATTAACATTAAATAATTTCATAATTAACTTATAAGTTGCAGTACCGCCTTATCGTTGCAAATAACGTTTACGATAATCCAGTTCGCTTTAAACGGATTAAGGGATAAACACAAAGAGACCGAGTGTGTGAATATTCTCTATACGATGCTGTGGTGACAACTATAGCCCCAGGATCGTAACTATAGTGTGAACATATGAGGAGGCGTTAAAGCGTAACTCACTCTATTCCACCGCCAGTTTAAATAGTTCTCTTCCGGACGATATCACCAAACATATTGTTTCTGTTTGACTGTGTGTCCAGATTAGTTGATGTTTCACTACGGTCTGACGCCACAGAGATTGGCACTTCAATTCAGTAAAATAATGATGAGTTAATACCTTCCGATTATTGTTAAAGCTACTTAGGTCAATATATGTTTGAAATGATATATTATATTTTATTATTAGACCATATAATACAGGGAGATTTACACCCTTGGCGTATTGAAATTTTTGATTAAGTACTTGAGAAATATAAACATTGAAATTGACTTGTGGCTTTAAACGTAACAATAATTTGCATTTTGAGTGTTTGCTAAAGTTTTGTTTCAGTTGTTTGAAAAGAGCTAACAGTTGTGAATTTTAACAAACAAAGTTGTTTTATTTTAACCAGGTATGTTGTTCAACATAATCTATTTTCACAAAGAAGCTAGTTTAATCAATTGTAGCTTGATTGAACTACTGTAGACGTATTTAAGTTTTATTATCCTAAGTATCCTAAATTAGCATAATTACTTGAATAGAACAAAAAATACAGTATATATATAAGATTATGATAAAAAGGTGAGGAAAACATTCTGTAAATATTTAAATTGTTTAAGATGAATAAAATGTTCTCTTGATCATATTGGCTGAAAAATGTGTCCAACCGTTATAATGGCTTCTATTTCAAATACATACCAAAGTGTTGAAATAGATCAAAACAACAATAAACTGTCTTTTGAAAATGCATTTCATAACCAATAATTGAATATTAAATATTAGAAAATGTATGTTTCTGCATTTTCGTTGTAACATTTAAATAAATTTGCATGATAATTTTAAAAATAAAACCAAAATATTTATTGTTTAAAGAAATATACACGCATAAAAATAGTCATTGAAATGGACGTGTATCAAAACTATGAGTATATATCGTATGCTGAAATATTATTATGACTTGTTAATTAGCATAACAACAATGTCAATAAAACTTTAAAATGTGCTTTAAGTTAAGCACTACCAATGCCAAACCAAGCGAGATACACAAGACCACAGAATTTTTATTTATATTCACTCGTTTATTAATTTATTTACATTCGTTTATTCATTTACGAGTATTTACATTGTTCTGACGTATACATGGCAATAATTACCAATTATTGATTCGATATAGTTTCCAAGTCTTAGGTACCGATTTAATAATTGATATATGGTCAAAGTCCTGTACAAGTCTCACCAAAGAAACACGTAGTTTCTGTCTGATCACTAATTGCAGATTTTATTTGAAATAATTAACGATAAATGTCAAACCAATGTAAATTATAGTAGTGTGTAAGGTTTTAGCCATGCGATGAAGTAATTACCTCTCTTCCTGCAGACCACAACGTGCCAGCAGGTGTACCTCGTGATGGAAAACAATCGTAAGTCTTCTTCTGACCAGAGGTAGAGCGAGAGAGAGGTAAATGTTTGCCTCGCTTGTTTTTGCCGCCATCTGCTGCTCGCAGCAGATTTAAAAACACGTAGCAGTGTTGCCACTTCGTGTCGGGCGGTGGCTATCTATAATTATTTGCCAACACTGTAGAGACATTTCATCCCTATATCGGCTTTCATTTCTAGTTTTGTGTTTGTTATCCGTGTTATAACATGTCAGTGTACCCAACACTACCTTACAGCGTAATCTGTAGTTTGTACCAAATTATGAAACAAATTATACCAAAGTCACATTGAAATATTTTTTTGGTATTAAACTCAAGTTTGTATTTCCCGTTCAATAGCGATAGTCCGGATGATAATTAATGGACGGCACATGGCCGTGCCTCCTACGTCATACGGAGCCTCGCCGAACTCATGCGCTCACGCATGCGCACTTGCACTCACAATGATCGGTCTGGCCTCTGAATTATGAGTTTGTTCGCTATGTGCACTAAAAATTTATATTTATTATTATTTTATCGTTTAATTACTTTAGAAGTAAATTTTTAGTAAGATCAGATCCTGTATACGTTCCCCAGCCAGGGAAAGGTCCCCAGCCAGGAGGTGTGATCACGTGGTCTATGTCCTATATCATTTAACTTTGAAATTTGCTCAAGCAGACATTAAGTAAAAGTAAATTGACGTATTATTGTTATTTTGCAAAAATATCACGGGTAATTTCCAAATTAAAAAAACTCCTATGTAATTGACCATTTCTATGCGTCTGAAATTTAAAGAAGGAATGCAAATTATGAAGTATTTCGATTTAAAAAAATTTTTACATCAAAGGAGTGAAAAGATATTGAGGTAGGCCAGTTACATAAGACAGTGGTAGAGGTCAGCAGTATCTAGGTTGCACCATTGTTTCCTTTATACCGTTTGTGTCATCTGTTACTGTATGCAATTCGGTTAAATTAAGTTTCCAGGATAGAAATAAAGTTTGTTTCACTACAATTCCTCGTGTTTACTTGTCGATGAAATATGGTATCATATAGAAATGGACAAATTATTGCATTTTTTCTGTATTAATATTATCTTAGGTTGGATTTGCATAAGTAAATCATTTTTGTGAAACCCAGCTGTCATTTTTTACTGGGTCGAAATAGAAACCCCTAGTTTCCATTGTTCTTTTTCTTTTATCAAGACTTTTCACTTAATGGGTCTTTTGGTATTTAAACAATTTGAACCCCCCCCCCCCCAAACACATTGTGGGGAAGTGGGCAAAGTTGTAACAGTGACTAAAAAGTTTATTTCGTTTTCCTAGAAAGGTGTCCCGAGTTCTATCCCTCCATCTTCAACCATCAAAAACAAACTAGAGAGTATCCATACTTTTAACTCATACTGTATATTACGAATCACATATGCTAGCTGCCTTTGTTTACTGATTAGTAACACTTTTCCCTGTGCCTGCAGAGTAATCCAATGTTAGATTATATTTTTATTGTTACTCATAAATTCAAATGTTCTGTTCTAAAAATTCATTAGAAATGTTTTTGAGATCAATGTATCTGTACTCCGACTATTTTGGCAGTACCGTTTCACTGTATTTTGGGATCCATTTTGGAAAATAGTTAGTAATATAGTATGGAAGAGCAGCTGGGAATTTCAGACTTATCTCTGATTCCATCTACAGTAAAGACCAACCAATATGAGTACAGTAACAATACAGTTGTGCTTACTTATTCACAAAGCATTGTGGCTCAAAACTTAATTACTAACATATTCGTTGTTTGTGATACCAGAAATCAATACAACTACTATTGTTACCATGTGAAATGTCAGGAAAATCCCGTTTCCTCCCCTACATGTTTTTCATTGGACGTTAACATTAGCTCAATGATAAAACAAACGCGTTCACAGAGTAAGCACGCTGAAGAGCACATAAAGCAAAAGAATAAAAACACATCCTTAGGGTGTATTTTATAACAGCATACACCGTGAGCTTAGTAAAGTATAATGCTGCAATTTAACAACCCTCTAAAACAAACTATAACTTTATACGTATTTTCACCTTAGGAATCCTCCATAATCCCTCCATATTGAACATCACAGCGTAATAAAATGTTCCGCCAACTATCGGATGTAAAATCATCGTTGGAATTATAAACTTCCAGTTTCTACTATTTATATTACGTTTAGTTTCGCAAGTAAAGTGTGTGACCATAAATCCCACTTATTCTCCAATAATTTATTTATATTAATATTTAAACGCAATAACCGTTTTTCTACCATATCGTAATAGTTTGGCTAATCAAATTAAATCTAATGTATAAGAATTTGAATCTACTTCAAGGACCGACATAGTTCCCTCCAGCAGAGTTTGAAGATATCTAAAGTACATTATTTCACCTAAACTATTAATTCAAGTACCGGGATTGTAGATAATGTGTTTATCCTTTCGTAGGTTCTTCAAGAACCATATCTTGATTTTCAAGACAACAGGCGTAAACAAACAGCCAATAACAGATTTTGGAATGATGGTAAAGAAAATTTAAATTCGTTTAAAGTAAATACTGAAATTTTAGCTATCTGAATTGTTTGTACTATGAAATAAAAAATTTAGTACTGTTTTTTTTTGTATCAAGATAATATTTTCCCCAAAATTTGTCCATCAAAAGTTAGAATACTTTTTTATTTCTTATAAGTATACGATGAGTTTAAGGGCATTGTGCACCTAAGGTCCAAATTGGATAAAACATTAATGGTTGCCTCCAGCGAACATGCCATCTATGTTGCCTCCATCATGTTCTATGGGTTGTGCAGTTCTCTAACAATCGCGAGTGTTGCCAGCTTTTCAGGTAGGAGGGTTCACCGTTTTCCAAAACCTTATGCATCAATGCCACTGTCTAAAGCCTACAGATCCCACAATGAGAGCATATTGTTCCGCTCTATTTATAGCGGAATGTGATCATACTATGTACAAAACTTATTGCACAACTTTGTTTCCTTGATGGGATCATATGCAATTCCATAATTAAACAGTTTCCAAATACATGAAGCTCGTAATTTATTTTTGGAAATAACGAGGAAGTAATCATGTGGTATTTCTGTTACGTGAAAATTCATAATGCACAACACAAAACATTTACAGGTGATAGGTTGTGTCGGCACGCTATGCATTGCATAGATTGTATCACATCGGTCTTTATGGATTTATTCTAGTATATTCTCATAATGAGCAAGTTCTTTTTTGTTTTTTGTTTTTTTTTAATAAATTTTAATTTTCTTCTTTAGATCTGAACTATCGTAAAATGTGTTAATGAAACCTGGCAGAAGAAATTCCTTTCGTGGGTGATCTGGATTTTACTCAAATGGACGAGATACCTACCAGCTGTATGGAAATTCTCATTCAGCTCGTCATAGTCATACCTTTCATATGAGAAACCCATTCATTTTCCTACTTTTGAAATATGTGACCCATTATCATTAGATGCGTCAGCCATCGTGGATAATTTAAATTTTCCGACAACGATAAGAAAATGTGAAAATGAAATTTGAGCTGTTTTGGACAATAGTTTCGTTAGTTCTTGAGTTGTAATGGTAAGTAAAAGCCTATAAAAAACAATAAATAAAAATAAACACTTTACAATCAGAAGCTAGTTGTTACATGTCAATCTTAAAACAAACAAACAATACGAATGTTAAAGTATACACTCAAGCTTTTCCAGGTTGAAAATATGCTGAATGAACTATTATTTTAAAACGGTTTATGAACACAGTTAAGCATTGTTTTGGAAATATACATTATAACTCTTTGATGGAAATATTTTGTTACAGTTAAAACTTACCTGAAATTAATGAAGGTGTACAACGGTTTTACCGATTTGTTTGCGTGGACGGTGTTGTTTTTCACTGCCAATTAGTTTGATCATAAATAATGAGGAACCTGAGTATAGAGTGTCGCCCACAGGCAACTTAGACGCTGTTGTTCTTGGTGGTTGTTATATTATTACTAACTGAAGCTAAAACATTTTACTGAAATGGTGCAGCGATATTCTCCGTGACAACACCCTCCCACAGTTGAACGTAATCATGTCATAAATGTTTCTTTTGTTGTGTAATCCATGAAAACATGGTAGATTAACTCATAATGTCTAAAACAATTAATTTTGTTGTATATGACCCAGTTTCTTTAGAAGCGATTGAACGGTTACAAAATGTTGTTACACTTCAATTTGTAAAAACGTTTGACCAATATTTTACATTTAACTTGCATTACAAACGAACTGTATGGGAATAAGCATCTATTGTTGATATCAACATATAGACCTAATTAGTTTTGAGCTTACGTTGTCTACTGCAGTCGCATTAAAATCTGTAGAGATAGTACCAGGAAATCTGGACGGTTTATGTCAGAACAGGATCCGTTTCCGGTGTGAGATGGAGGCTACTTCCGGCAAGTGAGGAGCGACAATCACGGGCGTGTCGCGGTCGCCTGGTGTGGTAGGCTGGGCGGCAGATTTTCCCCTGACTCCGACCTTCTCTCTATCTCTCTATCATTCTTTCTTCTGCATCTTTTCTAGAAACGGTACGTTAATTCACAAGCATTCTTGTCGAAATATACGTGTTCATCTACTTTGTTGCTCATTAATCTAGGAGTCTGGTCAGGCGTTCTGGGTCTCTTTTGGCATTTCCTTTGGGGGATGGGAGTTTAGTTTGGGGGCTCAGGACCATTGACATTCTACATCACAGTTGTGTAGGTGGTTAAGCTATGTTATTTGTATTATTGCCATTTTTATTTTCTATGGTATGTGTTCCCGCGTTGATTTTTCACGAAACAAAATGACCACCATGACTATGGACTTGTGGAATTGGGGCTAATTGTAAACGCTCTTCTTAAGAATAAATTATGTACTGCAATTTTGCACATATCTCATATGTGTTATAAAACTTTAATCTTACCGTACGTTTTATTCACGAGCAATACGTTCGATTAAACGTAAAATCGTGTTGCAACACTTATTTTATGATAAGCTAATAACGATTTTGTTACTAAATTCTTTTACAACCTACTCGTATACCATTAATACACGCTAACATTGTTATTTAGCGTGTTTAAATAACACTGAATAAAATAGGTATATGATTAATTGCGCAATTCCCTCTCAAAAGAGATTTGGTTACAACACGTTTCACATCTCCCCCGTGCCTTTGCACGGCACTGGGCGTTATACAGTGCTAAAAGATAAATTGGAAATTTGAATACTTCCTTGTGTTATGGTATATGGTATTTATTAGTTTAATGTTATAACTTACCAACCGTATGCTTACAAAATTATAATGGTTCTGTGAAGGCTTGAACAGTTAAAATCCTATTTTAAGCTGTGTGAAATAAAACCAACTAAAATTTGACACAGTAGAAAGAAATATATACAATTAAGACAATATTAAAGATTATTTCTTAAATAAATTAACATG
This sequence comes from Homalodisca vitripennis, assembly GCF_021130785.1. Taxonomy (NCBI): domain Eukaryota; kingdom Metazoa; phylum Arthropoda; class Insecta; order Hemiptera; family Cicadellidae; genus Homalodisca; species Homalodisca vitripennis. The sequence goes on along the minus strand of NC_060207.1, from coordinate 180,175,809 downwards.
TATGAGAGGGCACAACTGTAGTTATATTGGCTCCGTGTCCCTCTTTATTGCTGATCCCTCCACCTCCAATAGACCAAAATTACTTGTGCTAAAATATCATCAGCTTTTATGACGGTAAACACTCTTTAAGATAAAATTAACATCCGGAACAAGTAAATTAAATTTCGATGGAACTTTTTAAATCCTAGATTCGAAATACATTTCAACGAGATATACTCGTTTGTTTGAATTATTATTTCACAAAATACAGTAACAGTACTTATATATACGATATTATTTTTAAAATGCTTAAAATTAACACCCTGTTATTAATAGTATGATTATCGTAAATTCAACAAAAAGTCAAGAACGTAGCCAGGAAAAAAAATTGGGGGGGAGTCCAGACCACTGATATTTTCCCGCAATAGAAAGAGAGTGGCACCATTTTGTTCCTTAAAAAGTTCTTGACCCATTTCTTTGTTGAGAACGATCTTTCAGCATTCTACCATTTAAATAATAATAATCGTTTACTAAAAAGTAATTGCAAAAATTGAAAACTTAGGGAGGGGGGTTCAGATCCCTTGGACCACTCGCTGGCTACGTCCTTGTAAAAGGTCATTGGTAAGCTGCTTACTAGTAATAAAAATCCAGAATGTAATAAAAGTATTTAAGGTGTTGATACTTTTATTGAAAATTACAAATCAGCTTTTCTATTTGGATATGTAACTTACTAATTAATGGTATAACACTCAATTTATTTTACTATTTTTTCTTTAAATAAATTTATAATAAAAATACTCAGCCTGACCAATACTCAAACTCAATAGTTAATCCTTCGAAACGATTACTATACAATATTAGTGAATACGTATATTAAAATACTATAAAATGAGAAATACAATGTTGTTTTCATTATTATTTAAATTAATAAACAAGTGTAATACGACTTTTAATTCCTTAATTCAATTGAACGTTTATTTCGACTAAAGTGAAACTAAGTAAACTAATTGTTTTAATACCTTAACTGTTGCACTTGCGTATTGGTTGTTTTTGTTTATTTTAAAGTAAAATTAATTTCGAAAAAGTAATGAAGGCAGTGATATATTATTTACTAGTACATACCATGAAAGTATTTAAGTGGACAACGTCTAAGACAATCGAGGTGCTCGAATTGGAACCAATTTCCTCCGGTATTTTCCATAACGCGAGACCCAATTACTCAGAAGCAAGGTAAACAAACCGTTTTTCTAGGGAACTACAGGATTATTGGCCTCGTGTCCAATACTCTAACAAAGTTCAATTACATAAATTGGAAACATTGTCGAAACTTATGTTGGCTAGCGACCAATTTTCTTACAAAATGGCAGGGTACGAACTTTGCCAATTTCTGTGTACTGTTTTTCTGGACTCTACTTTCAATATTGTTATATTCAGTATATTGTTTTCTGATAAATATATAATTCAGTATACTACGTAGAGTTTTGTTTTGTTACTGTTTTGAGATTAACAATAAATAAGTTTTGTTCGTTCTATTTTCAAAGGACATTCAAATTTTGTTTTGAAATACATAACAAATTTTAAATTTGTAACAAAACAACGAAACCGTTTGTGTGTGCAATAATCTACTGTATATGTTCTGAAAATATTATCCACAATAAAAATTTACTATTGTGGAAAACCATTGGAAATTTTCGTTTTGATTTTAACTTACAGGATAAATACAGGGTAATACGGGATAATGTCACAACATTTAATGGAATGGTTGGAATGTTTAAAAATAATTGAAAACGTGTTATCAGAAAATATCAGAACGTTTTATTACTTTTGTTCAATTCAGCGTTGTTTTTGAGAAATTACGCTGAAATTAAACTTGCAGGGCGTTTCGTTAATATACGTTATACTATGAATGAATAAAAAAATATGTCACTCCCTGAAGCATAACTCATGTTTATGCTGAAAAAAGTCTCTTATATTTAGTTCTTTTTATATGGGCCCAATTAAAAAATGTCCTAAACTAAATTCTGTAAGGGCTATGAGTTATATAAATACTGTATTTCCTATGCCCAAAATCGATTCCACATTCCTAAGCTTTCTCTGACTTCTAGCAGTTTGCAACCTATACATTTTAAGATTCATGAAACGCTCTTCACATTTTTTTTGGCATAAAATTAATAATACGGCATTAAAAAAAAACTAAATTATATTCAGTACATTTGAACTTTTCCCATATTGACTTGTTTATATAAAACGTGTTTCACAAGGTTTAACATCAAGTGTTAATAGAATACATCACAGTTACACAGTAATTTAAGAAGAAATTTCTTGTTTCTATAATTTTTAGATGCTGAAACATTGAAATTAAAATGATGTTGAAGTTTCACCGTGTTCTTTTAATGGCAGATTTTCCCAAAGTAGGAAAGTTTGGGGATTAAAAAAATGATTTGGTGAATATATTGCAAAGGGGTTTAGTTATAATTTTGTCTGGGGTAACTAAATGCACTGAACTAATTGTTTCAGGCGCCTGCCGCACTGTGATGCCGCGCGTAAACTCATGCGTTGTCATTTTGCCGCATGGAGTAGCGCGGCGTTTATTGTGTTGTAAAATAAACACTCTAGTAAAACCTACGGGAGTTTATTACAACCATAATAATTCAATGGAATTTCTATGGTGGGTTGAGTTTTGTTCATCCAACTAGAATGTCATAATTAACTAAAAATGTGAATTAATGCTTATACTTGGAGATTAACTATACACCATGCCATCTTCCGCCAATAGTGCGTTTAAAGTACAGTTTACATGTTGATGTACATAGAACAAATGTTTATAAAAAGGCCAAAATATTCATATTAAACTATGTTTTTCGTCAAAAAAATTCAAATATAAATAAATAACTAAGAGAATAATTCTGAAATATGTTCAAACTATATTAGTATAGATGTAGGCGAAGTGTCTTCAGATAATATAAAATTAACTATCGAATATTTTATCCGTAAGTATGAATTGATTTGTGAACTCTTGTTTCTTAATTGTTATCTATTTTTATTGTATATATGTTTATACTATAACATAATGTAATATTACAATAATATATTATATGTTTCAGGTATGTCGAGTTGTATGTCAATGGTATGCGATGAATTTTGTGAGTATATTTGGCGCGCTATGGATAAACAGTGTGTTTAATTTGTAACTTTTAGTCAATACATATAAAAAATTCAAATTTCAACTATAAAAGGGTTATATTTCATTTGCATTAAACATATTTAATTATTACTCCTGTTTATATTGTCATTTGCAACACTCAATTAAATGATTTTACATATACTTAATACTACAGAACTGATTGCCAAAGAAACCGATTTCAAATTGAAGCCGTCTAATTTATTCTATCTTGAACAACCTGTTAAATACAGTATTTTGTACCATTTAAATATATATTTGATGAAACTCTGTGGTTGTTTCTTGTAAATTTCAAATATGAACAAGGTTTGTGTGTTGTTATAAAATGTACAGTGTATTTATCAAAACTTTCATTAGAGTAAAAATGTACGGGTCTTTTAAATTGCAACAAAATGCTGTAATTCTGTCGTTTTAAAATGTTATCATTAAAATTGAAAATGCTTAACAAATTAGAAACGAAATAATTATAACGATTTAACAAACTTATTTGAATAATACATCTTTGTGATTTTAATACGGTATGTAGGTAAAAAATTTTAACTCTTTAAAATATGAAGCCAAAAGTAATAACAATTCAAGTAATTTTAATTTATTCAATTAATTTTGTATACATACACTTGGAACCAATGCTTGTCGGTGAGGACCACGCATGAGTATTAGTACATACGTTTATTTACTTATAACTATTTCGAACTTGCACTAAGTTTTATAACTTGTGAATCATTTAATTTGATGGTGGTTTAAGGGCAGGAATTAATGAGAATCTTATAAATAGTGGCTTTTACACTGGGTAATATTGGAAACATTGGGTATTACTAAACGTTACATTAACAAATGCTAATGTGCTTTATTTTTAAACTGTTTTAGCCATAATATAGGCTATGATGTTAAAAATTTGGGGCCAAGGGGCGCAATCTATAAAATTTGGAGTGTAACCTAATAGTAGTGACTGTGATATCCTGTTTTATTGCTTTTAAATACTTTTGATAAATTAAGAACGTTTAATTTTTCTTCCTCTTCCACTTTGCATTGAACGTATTACAACATAGTAAGTGTATTTATTATGAAGTACAGGATTAATTCAATTTAGAGTTTTTCAATCATCTTTTTGGAGTCTGATTGCAAATTTAAACCACCATCTACCCAATAACCATAGATTAGCGTGGTGTGTGTTAATCTATGCTAATTGGAAGTGACTATCTGGCTGCACACCTAGTTACAACTAAATCAATTCACTTGAGAGGCTGTCAGGAGATATCACTGTTATCCCCCCCCCCTACTCTTACTCACTTACCAGAGCTTATCACACCCCGCTCTTGTCAATTTTGGATAGTGTGGGATAATTCCTAGATTTGAATAAAGTGTGTTCGTGATTTACTTACTTTGTGATGGGTACTTAAGAGGTGAAACACTCCGATCTTTAGTTAAAGATTATAATAAATTTTCATAAGGACATCAATATAGGTGAGAAAACAGACCTCGAAACGTTGGAATTAAAGAGAAAACGAAAAAAATTAACTTAAAAAATTCAAAATTGCTCAAACTTGTTGAGCCTCAGGTCGCTTTAAATATTGGGGTTCATAAAACTTCAGGATCCCATTTTTAAAAACGTACTCCCACGTACAAGCTTGTTGGACAGCATGTTTGAATGTGTGAACGATTTTGGGGACGTTTAAACTAACGAACGAATCAATTAGTCAATTTCAGCGTCAAATTAGGCGCCTTAAAATAGAATTAACTAATAAAATGGACTTCCTTCCAGATTTGGCGCCATCTTATTTCTATCCGGACGATCATCATTTTACAGTCCCTATTCGACAGTTGTCTGTCGTTGGTTGTTGTACGCAGATCTTTTTCAACCTGTTTTCTTTAGTTTATTTCATAATAATTATTTTTAGTTTTATTAACTGTATATTTTTCAGATACAGTACAGTAGTAAGCAAGATATTAAAAAACATGTTTATGACTTATGGTACGATTTGCTTACTTTAACCAAGTTTGTAGTAATATATTGTGTAGTAAACATTAGAAAAACTCTAGGTTTTATTTCACGTAATTTTGACAAATGTCTGATAAACATTTTTACTTTCACAAACCCAACATTGTCAAAAAGAAATTTTAAATATATAATTACAACATGTGTCATTACAGTATCATAAATCATAGATCCACTATTTACACACAGTTACTGAGTAACGCAGAAAAAAATCGAAAAAAGTAACAGTGTTCCCTGAAACACTTAATTAACGTTTTTAACATAATACAATGTTTGTGTGTTATGACATCCCTTTGTGTTGGGAATATTGATTTGTGTTACGAATGTTCATGATATTCCCTCCATTGTTTACAGCGAAATTATGCTGTTAGGGAATGCAGTAGAATATTGTGAGATATTTATAATTCTAAAGTATTTATTCATTGTTGTAGCCTTCAACCGACTTCAGTATTAGAAACTGAGATGGAATATTTAACACTGGGCGGAAACATATTTTTTTTAAACTTCAATCGTTTTGAAAAAGGATTTTATGAATACTTTATTATTATAAACAATTCAGTAAATTTAGTTTTGAATTCCAATAAATCTGATCGAAAAGTGAACAAATGTATTATTACAGGATACAGCGATAAACAAAAACAAAATTAGATTATAAAAGTTAAAATTTAAACCTAAAATTTTAAAGCAATGGTCAACCTTAAAATCTTGAAGTTTTAATGAATCTTACTTACTGATATTGATTTTTTTTTACCGATAAACTGTCTTTGCTATTATCTGGCGTTTTCTGTGTTCTTTATTATACAAGTGATTCTTGGACCTTATAAGAAGCTGATATTAACAAACTGTTTGTTTACAGATCCATTATTAGACAATTCAGAAACGACAATAAATAAAGGAAAATAATTTGTTTTATCTGGTTTACATTACAACGTGGACCAATTTTACATAGAAATGTATAGCACTTGTACTAAAAAAATAAAAAAAAGTAAAAAAACTTCTTGGACCAAACAGCAAGCAGTAAAAATCACATGTTAATAGAATAGTTAAAAAAGTATGTTGTTAAAAAACTATCCTCAGTTTTAAAATTGTTAAAAAGATTTTTACATGATTACCAAATTGTAATGTATTTGCGATATTTTAGTTAATATTGATCGGTTTTCTTACACAAAGCTGTCACTGAATTTGTAATTTTAATAAATTAAATAACCGATTAAAGGTTTTTTTTTTTGTTAAATGCTCACTTATTGATATATTTTAAGACGAAGTTTTTAAGGATATGTCATATTTAAATAGGTAATGATAAGATAAACAAACACAAATAGGATACACTATGGTACACTTTTAAAAGATATTTTCATTCCCAAGGTAAGGAATACTTGGGAAACCACAATGCAATCGAAAGGGACTGAATATAAGGGTAAATAATCAAAGTAATGTTACAAATTAAATTACTTTAATATCGCAGGAACAATATCTGATGTTACTCGTATCTGACAAGAGTTCTGAAACACTCTTTGTACAAATAGATGTACTGAAACATAAGAGGGCGGGCGCGTTTGATAATACGGTGTACCTGTGTGTGATACCAAATCTGATAACTTACTTCAGATGGTAAAGTCAGGACTTATTGTTTTATTTAAGCTTATTATATTCCCGTGCATGGTTTAATTTACTAAAATTACGGTTTCCATTGTCTAATAGTTATAGTAGTAATATGTTTCAAGCTGTTGCTTCTCCTAAGTACTATTTTGTAGCTTTTAAAGGATTTGAGTGCAGTAATAACCGAATTAAGAGAATTAATACGAGTATAATATTATTTTCAGGTTGACTTTCCCCTACCCTACTTACAGCGATTATTTATGAACTAAGGTGATAATTTGAGCAAAGCTCTGAGTATTTCATTCATCACACATTTTCCCAGTTTTCTTCAAGCGAGGGGTGAAGTCTTAATCCGAAGATAAAGAGTGCTAACAAGTAAAGTAAATATTTTGCGTTTCTACGCTAATTTTAAAGGTAAAAGACTATAGAACATAGTGTAAAATAATGCATGGTAAATTCCTACATTGTTAGGTACCTCTCAAAGACTTTTGAAAATGTTAAAAGAATGGAAAAAGTGGTAGTTGATGTTCTATACAACCTATAAGTTACCATCAACCAACTGCGTGCGATTTTCGTCTGCAACTACTGGTTTTTATAACGTTTAAAAAATTAAATTCATAAATCTTAATCTAATAAATGGCAAATCTAACATTAACATCCACTGTTCCCTTGGAATTTATGTAATTTTAATGTATTAAGATCATTTTGATTTACGGATTGATGTCATGATGGTTGTTAGAGAATGCTGGTTGACGTATTGTGGACCAAGTAACTGTAGTTTTCCATATTTGAATGAAAAACCGATTTTAAAATTTCTATATAAAAACACAAGTTGTTATAAATTTCAAACTTTAAAAAGGTAAGACAAATAATAGCTCCACTCCTTCATTATAATGGTGTTCATAAACTAAGCATTTAAAAAATAAAACAATTGAACTACTTTAAACCAGAGGTAGAGCGATTTTTTCAAACTTTAATACACAGGAGGAGAAATAGTAAGCAACATATTATGTAGAGCGGTTGGTACTATATTGGATGGAAGCCCTTGGTAAAACAATATTACAATTGTCCTGCCGACCCTGACTCACCAGAATTAAATATCTTTTATTTATTGTTTTATTATTATATTTGTAGTTCTAGATAAAGTCATATTTTCGCTCATAAATCTTCAATAGCAAGCAAGGGTAGACAGATTTCCCTCGTTTTAGTTGGTGCTATACTGTGTGTTACCTACAAATGTTTTACGTTATAACTTAAGATGATTAAGAAATTATTTAAAGACAGATTATTGCTCTTTAATAAGTGGTAATATGAAAACAAAGTGGCAGTATAGCGGGTAACCAAATATAACGGATGTTACACATCATATATAAATTATCATTAAAGTGTAGGTGTAGCTGGGTGAACCCTTGTGTCTTGCAGTAAATAATGTTGAAATCTCAGTTTTTAAACACATTTTGTGAAAAAAATGTGCGGTGCATAGTTATGAAATGTTCGTTAAAATAAAACTACACGGAAACAAGTAACTCAGTAAAACCCGTTGCTCCAGGCTCCTGCCTAGTTTCTGAAGCAACTTTTGCAGACAAATATTATTAACTTTACTCGCTGTTCTCTCAATTTTATTATGAACTTCGCTCAAAGCAAGTTTCTGTTAAGAGAGAAAACATCCAGTTTAAGTCATGTTTCAAACAGTGAATTACATTCACAGAAGAATTGTACACGTTGTAATTGCATTGCCAGTGCGCGTAAAATAGTGTTCAAATATAGTTTTTACTTCCTGAGTTTTCTAACTTTTCCCAGTTTAGCATTATAAATTAAATGTAGAAAAATGTGATCAGGTAATTTGCAATTTTTAAGACGCAGTATTTTAGCTTCATTATTGTAGTAATTGTTCATGATCGCGTACAAGTTTTTGAACCGCACTAAAAAATATTTATAAAAGCTAGGAACAGTGCACACTTAAGCCTTCCGAGCTGCGGTGTTTATACTTCTATAGATGTACTATGACAGTAATTACAAAAACTCATTTACTCTACTGCAATCTACTAAAAAATCTACTAAAGCTAGGCAGAAGTGCGCCACACCATGTATTGCATAACGGGCTTTGCTGATATTGCTTCAAAAATTTGAAACTTACAGAAAATTTTATCCTCGAGATATCCTGCCTACAGAAAAGAAATGTTAACATAGCCCGGTAGACAAAAGAGAACTTATATAAGCCTAATGAGTCTTCAATGATGCTTAGCAAAATTCCCTGGTTGGACATGCACCATCACAGAACTAATTCTTGTTTGTATATACGGTATAGAAAGTTTGTACATGCAAAATTTAAGTAGACAGGTAAGACCTTTCTTCAGATATCTTACACACGATACATTCATATTTATTTCTTTTAGTTAGAGTTTATGCCAGTTTTAAACAATAAAAGTTTCCGGGACCTAGAGAAGGTACTACAACGCAAGAGTACGCTGAAATCAAGTCTTGCCAACATTTAAACATTGACTTTACAGTATATTATTTTTCTTTTAATTCCACAAATAAAATCTTCACACCAAATCACTATAAAATGAAGTTTTGTGTTTTTGTGTTGTGATATTTAGGCTACATATTTTACTAATGTCACATGTAAAATGCCATATGATTGTGCTGTTTCTGTACAAATATAGTTGCTCTACGAGTGTCTCGTATTAATCATGGTTCCCCATAAGATCAATGTAAATATTCGTCAGTGTTGTCTATATAGAAATGAAGCTTCATGTGAAGTCAAACTTAAGTCTATAGGTCAGTACCTTCTCGAGGTATCGTGTGGGGAGTCATACAAATATGAGAATGAATCATGTATTACTAAATATCATTAACTGCTAGTGTTTAGTAACAATAAATAATGCTACACTTTCTACTTCGTGTTTAAAACGATTGCTGCAGTAGAATTGGTGAACTACGCTTTATGAACACTTTTATGTACGTAGTTTGATTCCGAGTTCCATAAAGAAAATTGAAAGAAATCTAATAAACTACCGATTAAGTTCTGAAATTTTGTGCTGTCACAATGTGACATTTATCTAGAGACTGATAAGAAAATCTGTGTTCATGAGCACTTTACGTCAAAATATACTTGAAAATCAGAGCTACAAATTGATAGAATATTATTGTTTAGCTTCTTACTTTGCGTATGAATACTTCAAACGGAATGCCACAATTCGTTTTCAAACAGAATAGTTTTTACTGTAAGATAAATTTTAATGGGAATTGTTTTTCAAAGTTGTTTAGTTTTAAATACACCTATAAAAATGTTTACTTTTGTAAAAAGGTTTCTGAGCATTTTAATTCAATGATTGAACTGTATTTAAGTACATAAAGTTGTTTACAAAATATATTTGAAAACTATTTAGTTATTCAGCACTTGTACAAGAAATTGAAATTTTGTTAAACTTTTAGGTATAATAATATTATTATAATTACTAAATTATCTAAAGGAGTATATTAATAGCTATAGTCGTCATCTTATACTTATGGAAGGATACTTATCCTTCTCTTATCTCTCTTCATCCCCTTTCCCTTCCGTCCATGATAAGGAAGTATGATTGTAACAAATCTCTCACACTAATTTTGTTTCCTGGTATATAGTAATTATGAACAGTCTCTTTCACCCTCAACTCCTTGTTGAAGAGCACCACAGTTACTCGGAATTCTCTTCCAATTTATCAGCGAGTGATATAAATAAAAGAGGCCCCATCTTTCATCTGGCAAATGTAATTTATTTTATTGCGTACTCAATGGAGGAAATATCTCCACCCCCTTATTGTCGTTGACTGTCGTTGTATATGAACTCCCTTTGTAACGGAAACCGGGACATTATTGCTTTTTATAAATGCTCTACAGTGTCATGAGTCCTATTCTGTAGTGTTTAAATTGACAAAATATCATATATCAAAATTAAAAAGCTTTGAAATCTTTTCGCTTAGGGGAAAAAAAAGATGTATACCATTGGTTGTGTGTTGTAATTTTTTATTTATATAAATTAAAAGCATATTTTCAATAACATTTTGCTTGCTCCATGATAAGACAGCTCCGATTTCTTGAACCCTTGTCTGATGTAAAGTATTCTTGAGTAAAATATATTGTAGGCGTTGTAGTAAATTATTTCATATATATTTAGTATTTCGCAAATAGTTGAATTTGCCTTATTTTGTTCGAATTTTCAATCATCTTACAATATTTTACGTGACAGTTGTAAAATATTTAGTAAACTGAAATTACATGAAGTAAGTTAGTACTTCACCCTTCCCTAACCTCTTCCCATCTCTATATTTTGCATCAACTTTAGCAGACCAACTTTTCTCGCCATTCTCTAACTTCTATTGTGATCTCTGCTGAATATGTTTGAACTAAGGACGAAAGTATCCATCCATGAGGGTTAAACACTTTTAGCTCAGGTTCTGTGTCTTTAAAAGTGGTTTTAAGTTTTGGGTATGCATATAAAATTATTAAAAGGCAACAAGAAAAATGTTAAGTTTAAAGTAAAATTGTTTTAATTTGCGAAGCCCATCTAATTGCATAACCGTCTCTGTGTTTATTATATTTCCAACCGGTGTTCATTATGAATTACATTTTCCTTAAATTGTGACAGTGAAAGCAATGAAACAATTGTTAAAAAAAAAAAACAAAAGTACCTACTTCACGAGCAGAAAGACATTAAAATTATACAATTCATGACTATCATTTCAACCTTTGCAATTTCTTTGCAACCGGATGCTTGTTCAGTTCTGATGAAACAGCAACAGTGTATCACAAAGCCTGTAGAGTCGCGGCGCGGCGGCAGGCGGCAACCCGCATACCCCACGGCGCAAAAGCAGACTGTAAAAAGAATCTCCGATTTGACGCGTTCGTTTACTTTGTTTAATTAACATTGTCGGTCGTTTTGTATTTGAACTCATTTATTTGCAACGTCGCTTTGAAAGAATGTACAGTGCGGTGTAACTGTTTTATGTGCTTTGTTTTATAGAAAATAGTATTACAAGCGTGGTAGTTGTGGTGACGTGACCATGCTTTGAATAGTAGGAGTTGTATGGTAAATATGTTCACTTTATGCAAAACAGAGTCCCAAAGATCGAGGATTAAGTTGTGATACACATCTATGTACATTATTCATCGTAAACAGTTGTACATCTCGTGGAGTTATAGTGAGCGTGTCAGTTGTATAATTATTTGATAACGATTTCGTTTTGAGCCTTGCCTTTCACGCCATAATAGTACAACACGTCTACCCAATACAACCCATAGTCTCATTCCACAACGGTAATTTTTTAAATGTTACGTTTAAATTGACAAGGGGGACATCAAAGCATAATGAAAAACAATAACAGAATCATAAGATAAGTAATAAGTACGTCATGTTTACTTTGAAGTTGCAAAGCCACACAAAGATATGAATGAATATTGTGATTTAATGGTATGACTATGAACATACACTTTTTTACACCCTATAGTGCTATCAAAAAGATTCATTTTACATTTTATTAACCATCACTCCATTGAAAACTGGAATGGTGATGGTTTTGGTTTCAATTTAAAAACGGTTTTTCTTATTGAAATAAAACTGATGCAAACGATTAAAAACTTTTGGATTATTTTATAATATGTAGGCATAATAAACATCAAACAACTATTTTAACAAAAAGGATTCCAATACATTCTATATAATGGGCAAATCAATACAGATAGAGGTGTTTAGACTACATCACGAACAATGTTGATGGACCCCACCACCGTGCTTAGTAAGCGAGTAGGGGTGAAGGGAGGGATAGTAAGGGGTGGTTATCAGACGACCTAACCTCCGCAGATAACAGCAAGTGATGGCGGCCGACCACGCGAGTTGCCGTGACCGAGTGGCGAGAGATTCTGGCACGCACCACGCAGCATGCCAGGACTGGAATGGTAGGGACTCTTATTTGACCCTACTAGCTCAGATATACAGTTTATATATATATATATATATTATATATATATATATATATATATATATATAAACACACACACACACACACAATTATACAATACAAACTTCGTGCTACTGTAATACAAGATATCATTTTGGTGACGATAATTGTATATGAATCATTGCAATTAATCATTTGAACAAAATCATTGCAATGATTTGTATTCTTTGCCATAAAACCAATTTCAGAAAAAAGCGGTTGCTAATTAAATACGGGTTTTAAAATAATAAAATGGTCACACATGTTTTTGTATTTGCATTTATTTCAACGGTTTTACCATTTTACAGAATACTATAACAACAAAGTAATTAATTAAACTGAATTAAAATATAATTAGTTATACAAGAAACTACAATATTGGAGTGTGCATGTGGGTGTTAGTCCGTTTTTTGGTTGCACTAATGTGAAGGGAAATATTCAGGTATAACCTAGAATTCAATGATCCTCATGTTGGAAAAGTCTTCTGTTGAAGAGATTACGCAGCTGACTGTGTATCCTGGGTATCGCACTGTTCTGGCTAAACAGGGTCCGCTACCGCAGTAGTACACTTAAAGGTTGATTCTATCGAGCAGTTGAGGAGAGTCGATGAGGGAGTTCAAGATCTTGAACAAGAACATGACATCCTGAATCTGTTTTCCAACATCCAGCGACACCAAGTTCATGTCTACCGCTATCTCTTCGACCGGAACATCCCTATATCTTATAAAAATAAATAATCCACGAATTCACCCCAATAGCAAAATAATGTCAAGGGATGTTTCAAAGACACTATTTATAAATAGAATAGTTGAAGCAAGACAGCAACAACAGTAGAGTTGTACTAGTACTTTGGGGTATATGCGTCAGAGATAGATACACTATGAGCAGTGACCTTATCTAACATAGTAACATCAATAATAGACATCATGATACGAACCGTGTTACATGACTGGACGCGGCGGTGACGTCATAGTTCTAAATGTAATAGAGCTTATCAACCTGTACATCTCATAGAGTTTTTATATTAGTTTCATTTTATCTTAGATTCCAAGTAAGAAACAAAGCACTACTTGTACAGTACACTGCTTAGTAAAGTATGGTCATATTACTGTTCCGTACTTCACGCTTAAAATTATTTGCAACGTCTTGATTTGTTATTAAATTACAACAACAATTTTGTACTGCCATACGGAAGTTATTCTCAACGGGAACAAACTCAATTATTATAATAAAATAATTGGTTATTTTATTTACAGAACTGCTCAAGTTCAGATTGCAATTCTTGTATATGCGGTAGCAAAATGGTCAACATACCGCCCCTTGCACAGGGATGTGTAACTTACCTCCCCTCCCTCCACCTCATCCTACCAGAGAATGTAAGGTAGGGTTTCTAATGCGATTACCACGGAATCTCCTCAGTTATTTACATATGCCCTCGCCTCTCTCTCTCTCTCTCTCTCTCTCTCTCTCTCTCTCTCTCTCTCTCTCTCTCTCTCAATATATACAGCTGAGTTGTTTCTCCGCATGTGACCTTTGGTATATAATACAGTTCTGTATTATAAAGAATGTAAAAACACGAGCCTAATAATAAGGAGTCCGTTTTTAATTGCTTTTAATACTCCTGTAATGTCGCTAACCAGCATAATGTTTTCTTAGTTTAACAGATAATAAGCGTACTTCAGCTTAGCTAATTTTAGAATGTGAAGAATAAAAATAATTATTGTGATTACTTCAATTTTTAAATAAGAAACTTGATTAGGACCCATAAGATCTTTTTTCCAAACTAATGTGTGTGTGTGTGTGTGTGTGTGTGTGTGTGTGTGTGTGTGTGTGTGTGTGTGTGTGTGTGTGTGTGTGTGTGTGTTTGTGTGTGTGTTGGCGCGCGTGCGTGCGCGCGTGCGTGTGTGTGTGATATTAAACAATTTCTATATTTCCGGCTTAAACCGTCTTCAGGAAATTAAACATGATAAAAAAGGCTACAAGAACAAAATAAACATAAACATCTACATAGAAAATGAAAATTAAGAATAAATTACGTAGAATTGTAAAGATATCATTTATATACAGGGTGAGGCAGACCACCCGTACAGTACGTATAAGCGGCCAAAGCAAACGAGGTAGATTATTCGTAACAACTTAAACCCCCCTATTCTACCCAAAGAATTTGGAGAAATTATTTTGAAATCTCTAAAACTCCCCAAAAGGGTAGTTTTTTTGGGGGGTAGGGGTGGTTTTTGGAAAATTTTCAAATGTAAAGGTATGTTGAGTTATACCTCATTTTAAAGGTATTTCTTCACTGATTATTTTGATGCAAAAAGTTTGAACCTATCTTGCCGCTTATGTATAGGGTACACCTAAACGTTAAAAAATCAGGGGTTTGTGGGTAAAATTTATTGCAACTACCCTGCACAAATGTAGAGAGACAATATTTTCATTGAAAACTAATGATGAGATGGCTTATCGAAAAATATCATCATATGCCACTCTACCCCAAAATTTACACATTTTAAAAACACATAGAATTTTGAAATACTTAACAGCCCCAATCTAAAAAAAAAATCAAATAGCAACCTAGGTTGTGTTGTACATCATTAGAAAGGTATTTAAAAAATAAACATTTTCTACATTTAAAAAGTTTGTCTCTATCTCCAATGGTTTCAAAACTTTAATAAAAAAATAGATTTTTTTAATAACTTCACTAAGTTAGTTTGTATTAATATCAAAATCTAATAAAACAAATGGAAAACAAGTCGGACTTTTAAGTTTAATTTGTTTTTAAATAATGTAGTACAAAACACATCAGGATTTCTATCATGTCTAACCGTGGTGTTCTAACAATCCCAAATACACGAGTTGCCCCTGAAGAACTTTGGAACCAATTCCTTAGTCTCTTATCTAATCTCTGTTATTATCTTCTCCCTATTCAGTTGTTCTTGTGACCACGTGGTATGAGGTAGATATTAATTTAAGTTTTTTTAAAGTACGTAGTGTAAGTTTTGTTTGTTCTAAAATGCCGTTCTCAAATAAGGAGGCATTCCAGATGCTTATGGTGTTAGGGGAATGTTTCCAAAATTACTCAGCTGCTGCTCTTCTTTATGCCCAACGTTACCCAGACCGCGAACATCACTCCAGGAACTTTTTTTCAAAAGACTTGCTAGTCGAGTTCGTGATACAGTTCATGTTCAACCTGACCACAACAAAGGAAAGGAACTCGCTAGACCCGTGAGAAGTGGATAGGGCAACCCAAAGTTTTGGCAGCCTTTGAACTGGATCCGCATGATTCTACACGAAGAGTAGCTCTTGATTCTGGTATGAGTCAAAGATCTGTTTTAAGAATCGTTCACGATCACAAAATGCACCCATATAGGATGTCATTACATCAAAAACTCCATGGAGATGATTACTTTCATAGAATGAACTTTTGTTTGTGGGCTCGAGAAAAACTACAACAAAATCAAAACTTTCACCGTAACATTATGTGGTGGGATGAGGCCACGTTTTAGCAGTAATGGAGAAGTGAACAGTCAAAATATGAGATACTGGGCGTTTGAAAACTCACACTGGATGCGAGAAGTGGACAACCAAAGGTACTGGACACTAAATACCTGGTGCGGTATTATCGGTGACAAAATTGTAGGGCCATTCTTCTTTGACGATCGCCTAGACCGAGTACTTTATATCAACTTTCTCATTGGTCACATGAATAATTTATTGATCGAAATCCCTGAGGAAGTCTTGCAATGTATGTGGTTTATGTACGATGGGGCACCAGCACACTACGCCGAAGATTCTCGATTAATTCTAAACGAGCAATACCCTGACAGATGGATTGAAGAGGCGGCCCCTGTGAACTACCCAGCGAGATCTCCTGATTTAACGTGTATGGACTTTTAACTTGTGGGGTAGACTAAAAGAACTAGTGTAATAAATCAAGACCAACAACTAGAGAGGACATGATGCAGTGGATAAGGGAGGCTATAAACACGACCAGTAGAGAAGAGATAATTAGAGCTGTAGATAGCTTCACCTCAAGGATTGAACTCTGTCTGGAAAACAACGGGTTGCAGTTTTGAGCACCGGTTTTTAACTCTTCATGAGGTCAGTAAGTTACTAGGTTATTGTTGGTTTTAGTTTGATAATTGTCATATTGATAGTTT
Organism: Homalodisca vitripennis; assembly: GCF_021130785.1. NCBI lineage: Eukaryota > Metazoa > Arthropoda > Insecta > Hemiptera > Cicadellidae > Homalodisca > Homalodisca vitripennis. The sequence goes on along the minus strand of NC_060207.1, from coordinate 180,158,919 downwards.
ACCATGATGCTGCTGTAACATGGTAGATTTGTTTCAAAGCCAGTTTGAAGTGTTTATTTTGTTAAATAATGACAGGATACTCCTTCCTTCCATGGCACTCACATCAATGATTAAATAACAACACGTTTTCTCCTATACATTTTTGTGTAATTTAAGTGTAAAACTTTTTATAATTGAAAATGTACTAATTTAATAATTGGGTAATTTTCCTGTTTCATGAGAGAACTCAGCACTTATCGTAAGACATTGTAGTTTACAGTTTTCCAATAACTTTTTAAATTTTAAAAGACTCTTTTAAAAATTGGATACAGTATTTTTTCAATCATAAACATAAGAGACGAGTTTACTGTTGGAAACTTTTTTTTACTTGCACATTGCACTGACTTTTTAATAAATACAGTAAAGTTATTAAAAAATCTGTTTTTGTACTACAGTTTTGAAACCATTGGAGATAGAGACAAACATTAAATGTAGAAATGTTTATTTTTTAAGATCTTTCTAATGCTGTACAACACAACCTAGGTTGCTATTTTGATTTTATTTTAGATTGGGGCTTTTAAGTATTTCAAAATTCGATGTATTTTTAAAATGTGTAAATTTTTGGGGTAGAGTGGCATTTGATGATATTTTTTCGATAATCCATCTCATCATTAGTTTTCAATAAAAATATCGTCTCTCTACATTGTGCAGGTAGTTGCAATAAATTTACCCACAAACCCCTGATTTTTTTAACGTTTTGGTGTACCCTGTACATAAGCGGGCAAGATAGGTTCAAACTTTTTGCATCAAAATAATCAGTGAAGAAATACCTTTAAAATGAGGTATAACTCAACATACCTTTACATTTGAAAATTTGTCCCAAAAACCACCCCTACCCCCCCAAAAACTACCCTTTTGGGGAGTTTTAGAGATTTCAAAATAATTTCTCCAAATTCTTTGGGGTAGAAATAGAGGGGTTTAAGTTGTTACGAATAATCTACCTCGTTTGGTTTGGCCGCTATACGTACTGTACGGGTGGTTTGCCTCACCCTGCATATAAAATATAAATTTAATACTAATTATGCACTAAGAATTTGTAAACATTTTGCTTACTTTTTTCCTAAAAATATTATTTTTGTACCAAAAACATGCCTGTAGATAGTAAAATTTCATTAACAAAGCAATGTCATTAATCAACGATAAACACAAGCGGGAGGTTAGTTAACACTAGAAATGTTGTTAGGAGAAACTACCAAGTTGGAGATTGATGCAGTGGAACTTGCCAGTGACATGACTGTCACGGTTGGAAGCTCCCAGACCGCAAGCTTTAACCGAGGTCGGACTGTGGTAGTTGTTCTTGTTTGTTCCTATAACAAGACAAACATCGTTACCAAAGTATTATAGGAGGAGGTTGATGTCTAAGAGTAATTACAATGAACTATAAGTAATTGTTTATATCTTGACATTTTTAACGTTCTAGAAGAAATAAATTTAAGTGATTATAAATTAAAATTAAACAAGTAGATTTGAGACGAAAGAAAATACCCCATATCATTTGATTGTCTTAGGCATCTTAAACTGACAATACTGTTTGTTTCAAATATCCGTCCAATTTTATTGTCGTCTTTATATTAGACTATGTAAATATTCATGTTAAACAAATTAGTAAACAATTACTTAGCAGTAGGTCCTAAAATCTGATTGTGCATAAAACCTCATCATTAGACAATTCACAGCTTAGTACCCAAGTTGGAAACAGGTTCACAACATAGGTAACACCATGTGACTGTGCTGACCGTCTTATTAGACAATGCACAACTTAGAACCCAAGTTAGAGACATTTTCACTACCAGAGGTTATAACAACTATCTGTGCTGAACACTTCAAAATTGGACAATGCACAGCTACTATAGTACCAAAGTTGGAATCTGGTTCACTACCAGAGGTTACAACATTTGAATGTGTTGAACGATTTAACATTACACAACTCACAGCTTAGTGCCAAAGTGGGAATTAGGTTCACTACCATAGATTACATCATGCGACTGTGCTGCAGGTCTCATTAGATAATGCACAGCTTGTTAGAAACCAAGTTGAAGACATTTTCACTACCAGAGATTATAACAACTGACCGTGATGGACGTTTCAAAATTGGATAATGCACAGCTACTATAGAAACAAAGTTAGAATCAGGTTCACTACCAGAGGTTACAACATATGACTGCGTTTAACGATTTAAAATTACACAATTCACAGCTTAGTGCCACAGTGGGAATTAGGTTTACTACCAGAGATTACAACTTGCGACTGTGCTGTCCGTCTCATTAGACAATGCACAGCTTAGAACCCAAGTTGGAGACATTTTCACTACCAGAGGCTATAACAACTGACTGTGCTGAACGTCTCAACATTAGACAATGCACAGCTTAGTCCTTAAGTTGGAAACATGTTCCGGAGGATACAAGCTGAACAAAATTTTATCCTGTAGTCTAATGATCCACACACTGTTATATCCGAAGAATGTAACTCGTAACAACACCTCATCGGTTTTCGCATAGGTGAGAATGCTTAATAATGTTTTGTTTTTTTCAAATAGGGAACTGACAAACATACGAAAAGAAGACTTTATTTCATACATTTTGTGTGTTACCATAGACGTTTATACACTGAGAGCGTTGCAACTTTTAGGATTTTGTTTCATCGGGACTTTGGATTTTCATTGGCTATAAAAAACTTAAACCTTGAGTGGATAAACAATATGCATCCCAACGTCTATTACAAATTTGATATGTTAGACTGCACCTAATAAGGTTTACATACACCAGTTGGCACTTTGTGACGTACATAACAAGAAACATTGTCCACGTGTCAATGTACACAGTTCTAACTTATTTAATGACGCCACACTCGGCTGCATCAAGTGTCACATTTGTGTCAAGAAACACCGTGACACGGCCACCCTCCCCGAGCTTAATCCCATAAAACACAACCAGCACCCTCGTAAATCGAGTGAGGGCGCTTGTGCAATCCGTAATTGTTAATTATCAATTAGTTGTTACATCAGAGCTGGAATGCCAATTATGTTCTCGGTAACTAAGTTCGAATTGAGTAAAATAAGTGACGTGAGTATTTGTTATTGGTTTAATCCGATGGTTTATTTATTACCTCAATTAACCACGCCATAAAAGGAACATCTTATAGACAGGACCTCTCGTGTGTTTTTGATATGTTTTGGAACAATTCCTCATTACTTGGTTCTGTCAAAATCATAGCCAGTTAGTAACACAACACCACAGTAATGCTTACTTCTTACTCTCATATTTTCCAAATCTTCTTCCATGTCTTCAATATATTATTTGTCTTTAAACATTCGTAGTTGTCTTTTTTCAATACAATTTAAATCTACGAAGTACTTTCCCTCCGTATATAATACTATATATATAGATATACTATATATACATATACTATATACATGAGGATATACTATATGAAAATATATCTCATGATATGGAAGCGCAAGAAATAAAGAAAGCCATATTACAATAAATTGTGAATTCTTTGTAAAAAATTTACTTATCCAACCTTTTACTCGCTATGAAAAAACGCATGCAGTTCTAAAATTTGTATAAGCCACCGAAAGTCGGCAATGGTGGAACTGTTGTTAGTTTATTTTTACCTTATTATATTTATACTTAAACCGTTGAATATAAGCAAGGGCCATCCATGCAGCCGTAGTTGTTAGGATAAAACAAAATAATTTTTATGTTTATGGTCCTGTTTTTTTTCTCACCAATTGCTCAAACCCAAGATCTGAGTTAAATTATATTTAAAAGCATGTTTAAAATAATTTATTTTTACGGTAAATAGATGCTATTAAAGTTAAAAATTATTATTTTGAAATGGTTGTCACCGTTCTATATGCTATAAGGTAAGTTTTTACCGAGTTAATTTTTTCATCCATACGTGTAATAACTTCTGCAGCTTTTGTTTGCAATTTGGCTTTCAAACGATCTGAGGGTAACTAACAACGTTCAGCGTAATGGCATTAGAACGTTTGTGTCAGCTGCATTCAGTCTACAAACATCCCCACAAACAAAGAGGGTGAATTTGGTAGTTAAGGGGTCTGTAACACATTACGCTTGCGGTAAATGATAAAAGGTAACTTACGGAAACGTTGAACCACTAACACAGATAAGACGGGCGAGTGGTTGTTGCAGGATTTAGGTGGTCACTTCCACATCCGGTAGTGAACCCTTCTCCGGGCCGCTGCTCATTAACGAGGTCATCATATTTAACCATGCAGCTGACCAATGGCGTACAAACTTCCGAGATAAGCATTTCAGCACCTACGAACTTATCTTTGTTCTGCATTAAAAATTTTGCTATTAGTTGTGCATTATGGTTGTATATCATAGTACCTTCCGATTAGTTTATTCTAATGTTAACAATTCTAGAAACGTCTATATTTGACGATAGATTCCACAATGAGCCTCGGTTTCTAGTTTTATATACCTGTTTAAACACAACCAAGACCTTAAAAACCAAAACTTCTTCAATTAATTTTTGGATTTGATGAAGTCAGTAGCCTAATTAGCTTGCTAACAGTGTTATATGCAGTCATAAAGCATATAATATACCAAACATAATAGTTTCGTACTGTTAATCTTTCGATACCTTCCCATTAACAATGTTATCCTGTAACTTGTCAGCTTAGTCTTAGCATTATGAAAGATGTCTAACTTTAAAGATGTAAATAATGTAAACCCGTAAAACGCTTTTTACATTAAAAAGATATTTCTCGTTATAGAAAACAAAAACATTGCTCAGAAACAACTAAAACTTTTTTACTTTATTAAGTAGTTTAAATATTCAAAAAGTAGAAATACACTTTAGTAGAAGAAAAGCCCAAACATTTTTTTAATTTTAACATTGTCCTTACAGTTTAAAACTCAAGGTAGTTTAACCTCCATAGTTAAACATAATGCAGTTTGGTTGCCTCTTTTTTTATCGTAGCGTTACGGGAGATGTAACTAACACGCTCTTTTGAGTTATGTTAGGGCGTGTACTTTCTTATACTTAAATGTTGAAGTACAAAAAAGTGATATGTTTTCTGAATACACCATTAAAATTGTGAAAAACTAAAAATCATGTTATTTATATCTTTGAAATGAGGCATCTCTCATAAATCTCCGGCTAAAAATAATGGCGTAAAACTGCGTGGGGTTAAATACTATTGTGGTAAAAAGCGAATGGTAATTTTACCTTATCGTGGTCATAATTACGTATATAATACAATACCATTCAACACATTGTCTGCTACCCATATTTTTACCATTTACTAATGACGTCGGTGAAAATTACGTGTTTGACATATGTGAATGACATGTAATGTTATTATCACAAGACATCAACGTTTTTTTGAAAATATCCATTAATTAATAGTCTAATTACCAATGCAATCATTCAGCCCTACATCATTGAAATTATGGTTTTGGTTGTACTAGTTGCCATTGTCAAATAAATGTCATCACTTAATACTAAAAGTTTTTCGATTATCTCCTCTTTCAGGACAACCATCTGTTAAATAAGACAGAATAATACAGATTGTGTGTACTCCAAAACGTTACCAAACGGAGGCGTACCAATAGAGGCAATGCGCATGCGCAAACTTTTATTAGGCCGCGCATACATTTCGAGGAATAAACGACAAATTCCTTACCAACGTAATTTTCGTCAAACACAGTGAAAAATCTTAGAGGACTGTTAACAAAATAAGAATATTTTAGTACCCATGTGGCTTTAAAATGAGCTTTCCCTATATTATTGTAAAATATGTCGATTTACGTTTGATTATAGACACACTACATTTAAATTTTTAAAGTTTTTTAGTGAAATAACGTTTGTTAGACGTGATATTTTACGTATTAAATTTAATATAAGAACTACAAGGTTACTAGAGATGAAACACAATATTTATGCAAAGAATATCATGACCTCTATTCAGCGAAGGATGAGATCTCTACATGTATTGAAATTAAATATTGTCTAGATTGTAAATAGTATTCTTATTTGTACATCTCACTTCAAATACGGGAACTATTAAATATCATTTATTTGTTTTATTTATGTAGTTTTTATTCAATTTTTAATTGGAATCACCATAAACAAGTTAAAGTTTTCATTAGTATTTACTAAATATTTCTTTGATCGATGGCAAGTTTTACACACCAGACTACATCTTCGTATATGGAATTGGGAGTAGAAATAACCTTTTTCAGATAAGCGTAGTGACCCAAAACCTGCACGGAGGTTGCACAGGAAAGGAGCGGAACCGTCACAGAGGAGTAGAGTTTGGAAAAATGAGGAACGGAACTGCTGGAAACAGAAGCCGATAGTGATAAACGATCTTCGGGCTTCCGCTACAGGTCGAGATGTAGGGAACGTAACGTCTGTATACAGTTATGGCTTCATACACAAAATTACTGGCACGCGTCTTTTTATATTTGAGTGTGGTTATACGTTCTTAAAATATTTTTGGGTAGTTTATTAAATAAAATTTATATTCGAAGATCCTAGATTTGTACATCAACAAGCACACAATAAATTTTTCTTAAAATTAAATACGAATTTTAAAAACAATCGATCATCGTTAGTTTTGATGAAGGTTTTTGAAATAGGAAGGTATTAAAAATATAACTTCTTGCATATTATATTTTTTTATAACTATTGATACTAATTAAAGAGACTGAAAGTCGTCACTTAAGGGCCTGTAAATGGTTAGCTGACTCTGATATAATATTTATTTACACGTATGGTTGTTTTTGTGTGAATATCAAACAAATATGATAAGAGACAAATTATATTTTCATATTTTTTAACTTTTTAACACATCTCGTCCCCCCTTTCATTTCTCGGAGAACTTGGTTGTGTGCTTATACAATGCATATTAGCCCTCGGTTCCTGGAATATTAAAGTGGCTATAACTTTTTGGATTGTGCATGTAATTTCATAAAATAACTTACTAACTGTAATTTTCAAATTACGCTTCATAATTAGCATCCATTTATCAATTTGTATATAGAGTACATATTTATATGTACGCTATAGCATTGTAGTCTTTATGAACATTTGGCTTATTAAAATCTATCAATGGAATATTCTAGAATAACAATATTTCAACCAATTTAAAAAGCGAAAAAAGAAACAAAAATTTCAAAAATTGACTTGAAAAAATGTTTTTAAACATCAAGATTCAATGTGGGGACTCAAAATTTCTCAAGCAATTAAATTATTAATATGAATTTATCCCACACATAATATTTTTAAAATGAAATATTTAATATGATTATATTTTTAAAGTCAATGGATATATATTAATAATGTTACTTTTAAAAATGTTTTGTAGAATAAATGTTTTTGATTTGGTTTTGCCTATTAAAAAAGCTATGATGATACAATTTCACTATATAAAGAACTGTTCTCTAAAGATTAAAACTTAAAATATCAAAAGTTGCAAAAATCATTTTAGCATGTTTTTAAAGTTTATCACGATAAACATCCATAAAAAATACAAAGCTGTAATATATAAATCGCTAATAATTTATATATTTTAGAGTAAACTATTTAAAATTTGTTTTAAAAATATATGAGGTGACGAAGTGGAATAATTGTAGTGGAGTTTAGCCAATTCAAAGTTTTTGAGCTACTTCCTGCTGAGTAAATCACAAATTTACTCATACACCACGAGTAAAAAAGTACCCTGCACGAATCATGAAAAAAGAATTTCGTTTCCACTTTTGTTACAGGTGTAACACTAAACAATATGAAAATTTGATGCGAGTAAGTCCATTACTTTTAAATCTACATGAAGAATAAAACGTCAAAAATCATAAATTAAATAATTTATTGTTATAGCGAGAAGGTAAAATTTTGCAAACTAAGCCAAACCTCGCGCCGCAAGCCCCATAAGGTGGTATAAATTAAACAAGCACATTAAGATATTTACATCAACTTCTTATCGGGACTAACTTTGCACAAGATAAACCGCTAAGTCTGTTTACTTTTAACATACCTTACTTGTCTTCTCCTTAAAAACTTACATGTAAAAACATTGCACGTCTTGAGGGATAATATTTTTTCTGTATTATAGTAATACAATATTAGGAAATCCAGAATCTATCATTAAGTTCCTAGTTATTGTGTTACAGTATTGTGCTTAATTACTATTTATATTGCTTCGAATTAATATGAAATCATAAGTATATATTTATTTCAACTTCTTCAGCAATTAAATAATTTTTTTAAAGTAATTTATATAATAAAGTCAATAAATTAAATATCGTAAGTGGATCAAATATCGTAAATATTAGGTGGATGGTTGGATACAAATGCATTATAATGTGCAGTAATTTAATTTAATAGGATTTTGAGTAAACACATATGAACATTTCAGCATTTAATGTATCATTAAATGTAACAATTCGACTAAATTATTCATTCATTTTTTTAAATAAATAAAAACGTTTATTGAGAAAATAAAAAATATAAGTTACGTTTTAATATAATTTATCTTTATTTAATTCAATAATGTAAATAACGTTATTGTAATGTTGAATATTTCTCTAAATTAACAAACGAGGTTGAATAGATTAATGAATGTAAGACAATCATATTAGATCATAATATTAAACAAGGGATGGTGAACCAACACATGTTACAGTTGATTAGGTACCGATTGAGTTTCACGCACTCCGCAAAGGGCTTCATGCTTTCAAACACTATGTAAAGTTTCAACAATCGCTTTGAACATTTTTGAACACTTTGAATGTGTGAAGTTTAATTTGTCATTAAGTATTACTATATAGTACTATTTTAATAAATTCAATAATAATCTATATTATCTAATGTATATATATATATATATTAAAGATATATAAAACGGTTGAGTCTATTTTAACGGGTTTGCGCTGACGCTTTGAATAAGAGAGGGAATTGCTAATTAGATTGTATAGGTTCCCCTTATCGATTATAAATTTTAATAAATTATATGATTTTAAATTATACAAAATATTAATATTTTTCTTTCATACATCATGTTTGAACATGCGGTTGTATTTCACAGGATTTTTAAAAGTGCATGGTGTAAGTCCGAAAGGTGACTTCTTTACGGTGAATAATTGTTTGTCATCCGATATTGGAGTCCAAAATAAACGAGCGGAAAAATAATAATAGCCATTTTTGTATGTAAATACGATTATAATAGTGTTTGTACATCTTTTTGGTCCGAAAATATAAATTTAGTCATCTAGCCACAACAAGAACGGAAATATAATTTTCTGACTACTCACTGTCCATGTAGTGGTGTAGGGGAAGCAAAATATTAAATGGATTAAAGAAAGCGTAATAAAAACAATCGCCGAATGTTAACTTAAAGTTTGTCTTCTATAAGAGGTCATTCTCTGGTCTCAATTGTAGTGAGGAGTTGACTATTTTCAGTAAATATTGTGTTTAAAGCGATCTCTACAAACGTTTTGCCTGTGAACTTATATAGATCTGTTATGTATTATTATTTGTATTCACATGATTTAATTACCACTTAAAACAAAGAATAAGTCCTTTTGACCAAATGATTGGACTGATAGGTTATAAGTGATCCGTTTCCATTTGCGGTATCAATAGTGCTTACAGATAATGTGTATTCTATGTATGTCAACAGGGACACAACTGCAGTATTCTTGATTTGCTGTAAAATACTCGTATGAAATAGAAAACACATTATATATAGCATAATAATAACTAGAAAAACACATTTCTTTAGTACTTAATAACAGTTTCGTTTTGCCAGCTTCGTTGAGCAAAATATATATTTTATGATAATTTGACATAGTAAGTCGTCTAATGTTTTATAAAAGGGAATTTCGCTTACATGAACTTGAAAATGTGACACATACCCATCATTATTTTGAAGTAACAAAAAATGTAAGCTAAACTCTTTTCTCGGTTTAAAGTAGTGAGTGTGTGACATCACGCCGAGCAGTAATTGTCAGGCTGGTGTGTCTAAATGGGTACAGGCTGAGATTTAATATAATTCTAGAGACACATTTCGTGTGGTCAAATTTAAAATTCAGGTATATTTTAAATTGTACCAAAAGATGTTAAATAAGGTAGCTGGACACGTTAAAGTTTATTTTATTCTCTATGTGAAAGCAAAAGGATGGCATGTAATTGATAAATAATTATATTTGAGACACCAATATATAATAAAAATGTTTTTGCAGTATACACTAAATATTAGGCTTCTTGATAATTTAGATCTAGTGAGGTATGATAATATTTATAGATAACTATTACACAAAAGCATACACGTTTGGTCACCATATAGTTTACAGCCGTTGGTAAATTGTGTGCGAACTACACAATAACAAGAATATCGTGAAATAAACTTTTATTTTATATTGTAACTTTCTTTTTTAAAGCTTATTTTATAATGCTCAAATTTTACACCAATATTTTAATAAAACATATAGCTATTGCAATAACTCATCTATATGTATATTTAAATGGATAACCACAAAATAATAATGCTCAAATAGAAACCTAATCTTTTTAAGCTTAGGTTAAACCAGTTTCTTTGTTGAAAACATACAAGAAATATTTTCTAAATATTGTTCGCTGATAGATTTTAGAAATACTTACTACTGACGTCAAATAGCCAAATTTTTCGTTACAACTTTTTTAAATGTTATGAAGTACAACGTATATGACAAAGTTCGTCGAATGTACAGAGTTTAATCACTATGTTTTCAGATTTCTTATTACAAATCCATGTGTAGTATGTTCTCAACAAAAATCAATTATCCATCACACGTATTAATCTGCAATACAAGTGCTGATAATTTTCCTTTTATTGCTATCTCAGTCAGTGTTGGGTATTAATTTCCCAGTTGTGTATATAATCGCTATAGATTTTGAGTTTAGAAACTCCTATTTTGTTGATTACAAGTTACAGTCTGTATTAGACGGTTCGGAAATAGACTCTGGAATGAGGCACGAGTCTGCTGTATCGGTAGGTAGTCTACAACACAGATAAAAGCAGGTGTGATGTTGGTAGATCACGATATATTGCGTGATCCCAGGCACTTGACTCAGAATCTAGTATTGAACTTATAAACGCGACTTGAGTGCGATTTTTACATTATACCGGGTGTCTCAAGAATAGCATCTTGAACTAGAATCATATAAAAACTTGACAGATATGTTACATTGATACGTAAAAGATATCCGGCAGGATTAGAAATTTGTTGTTAACCATTAAAACAAAAATGTTTAGATAGAACTTACCTCTCTTTACAACGTGTTTTATCAAATCGTGTACTACGTTTCGTTGAATCTTAATCATTTGCTGTTTTATTTAACAATAAACAAAGGCACATTTTTACTCTTTATGTGCCATGTGATTTTGTACACATAAAGTGAACACACACTGCTACTGGATAGAGAATTCATAACTACCTACGAAGTCACCATCATTTAATTATTTGTTTTTAATCGCACTCGTCAACTTTTAACTGATGTGATTAAAAAAGAATTAGTTAATTTCGTTTTAAAAGTCCAGAAAATATGCGTCAGCTATTATTTGAACCACTTTACTTTTAAGACAACGACATACTAAACACTAGAAATATCAGGAATAAAACTGCTACCCAAATTTATTAATTAAGGAGGAGTTTCAAAGAATGAAATGTAGAAGTTACTACTCCTAACCCTTTTCCGAGGGATTTTTCCTTAGATTATTCCTAGGAAATTCCAAGAAGGATTTGTCTTCTCACTCCATCCCTATAATATATTTAGATCCCACTCCTGACCAATATTTTGTAGGTACCCACAATTCAAGGTTGGTAGAGGGTCCCTCTACCCACCTTGCCCACAATTTGTTCCCAATGTGAACCATCTCCACTAGAATTATTTGTGTTACATTCAGTGAAATTTGCCCATTGGGCATTACTAGTAATTTTCAATCTTAAATTTCTTAGCAATGTGCTTGCTTATTAGTGTGCTATTTAGCAAGCTAATTTTCCTCCTAACCTTTTATGCACCTTTATAATGTTTAAGCTAAGCATCAGACCGGTTCACTGGGCCTTACCACCAGTCCACAGTGAAAGCGATGTTGAAATTGTCTACTACATTAATCTACTCCAGTCAGCAACATTCGTGCCAAAGATTTATTCCGCTTACCGTCACTGAGGGTGAAAAGCTATATGTATTTCTTAAACAACGTGTAGATTATTTCATTGAATTAGGAGATCTTATCATTAGAAAATCTATCGTGGTAAAAGAAAGGAACAATTGTAAAATAATTTTAAATTTAATCCACGAGGTATCAAACATGCCGTCGTCACACTGTTAAATTTAAAAGTATAAAATATTTTTTTATCTTTTAATTGAAAAACTTAACACTTTTATTTTTGTTTTTCAAAATTTGTGGGTAAGAATATTGCAATTACGATTCCATTATAACCTTTTATTTTGAGTTAGGGATCTATCTGTCTCAAAATATCTAACAAAATATCACATACGTTATAAATACAGTACGTATTAGTCGTATGTTTGAATATAATAAAAACATATTCATTTTTAAATATACGTGCAAAGGCATCTTATGCATTTTTGGAGTGTGTGCGGATAGAGAGCTTTACAAATACGCGTTAGTTATTGAAGTGGATCTTGAGATTTTGCTGCAAGCACGAGATTAATACTTGTGTTAATTTGACAATCATTCACGCTGAGACAACATGATTGTCATGCTTGGGTGTAACATAAATGTAGCTGCAAGTACGAGGCTCATACTGGAGCACATTTGACAATTATGCAAGCTGCGACAACTGTTTTGGTAATGTAAATGTATTAAGTTCAAGGTACAAGGCTCATGCTGGAGCACATTTGACAATCATGCTTGCTGCGACAACTGGTTGGGTGTAATGTACATGTCACAGTGTGGGGGACAATAGCGAACTATGTTCCAAGTAGAGTTCCAGAAGCAGATAACGGGTGCCTGGCGTATCTCGCATACCGGGCGCTTGTATTGTGTGGCCAACTTGCTCAGTCTTGGCTTGGAGTTTAGCTGCTGATACGGAATTGTTACTAGTTTTCACTTTTGAGGCTTCTTTTAAACTTTGAGGAAACAATACACAGTTATTTGTGGTGTTTTCAAACATAATTAATTTGAAACCGATTACCGGGTTGTTACGTCTGGTAGTGGAGTATACAACAGTTAGACCTCTAACAGTTGATAGTATCTCGCCACTGAAATTTGAACAAAGATTCACGTGATCTACTATACCTAATTGATAATATACACAAAATAATATTTTTTTATTTCTTTGAATAATACTCATATCATAAAAGTGTCTGCCTATGTGATAACTAATAAACAATGCATAGATTTCGAGAGAGTTTTTGAAACTGTTTCAAGTGTATGAAACTTATAGCGGTAAAACAATAAATGAGTGTAATCAGTAAAATTGAGTTTTATACAGTAAATTCATATTTCTGATAAATAGGGTTTACAGACAACTAAAATGGCATTTGCAATTGTAATATGATAAAAAATTATATTTTTTTCAATATAACTAGTTTGAGTATAAAATTTGAAAAATAAGTGTTAAATTTTATGAATATGGAATATATTAAGCCATTGCTTGAAAGCGGATTGCCGATTTTATATGATAATCAGTTATACAATGTAAAATATTGTGCAACGTCTATAAATGCATACATGTGCATTCAGATGCTGAAAAAGGTGAAGCAATTTCTTCAGGCAACCAAGTTATTTACCTTAGCGCGTTTTCAAGTTCCTTTGAATTCATGCAGGGACAGAGAGTAGTAATATTGTTCTTATATGAAATATTCAATGAATGCATATGTACGGAGACGGCGTATTCAGTGAATCGTGTACCTTTTATTTAATATTTTGTAGAAATGATTACAATTTGAATAAATTGAATATCCTATGTTTAAAATTTACTATTAGGCGAATATTTGCCACCGTTTATATGTTATAAAAATAGGACTTTCTGGAGGATTTGGATGTACCCTTTTCTTTTTCTTGTTGTAAGTGTACAGAGGCTTGAGGTCATGACAAAGCGCCGATTAGCATATGCCGTTAAACTCGTCAGAGATAAACTTGACAAAAAACTAAGTCCCCTAGTAAGTAAAAATCACAATACTGCAAAATGTTAAACATTACGATGCACGATATTTGGTTTAAAATTAAACCAAAATGTTAAATGGTTTAATGCACGAAAGTTTATATGATTTAATAATAAAAACAATAAACCAATTTCAATATTTTCAAATGAAAATATTGCTATCTTGTTTGTTTATTGTACATCTATTATTTATAAAACTCACAGCTTACAAATAGTGTTATTTTCATCGTTATTAATGCCTTACTAAGACCTATTTTAATACCAAAGACCACTAAAAATTAATGAAGTGTATTGGCCCTGTCACTTGTAAATTAATTGTGGTGTACACTTTCAACAATATCGATTTAGTAGCAAGAAATATAAAATTGAAAAATTTCACTAAAATTTAAATTTTACTATTTACAGTGTCAGAATAAAACAGTATATAATTTAGATTTTGAAATATTATTAAGATCGGATTTATATGGAAAGTGGTTAAAGAATAAACCGATAGAAAGGGGTATCGAAAGAACCAAAAGAACGTATCAAAAGAGATGTCGCATAGACGGACAGACAGACGGACGAACGGAATGTTGTTTGAATTTTTGACCCTAAAATCAAAATGTTAAGAAGCGGAATCAACGCAGTTCTTCCCTGAACCAGGATGATCCTATGTACCAAGTTTGAAGTATCTGGACATTTTTCCATCAAAATTTTTTTGCACAGACGAGTAGACGGTCAGCCCTTTGACCTCTTAATTCTAAAATAAATATAATTATTCCGTGGACCAATATTAATCCAGAGACATCCTATAATGAGTTAATACACACTCATGTATAACACACACGGACGAAAGGATAACGACATGATTTCAAGAAGGGTTTGATGAGGCCCTCATAATTACTTCTCGATTAGCGAAGGCTTTTTCCATCGTAATTATCGTAGTCAGTGAAATAAAACTAAAATAAAATAATTGAAAAACAGCTTTAATTTATAACAGAATAGTGCTACTAGGTTACAGGATGTAATGTTAAAGTAAGGCAAATACTTACGTTTTTTGTTATGTTATGTGAATTCACAACTCTAGTGATAACAATCGATGTGTACAGAACAACTGGATTACCGACGGAATAAAAATCATTCAATCGAGTACTTGTTTTTATTTTAATTCACGGAATACAGCAGATCAGAGTTTGGTAAACACAGTAAAAAACCAATTGAAACCAGAGACTAGATTATACTCTTGTCTCTGACTGAAACGTTAAATCCCAACTTCTCGGTAAACAGCGGATTAAACCGACTAAATACAGTACAAAACTAATAGAATGATCCGCTTGCAACACGAAGTAGGTCGCTTCACAATAGACAGTATCGATTTTTATTTTACAATACTGTCGATTCGTGTCGATACTATCAAAAGTTACAGCAACACTATTTCGATTCTTGACATCGAGTAAATTTCATATTTTCGACGAAAATAGTTAGTTCGCGTACTCGAAGTTATAATTAGTGAAGAGAGAACGTGACAGTACATTTTTAACGTTTAAAGTACAAAGAATAGTGGATAATTGGTAACTATTATAAATCGATGGTGATAAAAAACCGGTTAAAGTTCTAAAAGATGATGAATATGAAAGAGTACTTAGCAATTGTGTTTTATACCATCAGGTTTACAGTGGAGTTTTATTTTTCAATACTCTTGATTTGTGTTGATATATCAAAATTTACAGCAACACCATTTCGATTCTTGCCATCAGTTAAATTTCATATTTTCGACAAAAATAGTTATGCAATATAGTGTATGAGGATACTAAATAATAATTAGTGAAGAGAGAACATACATACATTTTTAACGTTTCCAGGTTCAGAGAATAGTAGATCATTGGTCACTATTAAAAATCGATGATGACCGGTTAAAGTTCTAAAGATGATGAATATAAAATGGAAGAGTACTTAGCAATTGTGTTTTATGCCATCAGGTTCACAGTGGATGTTTTGCAATAATGTTTGTCAGCTACAACACGATTCTCATGGCTGTGAAAAAGTAATCCTGCCGACGAAGCCACATTAAGAAAACCATAAAGCGAGCTTCCCATTGTTGTGATAAACTTGTGTGAGGATGGAGGGGGAGACGATGTTGCGGGCCTGGTAATGGAGTTACAAGCCCATCTCGCCACTCGTTGTGGCAAACTTCTCAAATTGAGCCCTGGAGTATTGTTGTACATGAGGAACGGTCTAAGTACTCGACAAAGAAGCGTGATACGTGATGGAGCCGTCACATTATAACCGCTAATAGCTAATTTAAAAATTAAATTGATACTTATATCGTGTTCAATATATCAACATTCTAATTACTTATTACATCATTGCGTCTTAATTTCAATTCAATGTATTTAAAGGTGACATTTTGGAATTATATTTATTTTAGAGACTTGTGGGTAACTCGTAATAAAAATCAGAATGATTTAAAGTTGATACAAATTAATTAAAAAAAACTTTTATTTTTATTCATAATTGATGAGTTCTATTATGATTTATGTAATTAAATTAGCAATAATGATGATGCAATGAAGGAGAACAGCTATAGCCAGGGTTAATGAAGCGGGTCACGTTTTATTTTTTTTTCTTTCCATGAATGACGTATTGATAAGCTGCATAATCATGACATGCAATACTATAGGCACGACAATTTTTGTAAAAAATAAAAATACTTAGGGAGTTAATTTAAACTTTTTATCAAATAGCGAGAAAGTATTAGGCCTGCAATTTTAACAGTGTAATATAAATTAGAAATTTAAAATTTAAATTAGAATTTTAAAATTACTACCTGTTTATATAGCCCCTCATTGATTAGTGTAATACCGATAAGCAGTAAATGAACAAGTATATATTCCTAAGCGACACTCTTCCGTGCGACAGATCACTAAGTGGGTACGATAGGAGGGACACCGGATTTGCCTTTCTAATGAGGATGGAATATTAATACAGCACCAGAGTTTAGTCAATCTGCATCAGATGTGCTCAACACACGGGAATATCCTGCTGTAGTTTAGTAACGTTTTACATCATCAATCACATCATTAATTGTTTATATATCATATACAGTGAATTCTTCCTTACCTCTACGGTTGTACACTGCCGCAGGAGTAATACCCCTCCAACAAACACGGTTCTGGACCTTTTCCTCCTCGACTTCCAGTTCCCACCGTGGAACACAACCCACCAAATGATATTTGGTCTAATTCTGATTCTATCCCCGTTTAGCGTGACGCATCCTTCTCCTTAAACCAATAATAGTTTAATAATGTATATACATACATTTTAGCCAATTACTTCTGCTTTAACCTGCGACGTCAGGGTCTATTTAGAGGTCTCCTGATTAAGTTTGATAAGTCATTTTTATGCATGCTACTAGTTAACTGTCGTAAAATGTTAACACAAAAATAAATTTAATTCCTTATTGAGCTAATTTACGAAAATGAAATAAAAATCGTAGATCTGTGTTTGTATAGTTTTAAAAAATTGCAGCAGAACGCACAATATCAAAGTGGACACTTAATGTAAGACCAACTGCTTTTGACACAGAGATATTCAAAATGCCTATAAATAAACATACTGTGAGAATGCATAAAAATTTCATTGTTTTTTGTAACAACTAAACTGAACAATTTTTCTGACGTTTAACATCAAACCTATACAAAATTGGTTACATGAGGTATTTTACAAGTTTATACGTCAATCTGTACAAAATTGTACATATCCTAGGACTATTTTATGCATAAAACTTATATCCTATAACCTGTATTATACTTCTATATACGATTTTAAATGACTGTTTACATAGTTAAGTAGTAGTGGAAAATGCTGTAAAACCAAAATACTATATCTAAATCCCAACATTGTCCCAAACTCAAGACCTCTTTTTAAGCCAGTTACTAAATGTGTTTGGTATGCTAAAACAACAGTAACAGTTGCGCGTTTTGTAGAATTTAAAGTATATTGTAATGATTTTGCTTTATCTCGTGTCTTGGAATTAACATAAGTTTTACTCTTTTCTATTAACTCCACGCAAATTCTTTGATGTATATTTTTTCGACGAGCAGATATATTTTGTGTTATACAGTATTCTGCAATTTATACGACCTTGTTACGGAATTTGCAAGCAATGCACATATGGCAGTATATCCTTGTATCATTTCAGGTACGACAGCGCAAGGTACCGTGTACCTTAACAATCACATTTTGCAAGGATTCTGTAGTACTGATATAAAAAGTGTATCTATCTACTAAGAATATAGTGCACTAGTCTTCTTTCTTTTCGCGTGTTAAGTTGGTTAAAAAATATATTCTTGCATTCACAAGATCAGCCAATCGTATGAAACTCCTCATTTAATTGGTATCGCATTGAATTGGTGAACAAAATATCACATAAGGTCACTATAGGTTATACTGGAAATAATCACAATAAAATGTTAACAGATGACAAGTTATAATCAGTTTAACGTAACTAATATTTTATTTTATTGAGCTACGTGGGCATTTGAAACGCGGTCTGTATCAGTCGTTATTTTATTTGTTGGATAATTATTTCAGAATCAATTAATCGTTATTAAATAAATTGGTAGGTCCATCACACTTTGTTCAACCTAACACACTAGTGGGAATTTGAATTAATTGTAGGTAAATATCAAATGTAGCGATAATATGGAAATAAAACCATTGAATGATTTTAATGCGCAAATTTACGTTGATTAGTCTTTACATAATTGTAAATTTGCGTGGTATAACGTGTAATGAGCTTTACGTGGCTGGAGCAGCTGACATACACGACCTGTACAGAATATTCATTCAGCGACCTTACATCATCAAACTAATTTATATATAAATGTTGTGTTGACATTTTTATATATATTAGAATGTGATAACCCAATTAGAAAGGTTTAATTTTATTATTCTAATTGTATACGTTGAAACTAAAACTGGGTTACAGTTAAATGCTCATCTTTACATACACGGAGACGCGAGGCAGGGCATATGCAAATATCTGAAGAGATTCCGCGGTAATCGTATTAGAAACCCTACCTTACATTCTCCCGTGTTGGGGATGTTGATGGGTAGGGGTTGGGGGTGGAGAGAAGCTACATATCTCTGTAGTAGGAGTGTAACTAAACCATTTTGTTAAAGCATATCCTGTGTTTCGTATCAAATGGGTCAAAAATGTGTACACGTGTCATTAATGCAAGTATTTATTACGATACATCTGTTGCATTTACGGGTAACTGTGCAATTTCGAGTAAAACTGCTCGTACCAAAGCAAGTTATGAAGGAAACAGGATTTTTCGGGACATTTGCCATCGTTCAATGAAACAATAAATCAGTATAAACATGCACTTAATAAAAAACTATACAAAACACTAATCATTAAAACTGAACTATGGAATACAGGTCACAATACGTCTTCATTCGTCTACTAACCACCTACGACTGACCCTAGTGGTGTCGTGACCTGACGTCAGTCGTAGGTGGTTAGTAGACGAATGAAGACGTATTGTGACCTGTATTCCATAGTTCAGTTTTAATGATTAGTGTTTTGTATAGTTTTTTTATTAAGTGCATGTTTATGGAGTTAGTGAAGTTGACAAACAACATGTAGGTTGTGATTCCTGACTTAGGCGTGCCACAACGCTTTGGTAAGATTTGTTTATTTTAACCTAGTTTGTAATATTATGTATTAGGTTAGTTCTTTACCTGAAGAAGAGGTCAGATTGCAGATCTCGAAACGTACAGTTACTGATTTATTGTTTC
This sequence comes from Homalodisca vitripennis, assembly GCF_021130785.1. NCBI lineage: Eukaryota > Metazoa > Arthropoda > Insecta > Hemiptera > Cicadellidae > Homalodisca > Homalodisca vitripennis. Next base: position 180,138,949 of record NC_060207.1, on the reverse strand, counting down.
ACTGAACGATGGCAAATGTCCGGAAAAATCCTGTTTCCTTCACAATCCTCCCATCGTCAAAAATAACCTTCAAACAAACAAAGCAAGTTATTCTATATGAACCTGTATTGACGGTTTTAGTATCTTTGTTTCAATCTTGAACACGGACACATGAATTATGTTGTAATACATATTTGTAACATTCCATAATCTTGAGAAGTTACAAAGACATAAAGTAAAATAAATATGCGTTGTTAGTTGTAAATATGTTTTTAACTTGCACTGTATTTGTGAGGTTATTGTACATATACGTATACATGTTTGTAAAATTTGTGCAATTTTTATTTTCTCGATGGATATATATATATATATATATATATATATATATATATATATATATATATACTTTTCATGTATATATTCTTGATAGCTGCAATTTTGTGGGAAACATTGCATTAAACCATGAAAGATCAAACATTATTATAATATACTTAGAGATTAATATACTAATGATTGCTATTCGATAACCATTTCATTCAGAAACAGTCGCCATATTAAAACCTTAAATGGTATTAAGATTTGTAAAATTGTTATGTTTCTAAAACCTTTTTTTCTATTTTGCGTAATAGGTGAGATTAAATTTTAGAACAAATACTTTGTTCTTAGGCCACCGTCTTGAAAATTTAATTTTTAGTTTTATATTTTTAGGCCTGTGGTGGTTTAGTATTTTTTCATTATAGAAAATGTGCCTGGTAACAAATATGGTTGTTCTGAAAAAGAAAACTTAAATATTGTGTATGTATGTTTGTTCGCACGATATCTCGAGAACAAACTGACCTAAAGACTCTAAAATTCGCATGCAATTTCATTTATACAAGAAACGAACTAGTTCCATGCACTTACTTGACTCTCCATGTGATTCGGCTAAGCGAAAGCAAATTTTTATATTGATAAATATGATTGCAACTAGAATGCCACAGAATAATTAAATATGTAAACAAACTTTGTGTAATTTTGTGAGTAAATTTAAACACGTGAGAAGTAAAATATGTAGCGTAATGTAATGCAACATTGATGTGAAATGTTGCATGCTACCTCAGTGAACCTTGTTACGTGACACGTGGTATGTCCTACTCCTTCCTTGTGTATAACAGATAGCCAAACAGAGAGACAAATTAAATTTTTGCAATCTTTCGAGTGATAGGTCTTGCTAACGTTCAGTCAATCAAGTGATCATGTAAATGTGACTTTTAAAAAAAATCTCCGACAAATATGCATAACTCAGGGTGGATTCTTGAGTAGAGCAACGCTTGATAGGGTCGCATGATGTGGCGTACTCCTATCTTGTTTAATAAAGTGTCTATAGATATATTGCAATTAACAGCTCTAATCATAAGCTGTAATGACAAGTCCCAAACCACGAGTGTGGATAAGGATCCCCCGTGCGAGAGCGTAAGATGCGATGATGAAAAAGTCACGTTTAAGACTTTTTTCTGGCACTTTATTTCAAAGAAGTAATTTCACATATTAAAATTAAGAACTGTATAGGAAACAATAGATTTCAGAAATAATTTAAGTTAGTTAGCGAGAAACTATAACTTAAGGGACTGGAAAAATGTTTTTCAGTATGTCTGTCATCACGATTTCTCGAGAACGAACTTGTCTAAGGACTGTAATAAACCCTTTATTGATCGATATATATATATATATATATATTTACTCTCCCAACTAGCCGACGCAACAGTGCTTACCTGAATGTTATTAGCTTTACTGATGGTCTGTAGAATGAGCCATTCCAATAACTCGCGTTTGTCCACCTAATCGATACTAATCTCCCACCTAGGCGACGCGACAGTGCTTACCTGAATGTTATTTAGTTTTACTGATGGTCTGTTGAATGAGCTAATAACTCGCTAGTTTGTCCACCTAATCGATACTAATCTCCCACCTAGGCGACGCGACAGTGCATACCTGAATGTTATTAGTGTTACTGATGGTCTGTTGAATGAGCCAATAACTACTCGCAACTTTGTCCACCTAATCGATACTAATCTCCCACCTAGGCGACGCGACAGTGCATACCTGAATATTATTAGTTTTACTGATGGTCTGTTGAAATGAGCCAATAACTCGCAAGTTTGTCCACCTAATCGATACTAATCTCCCACCTAGGCGACGCGACAGTGCATACCTGAATGTTATTAGTGTTACTGAGATAGTCTGTTGAATGAGCCAATAACTCGCGCAACTTTGTCCACCTAATCGATACTAATCTCCCACCTAGGCGACGCGACAGTGCATACCTGAATGTTATTAGTTTTACTGATGGTCTGTTGAATGAGCCAATAACTCGCAAGTTTGTCCACCTAATCGATACTAATCTCCCACCTAGGCGACGCGACAGTGCATACCTGAATGTTATTAGTGTTACTGATGGTCTGTTGAATGAGCCAATAACTCGCAACTTTGTCCACCTAATCGATACTAATATCCCACCTAGGAGACGCGACAGTGCATACCTGAATGTTATTAGTGTTTACTGATGGTCTGTTGAATGAGCAAATAACACGCAACTTTGTCCAACTAATCGATACTAATCTCCTAACTAGGAGACGAGACGGTGCTTACCTGAATGTTATTAGTTTTCCTTATGGTTTGTAGAATAAGCAATTCCAATAACTCGCAAGTTTGTCCACCTAATCGATACTAATCTCCCACCTAGGCGACGCGACAGTGCATACCTGAATGTTATTAGTTTTACTGATGGTCTGTTGAATGAGCCAATAACTCGCAACTTTGTCCACCTAATCGATACTAATCTCCCACCTAGGCGCGACGCGACAGTGCATACCTGAATGTTATTAGTTTTACTGATGGTCCTGTTGAATGAGCCAATAACTCGCAAGTTTGTCCACCTAATCGATACTAATCTCCCACCTAGGCGACGCGACAGTGCATACCTGAATGTTATTAGTTTTTACTGATGGTCTGTTGAATGAGCCAATAACTCGCAAGTTTGTCCACCTAATCGATACTAATCTCCCACCTAGGCGACGCGACAGTGCATACCTGAATGTTATTAGTGTTTACTGATGGTCTGTTGAATGAGCCAATAACTCGCAACTTTGTCCACCTAATCGATACTAATATCCCACCTAGGAGACGCGACAGTGCATACCTGAATGTTATTAGTGTTACTGATGGTCTGTTGAATGAGCAAATAACACGCAACTTTGTCCAACTAATCGATACTAATCTCCTAACTAGGAGACGAGACGGTGCTTACCTGAATGTTATTAGTTTTCCTTATGGTTTGTAGAATAAGCAATTCCAATAACTCGCAAGTTTGTCCACCTAATCGATACTAAATCTCCCACCTAGGCGACGCGACAGTGCATACCTGAATGTTATTAGTTTTAACTGATGGTCTGTTGAATGAGCCAATAACTCGCAACTTTTGTCCACCTAATCGATACTAATCTCCCACCTAGGCGACGCGACAGTGCATACCTAAATGTTATTAGTGTTACTGATGGTCTGTTGAATGAGCCAATAACTCGCAACTTTGTCCACCTAATCGATACTAATCACCCACCTAGGCCGACGCGACAGTGCATACCTGAATGTTATTAGTTTTTCCTTACTGATGGTCTGTTGAAATGAGCCAATAACTCGCAAGTTTGTCCACCTAATCGATACTAATCTCCCACCTAGGCGACGCGACAGTGCATACCTGAAATGTTATTAGTGTTACTGATGGTCTGTTGAATGAGCCAATAACTCGCAACTTTGTCCACCTAATCGATACTAATCTCCCACCTAGGCGACGCGACAGTGCATACCTGAATGTTATTATTTTACTGATGGTCTGTTGAATGAGCCAATAACTCGCAAGTTTGTCCACCTAATCGATACTAATCTCCCACCTAGGCGACGCGACAGTGCATACCTGAATGTTATTAGTGTTACTGATGGTCTGTTGAATGAGCCAATAACTCGCAACTTTGTCCACCTAATCGATACTAATCTCCCACCTAGGAGACGCGACAGTGCATACCTGAATGTTATTAGTGTTACTGATGGTCTGTTGAATGAGCAAATAACACGCAACTTTGTCCAACTAATCGATACTAATCTCCTAACTAGGAGACGAGACAGTGCTTACCTGAATGTTATTAGTTTTCCTTATGGTCTGTAGAATAAGCAATTCCAATAAACACGCAAGTTTTTGTCCCACCTAATCGATACTAATCTCCCACCTAGGCGACGAGACAGTGCATACCTGAATGTTATTAGTTTTACTGATGGTCCTGTAGAATGAGCCAATAACTCGCAACTTTGTCCACCTAATCGATACTAATCTCCCACCTAGGCGACGCGACAGTGCATACCTAGAATGTTATTAGTTTTACTGATGGTCTGTTGAATGAGCAAATAACTCGCAACTTTGTCCAACTAATCGATACTAATATCGTAACTAGGAACGAGACGGTGGCTTACCAGAATGTTATTAGTTTTCCTATGGGTATTGTAGAATAGGTAAGCAATTCCAATAACTCGCAAGTTTGTCCACCTAATCGATACTAATCTCCCACCTAGGCGACGCGACAGTTGCATACCTGAATGTTATTAGTTTTTACTGATGGTCTGTTGAATGAGCCAATAACTCGCAACTTTGTCCACCTAATCGATACTAATCTCCCACCTAGGAGACGCGACAGTGCATACCTGAATGTTATTAGTGTTACTGATGGTCTGTAGAATGAGCCAATAACTCGCAAACTTTGGTCCACCTAATCGATACTAATCTCCCACCTAGGAGACGCGACAGTGCATACCTGAATGTTATTAGTGTTACTGATGGTCTGTTGAAATAACTCGCAAGTTTGTCCAACTAATCGATACTAATCTCCTAACTAGGAGACGAGACGGTGCTTACCTGAATGTTATTAGTTTTCCTTATGGTTTGTAGAATAAGCAATTCCAATAACTCGCAAGTTGTCCACCTAATCGATACTAATCTCCCACCTAGGCGACGCGACAGTGCATACCTGAATGTTATTAGTTTTACTGATGGTCTGTTGAATGAGCCAATAACTCGCAACTTTGTCCACCTAATCGATACTAATCTCCCACCTAGGCGACGCGACAGTGCATACCTGAATGTTATTAGTTTTACTGATGGTCTGTTGAATGAGCCAATAACTCGCAAGTTTGTCCACCTAATCGATACTAATCTACCCACCTAGGCGACGCGACAGTGCATACCTGAATGTTATTAGTTTTACTGATGGTCTGTTGAATGAGCCAATAACTCGCAAGTTTGTCCACCTAATCGATACTAATCTCCCACCTAGGCGACGCGACAGTGCATACCTGAATGTTATTAGTGTTACTGATGGTCTGTTGAATGAGCCAATAACTCGCAAACTTTGTCCACCTAATCGATACTAATATCCCCACCTAGGAGACGCGACAGTGCATACCTGAATGTTATTAGTGTTACTGATGGTCTGTTGAATGAGCAAAATAACACGCAACTTTGTCCAACTAATCGATACTAATCTCCTAACTAGGAGACGAGACGGGTGCTTACCTGAATGTTATTAGTTTCCTTATGGTTTGTAGAATAAGCAATTCCAATAACTCGCAAGTTTGTCCACCTAATCGATACTAATCTCCCACCTAGGGCGACGCGACAGTGCATACCTGAATGTTATTAGTTTTACTGATGGTCTGTTGAATGAGCCAATAACTCGCAACTTTCTCCACCTAATCGATACTAATCTCCCACCTAGGCGACGCGACAGTGCATACCTAAATGTTATTAGTGTTACTGATGGTCTGTTGAATGAGCCAATAACTCGCAACTTTGTCCACCTAATCGATACTAATCTCCCACCTAGGCGAACGCGACAGTGCATACCTGAATGTTATTAGTTTTACTGATGGTCTGTTGAATGAGCCAATAACTCGCATGTTTGTCCACCTAATCGATACTAATCTCCCACCTAGGCGAACGCGACAGTGCATACCTGAATGTTATTAGTGTTACTGATGGTCTGTTGAATGAGCCAATAAACTCGCAACTTTGTCCACCTAATCGATACTAATTCTCCCACCTAGGCGACGCGACAGTGCATACCTGAATGTTATTAGTTTTTACTGATGGTCTGTTGAATGAGCCAATAACTCGCAAGTTTTGTCCACCTAATCGATACTAATCTCCCACCTAGGCGACGCGACAGTGCATACCTGAAATGTTATTAGTGTTACTGATGGTCTGTTGAATGAGCCAATAACTCGCAACTTTTGTCCACCTAATCGATACTAATCTCCCACCTAGGAGACGCGACAGTGCATACCTGAATGTTATTAGTGTTACTGATGGTCTGTTGAATGAGCAAATAACACGCAACTTTGTCCAACTAATCGATACTAATCTCCTAACTAGGAGACGAGACGGTGCTTAACCTGAATGTTATTAGTTTTCCTTATGGTTTGTAGAATATAAGCAATTCCAATAACTCGCAAGTTTGTCCACCTAATCGATACTAATCTCCCACCTAGGCGACGCGACAGTGCATACCTGAATGTTTATTAGTTTTTTTACTGATGGTCTGTAGAATGAGCCAATAACTCGCAACTTTGTCCACCTAATCGATACTAATCTCCCACCTAGGCGACGCGACAGTGCATACCTGAATGTTATTAGTGTTACTGATGGTCTGTTGAATGAGCAAATAACTCGCAACTTTGTCCAACTAATCCATACTAATATCGTAACTAGGAGACGAGACGGTGCTTACCAGAATGTTATTAGTTTTCCTTATGGTTTGTAGAATAGGTAAGCAATTCCAATAACTCGCAAGTTTGTCCACCTAACTCGATACTAATCTCCCCACCTAGGCGACGCGACAGTGCATACCTGAATGTTATTAGTTTTACTGATGGTCTGTTGAATGAGCAATAACTCGCAACTTTGTCCACCTAATCGATACTAATCTCCCACCTAGGAGACGCGACAGTGCATACCTGAATGTTATTAGTGTTACTGATGGTCTGTAGAATGAGCCAATAACTCGCAACTTTGTCCACCTAATCGATACTAATCTCCCACCTAGGAGACGCGACAGTGCATACCTGAATGTTATTAGTGTTACTGATGGTCTGTTGAAATAACTCGCAAGTTTGTCCACCTAATCGATACTAATCTCCCACCTAGGAGACACGACAGTGCATACCTGAATGTTATTAGTGTTACTGATGGTCTGTTGAATGAGCCAATAACTCGCAACTTTGTCCAACTAATCGATACTAATCTCCTAACTAGGAGACGAGACGGTGCTTACCTGAATGTTATTAGTTTTCCTTATGGTTTGTAGAATAAGCAATTCCAATAACTCGCAAGTTTGTCCATCTAATCGATACTAATCTCCCACCTAGGCGACGCGACAGTGCTTACCTGAATGTTATTAGTTTTACTGATGGTCTGTAGAATGAGCCATTCCAATAACTCGCAAGTATTTCCAACCAATCGATACTAATCTCCCAACTAGGAGACGAGACGGTGCTTACCTGAATGTTATTAGTTTTACTGATGGTCTGTAGAATGAGCCATTCCAATAACTCGCAAGTATTGTCCACCTAATCGATACTAATCTCCCACCTAGGAGACGAGACAGTGCTTACCTGAATGTTATTAGTTTTACTGATGGTCTGTAGAATGAGCCATTCCAATAACTCGCAAGTATTGTCCAACTAATCGATACTAATCTCCCACCTAGGCGACGCGACAGTGCTTACCTGAATGTTATTAGTTGTCCTGATGGTTTGTAGAATAAGCCATTCCAATAACTCGCAAGTTTGTCCACCTAATCGATACTAATTTCCCACCTAGGCGACGCAACAGTGCTTACCTGAATGTTATTACTGTTACTGATGGTCTGTAGAATGAGCATTCCAATAACTCGCAAGTTTGTCCAACTAATCGATACTAATCTCCCACCTAGGCGACGCGACAGTGCTTACCTGAATGTTATTAGTGTTACTGATGGTCTGTAGAATGAGCCATTCCAATAACTCGCAAGTTTGTCCACCTAATCGATGCTAATCTCCCACCTAGGCGACGCGACAGTGCTTACCTGAATGTTATTAGTGTTACTGATGGTCTGGTGAATGAGCTATTCCAATAACTCGCAAGTTTGTCCAACTAATCGATACTAATCTCTCGGTTTGAATGGGGAGAGAATCAGAACCGCTTAATTAACCTGCGTTTACTCTGTCATTATGGTGTAATTTTGTGGACGAGAGTTCACGTGTGCGTGTTGTTTGTACGATCACGCCTTGGTGCAGCGAGCTATTTGTTTACTCTAAAATTGCGAAGTCAGGGCTGTTTTCGTGATTATTTATTTAATTTAGTTCCTTGTATCATATTGCGACATTTTCTAAAATCATGTGGAGATTCCAATCACGTGAAATCTCTTTGCATTTTGGGGGTAAATAGTGCAGCTACCTACTGAAACATACATTCTATGTCTCGCAGTAAGGTCTAGTCTAGTATACATGCTCCCATATATTCATTTACATTCCAGTTATATCCCTTATATTTAATTTATTCATTAATATATTTGTATTTATTTTACTGCATTAACACACGATAACATGCCATGCGTTTTGGAACATTGGCAATTGGTCAAAACTAAGAACAAAATACCGGCTATTAAAAAGACCCAAAAGTCACAATGTTACTATGAACAATTATGCCTTTAAACAGGTGCTGAGTAATTTGGTGTATCTAATCGTTTGTCCATAATTTCCTAAAAATTGGTCTATCCCTATTTGATATTTATTACAGAATAATTCTCATCGTTATTTATTTTCAAATATAATGGTTGTATTTCAATAGTTTTCTTACTAAAACGCGCTGTATTGTTGTTGTTGTTCTTGTTGTTCAGAATCGGCTGATTACAACCAATTGGTTACAAATTCACAAGCAACTTTAAAAAAAATTGTTTCTGAAAAAATTAAAATTAGGAGTAAGTGCTTAATGCATTACTTGTATGTTACTTTATCAACAGGAAATATTAACGCCAAACTATATCGTAATATGTCAATAAATTTATGGTAAATCATCAACCAAATTCAGCAATTAAAATCCCATTCCGTTTATTAAAATACGGGTAATAACTACGAGTGTATTGCCGAGCCAACATCAGTAAATTAATGCTGATTCCTGATATTCTATTTATGAATTCTGCGAATAGCATTCCGTCACATGGCGGAATTTCCTGGTTTATTTTGCATTTTTGGCAATCATAGCTGCCAGAACCACAAACCCTCATAACTAGAAATATAACATTGAAAATAAGTAGATGTTAAAATATTATTAGTGTTATATTCTCACGAAAATTAAATGGAAGTAATAACTTAAACGTAAATTTGTAATGGACGGATAGAAACCTAAAGTTGTTTTATGAAAAGGGGTGTAATTGATTCGTTTGCTGATAAAAGGGATTTGATTTATTTTCTTCTCCACTTTCCATCAGTAGAAAATTCATTCTCAACTACTTTATAACAATTTTAATGTAGTAGTTAAAATTGAATGTTATAAATTCTTTCAACTATATGAAATATTCTTATGTGTACCTGTTACGCTTGTAAAAAACACAAAATAATATTATTCTACAGGTATCAAAGTACATTACATTATAAAGTTAATTAATATTCAGTTTTATATCTTTTTTAAGGAAATAATAGTGTATGTAAGAAACAACAGAAATAACAAAAATATTTATATAAACACTGCACCTGATTACGTAGCTTGTAACAGAGTATGGCAAAATATTTAAAGTATACAGGCCATTAACTGAATTACACGTACCAATATCATGTGATAGTAATCGCAAAATTTATGGGCATAATATCCATATTACCAAAAGCTAGCACAATTTATACGGCATCATATAAAGCCCAGCATATACTTTGATTATATTACAGTTACCTTTGTAAAATAAGTTTTATGTAGTGTTACGTCTATTCGGAGACGAAAAATGACATTTTTTAAACATGTTAATATCTAAATTCTATGTATGATAGTTGTCAAAAACGTAGAAAACTTTGGAAATCCAAAGTGGTCATAAATTAAAAAGTTGTACCAATTAAGTCAATCTGTTTGACTGTAAAAGATAATAGACGGGCTGTCATGATAACCTGTCTAAGCGAGGCAATCAAAAAGTTTCCCTCCCTCTCCCACTTCAGGTTTAAAACAAACAGAAATCGCAAAATTTATGGGAATAATATCCATATTACCAAAAGCTAGCACAATTTATACGGCATCTTATAAAGCCCAGCATATACTTTGATTATATTACAGTTACCTTTGTAAAATAAGTTTTATGTAGTATTACGTCTATTCGGAGACGAAAAAATGACATTTTTTAAACATGTTAATATCTAAATTCCATGTGTGATAGTTGTCAAAAACGTAGAAAACTTTGGAAATCCAAAGTGGTCATAAATTAAAAAGTTGTACCAATTAAGTCAATCTGTTTGGCTGTAAAAGATAATAGACGGGCTGTCATGATAACCTGTCTAAGCGAGGCAATCAAAAAGTTTCCCTCCCTCTCCCACTTCAGGTTTAAAACAAACAGAAATAAAACCAAGTCTTCAGGGAGCGTTTATTTTGCTATTTACTGTTCACATTGAGGCATCCTCGTATACCAAGCGTTTTAATGTTCGTGACTTTCTCTTTATTTTGAAATTCTAAAAAACAAATAAATCTCCCGTAAAGAATATTTCCTCAAGACTTTAAGTGGCAATACATACCTAAAATATTACATGATCCATGATACGAAAGATAACCACATTTCAATCTCTTGTACGAAATATGTTTTATTTTGTTGCAATCCTAAGATTGATCCAATATATATTCAGGAAAATGTACGTAAATGGATACTTCGCCAGTGTAGCTCATTACATAAGAGTATAATCTTAATTTTACAATTTGCTTGGTAATATTGACTTTACAAAACCTCAAAACGGTGTATCTAAAACAATAAAAAATTCAAATATTAATAGCAGTTTTACAATAACCTGCTCATGCAAAGAATGATGACCGATTTTAACATAGTTCTCCGAATTTTCTTTTAATAACGAAGAATCTTTCATTTTCAAAGAAAAATAATATAGCATTTAAGTAAAATACTAATGTGTTGATTAGGTATCTAAATACTGTAAGTATTTTATGTCACGTTTCGTCAGATATGACGTATGAGATATTGTGCTATTGTGAATAAATTCAAACGACTACAACTAATGTTTGATAGCGACATTTACCTTTTATTATCTGGGTTACTTTTTAAATTGATTTCTCAATTTAATGGACTAAAAGATGTATTTATTACTTAAGTTAAAGCTTTGAGTTGCTTTAAACAACTAATGATAAGATTAAAATAATGTTAGAATATTTAGTAGTATTTATTGAAGTGAAAAAAACCCAAAAGCAGAGGCACCTAGTATGTTGGTGTGTAATAAATTACATATCAGTGTCACTGTATTTTTCAGTGTTAGATACAAAATAATGTTCTTAGCTACAAAATTGTTAAGAGTTGTTTGTTGTTAAAATAATTATGAGTAGCCTATGTATTACTGTATATTTATTTTTGTTTCAGGTACACCATAGACGTAGATCAGACTTATAGGTGAGAAATAAATGTTTATTTAATATGACATTAATAAATGTAAGTTTGCCTTACATTTCTTAAAGTATTTCCATAGATATTTTCATTTTTTAATGAAGATTTACTATCGTATTTTATCTTTAGTCGTACATAATACGTTGACTAAGGGCACAAACTTCTTAAATATGATATTCTTGACATTTTTGCGTGCCTTTGAAAAATGTAAGCAATAAAATCTTTCCACCCATTCCATTACTATTTCTAGTCTCTCTTCCTTACAAACTTATTTTTAATGTTCAATGAGCTCCGAGGCAATATGCTGTATCATTTTCCATAAACTGTTTTTTTATAAATAATGTAGTTTCTTATAATTTGTTTCGTTGAAGTAACTACAATACCCAATCCCAGTTGGCAGAGTAGAAGCAATGGGAATTTCCAACTATTCTCGAATAATTCCGTATATCAAGTATAATTGTCCAATTTTACGTACGTCACAGATTAATTTCGGTGAAGTTGTCACGTGATCACCATTAGATGACTAAATTGCGTTATTTGTGACAGTGGACTCCAGGAGGAAAACGTTTAAACAGCTGACAGGCAGTTTTATCACATCCGTCACTTATTACATTTTAACTAAATTATAGATTATTTACGAGTACATGGCTACGTTCCCGCTGTAGTCGTACCCCTTTGGATGACCGTTTACGAACCTGATCAGCGTAGAGATTTATTGTAAGTTAAAAAATAAAAAGTTTTAACATATTTTAGTACGTGTTTTGATACGTAAAAAAATAATAAATTATTATTACGGAAGTAAAAAAAATTAATATTACACATTTTAATTTTTGTATTTACCGTTAAATAAGCCCTTTCTTCCTGACCTAAGTTCTTACCGGGTTGGTTATTTGTCGGGAATACAATAAATGTTAAAATCTGTACAAATTTCAACATTGACTATTCGTAAAGCAGCAAAACCGCAGAGAACAATTTATCAAATATAAATTGGAATATTAAATTTGCTTTGTTACTTTTAAGATCCTAAATACCATATCATCTGTGAACGAGAAAAGAATGACTTTTAGAATGAGTGAGTCTGCAGTATATACCTTTTTTGCTATCTAAGGTCAATTAATATTTAGCAAAGATATATATTAATTAACAGCCAAGTGACCATGGTAACTAAAGTACCTTCATTTTCGTGTAAGTTCTGAATTTTAAATATTGATCTAATTTTTTATGAAAATTCTTGATTCAACAGTCTGATTAACAATAGCAATAGTCTTATCAGTTGTATCCATGTAAAGTGGAAAGATACGTGGTCTTGTAGAGAATGAAAGAATGAATAATCCAACCACAGCAATTTTAATCCCCCAAATAACTGCAGGATTCAACAGAAACGCAGAAAATATGCGTCACGTCAAAAGACACAGCAGACAGACAATCACGGTAAAAAGCGAGGAGGAGGCGGTAAAAAGGTTTCCTCTGTTGTCGTGTTTGCAGTCTAATATGTTTTACAAGCGATCTCCGACCTTAACACTGTCCGTTTACGTTACCTCACTTTAGAGACAAAGTCATTTCACTGAGATTTACTGAACAACACTATACGTCAACACTTTACTTTTTCTTTGTTCAAGTTCTTTTTTGAGAAATCTTTGTAAAGAAACTTTTCAAAAAGGGAGTTTAAGGATGTAAATAACACATCTGGTGCTGACAGTAGATGTAAAATGATAACAGGATTACGCTCATTTGTGATGGTTAAGTATTAAAATGTGGGAGTGAAAGAAAACCACTTGCATTTTGAGAATTTATCTTAGGAAACTAATTTATTATCTCAACTTTCTCCCCTAGATATTAAACTCTAAAACATAAATAAAGTAATAATATTTTATTGCTGGATTTGTACATAAATTACAATAGATATTTTCATAGTAATATAAATTTTAATATAAAATTTGGCCGCTAGACTTCCTAGTAGGGTTTTGGCTACGGTTAGTCAAATTTCGGGGTTAAATTTGCCATGGTATTAAATTACCTTGAGGGTAAATTGCTCAGAAGGTTGCGTTTAACAGGTGGTCCAGTTGAATATTGTGGACTAAACTTTACTAGGTTGGTCAGTTACAAGTCCTCCATGGACTAAGACATGAATTTGACTAGGAGTTCAGTTCTGAATGGAGATCAGACACCCATGGGTTTAGACTGACTGAAGATTACCATTGAGATAAGTTTGCTGAGGGGATTAACTTATCACAAGGCAGAAAAAGAGGGGTGGGGTTTAAGTAGAGGGCTTATGTAGAGAATTAGCTGAACAAGGTGGTATGTTGACCGAGGCTTAAAAGCCTGGGGGGATACACAAATAATCTTAGGATTATTTTTTGGGTATAAGCCCATGTGCCCATACAGGATGAGCAATATTTGAGTGCAAGCAGGAGAACGCTCTAATCATTTACAGCCGGTGTCTGATAGATGAGTGGCTAGCGTCTAGGCTTATCACACCGGGTTCCCAAGTTCGAATTCCGCTTCAAGCATGGCAATTTTTCTTGCCAAAAATAATCATTTGAGCCCAGCCTGATATATTACGATGGACAGTTCAGCTTCTGATTATCAACCGTTATAAATTCAAACGGCAGCTCAGGAAATATGAGTATTAAGATTATCCATAAACATTATCCTTCATTCAGATCAATCATATCAATAAATAACTGAATCTGTTCCCATGTTAAACTGAGTAGGTCTAGGTCACTTAAGTTTCCTGGCCAATTGACTATTACTGACCTTTACAAAGAATCATTCGAACTTAGATAGTATGGCTACTCAGGGCATCTCTCTCATTCTATACATTTTTTAAGTACATCATTCACTAAGGCTGAAGTGACGTAAATATATTAAGGGCATAAATAAATATTAAAAAAACCAAGTGAGCATGGAAGTTGACACATCAATATACATTTCGTCGAATATGACAATATCGAGCGTCACAGTAGAACATTAAGTTGTTTAATTAATTCTTTACCTGAAAACGCATTCAATCAAGTAAGAAATAACGTAATTACTAAGTAATGTAGCGTGGATATACAAGATATACTGTATTTATTTCAACCAATTCCATCATGGAGTATGAAATATTACATAATCCTGGTAGGAACATCCAATTATGAATCGATCATAGATACTAGACGTCATTTTCTTTAAACAGATATATTTGTAAGATTTTTTTAAAATTCATAAAACATCTTTCTTACTGTATGAGATTGTTAATTATACAAATTTGTCTATGCTTTACAGACATTGTACGTGTTTTACTAGTTCATACATTCCTTGTTTATGGATCGGAGCAAGTATTGGCTTCCTGTAAAGGTGAAATAGAGTTAACGTGGTTTAAAATCGTAAATACCCTTCTATCTAAACAGTCCCAAATATAATTTGGTAAAGAAAATCGTCAATCAACATTCAATTCTGAAATGCTACAACAAAAGAATGCTAATTTGCCAAGTGACAATTTGGGCTCTGTTTCTTTTTTCCTGCATTGAGGTTCTTGTTTTGACAAAATATCAGTATATATTTATTTACTACTGTGACAATTAAGTCAAAGAATACCAACTACTATACCCACTCTTTGAGCGCAACCCTTGTTCCCCAACCCCTAAGCGGAAGTTCCCCTTCTGTTTCATTCTCTTCCGAATCGCCACTGAACGACACTTTAATCCTCCCCTAAGAGCTGCCTATCCGCCCTCTATTTACTTTGACTCCACATTCGCACTAATTAAGACACGTCCTCTTAACACTGCCTTTAGTTCAATTTTCTCCCATTGTTATACAGTAATGGTACACTTTTCTTTTAAGTATAAGCTGAACAATCATATACTTATTACAAAGCACAATTTAATGTAAATCTTTTACCACAGATGAACGTCAGACGCCTTAGACCGTGCAACCTGAAACTTTCTTTTATATCACCCATTAAATTCCATAAATACATGGATCATGAATATTAGAGTGGATTAAACATTTTATATGTGGCCTAATGGTGCTGTGGGCTTTTGCTGGTTATATTAATATGTATTTAATTAATTATGGTTTTAGAGATTTTTACTGTATAATTTGAAAGAATACTAGTATTTCAAGCATTTGCCATCGTTATATGCTAAAAAAAGTACAAGAATACGTGTGGAAGATAGAATTTACCCTCTCTTCAGGAGTAAAAACCCGAATAAATAAAAAAAAACCACGTTTTAAAAAAGGTTTGGCAATATAACTAAAAAATTCACATAGTACCAGGCTGGTACACTAGAGTATAAACGATACGTTACACGTACCAACAAAAGTGTGTATATTAACATAAACGCATGAATGTATATTTATACCGATTTATTACATTTATACCGATATACAGGTAGTGAGACGGAATGTGTTTCAACAACTGGTATACACAACAACTGATATACACAACAACTGGTATACACAACAACTGGTATACACAACAACTGGTATACACAACAACTGGTATACACAACAACTGGTATACACAACAACTGGTATACACAACAACTGGTATACACAACAACCGGTATTCCTAATTAGAAATGCTCATGGTATGTTTAAATCGAGTGAGTTTATAATAAACTGTATGTAATATTCCGGTGATTGTCTGATATTTTGTTAAATACTATTAAACTACTTAGCTATCAACATTTAATAAACCTTTTTTCAAAATTCCCTGCATTATATTGTGCTAGATATAGAAACTATTTAATATGAAAGCGGACACCTTTTTAGCGCGTAACTGTATTTCGAATAGCAGACGTAATTTCTGTAGACGTTATTTACTCGAACCTTTGACAAAGTGGGACATCACAGAGTTGAATGCGGCACAAAGGCTGAAATATGGCTCTTGATTGTCACACACACGCACACGCACACGCACCTACACAACAGCGGCTTTAGACGGACTCATTCTTTTACCGTTCATCTCAAAATATCCGTTAGCTTTTTATTATGTTCTTTGTTCTTTAAAAGAAAGCATTAAACAGAAATTAAAGTGAGTTAAAAGCAATCTGATTTAAATTTATCACATTTTAATTGTGTAATTATTAAACTTTCATAATGCGCACCGAAATAAAGATATAAATAAATACCCAAAGGTTTTGTTGTTTTAATTTTTAAGCTTTTAACATTAACCATGAATAGAAATAACCTTTCTTAAGAATCAGATACGATTTTATCAACGCTTTTAAACGTTCCAACCTCATCTTTTTTAATACTTAGCTGTATTTTGTAGTATTTTCAACATGTTTAATAAAAAATGCGAGAAATGTTGTAATTCGCTCCTAGTGAGCGTAAATACTAAACGAAACAATTCGTTTAAGACAAAGCGGTGTAAAAGCAAAATGAAATATAAGATGGATAATCTAAGGACGACTGAGGTCTTATCACATTAGATAATATATGACATATTATATAACGAATGTTACAAAGTTTTGAGCACAATTCATAGACATGCAACGATACAGTTTATTATTTACAATAGACTACTTGAAAGAGTAATAGGTTTTCGGACATTTTTGTTCTTACATATTACAGAAATTGAAATCATACGTTTCGAAAACTGTTCTTATTGAGATGGTATAGTATGTAAGTTTTTTGTTTGCCCTATCACTCGAAGGCTGGACAAATTTCATTTCTGTCTGTCTGTCAATCTGTTTGTATGTCCGCGCGTTATCTCGAAAACGAACTAATCTTTAGACTTGATATTTCGCATGCTTCATTTCTATAGAGGCAACACTGAGTTCGATGATGGTGCATGTCATTCCATAAGATTGGACTGAGCGTTTAGTGCGGCAAATGGCCCTTGATCAAGCCACAGTAGCTAATTGGCAAGACCCCAACACTGCCTGCATATGTGCTCAGACCAGTATAGTCGGCGTTTGTTAACACGATTGGTGTGATACGATTGTAAGAAAAATATTCCTTAGATATATATTACGCCATTGACGATGACTATGCTGTTTACTACATTTAGCATATGAGAGCACTAGATGAAATGGTTTACAGTGACAATGAACCCTTGATCAAGCCACAGTAGCTAATTGGCACGACCTCAACACTGCCTGCATATGTGCTGAGACCAGTATAGTCGGCGTTTGTTAACACGATTGGTGTGATACGATTGTAAGAAGAATATTCCTTAGATATATATTACGCCATTGACGATAACTATGCTGTTTACTACATTTAGCATATGAGAGCACTAGATGAAATGGTTTACAGTGACAATGAACCCTTGATCAAGCCACAGTAGCTAATTGGCACGACCTCAACACTGCCTGCATATGTGCTCAGACCAGTATAGTCGGCGTTTGCTGTGTTTCGATTGGTATGATACGATTGTAAGAAGAATATTCCTTAGATATATATTACGCCATTGACGATGACTATGCTGTTTACTACATTTAGCATATGAGAGCACTAGATGAAATGGTTTACAGTGACAATGAACCCTTGATCAAGCCACAGTAGCTAATTGGCACGACCTCAACACTGCCTGCATATGTGCTCAGACCAGTATAGTCGGCGTTTGCTGTGTTTCGATTGGTGTGATACGATTGTAAGAAGAATATTCCTTAGATATATATTACGCCATTGACGATGACTATGCTGTTTACTACATTTAGCATATGAGAGCACTAGATGAAATGGTTTACAGTGACAATGAACCCTTGATCAAGCCACAGTAGCTAATTGGCACGACCTCAACACTGCCTGCATATGTGCTGAGACCAGTATAGTCGGCGTTTGTTAAAACGATAATACGAGTGTAAGAACAATGTTCATGAGATATACTACGCCATTAACGGTGTCTTTGCTGTTTACTGCGTTTAGCAAACAAAGTTTATGTTTTTGGTCAGAGTTAAATATATAAAGTGTATATTTGCATACATAACTATATAGAATATAAAGAACAATTAAATCAAAAGTCAAAACAAACCTATTAAGTTAAGGTTACGGTAACTACCTTACAATTGTTTGTTTTTACGTCATAATTGATATCGTTGTGCTTTTTGCTCAATTTACAATTTTAAAATTGAACAAATTTTACATAAAAATATAGTGGAGTGAAAGACTTTTTCATCAGGAGAGATGTACGTAATACGATATCTTACAGAATGTCTCTGTGTTTAGATTCTTCGCTAGACAGATACCGCTTAAAATGCATTTAAGTTATAATTATGTTCGTGTTCATTATTTTTATAAGCCACGATTGCCAAATTGACTTCATCAGTGATGTTATGCTAACTCAGCAGTAAAGTTTGATTAGGTTCTGCACTATCGCTTCTTACATGAGTGGCGAGTCCAGTGAACACGAAGTCTGGTTCCAAATGGGATCAGTTTTGGGTGGAGTAGTCGCCAAACTGCGGAAGTTGTTAATTAGTCGAGAACGATGAACATGTTCAGTTGGCTCCTGGCCAGCCTGGTCCTGCAGCTCTGAACACGTCCTGGCACGTCTCCTTGCCAGGCTGTCCTTAGGGTTTCCCGAGCAGCGTCTCCTTCCTTATTCCCTTAGAACTGTTCGAGTTTTCCACACTATTGAGTTACAGTTCTTCTAACGTGGCTGTATTTCTGTATTCTAGCTAAGCGAAACACAAATTCCATCAGCTATATGGGCTGTACTGCATGAAGTAAGATGTATCCCAGTAGTGAGTGCTCAGTGTTCTCTGTGCTGATGTATCGCAACCGAACACTTACTAAACATTAAATAATGCGACTCGTGGCGTAGCGTAATCTAAACAAGTCAACTTTTCGTCGTCCTTTAAAAGATATTTGGGATTGAAATACTATAGTCCATTGCAGTAAAAGAAAAAACATGATCAATTTAAACATATCTGTAAACAATCATTATTTTGCTTTCAACAATACAAGATTTTAATTTCTTAATGATAATTAAGAATATGACTAAAGTTGTAATCACTTTAGTTTAAAAGTTAGTTGGTAATGTTTTCGATTTATATTCTCATACTATTTTTATACTTACTAAAGATATTTCCTATAGTTGTATAAACGGATAGTGCAGAAGCAACAACAAGTTTTAAATAGTGCTATACTGACATAATTGAGGATTGTGAACATTGTACTTCTTTCCACATCCCTGGGCTTCATTAATTGCTAGAATATATCTAATAAAATCACTTCATTCTTATATCAAATACGAAAACTCTATAATGTGTATGTTCGCTAATAGTGAGATAAACATAATAAGGAAAACAATTATCGTACACGTTTCGAATACAAAAAGCTGTCACCCAGATTGTTCATTATTGCAACATATAATATAAAATCAAAACAGCTAAACCAATTCTACACTCAAGACAAACCACCTTCATTTATGACTCACATTAGAACAAACTGTTATAACTAAAACCCTGAATAGTTCAGGACACATGTAATAGCGCTAAGTACACACAGCAGTGTGATACCCATGTCGTTACTGTAATAGCGGTCCATTTGCATAATACCTGGAAGCATTTTAAGCTCTCGATGCCCAGAAAGCTAGGTTCGTTTACTCTGTGAATGTTATACCGTTATTTATATTTAATAACACTACTTCTTCCTTTATGTAGTAGAACACTTTAACATCTAGTAGTTTTAATGTCTAGTGGCAATAATCTGTAATAAGTTAAAAGCTAACATTTGTATAAAATTTTAGTATTATCTTACAGTAAACCTATAACGGCCCACATAATATTCATATAATCTATTATGTACCATGTATTAATGAAGTGAATAATGTTGACTGTACGTAAGCAAGGGTTTGTTCTTGTATTCACACGAAGATATCGGTTTTAACGATGAAGCCACTACCTCAATATCTACACCGACACCCCTTTTTGTATCACTATAAATATCAAGGATATTTATAAAAATTAAGAAAACCCAATGGTGTACTAAATTAGATTGTATGTATATGTATAAAGAACTGACATAACTAAGAATCAACAAATGTGAAAACAAAAACTGAGTTTTATTGATTTTTTTATCTCGATAACTTAACGTAACATCTGTGCTCAATGCTCAATTGATCTAAAACAAAATGTTATTTTTAGTGTTTGATTATCTGGATTGCTATGGTTAACTGTTTGTGGTAAAATTTCGTAGTTACGAACATTACTTCTGTTTATTTTGTTTCCAATGTTCATAAAAGTATTTAATTGTCTATTAACTTATCTATTGGTATCATCTATATAGGAAACAATATCACTAAACAATTTAATGAGTCTGTTTTTAATGTTTAGTAAGTGTTCTCGGTGTTGATGTATAGCAACAGAACACTTTGTAGGGTTACAACTAATCAAACAACTGTTAGCTTAGTAACTTTACCATTTGAAAGGAGTTTTCAAATAAGAAATGTTACTTTTAGAATTATTAAAGTTTAAAAGTAATATAGTACAAGAGTTAGAAACATAAAGAAGTAAATCTTTACAGAAGCGTGTGCTCAGTACATTTACTCACTTTTCTCCATAGTTGTACTGGTTAATAAGTTTAGGCCAATTTTGAAACACTCATGTCGAGTTGTGTGAACTGTTTAAGTTATTGAGGTACATCTCCCTTGCCGATAACTTGAGATATTCTTCACTCTTAGTTACGTGCAGGTATCGGTCAGAGAAAGTGCGATGTCAAACGTCAACTCATGTTCAGTTGTGTGAACTGTGTAAGTTACTGAGATACATCTCCCTTGCCGATAACTTGAGATATTCTTCACTCTTAGTTAAGTGCAGGTATCGGTCAGAGAAAGTGCAATGTCAAACGTCAACTCATGTCGAGTTGTGTGGAACTGTGTAAGTTACTGAGGTACATCTCCCTTGCCGACAACTTGAGATAGGTTTCACAATTAGTTAAGTACAGTATAGGGACTGGTCAGAAGAAGTGCGATGTCAAACGTCAACTCATGTTGAGTTGTGTGAACTGTGTAAGTTACTGAGGTACATCTCCCTTGCCGACAACTTGAGATAGGTTTCACAATTAGTTAAGTATAGGGACTGGTCAGAAGAAGTGCGATGTCAAACGTCAACTCGTGTCGAGTTGTGTGGACTGTTTAAGTTACTGAGGTACATCTCCCTTGCCGACAACTTGAGATATTCTTCACTCTTAGTTAAGTATAGGGACTGGTCAGAAGAAGTGCGATGTCAAACGTCAACTCATGTTGAGTTGTGTGAACTGTGTAAGTTACTGAGGTACATCTCCCTTGCCGATAACTTGAGATATTCTTCACTCTTAGTTAAGTGCAGGTATCGGTCAGAGAAAGTGCGATGTCAAACGTCAACTCGTGTCGAGTTGTGTGGACTGTTTAAGTTACTGAGGTACATCTCCCTTGCCGACAACTTGAGATAGGTTTCACAATTAGTTAAGTATAGGGACTGGTCAGAAGAAGTGCGATGTCAAACGTCAACTCATGTTGAGTTGTGTGAACTGTGTAAGTTACTGAGGTACATCTCCCTTGCCGACAACTTGAGATAGGTTTCACAATTAGTTAAGTATAGGGACTGGTCAGAAGAAGTGCGATGTCAAACGTCAACTCATGTTGAGTTGTGTGAACTGTGTAAGTTACTGAGGTACATCTCCCTTGCCGATAACTTGAGATATTCTTCACTCTTAGTTAAGTGTAGGTAGTGGTCAGAGAAAGTGCGATGTCAAACGTCAACTCGTGTCGAGTTGTGTGGACTGTGTAAGTTACTGAGGTACATCTCCCTTGCCGACAACTTGAGATAGGTTTCACAATTAGTTAAGTATAGGGACTGGTCAGAAGAAGTGCGATGTCAAACGTCAACTCATGTTGAGTTGTATGAACTGTGTAAGTTACTGAGGTACATCTCCCTTGCCGACAACTTGAGATATGTTTCATAAGAACTTCGCGTAATGTAACACATTCTACTGTAATATTTCCTAACTTAGTGTTACCTCACATAATAACTTGAATCTTTCAAGTCTTGAGATGCAATATTTCTGACATGAACTCACTTCTAGAGTCATTGTTCAAAATTGTTCACCGGGGACTTAGTAGCACTCCATCATAATTATCTCAGTTATTTTTTAATTCTAATAACAATTTTTATTGATTATGAATTCTTTTAACGGATAGTGATGCCACCCGAACGGTCTTATATGCAGTGAAACCCTGCGTTCCACATGGCTGTAGTTTTAAATATGTAATGATTTTACTTTTTCCTTTGGCTTGAAATCCTTTAGCTTTCAAGCTTCGTTTATGCCTTACCTTTACACTGAAGTCACTTACGGAAATGTCCCTCACAATTGTATTCGTCATGTTTTTTAATAAAATAATTATATTTACAATCAATTACGGTTAAGGCTTGCCACCAATCATGTACATAATATGCTAATCTGCGTATTTGAATCGATTTCTTTCGTTTGAACAACGTGAGAGATTGAATGAAGTTATGATGAGAGTAGAAGAAAATTCGTAGTACACCCATAAATTTAATAAAACAACAAAACCCTTTGTAGGAGATACTCTTGCGAACCTCACTCGTTATTTTATGCGTGACTGTAAAGCAGTTCAACCGTGTAAACTTTTAACGGCCACGTATTTGACTAATGGCTGTGCAATTATAATAAAACATTTTTGTTTTATAAAAAATGTATTAAGGTCCATTTCTATGAATTTTAGCACAAAGTATATGCACAGTAAAACTAATTAAATAAAAGTTACAAAAATAAAACTGGCACAAAAATATTTACGATTACGAAACGAACACGAAAAGTACGGTTGGGTAATCAGTCATTTATCACTTTATTTGGTGAAATTTTGTGTATTGCCTGTCCACAAAGAGCCGTATTTCTTTAACAATTTAAAAAACGAAAAAATATATCGAGTACGAAATCTTAGAGAAGAGATGATTAAGATTAAGCATGATTAAGAGACATGCATAGAGGTTTTGGAGGATTGTCCAATACTAGCCTCAATATTTTAATGACTATCAAATTAGGGCAGCGAAGTAGTAACTACGCCTATTCAACAAAGGTAGACAATTTTTTAAATAAACCATTGATCATTCAGGAATATACTAATACGCGATATAGATATACTAATATTTCTCGTTGTCACTTCTAGTGTGCAGAAAAAACATCAAAATGCAAAGTAAAGAGTGTTGCACATACTTATCTTAACAAGCCTAAATAAATACTCTGATATCTTCATCTTGAACTGAATAACATGAACTGGGATAATATATTTAGTTTTTTTTTCGGGATTGGCCAGAGAAAAAAATCAACTATATCATTTATGATTGCCGATGCCGTTAGTATACAACTGGTCTGCTAATGCACTTAGCAGGGCATTAAGATACCTATATGACCGGAGGGGAGTCCAAGGGCTTAAATACTGCCTCTAGGGAAAATGGTGGTTTAAGGTATTATATGAGTGGAGGTGGGTACACGGGTTTAGATACTGCCTCTAGGAAGAATGGTTGTTTAAGGTATTATATATATGAGTGGAGGTGTGTACACGGTTTTAGATACTGTCTCTAGGAAGAATGGTTGTTTAAGGTATTATATATATGAGTGGAGGTGGGTACACGGTTTTAGATACTGCCTCTAGGAAGAATGGTTGTTTAAGGTATTATATATATATGAGTGGAGGTGGGTACACGGGTTTTAGATACTGCCTCTAGGAAGAATGGTTGTTTAAGGTATTATATATATGAGTGGAGGTGTGTATTCGGATTTAGATACTGCCTCTAAGAAGAATGGTGGATATTTTCCGCTAAGTAGTATATTTACTTGGTTGTTATACAGCTAGGGTTTAAGCTAAATACGAGCTGCAGAATAGCGTACCGTTTACATTTCGCTATGTTGCAGCTACATACAGTTCTGCTGCAAACTCCAGCTATGTAGCTGTGCATGTACGTAGAGTAAACTCGGCAATGCCAGCTAATGATTCTGGATCGTTCGTCTGCTCAGATCAATGACGAAACAATCGTGTTGGAGTATTGACCAGCGAGACACAGAATACCTTTTCGCATACTTGTTATTACAATTATTATTTTATATATAGTGTCGTATCTTTGTATGTTAAATAGTGCTAATCGAACAAAGTTTTATGTTCGTCTTCGGATTTGTATCTACCATTTTCACCCTATATAATTATGTACATAATGTATTTAAAACTTGTAATTAATGAATATGACTTTATTACGTGTAATAGTCCTAATCTTGAATTTATTAAGGGATAAAGTAACCAATGGCAGCGCACAGGTCAACGCCACCCACGCATCTTAACCGCGGTGGCAATAAAGGACTCAGGTAATAGCCCACATTAAAAGCCCAAGTGGTGATCAAGACTTGTGATAAGTTCCTAGGTCATAAATAACAGGGCGTTCTGTTTGTGGGATGAGGGGATTGGTGGCCTGAGAGGAGGGGGGGGGGGTATTGTGCACGTGGCATTCTTTACTTCACCCCTTAGTTGTAATCTTGTAGGTGTATTGATTGTTGTTGCTTTCTTATACAGGTTTTTCACCCTACATTAATGTTTAGTATGATATTTTTAATAATTAATCATTGCTGAGCAAAATAATGTTGCGTGAGATGGGCAAGAGCTAAGAATGATGAAGTAGACCACGCTTTAAATACGTAATAAATATGTTTACTATATTGACTATTCATGTTTCTTATGTTTATTTTAAGTATTATAAACTAAAAAAATAAATAAAAATAAATAAATTGATTCGATTGGCAATTCCTTCCTTTGCGGAAATTTCACGAAATCTAGAAAGTGTTCTTATACTATGCAAATTGGTTGTGGCTTTCAGACTATTACGTACTCTTGTGGTTTGTATTCACGAGTAATGCTTTTGATCTAATTTGTGTAATATCGTAATTGAGTCACCTTGAAAAAATTGTATACCTTATTATGTAGATTTTCTTTGATATTTTTCTGGGAAGTTATAGCCTTGCTTATTAATTTTAAATAGAGAAATAAACATAGAATTACTCCCATTCAATAGTTATCTGTTGCACACAATGATTATACCAACGTAAGAACTTTTCCATGTAATACATTTAACTCCTGCACTTAAAATGGATTACATTTTACTATACAAATATGAAATTAAAGGATAATAAAACGAGAAAGTCAAATCTGAAAGGCACGTTTGCTGTAACGATGATATGTTAGGTAACGTCTAGAAGCGCGGTATGTTTGAGCGGCGTGGGCGGGGGTGGAACGAGCCTACGGACTAGATAGGCCAGACGCGTCACGTCATGTCAGGTGCAGTATTGATTGTATGACGTCATAGCCACGTGCTGCAGGCTCAACCTCATTCCTCTGTCTGGCCAACCCAGCCGACATCAATGGACGCATGCACTGACTGTACCATTGTACCGACATACAGCCGCACTCACGGCTTAATACTAAGTGCGTTCGGGAAACGTAATAGTTTCGATATTATTAGACTTCAAAGGCTGTTCATATTGGGGTAATATAATAGGAACTGGCCTTTATGGGATGTATTGTAACCCTGTCACATAATTTATGGGATAATACAATTAGATAATTGGTTGGATACGAATCCCATACATTCGCTTCGCTTTTCGTTTTCTCACTATATGTGTTTTATTGCTTAAATAATTCGCAACAGATGGTGAAATATAGTATTTCTTACTCTATGATCTCAAACATACCATTTCAGTATGTCAGTCCAAGTAGATCTTATCCAAGGGTATTGACTTTAGTTGAATTTTTTTGTAAAAATTATCGGTTTAAATTATTTTATAAAATAGTAACTTCGAACTGTATATTTTGTTTAATATTTAAACTTCAATAAGAATGTATGGGATGTGAGAGTTGGTGATTTACTTTAATTTTAATGTGAATTTATTTGGATTGGTAGATACTTGAACTTGAACAGATGGATTTACGGTGAGAGATGGTGGCTGTGTGATTAAGTAACCAGAAGATTAAAGGATTTAGGCGGATCAACAATACCAGCAATATGTTTTATTCCTCAAAGAGCAGATTAGTCGGGAATTCTTTATTTGTTGGATCTCATGGAGAAATAAATATCGTCAGATGGTAATGCATTGTGCTTTAGAAGAGGATAGTTGTATTTCAATTCAAATTAAAAGCCACAATATTAAAATGCTTTGTGACTGATAAGTGATTTTATGAATACTTATAATTTAATATATTATATGGATTTATTTCTTACGGCTTGCAACCAATAACGCCATGCTATCGTGAAATGTTAAAGACACATATATAATAAGTGTTACTATTACTTTGACTGTAATAAATTAATGTTTATGTTTGGTTCCAGGTAATGTTCATTTGAAAAGGAATGTCGTACACAATTATTCTGGGCGATGTTGCACGTACTCAGTGTAAGTACTGAAATAATCCATCGTCTTTAGGGTGTTTTTCCAAGAGTGGAGGCTTTTTCTCCGAACAGATCCATAAATAAATCATATTTCCATCTCTAGACCTAAAAAATATAAAAGAGCTACTCAAGATAGATTTTCAAGGTTAACGATTTCTTCCAAGTTTGTATGAGGACTGAAAGGTCGTCTACTAGAGTTTTCTTCTTGGAAAAACAGAGTACCTAGATAAAAAAATTCGAGCAATAAAAGCGTATCCTCAGCATACCCTTTTTTCTTGAATTTTTGTTTCTATGTTAGCACAGGAAGCATTGCAATTAGTCCTAAAAGAACATTTCCGCTTGCTTCCGGAGTGACAGAATATTCAAGATCGTCAAGGTAGAGGGGCAGGGGCCGCCTCCCGTCGAGATCCCATGAGGAGGGGGGGGCTATCTAAGTCATGTCACCTTGCAAGAAGAGGAGGCCAGCTCCAGTCAAAGTGGACAGGAGTATTACTCCTGTATGTCCAGGATAGTAACTGCATTTAACACTAGGGAGTTCTACCAACTCCAACACCTATCCTCCTCAATGGACTTGACAGTAGACCTTCGGTCTAGCCTCGCACCTCGAGATTTGTTGTAAGGATTTGGATAGGACTCCCCAGATTAAGTGATGCATCGATTTTGCTGGGGCTTCAACTGGAAGATATCAAATTCAGATATGGAACTGGGTCAGTGAGAATCCACTATCCCTATCTTAAATAAATCACTCACAATATAGTTTTAATATATTTACATAAATTAAATTAATTTAAACATGATCGTCGACCAGAAATATCATATGCAGTTAACAATTATGTTATTAGAGAGCTGCTCTTATATACTGCACGTTGCAAACACAATGGTAACAGTTATTAAACTTCGCTCATTAACACATTAAGTGCAGATGCAGTAGGTTCTTCTAACGTTGTCGTCATATACAGCTGGCACATGTGCGGAGTGCCAATCTCTAACTTGCTACGATTGCTAAACATAATCCATCCTGACCAAATTATTAGCTGTAAGTTGAAGGTTAAATCATTTGTGGCCAGAGAGTTTACTTAAACAGAAAACACTGGGTTTAAAAATATTATAGTTCCCTATCGGCCAGTAAACGCTTGGCTTGGACAACCCGATTTTTCCAGTTAGCAATAAATTAGTCACAGAACAAACTGGAAAAAGCCAATTATCAAATGGCGACAACACAAAGTTCGTAGCCTTTGACCGGGTCCCTTTTGTCGAGTTAGTGTTTCCCCACGTCCTCAAAAGACGCAATTTACTTGGAAATTCCTTTAAGCGTTTGCAAACTGTAATTGTATTCCATTCGCACAGCATAGAATGTCTCTATAATAGTATATTGAATGTTGTACTGTACGTTCGTTTACTTTGCCAACATTTATTTATTCATCAGTTTGGTCCTTCTTAAGGAAAAAACTGTATTCACAAATTATAAATTGGGTACAAATAAGCTTTTTTGGTCTCACCCTAATGTCAACTTGTCAGTTCTTCCTGAAAAGGCACGTGTGCTACCACTCTCAGATTGAAACCGTATGTACCTCTTTATGAGGTATTAGATTCATTATAACCATAAAACGCAGTTTTATTACAAAAATGAGAGCTTCATGTAAAAAAAAAAACTATTTTACATTTTTTTCTACAAAGTATTTATGAATGTCCATACCACAAACAACAAGAGTACTTTTTAGCTTACTCATAAACTATAGTTATGCTATAACATTATTGTGTTACGAGGTGTTTTGTATTATTGGAGACTAACTCATTGATACAGAGTAAATTTAGTACATCGTATATATAGCTTATACTGTTACATCGTCGTGCACTGCTACAAATATCCTGATGCAGATTTTAACTTTGAAAAGGACGGTCTATTAGCAACATGTCGGAAGACATACTTCTACAATGAGTAACATTCTTCGTTCTAGACAATTAGTTTGGAAAGAGAGCAAACCAATCGACCACTGATATTGTCATATATTTAATTATCCTAATGGCTTAGGAAGGTGAGTAGAAGTACTCAGCCTGTTTTATCGACCTCTTCCAAGTCAGCTGAGTTCATCGTATGAGTACTTTTCATCAGTTTTGTGCAATTAGTAACCCTTGCCTGCCTCACAAATGGCTCTCGACATAATTTAACGACATAGAGCTATGTGTAGAAGTAATTCAAAATGCCGTATGGTATACTTGAAGAGCTTCAAGAGCCAGTCTATTTTACAATGTATGTCAAGAGGTTGGATTCACAAGCGGAGGTAATTCAATATACTGCATATAAAACTCTCTAAATCAATATTAAAACATGACTCAAGATATTTAAGTTGAAGTCCATTGATAGTTTTCTTATAATATGTATCGCTTACTTTGCACATTTTTCAAATATAAAAACCCAATAATTATAAAAACTATCTTAATACATTTTTTCCGTGACAGTGGGTTAACGATTGCCATCTTACCGTGATTGTAGAGGTAGTTACTTGAGAAGAAGCTGAATTTACCTGAAAAGATGACGTCGACAGCACATACTCAAA
Source organism: Homalodisca vitripennis (assembly GCF_021130785.1). Taxonomy (NCBI): domain Eukaryota; kingdom Metazoa; phylum Arthropoda; class Insecta; order Hemiptera; family Cicadellidae; genus Homalodisca; species Homalodisca vitripennis. Next base: position 180,109,351 of record NC_060207.1, on the reverse strand, counting down.
GTATTTTTCACATATCAATGTTTTACTTATCTTCTCATATTAAACTTTTTTCATGTACCGGAATCATCTATTTTGGCTTCCACATAGATCTAAATTGGGTTTACGGTTAGACATGAGGCAGCGTTATGAATGTATATTGGGAAAGGTATTTACAACCGAAAAGAAGCTGTCAGAATCATCTATAAATTTAAATTAAAAGATTGATATAAAAATCCTTCCAAAATTTTAATATTATTCCCATTCTCTATATTCCAGATGCACAATATGGCCTAGCGTGAGGTGATTCTAGGTAAAAAATATATGAATTATGGAACCTTCTGAATCGAACAGCGCAGAATGAATGGTTTATAAAACCTGCCCTTTCACGCAAGGTGAAGCTAATCAATAACCACCCTTGCTGAAGAAATCAAACGAATTAGTGACCCCTAGTAATTTAAATGTTGATTGAGGAACTTCCTGCCATCAAAGGTATTTTGCGCTATTGCAGAGTTTGCGAAGAACCGTTGAGATGATAAGTAGCTAAATATTAATCCACTAGTAGTTAACTACTATAAATCCAATAGTAGTTATTAACTAACTTATTATCTCATATCAAGAATCTAAGAATATATAGTGTTTACGTTACTTATTAAGAATTAATAATTTAAGATAAAACTTAACTTTGCAATTCGCAATAAAGTTATTGTGATTGATATGTATTTTAATGTAGTAATTATATCACTATTAAATAAATCATTCTTATTGTGCACTATTATTTGCTCTTAATAAGTTATAGAAGCTGAAATAACCTGTAAGAGAGTCAAGCTTAATGTAGGTAGTGTGTGATCAGCAATCATACCCTCCTCTCGCGGGTAACGGTTGCTAGTATTTGTCAGTATTATATCGTCTTTTTTTTGAACCAGTTAAATTATGGTACGCATTGTTTTTTTTGTAATTATTTATTTATCTTCAAATATTTTACCTCTAATTTCGGTTATAATCTGGGTTGGTAAGTAAGATTAAAAACTCCTGTCATTAAAAAATTTAAAATTGTATGAAAAAGTGCCAGAAATAAGATTGAAAATACCCATAGACCTATAGGTAAATAAATAATCACCAGAAGAAATAAATCTACAATGTAAAAATTTTAAAATAACAAAATATTGGTTGGTATAAAAGGTTGTCTCAAAAAGAAAAAAATAATTATAGTTAACTAGTTTTTACAAACAGACTATAAGCGTTGTTTAAATTGATAAAATATATTTCATTTTAGGTATGAATCTGTTAGAAACTTGTTCCAAGTTTAAAATTCAGTGTATATTCAAATAATATGAAACAAATATCTTCAGCTATTTGTTATCCAACTGTAAAATAATCACCTATTTTAATAGCATAATATAACTAATGCTTTTAATACTAATATTTCCTATTATTTTAATACTAAGTTTTGTTGGTTTTAGTAAAAATATTAAAATAATTCTATTGTTCTACTAAATATATCTAAAGGTTGTAGATAATTTCGCCATAAGACAAATGTGCAAACAAAAAGACATTATTCTAAACAATAAGTAATTTAAATACAAACGAGCCAGCTGAGATTGCCGTCTCGAATGTAAACACGGTTCCGTTGTTTGGAAGCCATGGCTCACACTCGTGCTCCGCGCAAACAAACTTGTGCTGGTAATGCTCGTTCCGCTATAATTAACCAAAGGCACCATCGTAGCTTTGGCAGAGGCGAGCTTCTAGAGGTTTTCATCCTGTATACCCACGACTATTAGCATGTGTACAAGGCAAGGGTTCACTTCCATCTACGATTGTAATGCTCGTTCCGCTATAATTAACCAAAGGCACTATCGTAGCTTTGGCAGAGGCGAGCTTTCTAGAGGTTTTCATCCTGTATACCCACGACTATTAGCACGTGTACAAGGCAAGGGTTCACTTCCATCTACGATTGTAATGCGAGAGACGTTGCCTGAATTGTTTTTAAAATCTGAAGCTTCCAGCGTTGTCTAAACTTTTGCAAGTTGTCAGAAAATCATTTAAAATATCCGTTCTACAACCCAGAGTTAAATGGTGTCACTAGAAGAGGCCTTTTTCTGTTTTAAAAGAGGAAAATCCCCTTTAATCCTTACTCTGCCTGTCCTCATGGGCCACTGGTCTGTGCGACGATCTTATCGAATAGAACAGTGGGGAGAAAAAATACAGTACAAGGTACTGTAAAGTGATACGGTCACAGACAGGATTTTAATCCGCGCATCTGTAACTCAGATTCAAAGTTCGACGTCTTAGACCGCTTGGCCATCGACACTTTCAAGGTGTTACTTTAAAGGTATAGGCTAACAGTCTTCTTCTTTTAAGTGGCCTAATTTTAAGCACTTAAGCTTCAAGGCGCCATCTGGACATCCTATAAGTGTACTATGAAGCCTATCAGTATGAAGTCAACAGTCGGCAAAACGCTTTAAAAATCGATCAGGTCTTCCTAGGAAAATTCAGCACCCTTTTCCATGATGCCAAAACTGATACAAAGTTCCTTTACTAAAGCAGGGTTCTCACAATACAGATGTTCAGCATACTCCTCCCGCTTGTACGGCTTACAAGGGTTTTCAGATTTTTGTTGGACTATTACACAGTAGCAGCTGTTCTAAACAAGGGTAAATAATTATTCATTTTGACGTGACAACGTCTTAAATTAGGTTGCGGCTCGGAGTCACTCATGAAAAAGTGTAACGCCCGGTAACGTTACGATGCCCGTCCAGTGGGTCCGCCGCACGGGATCCGCACGGGATAAAAGCAGATAACTGTGGGTCCGCCGCACGGGATAAAGCAGATAACTATGTTTATTCGTGAAAATGTGGAGTGCTTAGATTCGTCATTTACAAGAACTACAACAATAAAAGTAAATAATTGTACACTGATATTTCATTATCGTAAACTATGATTGATTGATTAATTGTTAGATTGACACAAAAGTTGAGAAACTGAGTTTATAGGTTATGTCATACTATTGACAAATGTTGATAGTGTTAAGTAAATTATTAGTTTAAATCACACATGTTTTATTCAACTTTACCATTTACAATAACAAATTTTAATTAATTTCAAATTATGTACAATGTTTTAGTAAACAAAATATATTTCTATAGTTAAAATTTGTGCAATTCTTATTTTCATTCAATTCCTTGTTCCTATTGTGCAATTTAATAATATTCATATCAATAAATATTCTACCGAGAAAAAGACGTTGTCACGTAAAATCTTCGCCCGTAAAACCGACTTTACAGGCAACCATAATTTTTTATTTTTAGGTTAGGATTTCTGTAAACATATGGAAAACAGGTGGAAACTGACTAACTAGCATCAGTTAGAGAATCTGGATTGGAAATTTGGTTTACCACAATAATCATCTGAGCGTATCCTGAAGTAACGTGATATACAGTTTCGGCTGTAATTAATAATTCCTAAGTGTTGAAATAATATATCATGTAAGGGAGCTATAGCAATATTTGTGTAAGTATTCCAAACGTGTTCTGTAAGTTAGGGCTATACACATGTACCAGATTCTTGTATTGTGATAAGATCGAGAGCAGTATCTAATTTTTAGTCTTGTTAAAACTAAGTAGCTGAAGTTAGTACACTCACCTGTCTTTTCAGATTTGTAAAACTCTATCATTCTTTTTAAAACCCGTATCACGAGTCAACAGCCCTTAGGAGAAACTAGAGCGATTGGCTCAATGGTGGCGATATTAAAGTACATATCCGTTCTTAGGAAACTCGGTATTTTGAAATCTCCACTTGGACCAAAAGCTTGTGGTGTACAAAACGTCTGGAACAACATAACCTCTAAATACTTCTGACATACACGACAGTTTCATTCTAAAATCACCTAGCTGTGGATCCATGGAGCGTCTAGAAGATTCAAACGGCCATTAGAAGCTACCAGCTTTTAGTGATCTCTGGGTTCTCACAGTCACGGCTGATTATTTCCTTGGTAGAGAATTGTAATTGAGAAATCTAATACGTCTAGAAAAATAAACTTGCATTCTAGACTGGACCATATTTTGTGGTTAGTGCATATATTTTAGATTTCATTATATTTGAAAACATTTGTCTTTTATTAGTTGCAATGTCTGGAAAAATTACGTTTACATCATTTTGTTAGGAGTAAAGAAATGATAACCTTTCTCAATGTGCACACAATATGTTTATCGTTTATGCCCCGTCCTGCAATACAATATGGAGAATTACCCTTGGCTGAATACAACTATTATAGCCGTCAAGGACTGCGTAATACAAAATACCAAACAGAAGGAATGCTTAAATGCCAGTCTCACAAGAGAGAGATCCTCTTCGCCCGTTTGTGTGTTCTGTCATCTGTGACTCGACGTTTGCACTGTATCTCTGTTCTATTGTCATACATTTGATAAATCTACAACGATCAGGCGAAATAGGCCATAACAGATATTTTAAATTCACTGAAGGTTGAAAAATTCTTTATGGCAAATGCTCCTCATATAATACTAGCATTCACCGAGTTGGTATTTTGGAAATCCTTTCAATTCAATGGCTCACTAACTAGTATGGAACCCCTTGCTGTTGCTGTATGGTGATTAAAATATAGATTATAGTCCATTTAAGAAGTGAGGATATAATCTCTCCGCACTTTTAACTCTGCAGCGTTCTAAATGACTGAAGGGTTTTGGCCAAAAAGCATCTGAAAGTTGCCAAATTCTCCAATCTTTCAAAATAATCTCTCGTCTCTCAGATTTTATACCGAAGCTTGTATAGACAGCCACCGTTCGCACTTATCTCTGAATTTCTCTGGAGGTTCCTTGAAATAAGTTTATTGGGTCGTAAGATAAGCTTAGATATTGGTTGAGGAGTTACGCCGGCATTTTAAGAATTCTGAACTTTTAAGCTTTTTGATATACGTCTTCCATTTAACTTTGGAGTATTTTGGTCTATAGGAATTTTACTGACGATACTTTATTATTCATTGTAAAGCCCATCGTTTATAGATTAAAAAAAAAAAACTAGCAATGGCTATGAGATAAATACACTGATTTTTAGATAGGTTAGTCTTATAATTAATTGTACTTTCATTAGAAGAATAAAATAATGAACATAGAATATACGAATTTAACAAAAATAATGTCTGTGTTCCTTTTAAAATCCTCTTCTTAAGAAAAAATTATTAATTTTACTGCGTTTATTTAGGACATAATAAATTATTTCCAAGAACAAACTGGAAAAGTCCAATTAAGGAGCAGTAATTGAAAAATTCAATGACTGACTTCATCCTTTGCTTAATTTATCGTGTTGTACCATTGTTTTCCACTGTTTCGGAGAATAATTAATTGAAAATCTTATCTCTCTTATTATCAATCGTTCATCTTGATAAGTTGTATTAGATAAATAATAGTCTAAATTACATACTTCTTCGTTACTTTGACCCAATTAATTTATAATCAAGTTCGTGAGTGTATTAAAATAAAACATACGTTATTCATGCTAAGTTTGTTACGTATAAATCTTTAATGATATCTAATCTCCTATGGTTATTTTGATAACCTAGAAATTATAAATAACAACAGAATTATATGTGTAGCTAAAAATATTTGGGTATTTTCTCCTTATCGCCCTCTATTATTTTGATTTATGAAAGTTCCAAAACATTTCTTAAAACTAGAGTTGTTTGATGGCGTGGGTAAGTAGCTTCTGTTTTAGTAGAAATTGTGGTTTTTGTTTCTAACTTGAATCCAGCAACTTTGGTGTATATTTAAATGTAATGCAAATCAAGGTCAGTTACAGAACAAGTCTATCAGTCATTACAAATCATCACAAGTGTACAATATGTTACGGGGCCGACTCAAGTGGGGAGAGAAATACAAATCTAAAATTTATAAATTATATTCTACGATTATTTTATAGTTATAAACTCGAAACTCAATCTGCTCTGTTCAGGAGTCTTGAATAAAAATGCGTCATATTTGAACGTACAGTATAACTGTTAACTTTCTTTGATAATCTAACCGCAGATGTACATTATCTAAGGATTGTATCATATGTACATCTTTTAACTAATAACATATCTATATGTTATTAGTTAAAAGACATATCTATATCTTTTATTAACATATCTATATGTTATTAAATCTATTGAAGTATCTCTTCAATAGATTGAATACATCAGCAAGGAACTTCGGATAGTTGGTTCGGACTTAACGAATCTCAATCCGATATCCATCATTTTCTACGAATCCTGAGTATACTATGATCTTATTTTTAATTTTTATTGACTTTCTTTACGCCAACAATGCCGCCAAAAGTGTAATTATCGCTTTTAGTCGTGAATTTCAATCAATGAAACTTTTAAATGATTTCATAATTAATTGTTATTTATGTGTCTGGAAATTATTTGATTACAATAAACAAGTAGTTTTTTGGAAATACATTCGTACAGTGACGCAGTTTACCGCCATTGCACTCACTACTAACCGCAAACCCCACTTTCAACGACAACGCGTAGAATTCCACTTGGACAGAACAAAGGCGCCACCATTCAAGCCGCGCCTAAGTAATTATCTTAAAGCTGCACGCGTGGCGCAGATTGTATTGTTGCCTCCTCCGATTTCCCTTTAGATTCCTGTGCCAACTTACTGTACAGGTCGTTTCTAGCAATGACACAGAATCACATTGTGACCCAAATTGGAGGAAAAACTTATTGTTAGTTATTACAATTGTATTTATGTTGTATCGTTGTCTATTTATTGCTGTTATGTATGTTGGTTGTTTTTAATTTTTTATGTTATTTATTTGTTACATGAGTGAATGAGATAATGGAAATTGTTACGAATGGGCCAATTTATAGTTTGGCAAACTAGAGTCGTGTGGCAGCAAGTTTTAGTAGTGAATATTTTAGCAAAGTGTTTTCGCTTTGCGGCATTTTGAGCGGAATTCACAGAAATTAGGTTTTTGTCATTGTGCACATGGATAGCAACCACGATTCTTGATACTGTTTTCGAAATAATACAAAATGAAACTGTAAAAATTGCAGCATACAATTTTCGGAATGATAAATAAAATATGACGACTTGTGTAAGAATAACTTCAATTCTTGAGGCAAAGGTATCTTCAAATATCACCAATTGTAAGAAATACTTTATATATTAATCAGAATCGATTATAACTATGTGTTAATAAACTACTATTTTCAGCTAAATTGTAACTAAATTTGATTGAACTAATAAACAACATACACATTCTAAAATTCTTACAAAAATATTTGGAAGGATTCAATTTGTTATGATCTTTTAAATACTCGTCTGCTAAATCAACTTTTTAAAGTAGGTTTTTTACTGTACTTAAATCTCAAAAGTTATCCTCAAAAAAGTAATATTTAAAACATGTTTAGCCACGCTCCTTCTTAAAATACAAGCAATAGATGAGAAAAAATATAATCCTTAATAAAATTAGACCAAAAGATTGAATTGGTCTGAGTAAATATTTTAGTTTTTTTACCTTACATAATGTATACGTGGATTTTATTATTCACATGTAACCTGCCTACTCCATTGACCTATAAAAAGATAGAATAAACATAATTCTTATGTTTTGGCTTAAACTAAATTAATTCAAAATCAGTGTTTAATAATGGTTTATAATTCAATCCCGTCCAATGGAGAATACATATTTGATAAACTAGTATCTTTTCGAAAATCTCACTAGAAACCCAAAAACGAAGCATTATGAAATATTGTATTTTAGAATTATTGTAATTGAATTGGTTATTATTAGTCACACAGTGGTGTGGGTACGGGGCACGAATGGGATCGTGGGCCTTTGGAGCGGAATCCGTTATATCACACTATTATTTTATAATAGCAAATAAATGGTTGATGAATGATTTATTCCAAAAAAATATATAAGCCCTTTCATATTGTTTCAATTATATTTATGAAGGCTATATGAATCGTGTTAAACTGTGAAACTATGTTGTATCCAGTCCAAACGAACGTATGTGACGTGTAAGTTATATTTATCGTTTTATCCGTTAGAAAGTAGAGACAACTCGTGCAAATATAAGTGTCTCGCTGAGTATGAAATATGTCGTGGAAGTCAGAAGCATTGTTATGCGTAGTTGCCTTTACCAGCATTAGCTCGCCTCCAAACAACAATGCAATATGTGTAATCGGTCACTGAGAAATACACAGCCTTTACAACAGGGTCAGACGCTGTGTAATACAACATACCAGACTGTTGGAATGTCTAAGTGGCGGCTGACGGCCTAGCTATGTCTGTCTGTCTGTCCGTCTGTGATCAACGCCGTTCCTTCCTCTGCGATGATCAATACTGATCGTCACTGAGATCAAACTGACATAAATTGCTTTCGGGAAATTATAAGAAATCCTAATCTCCAAGAGTTTTGTCAGAACAAAACCGAGCCATTTCAATCAAAAACAACGTTTTTGTTCGTAAATATTGTCGTGGTTTTACCAATACATTTTATTTACCATTTTGATACCTTTTGGACTTATTAGTATTAGTGGAAATATTTATTATCATCAATGATGTGAACAATGCACATTTTTACTGTTTTTCTCCAAAGATTCCGTAATGACCGTGGAAGTTGATTAATAACTTAATGAAAATAGTTTAATTTGTCTAAGTGTGTTAATTGCGTATACAATTTAATAAAATTAATATTTCATGTTTTTGAATGATTTAGAAATCAGAAGATACAGAAGCTATACTCTCGTATGTAACAACCAAACACAACAAATAAAACAATGTCAATTATACATTTGAGACAATTATGTCTGTAATGTAGAAATATCAGAACCCATTTGGGACTTTGCTCGATTTATTGCATCTAAAACGTTTAGATTAAAACCAGCCGACTAATTTAAAATAGAAACACCAAATATTTTATATAAAAATATCTTTGTTTCTTCAATAATCATAGTCACTTTTATTAATATTGATAAACTGGCATTATTGAAATAGATTATCACATAGTCATAGCATTGAAAACAAAATTTGCTATGTTTGAAGATAAAATTATTATATAGGCATCATCGAGTTCAGTGATGGTATATATCAGTCTGTAGGATTTGGCTGAGCGTCAGTGAAACCTATTAGCCAGAGGAATATCTCGATATGTAATTGAGCTATAGGATTAATTCTGAAGATTCCACATCTCCCTTTATGTGATTTGACTGAGCGTTAGTAAATATATCACTTAGGAGGGGACATAGAGATTGAATTAAGCTATGAGGTTGAAATTTAGATTAAACTTTATTAATAAATAGGCAATATCAATGCCCCTTTATTGGACGTTCCTCATCTGGCCACAGTGTCGTCAAAGGCTAAGCATATTACTTTCAAACAGGGGTGGTCCGCGGGGGGGGGGAGGGAGTAGCAGCCCTTCAGGCCTGAGCTATTACAGGTCACTTATAATGCTATTTGTATGGTAGGTGAAGATAGCGTTTCAGACAATTGGTTGTAAATATCCCAACAGTTTGGTTTTGAAATAACGACCATAAATTACATTCTACAATTAATTGTTAATCCATTATTAATACTACTTTCTGTACCATCAGTTATTGTATATTTTAAATCTCTTGAACAGATATGATACCATAATTTGTTGATTTTTTATTTATAACTTTTGTTTTACACACTGTTCCTGTTTGAGCAATAACGCAATGTTCTTAATTAATATATACACGAAGGTTACTGAGAACTGCACGTTGATGTTATAAGATAAATGCAGTAACTTACAAATATAATTAAGACAAGATCGTTACTGAAGGAGGAAGGAGCACAGGATATTGGGTCTGGTTAGGTTGAAGCAAGTTGGTTCATTATTCCACGTAGAGTTACAACGTGGCTTTACACCGTGTGCTACACGAGTTAATATGAATTACGGCTGTCAAAATAACCACTGAATGTTTATTTTACAAATAAATGTTACTATTTATGAATGGTTAGAATTATGTGTGTGTTTGTGTATGTATATAGGTTTAAAGATTACTGTATTTTGCGAGTGGAGTTTTACTAATTACGTTTTGCCAAGAAGTTGCTGCATAACGTTATTAAATGCGTGAGATTGTGATCTCTCCAACTGAGAATGTGCCGAATAACCCTTTTTGTCGGAAAAGGGTTGTTTTAATTTTTTATTTACTCAAACCAAATTGTAAGATTTGATTTTGTTAAAAGTTTAAACTATAAGACATATTTTAGAGTGTTTAACGGACAACATTGGCATAAAAAGCACGTCATCCTTTTCAAAATTGGTAAACAATCCCCTCAGTGAAACTTGATGATTCCGTATCTTACATATGTCAGCAAAAGTACCTACGAGCCAAGCTATGTGAATTTTAGACTATAAGAGCAATGTTAATTAATGTTAAATACGTTGCAAAATATAATTAGCACTAAGAAAGTTAATTGGTGTATCATTGGGGTTTTATAACAAAATTTCAAACTCTTTAACTTCACCGATGAAATATTAAAAACAATGTACACTTTACATATCAAATAAAAAAGCGTTTGGATGAATATTAATCCTATAATTAAAATGAGATATCTCAAGCTATTATACGATGAATACATAATTAGTTCAGTGTGAGAATTTATCAATGCCCTTATGGGGTCATGTTAAAGGTTTTTTCACTACAGCCAGCTCCTAAAGAAATGCCCGAGATTGTACATTTTAGTTATTGTAAATATTCTATCTCGACCAGTGAAAAGACAATAAAAATGGAGTCACGAATTTTCCAACCACCAAGTTAATGGTTTACCTAACGTTCAGGCAACAGTAACACAATAACCATGTTGTATTAGGATATATATCACTGAGGGAGATGCAGCTTTGTCTGGTCCTACTTGGTGTAGTGCAGTAATTCACTACTTTGATTGATTAATGTTATTGTTCACACAACCATTGTGAACTATGCACAGCTTGATCAACCTATTGTGTTGAACGTCAAGTCTAACGTTAATGACTACAGGAGTTTAATTTTATGGTTTAATTGCATCATTTAGTACCATGATAAAGATCGCCGAACACAGTCAAATCGTCATGCCGTACATTAATTCATAACTTTATATAACCACTTTTGCTCATATCTGTGTATGTTTTGCTGATTTATTTTGGGCGGTTAAATAAAATTACTTCTTTTTACTCTGTACGTAGTCTTTGGCTTGTAAATAATATTGATTCCAACTAAATCCTTTAGAAGTAACACATACTTAAAATAAATTCTTAAATATGCAGGGAAATTTGTGATACGTACTGGGATGTGTATACAAATTTGAAATTCAAAAATAACAAATAAACATAAATAGGACACGTGTGGTATTCGTAGTTTAAAAATGTATTGTTCCAAACATCTTAAAAGAACATCTTAAAAGGTGGGTTACAAATTTGGTTCTCATCTTAATAAATGAAATAACAAGATACAGTGTTATTGTTTGAAAAACGAATGTAAGAAACATTTCATCTATTTTGTACAATACCTGAGAAAAAGCCGCACATATATGAAGGTCAGACAACTTCAAAATTTTTTATTGAATGGGTCTGACCAAGTAAATCATCCAATGTCAAAGCAATTTTGTTTTCAGACGGTTTCGTATGCGTTATTAAAAATACCTACTTATCGAAAATTCAGTCAAGAAGGTAATTGTAAAATGCACATTTCCGTATCCTGTGCCTAAGAAATAACTGAGTAAGAGTCACATTTATGCAATTTAAAAAATAAGAAATTGACTATGTGATAAAATCTGGCCTGTAAACTTTGAATCTACGCCAGCCCCCGTCACTTATGTATCCACTCGCACGAAAATCTGTTTACAGTAATGAAATGTGATATGTAAATATATTTTGATAAGCAGATTTGTGATAAAATGCATAAATAATGAATCCAAATGTTTGTCGTATTCTCGTTCCAGATCTACATCTCCAGATCTGCGATAACAATAGTTGCAGTGTAGTAATATCTGCAAATGTACGCCCCTGGCAACACGACGCAATGTTTTGTCCTTTTTTCGGTTTGTTTCTTATTTAAAGCTCTAAATATATTTTAACGAGAATTAATTCAACGCACTAGTTACGATCTTATTAATTATCAACGCAAGGCAGAACTTTGAGGAAGTGAAGTGTGTTGTGAAGTTGTAAGAATCAACAATGCTAATTAACAATGGCGCTGAACTCAATAACAGCTATCTCCCAGTGTTACCGACTGCTCGAGACAGTTTAATACAATTATCTTTCCATTACAAGAAACGTTCAATCTTGTTTTGAACAAGTTTACATAGTCATTTCTCTTTTCAGATCCTAAAAAAATAATATACAACATTTATTCTTAAATAAGTCATCGACTTAGCCATTAATTTGAGGAAGTGAATTGTGAAGTTGTTGAAAGAATTAACAGTGTTACCTAACGGTGGTGTGTCTTCTCTTCAATAGCCATTCTGCAGTGCCGTCAGCTACCCGGATATTCGTTTAATTACAAATAGCTCTTGGTCTTGTCTAACTTACGTATAATTTTATATTTTTAACATCCTTTTATATATATTTATACGGTGTATATTTCTATATTTTATGCAAGAAAGGCAAAACTGAAATCAATACTTGAAAGAAATTTGGATGAATGAAGCGTAAAGTTCTCGGAAGAATCCAACACTTTTAAATGGTGTTTAAATAAAGGTATTCTTCTCGGTAAGAGTCATTTAGAAATGTCCGAGATAGCTTCCTGTAATTATTTTTCCATTACATGAAGTCTAGTCTTTGTGGTAATTTATTTTTTCAATCCTTATATTCAACAATATATAAAATCTAAGTTAAAAACTAATTCGTGGAAGAAACTGAGTGAATGAAAAGTGAAATTTTTTGAAGAACCGACTGTGTTAATTTGTAAGAACAAAAAATGTTGCGAAATGGTGATATGCTCTGCATCAGCCATTTCGCAGAGTACCGGCAGTACTGTCGGCAGCAATGTTTAATCCAAGTTAAATTATGTTATAATTTCAAGAAACTCCCAGTTTGTCTAACGTAACACTACGTAATATATTTTTCAGGCATTAAAAAAATGTTTCTGTATTGCAAATTTTCTGAACTATATACGAGTTAAGTCAAAAAATAAATGCGTGGAAGAAATTTGAGGGAGCGAAATGTGAAGTTGTTGAAAGAATCAACTCTGTTAATTCAACAATGGTGCTTACTCTCCAACACTCATTTCGCAGTGTTACCGCCTGCTGACACAGCTTAATGTAGATTAAATTATCTTTTCGTCTGAAGAAGCATTCGGTCTATTCTATCCTTTATCATTACTTTTCAGACGGTTCAAATTATGTTTCTGTAATGTGTAAATCCTCATTATATACGAACTGAGTAAAAACCAATGGATAGACGAACTTTGAGGGAGGGAGGTGTGAAGTTGTTGGAAGAATCAACATTGTTAATTTAACAATGGTGCTGTACTCTGCAACAGCCATTTCGCAATGTTACCGCCTGCTGACACAGCTTAATGTAGATTAAATTATCTTTTCGTCTGAAGAAGCATTCGGTCTATTCTACCCTTTATCATTACTTTTTCAGACGGTTCAAATTATGTTTCTGTAATGTGTAAATCCTCATTATATACGAACTGAGTAAAAACCAATGGATAGACGAACTTTGAGGGAGGGAGGTGTGAAGTTGTTGGAAGAATCAACATTGTTAATTTAACAATGGTGCTGTACTCTGCAACAGCCATTTCGCAATGTTACCGCCTGCTGGACACAGCTTAATGTAGATTAAATTATCTTTTCGTCTGAAGAAGCATTCGGTCTATTCTACCCTTTATCATTACTTTTCAGACGGTTCAAATTATGTTTCTGTAATGTGTAAATCCTCATTATATACGAACTGAGTAAAAACCAATGGATAGACGAACTTTGAGGGAGGGAGGTGTGAAGTTGTTGGAAGAATCAACATTGTTAATTTAACAATGGTGCTGTACTCTGCAACAGCCATTTCGCAATGTTACCGCCTGCTGACACAGCTTAATGTAGATTAAATTATCTTTTCGTCTGAAGAAGCATTCGGTCTATTCTACCCTTTATCATTACTTTTCAGACGGTTCAAATTATGTTTCTGTAATGTGTAAATCCTCATTATATACGAACTGAGTAAAAACCAATGGATAGACGAACTTTGAGGGAGGGAGGTGTGAAGTTGTTGGAAGAATCAACATTGTTAATTTAACAATGGTGCTGTACTCTGCAACAGCCATTTCGCAATGTTACCGCCTGCTGACACAGCTTAATGTAGATTAAATTATCTTTTCGTCTGAAGAAGCATTCGGTCTATTCTACCCTTTATCATTACTTTTCAGACGGTTTCAAATTATGTTTCTGTAATGTGTAAATCCTCATTATATACGAACTGAGTAAAAAACCAATGGATAGACGAACTTTGAGGGAGGGAGGTGTGAAGTTGTTGGAAGAATCAACATTGTTAATTTAACAATGGTGCTGTACTCTGCAACAGCCATTTCGCAATGTTACCGCCTGCTGACACAGCTTAATGTAGATTAAATTATCTTTTCGTCTGAAGAAGCATTCGGTCTATTCTACCCTTTATCATTACTTTTCAGACGGTTTCAAATTATGTTTCTGTAATGTGTAAATCCTCATTATATACGAACTCAGTAAAAACCAATGGATAGACGAACTTTGAGGGAGGGAGGTGTGAAGTTGTTGGAAGAATCAACATTGTTAATTTAACAATGGTGCTGTACTCTGCAACAGCCATTTCGCAGTGTTACCCGCTGCCTGAGACAGTTTAATGTAATTATCTTTCCATTACAAGAAGCGCTCGGTCTTGTCTAGCTTATTTCGACCTTCTTCTTTTGAAAGTTTGTGAAATAATACGGTCGAAAATTAATTAAGTGTACAACGTTTTTGGAATGTTTGTTTACGTTTTTTCCGGAATATTCATTAGTTATTTAGTTACTTAAATAAAAATATATTGAAAAAAACTTGTTAAATATGTATTTAATAAGACTATTAATAACAGGGATATTTCCAAAATTGTACATTTTTTTATTAGTTTGGAGGGAAGTATATTGAAGCCAGTATACTGTATATTATACCTATATTTAAATTAAGTTAATCCCAAATTTGAATTTGATTGATTCAGTGGGTTTTGCATACTAGCAATCAAAACCTCCAATTAATCAAACTTTAAAGTTTATTATATCAGTAAGTATTGAATACTTCTTTGTTACATAATCGGAGAACGTATTTTATACATAAATGAAGTGTCTCGCAAAGTTTTATTTACTACTCAAAATCTAGATAGAAAGAGGTTATTCAAAGAGAAAGAAATTGTCAGTAGTGTTTATGTTGACAGGTAAGGAATTATACTCATATACATATTGGGATTATGTCGTAACGTTTAAAACCAGATACGGGTTAGTTTGTTTACATCTATAAATTGCCTTTAACTCTATGTATCTTATGTGTAAGTTCTTTTTTAGAGAAAATTTATTTTTACAATAAAACCTATTAATAATCAGATTAAAAATTTAAGAGAATTAAATATTCAGATTCTACTTGTATTTAATAGAAATTGTGCTTAAACCAAACGCACTAGGAATATAGTGTTAACAACGTGGATACACAAAATTAATACAGTAGTATTATAAAGTCGCATAGTTTTTGAGAAACATAAATAAATTTGTAATTTTACAAATACTATTAATACTTGTTATATTTTGATGGACTATTTAAATATTTAGTGTGATAGAGGAATTTAATATTTTTAATGACAATAGCATTATCCCGTGTTGGCCTGTGTTATAGTTTCCTTACTGAGACACGTGTCGGACTAACTGCAGCCCATGTTCAGACTTTTGAAGCCTAAAGTTATAATTTGTTGTAAATTTTGTAACACACATATACATGATCACTTCGCGTTAGCGAAACCTGTCACTCAAGAGGCTTGATTTATTTAATTTTTATCTGTCTGTCTGGCTATGTGTAATAAACAACGTACGACACACCACGTGTCGCTTAAAGGCTTCGCTGAGGTAACATGCGAAATTTCATATGTATATATATATATATATATATATATATATATGAAATTTATATATATATATAATTTCAATAAATTTTGAATCGCAAAAAGTACTTGCTCCGCCGGGACTCGAACCCGGATCTCTCACTTGCCGGGTGAATGTGCTACCATTACACCACAGAGCCCTTACTTTTTACGATTCAATTATTTTGTATTTGGCCGTTTCTTTCACATATGTGTTTCAATAACCAAACTAACATATATGATCGGAAGACCAAATACCTGTCAAATGACTTCTGTTTACATCCATTAAATTTGTATAAGTGGCAATAGCCTAATTTAACTTAAATAAATATTGAATCGCAAAAAGTACTTGCTCCGCATATATATAGCTCATTTTATTAGGCTACATGTTGTACTTGTCACATGTCAAAATGTAAATATATATATGTACTCGGTTTTTTATTTTTTTTTTATTTTGGGACATTTTAGTGGCCATATTAGCTATTCATAAAACCAATGTATACACTTGCTTTCATTCAGTCAAATTCGTAGTGACATGAATTGTCATCAAACTCAATATTGCCTATATAGAAATGAAGCGTCACGCAAAATTATAATTATAGGTCAGTTCGTTTTCGAGGTATCGTTCGGACAGACAGGCAGACAAAATTAAAAATTTTCCAGATCCACGAGTGATACTTCGCTACCGCTGCAGACAGTTAATATACCTATTTTTATAATTTGTGAAACCTATTTTTTAACAGATTTTAATTTATTATTAAAATTTTTAAAATTATTTTAAAGATTTGTTGTAAGGGAACGGTTCAAAGACATTCCATTACTTGAATAATGTCCGGAGTGAGATACTAGATTAACATTATTATCAAATTAGTAACAAAGTTCAGTTGGTATTATTGATGTTTGTTTAATCACTTCGATTAAACTCGTAGTATTAGTTGGTAGCGTAGTATTAAATCGCCTTGTACAGTTATACCAGCCGCAGACAGTGTTGAGTTGTTGAGGTGTTAAATCAACTGAAGGTGAAGTCAATGCACGTCAGTGTTATCTACATAATGGAGAGAGTCGCTTGTAAAGGCACAATGTGTATTGTATTAGACAATAATACCAATCACTCAGTTGAATTTACTAATATCTCTCTTGACGTTCATATGCTCCTGGGAAGAACATTACCGCCCTCACATTCTTGTAATGTGCCATGTGTGAATTGTTGTATATTCAGTGTTACAATATTAAATGCTCATGAATTTTGGGTATTTAAAAATTGGACTTGGATCACCAAGTGTCGTCCTCAAAGTCAATGTAACCTTTAATTAAGGAAGTTTTCCAGACTTTTTATTTTATAAAGGAAGTTTTTCATTAAACTCAAAATGTTACCCATGTGATAAATACATTCACACATGACAACGTTTTCTTTTCTTTTGGACTTCCTCCTTAGAAATCCTTTTTACTTTTTACCTACCTTAGTTTTTGTAACAAAGATTATTTTTATAGTTTTTTTTTTATATTTCAAGCACACAATATTACGTGTTTTTAATGTGCAGTCTTTCTAAACTATTAGTTTACGTGAATGATGGTTGCTTAAAGTTAAAACTATGGTTTACGCAAAAATAGGTGAAATTGGAAAAAAATAAGCAAATATATCCTGACGTAAGTAAAACTAATACGTTAATAGAAATTCGTCTAACATTGAAAAGTCTCAATATATTGAAACTAAACAATCACCGACCAAAATAGACTAGATGGCCTTAACACTTAACCAAATTTCACGCTTCGTTATTGTTGTACTCATCTAAAACTACTTTAAATTAAATACTTTTAATTATCCAGTAATTAAAGTTCATTTTCAAGTATTTCACAGTTATAAAACTGCTCATTTGGTTGACCATATTCCATTAACGGTGTTGTTACATCACCCTCATAAAAGAAACTATTTGAAATATCGACTCCTTTAGAATGAACAAATCAAATTTATGTATAGCCTTGTTTTAAGATATTGAAAGAGCTCATAAATTATATTTCTGTTAGCAGAGACGTGTTTGAAATGGTTTTATGACTCGTTAGTTTTAATGTTCTCTCCAGATGGCCTACTACATCATAGTTCAAGAGACGAGAGCCAGTTTGCATTGTAAAAGAACACAACCTAGTTTTTCGAGGGGTGACCTTCACCGTAGTGTAGGGTTAAGGCTGCGGCTCTCTAACCGAGAAGACACGGGTTCGATTCCCGGAGAGGTAAATAAATATTTGTAAGTGGTTTTGGACCGCAATCCTGTAACAACGTTTAGTATCCTCAATTTAAATGCCATTTGTGTAGAAAGAATCCTCATAATGAAGGACATTACCTTTGTATATCAACCGTCAACCGCGTTATTTTTTGGTGGGGGGGGGGGTTAAAGAAAAGGTTAAAAATTACATTTTCAGGTCTTATTTTTTAGCTTTTTACACTTAAAACCAACAGACAGGCATAAATATTACACTTAAATCAGATTAGTTAATCCAATTTTTTTACTATTAGTATTTTTGTCTGGTAGTCCGAAGATGATATGACCGTTAGTATCTGTGTCTAGTGGTTGGTTTTAATTAAATCAAAACGCGCGCGCGTTCACACACACACACACACACACACACACACACACACACACACACACACACACACACACACACACACACACACACACACACACACACACACATGTATATATATATATTGACAGAAACAGGTTATTCTCTTCTTAATGAATTAACCACGGTATATTGGTTTGAAACATTTATAAATTTTCGTGTATCTAGGTACACTTCTTCAGATAAATATACATGCATAAATATTTACATAAACTGTGACAAAAAATTAGGTAAGAACTCAAACAAGAAAAAAAATATATATATATATATATATATATATATCTATATATATAATCTCTTAGAGCAGTTTCAAAAGGAAACTAAAATTGTTTTAAGTGCAGTATTTCGTTGTATATATATATATATATATATATATATATATATATATATATATATATAATTTATTATATTTTTCCATCATTCGTGACGCAGTGCAGTAATAGTGTTTTAGCTCTTGTTATTTTCTTCACTAAGAAATACTTCCTTACCACCAAAGCCATTGAAAGATTAAATCTATCCATTGCAGTCCATTGAATTCAATGAATCGTCCCCTAGAATTAATTACTTGGGATTATACAATAAAGCAAATAACCAAGAACAAGTTGATTAAATACCTTTGGTGGAACATGGTTGTGGAGGGAAGGCAAGCAAACGTTTGACATTACGGAGCTTGTTTAATTTGTAGAAACTAATTAAAATTTCGTTCACTCCTCTAGTTTGTGTTCTCAGTAGTGCAGACATTCAGGGCAAACACTGTCTAGCCGAGCTATTTCTTTAAAATATATAATTAAGAGGGGTAATTTATTAGTGTACAAAATAATGTTATTTATAGATATTTCTTTCAAAAGTGTAATAAGTTCTTAAAACTGTTTAGGAACTTATTTTAGTCCATTTTGTCTCTCAATACAGCATTAATTATTAGTATATTTAAATGTTTCCTGTGCGAAACAGTTTACGAGTAAATAGCGTTGTACCTCATTATTGTATAATGTCATGTCTCCTCTCTTCCTTTAGCTGGAAATAGCTTTTCTCACGCTATAATTCACAATACTTTAACATCATTGTTTCTGGCGTTCATTATTACGAATGTTCCGTTGCTTTTGATAGTGATGAAAAATAAAGAATTGCATTGTAACAACACACGTAAATATTATATATATTAAAGAATATTCTTCAATATTTTTCTTGTTACATTTTCCACGATACATCCAAAATGTTTGTTAAAGGCAGAAATCTTCTGTAAACAACAATATGTTTCCAACGTTTGTATTTACAATACTAGGTAATATGCAAAGACTCTAAACCTATTATTACAATTAAAAAATCGTAAACATAGTCGCCACAGTAAATTACAAAGGAAGATCCTTACCTGAGGAGGAACAAGAAGGTAATCCCTTAGAGAAGATAAAGGTGAATTAACCCGCAAGATAGTTTTTGCATTTAAAATATGCCTAAATCCATCGCGAATCAAGTTAAATTAGAGCTAAACAATATCAGTAATATATGAACGATATTTTACAATGGTAGAATATACTGTATGTACCAAATGGGTTGTCTGTATAAATGCACATTTTTATGTTGTATTTATTTTCGTACATACAGGTTTTAAAATAGATAAGAATTTTTCGAAAACACTTCTTGCTGAACTTTTTCTATTTCATTTTTAAAGTAAATTTCGTCTTACGGTTATGTTTAACATTTTTATCTTGTATGTTACACTAACGTAAAATATGTAAGTGGTTTAATTATACTGTACATAATCAAACATCGAAACAAGCAAAAGTTGTCCGCAAAATGGTTTAAATTTAAAAGCAATTCCATTACAAAATAAAATATTCATTTACTTATTTACAGTTTTCTTTACTTAGTCTAAATAAAGTTATATTGAGGCAGCCCTGTGAAAAGCTTAAAGATATAACTAATTACAAACTGAGGAAAAAAGCTTTTCTCATCTCCCAGAAAACAAAATAAAAACCGTATCAGTCTACTGACTGAGACGTTTCAACGATGCTCAGCCAAATTCTTTAATATAGGGTAACAGTAGGCCACACTACGTATCGTGTAATAGGGTTCGCTTGAGTTCAGTACAACATTTATAGTTCATTTTATTATTGACAGACAGAACGACGATTTTCACATCTTCGATCCAACAAAAGAGAAACAGTATCACCCTACTGAGTGATTGATAAGCTTTAACGACATCCAGTAAAATTCCATGGTTGTACATGTACCATTATAGAACTCAATCATGTCTGTGTACAAATGAATTTTCATGAAAAATTTCAGGTCTAGAAATGAATTATTCTCTATATATCTTTCTACACGATACACTGGTTGAGTTTCATACCAGCGTTCAATAATAAGGGTCTACACACCAAGTCACATAAAATTATGTTATTTGTGTTGGGTTAGTTAGGCTAAATGTATTTTCCACATGTTAAAATTTCTTATAAGTATACTGAGTTCGCAGACAAATTAATTTATTATGTTTTTTTTCGTTGCCATGGTTAAGACCAATGTAAAGAAATTCGCTAAACTAGGGAGTGACGTGTACTCTCATCGAACTCATCGTTCCTCACATACGAGTATAAATAAAGCTTTTTTTCAGATTTGAAGTCTAAAATTTGTTTGGTGACATCGTGCAGACATGCAGACAGGCAGATTGGCTAACGCTCAGCCAATCAACGATATATTGGCGATATTGCCAGCGACATAGGATTTTCTGGACATATAGACCACATCAGTAGCAAAGCAAACAAGATGCTTGGTTTCATAGCAAGATTCTCCAGAGGCATCGACAACCCTTCTGCTCTTCGCTCTCTGTATTGTTCCCTTGTGAGACAGCTTGTGGAATATGCAAGTCCCGTGTGGTCGCCTTACACTGTTGGCAATAGGACGAGACTGGAGGCTCTACAAGGGCGTTTTCTTCGCTTGACTGGTGTCCGGCTGGGTTTTGCCTATCTTGATGTGCCTGTGGAGGAACTGTCCAGCAATCTGAACTTGCCACCTCTTGCCCTGCGACGTGACGTGGCTGATGTTGTCCTTCTCTGGAAGATAGTGAATGGTCGCATGAACTGTCCAGATCTCCTAGCTGAAATCGACCTCAGAGTTCCGGCAAACACAAGATCTCGAGATCTGCTGGGTCGAAGATACCACTCAACCAACTTCGACTTCAACAGTCCTTTCGCAAGGTTTATTCGCCTGGGAAATCAGGTTGCGTCTGGGTGTGACCTGTTCTTCGATGGACTTCACCAGGTTCGCCGGCAGGCCTTCTCTCTTCTTTCTGTGAGGGATTAGTGATTAAGACCTACAGTAGTTAGCTTTAATCTGTGTTAAGTGCATGTTCATTGTATTATATGTTGTATTTATTTAATTTCACTGTTATTTGTTAAATGTTATATATTATATTTTAATTTATTAGCACAATTTATTTATGTTCGCTCCATACTTGAATAATTATTGTTGTTGTTAATCTTTATTTTTTATTTTTTGTTATGTTTTGGATATTTATAACTTGTTACATCTTTGAATACTGATTATTTATTATCAAATTTTGTATGATACCTATTTTGTTACTTTATGTAGATTTTTTCATCTGTTCGTATTAATTTTATTTTCCGCTGTATCTACTATCTATGTTTGTATTTGTAAATTGGCTGCTGCCGTTGGAAAATAAATAAAATAAATAAAATATTCACACACTAGTTCCCATTAAATGCAGCACCTGATATGAAATAGAGATAAGACATAGGAAATCGTTCGAAATCCACAAAGTTTGCAAGAGGATCGGTGTTGTCGTATTAACACTTATACAAGGGAGTGCCGAGCTGCTGAACTCTACGTTAATTTCCGGTGTTCCGTTTTGTCGAGGGTTAGTAAACTTGTGTTAATTATGTTTGTTTGTTTCGCTACTAAATTAAGCAGAGGTGAGAACACGAGGCAATTAACATGAGGGAAGTTTACCACCTTCAGTGTTTGATTGTGCAGCGAACACGAAAGTATTGGGGGTTGGAATGTAGAGTTAAAATGTTTAGGATCTCTCCTGTCGTGTACATATAAAATTTAAACCACAGCACAGTATTACTTAATGTTTCGTATACAAATTTATATTTTACCTTTTTTATTTGAAGTTTACAATATGGTACTGGGTGGTCAAAATTTACACATAGGTGTGTAAAATTTATTAAATGATTTAATCAAAATGATTGGAAATACATTTATATTTTAGTTTATAGAACGTTTACATCAGTCATAGTTAATATGGTTTACGAAGCATTTACCATAATTTCGTGAAATTGTTCTATACTATATTTAAGCAATTAATACATATAGTGCATATCTATAAATCTGTGGTGTGAATATACGATTTTAACTCTCAATGCTAAATAATGTCATATTATAAGTAGGGGGCTAATTTAATTTGTTTTATATTGCATACATTTAGTGACGTCTTGTGTTCGTGCAATTTAGACACGATAGTGTTGATGAATAACCATAAACAGTATTATTTCATAAGCCGCTCTGCCTTCTTCAAAAAGTGTAGTTAATTCTTAAAGACTAGGTTTTAAATTCTAAACTACCCTAGATAAAGCCAATATCTACAAAAACAAACAAACAATAAAAAAAGACACTAATTTTCGTAATCTTTGTCACTTTGTCTTCTCCCGATTTTTTTATTGTGGCAATGGGGAAATGGTAATGCATCGTCAGTGGATTCCATTGGTCGAGTGAGATTCGCACCTATTAAAATCCCAACCCGCCCAGACACCACTCCCTCTCGGGACTGCTATCCACATTACTTTAAGAGGGTGCCTACTTAAGCCAACAGAGGGCTCCTACAGTATCCATTGTCCATCAGTGTCCATCAGCTGAGCAATATAATGGTTTTCAGTACTACTTCGACATAAACAGATTCAATATTCAATCTGCCTGTCGGAGACCATTATCCGAACATTGTTGTCCGGTGAGAGCGACCTATGGTATATCGAGTCCTCTTTTTTCCTTTTCCTACCGTCTGCAGAAGACGAATGAGTAGTTACCGTCGTTCTGATTCGTATCCCGTTAAAGACACTCCGAGCTTTCATACTTACTCATCTAAAACAGTTATGCCCAACATTTGCCATGGCCAATGAGAGACTGTGGGTAGAAATTTACTTCCGCCTGTTTTCGATCCGCTAATTCTTTGGTCTGTAAACAGCCTGGCCGTTCAACGTCCTCTGCTCTGTAGTAGCCATTGTTCCTGCGAATCCCTCATAGAGTGTTCTAGAGCCTCGGTGCGAGTTATCCGCATTCCGAATCCAAGCATTTCAATTATCGCCCATTCAGAATTGGACATCTATACAGGGTGTACATAAAGTCCTGCACGGGTATAATATTTTCTGAACGATAACAGATAAATAAACAAGATTTGGTACATCAATACTACACCTAAAAAATCTACTTTTTGAAGGAACTATCAGTTTTCTGTAATATCATGGGGGACGTCCCGCAAGGAGTCAGAAGGAAATCTTAAATAGGAGCATAGGTCAATATGGACATCATTTTAAAGGGCTTATCTAGCAGAGTTTAATGCCGCAAACCGCACTCAAAAAGATTGATCCAGTACAAAATGGCGGCTGTTCAAAGATTTTACTTGGTTACATCTTACTAGTAGCCATAACCCCAGTAAAGCAAAACTGCAACCAAACAAATACTGCAGCTAACTACTAAATTATGCTTGTCAGTTGTACAAAAAGTGAATTATGACATTAGTTATCCTCACTGTAGGGAGAACTGTTCAACACTTTATGAAAACAGGAAGTGTTTCCGATCGTCATAGGTCGCTGAGATTTCTAATTGTTACTGTTATCAGGTTTTCCCCGTTATCAATATATTAGGACCAAATTTGTAACCCTTGAGGATAACTAATGTCATAATTCACTTTTGTACAACTGACAAGCATAATTTAGTAGTTAGCTGCAGTATTTGTTTGGTTGCAGTTTTGCTTTACTGGGGTTATGGCTACTAGTAAGATGTAACCAAGTAAAATCTTTGAACAGCCGCCATTTTGTACTGGATCAATCTTTTTGAGTGCGGTTTGCGGCATTAAAACTCTGCTAGATAAGCCCTTTAAAATGATGTCCATATTGACCTATGCTCCTATTTAAGATTTCCTTCTGACTCCTTGCGGGACGTCCCCCATGATATTACAGAAAACTGATAGTTCCTTCAAAAAGTAGATTTTTAGGTGTAGTATTGATGTACCAAATCTTGTTTATTTATCTGTTATCGTTCAGAAAATATTATACCCGTGCATGACTTTATGTACACCCTGTATATCATCAGATGATGATGACATAGTCAAGCTTTCCAGTCTGCTTAACCGGGAATGTTAGGAACCAGAGACGGTAGACTGTACACCTCCAGGTTCATGATTTCGGATAAAACCAGTAGACACATCGCTTGATAGTTGTAGCTACCGTTGATCTGAAGCATATGTGTAGATCAAGCAAGCCCAACAGCAATGTTATTTAATAATGATAAAACTGTAGAAAAGCCGAGAATTTCAAAATAAAATAAAATATTTAACCCCTGCTGGAGCTCAATGAAGTGTTTCTTTACCTACTAATATGCAAACCAATATATGCACCCATCTTCCTCGGTTTCAACGATAGTTAGAAGTCCAGACGCCATTTACCAGAAGAAGCCATATGGGTAAATTGAAAGAGCTGTAACTTGCTTTATCAATCAGTGTAAAGAATAACCACTGCTCTTTACCTGATTGAAAGTACCCCTGCGTTGGCATCTTCCGCTCCAATCGATCCAGCGTTATTTGAATATTCAACTTAGCAAAAAACATTCGATCGCCACATAAAGCCATATAGTGAATTGGACTGCCGTTCTTAATATGTGTGAACTTTCGGAGCAAGTCCCTAAAAACATAAAAACGACTAAAAATAAAGATTTAAACCACGTCAAACACGATTTATCCACAACCTTACTCTCGGCCAAAGTAAAATACCTGAATTTCTAGATAAACGCCTAAATCCGATCATCCACGTTTCCTAGCCTAATTTATCCAAGAAATCGCTATCTGGTTGCCACAAGAACCAGATACACTTGAACCATATCTGGGTTTTCAATCCAATACATTGACTAGATTTTACTACTAGTAAGAAATAATCGATTACATCCCAAGGATCCTTGTCTATACCGAGTGGAACAATAGTAGTTGGATCCGTAGAGATGGCGTGTGCTGACGAACGGGAGTGGGAGCCGTAGAGATGGCGCGTACAGGCGATTGGGAAGGCGTTGGAGATAATGGGTGGTGACGACTGAGAGATGGTAGAGTTGACGTGTGCTGGCGATTAGGGGACGCGGTAGAGTTGGCGTGTGCTGAAGACTGAGGGACGGTAGAGATGACGTGTGCTGGTGTTTGGGGGACGGTAGAGATGGCGAGTGCTGACGACTGGGGGACGGTAGAGATTACGTGTGCTGATTTCTGGAGAACCGCAGAGATGGCATGTGCTGACGACTGGGGGACGGTAGAGATGATGTAGGCTGATGACTGGGGGACTTTAGTGATGACGTGTGCTAAAGACTGGGGGACGGTAGAGATGACGTATGCTTATGACGGGGGAACGTTAGTGATGACGTGTGCTGATGTCTGGGGGACGGTAGAGATGAAGTGTGCTGATGTCTGGGGGACCTTAGTGATGACGTGTACTAACGACTGGGGACGGTTGCATGAGGGAACATGACTCATTAACTTGTGATGTACTTCATTGGCCCAATATAGATATAAAAAATTATAACAATATGTGCAAAAATGTATTGAATAACTCTTTGAAAATAAGAATTTACTTACTACTATTAAATACTATAAAGAATGTTATTGCAATCTATCTTTTATAAATTACATACCATCAGTTTGAGATTATATAAAATAAAATCAATACAATAGCTAGATTAAAAGAAGAATTTTATTCCTTACCAGTTATATTAATTGTACATTAATATGAGGTAATTTCATAAACTGGAGTCTTTCTACATTAAATTCAGGGAAGTAAAATGAGCGAGTGAACATTGAGGTCAAGAGCGAGGACGGTCCCTAACATTGACCTAGCTGCGCCACTGAAGTAGTTCCTCCCCTTCCGCTAGACTTCGCCACCATCCAATAAACATCTTGTCTTGTTTCTCTAGAATATTGTATTATACGATATTTTGAAATATTGTCTGGAAACGTGATGTCGTTGTGTATAGATCATGCTTAAAATTAACACATGAATACACTTTTGATTACTTGTTAAATCGTTCAGATATTTATCTTACCAGATGTACTGATGTCTCAAGAACAATCTAAGCCTATCATTTTATTAAAAGATCTCTGGACAATATTATGGTTTTATTAAAAAGCCGAGGAAAGACTTTGCAAGGTACCATTTTATCCAAAGTAGGAAATGCAAAAAAATTATTATTGGTTTAAGGTTAGCAAAGCCTACCATTTGAGGGGCCGGTAAAAGTTCATTTTTGTCTGACTGTCTTATTTTTCCTTGTATCTGCACGATATCTCGAAAAGGAAATGACCTACAGACTTGAAATTATTTGTACGGTATAAAGAAAAACAAAACCGTGAAAGCTAGTGTTAAAAGTCGGTGACAAGATCTAATCTGAGCGCACTCTTACGTTGGAGTACCCTAGCTTACTTAAAATTTATTATTTATATACTAATATAAAACCTATTTCAGTAAAAAAATGTAGATTTGTGATGGGGCAAGTTATTTTCATGTATTTATCTTGGACGCCAACTGTCCAGTAACTACTGGTGTTTTTGAGAATGTAATGTAAGTAAAGCCTCTGTAACATGGTACAAAGATACACTCTGAGAACTTCCACATCCAGTGTTCTTGTATTTATCTTGGACGCCACCTGTCCAGTAACTACTGGTGTTTTTGAGAATGAACTGTAAGTAAAGCCTCTGTAACATGGTACAAAGATGCACTCTGAGAACTTCCACATCCAGTGTTCTTGTATTTATCTTGGACGCCAACTGTCCAGTAACTACGAGTGTGTGTGAGAGTGAACTGTAAGTAAAGCCTCTGTAACATGGTACAAAGATACACTCTGAGAACTTCCACATCCAGGGTTCTTGTATTTATCTTGGACGCCAACTGTCCAGTAACTACGAGTGTGTGTGAGAGTGAACTGTAAGTAGAGCCTCTGTAACATGGTACAAAGATAGACTCTGAGAACTTCCACATCCAGTGTTCTTGTATTTATCTTGGACGCCAACTGTCCAGTAACTACTGGTGTGTGTGAGAGTGAACTGTAAGTAAAGCCTCTGTAACATGGTACAAAGATAGACTCTGAGAACTTCCACATCCAGTGTTCTTGTATTTATCTTGGACGCCAACTGTCCAGTAACTACGAGTGTGTGTGAGAGTGAACTGTAAGTAAAGCCTCTCTAACATGGTACAAAGATAGACTCTGAGAACTTCCACGTCCAGGGTTCTTGTATTTATCTTGGACGCCAACTGTCCAGTAACTACGAGTGTGTGTGAGAGTGAACTGTAAGTAGAGCCTCTGTAACATGGTACAAAGATAGACTCTGAGAACTTCCACGTCCAGGGTTCTTGTATTTATCTTGGACGCCAACTGTCCAGTAACTACGAGTGTGTGTGAGAGTGAACTGTAAGTAGAGCCTCTCTAACATGGTACAAAGATAGACTCTGAGAACTTCCACGTCCAGGGTTCTTGTATTTATCTTGGACGCCAACTGTCCAGTAACTACGAGTGTGTGTGAGAGTGAACTGTAAGTAGAGCCTCTCTAACATGGTACAAAGATAGACTCTGAGAACTTCCACGTCCAGGGTTCTTGTATTTATCTTGGACGCCAACTGTCCAGTAACTACGAGTGTGTGTGAGAGTGAACTGTAAGTAGAGCCTCTCTAACATGGTACAAAGATAGACTCTGAGAACTTCCACATCCAGTGTTCTTGTATTTATCTTGGACGCCAACTGTCCAGTAACTACGAGTGTGTGTGAGAGTGAACTGTAAGTAGAGCCTCTCTAACATGGTACAAAGATAGACTCTGAGAACTTCCACGTCCAGGGTTCTTGTATTTATCTTGGACGCCAACTGTCCAGTAACTACGAGTGTGTGTGAGAGTGAACTGTAAGTAGAGCCTCTCTAACATGGTACAAAGATAGACTCTGAGAACTTCCACATCCAGTGTTCTTGTATTTATCTTGGACGCCAACTGTCCAGTAACTACTGGTGTGTGTGAGAGTGAACTGTAAGTAACATGGTACAAAGATACTCTCTGAGAACTTCCACATCTAGAGTTTTTAATAATTACCTGATAGTGTTATTATTGAAATAGAACAGCTCTGCTAAATGTAGGCGAAAATTAAAATAAATCTGTAGGATAATATTTTAAATGAATCACCATTTTGACTTGGGAAACTATAAACTCACAAAAAAACCTTACATGTGAACCGTAACATTTCATTGTTTTTAGATATATGTTTATAAAAATATGTATTTTAACTGTTAAAAACTGTTGCAATTTTCCTAGATGGTGGACTGCTTATTTTTTTCAATATAACACTCTGTATTTTATTATTATTTTTTATAAAAACATTAATTATAAGACGTTTATTTTTTGCACTTATTTATATTATCGTTAATAACGTGATATGAAAGGTCAGAATATTGAGATTACTTATGGAGTTTAACATTGGGAAAACACTTTATTAAATAGGCTTTCGTTTGCATAATATAAACTGCATATCGTAAATGTGGGATTTTTCCTTGGGTTTTAAGATATTTATAAATGTGTAAACGACGAAGGATTCACGTTAAGAGCGTTGTTGTAATATCCGTTGTTAATACGTATAAGTACTTTTCCTGTCCAAAATAATAATAAAATACACAGCGTTCGATAAGAAAAAAGTTTACCGCCAAATTGGAAAATGACTACCTTTTAATACTTTGAAAATTAATATTATTGTATTAATCGACTAAGAAAATTGTTATATAATTACAAATATCAATAAATGCAACATAGATCATGTCTGTATAGAATTTGAAGTACTGATTTCTTCACAAATAAAAATGTCTTTTATTACTATGTAAATTTTTCTATTAATAGTACTGATAAAAAAAACGGAAATTATAATTTAAATAAACGATCTACTTTCTCAATTATTATGTAGTAAGCAGAGTTCTTAAAATGAGAACAATTTACCTTGTATTTTTGTACTTGTAAAGGTACAATATTGATAAAATCCACTAGAGTGCAGGTCACTTTGTGTGCTGCAAATGGCACAGTCATAGTCTAGCTATAAAGCTGCAGTACACGTGGCGTATTATTGTAGATTGTGGCACTCCAGTTGAAAGGGCACTTAAGTGTTCAGAACTTTTCCTGCAACTCTATTCTTTTGGGAAATTTCAACAACATTTATACAAAAAGTTGACAACTCTTCACCGAATCTGTTACAAAGTCAATATGTTTTACTTGCATAGATCAGCTAGTTATAAGATATTGTGAAACATAAACTAGGTTTATCCATCATCATTGAGGTAATTTTAAAATTAGTATAATACGAGTAAAATTAGTATAGTACTCGTACCATTTGCTCTACATATTATGTAAAAGGTGCATTGTTTTCAGATAATAGTTTTGATAACAATAAAGGGGCGAGCTGTTATATGTACATTTACTCTATTTACATAATTATATTTTTATATAATTTTAGTAAAGGTTGATTAGAAAAAAGTATTTGTTCCTTCCGGACTAAAACCTGATTTGCAAAGGCATTACGACCATTACATGATTTTGTAATTAAATTATTTTTCAGTTGGCTGTGTCCTTCACACGTCTTAAAATACACAAACGAATATTGATCTCGAGGTAAAATACGTACCATTTTAAAGAGATTAAAGACTATATTAAGTCCACAAACACATGAGATCCTTAGACGAAACAAAAACCCAAAGAGTCTTTGGTATGTAAGCTTTCTTTAGGATAAATTGAATGTACCTATTTGTTGATATAACCATTTAAACTCATATTTTAATGAATGTATAAATAACTGCATACTCACAAGATTATATCTATATTAATTATCTCTACCGGAGTTAATTATATGTGTCTATATTAAATTGTGGATGCTAATGGAACTGCGTGGTTCTCAAATTAACCATTTAATTATGACCTATTTCAATGCTATATTCTGACACTGTTAACACACAACATCTACTAGCCCGTTAGTCTGCTGGTTGACTACTCTGTAGTTTGAACTTTACTCTTCTATGACCAAGTAAACCAACAACTAACTCTGCTTGGTTTGTTTGTGTAAGCAGAGTTTAAACCCTCCCACTTCCTGATTGGATTTTGTCAGCTAACAAAACTCATCCAACTTAATCCAGAAAGAAAGTTGATGTTACTTTGTAAAAAATCAGTTCCTACCAATTAATTCTATTTAAATTCGTTACAAAACTAAAATCTCACAAGTAGATCAACTAAATGCTATATAATATTTCATGTTCTCCTAGTAGCTTACTACAACACTGTTTCGCTCCCTTCTTTAGTGTTTCAGCCAAATGGTGATGTATTTAGAAACTGTGAAGTGCTGTGACAACAACTCATGTAAATCTGCAGACATGTTAACTCCTTTATGTTACCTATAGTAGCTCACTAAGAGAACGTTTTAATCTAGAATTTGGACCTTTTGTATGTAGCTTAGAGGGGGAACTTAAAGTATGGAATTTGCAGTTAAAATCCCAGCAATCTAAGAAATGCTGAAAAAGTATAGTTTACTTTTGCACATACGTTCCTGTTACTTCATTGCTGTACAACATAAATCAGGTATGGTGTCAATTTTCAAGTTTCCTGTAAATATTCTATGACAACTAATAGAATCATAGAAACTGCTGAAATAAATACCATGGAATTTTCAATAATTTCCATAAACAACTCAGGTATTTCATAGGTACATTAAAGAAATGCTTTTGTGATTCAATTTCAGGTCTCCGAGCCATTGACTTTTAAACTTGGGTAATCAATGATTTAGAAATTTTGATGGAGGATGAGAATATCTTCCAATGACCATAATTTGTATCAGAAATGTTCACATCCTTTTTATAAGAGCTAGTCTGTTAGAAATCAGTACGAAATTTCCTTGAGGGATAATTTCGTGTAAATGTATTAAGCATACGTTGGGTTAAATTAAATAATTCAGCAACTCAATCAAAATTCATACAGTGCTTTTGAGGACACCTGTTTCAAAAAGTAAGCTTTAAAACGGGCACATTAATAAATATAAAACACATTTTGCATTATTCTTATTTTATGCTCGTTGCCAAGTTTTATCAAAACCGATGTGTTTTTTAATCACGATCCAAACAACAACAATCACGTAAGAAAGGAGTTAAACAGATTCTCTTCTATGTCCCGTGTGATTTTTAACGAGCATTTTGAGTGAACTCTAATATTAGGTTAACTCTAAAAATGCAGTACAAGTTGGAAAAATATAAACAAATTAGCGGTGATTTTCTGTTGGCTTTATTTAGGGAGCACTGCGACTGTCTTGTGCATTTTTATTTATTTTTCAAGACAAATAATCCAACAAAGTTTCAATGAGGTAAATGACGCATAGAACAAGTAGAGTACCCGGTATAGTATTGTTACATGTACTAGATATGACTGATAATTAAGGTGGCTCATTAATTAACGACCCACTGGACGGTAAACTGTTGACCTATAGAGCGGATCCTATGAAGTGTGTTCTCTCATGATTGGTCCTGACCTGTATTCAGTCTCTGACCCATGGACTAATCTGGGTGACCACTGAGCTCCGGACCACTGAGGATTACATGGCCGGCTAGCTATGATTTGATTGAGTCATGGAGTCCAACCTCCAACTGGAGACTTATAATACCTTGGAGCTATTCAAGTGACTGCTCTACTTCTTCTCTGATTTAGAAACACGCTTGTAAGAGATTAGCGATTGATGTTATAGAATGAGTATTCAGCTCTTTAGTAAATTCTACGAGTACGATGATTTTTGTTACATTTCATAATATTTAAACAAGTTTAAGAGATAAAAGCAAAATATGGGAGATACAATGTTTAGCACGTTAGATACAATACATGTGTGTTAGTGAATAATACAATATGTATTGAACATCTCAAAATGTTTGTTATTTTCATGATGTAATTTAGTATTTTCATGCTTACGTAACTGTAGATAGATCAATATAGTTCAATTTAGGGTTTATGGGCCTAGTGCAATAATTGTTTAAAAAATCAAATAATTTGCCTCATAGATACATTTTTGACAGTATATAAAAATGTAACAAAGTAGACTTTAGATTCTAAAAATCTTAGTCCTGTGGTTTAACTTATTTAATCACATGAAATATTTGTTTTTTGAATTTAAACATACTCTTTCAAAAATGCTGTGAAAAGTTTAGAGTACGTTGACAGACTAAGTTCAGTCACAAATTTACACCTGAATTTGCAGTATCACACCAAAATAATACATTTTATTTTAATAAATAGCATTTGCTTAAACTTGTCTTATTACTTCAAAGAAATGGACCTCGCTTAAACATATGATGTTTGTGTGGCACACATGTTGGGAAAAATAGTTCTGCTCCATGGTGTTTAGATAGCATCCATATCACTCTTTTATAAATCGTTAAATGGTCCTCCTTTTGGCCTTTGGGACGCTCTTCCTGATGATATTAGAGGTATTGAGTATTGTGCATACTTCGGGACGAGGGTCACTATCGCACCTCCCCCGGAATTACACCTCCAGAGGCTGTGACGTCACTTTTCAGAAGGTATAACGTCAGATCCTCGTTACGACCTTGGGCTCGTCCAGGCCTTAGAACTACACCCCCGGGAGTGTTATTCAGGCCGTATACATACAGTATAAAACATTGAAAATACAATCCCTGGATGCGTTTTTAGGCATGTACAGCATTGGAACTGCACTTGTCGTGGGTGTTATTTAAACCATGTACGTGTAGAAAATTGGAACTACACCTCCTGGGGGATGTTTTTGAGGCCGTATATATGTGCAAAACCGGAAATATACGTTCGAGAAGTGTTATTCAGGCCGTCTACATATACAAAATTGGAACTATTCCCCTGGGACATGACCAGGACCCCAGGGATATAGAGCTGGTACTGTAGAGTAGTCTGACCCGTTCGTAGGTTGTTGTGGTTTCGAAAATACAGCGTTATGTCTCTATACACTTTTATTCTTCATGGTCCTACTATTCACAGCTATTGTTTTCACAAATTCTATTGTTATTTTACTCTCAGTTTAGAAGCTTCGTCTTTGCGCTACTGTCGAATCTTGTCAAATCGAAAGTTGCTAAACAATGATCTTGCTTAATTCTTCACTCAACTGATAATTACACATACAATATCCGCCGTTACCTACACACAGAACTGCACCAAGGAACACAAGACTTCATTGTACTGTAAACTACCTGGCAAGGTAATTATTCACTTTCATAAAGGCGTGTAAGATAGGAAATCACAAAGCGTTGTACAAAACACTGGAGTAAACATGTAAATTTATAGTCAGTAGCGAGGGGTGGAGGAGATTCTTGTCATAACATGGAAGTTTGCATGGCAACTGTTGGCTGACTTAGGAGAGCAGATGCTTTGATTTATTGAGTTCTTATCTTAATTTCGAGTTATAGTGGCGAAATTATTAGACCCTCGATTTATAAAGGTCAGCAGAACCATACAGAAGTAATTTACTGATCCAAACAATTACAAATTCGAGTTAACAAAGTATTTATAACATATTGTTTGAATTGCAGAGGAGACATTACTATTGACTGTTATGTGAAGGTCAAAGGGATTACAAATTTGATTTATCCAGGATTTTGAGGTTAAAATTCTGTTGTGAAAAGTGGGTGAAAAAATGAAAAGGGATTTGAAAATTTGTCAAGGGTTTTGAGTTATTTAGGATCGGGTTATAAAAGTTAGACTGTATTTCTATTCCCCTATTTTGAACTATCCCATAACATCTCTATATGGTAGGTTACTGTTCAGTTTTCTTGTATTTATGTGTTGCAACAAACTTGTTATGAAATGGCATTATTTCTTGTTATTTTCTCGTGCTATGAGATAGTAAAAGACCATACATATAATCTAAACATCAAAGATTTCCGAAATATAATTACTGTAGAGATCACTCTAGCAATTACGTTAACATTTTAATTGCAGTATACATTAACTATTATTTGATTTGCGTGAACTTAATCAGTGATAGTAAAATACTGTCATCATGTGGAGATAAGATACAATGTATGAATTAAAGGACGTTAAGGTATTTTATATTAGTAACTAAAAGTAATGTACTGATGTAAAGAAGTGAAAAAAGTAGTTTTAATTAACTTTTTAATCAGAAAGTTAAAGCTGTATTAAATACTTTACTTAACCTAGATGCTGTTGGACTATTTAGTTTAAATTAAAACTGATTTCAAAGTGAAACAGTGTGTAAAGGCTCGAAATTGGAAAAGTTAGTGTACGCCACGTCAGTATTTACCCCGCCAGGACTCCGGGCCATGTTGCGCTGCGCCTACACCTCTCCAGACATAATATGCTATAACTTCTGCTCGGTGACGTGTAATCTATAGATTATTGTAACAGTTAGTGTACGCCACGTCAGTATTTACCCCGCCAGGACTCCGGGCATGTTGCGTCGCGCCTACATCACTCCAGACATAATATACTATAACTTCTGCTGGGTGACGTGTAATCTATAGATTATTGTAACAGTTAGTATGCGCCACGTCAGTACTTTCCCCGCCAAGACTCCGGGCATGTTGCGCCGCGCCTAAACCTCTCCAGACATAATATACTATAACTTCTGCTGGGTGACGTGTAATCTATAGATTATTGTAACAGTTAGTGTACGCCACGTCAGTATTTACCCCGCCAGGACTCAAGGCCACATTGTGCCGCACCTACACCTCTCCAGACATAATATACTATAACTTCTGCTGGGTGACGTGTAATCTATAGATTATTGTAACAGTTAGTGTACGCCACGTCAGTATTTACCCCGCCAGGACTCAAGGCCACATTGTGCCGCACCTACACCTCTCCAGACATAATATACTATAACTTCTGCTGGGTGACGTGTAATCTATAGATTATTGTAACAGTTAGTGTACGCCACGTCAGTATTTACCCCGCCAGGAATCAAGTCCGTGTTGTGCCGCGCCTACACCTCTCCAGACATAATATGCTATAACTTCTGCTGGGTGACGTGTAGTCTATAGATTATTGTAACAGTTAGTGATAATTTTAATATTATAATTACATAAATTCATCCATGCACACAGACATACGACTAAAACTAGTATTTATAATTATTTACTTTTCATACATCCAGAAATATCGGCTCATGCTAAATATTTTGGAAATCTTTAAGCATACGTCAAGTTGATTATCCCTATGAACTTGAAATTAAAGGTATATACCAAATCATTAATTAATTTAGTTTCGAAATTTGAATACCGTTGACAAAGTGAAACTTTAAATAAAAATTTCTTTTATCGTTCTAAAAGTCAAAAATGAATGCCTAAATGTTTTAATATAATATATTTGTAATATACACAAATTCCTGCATTTTTATAGTACAAAGCTCTTATTTACCAAGTGTCCCTGTAATCTAGCCAGGAGAACCTCTATCCCATAATTGGCGGCCAAAGATGTATCATTGCAACGTTGAAGACACCATGTTCAGAGAAGTGACATTGTATGATATGACATGCATCAACCAACCCGATCTTGCCTACTTATAAATGAAGTTATTATGAAATTTACATCTGCATCACATTATGTCCTCAAGATATCCTTTAAAGTGATTTTATCTTTTGGGCATGCGTTTCCCAAGGGGGTATAATGTGTAATTTTCCCAAGGGGAAACGCACTCGAGGGGTTGCAAAAATTTCATTCCGTATGTCTGTCTGTCCGTTTGATATGATCTATAGTTCGATCAATTTACTTTAAATTTTGAATGAATCTTCATTTCAATATAAGCAGAGGTAGAGTCATTTTATGGGGTTTTTGACTGAGTATAATTTAAGCCGGTATCACTCAGTAGGCTGTACAGTTTCTCTTTCGTCTGTCGTGAGATGTTCTAATTTTCTGTCTGTCTATAAGTCCATCCGCAGACATCTCAAAAATGAAGTGAACTATAGACTTGAAATTTTACATCCATCTAGCGAAGCCTACATTCTTTGGGCTACATTCCTAAGTCCTACCTTCCTCGGAAGGCGTAAAGGTTTATTTGGACTAACACTTAAAAATCATAATTTTATTTGTTAACAATTAAACAATTTAACACCCTAGTCTTGCATAGTCAGTAGGCACTCAGCTGCTCAGTCCAAATAGCCTGTTAGAGAGATGTCATAAACCAACAAACTCAACAGGACTCGACCCTCAGCTACCCGGATTGGTCGATTAAACCATCTGTTTCAGCCCGCTTGTGAGTTGCCAATAGCGGTCTCCCGGAGCTTGTTCATCTCCTCAACCCCTCTGTCCCACATCCCCCTCTCTTACTCCTCTCCACCCGTTAATATCTTACACCTGACTTGACAAGAACGTTGTTTACTGGCTGACCTATATTTCTGGGTGCATTTCCTAGGTTTCAATCGATTCTTCGCCGACGAGACTTTTCTAATGTAGAGCAGACAAACAGAGTTTATTGTTTGCTGCTTAGGAACTGGCGGAAATGAAAACTGAGAATGTCTACTTCCAAAGTAATAAAACTGAGGTTTATTTTTTAATTATTAACAAAAACATTTAATTTTATTGTTATAAGTTAACTTCAATGTATATAAATATGCATATAGGCTATAGGTGACATCCTAATTATGGTATTCATTCATATAAGTTTAATATCTTTGACTTCACCAACGTAACTAAATATAGTCTGAAATTTAAACGTAAAAACATCAAATATAGTGTGGAACTTTTTAGCGTTTTTTTAAATGTAAAAGTACCCAATCCCACATTGACTTTTATCCAAGCCAGGCATGAGAGCCAACCAGAGTTAACCAGTAAGAGGGTTGAATACAACTAAAATGTGATTTTGATTTTTAGTCAGGTGACTGTATGAATAATTTTTCCATGTTATTAACCGAATGTTTTAACTATGGTATATAAAAAAGAGTATATACCTTACTACAGTTAGTAGTCTATTCTAAATGGTACATTCACACTTCAGGATAGTAAAGACCGCAAGTTTACTCAATACAAGTTAATGGGGAATTTAATCGAGCCTCAGATTAAATTTACTGCAGGATTAAATTGGCCACCGATTAAAGTTCACCGTGGAATAAAGTTGACCAGCGATAGGGTGACTATAGGATTAATAACTTTCACAAGAGAGTCAAGTTCACTAGAGGACTAACCTCATCAAGAAGTTGTTAACTAGGGTAAATAGGATGAAAATGATCTAAAGATTCTCGTTTCGAAAATGAAGTTAGAAGGAATATTTAGTTGTGGACAATTCTTAAATGGAGAAAGTGGTAATATTAGTTTTATAAAAATTATATTGGAGAACGATTACTGTTTATCCTTGGAAATTAAGGGTGTAACATAAATAATTATAAAATTAATTTATTGTTACAGTGTTTAGACTCATGCATTAAATTTCGATATGTTAGGAAACAGACTGAAAAAATTTTCTCATGAATGCTTCAAACTTATTTCCAAACTCACATTAAAATCCTCGTGGTATATTGTAGTTTCTTCATTCCCTAATATAATTACGTGATATCTACAG
Organism: Homalodisca vitripennis; assembly: GCF_021130785.1. Classification (NCBI taxonomy): domain Eukaryota; kingdom Metazoa; phylum Arthropoda; class Insecta; order Hemiptera; family Cicadellidae; genus Homalodisca; species Homalodisca vitripennis. The sequence continues at coordinate 180,070,854 of NC_060207.1, read as the reverse complement.
TAATATAATTTTATCCATTACTAATTATGGCACTTAGCAGTAGTTAGGCATCATGTAATTATTTTTTAAATGAACCAAACCAGAGGTTTTCTTTAAGGTGTCATTAACTTGTGTCATTCAGGTCTCTCAATAGAATTAATTAACGGTGAATCGGCTCCGGGGACAGATTTAATGAAACCCCTTGCGTAAGCAAGACTTTGCCTCGTCTCCTATTCAATTCCCTTTAGTTCGGTGCGAAGCATTTGGAAAGATAATTTATGTGGTCTCGGTTGCTGAACCGTCTGGTGAGGCATTCAAGTTGCTATCCATTGAGTGTTTGATATCAATCTGACATTTAAATACACAATTTAGTGCTATCTCTACATTTTCTTGGTAATCGTAGTCTGAAAATAGTACAGTCTAGTTTACCAAAATAACTTTTAAGACATAACAGTACGGAAAATGAATTGAATTATAGGGAACAACTAGTAACATTATTATATAAATTAGAATAAATAAATTAACTAACAGTTACTAACAAAAATAATCAATCCATTATTGGGATAAACTAAATAAACTGAGAAACCACAGAAGATATTGAATTTGAAGGTATGCTTGATAAATCAAACAGAAGCAAAGAAAACCTATAGCTAATCTGACAAATCTTGACTAACTTTGGAACTGGAAGTATATACGTGAAGCAAAGCTCGTAATGTGCGGTTATAACCACGGTTAGCCGCGCTGAGAGAGCAGTTACAATCAAACACTGTCAGAGAAACTGGATAGGTAATCAGATACAACTCGACTAACTATGTAGCTCGAAATAAATACTGAAGCACAGCTCGTAATGTGTGGTTATAACAACGGTTAGCCGCGCTGAGAGAGCAGTTACAATCAAACACTGTCAGAGAAACTTGATAGGTAATCAGATACAACTCGACTAACTATGTAGCTCGAAATAAATACTGAAGCACAGCTCGTAATGTGTGGTTATAACAACGGTAAGCCGCACTGAGAGAGCAGTTACAATCAAACACTGTCAGAGAAACTTGATAGGTAATCAGATACAACTCGACTAACTATGGAGCTCGAAATAAATACTGAAGCACAGCTCGTAATGTGCGGTTATAACAACGGTTAGCCGCGCTGAGAGAGCGGTTACAATCAAACACTGTCAGAGAAACTTGATAGGTAATCAGATACAACTCGACTAACTATGTAGCTCGAAATAAATACTGAAGCACAGCTCGTAATGTGCGGTTATAACAACGGTAAGCCGCACTGAGAGAGCGGTTACAATCAAACACTGTCAGAGAAACTTGATAGGTAATCAGATACAACTCGACTAACTATGGAGCTCGAAATAAATACTGAAGCACAGCTCGTAATGTGTGGTTATAACAACGGTTAGCCGCACTGAGAGAGCGGTTACAATCAAACACTGTCAGAGAAACTTGATAGGTAATCAGATACAACTCGACTAACTATGGAGCTCGAAATAAATACTGAAGCACAGCTCGTAATGTGCGGTTATAACAACGGTTAGCCGCGCTGAGAGAGCGGTTACAATCAAACACTGTCAGAGAAACTTGATAGGTAATCAGATACAACTCGACTAACTATAGAGCTCGGAATAAATACGTGAAGCACAGCTCGTAATGTGTGGTTATAACAACGGTAAGCCGCACTGAGAGAGCAGTTACAATCAAACACTGTCAGAGAAACTTGATAGGTAATCAGATACAACTCGACTAACTATGGAGCTCGAAATAAATACTGAAGCACAGCTCGTAATGTGTGGTTATAACAACGGTAAGCCGCACTGAGAGAGCGGTTACAATCAAACACTGTCAGAGAAACTTGATAGGTAATCAGATACAACTCGACTAACTATGGAGCTCGAAATAAATACTGAAGCACAGCTCGTAATGTGCGGTTATAACAACGGTTAGCCGCGCTGAGAGAGCGGTTACAATCAAACACTGTCAGAGAAACTTGATAGGTAATCAGATACAACTCGACTAACTATGGAGCTCGAAATAAATACTGAAGCACAGCTCGTAATGTGTGGTTATAACAACGGTAAGCCGCACTGAGAGAGCGGTTACAATCAAACACTGTCAGAGAAACTTGATAGGTAATCAGATACAACTCGACTAACTATGTAGCTCGAAATAAATACGTGAAGCACAGCTCGTAATGTGTGGTTATAACAACGGTAAGCCGCACTGAGAGAGCGGTTACAATCAAACACTGTCAGAGAAACTTGATAGGTAATTAGATACAACTCGACTAACTATAGAGCTCGGAATAAATACGTGAAGCACAGCTCGTAATGTGTGGTTATAACAACGGTAAGCCGCACTGAGAGAGCGGTTACAATCAAACACTGTCAGAGAAACTTGATAGGTAATTAGATACAACTCGACTAACTATAGAGCTCGGAATAAATACGTGAAGCACAGCTCGTAATGTGTGGTTATAACAACGGTAAAGCCGCACTGAGAGAGCGGTTACAATCAATCACTGTCAGAGAAACGTGATAGGTAATTAGATACAACTCGACTAACTATGGAGCTCGGAATAAATACGTGAAGCACAGCTCGTAATGTGTGGTTATAACAACGGTTAGCCGCGCTGAGAGAGCGGTTACAATCAAACACTGTCAGAGAAACTTGGAATTTTCTCAGAGATTATTAGAAGCACACCAGAATTACTGGCAATTATTTATAACTTGACTAAATATGACACTGGAAGTAAATATGAGAGGAGAAGGAAGAATTTGATAGCTAATAAGTAATACATTAAACATTTGAAATAAACATGTGAAGGAAAGTAGATACATGATAGTTGATTAGTTACAACTTAACTTAATATGATACTGAATGTGAAAATTTTCAACACAGCGTTTGATACTAAACTATCCTTAACTTGAGTATATATGACACTTGATAAAAATACATGTGAAGCAGTAGGAAGTTCATAGTTAACATTAACAATAAATTGACTCCTTGTCACACTGATAGTAAACATGTGTAGTAGAGTAGAAAACTGATAGTTAATCAGGTATAAATTTACTAAATTTAACTCTGGAAGAAGTAAATATGCGAATCTTACTAGGAGAGAAATATGAAAACACATTTTGGGGTTGGTAGTTATTAGCATTAGCTCGATTACAAGTTACACTAAAAGTAGATATGATGCAGAGTAGAAACTGATAGTTAATTCGTTACAAATTGACTAAATATGGCTTTGGAAGTAAATATGTGATGTAGAGTAGAAACTTATAGTTAATTAGTCATGAATTATCTAAATATGACTTTGGAAATAGACATGATGCAGAGAAGAAACTTATTATTAATTAGTTACAAATTGACTAAATATGACTTTGGAAGTAAATATGTGATGCAGAGTGGAAATTGATAGTTCATTAGTTACAAATGGATTAAATATGACTGGAAGTAAATATATGATACAGAGGCTAATAGGTTTAAAGTAACTAGATATGGGTTTGGAAGTAAAAATGTGATGCAGAGTAGAAACTGTTAGTTAATTAGTTACAAATGGACTAAATATGACACTAGAAGTAAATATGTAACGCTCAGCCCGTAATGTGCGGTTATAATAGCGATATGCCGCAGTGAGAGAGCAGTTGCAGTGGCCCAGTTGAGGTGGCCTATATCCCCAGATCAATACAGGCAAGCCTCGTGCCGTTGCCGTTGCTGTCTAGGCCTCCCGCGCCGCTCCCGCCTGTGTCCTTGCCCACGTGTTCCAACACGCTTCACATATGAGGAGGTAACATTCAAAAGCTCACATGTCCAAAATTGAAAAAAATCGAGCTGAGCACTGATTATAAACTGTTAGTGAATGTCTTTATGACTACACATCTTTTCCAGTCAAAAGCTCACACAATCTATTTTAAATCAATATATAAATATCACTTTCCAAGCAAAACCTCACTTATTTTATTGACAGTTCCAAGCAAAACCTCACATGTACCAAGAGCCAATAGGAGCACGCCTTGCAGGTCACGTGACCTGTCAAAGACGTGTCAGCTGTTTTTTATAGCTGTCCATCAGTTTGAGGTTATGCACTGTAGATTTTGCATTTACAATAGTAGTCATAGTGTTTTCATGTGAAAATATGGAAAATATTACCTGTGAAAGTGGTGTATTAGTTAAAAATACGTCTCAAGGAAGTAGGAAGAAGTTTAAGAAACCTACAAAGCGTGAAATTGCTAAGAATTTAAGACATTCTGCTCCATCTGGTTGCAATGTTTTTTTACCCCGTGTAAACATAATACTAAGGTATTTCAGTGCTGTAAAGTGCGCCCTCAGGATGCATTGAACTATCGAAAAAACCTGTACTGTTCTTCTAACAAACAACTACAAGATCAAAAAGTAAGTAGACTTATTTCACATTCTGGAGTAAAGCGTCAGAGATCCCGCACAACTAATTGCCTTAGGCCTAGGGCCTACCTAAAAAAAGTAAATCTCACGGGCTTTTTCGGCTCATTACGTGTTTCCTGTGGCTAATGGAAGTAATATCACAGTCTGCAAATCATTTTTTTCTGCACTTAACTAAATTCAAATCAGACAGGGTTAGGCAAATTTTGAAGAAACTTCGTCTTGGCAAGGACTTTGTAGAAAACCGAGGTGGGGATCGAGTAAGTGGTAAGGAGTATTCTAAAGAAAAATTCTGTTAGAGAATTTATAGGTAATTTAAAAGGTTCAGAGAGCCATTACAGCAGGAAAAAAACCAAAAGAGTCTACCTCAGTAGTGACCTGTCAATTAAAAAGTTGTGGACTATTTATGATAGCTCTACAATTTCCCAATGATCTTAAAGTCACAAAATCTATGTTTAGACGTATATTCTGCAATGAGTTCAATATCGGATTCAAATCCCCAGCATCGGACATCTGCAGTTTTTGTGCAATGATGGATAATAAAATAAAAAGCGCAACACCTCATGAGAAGCAAGGCACTTTTTGTCCAAAAGACTATTCACAAAAAAAAAACGCGCTAAAGCATTTTATGAACTCTTGAAAGAAGTTAAAGGCAATGAAGTAACATTATGTTTTGACATCTGCAACAGGTTCAGAGTCTTCCACGAACACCTGTACAACAAGCATTCTATGCAAGGCAGCTGAGCCTATACAATGTTTTGTATTACGTGATGTGAATACAAAGAAGCCTGAATTTTTTATGTGGTCTGAAGAGCAGGCGGGACGTGGATCTACAGAAGTTGGGTCTGCTCTGATAAATTTTTTGAGCTCCTACAAATTCGATGAATCTATCACCCATCTTAGACTTTTCTGTGATGGGTGCACGGGCCAAAATAAGAATAACCATATTTTGCATTGTTTGATGTACTTTTTGGCTAAAACAGGAAGGGAACTTGGAGACAATTTCAATTACTTTTCCTGTCCGTGGACATTCTTTTTTTACCCGCAGACAGAGTGTTTGGCAGAGTAGAAAAGAATATTGAAGAAAAAACCAACAATAATAAATAAAGAGGAATATTTGGAAGAGTATAGGGAAAGTGGGTCCTGTCAAAGTTCTAGCACTGACTGGAATCTAAAGGATTTGTAGAGTTTGGGGGGGAAAGAAGGTTTTCTCAAACCATTAGCTATGATCAGTGAAAAAAAGAGAATATTTATGACAAAGAAAGTATCCTCTAAAGGCACCATCTCAGTGAGGGTAAAAGGCCAACGAATATTTTAGGTTCGAGGATGAAAACCTTAAACAGTTAACCCTACTAAAAAAGGGAATGAATTGGGCAACTATTTTAAAGGCTCCGCTTCGAGAAGTGCCTTTGATTCACCCTATTACCAATGCAAAGAAAAAGGATGTTGATGGCCTATTGAAAATCCTGTTTGGTGAACATTGGGGTAGGGATGAAAGCCTCTCCTGGTACAATGATATAATACACGGAGAAAATACACCAACCATTGAGGAAGAGATCGAGGTGCCCCAGTGTGACTGCCTAGAAGACGATTGTGCGCTTCACATTTAGTGTAAAGACTTATTAAAACACAATGAGAGATTTTCATTTCACTTTATACATGATTTTTTAATTCCTAGAATATAAATTCAACTCTTTAATATTCTTTAAGTAATTTATCTTTTTGGTATTTTAACTTTGTGGTGTTAAATAATATAATATTGTAATCTGTATATAATGTTCTTATTAACCTTTACCTAGACATAAATTTGTGCTTACTTAAGTTTAATTTATCATTCAATTACTGCAAATGAATCCAGTCAAAACAACACAAAATGAACCTCAGTTTCTGAACAAAAGCTCACATGTCCCAAAAGATTCAAACAAAACCTCACATGTCCAAAATTTAAAACCTAAATATTTAGTGAACCTAGCACATTTTAGGCTCGAAAGCTTTAGAAAATGTGTTTTGGGGACAAGGAAAAGGTGTAGGGCAGCTTATTTTTTCTTTCAATTAACAAGGTTGCTGGAGAAGAGTTTTTCTCTTTTCGTGTAAATTTTGATTTGATGGACATGTGAGGTTTTGAATGTTACCTCCTCATATACCGCCACTGACTTTACCTATAATAGGCGGTTTATTCGTTTACTTCAGATTACAGTCACTTATAAAATTCGATATTTTTGTGACGATGTGGAAAAAACTAATGTAGCGGCAACTATCGCGCTGGGGAGTGGACTTGCACCCACTCAAATCCTACTCGGCCCTGCTACTACTCCTCGGCCCTGCTATTACTCCTCGGTCTTGCTATTACTCCTCGGCCCTGCTATTACTCCTCGGCCCTGCTATTACTCCTCGGTCTTGCTATTACTCCTCGGTCTTGCTATTACTCCTCGACCCTGCTATTACTCCTCAACCTTGCTATTACTCCTCGGTCCTGCTACTACTCTTCAACCTTGCTATTACTCCTCGGCCCTGCTATTACTCCTCGGCCCTGCTATTACTCCTCGGTCTTGCTATTACTCCTCGGCCCTGCTATTACTCCTCGGTCTTGCTATTACTCCTCGACCCTGCTATTACTCCTCAACCTTGCTATTACTCCTCGACCCTGCTATTACTCCTCAACCTTGCTATTACTCCTCGGCCCTGCTATTACTCTTCAACCTTGCTATTACTCCTCTGCGCTGCTATTACTCCTCGGCTCTGCTATTACTCTTTTTCGGATGCTTTACGCATCATTCCAACTCTACTTAAGGGCCTTTGGGCACAGTAACCCAAAGAATGCTGTGTATACGTTTTTATGTTATTTAAGATTCATATTAAAACTGGTTTCTATAGCTTTGACTAAAACGTGTCAATAGAATTGTTCTTAATCACTTTCTACAAGTTTAGTGCCGTCTATAGCAATTACAATTAGTTGTTATTTGACTTATTTAACTGATTAAACTCTAATTATGATTTCAAACATATTTAACTCTCTGTTATTTTCCAGGTATACAGATCGTTTCTGCGTCTCTTTTTCAGTGGAAACTGCTAGGTGAGGTACGTATCAGACTTGGATGTAATTTCATATTGGATTATCAAAACCAGTTGAATTGTGGCTGAATTATTTGAGAAATAATGCGCATGTGACAGTATAATTTATGCTCTCAGTCATTTTAAAGACGGTACGATGTGTTGCTATATTATCGACTAAAAAGTCTGTGGTGTCGAAGGGTAACATCTTCTCACTTATAAAGGGTTACACACAACCCGACGCCCCCGGGGGGTGAAATCGGTGACCCCAGATTAACGGCATCCCTCAATTTTGACAGAGTTCATTTGAGACTCTGCGGGGCGCCACTCCGTGCTATATTGTTGCGCTCTTTGTTGGAAGTGATTGTGGTTCTTCTCCTGCATCGCCAGAGTACTCAGTTTAACTTTGAAGCGTTGATACTGTTAGGTGCTATGTTTACTTCGATGATATAATAGGGAATTCGATATGAATAATACACAAAGATGTATTAACTTTGCAGAAACTAAAATGTAACTATTTAATATAAACTCATCCGTGTACTTTGATAGAAAGAGTACTGGGCTCGTATAACATCGCGGCCAGGGATCGATTCAAAGCCAATTATATTTTTAATTACTTAAGCCGTTATCGGTGTTATTCTTGCCCCTCATCACAGAATACTTGCCTCTAATAAATAATAGGTTGACAACTGACCGCATACCACACAACTCAATTTTCGTTTTTAACAATCTTATCTTAAAAATCAGATTATATTAAAAAAAATAATTATTGAGAAATAAATATGTCCGGCCAAATTTTATATTGGTATCTCTAAAGATGTCAAGAAAGATTATATAGTTTAATGTACATTAATAGGAATAAAAAAATGACACTTCATCGAAAAAATTCAATTTTTAAATAAATTAGTCTAGTTGTGCCACTGATAAATTCCAAACTTCTAAATTTATAAGGCAATAGTGCAAGTAAGTTAATCTTATGCATTAAATTCCAGCTAACCCCTATTGCTGGTTTAGCAGCTTATTTTCCCCTAGTGATAGTTTGTCATAAACCTGCGCGTGAACTCATGACTTCGTTATGCATAATACTGTGCTACACCTGTGATAATCCTGCAGCTCTAGCACTATGCATATTTATTGCTATTTATAGTATCACACCCACCTCCATACATACTCGCTGTTATAATCCTGACACTACAAGTTGCTCCAGTATGCGCTAAAATTACCCCCAACGAAGCTGTTTTGTTACTATATAGTAAACATGGGACAACTTTGAAACCACTTTCTTACTTCAGGGCATACAAATAAATTTATAGTTGAAGCTGCCTTAAGTTAAGTTTTAGAACGCAACAATTGTATTAACTACTGTTCTAACATTGTTTTTCATTGGTTTGTATTATATTCTAACGTTTATAATAATTAGATAAAAAAAATACCACAAAGAGTATATGCTAGCAGTAAAATGCGTCAATGCGCTATACATAATTTAATTTCAATTTAGACGAACAATTTATTAAATCCATAATATAGATTTCTTAACGGCTCAAAACGCAGAAATATACTAATAAATTATAATATAATAATAAATAAAAAATTATGGTTGCCTGTAAAGTCGGTTTTACGAGCGAAGATTTTACGTGACAACGTCTTTTTCTCGGTAGAATATTTAGTGATATGAATATTATTAAATTGCACAATAGGAACAAGGAATTGAATGAAAATAAGAATTGCACAAATTTTAACTATAGAAATATATTTTGTTTACTAAAACATTGTACATAATTTGAAATTAATTAAAATTCGTTATTGTAAATGGTAAAGTTGAATAAAACATTTACTAAAATTGGAATTTGAAATTCTTGCTAAACACAGTTAAATTCTAACTCCGCGCGTGGTGATTGGTCGGTTTAGTTCGTTTGTTTGGTCGCACTGTTATGACAGGTTAGAGGTTATAATTTGTTATTTTAAATGTTTGACTAGCAATACGCGCTGTTTCTTCTCAATCGACTGAATTACGATTGATTGCAGAGTGATTTAAACTAATAATTTACTTAACACTATCAACATTTGTCAATAGTATGACATAACCTATAAACTCAGTTTCTCAACTTTTGTGTCAATCTAACAATTAATTGTGTTAATCAATCAATCATAGTTTACGATAATGAAATATCAGTGTACAATTATTTACCTTTATTGTTGTAGTTGTTGTAAATAACGAATCTAAGCACTCCACATTTTCACGAATAAACATAGTTATCTGCTTTATCCCGTGCGGCGGACCCACAGTTATCTGCTTTATCCCGTGCGGATCCCGTGCGGCGGACCCACTGGACGGGCATCGTAACGTTACCGGGCGTTACACTTTTTCATGAGTGACTCCGAGCCGCAACCTAATTTAAGACGTTGTCACGTCAAAATATGTGGCTTAACGTTTTCAGTCTAAAGTCCTTCGGAACATCCTGGAAGCTCCGTGGTATATAACTAATCAATTAATACATCAAGACACCAAAATTCCCACAGTAAAAGAGGAAATAACTCGCTACAGCAAGAAGTACCAAGACAAGCTGTATTCTCATCCGAACTACCTTGCGATGAACCTGTTGGATAATAGTGCGTCAGTTACACGTCTGAAGAGACACTCAATCCTGGACTTACCTCTTAGGTTCTAATTTCAAACTTTCTTGTTTATTTGTGTTAGCTCTATCGCTGGATAGAGTCTAACTCGTGTTAATTTATTATTTTATCTAATTTACTTATTGTTCTAAGAATGTCTGAACAGATTGTAAATAAAATTGTAAAAAAAAATTTACAGATTTAATTTTAGTCGTTTTCTAATCTGATATAGATCAATTCTTTCATTTTAAAATCCAGATATAATAATTGACTAAACATTTACCGATGTAATTTTATATCACAAAGTAAAATTTAAAACGCAAAAATAGACATTTTAATGGTGAGGTGTGGATAAACATCAGAAATTTGAGGAAAAAGTGGCAAATACAACCGATATTTGCCCAAATATCAGGCACTAGAAAATTACATATTAACATATTCTAATAGAGAAATGAGGCATTGTAGTAAGGCTGTAGAGAAATTAAAAAAATGTATATTCCCTACTATGTCTATATGTCATCCGAACACCTCAAGAGTAAACCTGACTTGATTTTCGCAACCTCAACTTCAGCAACCTGAGCGAAACCTGTTACGTGACACGTAGAGTTTTGTACTCCCACCTTGTTTCCTTTTGTTTTCCTACTTAGTAGAGTGATTTTTTTTTAACTCAATCAAGCAGTTTTTAGGACAAAATCTAAAAAATAAACAATTCTTGAGTTTACTTTCGAACACGTGCAACGATTGTATCACAATTTGACATTTTCATGAATGTTTTAATAATGTTTGGTAAGTTATATGGGTTAACAGTCATTTAAATTGTTTGAATATAATTCTAGTATGTTTTTAAATTTATTAAAAAATTTTTGATAGGCGTTACGCTAATAAAAGCTGTATTGAATTATATGCATAGGATTCTTAACAGTTGAGCCTGTTACATAGAATTAAAAAAAAAACTGTAAATGTTGTGTGGCTCTCAAGATTTGTATTATTCTTGAAATTTCCAATTACATATTGTATTGTATGTTGGGAAATTAGCTCCCATCTCATAAGCGATTTTGTGCTGTGAGAAGAATCAATAGACTTATTAGGTATATAGTTTAGATGTTGTCACGCATGCACGATAGTTTGTGTATGTCTTCATGTCCGAAAATGCGTGTATGTATTGATAAGAAGAGTTCTGTGTTGGGTTAATTGCATGCTACGAAGACGGTCACAAAGATAAGAAACTAAGAAATGGGGACCATCAGTGCGTGTTAACAAAGACATAAACCCTGCTACGTAAATTAAACAATCACATAAAGTTGCACGTGGAACCCCTCTGCCAAGGTCAGGTATGCTGAAGGTTTTGGAATTATCAGTGTTAACAAAGACATAAACCCTGCTGTGTAGATTAATAATCACGTAAAGGTGCACGTGCAACACTTTTGCCAAGGTCAATAGTGCTGGTGGCTTGGAAACTATCAAAACGTACTAACAAAGACATAAACTCAGTGCAGGTGTAGGTTAACAATCACATAAAGTTGCACGCGAAACTCCCCTGCCAAGGACAGGTATACTGGAGGCTTGGAAACCATCAAACCTACTAACAGACATAAACCCTGTAATGTAGGTTAACAGTCACATAAAGTTGCACGTGGAACTCCTCTGCCAAGGTCAGGTGTGCTGAAGGTTTTGGGAATTATCAGTGTTTAACAAAGACATAAACCCTGCAATGTAGGTTAATAATCACGTTAACTGTGCACGTGCAACACTCCTGCCAAGGTCAGGAATACAGAGGGCTTTAGGAAACTATCAGTGTGTGTTAACAAAGACATAACCCTGCGATGTAGGTTAATAATCACGTTAACTGTGCACGTGCAACACTCCTGCCAAGGTCAGGAATACAGAGGGCTTTAGGACTATCAGTGTGTGTTAACAAAGACATAACCCTGCGATGTAGGTTAATAATCACGTTAACTGTGCACGTGCAACACTCCTGCCAAGGTCAGGAATACAGAGGACTTTAGGACTATCAGTGTGTGTTAACAAAGACATAACCCTGCGATGTAGGTTAATAATCACGTTAACTGTGCACGTGCAACACTCCTGCCAAGGTCAGGAATACAGAGGGCTTTAGGACTATCAGTGTGTGTTAACAAAGACATAACCCTGCGATGTAGGTTAATAATCACGTTAACTGTGCACGTGCAACACTCCTGCCAAGGTCAGGAATACAGAAGGCTTTAGGACTATCAGTGTGTGTTAACAAAGACATAACCCTGCGATGTAGGTTAATAATCACGTTAAATGTGCACGTGCAACACTCCTGCTAAGGTCAGGAATACAGAGGACTTTAGGACTATCAGTGTGTGTTAACAAAGACATAACCCTGCGATGTAGGTTAACAGTCACATAAAGGTGCACGTGGAAAACGTACCAAGTTTGAATGTCTTATTTCTTGATTTTGAGGACAGATTATATTAATGGAATTTAACATAAAGCATTGCGCATTGATTTCCTAATATATTTTTTACAATACTGATGACCTGTTACTGAACGTTAAGTGTATGTTTCAAGAACATTATACGTTTAATTGGTCATTTAAATAAAAAGTGAACTTTTTTAATATATTCAATATATCAATTATTTACTGCATTTAAAGTTTAAGTAAGTTTTATTGTACAGTCCAGTAGTTATTGTTGTTGCAAACAGTTAAAGTTATTAGTTTATCCAAAGTTTGTGAATTTTAATTGACTGGATCTATATCAATCAAAACAACTGTGTGTTTGTATTATGTTATTAAATGTAAAATAACGCCACAATTTTACTCATAAATTAATTTACTCCAATCTTTCGTTAGTTATTATTTAATTGAGAAAGTAACGATGATGATTATTACATTAACCTTCAGAGCTTTTACATCTTTTATTTCGTTTGTAGATTCTACGTTACAATGTTTTCTACCTTTGTTTGAAGGTTATTTTTGACGATTGAAAGATTGTGAAGGAAACAGGATTATTCCGGACATTTGCCATCGTTCAGTGAAACAAGAAATCAGTAACACTACATTTCGAGATCTGCAATCTGATCTCTTCTTCAGGTAAAGAACTAACCTAATACATAATAACAAATTAGGTTATTTATTGTAACCTAGTTAGTAATAATGTATTAGGTTAGTTCTTTACCTGAAGAAGAGACCAGATTGCAGATCTCGAAACGTAGTGCTATTTATTTCTTCTTTTCTACCTATTCATCGTATTTTAGTGGATAAAACTGTCGACATGATATTTGGTAAAAACTGACAAATTTATGATTGGACTAGCATACCAACTAAAATGCGAGCTTCAATACCTATTTTGAAAAACTATTTTTTATTTATTTCAAATCATAATTATACTTTGGTGGAAGATTAATTAATTAATTTCCGGTTAATTAATCTTCCAGTTAATTTCATTTTCTGGTCATAAAATACAATTTAGGACTAGACAAAGTCTTTGGTATTATCAAACCATTGTTCATGAATGTCCCTCAAGAATCGCTTATGGGCTTGCTGGCACGGCTAAACACTTGGGCTAAGAATCAAGTTGGGAACCTGCATCATGATCTACAGTAATCATGGAGGACCGTCGATAAAGACATGAAACTAGCCTAAAAGAGACGGAGCGTCTTCATGACATCACTAAATTATAGTTGGCCAGAGGAGGACTTAATACAAGTGAGAAAGAAAAGAGGTTGTTTCTAAATAAATTTAAACCCAGCTGACGGAAAATATTTTTAGGAGGATTGACAGAAAATTCGGGGTGTCACCAGTTGATAACTCAGCTCAAAACTAAAATTAACTTTCGAAAAGGTACTAATCGAGGGTTATAGTGGGTCTTATAGTGTGTCCATCCAGATGCATATTCTATAATGACTGAAAATGCATGTATTCAGAATCATAGGAGGGGGATAAAAACATGAATAATGTGATGGACTTCAACGTTTGGCACTAGAATGTCCGTTATCTACTCGTACAATCTAAGTCTGACATATTTCCTTCCCTGTACAACAACTATATTTCTTTCATAGCCGCCAATGATGTTTTATTGTTATATATAACAAAATTTAATTTCTTGGTTTTCAGTATTATAATTCTATAATTACTAATCTATTTTAAGCTCAACCTTCAAATTCAAAATAATCTGATTTCAATACTACGTAGCTCTCAGGCACGAATGTAGAAACTGCTGTTGTCTAAATGTAATCTCTCGAGCGATTTATTCCTCGATGAAAATAGTCCAAGAGCTATCCTGTGCTCTAACTAGAGGCAGTATTCGACTTACACAAGTTTTACATTCCTTGAATATTTGGATTTAAAGAAATTCAGGATAAATAAAATTTAGGGCTAGTAGAAAAGCCAGCGTTAAATTTACAAAAAACCGCCACTTCTTGGTGGGTACTTGATAAAAAGTGTAACTAATTTATAAATTCTATAAAAGGAAAGCTTCTAATTGTCTCTTTTACAAAATAAAATAAAGTACATGACAATATATTTTATGAAGTGGTAAGTATTTATCACTGCTATTCGGGATGGCGGGAAATATATTTAGCTCAATACGATTCCACCATGCAGATTTCAATTGATTTCGAAGGAATTGAATTGCATCAATTCAACACGCAAGTGATGAAGTTGAGAGGAGTTATAAATATTGATTAGAGGTTGCATTGTTTCTCGGCAACGATAAAACGCGGGATTCATTTGGAGCGTGAAATCAATCGCGTCGGGCACAACAGACCGGAGAGTGTTGGACAATGGGTAGCGAGTTGAACACTGAACAGGTCGATGTGAGTTTCACACAAACTTGTCTTATTCTGAACATTCTGTGTGATAAGACTGGCACTAGTTGTTATTTGTTTCCAGTGTTTGATCTTTGTTTACGTAATCTTCTAAACATTAATGCGGTGTTTTACGGTTGTTAGAACACTAATACTCGTTCCTGGAGTCCATCACGGTGTGACTGATCATGAGATTTTTCTAAAACGTTTTGTTTTAAAAATTAAAATTTAGAGTCAAATTTGAGACAAACGAAAAGATCTCTTCTACAATAATAGTTTGAAACCACTTGATAATGGACAACTTGTTACACTCTTAAACTAATATAGTATTAAACGGTTTCAGAATGGGCAAAGTCAACAACGAATCCAATTCTTTAGAAAGTAAACAGACGAGGAAAGGAGAAGTTTCAGACATTTTGTGAAAACACTCTGCCGGCAAGAAACCCTGTTTGGGTCGACTTAGCGGGTTTGGCCGGATTCAGGAAATCCCTGGACGGATTACCCGGTGCTTCCACTAAGTTGATTGTTTTCTAGAAAATAGGAAATTGTTCTACTTTGAAATGATTTGTTTCCAGCTAGCCAAATAGTGAAAAATCGTAAATGATTATGATATTTATACTCGCTCAATTTATTCAAAGATAATTCTCTTAAGTCGTATATGTCAAGTGGATCATTGATTAGAGGGTAAGCAATCGTGCTGAGTATTCTGTGGCGGAGAACCTCTCAGATAATCTGCCTTAATGTTACGTTACCCCATTAATTACTTATAGGTGTCCACTTACATCATACTCCAAAAATGGATTCTCATAAAACTGTCCACCTTAGTTATAGTTATTTATTCTAATGATACTGTTTACAGTATCCGAAATTAAATTATTAGTCAGGTCCTTTAAACGATTACCTGACTGTTAGAGAATGTATCAACTTTTTCAGCTGTGTGCGTGTTACCCATGTCACCCCCAGTAATACTCAAGTGACGGCCGGGCTTGAGGGGGGGAGGGGGGGATTGTGTACACCTCGAGATTAAAGGCATCCCTCAAAGTTTGACAGCTTTCATTCCGTTCCTCCCCGATAGAAAACCGATCTTCCACACGAAGCGTTTTATTTCCCTGGAGCAATCGTTGCCATATCGTTTCGAGGTGTTTTCTGTTTATATAGAACACTAAAAACACTGATATAATTTCTATCATAACAATTATATAAGAATCGCCGCTGATTTAACTAATACACCTAAATATTTTTCTATAAATTGTGTAAATATATACTCGTCCCAGTCTTTTAAACATAAAGTTTCTTTATATTTACTCACATTAAATTCGTTTTATCTAAGTAATCTGAAATGTATCTTATCATAAATATACTGTAACTCGATGTATTGCCGTGTTAAGATATTCCTCCAGGATTTAATGAGCTGTTGTATAAATCGGAAAATAAATTTAGAATGTTATTAGAATGATTCAGACTTTAAAAAATGTTACTTGTGTAACAAGAGGATATATCTCCTGAATAATCTCGATGATGTTTACTTGGAATCCTGTATATGTATATACTGATGTTACTTGTGTAACAAGAGGATATATCTCCTGAATAATCTCGATGATGTTTACCTGGAGTCCTGTGTATGTATATACTGATGTTACTTGTGTAACAAGAGGATATATCTCCTGAATAATCTCGATGATGTTTACCTGGAGTCCTGTATATGTATATACTGATGTTACTTGTGTAACAAGAGGATATATCTCCTGAATAATCTCGATGATGTTTACCTGGAGTCCTGTGTATGTATATACTGATGTTACTTGTGTAACAAGAGGATATATCTCCTGAATAATCTCGATGATGTTTACCTGGAGTCCTGTGTATGTATATACTGATGTTACTTGTGTAACAAGAGGATATATCTCCTGAATAATCTCGATGATGTTTACCTGGAGTCCTGTGTATGTATATACTGATGTTACTTGTGTAACAAGAGGATATATCTCCTGAATAATCTCGATGATGTTTACCTGGAGTCCTGTATATGTATATACTGATGTTACTTGTGTAACAAGAGGATATATCTCCTGAATAATCTCGATGATGTTTACCTGGAGTCCTGTGTATGTATATACTGATGTTACTTGTGTAACAAGAGGATATATCTCCTGAATAATCTCGATGATGTTTACCTGGAGTCCTGTATATGTATATACTGAGCAATGCCAACAGGACTCCACCCATTTTCCGGAATTGAATCGAAACATCTCCTCCAACAGGATCGGAAGATTATATCAAAATAAACAACACCAAGAATATTCTGCCAAAATATCCTCTTGTTATAAGTCATACTCGTATTTAAAAAGTCTGAAACATTCTTATTTTATTTTCACGCTGTATGTATATGTTATGATTCTTTATTAAATAATATTAGCTGAATTTCCTTTGAAGAAATGTTTATCTTCATAAAAGGTACATGCTACCCAACATTAGTTTACGACGAGTTATTTTTAGAGACAGAACTGTTTAATGAAAAGTAAACGTCAAAAGTCAAAACTATTTTTTAACATTATTTTTTTTATTTGCACGTTTAGTGTGAAAATAATGTACACTGCTTGCTTTTGTATAACTAATAATATTTATTGTGATTATTATTGTGCACAAAATCAACCGAAATAACAATTTTGAGGTTTTGTGAAGGAACAGGATTTTTCCGGACATTTGTCATTGTTTCAGTAAAAAAGATCAATAACACTATGTTTCGAGGTCTGCAATCTGATCTCTTATTCAGGTAGATCTCTACTTCCATCATCAAAAACAAACTTTAAACAAAGAATTTGAGGTTTTGTTACATAATCGACTATTTCAAAAAAAAAAAAAAAAAAATTGGATAAGCCAACATTACGGGTGTACAGAAAAGTATTTTAAAGACTATTTTGTTGATAACTGGCGTTTTGTAACTTCCAGGCATTGAACCACCAGGTACTAGGAGGCTTCTAGTCCCTTGTAAATTATCTATATGAAAACTTAACCTCGAAAATATATTCTAAGACTACTCAGATATTCACCGATCCAGTCTCTAGACAAATTCTTCCTCCTTTCTGGAACGGCTTGTGTATGTTTCACATGATATCTGAGAGATGTCTGAGAGATTGTAGCACAGATAACCTTTGGAAAATCTGGCAATTTATGTATATAACCTTCGCACTCTAGTATCATAATTTCTAGTCTTTACGGACTGCCGGTCTCCTGGAGTCTGGGATGCCTACCCGACCTTTAGAAATTCCAATTCTGGAGGATCCTAGCATGCAAAAGATTGTAGCCTGTATTATCTTCCGCACCCTTAGTGTTTCCGGCCCCTAGTAGTTCCTTTAGTCTTTAAGGACTTCTCAACCTCTGAATGCGCTCTAACTTTGAAAAATCTTAGCTTCTGAAAATTTTGGACTAATTTACATTCTGGTGCAACAAAATGTTCTCTTAAGTTAATAATGCGTCTACAGATAGCACCTATAACGAAAAGTTTATCTTTAGACAATAAAACTAAAAGGAAAGTAATCCATCACTAATCGTATGGGTTTGCCACCTCTATCCATAAGAATTTTCCCTCTCAGAAACAAGGTGAAGAAGAAACCAAAAATTCTCCCAAGTCGCCTTGTGGAGGCAGTATCGGATAGAAATAGTAGTGGGTTTCCGTGTGGTCCTTCAAACATTTATGTGGGAATAGGAACCTTGTCTATTAAAAAGTCCTAATGCCCAAATCATTTGGTAGCCTGCTTGACCTTCCATCACAATATCCCCCGGCCTCTTGAAGTCTTTAAGATTTATATATTACCTCTTACTTCCTTGTGCATAAAGGTTTCTGGTCGTTGAAACGGCATTCACTTATCAATAATTTTCTGACTCATGGACCCACTTGTACTTTACATGTTTCATAACTGCAGACTTTATTAAGTGTAGCATTTAGAGCATCTAATCATTGTGAAAGACCAGATGAAATTAATTATACCATAGCGGTCAAAACTAGTTGAGTGAAATACAATTTTGGAATAGTGTTACAAATTCTTTATTGATTACAATCAATTGCTTAATTTATCAAATTATATATCTGTGGCGTATTTAAAAAAATAAATTTACTTGTTTGATATTGTAGATTTATGTTTCCAGAAAACATCAGGATTTAGTAGTATGCTACTTGAATATAAACACACCGCTTTAAGCTTGGATAAAATATAAACTCTATTTATCTGACTAGAACAAACCAGTCCAACTTCAATTTCCAACGGATATAACTTTGTTATTGACTTCATCTGAAATTTACGATCTAATCTAGTATGTCATTACTTGAAAGACTAGTACACGGAAATACGATGCATTATACAGTAAGTAGTTTCCATTCCCCATAAAACATTGTCTGATAGTGATTGTGCCATCAGTTTCTCGACAAGTTTGAGATCGTATTTCTCAAATTCTCGTAGTAACTTATTCCCGATAAAGTGCAAATTACTGCTTGTAAAGGAAACAGGATTTTTTTCGAACATTTGCCATTGATCAGTGAAACAAAAAATCAGTAAAACTACGTTTCGAGATCTGCAATCTCTTCTTCAGGTAAATAATTAACCTGACACATAATTACAAATTAGGCTAAAATAAACAAATAATCATTATTTTACTGCTTGATTTATGTGCTTTAATCATTTTCGAAAAAGTTGCTATTTAAATAAAACAACTCCTTTTTAAATTGCCCTTGCCCATCATTACCATATTTAATTCAATGTACCAACGAATTTCTTAGCAATTTCAAAGTAAACGTGCCTTTTCATTTTCTTGACCTTGATTTGACAAAGAACTCCCTATTAGACCGAGAACTTCTAAAATATTGAATCTTTCAAGTCCTAGGAGCTTACAGAAATCGCTGCTGCCAGTGGCCGGAAACATCTAGAGGTATATGTACATCCCTGAATCCAGTATGTTCTTGAAGTTGGAATCTCCCAGAGGATAAAAGCTTTTAGAGTTGCAAACCGAGATCTCACAGAGGCTATGAGCAGAATAGAGCTGTAAGAGAGCTATCTGTTCTATGAGCAGATGTTTCTGAGACTAAGAGCTATCACATATAGGAATTCCTGAAACCTGGATTCCCATATGTAAAGATTCCCAGATACCGGGAAATTCTGTACGACAAAGCTAAACAAGGCTGGAAGTTTCCTTATTAATCGAAAGCTTTCAGAAATGTGAGTTCCTTAGGTATGCGAATTCCAGGCAATCGAATATCTCGTCGAGGAAAACCATGTCTTGCCGGAAGTTCTATGTGGTTGGAAATCCTCACCTTACGTAGTCAGAAACCTTTTAGACACTGGGTTATACCATCCAAAGTTTGAGATATCTCAGAAATCGGTAGATGTCATACGCCAAAACCATTTCAAACGAAAGCCTCCAGAGATCGAATGATTCTAAAAAGGTCGAGATAACGCAGACACTACAAGCGTCTAAAAGATGAACGTTTTAAAAAACTGGAAATTTACAGAGTCGAAAGTGTCCCAGAGTCAGGAAGCATCCATGGACCGAGAGTGCCTTGAGACCGGAAGTAAGAGAGCGAAGGCTCTTAAAGCCTCATATACTATACAGGGTTATGTTATGAACTCCACATTATAGGGCTATCTTTATGTTAGAATAATAAATTGTAAAATAAAACACAATAAATACCGATGTTTTTTAGTTTTATTCATTGTGTTATAAATTTACGACATAATTTGCTAATTAAAAAAAGTCAGTGCAAACACATTGGTTAGTAGAGTGAAACGCCGCCAACCGCATCAGAATACAACGATCCAGTCAGAAATGGCAGCGCATAATGTACTTCACAATGTGTACCTAAAACAACCCGCCATTTCTGATTGGATAAACCTTTTGAGATGCGGTTTTGCGGAATTCAACTCTACTAAGTGAGCTCTTTCAAATGAGGTATCACTCGACCCATGCTTCAATTTAAGATTTCCATGTTTTCCTCTGTGGGCCGTCCACCCATGGTTGGTATGTCATGGTAATACCAAGAAAGAAAATAGTTTACATAGCCATATAACACTGTGCAAAGTTTATAGATGTTATCACCTATTGTTTTTAAAATATTAAGCCGTACCCATACTTTTTCAAACACCCTGTATAATGTGCTTTAGTGAGTACGCCACCGAAAAAAGGATGTTAAATACTCAGAAACAATTTGTCATGCAACCTACGATGGGAACCGATCTTAATCTTGGTAAGTTCTCATTTATCGTTGAAAGTGTTAAATCAATTCTGGCTGTCTAAAGGTAAAAGGAGTTGTATAACCCATGTATTTAATTTATTATCAAAGTTGTTTTGAAGAAAACTGACTTTTTACTTACAAACAAATAATCTGTTTATTGGTTGTTTTTATTAATTTTGGTTTGATAGTAAATGATTTTAAGAAGATTTAAAATAGGTGTTTTTAAACCTGATAAAGATGAGAGTATAGGACCAACTTAGGGTTGAAGAAATTAACGGTAATTTTCTATCTCATAACATCATTTATATGAAGGTCATCTTTCGGACGCTCACCTACGGTAAGTGATACCATAATCCAGTAACACCAAGTTTCGAAATCTGCAATCTGATGACTTCTTAAGGTATCTAAGTACAACACATATGAGTTGTATTTTTGTTTATTGCAACTACAATCTAGGTCAAAATGACCCAATCATACCGAAGCGTTCTTCAAGCACAAGTCCATAATTACAAATCCATGAACACTATATCTAAAACGTGAAACTCATAAAATCAAAACAATTATTAAAATGTAAATAAAAGAATGCTGTTCACAATATGTCTGCAGTGATCATCCACTCACTGTCAATTGATCAGAGGTTAATAATAAATGGCGATCGTCACGGTAGAAAGAAACAAAATGGCTGCACAACAGGAAACGGAAATAAGCCTTTTTTAATATAGGTTCTTCATAGCTTTTATAAAAAAATAATGTGCCGTAAAAAAAGCTTTATGATGATTTCTTTTTTTAAATGATCAATGCTATAACATATTGTAAACACGGAATAAATGTTTTCCTTCTATTTATGTAACAAGATGTTTATAAAATATTCGTATGGATAAGACCATAACGTCTGTAAGTGGGTTAACATTCATATGAAGGTATGAGCTGCATCCAGCTAGCATTATTGATTCTGAAGTACTGTATAGATATCCCACATTCAACCTTACATAATAATGTGCCCACTGTGAGCAATGTGGACAAACTTCTTACAAAAATTATACCATTATTGATATTTAAGTTTGTTTCTTTTATTGATATTAGGTTTCTATGTTTAATAAGTTTAAATGGATCTTTTCTAGTTGTGTAACACTTACATAATATTTAATCTATTTTGATTTTGTATTTATCTGTCGGCTATTTATGTAATTAAATTGCATCCAAACAGAGTTAAAATATTTGTAGTAGGTGAGAAGTTTATCCAAGCCGCTTTATTTTTTTAAGTTTTAGACTGTTTTATATATTTTACTTAAATTTGGCCATATTCGTCAAGATATATTATTGAGATATCTGAATATAAGTATATATGTAAATTAATAATAAAGTAAATACTTTCAAACTTATTTTTTAGATAATCCTTTTGAAAAGAAGTTTGCGCATTTTCTAATAAAATTGAAAATTATTCAAAAGGTGTAAAAGGAATAAAACACTTATTATTAATTATAATTAATTTATAGATATACATACATATTTCCCTAAATTATCAATATTGGGCATTATATGAATGCAATATTCATATAATGGCATTTAGAGCCTTCAACAAAAATTTCCGAATGCATATGACAAGTTTAGACTTTTAGTACACACGGATTAATCAGAAATTATAAAATTAATTATAACTAAAAAAAACTCAGTATAAAATAGTATGGAATATGCACACTTGAAAAATCAATACATGAACCCAACGAGAAAAGCTAGAAGGAAAGAACAACTGTTTTATACGATCTATAAAATGTGTAACGAAGTAGGATATAAAATAGATTAAGTGACGTTTACTGCAGTAAAACTTACGATTATCGACAGTTTATCAGCAAAAGTGCTTGACAGAAACTGGAGCAGATTACTTAGTGATAAAATAAACCTTTTGTGCTTCACATTACATCCTGTACCTCTTAAAAGATCCTATAATATTAATGGTTAATTACTTCGAGTTTCTAGGTGTAATTAAACTGTAATGGCTTACCTGTTAATTTGTCTCTATCAGTATATATAAGCTCATCTTTTTTAAGCCCCAAGGAGATATATAAACACTCATAATGACAGTAACAATTCCAGTTTTTAAAGAATTGTTCTATATCGAGTTATACCCTAGATACAAATACACGACAGAAAATTCTACAATTGTTAAAACCGATTAATTGAGTCTTTATTGTGTGTTTACTGTTGCACAAAGTAAAATAAAGGAAAACGAATTGAAGTTTTAATTTACTACAGATGGCTTACCACGTTATTCAAGCCGCAGGAATACATTCGCTTGGCTGAAATCAGTTGACAATAATTATAGTAGTTATCGTTCTTATTTCTATGATTCGTTTTACGATATGGCTCCTACACTTCTCAGTGTATTACACGGCCATCTTGAAAACTGAATATACATCAAAAACGTCTAAAACCAAACATGTTTATGAATGGCCCGAAATGTTAGAATTGTTAACAATTTTACCTTAGAATGTGTAAGATCTGAGGTAAATGTAGATACTTTGGAAATTATGAATGGTGCGCTTCTCATTGAAACCGTAAAAAATATAAAGGTATTTGAGAACAAAAATAGTTAAACATTATTTTAATGTTGGAAGTAATAATTATATCATATCATGAAACAGTCGATATGATAATTTTCCAAATAGCTTATGTAAAGCCTTGTGTAAGGTACTATGTAAAATTAATTTAGGACTATAATTTTAAAATGTAGAGATAGTTAATATTACGTTCCTATGAAAGGTGGAGGATCACGTTTAAAACGTGATTCTTGGTTGAGCTCGTAAAGGTTAATGTTGATTAATTTTAATTCGGATTTTGAATGAGACTTTCTCGTGAATTCTCGTAAATAGTTTTGTTCGAATACATTAATAATTAACATTATAAGCATAAACATCAAAAAGACATAATTTGTCAAATTGAAAAAAACTTTGAAGTCTATTATGGTCGAAAAAACGTAATATTTGTTCAAGAAACACTATTATGAGAGAAGGTATTTGAAATAAGCAATATTTCTATGCAACCCATCGGAAATAAGTTGATAATCACAAATTACAATTTTTACTGTGACCCAATATACTATTATGTATAGAAATATAATACTTTTAAAATATTATTCCTGCAAACAGCACTTAATATCAACAGTTGTATATATTAATTTCATTACACTTTAATGTTTTGGGATAACGTTTCGGTCTAGATATTTTATAATTGAATTGAACAACGACAACTTAAAAGAAATATTGAGTCCTGCAGTCATGTTGGAAAACTAACCTTTTAGGTGAGCGTATGATAGAGTTTGAGTCAATAATGCAGAAGCCTCTGCCAGTTTGACATTTACTTAGTTCACGTCTTCATATTTTATTCATTTCCAACGCTGCTTATTTCTTGTTCTCAAGATTTTTTTCCAGGATTCTGAGAAGTTTATTTACTTTGGTGACTTTTTTAACGTCTTCTCGTTTACTATGTCTACGAGAAATGGTAATGAAAATGTTTTATACACATCAATTGTACTGTATATTGATAAAATGTACAGGGTATTCAACAAAATTGTCATACTTATGTAACTGATAGTACTTATGATTTCAAACAAATATACCATATAAAATTGTGTCGATAAATGTGTCGTTTAGCTGTTAGCCGACTTTTTATATTTAATATAAAAATATATAGAGTAGATGTTTGTAAACACTATTATAGAGTAGATTTTTTGTTTATGAGGAGTGCGGGATTAATTTAAACAAGAAGGGGAGGCGTTTTTAAAGTGATTTTATATTACATGTGGTAAGACGTGGGTACATTACTACACCCCTGACTCAGAAATAGCAAATAGGAAATGGCGAAGAAAGGATGAAGGTTGCCCTGTGAAAGCCAAACTAGTCTCTCTGGTGGAAAAGTCCTTCCAACGATATTTGTGCACTCTATAGTACTTTTATTGATCAATTTTCTACACGATCAACGTACAGTGAATGTGACTTACTACTATCAGTTTTTTTTAAATCTTCGAAAGCCTGCTATCGAAACAAAAGATGAGAAATGCCCTAAGAGATGTAATTTTCCTCTATTACAATGCCAGGATTCTCACCACGGCTTTGACAAGGATACACTGAAATAAATCGGAAGATTGAAAAAACATTAGACGAACTAGGAAAGAATATTGGAGCTACGGGAAGGATGAGGGCCCTTACCAAGAAAATGAGAATCCAAAAAGGCCACGTTACAGTGTAGGTCGTATTAAAATAAGTTTATTCATGAAAATTTGTTAATTTTTCGAAAATTTGCGTTTTTTTACATCATGCACACTTATCTTTAAAAAAGACTAGAACAAACGCTTTGCACAATGTTTACAATGTTATAACATAGTTCTGTACACAGAAATGTTTGATGTAAATTAAAAAAACTTTAATCCTAAAATTTTATTTATTTTTTACTTTTAGGTTTCAAAGTAAAATTTTAAAAATCTTGAGTAAGGTATTATGTAAAATTAATTTAGGACTCTATAATTTTAAAATGTAGAGATAGTTGCTTAAGCTTATATTATGTTTCTATGAAAGGTGGAGGATCACGTTTAAAACGTGCATCTTGGTTGAGCTCATAAAGTTAAGTCGATAAACTTACTTAAATTAAGTATATAATAGTATGCGAGGAATATTATATTAAATTGCGTAATTGGATTGTTTAAGATTTTGTGAAGTTTGGTCTCGTGGAGATACAGAATTCAAACACACACTATCTTCTCGGAACAGCTGTTTGCTCGTGACAGACGCCAGGTTTTCCATCACTGTTTTTTGCAAAGCTTCAAATATAACATACTTCCCACATTCAATATAGCTCGCTCCCACAGTATTATTGCATATAATACCTGAACTTTTTATCCTGTTGTAATTTTACTCTCTTTGCCAAAGTTATCGCACTTCCTAATCGTAATCAAAACACCAAGTGAATATCAATTTTGTGTAATTGATGTAACTCTTGTTGATAAGTTGCCAGTCATATTTAGTGGTGAATGTATTTTTGGTTGCGATAACTTTTATATTTTAAGATTACTTTCCTAAATACAAAAAAGTAGAAAAGTATGTTTTTTATCAATAGAGGAAATTACATGCAATCAATGAAGACAATTTTGCAAAGAGGCTAAAATTAAAATTATAATAAACATATTATTGTAACATGGCTAACCAAAGGCCTTTATAAATATTGATCGCACCACCTTTATAAATCAACTCACTGTGGTGTATAAAGAAACAAAACCATCTATTCTTCTCTGAATTACTGCAAAAACTAGTAGAATTATTGGTGTGAAATTCACCGATATATTTTATACTTTCTGTGTATTTAAAACATGCTACTCGATCACGATGAGATATAAATACTAAATTATACTCCAGATTCCATGAAATGCACTTTGTTTCCCAAAATGGTGAACAAACGTAGCTATACATTGTATGAGAAACTGTATTTTCAAAGACGCCTCAGTTTTAAAATTATTTGTCTGGAACAGATGATGGGGTTGCATTGTTAGAGACTACTCTCAATTCTCTGACTTACCTCAGAGAGCCTTATACTTATCTCGTCATTCAGATAAGGATGCCCAAAGAAAACCCTGTCGAAGGCCTTTTCTACGGATATGGAACGGGGTTAAGAAATGGAACTAACTACCCCTAATAACCATCGAAAACCTTCATAATGGAGACTCTATTTGAAGATACTCCTTAATATTTCCGTTGGAGCCCATGACTATCAGACCATATTTCCACAAGGATGAATTGTTTTCGGAGCTAGAAGTTCTTTCAGAGTCCTTCAATTAGCAAATTTACTATTATACGAATAACACATCTTAGAGACACTTTTTAAAATTTTTGAATCATTCTAATGCATATAGATATAGTTGTTTAAATGAATATACAATACTCCTTAAGTATTTTTAATTGCAACACTTGTCAAAATTTTGTTTGATTGAGAAATACCCCTCCCCCCTTCTTAATGGGGCATATAGTAAAACTTTTGGCTTCAAAAAATGTTGCGAAAATCATTAAAACCATCAATATGAACGAGGCCATTTTCAACCATCTTATGGCAATCCGTATTCCTTAGACAAGTCTGCGATTGGATTCTATCTATCCATTTCACCGGAATCTCTTAACTATGATGAAAATATCGATAAATAAAAACTGATAATCTCAAAGTAATTCTGTCAATATAAATAACATTTTATTCTTTTCGATTAGTTATTCGTAGGCAGTATGTAGAATAGATTTGAATAGTTAAATAATGTCAAGTTACTTTAAATGTTGTCATTACTAGACCCTGGATAACAGACATTTTGCACTATACCCCTGTTAAGCGGTTTAGTTAGAGAAATGTATTACTTATATATTTTTGGAATTTTAAATATATATATATATATATAAATTACTAATTCCAATTTTTTTTTAATTCCGAAGATTAAAATTAGAATCTTATCTTAAATGTATATAGGAAAATTCAGATTTTGATTAGCGCTCTTGAAACTGCAATACAATTCTCATATTTTATAACAATATTTTTATTAATCACGAGATCACTATAGACGTTTATAAATTAAGTGTTAAAATAGAAATTTTCATTCTTCTGATTGATATTAATAAAAAACACAAACACAATCGTGTGCAAAATTCATCATTTCTCATCAAAATATTACATAACCAAGTAAAGCACTCTAAAAGTATCAAAATGCAATGTCCTGCACAATTTCTTTTTCGTATGCTGTAACTGGACGGTGAGCACAATAAATAGAAGAGTTGATGTTAAAAGTCATTCGTTTAATGCAATAGATTAAAAATTCTAAAAATAAAAGCGAATAGTAACCTCCTCAAACCCCTTCTTCTCCTAAGTTAATTGGTTTGTTTAATTGGAATTTGTGTTTGAATTATAATTTACCAATTAACTGTAAACGAACTGAATTATAAACACTTTTTTGACAGGCAACAGGAAACATTTTGTATGAAACAGATTCAACCGAGACAGTATCGAGACATTTTAAAGCACAATCTTGTATGTTTGCTGAGATACGCCACTGAAGATAATAGCGTGGGTCTCCAAGGAACTGCGAGTTTACAAGCGAGCGGTTTGAGGAGCCATTACTAATGGCGTTTACTTTAGGGAACTCGTGCTTTCCTAAGGTTACGCGTAAGTAAAACAAGTCGCATCAACGCTTTACAAAGATGGGATGCTTCTGAATACTTCAAAGGTGAAATGAAACATGTCTGTCATTAATAACGATGACAATAGTTATGTTTTAAGGCTGTACTGGTTGTTTGATCTGTGCAAATATCGTAACTGGCTCGAAGAAATATACGTGTTCTTTCCCGTCGGAAGATATTTGTTGTATATAAGAATTTATTAGTTTTCAGGACCACACCGAGTTTTCTTTCTCCCAGAGGCAGTGAACGCGGGTAGAATAATTGGGATTAAGCATTGCATTAGTGTTGCAAGCATAACAGCAAAGTGTAAAGGTTATTTCCATTAACACTTATGTTTTTTAGGATGATATTTGGCCGACATTACATCAGCGTCTTTCCTTTGAAACTATTTTCAAAAATGAAGCAACATTAATCGCATTACATCGACTATTTGGTACTTCAAACAACAAATGTAGAACATATTCAGGCTCTATGGGGAATCTCTCGAAATACAAAACGGGCTTTGCTGATGCAAGAGGTTTAAAATTCTAAAAATAAATGCGGATAGTAACCTTCTCAAATCCCTTCTACCTTTCCCCTCTGACGTGAGAACATCTACCTTCAGTGAGAACGTAAGGGAAAGGATATAACAATTTTAGCTTTTGTTAAAACTGTAGTGACTCAAAATGCAGAATAACTCGTGATTCAATTAGAGATTTTATATTTTAAGGATACATTTAGCTAGCAGACATTATAAAATTGGTATACAACAATAAGTAAATATTTATATAGATACTACATTTAAAAAGGTATATAATTTACGAATAAGTGTACAATTAGAAATATACGGTTTATAAAGGTATTTTTAAATATTACTGTTCCAAACGAAGTATTGACAAAGTTGTAATTAAGTTTGCAACGTCATTGTTATCAAGAACCACCTAGTGTTCTGAGGGAAGTATAAAAAATTCCCCTTACGGGGGGATAAGATTGTATAATCGATATCAAAATAATCTAACTATGCATCTTTCCTAGATGTTTACAAGAATATGCTGTTTTTCAGAGGGCTAAAAAACTGTCAACGGTGTTTTGCCCACATGTCTTATAAAAACTTTGGATTTACCTCACAGAGACGATTTGATGAATGGGCTAGTATCATTACTTTGGTTTCAAGTTTGTTTTTAACGATGGTAGGAGTGTGTAGATACAGGATTTTCCGATATTTTCAATTTTTTATTGATACAAAAATTATAGTAACACCAGTGTTACAGAATTGTAACGACGGAAAATGTGCGGAAAAAATCCAGTTTTCTTTACATCATTATCTTATAATCGCTCGCTTTCACTTGGTGTAGAATTTGGTATCTCGATGTCTTTTCGTGAGTTAAGGCTTATATGTCGCTTTCCTGCAACAATCGGGACAGAGTAGGTTCTTTTATGTATCTACCTTATGTACCCTAAGTTCTTAGGGAGAAATATAATATAATGATAAGGGGTTTAGGGGGTTAATGACATCTCGTTGCACTCAACCATTCCACTTTAAATTAATAGGGGTCATTCATTCTGGTCCATCCTTAATTGTATCCGAAATTTTTATTTATGCTGCGTGTAATATGAAAATAAAATCTAATTGCAAAAATTAAATTAATTATTTAATTTATAACCCCAAATTAAGTTAAGAAGTAAATTTTGTGTTTTTTTTTCAAATCCAATGTGTTAACTTTGAAATTAAACTCTCGTTGGGGAGTTAGATCCTGCAGTACGCTTCAACGTAACAATTCATTAATTTTTTATAATTTTTACTTTAAAATTGTTACATTTTGATGTTTATTTGCTTGAAGCTGAGTTAGTACTACAAGTACTGAAATAGTGTAGAAATCTGTTGGATGTACGAAGGTATTTCCGAGCTCCACACAGGTAATGGTGGATGGTCTCAGAGGACTGGCAACCTTGAAGATGGCGGCAACTGGTGAGGTGTTTCATAATGGCTTCTGCATAAGTAAAGTCCTCTCCTCACCTGAACATCATCCTTTAATCAGAGTATTGATTAAAACCTTGTACGTAGTAATGTAATGAATTAAAATTATAAGACACTTTAAGCCTCAATAAATTATTCAAAATGAGGTAAACTCTACATTTTGAACTATTGACTTTATTTTTGTGAGTTTATTTAAACTCGAATACATATAATTTATTAGGTGAAAATTACCATTAAACGTTTTATAAATGTTCAGAATGTATTTCATGACTGAAATGTGCCTTTTTCCCTTGCGTATTTGGTATTGTAGTCATATTTGGGAAAACTGCATAGTTAGTATGATATAAGTTAAATGAAATGTTCTAATGAATTTTTATAATTAAATGTCATGCAAGTCTAACAATTAAATTAAATGTTCTAAAGCATTAAATAGCATTGTATATAATAGTTGTATATTAATACTAACATCTGTGTGTATTAATGTCAAATAGAGTTACATTTAGCTATAACATTTTAAATGATCGAATATATATTACAGCCCGAATTACAAGAGTTATAATTACAAGAGTTATGTACAATTACAGCAAGAGTTATGACTTGATATCACTTTAATTTGTTTTCAAATAGTACAAAATACCATATTCATAGTAGGCATTTTGGTTCAGAGTAACATAAGCAGGTAGTCAATATTTTGTGGTTAAGGCCAAGTACGCAGAAAGGTAGGTTATTTGGCATCGATATTTCTGAAGAGATACACTTTTTTCACTAAACAGAAATATATTTTATGGCGTACTTCAGTGAAGATCTTATAAATTACAGTTTTTGTTCCACCATAGTAACACTGTAAAGTTATTCTTTGTATTGTGCACATGGATGTTTAAAGTAGCATTCCTTTTGGCATTGTTATTGGTAACAATATTCAAGTCCGACAGAAATATTCACTTCTGACTGGTTTATACCCGCCAGTAGGTTTTAATAGAAGAAACCGATTTGTCACATCTCGGCACCCCAATAGATGTTCTGGAGCGGCACATCTTCAAACGTAAATATACATATATTGAGGTAAACTGTTGATAAACATGGCTAGTGTAGTGCAGAGGGTGGTTTTTGGAGTAGGTTGTTCCCTTAGTGTGGAAGTTTAAGCGTTAGTGACAGAATTTCCCCTGCTCGCTTACTTAAGTGGAAGAGGCTAGAACAGAGTTAGGTTTCAACCCTTCTAAGGTCGCATGGTAGACGTAACATGTGATCTCGGGATCTCGGTAGAAGACATCTCCAACTCTTATCCATCCTGAATGTCCTACATATCTGAAAGTATTGCTGCAGACGTCTTTCTTTATAGCATTATTTCGATGATATTTATCTTAATCTTCTTGTCCGAAGTAAATAAGTATTTAAGAGTTTGTAGAGTTTTTATTTATACTGATTGTTACTTGTACAATGCTGTGATTTCCATCCTGACGTTTATTCCATCTTACTTTTATAGTTTCTCAATTAGTTACAGCATTTCTATATTTAACAAAATTACAGTAATGGTTGGTGATTGTTTTTATTTTAATCGTAAGTTACATACTTAGTTTTGGTTTAGTGTTCAATATAATAAAAACTTGTTGTGAGAATGGTTGTAAAATTAATTTTAAAAATAATATTTTACACTACAGTTTCCTTATTATTATTTTTATAAAAACTCAAATTATTTGCTTTTTTAAGATTTTATTTTGCCATTCTAAATATTTTATAAAAGTGTTATTCAAAGGATATTTGCTGTACAATTGGAAATTTTGGCAAGAAAGATGAAGTAGAGTAAGGTGTTCAAAAAATGTTATCTAGGTCATTTTATATTGTTTTGTTCAAGGCCATTCCCTGGAATGAGTCCATTTTTGTGCATTACTATGGGCCTAAGAAACACCAAACTCCAAGTCATGACCTAAAGGCCACAGTACTAAAATTTGCTTAAAATATATAATACAAATCACTCCATTGTCATGTATAACATAATATATCAACATAGTAAAGTCGATTGTCACGAAGTGCACGATTGTAACCGACTAGTGTACAGTAATCGCAAAAGTTGTAATGTAACGAACTAAAATACGTTTTTTAGATAGATTATCTGCTGGAGAAATGGAACGTAAATGCCGTCTGTAGCGTGCGGGTAAATACGGGGATAAATGCTCAGTTTATGAAGGGAAGCGGCGGTAAACACAGTAAACTGTAGTTGGCAAATATTGAGGCGGTCAGGGAGCCAGTAAACCGCTTTAAACCGGCCAAACCCCGCAATATGCTCGGCTCTGTTAACTGATGGCCAGTTTGTTATTTGTATGACTGCAAACTCGGTTCTGTGTTAGCGTAAGTTTTAAAAACTGCTTATTCCTACAGTTTTAACCAATTTCAATGCTATATTCTCTCGCCACTGCTCATTATGATGACATTGCTTTACACTTTCATATGTCACCGTAAATTCATCAGAGAACTTTCCGATGTATAAGTAAGATTAATTAATTATAGTAAGACATGTTTCCTTCAGTCTACAGACTGAAAGGATTATTGTATCGCACAATGTTTTGGATATAATCACATTAATCAGATGTGGATATATGTATGGTCAGCCGTAATGAAGAATTTTGCAGAGAAATGCAGCAACAGCATTAGACTGTCGAACATTTATGTATTGATCGGCATTTTCGCAAAGAGTATCATACCCAGAAATTTTGGAATAGTCAAATAGCCGAAATTCGTTTGATTTTAAAACACAGACCTTTTTTCATCGATTGATAACGAAAGTTTAAACTAACTATCTCAATAATTTACACGAGGTATTATTGCAGTAAACGTTGTGCTTTTATTCAAACTTATATTATTTATCCTCTGCTGTGCACTATTATGTATTGTCGCTGTCGTTTAACAATATTGAGATGAATCTCGAACACATACGCGCAGGCGTACTCGGAAACTAAGTAGATTACGTTTACAGCAATGTAATTTGATACAAACATGCACCGATTCAAACTCATTGATGTCTTAGAATTGGTTTCGATTTTTTACACTCTCGTCATGATCATTCAGCATTGCGTTCAAGTTCAGAGTAAGCAATTGTTATGCACATTGTTTCAGTAAATCTGTTACTTAAAATTAAACTGCGGCTGGAACTTGGTCCTGAGTGAGTAGATAAGAATCTTAGTGCCACGTTTTTACGCGATCTCATATTTTCGACCATGTCACGTACGCAATAAGTGTGACAAGAATACGGCGGAGACTGTACACATTCTTAGAATAATGCCTCTATAGTGTACAAAGTTAGTGTAGAAGCTAGATCCCCCTAGTCAGCTGGTTATATGAGGTGACAGATGAGGTCATAGATCTGAACATTTTTGGTTGTTGTTGTGACCGGGACGTGGTGAAGCGATGTGCATGGCCTGGGTGTCTGCATAGTGGCAGTCAGGGACTGAAGTCGGACTAGTGTAGTTAGATGAGTACCACTTATTACTTATCTATATTTACATTGTGGCTATTTATAAATATGCATTTCTAGATTGTATGTAGGGGCGGTAGCGGCTGTGTGGCTCATTAATTATTTGTTAAACATTTGAATTCTGTATTATGTAGGTATTACTTGTGCCTTCAAAGCAGGTGTGGCACGGTTTATGTTTTAACTATAAATTATATAATATGATACTTGGCAAAATGTAATAGTTTAGGTCAGCAACACTTTTTTAACTAATTTATTAACTATACAGTGTATAACTGTTTCTAAGTAGGTGTCGAGAGATGGTAGGTGGTCAGTCACTTCGCATAGTGACTCTGGGCACTATTGTTGTAGATTATTAACGCCGCATCATTAGTTGTGTGTCGGTATATAAAGGTAGATTATGTGCCAAATCCAAAAGCTAATATATCTGAAAAATTAATTTTCAATTTCTAGGCTCTACTTTACAAGAAGTATTTAAAATGCTCTCTGAACAGGCAGTATCCAAGCTTCTGACATGTGCCTCACAAGTCAAGTAATTCAAAACCTCGTGTCACCCTTTGAGTGCCACGGGTACTTTCCGAAGGCATATGCATAAAGTGCCACGCTGTTTTTCGCATATTTGTAAGCTTTTGGGAAAAAAGCTGTTGTAAAATAACTACCAAACAGATTTCCATCATTTTGTTATTGTTTTTTTTTCTTATTAAATGCAGAATATGATACATATCGTTACAAATAAAATTTGATTTAAAAAAATATAAAAATTTCAGTATTTATAAAAAAAGTTTTTTACTTTTGTATAAAAAGTTAAGTTTCGAGCTAATTTGTGTGTATACGGTATTTTTAAGATTTTTTTTCTTTATACCATGATAAAGGCCATATGATTATAAATTAAACCCATGTGTAATATCTTATTCTAGAATTTTAAAAACATGGCATTATATGTATTAACAAAATGCTGCCCGGTACCGACATTTTATAAACTGTACTTCATTTGTCAGAGTTTAGAAATTACTTAGTAATGGTGTAGTTTTCCCAATAAATCTAATAAAACATTAATACAACACAAATAATTATGATTAGTAAATTTAGAAACTAATACTTGCTAACATATTTACATAAAAGTTTACATTTACTAAATAATAACCCTAATAATATTTACACTGAAAATTCACGTTTTTCGCTTGAACACAACTCAAATCATACATTACTTTTGTAAAGAAATACAGTAGAATACTATATAAGTTACTATTTTATTTTGTATTTACTCAAATGCTTGGTTATCGGCACATAAACAACAAGAAAGGCCGTTACGCAACACGGTACTCGTCCGCTACGTCGCGTGACTGTAAGACAGAATCATCGTACAGGTACTTATCACAGCCCACTATTTTTGGACGAGTTTTCCTTATCAGAGATCAAAATAAACTTCATTATACGTTCCTTCTTCCATAATGAATCGAAAAATACTCGATGAGTCATACTTCTTATCTCCAAATCGTCTCCAAATAGACACACGAATGACCTGACATTTCCCAATAATGAAACGTTGTTCTTATAGTTTTTGATTTAATTGATTGTCGTAATAACTTGTACGTTCCAAAATAGGTTAAATAAAGTCAGTTGTTTTTAATAATGTAATTTATTTTGTCCCCGATAAGGAAAACTCGTCCAAAAATAGTGGCTTCTTGATAAGTACCCAAACAACATAAGTTTCACAGATAAAATAGTAGAGAAACAACATAAAACTCGTATTTATTGATAGTTTGGAACCTATTGAATACAGCCGTCTGATTATTTGGCCAAAATAATCTTGTACTATATAAAATACTATCGAAATACGAAACGTCAAAATTGGCGACGCTGGCACTTTATGCACTTTTCGTAGCGTCAAAATTAGCGACGCTGTGGCACTCAAAGGGTTAAGCTTTTATACCGAGAAGAGGTTTACCATAATAATACCCGCCGCGATGGAAAGTTTCACTTTTCAAAAGTTTAAGCTTTGAAAGCTTTTTTAGAAGGGCTTCTTTTATTATATCCAAGTTTATTTAACCGCCCATCTTTACTTTTCATAACTCTTCATAAGTAAGCACAAAGTCGTTAGTATTGAATTAAAATTGAAATACTTTTTGACTGTTTATGTGTCCACATCTTAATTTTACTGGACAGGACTCCAATATTATTTATATGTAGAGTTTCACTTACCCTACGTATAATTCAAACAATCGATGGTACATCTCTAAACTCGTAAAATCGTGATTTACTCAATTTTGTTTGTGCATTAAGGTATCCCCATGATAGGTGAACGAATCAAGTTACAAACCATTTTTTTCCATGAATATCATAATACAATAATGTATGATATTATAATGTATGTGTAATATAATTATGTTTGTGTATGTTCTCTTCTTACAGTAATTACATTAAACGAGTTTAGTACAGCAATTGTCGCACTAAGATAAGTGCACTTGGAAGACAATAAAAGGATTCAAAAACAGTGGTTTGGAGCACATAGAGTTATAAGATTTAGTAATACTTTCTTTCGTTGCTACATATTTACACTAAATGTCTATCTGGGGTAAATTTAAAATCTGGTTATAATTAAAAGTTGAATTAGAAACTGTGCAGATTGATCGATGTTTATCAGATCATCATTCTACATGTATCGTTCTCAGAATATAACTCTAAGAAGTATTTGTCGACTGAATAAATAAATATTGAATTATTCCTGTAACTTTACTTAAACTTGCTAACTGAAAAACTGCATAAAGTACGTTACGGTGTTGTGTAAATACTCATCATGCATAAGCACACGTTTTTTATGTTGCTTTTTCTGTACGTTTTGATGAAAATAACATTAGCAATGTTTAAAAAATCAACTATAAAATCAAAGTTTTGAATTCACATTTGAAACTATTATAATATTACTATGTGAAATGATGATATTATACCATAATACAACTCGCAAGAAGAAGGACTCTTGCCTGAAAAAGGATGTAAAAAAGTGTTGCTACAACGAAAAGAAAACAAATCTACTATATATTTTAGTAGCTATACTTTTTCCTAGTATATAGAGTCTGTGTATTCAATGCTTATCGGATTTTCGTTCTGGCCCGCTTCGCCAAATCTACCTACGATCTTTGTGAAGGAGAAAATAAGGAACAGGTAAGTCAAAGATCATGAGTTCAAGGAGTATCCAAGTGTGTAAGGTAAACGCCAAGCTACCCATGGGGACTCACCCTACTTCAGGCAACCTTCTTTGTTTACTAACTGCCTCAGTCTATAAATGTATTATTGTTATTATCTGTAAAATGTATGCTTTTTTAGAATGTAGTTGCTTTATTAGACGTTCCATAAAGCACGTTCACATATAAAAAGCTACCATTCCATAAAATACATCTTATTTTTTAAAACCAAACATAAATTATAAAACCCTGAATAGTTAAAAATGCTTCAAGCGAAGACTGCGCCCAATATTTCCCATGGCACTTTAAGGTAAACGGATAATCCCAGAAGCACATAACTCCACGCTATAAAGGTCTTTTGTGAGCTTGTTAACCTTCTTACATCGTTTGATCTTCTCTCCCCCCCCCCAGCGTACCACCATTCTTCATCGCCACAGACGTCACCAGTTTTCTTTTTGTGTACTGCTTTATTCCTGATGCTACTTATTTTATTTGGCTTCTTACGTTTGCGTTAGCTCATCTAATAAAAATACACTCTTTCACGTTTTTACTAGTTTTTATTTTTCTGCCTCAGACATTTGTGTTATGTTCGCAGTTACGTAATTCAGCGTATCAATAATTCCAAACATTTTATAACGAGGTTATAAATGTGTTTACTGAAGGATAAGATTACGTTATTTTTGGTAAAACATTTATGGCATCCTAAAATAATCTTTGTTTACATAAAGAAAATAAACCCCGTTTCCATAAAAACATCGTTATAAAAATACGATCTCCTATCATTGAACGTAAAAATCAACCAACAGAAAAGTTGTGTTTTCAATCCTTTTGTTCTCATTGTGGGATGAAATACGGTAATTATTTTGTACAAAAAAAACTCGATAAATCGCGATTGAAGAGTTTCACCGGTTCAAGTGCACGTGTTGTACAGAACAGCTCGCGATCTGATTTAATTTAAATGGAACCCGCATAATACCGCCGATCAAGAGCATTCAGACTGCAGTGTTTTATTGAATAACGGGCCGCGACCCGGCCACAGCGACTGGTTATGTGTTGGAGAGCTGGAACCACTGATTTTTTTTTAATTTTAGGCGCCTTTCTACAAAGTAGATGATGCGTGAAAATGCGCATGAATTCCATGTACTTCAAATTTTAGTACTGAATTCGTACGGTGATTATTTTAATAGTGTAGTAAATATTCTAAAAAGTGCTGGAAAGTTAGTTTCAAGGTGTTGCTTGGGAAGAACCCAGAACTAGAGAAGGGCGATGGCGATTGGTACTCTGGCGAAACCGTTATTGACTCCAGGCTAACTAGGTAGTCAACAACCTCACCTCTCCACCCCTCCTCCTCCTGCTCCTCGTAATTTCCTCTGGACCTTCTCTCACCTTGCAATTGTCTTCCTCACAGCGAATTTATCTTATCCCGATTCTAGGTTAATATTATGTATAATACTGGACTTATATGAACACGTATTATTATTCAAACAAAATTGTAATCTTTATGCATACCTATATAACGAATGAAAACCAGTTCTCCTGCAATAGTTTTGACATATTTTAATGCACATTTTAATAAAACTTAGAGAACAATAGATGTTACGTAAAAATTGAAAAACCTACAATTTCTGAAAAATGTCTCACTGTATAATATTTAATTACTTTATTTCAGGATTAAAATACCGTGTATACATTAATAAATTTAACATTTTTATTCAAAACATAATACTTTTACCAAAATGTTACATTATAATTCGAAATGTTAATACGAGATTAAATATTAAACAGTAAAATGTTCTTTCAGGACATTTGGCTAGTTTTCTTTCGCCCACTAATATGTTTCAAAGAGTCATGGTTTTACACAGTTTCTGTTATTTTTAATAAATGATATTTGTAATTTCGAGATTAACGGTGTCGCAATAAAAAAATATAAAACTACAAATAATTCACATGTGAATATGTGGAACACACATTTATATGTACAAATAAGTAATGTACTGTACAGATAACTTATTATCATTTTCTCATATAGTTGAACATTACATAGACTCTTCATAGACTGATTATAAGTTATCAGATTTCCATAGCAAATTTTTAGAGAAAAATTATCAAGTATATAGTTTAAATAATGTATAAAATCCCTGGTTAAAAATAATATCTGCTTTGTAGTTTCAGTTTTGTGTTTAGAATCGATGTTGTCGTTAGGTCCTAAGTTAAAGATAAAAATGGTAGTTAATTTTCAAAATTGTAACTATTTTACGTTTTAATAGCGGTTGTCATCCAGACTTTACGCCATTAAATTCTCAAGTAAAATATATGTTGTTTAAAAAGTATTATTATAAGAGTATTTTTAATTTCATCGACTAGTTACCGGAGTATAATAATATGACGTAACCTTCTATTCTGCTGAAAGTGGGAAGAAAAGAGATTGATCCTCCTCGAACTGCATTGTGCAATTGTAATGTTCATCAGACTTGGGGCAATATTTCTGAACGTATATAACATTGAAAACCGATATGAAGCAGAAAGTTAATACGAAATAGGGCTTGAAAGAAATTGCAACACCTACCAGAAAGGTCGTAGGTTCACATTGCAGTAATTTTTCATCAAATACAATCTAGTTAAATTCTTCAATAATTGTCATTTTACATTGAAGTACATATGTTCACCATAACACTTGACTGATGAAAATTTGATTGAAAAACTCGATTACATCGGTACAAGGAAAAGTAGCAAGAGCTGTGGCCGCATGCCCTTGTGTTTTGACCTAGTTTTATCTGATTGCTGGGACTCCACCCACCACCCACCCCCACCCAACGGTGCCACCGCCATACAACCGCCACTTCCTCGTCTGTCTGGGTCATAGTCCTACAAGTGACTGTCTAGACCTGTTATTTTTGTCTTGTCAAGTTACCCCGAGCCTCCCTTGACCCTTCACATATTTTATTTCGTATTAAAGTCGATTACAACACATTATGAATTACCTTTCTGAAATAATTTTGTTATGACTGACATCACTTATGCACTGAACATAGTACGTTTCTGTTTTTGATGTTTCAAGATCAATGTGAAAAGGTGGGAAACGCTGCCAAGTAAAATAAAGTAACTCTGCATTAATACAAAATCGGTGCTTAGGATATAATTATTGCTATCAAAGGAAATTTGTGCAAAAAAAAACAGTGTTCTATGATACATATGTAATGAATAATATAATCGTTATATATTATTTCTTGCCCAATTTCCAGTGTGGTCATCAGAACGTACATTAAGTCTTTTCTAATATATCTTACATTTGGTACTTTTATATAAAACTTAGGGTTTCTTTATCATTTGAGGAGCAATACCGTTGTTTCAAAACAATTTCACAAAGATGATATATTATTTAAAATAATTTTATAGAGTACACTAGCGAACATTATTTTTTACACTTTAGGAAAGTGTCATTTTTTCGCTTGTTGTTTTTTTCATTATACAAAAACTTGCTTGTGGGGCAAATATTACTATCTCACTGTATATGTAAGAGTGCATAAAAGTAAAGTGCTTTTGAATTTAAGAGGTTTGACCCTGTTTCATCAGATTGGAGTGTGAAATAAAAAGAAATATTTGATTAAAAAAACACGTAAAGAATAACATTTTTCCAAGGTCTATAGGGTATCGAAACTATATTTAAACCTCTGCATGGGCCTCTGTATACATTGTAGTGGATTTCTCGGTATCGATTAGTTGTTTTGAAAATCTTTAGATACATGTCTTTCAGATCTGGGTAAAAAATTGTATCGTTTTTTTATTTTATTTTAATTTTATGTGTGTTACGTAGGATACATCAGGATCGTTATGTTTATAAATCACCTAGGACCATTAATAAACGTTTCGCTGCTATGAATCTATTTTACTAAAACACTCCTAAGTAAATTCAAAGTTCGGAATAAAATAATCAATGGAATTTTTTGCATGGAAATTTATTTACTAATTAAAAGAATATTTTCTCTTTTCACATGGTCACTGGAGTTTATAAGTTAGTTAAATTTATGTTGAATTGGTTAAGTACCCTATATAAATTACTTTAAATCCATTCCAGAATTATTGTGGGGGTTTGTTAGAAGCAATTTAAACCTTTTGAGAACGGTAAATTTTGATTTCTAAATAAATTACTTACAATCTGTATTTTCGTACAATATATTTACTTCCTATTTCTGAACGATTACCCTTTATTTTATGATATAATCAGAGAAAAACGTTGGGTAAAAGGGAGATAAGAAATAATTTTTGTTTCGCCCGTAACAACAACAAATAGACTAAAACAGGAAACACATGGCCCCTTGGGGGTCGGTTGCTGTGCAAATAAAAATCCTTGCCCGGCCAATGCATTGAGCTGGTAGCTGAGCTAATGGCTGGCATCGCTGAAAGTTAAATAATGTATTTATTATACATGTGGTACACTTGAAATTATACCATTAAATAAATATGTGTGTAAACAATCACTCGGAACAAAGACAGTTTTAATGCCATATTTTGTAAATATATATTTTATACAAATGTAAATATATGTACAAATATTTTTTAGCTATATGAAAGCTATCCAACTAACAAGATTTACCTCAAATTGTAACTGAACAGAATTAATGAATTCTGACGTTGACCTTAAAAATCTAATAAACCTTATTTAGAAACAATAAAGTTTTGAACATTGAAAAAAAAAAAAAAACTTTAAAAGGAGATTATTAATTATCGCTTTGTTTCCACCAAACTGTATTTCACGCCGATATTTCATAACAATACGAATCCTTTTCTAAAATGTCTTTAAGAACATAGTTCAATTCAGTATGATATTTCATAAATTTGTATGCATGCTATTCATAAAATATGGTTTAATACTGTCCTATCGCACAAGAATTGTATGTAACAGCACACTGACGGGAAAAAATTCTCCCCTCTGTTCTTATTCATAGGACCTTAACAATCCATTACGAAGTGTTTCTTCATCAAACAAGTATTCCGCATGCACGAATAGTTCAGCAATTTCTTTTACTATGCAAACTTTAATTTAAAGGAAATCGATATTCCTAAACTGTTGTCATTTTGTAAGGTCTTAGCATCTACTTTATTTTTTACAGTAAGTTAAGTTTTTGAAAGAAAATTTTTGAAGGAATCTTTGGAACAC
Organism: Homalodisca vitripennis; assembly: GCF_021130785.1. Lineage (NCBI taxonomy): Eukaryota > Metazoa > Arthropoda > Insecta > Hemiptera > Cicadellidae > Homalodisca > Homalodisca vitripennis. Next base: position 180,028,826 of record NC_060207.1, on the reverse strand, counting down.
TGTGAGTGATTAAAAAGAAATAAAATTACTTATTGTACGTACAATATAAATTTATCACCTAAAGGCAATATCCTACATTAGAATGTCAACCGTCGTAACTGCGTATATGAGAAAAAGTCATGAGATTTAATTATGTAGTTCTTTAGAAATACTTAGCTACTTTTACACTTCTATGTTTTATTAAAAAATCACTAGTCTTTCCAGTATTATCATTATATTGTGGTGAAATCATGACGGCAGGGGGAAGGTGTCAATAATTGGATTAACCTGGTGACAGGCCTCTAACAGTGTATGACCTCTCACCTCTTCATTGTGACCAACACATCGGTCAGCAATACCGCTAAAGTGAGTTCTCAAATATTGCGTGTTATACTATTAGACAAGAGTATGTGGATTTTAGGAATAATACCTTTTAAACATATACTTTAACTTTACAGTTTATTTTAAACTATCTTTTACTATCACATTTTTACAGTTAATTTGCTCAAGTCTCAAAATATAAATAAGTTATTCGCATTTATTTCACTGATACTTTCAAAAAGGATTCAACTATCCCCACCTTTAAAATTAACCTAAATATTGTTATTAACATACTAACTGGAATGAGCCATGATTGTGATTATTCTAAACGATTTCAGTAAATTTGTTTAATAATAATTGCAAAAATAATAGCAAAAAGTACTGTATTTAAAATTTCCGTTGATTATTAAAGCTCCTCTGATGCCAGCCAGCGTCTATTCAGAGATCTGACTGCAACGACAAGTACGGAAGACAGATGTTACAGTAAAGGAATAAGGACCTCTTCAAATCCGTCCTTTGAGAGAAACACTTTGAGAGAGAATTCCTCTTCGTAAATCTGAGACCTCTCATTATTCAAAGGAACGTTCGGTCAGGTCTTGTCGTATACTTTTCCTATTGTGGAACTACCTGAGCTTCTTCACAAAATTGGCTTAAGCAATATAAACATCTCAGTTATGACAATTAATTCCTTAACTGTTACTTGAACTTGTTTTGTTTATTTATTTAGTAGCACAGATATTGGCTTGCAATTTTACCTATTATTTATATAGATAAAATTAAAGGAATATGTAATATGGTTATATTTGTCCTATGTGAAGTATACTTTTCCTATATTTGGAACATCACCTTATCTTTTAATTGAACCAACTGTCTGCATGTGTTAGTTGTCACACACTATAATTTTACAAAAAAATGAAAATTTCCAGGTTTTACTAAGGGATAACTGTTATTTTGAAGTTTTTTACTAGGTTTAAAGCTGTTATTCTTCAATATCCAGCATTTTTCATTCCTTTAGGCGTTTCCATACAGAATAAAATAAGGATTTTTTTGGTACATTTGAAATTATTTGTTAATTGTTCCTGTGTAAATAATGCCTGAAGACTTTTCATCGAATTTGAAGTGGGGTATTCATCCTGAGAGACTATGTGAAGATAAAACTAATTTTTGTAAAAATACTTTTACATTTGATGCCGAACCCAGACAAGTTTTCTATATTGAAAAATGTGATTATCTCGGTAAACTTGTTTGGTGCAATATTTTTATTGGTATTTATCCGCACAGAAGCGCTCTAAATGAACATTGATCCAATAAAAAGATTAGTGAACACCGTGTGTTGCATTATACAATTTCTCAACTTTTATATAAGCTGTTTACTCTGCATGTTTCTGTTCCTTTATTTGATACAGATTACATTTACTGCAAGTTGTCTCCGTACAGCAAGGATAAAGCACTGATTCTGACACTCAATCAGTCACTTGATTACTCATCGCTAAGTTTTTCTATTTCTCATATAATTGAAATGGTTAATTTTAACAATAACTTTTTTATCTTAATTAGTAAAATTAAGGCATTTCCTCCTTATATAATTATTTAATTTTATTATTATTTTTGTAATATTTATATAGTTATTCGTGAAAAAGGAGGAACGACAATAATCTACAAGTTATTCGCTATCCATAGAGGATGGATTTTCATTTTTGGTAGTTTGCGGTGTTGAAGCAGTTATCTATAATATAATGCATTTGACTCTTTACAACACCATGTTTGCTTTATAAGTAATGAAGACAAAACCGACTTGAACAAAGTAATTAATTGTATGGTACCAACCAGCCGAGAATAAGTAATTGTTATTCATCACGAGATTGAATTACTATCACGTCATGTTTTCCAAACCATCTTAAAAACTGTAAAAGAAATAACTCAATGCTTTGATATAAATAGAATATACTCTTATTATTAAAATATGAACGGTAGGATATGAAATTCGCACGGTAAAATTAAACATTATTCACATGTAAATAAGATCAGCCGACATACTGCATGTCCAGGATTGGCACGTCACTAACTGGAAATGTCCTGAGATATTGGCATAAAAGTGCGGATCGATAGTTCTAGTCTTTTGCAGACGATCACTGTTGGAGTGGATGGAGCTTCTTTAATTTTAAAGGCTGGTGCTAATCTAATCTCTGTTCCAATCTATTCAAAAAGAAGACTGTATCGATAATTGGATCATTTTATAGTGGTGGAGGATTTTAAAACGTATTCTTGTTGTAAATGCGGTTAATGTATTAGATACATAGAGAAATACTGCGTCGCCTGTCTCTTTGTTTTATTATCGCGCACTCTCCCTATAGCAGTTTGAGTGCACTACGAGTGTACTGTCGTACAGTTTGTAACTACAAATGACACGGCATGAACTGTATTTAACGACAGGCCAGTATGTAGGTCAGTTGCAATCATGCCGTGCCGCCCGCGCCGCCGCCGTGCCGTGCCGTCTCATTTAACAGTCTGATTGTACGATTGTATCATTTACTGACGTTCCAGTCTAGGATTACTACAAAATACATCACCATTTGCGAATTTATTTAAATCCAAGATTCATCCAGGTTTGTCGTGGTGGATTTTTACAGTCAGAATTCCTCATTTTTAAATTTTTCAACGGATCGTTCTTGTTAGGAAAGATTTCCGTAAATAAATCAATACTATAGTTTAAATTCAGTAGGCTGCAAAAATTACATACATACAAATCTTTACTAAATAATATTTCGTTAAAATGGTTTAAAGAAATACTAGATCAAAATGTTGAGTTTAGCTCCAGTTCACCTTATTTTGTAGTCAATGTGTCTCTCATGTCGAAACGATGTAAAGGGTTAACTTTGAGCTTCTTACTCGCCGATGTTTTTAGGATCTCTTCAGGCAACGTGATTCCAGATCCCTGGAGTCAAGTCTGTGACAGCGTCAGATTCCATTCAATGCACTAAGGTGAACTGAAGCTAAACTTAACATTCACAACGAAGCAGGCCCTTCCCACTATAGCTACGTTATGTGTGGAAACACTCCACACAAGGTCTAAAGTGAATTACCCAAATTAATTATGCTCCACCATCCTTTTCTTAGAATAGTAATTTAGGTTTGTCTTTTCCGCTATCAATACCATCATCTAAAGAAGTTGGTCCCGTCCGACCAGGAACTTCATAAATGCCAACAGAACTAACATTTCGTAAGGCGGGTAGTGATGTGTATTTTAATCATCGTAGAGCAAAAGTAAAGTTTTTGAATCTTTTTCACTTAAAGCAAAAAGCTAGGAATACACTCATTACACATGGTACTAAAGGACCTTTGCGCTTGCTGCCTGAGTGATAGGATTTTCAGAATAGGTACATTTGGTGGTAGTGGCCGCCTGATATCGAGATCTCCTGAGAAGAGATAGCAGGGTATATATCTCAGTCATGTCACCTTGGAAAAAAGGGAAGGGTAGTTCTGTTCCAGCCTTTTCCAGCAACAGCGGGTAAGAGAAAGTCCATGAGGAAACAATAAGCAATACTTACCATTGGCTATTTTACTCTTTCTTTGAATATTTCACCTGTACATTCCCTTTTCCTCCTTTACATAAACTATTTCATCTAGATATATCTCTGTTGTGAACTTGGCTATGTAGATGTTATTTCATTAGTTCTAGTTTTTGTTAGTTAATAACTTATCAATTTTAAAAATATACTATAAAGTCTCTACTACCAGTAAGTGTACAACAATATATTAATTGAATGATAGTCTTTTGTGGATTTTATTCAATTGCTGCTTAGTTTTAAACATAAAAGTTTGGTCCTTGTTTCGTAACGATCAGTTATATCGATTTCCAGTATCATTAATATTTTACAGAAGTTTACAAGAACAAATAAATGTCAATATTAATTGTGTCAGACAGTGGAACTTGTGCGATATTTTCAGTATTTTTTTTTATTTCTAAAGCAGATGAAATGTAAAATCGAGTCGCTTGTATTTACTGTACTTCATATAAAGTAGACGAATATAGAATATAAAATGCGTAAACTAAAATAATACAGGATACAATGTTTTTTTTATTAATAAAATCATTTTAGTGAAGATCCAAAATAGGTCTCCTTTTTAGCATAAGCGTTCTGTAAAAGAGCCAACGTTGAAAGACGATCTCATGTCATCACGTATTTCTGAACCTTTCTTCCGCCCTGAAATGTGAGAAATAACCGATATTAGTGTTTGAATAAAACATGAAGGAATCCCTGAAGTCAGTGCAGGATTATCGACGTGTTCTTTTAGTCCCTGTCAGATTTCCAGTCTTAGACAGAATCGGAAAGCTCACCAAGTGATCACCTACATTTTATTTAAATGTACGGTTAGACTTTTGTGGTAATATTACACTTAAAATCATGATTTGTTGTAATAACCAACTTACTATAATTGCACATCAATAACTTGTAATCAGTATTCGTTCATGATTGATATACGGCTTAGTATCTCAGCGATGACGTCACAAGCTATTACTAGCTGTTAATTACCCCCAACCTGCCAGTCAGCTGTCAGTACAGTCTGGTTTTGGTATCATGCTGTCTGTACCCTTAGTTGTAGAGGTGTACTGAATCAATATTTTGTTACAGGTAATTGGATTCGTAACGAGTTTGTTACCTGTAAATGAGAGTAAGTAAATAACAAATATTCCAGTTCCATTTACTTTGGTTTCACCAGTACAACTGAGTGTATTTTATTTACTTTTCTCCATGTACCCATTAGTTGCTGGTGTTTGCTTGTTCTATCCAAACTTTGTAGCGATATCGTGCATTATGTACGCCATCATTTCCTAAATCAAAATCAAATATGGATACTAGTAAATGTATGCTTTCGTGTTGAATGTATTCAAATTTATATGTTCAAGTATTGTTTTATTAGAACACGATGTTTGGCCACTAAAATAATGGGGTGGATTTTTAAATCGAAACAATAGCCAAAGTTTTAATAGAAGAATTACAAATGTTATCAATTAGTTTTTAAAAAAAATACTTAAATGCATGGAAGTGAAATCTTTCCTTCTTAAAGTTAAATACGAAATTAAACAACGACATGCCGTATGAATGAGTATGAATTTACTATACAGTATACAATAATTAGTTGTATTTTCTTAGCCTTAAGTACACAAAATAATTGCAAGTATTTTGAATTTACACAAAATATAAAAATATTCTTTTTACTTATAACTTCCTTATATACACAAACGAAGTTTCATGCAAAAAAGTAAGCCAGTACCTCAACCTTTTCTCTATATATCCGGATCTTCGGGATAGATAGATAGATAGACAGAAGACAGAAACTTTGCAGTGCAGTCCCCTTAGTTTAGGCTTCACTGACGCTCAGACAAATGTAATGGTCGGACATACACTGTTACTCTATTTTGCTTATTTAGAAATGAAAGTTCATGTAAAATTTAAAGTCTATAGTTTAGTTCATTTATATAAATCCTATCGAGAGACATACAGACAGTGGACCCATTTAGCCATTTTCCCAACCTTCGAGTTGTAGACTTCGCTAACGCTTAGAATCGTAGAACTACAGTTTTTCGAGTTTATGGCACTTAAAACGCGAATCATAATATCTTCTTGCTATATAGAAGGGTCGTTCGCAACGTTGAACAAAATAACGTTTGTTCAGTGGGAATTTTAAAAACGACAGAAAGTATTTTAAATAAACCACTGGATCGTTTCCGGTAGATATAAACAGTCTGTGGAAGCCTGAACCGCGTATTGTTCGGATTGGGGAGACGGATTGTTAAACATGCCTAAAACACAAAGGGAGGTTCGCGCCGAGCGCTTCATGAATATTCCGAAGCCTCGCTTGGCTCGGTCTGAACTGATTTTCATTAGCAAGGCAGTATGACAGTTGCTCTGTGAAATGAAACTACACGAACTGCCGTTGATAAACCAATTCCACCGTGGTTAGCCCGTATTTGTGTGTTCATCGCTCATTGGATCGCTTTCATCGATTTATTAGCCTGCTTCAGTCTGTGTAGTAAAGTATTCAACCTCTAACCTACTTATTACTCTCTAAATTATTCGACAGTTAAAATGTATGTAGAATATATATGTATTTAGAAATGATCATAGTTTAATTTGTGGGTGTGGTTCTTGAGTAAATCTCAGAACTTAAGCTTACTCTGGGATATTTCGGCCTTGATTAAGAGGCCTTTCAGTTAGAATTGAAACTACTCAATCAAGAGGTATTTTAGGAACACTCTTGACTGAAGATAGCTCTTCACATTGAAACGTAAATGTCTAAAAGTAAGTATTTGTATTATCAATGTTCGGAATGTTTGTAACGTTATTGTTCATGAAGAAATATTATTACCTTTTCCTTTATTGTTCGTAAAAATAAGGCTTTACGCTGTTCACATCAGAAGTGATTTATTTTAATGTCATTTGAACTTTTTCTGGAAACTCTCACTAAATCTGAATCTGAGACTTGCGTGGAGTTTTCTAACTATCCACAAGATAATGTGGAAGGTTATTACATTTAATAATTAAATTCGGTGATACGTCAACTCAAGTTAGCGGTAATCAATATATATTGGCCTTAATTGTGCCCTTAAATTAATTTTATCGAAACTTTATCGTTAATCTGTAATAACCAAAGGTAAAAAACAGTATTTTCAGTCCAACTTTCGGAAATCCAGTCCTAGTGTGAGCATTTAATAGCTGTCCCCCCTGATCGCAGCCCGTGAAGATACAAGCTAATCATATATACAGTTACTGTAGTTGTACATAGACATCTGAGGCTGAAAGTACTACATGGCTATACAGGACTAGCTACAGTTCGCAATGCTAAAGACTCGCAGCTCCTCATGAAGATACAAGCTAATCATATTTACAGTTACTGTAGTTGTACATAGACATCTGAGGCTGAAAGTGCTACATGGCTATACAGGACTAGCTACAGTTCGCAATGCTAAAGACTCTCAGCTCCTCATGAAGATACAAGCTAATCATATTTACAGTTACTGTAGTTGTACATAGACATCTGAGGCTGAAAGTGCTACATGGCTATACAGGACTAGCTACAGTTCGCAATGCTAAAGACTCTCAGCTCCTCATGAAGATACAAGCTAATCATATTTACAGTTACTGTAGTTGTACATAGACATCTGAGGCTGAAAGTGCTACATGGCTATACAGGACTAGCTACAGTTCGCAATGCTAAAGACTCTCAGCTCCTCATGAAGATACAAGCTAATGATATTTACAGTTACTGTAGTTGTACATAGACATCTGAGGCTGAAGGTGCTACATGGCTACACAGGACTAGCTTCAGTTCGCAATGCTAAAGACTCCTCAGCTCCTCATGAAGATACACGCTAATCATATTTACACTTACTATAGAGTAACATAGACTGGGCTGGAAGTGTTTTACAGCAATACAGGATTATCAAAGTACTCAATGTGAACACTCTCAGCTCCTCATGAAGATACACGCTAATAATATTCACACTTCTTCAATCATTCGTCTTACATTCATTATTTCTTGGTTTTGTTTTTTTATCTTGTATCAGCCTTATAAATTCGTATAACAATTGTAATGCACTTAATTAATAGTGACTCTTCCTACGCACAATCTACGCTTATGTAGGAACTACTTATCAATAAATACCTAATAGCAGAAGCTAATTATTTTATCAGTTAAATACTTTTATATGCAAAACAGTTGCTATATGCAAAATTGTACTGTGTTAACCAAAAGTAAACCATTTTTGATTTTATGTGAAAGCACGCCAGTGTGAAAAATATTTCTCATAAATTATTATTATTATTTTTTACAGATTTATTGGTTTTATTGAAAATCCATTTTTTGTAGTACGCAGTAACATACCCGAAAATATAACATAAGTGTAATTTAAATAAGTGATTGAAAACGAGAGTTACATGATTTTTATCACTTAAGGCTGGAGTGAGAGTGGATTTTCTATACACTGTTAGAAGGGTGAGTGGTGCCGAGGATACATACCTCTGACTGTGACGTCATGGGGAGGAGCATAGCCTGAGAATCGGTCAACTAGACATGTCCTCTCTACTACTATAAATTCTGATATTAAATACTCGTTTCCTCGCCAGTTACATCAGAGTCGAGAGCCTGAATGCTGTCGATGTAGCCGAGTGCAGCATAGTTTGGTGCAGTTAGAACGTAACAGTATACAACACGAGAACAGCTGTACCTAACGACACCCCACTATCTAGGTCAGCTACACTTTTAACTGGGGGCTCCTCAGTACATGTTAACTTTAACAGCCTTTATTGGTTCATAACATTTAAACTTTAATCATACTGTTCGTTCCTCGTGTTAAAAGTACCCCATATCACAAAATTCCTATTATTCACAAACATTAATGCTTATTTAAAATAAGCACGTAAGTGAATATTGAAGTTTAAAAATACTTTTTTATATATTTATTAAGACTCCATATTATGATATCTCACAGTAACAAGATAATACTCGTATCATGAGTTGTTACGTCACTAATAAAATTAATCAAAGACATAAAATGTATTCTGTTCGTCAAAAACTGAATTAAAAAATTATATAAGTTATAAGATTGTTTTTATAATAAAAACAAACATTTAGACTCTTTTCTTAGTAAGCCGTATATTTCTAAAAGTAACAAATTTATTTTAATGTTATATATTCTAACAGTTTCAAGGAAACGCTTCGTATTAATTTCCTTGAATAAAACATTTATCGCAGTTTCTAAAAAACATTTATAACAACTTATTTATGATGATAATCAAAATCTTGAAACTGTTAATTAGTAACTAAATAGCGTCATTTTGCAGGCATGTAGCCCAACTTAGCTTACTAAAAGACATCGCCTGGGGTATAAGGGATTACAAAAACATTGAAACCCCATATCAACCACAAAATAAAAACTATAATAATGTGAGTTACTTAAAAAATGTAGCTTGTTTATTTCTGCGTTTGAAAAAAAGAAATAAAAAAGCAATTCATAAACAGTAGCTACTAGTTTTTATATTAATAAGAATGAACAAGGTATAGTTTTTTGCACTTTTTACCAAAGCACCGAGTTTGAAAATTCATAACCCGGGAACTGGCGATCCAATTAAATGTGATACAAGAAAGATACAATTAATTATTTTAGAATATATCATTAAAGAATTCAATTGTAATGTTACCTTTTATTATTGACGGATTAACAATTTCGCCATGGTGCTCTTAAAGTCATTATCTTTGGGATGTAATTTTGAAATCCAGTATTTAAAACGTTAAATTTTTAACACGGATTTAATTTACCCAATTTTGTTAGTTTCCCCCGGCGGCGCTGCTTGTTTGATCGCGCAAACCGCTCGAGTGCCCAGTTTTTTACCTACCTCCGTGGTACGTGTTGCCTCGAAGGTAGCTTTTTCGCTGTTATCGAAATAAAACTGAAAGTTATTGTTTGTAAATTAGCTTTGTATGCCAAAACTCAGTAATGACCAAGCTAGGTTTTAATGCTATTTTTGTTATTGTAGGTGTACTTTTTAGTTTGTGACTAACTCGGATATCTACACTTTTTGATTCGAGAGTAGTAGTTCAGTAACATTGAATACTGAGATTTTAGTCCTACTATTCAGTAGAGTATGTGAATAAAGGTTAAAAATTATAATAATAATTTATTTTTATATTATTCTAACATTTGGGATTAGAAACGAAGGGGAAAACTTAATAAGGGAAATCTCTCGAAATCAATATCGGGTACAAAGAAGGTTCCGTTCCGTGGCAATTTTCAACCGCAATATTTGCGGACACCTGGACTGGTTGTGACAAGAAACATCCTAGGTATATTACCTTAGGTGGACAGATATAGAGAGAAAGAGTTGCAGATATCTCGAGGGTTTAAATATGATGTGTATAATTTAGGTCTGTTATTATAGCTTGTATTAAAGAAAATTGAATTCAATATTTACAATAATTTGAATTAGCATGGTTTGATGAGCCGTCAGGGTGTTTCGAGACGTAATGGGAACCACTCCACTACAATCAGAAACTAAACAGCCCTATTTAGAGTTAATGATTTGTTTATTATTGCCGAGTTTTAATAGTTTTATGTTACTATACGTGACATATTCTTGAAAAGGTTTTGTCTTATCATTTGCATTAAGTAGCTGATAAAATACAGAATAAATATACATTTAAAATTTTTTAAACAAATAACAAGTTTAATTTTTTTATTTTGGTAATATTTGATTTTATATTGTACAATTCTTGATTGTATACGATAGAAAGTTCCGGACTCTGCGAAGACTAATGTCCCAAATTAATCTTAGGAAAATTAAGTTCATCAATATGTGTACTTATTAAATGTCATAACTTCAAGGCACAACGTAATGGTAAAGAAGCGCCACTTCTCCATCAGTCTAAATAGGATCACAAAATTAATTCATACATTTTCAATTTTCTTGTTTTAAATCTTATTCTAAAGTGTTAACTATAGATAAACTGTAAACATCATAACAAGAAAAATTGCACCAAACAACGTACAATACACTGAAATTGTCGCAGATTATTGTTTATTCGTTAGTCTAAGATATTACTGAATATCCTGATCAGTGACACTTGTCCCAACTCCCAACCCTCTGCGCTCGTGATTGTGGCGTTTCGTGCGTGCGAGGCGACTATCTGCGCCATCAGCCGCAATCACTAATTGCTTATACTACAGGCATTAGCATTTTGGGTTGCGTATAATCAACTTGCCTCTTCTCAATTTTGGTACATTTCTTCAATATGAACGGTAAAATCCATGAATGTCATCTTCGAACTCTTATTGACAAATGTTTTAAATTCAAAACATCGCTGGTCGATCGGCAGAGTCGGAGGAGCCCAGTTGTTGTGCGATTATAGAAGCGGATTGCTGAACAATTCAGCAACTCAAAGACTACTGTAGAACTCGCTGGGTGGGTGACTCATGAATATTCCGGCGCCGCGCCGCGCCGCCTCGCCGTGTGGTCTGAACTGATTTTCATTAGCGAGGCTGGAGAATGACACTTGCTCTGTGAAATGAAACTACACGAACTGTTAATAAACCAATCCCACCGCGGTTAGCTCGTGTTTATGTATGTGTTCACTTCTCATTTCAAAGGGTATCATCATTTATGTAGCCAGTTTTATTTTGGTATTTTTCAGTTTAACCTTCTTTATTCATGAGTTCATCTCTCTTAAGTGCCGCAACTCGTGTTGCTATCCAGAACGATGCCGCTATTACACAGCTTGTTATGCACTAGTGTACAGAATTGTAGTTTAATCTTTGACAGTTGTTTCTTTAATCCTATGTCATTATTAATTATTTGTACATGTATTGTTAATTATTTTCGATAGAATAGTTCCTATATGAAATATATATTTTTCTATGCATGGGCATTGTACCATTTTCACGAAAACTACACTAATATGCCCATTTTGCTAAAAGTAGAGGTTGTAAATGTCTAATTGAACTAAAAAATTGGTATTTTCCACATCGTATTATTTTACGTATTAGAAAATATACACAATTCACAACCACAATAATTAACTTGTGTAGCAATATTACCGAAGTGTGAATATACATATTGTAATTTAATTTTAAGCTTTAATTTGTACCTGATACTTTACAGTAACCAACATAATTTTCTGTTAGTAACATTTCATAGTGTTAAAAATTTACATAAACTGCAAGATAAATAACAGATAAATTAATATTTCAGCTAGATGTAGTACATTAAGATTTAAAGATGCCTTTGCCGATAGCTCACATAAATAGGTATTGTTTCATTACCTACCTTTGCCGCTTAAGTCCAAATAACATAATTACTATAGTTTTTAGTAACGAATTATAAATTATCTGAAAATGTCTTCAACCAACAGAGTAAAAAAAAAACAGTATTTAATTAATGTTTTCAACCTCCTATTTTATTTGTTTTCAACTTTCAATTTTATTTAATTCTTTATTTTCGCCGTGAAAATATTGTAATGCTACATAATTATATTATAATCTTATTACTATACCGATTTATACAGTATGCTATTGTTAAACTTAAACACAATAACAATCATGAAAACTTTATGACTATTTTGTTCCCATTATTTTTAATCTGACATTAAAACTATTACATTTTTCAGTAGTATACAGTAATTTGAATGGTAAAGCTCAGGAGTTTATAGTTATGTAAAGTTACAAAAGAATGATTGATAACCTGACTTATTGATAACGTCTGCTCTTCAATAAAAGACTCGTCTTGGTCTATTAGCCATATACTATAATGATGTATCAGCAATATTCAGAAACATACAAAATTATACAGCACACCAGCCTAGTTTATTAAATTGATTTATTCCATTTTGAATATGGTAATTCAGAGAAGTAAACATTTTAGAGATGTTAAAGTGTTTGAAATTTAACATTGTTTCTATGGGCAAAACTAAAGGTCCTTTCACTATTCCGGCCCTTAATAATAAATATTTAATTTCTTCCAACTGTTTTATAGTTCTACAAAAACTTCCAATAAGGATACAGCTTGCGTCACTACAGTAAAGATATTATGGTCCAAGGTCATTGGCGAATATGCTTATGTTATAGATAATAATAAAGTATTAGTAGATTAATAATAATTAATAAGATCAAGAATATCAAGTGATGCCCGATAGCGAAGATGTTAATTTTGTTTTTAAGCATTTTATTTTTGTCTACCGACAGGTAGAAGTTATTTGTGGTTAGCGCACATTTTGCCATGTAGATACTTATTGTCGGATAATTGTCTGGTGGAGAAGATTTAAAACTGGACCCAGTATTAGGGGTTACATTCTTGCTAATATTTGGGCCTTGGGAAGACTCATGATTTCAAAAGGAGTATTGCCTAAATATTTGGAGTGATCTCTACACACTATGGTACTGAGCTAAATACCAAACAAGCAAAACATTTATATTTCAATACTAACGGAATGTCAATTAAGTATTAGTCAGCATACCCGCACAGATAATTTGAGAAGGAAACTAAAATGTTGAATAACTAGCTACCATAAGGGTTCGTATACTCCGGGTTATAAACAATTAGAAAGGAACATGATTTTTATTTATATTTTCTCTGTCCACTAATCTCTTCTAAAATTTCTTCAACTGTTTTACTCTGTTAAATAATCCAAGACTGTTGCTCATTTCCAGTAGAAATGTCCGATCGAAACGTAACTCTGCAATACTTTACGCAGTCGATACTGTAAAATAGGACACTGCTGCTTTATCGATGTTTGTCGTGAGACCCGCGGATTCAGTCCTTAATCGGTTTATGGAAACATTGTTTATTTAAAACGTCGCCATCGAAGTTTAATCCGATATACACAAGCTAGTTAGCTAGTTTTAGTTTTACTGTCCAAAGTATTAGAGAGAAATTTATGCGGGGAAGTTTTCTTCTCGTCACTCAACTTTTGTGTCTAATCCCCAGTGAATGACGAATTCGGTAGTTCATAGACGTTTAGAAGAGAGCTTTAATTTATCTTTTTGTTGCTTAATTGTTTTATATAGGCAAATCTTTAAAGTAACAAAAGGAATTGAAAAGTGTGATCTCACGTGACATATTCAACTTCGTTAAGTTTAAAAATATTTATTATTAATATTTACTAAAATGTGAGAGTTATAGTAAATGAGCTTAATTAATTAATATTGTAAGAAATGAGTAGACAATTGTGTAATAGCGGTAAATTATAACTCGATAGTAATTAAATTATTAATCAGAGAACTCAACCAATTATGCCGAAATATTTTTCAAACCTTCAAACAGGAATAGGAATATAATATTTTTTAATCATTGACACAAAAGTAATGAATGTTGTAATGTAGGTTTGTAGGTTCGTAAATTAACAGTGTGTACATTGAAATCTATACTATTATAGAAAAATGTAATGATGTATGTTTTTTGTGTGTATGTGTTACTCAATTCATTATTCATTATATTTGTAGATTCGGCCAATGAATAACAAGTCTTTAGTTCCTTTAGACAACATTTTTTCCATTGAAAGGTTTAAAAGTGTTCAATTATTGTTGCTGAAATCTTTAGAACCATTCAATAAAATATCATGAAATATTAATAAGATCGAGAAATTTTCAAGTTACTTATATAATACTGTTTCGTATACGTATATGTATTTGTTGATCTTATTCTGTTACATTTTACATATCGTAAAAGAAAATTGTATCGTTCAATCACAGACTGACAGTACGTAAGATACAGTGTGTTCCAGTATACATATGGTTTGTTTCCATACTTTCTTCTTTCCAATAGCTAAATACTATATATTTCGTGACTGGAAGACGCTAGATACAAGTTAGATAAAGTCACCAAATCAAAGAAAGAACGCTGTTATTTTACTGCAAAAGTAGAAAAACAAACACATAGAACACAAGCACTTAAGGCAAACACATTTTAAGATTAAACGCGATTCTACTCTTTCATCAGCAGGAATATAAATGTAAGGACGTGCCAGAGACGGTCTTGATAAACAAAGATCAGGAAAAGTAGCCGTCTTAAATAGTTTAATTCTACTTCTGCTAATTAAGCTAATATTGTGTTAACGAATTAGTATACAAAGATAAGTTTATTGCAGACTGTCCCGAAACATATATCTTGATGTAAAATGCATCGTATTTTCCAGAGAAATGATTTTTGGCTATTGGAAACAATAATTAAGTATTATATATAATAATTATTGTTACTTGCTATTCTCTTATGAAGAAATACGAATAATATTACTTTTCAGACCGAATCGAATCTATATAATAAGTGGGTAGGGTACGATAAGCGGACCCGGTTTTTTATATCGAATAATGTAATCATCGATACCTAATATTCGCATCTCAAATCCTAGACTATTAATCGATATAAAAGTATCTATAGTGCTCAATAACAATCATATGTTTTAAATTAAAATGTTAATTTAATATTTACAGTGATAAAACAAATTATTATAACCAAAATTAGGAAAACTGAATACATATTTGCTCCTCTCACAGTTACAGTTGTTTCTTCACAGTTACAAATTTCACATAATGGGTTTTTCGGTATTAGTCCAACATGTTGAAGGCACGAAAACACGTCTTATCATCTTTCAAAGCAATGTCGTGTAGTTTTCTAAAATTGACTACCATTTTTAATAATCAAATGTTACTTATGTACAATTGAAATATTACCTTACATGTATTATTTGAAAATGCTTACAGCTGTTGATATAGATTATTTAAGTTAATTGTTCAAAATAATTAATCAGTATCGATTGATCATATTGATGGTTATGATAAAGTAATATCGTTTGCCAATTTCGACGTATAATAATTCATTCCCATCATTCTGCAATACATTGCAAATAGTTTTGTTGAAGTACTCGAACAATAGATGGATAATTTTATTTTTAAATACAATGGAATTCGAATAAAACTGCTGTCACTTCGACATCATTAAATCGCAACCGACCTGTAGCCCTATTGACAACAATTGATTGACCTATGGAAGGTTTGGCAGTAGTGATTGACTATTGACTCAATACCTGCCCTTGACGTCACACTAATGACGTGTCAGCCCATTACCAGATGTTGATTACCCTTCCACCTGCTCGTCAACCGTGGCATCGTGCATTGATTGGTCTCTTGTTTATTGCTTCTTTTCACTCTAATGTGGTTATTCACTATTGCTGGGATTGTATGTAATATTTTTATTTATTAACAATAGTTATATTGTACCGCACTAATAGGATTTTTTGTTACAGGTAACTTGAATAGTGATGAAGAGGTCATGAAATTTTACGTGAGTTAGTTGAATAGTAAGGTAATATGGTTGAGTTTTGAAAATATTGTTTTATCCTTTTTAATATTTCACTTTACATATGACTGCTTTTAAAGAGGATATTTAAAATGCATTCAAGATTTTCCGCTACTTTAATTTTTTATATTCCGTCCCAGAAACAAAAAAAGGAAATCGATGAGAAGTTTGTGACTGCAGGTGGATGAAAACAGAAGTAAAAGCGTCACAAAAACGATTCTCCCCTGCCTGATAAATGACCGAGGAAACATGAAAATTCCTCACGTCCTACCAAGCTAAATGGATGAGGAGGAGTTACAAATCGGAGAGCTTACTTGCGTCATGGTGATAACTGCCGACATTTGTTTGGGAAGTACTTGGCCTACTTTCTCCCCCGGTGTTAGCTCTCCCTGGGACATCGATCTGAGGGCGGACTTCACCACCTGGGTACCTGAGACACCCTCAGCTCTTCCCTCTAGGGATAACGTAATTATGTCACGTGTCGCTTAACATGAGGTACTGCAGTCCCCCCTCCCCCCCCCCCGCCGCCTCACCTCGCTAACATGTAACGACTTTCGTTTCGGCAGGAGACCATTTCTACTTTTCTAGATTTCTTGTTTAACACGTCTAATGAGTTCCGTATTATAAAATAAAGTAACTTGAGTTCGTGTAACCAATCATGATATACGTTCAAAGAAAATATTGTGTGTTATAACAAATAAGTACGATTCACTTGGTTACTGTGAGCCTGATAGGTGAGTAGGCTACTTGACAATAGAAATGTAAACATTAAATTTTGTATGAACAGATTAACTTATTTTGGAAGATCATATCAATTTTTTCCGACATATTCTCCCACTTCTCTCGCGAACATTAAAGCATCTTCTACAGAAAAAGTGTTATCTCGTCAACACTAGCAAAATATTTTGAAAAACCTTTAATTTCGTGGTATGTTTTATGTTACCATAAAATTTACATTTTATGTTTCTATTTTTAATTTCTAGTTTCTATTGTATACTAAGTAAATAATACTGAATGATGATGAAAACCTTTTCATGTGAACAAGAGGGAAAAATGTTAAGTGTGCAATGGCCATTCTGAAATCTATTTTGGCTGTAGTTCTATTTGATCGTAATATTCCCTCAAAATTGTATGATTCCAAGTAAATTTTTAAGCACTAGATAATGGGAATTTTTGTTATTAAAGAAATAATAAAACGTGTTTTTTTTTTAGGGGTAAGTACAAATAATCGGAACATTATTTCGGTCTGTTCTTTACTATATATTATATTTGTAAATTATTTATTGCCGGTTCATGACTAGAGATAACATATGAGGTACGTCCAAGATGGGAGGATTTGTAAAGCTTGAGATGGGAATCCCTGCGGGCAACCCAAGCTTTGAGAGGTTAAAAAAGTCAAATAGTAAATAAAATATAAAACAGAAACGTGAACGTCTCCAGGGTGTCCCCTTCCTCCCGCCACTACCATTCCTCTCTCCTACCGCTTTCCCCTCACCTACCATCGGTAGTCTCAGAAGGCAAGAGTGTTCGTTATCTGGAGTTGTACACTTTTGTCAGTGGCGTACTTGTCCTCGTGGGATTTCTTGGATTTAGAATTTTCAAAATCCATCCTTAAACTTAATTTACATTCGATTTTCTAACTATATGTTTTATTTATATTCCGTTGGAGTTCGTTTTATCAAAAGTTTTAGATTATTATTTCAATAATGTTTCACTAACTTATACACTTTATCCACTTTTGAAAGTTTCACTGGAAATGGTGTAAATCTTTTAACAGCGTAGTTTCAACACGCTTGTTCTAAGGCTAGGCATAACTGAACGCAAATTGTATGAGTTTGTGCGTATTTGTATGATACGATACAGAATTTATAGATTTAAAAAATACCATTTTTATGTCGTGGTTGATTTTTTATTGTAATCAATCTCCGTAACTAGTGTCTATACACTTACACTTTTTGTAGAACACCACGCCAAACAAGGATATCTAAATGACCTGTATGAAATGTAGACGTATACTATATAAATTTCCTTGAATTTCCAAGTAAATTTTGATAATCCTAGCTTCATTAAAATTCTACAATACAATATAGAGATGTGGCCGTTCAAGTGAATCGGTGTTAGAAGGGGGTGTTACGGTATTCCACCGTCTTGTTGTGCTGCAAGCGATATTACACATGCTGGGCTAGAAGGGGGTGTTACGGTATTCCACCGTCTTGTTGTGCTGCAAGCGATATCACACATGCTGGGCTAGAAGGGAGTGTTATGGTATTCCACCGTCTTGTTGTGCTGCAAGCGATATCACACATGCTGGTCTAGAAGGGGGGTTATGGTAGTGCAGCATCTTAATGTGGAGCAAGCTATATCACACATGCTGGGCTAGAAGGGGGTGTTATGGTATTCCACCGTCTTGTTGTGCTGCAAGCGATATTACACATGCTGGGCTAGAAGGGGGTGTTATGGTATTCCACCGTCTTGTTGTGCTGCAAGCGATATCACACATGCTGGGCTAGAAGGGGGTGTTATGGTATTCCACCGTCTTGTTGTGCTGCAAGCGATATCACACATGCTGGGCTAGAAGGGGGTGTTATGGTATTCCACCGTCTTGTTGTGCTGCAAGCGATATCACACATGCTGGGCTAGAAGGGGGTGTTATGGTAGTGCAGCATCTTAATGTGGAGCAAGCTATATCACACATAATGAGATAGAAGGCAATGTTATCGTAGTGCACTATATTGGTGTGCTGCAAGCGATATTACACATGCTGGGCTAGTAAGGGGTGTTATGGTATTCCACCGTCTTGTTGTGCTGCAAGCGATATCACACATGCTGGGCTAGAAGGGGGTGTTATGGTATTCCACCGTCTTGTTGTGCTGCAAGCGATATCACACATGCTGGGCTAGAAGGGGGTGTTATGGTAGTGCAGCATCTTAATGTGGAGCAAGCTATATCACACATAATGAGATAGAAAGCAATGTTATCGTAGTGCACTATCTTGGTGTGCTGCAAGCGATTTTACACATGCTGGGCTAGAAGGGGGTGTTATGGTATTCCACCATCTTGTTGTGCTGCAAGCGATATGACACATGCTGGGCTAGAAGGGGGTGTTATGGTATTCCACCGTCTTGTTATACTGCAAGGTATTATTACACATGCTGAGCTATAAGGCGATGTTATGGAAAACAGAGCTTCAATAATGAGGTTTCTCCGTAATTTGCAGTTTATGAAGAATTGAGCGGCGCGGGCGGTGAACAATTCACTTAACGCCGCTCCCTCCACTCCGTCGTGTGTGTCATCACCTCCTCCTCCTCACCGGTAGCAGCTTCCTTTGATAAAGCGATAGCCATATAATCACAAGTAAGGAAGAGCTGGAGAGATCATTCGCGATTTCTGTCCGAATTTTTAGTTGAGTTTTTCGCTGCTCATGGTCATCAAATAAATATTTTATTATTTTATCAATAGTATAACATTTTACTACGGTGTAACAATCATACCTGTACTTCTGAAATTGTTACTTTTTAAACTGTTTCAGAAGTAATTAAGTTTGAAAGGTATACATTTTCTTTCTATAGTTGAAAAGTTACTTATATTTGTTACATTTAAAACATGGCTTACATTCTCTGCGCTCATCCTGAAATTTAGGGATTCAAAAGGAAAAGAACGAAGGATCGCTGTAAGGGAAAGAATATGGATACGTCGCGTCGGTCTGTCACGCATACTGATATTTTATGGAAACAACTTTAATATTCTTTACTGCATAAAAATGAAAGCACATAGAACGTGGTAATATTCTTGTAAATAAAAATAACAATAGTAACATAAGCATTACACATTAATACCAATATTATTATTAGACTTTTACAATATAGTATTCAAATCGTGCCTATAGTACAGTTTGGTGTTTATTTTGGTTATTAAAATTTTCATTGATTTTCATCCTAGTGGTCAACCACTTTGACACAAGATTTAGTCAAGAATTAAATTATTTTTTTATAATCCATTTGGATCTATAATCATGCCTTTATAACATTGGAAAAATTAGCTTCATAGTTCAGTATTTCTACCAAATCTGACTAAGCGTGCATAGAACTTCGTGCCGTGTCACGTGGTGCTCGCCCAGAGCGGATCGTGGTTGGCACAGAATGGCTCGCGGCTGCACTCCGAGTCCCGGTAGCGAGAGAAACTGCACGACGTACTGTTTGTTTTTCCCCGACCGACTGTTCAATTGTTTTATCGGATTGCTCTGTTCACATACGGAAATTGCCCATTAACACTCGCTAACATTTTCTCTCACTCGCTTTATCGTCCAGTCCTAAACAGTATGAATTTTAGTTATTTATATTTAAAAAATCTGTTTTATATTAGAAATACCTAATCTGGAAAAAATTTAGAAAGATTTTTTTGCTTCTGTTCGGCAAAACTTTTCTACTACAGTGATATTACAGATAAGACAAAATCTATACTTGAATATGCTTTAGTTAGTTATTCAATCAAAGCACTAAAGGAGCCGGCTGTGCTCGGGAATACAACTATGTATATAACTTATATATATAACTTTCTTCTTCTGGGAACAACCGAATATATATATTCTTTATAACTGGGAACAACCGAATAATGCACCCTGATAATACGGTCTGTGAACAAATGCGCCAAAAAAAATCTACGTTCCACTGGTCGACAGTAACATCAAAATTAAAACAGCGATTCATCGTCATTTTTCCAATGTTTTGGGAAGAACTCGATCTAGAGAACGACTTCTGTAACCAAGTCATGTTAAGAGGTCTCAGTATATGGTATTTTCCGAAGATAAAACGTTTTCCTATCCCCTTCCGGATAGTCCACGTTAAGCACCCGTCACTTGTCCCTAATGCCGACTATTTTAGCTCTACATTTTTCTTTACAGTTATCCATTACCAATTCCAATAAAACGTTATGTTTTATTATTGAGATTGCGATGTTTGGTGTGGTAATCCGCCACCTGCATCTCTTTTCATGATGTTACCAAAGTATGTCTTCTAGGATTTTCTTTAAAAATTATCATTCAGTTAAACGTCTCTTTATTAATTTTATTTCATATTTTTGTTTAGGATTATTCACAAAATTAAATAAAGTAGTAGTTTAATTAACAATAAAAAAATTGACTTTGTATTATTATATTTAAAAATTGACATATTTTCCGTAAATGTAATTTATATAGTTCCTTCAAAATTTTCTACCGACTCCCTTTATTGTGGTAGCTTCATATAATTGAACGTGACAAAAGGTTTAAAGTTTCTGTTGTGCAAATAATGTTTAATTACACAGGAAACTATTTTGATAGCCAGTTAGTAAGTTCTTGTTTTTTTTTCTCTCTAAGTAAAGAATCACTTCCATTTAACTTTAACCCGAAGGCTGGCTTTGGTTGGGAAAGTGCTGCAACATATTAGATGCTCAGTTAATTAGTTTTGAACATGGTCCAGTTTTCTCCAGACTTCTTGTGAGAAGTCAATTATTGGATGTCTGTTTGCTAGTGCATGAAAGTAGACAATTTTTTCGTAGATTTATGCAGATAATTCTTCTGAAACATTTCACTACAGCCAATGAAAACGTTTGGCTACACAATGAACGTAATACTTGTGATGTAAGTTAATCTCGCCAGCTCCAAGTAGCTGAACTACGGTTAAGTGGTTCACCGGTCCGCTGTATCGTGAAAGCCCAGAGGACACGTTGGTAGCGGTAATGTTGTTACGTTTACGTAAGCGGTACTCAAGGAGTCGTTGAGATCTCGTTAATTTCCCTTTCCACTTTCCCTCATCAATCTCCAGGGGAATATCTTACCGGTGATGGATAGTCTACATCAGCCCCGCCCGCCACAGCAACCCCTCCCCCACCCTGCTCCAGAGGCTTGTGCAGTGATATTTCAGGCCGAGTGTACAGGCTACGTGCAATAAATTACGTCAACACTTACATTTTTCCCGGGACGATGAAATTTCCGGAATAAAATGTTATAATAAATATTTGCAGGAAGAACATTTTTTGTGGTTTATAACAAAACTTTGTACTTTTCTTGAGATATTAGGTAATATTCTTCTTTCTTGTTTTTATAAGGTACCACCTAACCTATGTAGGAGTACGCTGCCTAATTGGCCTAATTTTACAGAAAATATATATTCCACTGTAATCTAGAATTAAAATTTTTTTCACTTCGGCACTAATATTTGGATACAAATAGTTTACGGTGATAATTTAATTACTAACGAATTAATCTGTCCGAGGGACGTTTTAATAAGTAAAATTAATTAAATCTGAAATTTTTCCCAATAGATCTGTAAATAAAAGCCCCAATCGTGCTATCGTAAAAACAAATTTTTTCAGAGAGAAAATAATACGTTTTCCCAATGGTAGCTCAGTAACGTATTAAGAATCTGATCTGAAATTCCACAACATTTTGTACCATCACGTTTTACTTGCTGTTTGTATGAAATGTTTCAGCTAGTATTTTTTAAATATTCCTCTCGCCTGAATATGTTACGTCAATTAACGCAATTTATAAACAAAATCATATTTCTAAACCTTTTTATTAAAAAGTTATTGTTTTGTATTCAATACGTTTAAGACACTTTATTACTTTGATTTGTAGTATAAACCGATTTTGTAATTGTGTTCACAGAATAATACACCAAACAGTGCTGAATTTTACTATTTTTAACTAACGTTATACTTTGTGACAGCTTGTAGTCAGACTAAGAACATGTTGACAGTAGTTAGCCTATAGGCACAAATATTGTTATTGCCATAGGGCAATTCATAGAAATAATCAGATATTGGTTATTCGTGCTCACTAATAGTAGAAAATGTAATTAATAAAACTAATATTATGAGAATTCAGAATTAATTCGTACACCAGCGTACATATAATAATATTGATATCTTCCTACTAAGCACGTGAAAAACGACTTAATACATTTACTCCCAGCTACCCATACCAAATCAAGTCAAAATCATATTTAGTGTAAATCTAAACGAAACTGTTCTAACTTGGACTACATAGGTTTATTCGTGGTGATGAGCTGTTTTTTGTTGGTGTCATCACGATTAAAATAAGACTAGTTATTTTATGTATTGTGATAATTATGATAAAACGCAAATAAAAAAATCGTTTCTGCAATTAAAGCAACACGTGTGATGAGTTAATATGAAAAATAATAAATAATTCCAAAATCCGCTCACAATTAAAGACATTATTATTAGTTCTTAAATAAATACAATACACGACTTTATTTGCAAAGTTGTGGCTAATATTCATATATTAATACAATTTTAAAGTTTTACAAGTTTTAAAGTCAGTTTGCACATTTTTAAGTGAATGTAGACTTATTAAAATCCTAAACAACAGAGGTAATGCTAAAATTATTACATTATTTAAATACGGGTGTAAAGTAAAAGACTTTTATAATTGCAGGCCCGCTATAAAATATAAAAGGTAAGGATACGCCACACCACGTATCGCGTAACAGGCTCCGCTGAGGATACATTCAAAATTTCAAATCTTTAGCTTATTTCAGACAATTACATAGAAAATAAAATCTTACATCCCCCAAATTCTATAAGAATCATTGTTAGATGTCACATGGTTGTACTCAGCTTATTTACATTTTTTTATTCTACCATTAACTCGTTGCCTTAATGGTTATACATAAGGTCAATGTACAAATATTCGATAATGCTCAGTCAAATTCAAATGCTGACATATACCATCATCGAACCCACTGTTTTCTATATGGAAATGGAGCTTCATGCTAAATTTCAGGTCTATATGTCAGTTCGCTTTCAAGATATCGTGAGGACGGACAGGCAGAAATTTAATTTTCAGCTCTTCCAGTGATAGACTTCGCTAACGCTCAGCCAATTATAGCGTTTCAAATCTAAACTCAAAACTATAAAACTATTAGTAACGACAAAACAATTTTCATATCAACTAATAAGTACGTTTTTATCGGCATTTATTCCAGAACGGTCATGGCTTTACGAAGTGGTCGCTAATGCTGTTTACTAATACCGTCTAGCAAGTCAAAGAAAGTTGGGGGAGTCTGACAGTTTCGACGGTTGGTGAGGTACTGAAATATTACCAAAGTTTGCGACAGAAGATTCATGGTCTCTTGTGTAACGCAAAAGTTCCTTATACTTGATTCTGTAGTTTTCTGCCGCAATTTCATTACCATTTTTCTTCCTAATTTACTACCAGACGACGCGGTCTTATAGTGTACGTGACTGCAGTATTAGGCATCGTGCTTATGTTACTATACAGTTTTAAAATCGTCCTTGGTAGTCAATTTTCGAAACTGGTCACTTAATATGAAGGTTATCGTATCTTCAACACATTGACATATAAATAAAAGCATCCCTTTAAATCGTCAAAACTATTCCTTAAAGAGCTAACATGAGTATAAGTGCAAAATGTTGCTCTATTTTATTAGTTTCTAAAACCTTGTGTTTATTAATTGTGAACAGCTTTGTTTTCAGACGTAAACAAGCAAACCCACCATATTTTTAAACATCAAGTGCCTTTTACACATTTTGAAAATGTACATGTTTTTGCTATAAGTCATGAAAATGAAGGTAATTTTATACTTCGCGGTTTTCTGCACTAGTTACAGTACAATAGAACATCGTCCTCTAGAATACAATAAAAAATACCAATTCAATTTTTCGTGAGTTATTTTCATTCAAATTTTTACAATTTCAGGAATATAATTAACACTAAATTACAGTAGATTATCGCTAAACAATTAGTTTTATATTTTAAAAACATATCAAATGGTTTGAAATGTATTTTCATATTTAATACTGTATTCAATAATCAATCAATTAATATTATTAGGTTTGAATATTGAATATCCATATAGTACAAAAAAATACACATATTAACAGGCTAAGGGAAATTCAAACAAATCGCTTTTAAACAAACATTTACAACATCTGCTAAATATATTATTTATATTAATAATAATAAGGTGCAATTTATTTTGGACAGAAAACCGTGGGTTTTAAAGCTTAATTCCGAATTTTTGCAGCTCTCATTTGACATACACCGATCAATCATGTGTGATAACTACTGGCGCTTGATGGATTGCCAACAGCCAATTCTTCTCACACGTTTACATTGCCTTCCAAACCACCACCCCTTTGCAATTCTTCTCTCCTAGTCGCCCACAAAAATTATATAAAGTGAGGATAACCATTTTACATATCACGTACATACACTCTGGTAACTACTTTCAAAATTATGAGAAAGGTGAACTGGAGCCAATCTTAACATTCAGATACAATCAACCCTTTCCACCATAGCTGCGTTATGTCGAGAAAAGTCAGCAACACCACCATGTTTAGATATTGTGTGTAAATCATCGTAGTTCACTCAGTTTTGAACCTGATGAGACACTAAGAATAGCTCGTGTTTCAATATATTTTGTAGTCTAGGTGTCTCTGATGTCGAAACAAGAGTTCATTAAGCTTATTATCACCGACTTTTTTGGATCTCTTCAGAAAAGTAAGACTCCAGATTCCACGAGTCAAACCTGTGAAAGCTTCAGATTCTAGACGATGCATTGAGAAACAGGTGAACTGGAACTAAACTTAACATTCATTCTGTCCATTGATGGATTACCAAATATCAAATGTATATTCTCCTACAAACCACCATCATTATTTTATAAATCCTTCTAGTAGCCTATAATAATTTATATAAAGTGAAAATAACTGTATTATATGTCACGTATAATCGTTTGATAAATATTACGCCTTGATTGATTTCTAGCTTCCAAATCCATTTCCCTACTTCCTTCCTTCTCCTATTCACTATTAGTATATTAATACGTATCTATACTCGTCCACACTAAGCTCCCATAATGTATATTTGCTACAATTTTCTTACTAATTTCTGTAATCATTGCTAATCCCCTTTTGTTTCCAACATTTTTTCCCTAATCATTCTTACATACAGTGTTGAGCAGTTTTTTTATTATGTAACCAATCGAAATTAATGTCTTTATTCTTTTATTTTACTGTATTGTAAGTAATTATATTGATAAAACAAGATACAAATTGTGTATTTTTGAGCAGAAAGACATTTAAACGTAATGAGTATAGTCAAATCAAAATATTATTGTCGTTGCCTAAATACCTATGTTTACTGACAAGTAAATAAAAAGTGGTACTGTAAAAAATACAAGCAAACGACACCGAAAAAACAACCGGAACACAGTGTAAAAGCTTATTGTGGGAATAAAACAGAAACAGTAGCGGTCGTTTGGGGCCGACGTTATGGCTGAAGTAAAACGTGCCTCTCGACACATGACGTCACTGTAACACGCCCCGACATTTTGGCCGCCTGCCGTTAATCTCTGCAGTGTTCTTATGTAACACAGGACCTGTGGATTATAATTATTATAAATAGTCAAACGTGCTCCTATGCACAAGACGTCACTGTAACACACACCGACATTTTGGCCGCCTGCCGTTAATCTCTGCAGTGTTCTTATGTAACACAGGACCTGTGGATTATAATTATTATAAATAGTCCAACGTGCTCCTATGCACAAGACGTCACTGTAACACACACCGACATTTTGGCCGCCTGCCGTTAATCTCTGCAGTGTTCTTATGTAACACAGGACCTGTGGATTATAATTATTATAAATAGTCAAACGTGCTCCTATGCACAAGACGTCACTGTAACACACACCGACATTTTGGCCGCCTGCCGTTAATCTCTGCAGTGTTCTTATGTAACACAGGACCTGTGGATTATAATTATTATAAATAGTCAAACGTGCTCCTATGCACAAGACGTCACTGTAACACACACCGACATTTTGGCCGCCTGCCGTTAATCTCTGCAGTGTTCTTATGTAACACAGGACCTGTGGATTATAATTATTATAAATAGTCAAACGTGCTCCTATGCACAAGACGTCACTGTAACACACACCGACATTTTGGCCGCCTGCCGTTAATCTCTGCAGTGTTCTTATGTAACACAGGACCTGTGGATTATAATTATTATAAATAGTCAAACGTGCTCCTATGCACAAGACGTCACTGTAACACACACCGACATTTTGGCCGCCTGCCGTTAATCTCTGCAGTGTTCTTATGTAACACAGGACCTGTGGATTATAATTATTATAAATAGTCAAACGTGCTCCTATGCACAAGACGTCACTGTAACACACACACACACAACGTCGTAACACTTTTGGGCGCCTGCCGTTAATCTCTGCAGTGTTCTTATGTAACACAGGACCTATGGATTATAATTATTATAAATATTCAAACGTGCTCCTATGCACAAGAAGTCACTGTAACACACACCGACATTTTGGCCGCCTGCCGTTAATCTCTGCAGTGTTCTTGTGTAACACAGGACCTGTGGAATTATAATTATTATAAATAGTCAAACGTGCCTCCTATGCACAAGACGTCACTGTAACACACACCGACATTTTGGTCGCCTGCCGTTAATCTCTGCAGTGTTCTTATGTAACACAGGACCTGTGGATTATAAATTATATAATAGTCAAACGTGCTCCTCTGCACAAGACGTCACTGTAACACACACCGACATTTTGGTCGCCTGCCGTTAATCTCTGCAGTGTTCTTATGTAACACAGGACCTGTGGATTATAAATTATTATAAATAGTCAAACGTGCCTCTCGACACATGACGTCACTGTAACACGCCCGGACATTTTGACCGCCTGTAAAGATCACAATTTCACTTTAAATTGTTCATCAGTCAAGACTAAAATTTTTAAATTTACTAAAAAGTGTTTGACATTAACATCTCTCTCGATCTACAGGTCTCACCGTCCTCTACACGGAATATATGATGGGACAAGAAATTAGGGTTTTGCAAGATTTCTTGTAAAGGCATTTTTCTTTTATTATGTCTAAGATACGACTTTAACCAGCTGATGAAACATTAAGTAGGTTATAGTAAGTCCGTAGGCTTAGTATAACATTCGTGTGCTAATAAATATAATTATGTTACATACTAATCTGATACCGTTTAATGGCCTAAAATACAACGAATACGTTATAGTTTAAATATAAGTAATTAAGTTATTTCTTATTTATAATAAATAAAGAACAATATGAATAAGTACATCTATTTAATAGTTCCCTTGTTAAAGGTTACCTTTTTAAAAGACAACTAAATTATTGAAAGCAATGCTAATGGAAGAGGTTTTAATTGTTTCTATGTAGGCTAAGTTGAACTAAATAAAGTCCCATTAAAGATAGTTTGATTGAAAGTTGTTTCGTTATTGCTTTGACGATGTTATTAAAACACTTATAACTATATTACAAAAGCTCGTCCCACCTTAATTAGTTCATTACTTAATAAGGTCTTTAGTGTGTACTTATTCTTGTCGTGCACTTGTATAAATGAGGATCTCGTTAATTAAAATTAGTTAATGAACACTCCTTAGAAGTTTGAACTCTTTCAAACTATTTCTCACTATTATCCAGGTATTTAATGTTAGTTATTCAAGTTTTTAGCTAATTAACTTGAATAATAATTTCCAAGCTTTAAATTATAGTGAGAAACGTGTCCATAATCAGAAACTTGCATTTTAGTTAATTTTAATTATCAAATTGTATTTAAGAGTAATTTTTATTTCTTGATCATAATTTTTCAGTAAGACTTAAGCATGGTTTAAAATAATAAATCAGTAAAGTTTCTTTTGTATAAATCTATACCGTTTTACTAGTTCTCTTGCGAGAAGTACCACTAAATCTTTAGGTAACTGAAGCGATATAATTTACACATTAACAAGTTTACTAACCTTGTAAATAATAAAATATAAAGATTTAGAAAAAGGGTTGAAGTAATATATATATACAGGATGTTCACAAAATTGTTCCACAAACCTGACTAACAGTACTCATGGTTCCAAACAAAAACTTTCCTATGAACATATGTCGAACAATTTAGCCACTAGTCTCCTTTTTGTAATTTTTATACAAAAATTAGTATCTCTAAACTAGTAAAGCTGACGCCTCTCAACTGTCGCGTTTGTTGCTCATCGCTTATGCGTTGACGGATTTTGTTCAAAACTTACTGTTAGAATTGTTATACAAATTTCAAAATAGCTGGCTTTTCAATTTTTTATAACTGATGCAAAACAGCTGATGCCTTTCAATTGACAAAATGTTTGTTGCTCCCGGCTTGTGCTAGTATATCTTTAAAGTGTTTTTGTTCTCTTGTTCCTTGACGGATTTCGTCGAGACATGTACCGTTAGAATGTTTGTAAAACTTGAAAAATATTTGATCAATTGTAAATATTGGTTTTTTTTATTATTTATCTTTTTCTATAGGCGAAATTTTGTAAATATTAGAGCAAAACACACATTATTTCTTTAAGTTTTTCTCTTTTTGATCATAACTTATGTGTAAAGTTTGGTGTATGTAGCTTTAACAGATGTAAGAGATATCAGTTTTTAAATTGAAAATGGTGGCTAACGGGTAAACTATACATTTCCCGACTTATTTTTATATGACATTTTCTGTTTAGAGAATCATGAGTAATATTAGCCACACAAATTTTTGACACCCTTTGGTGAACACCCTGTATATATGCTACATACCAATTATATTTTCAAAACTTTGTGAAAATATTTGAATGTTTGATACTCAATCACACAAAATCCAGTGGGTAGATGTGGACGAAATTTGGCATGCACAATGATTTATTTGTTGTAAATATAGGCAGTATTTTTGAAAGGTAATAACTGAGTTGCAGACCACAATGTGCCGCGTAGTGTCAAAGTACTTTATAAGTATTTGAATAAATAAATATCAACTGTCATTGTGTGATGTGTACTTGTATTATATATGGCAGCAATGACGAATTCAAATTAATTAGTGCATTTGGGATTTTACTTAATGAACAAAATTAAAAAGCTAATGCGTGTACATGTACAGTGTTAGAGTTATGTTTATTTTGACATTAAGGGACGGCATATTTACAGGAGCTGAAGGAACAAAAACGATTCAGCGAACCATTTGCTCCGTTACTACAATTTGAGGAAACAAGCGAGAGAAATGAGTCCGTGATTATAACAAATAAAATCACAAAGCAATACAAGAGACACGATAGTAATTTGTACCAGAGAAAATTGTCGAGGACATTGCATCCGTTTCTCACTGATGAGGCATACGATATAATGGCTAAACTAAACGGAAATATTATGAGTAACGAACAAGGATTGGGAATTGGGGCAGTACTGACTGTACTGTATCATGTTTACGGATAATACATTCTAAAAACGAACACCGAGGCATGAGCAACAAAGTGTGGCACGCAAAGCAAGCATTAATTAAAGTAATCATAAGTATTATGAGTAAAATGGGACAACATTATGTCTTTATGTGTTTATATGTTTGAATGTTTGAGTACGTGATGAAATTTATCCCTACTTTAGGTCTATTTAATAGTAAGGCAGAGCCGAAAGTTCTTTAACTTTAACTTCTTCCCTTATAGCCTAAATGGAATCAAGTACGAACTAGACGCTTTTGACTGTAGTTGGCTTCTTTTTTCAACTTACATATGTATATACCTGTAAATTTTCTCTCAAATATATATTGTCAATAATTGTTTAAGAAATTCTATTTAATAATGTTTTTGAATTTGTTCAGTAAATCCTTAGAGACCACTATCTGCACATGCGATTCAACATAACTAAATTTATTTTCAAAATTATCATTTAGAGCCTATTCCTTATTACCTATTTTAAATCTAATAAATTTGAGTAATTTTGAAATCGTACATCAGCAAATTTTAACACTTAGGCTAGCATTTAAGATAAATCTCTATTCCTTCTTTTAAAATTGTATTTCTTTGATGAAAGTACATCAGACCAACCTAAAATTTGGTACCCGATTAAAATAGAAAAGTTTACAGTGCCTGTGTCACATAGACTCTCAGGAAATAGTAAACAAACTGTAAAATTCTCCCTTAAAATCCTAAAAAAACAACTGTATATAATACAGGAACGTAAATGATCATTATATTATTTATGAATGTTAATTAAACATATTGCTCCTGTTAACTTCTTTTTTAATTGTAAAATAATAATTTTTTGGTGAAACAATTAATAGTTCATTAATTTAGCTTATTACATTTTTAATACTTTCATTTGCAACTCACAAACGAATGGCAGTTTTAAAATGAGATGATTCAGACGTATCCGTGTTCAATAGTTTACGGTGTCACCGGTACGAAAAATAACGAACATTTGTGAATGTATTGCGACGAAGGTTTTATTGGAAACGACATTAGCTATAAATATAACGGTGTTGCAAAAATAACGTGAAGCGAGATGGAGCCGTTGCGAGAAGAACGAACAGCTAGGGCCTGATCACATTGAAATTCCCACGCCGCGAATCTTCCGCCATCGCGAGCAATCTATCACTCAATATCGCATTAATCAGCTGTTACCTCCCCCCCTCACCCACTGAACACCACCCCGCCAACTCCTTAGCAAACATTTCCCGAATTCGTTTCTCTCTTAAACAATAGATTTTTTTTAAACCTTTAACTTTTTATCGGTTTTGCATATTTTGGGATGACAATAAAAAATAGGTAATACAACCAAGTTGGCTTGCGTCTATAAGTAAAAATAAAGATAATATTAAAGTGTTTTAAAGAAACCACTACTATACTACTAACAATTAAGTAGTGTTTCGTATAAATTAATGCTAATTATGTAAAAACATTGTATGTACCTATTTTTCTAGATTTTGAAAATATTTCAAAGGAACCTGTTACTAGCAATTAAATAGTGTTTCATACGTAATAGCATTGTATATATTTTTCGTGATTTTGAAAATGTTTCAATGAAACCTGGTACTAACAAATTAGTGTTTCATATAAACTAATGGCAAACACTGTTTCATATTTAAAATCATTTTATGTATTTTTATAGATTTTAAAAATGTTTTAAAGAAACCTGGTAGTAATAATTAAGTATTGTTTCGTATAAACTAATGACGAACACTTATTCATATGTCAACTTTTTGTATGTATTTTTCTTGATTTTGAAAATGCTATAATTTCATTCCGTTTATGCAATTACTAAATAAGTCTTCAAAAAATGCTATTTATATGTTAGAATACATATGAGTTTTTGTATATATAATATTGTTTATACTGTATCAAGTAGTTATAGTCACGCGATTTAACGCTAATATTAATCCTACATCAATCCTAAATTTTATAAAATTTATCATTGCGGTTATTCGTGGATTTCCACTAAATGAAGTCTACACAGTATAAGGAGTTTTTTTCACTAATACACAATTTTCATTACGTGTAATCCAACTAGTACGCCAAGTATACAATTATAATGTAATTGTGAAATTCGACACGCTCTGGTTGCAATTTAGTTGGAGTTTCAAGATCATGTGTTCGAGAAGCTCCGATATGATTGCGACACTAATAACGATATAAATATTTTATGAAATGTGCCCAGCAAGCATGAAACACCCATACACAAGCATGATACGAGTTTCGCCTGCGTGTAGGCAAGTCACGCAATGCTTCGCTGTAGCCGTATTGCGTGTAAGCGCCGCGCTGCTCCGTGCCGGCAGAGTTCACTGAATTTATACTGAACTTACTTCCATCATGGAAATAAATACTCAAGAAACGCAGAAATTGTGAAATTTGTCTTTAAAACAAAAATTCTAGAATACTAATTGGAAAATAAATTTAGGTATAGTAGAATATAATTCGTAACCTAAATTTAGTATCTATCTTAGGCGATTGTTTCAATATTTATGAAGCTGTTTTGGTTTAAGTTATCAAAAGTCACCTTTGGCTGCTAATGCATATTCCATTTAAAGCAATAACATTAAAATCGTAACAAAGCTCAACTGACGTTTTAAATACTGTATATAAGTCAATATTTACGTTAAGTTATAAAAAAAGGTATGAAACAATAATAGTTTTATATTTTACTAATGTTTTTGGGAAATTTTTGTTTAAAAAAGATACAATACCTAATTTTTTAATACTATACGAGGTAATATCTCCTCCAAAAAGCAGAAATCTTAGACATAGTAACTCTAGTTATGATACATATTTCACAATTTTTATTAATCAACTCTTTACCATTTTCTTTTTTTTATTTGTTTTTCGTTTAAAACCTGCTCACGAATACCAACTCGAATCGTTATCTTTAATTAAAAATGGCAAGATCATATTATAGAAAACTCATAGCTACTAACTTGAAAACCAAAATGGTAAAATTTGCTAACTACAAACGGTAATCTCACTAATTAGTAGGTATATTTTTGCAGGTTTCGCAAACCGATTACTCCTCCACTGTGTTACAGTAACTGTTCCGTAATGATGCGGGGAGGATGCGGTGTATCACTTACACTTTTGCGTGATCCATCACTGACATCACCATTAACTTTTAATCACTTGCCACATGACTGATGCGCTCTCTGCGAGTAGATGTCACATCCCTTGCTGCGGCAGGGGCAGGGCAGGGTTTAGAATACAGATCACGGTTAGTTTTTTTTAATAAATTTTGTAAAAAACTCTGACGAAGACAAACTTTACGTATTTATCGTTGAACTTTACTTCAGAAAATATTTAATTTTATATACTAGCAGTGAGAGAATGTACAAGTAAATCTGGGTTGTGACGTATTTTTCAGTTCATCGTACACCCGTTTCATTTCGTTGCTTTTTCCATTTAATATATCAACAGGAAGTACAAGTACCATTAAAACTGGGCTGTGACGTATGTTCCAGTTCACCGTACACCCGTTTCATTTCGTTGCTATTTCCATTTAATATATCAACAGGAAGTACAAGTACCATTAAAACTGGGCTGTGACGTATGTACGATGATTGCTGTTTCAGTTCATCGTACACCCGATCCAATTTCGTTGCTTTTTCCATTTAATATACTGTATATATATATATATATATATATATATATATATATATATCAACAGGAAGTACAAGTACCATTAAAACTGGGCTGTGACGTATGTTCCAGTTCACCGTACACCCGTTTCATTTCGTTGCTATTTCCATTTAATATATCAACAGGAAGTACAAGTACCATTAAAACTGGGCTGTGACGTATGTTCCAGTTCACCGTACACCCGTTTCATTTCGTTGCTATTTCCATTTAATATATCAACAGGAAGTACAAGTACCATTAAAACTGGGCTGTGACGTATGTACGATGATTGCTGTTTCCAGTTCATCGTACACCCGATCCAATTCTTTGCTATTTCCATTTAATATACTGTACAAGTATTATATATATATATATATATATATATATATATATATATATATATATATATATATATAAACAGGAAGTACAAGTACCATTAAAACTGGGATGTGATTTATGTACGATGATGACGAGGTGTCGTTCATCTTACCTTCTACTCGTTTTAATACTAATTCAATTTAACATACCAGCAAGTAAAAGTACCATTTAAATTGGGATGCGACTTGTTTACAATGAACGATGAGTTGCAGATGATTTACTTCTGGTGGATAAAGATAACAGTGCCTTCGTTAATAAAAAAAACACGACACGTTGCTTAATTTATTTGTCGCGATAACATATTATCTATGGAGTAACACACATGGGAACGTAAATCACCTTTTCTGTTATGGAATGTTTCAGCAAAACACGCCCCGTAGCCTAATTCGTTATTCACGATAATTTATTATCTAGGAAGTAAAACTTATACGGACCTAAATCACCTTTTCTCTTACGGAATGATGCATTAAAGCACGATACGTTGTCTGATTCATTATTCACGATACAATATCATCAAGCAAGTAACATATACGGACCTAAATCACCTTTTCTCTTACGGAATGATGCAATAAAGCACGATACGTTGTCTGATTCATTATTCACGATACAATATCATCAAGCAAGTAACATATACGGACCTAAATCACCTTTTCTCTTACGGAATGATGCATTAAAGCACGATACGTTGTCTGATTCATTATTCACGATACAATATCATCAAGCAAGTAACATATACGGACCTAAATCACCTTTTCTCTTACGGAATGATGCATTAAAGCACGATACGTTGTCTGATTCATTATTCACGATACAATATCATCAAGCAAGTAACATATACGGACCTAAATCACCTTTTCTCTTACGGAATCATGCAATAAAGCACGATACGTTGTCTGATTCATTATTCACGATACAATATCATCAAGCAAGTAACATATACGGACCTAAATCACCTTTTCTCTTACGGAATGATGCAATAAAGCACGATACGTTGTCTGATTCATTATTCACGATACAATATCATCAAGCAAGTAACATATACGGACCTAAATCACCTTTTCTCTTACGGAATCATGCATTAAAGCACGATACGTTGTCTGATTCATTATTCACGATACAATATCATCAAGCAAGTAACATATACGGACCTAAATCACCTTTTCTCTTACGGAATGATGGATTAAAGCCACGATACGTTGTCTGATTCATTATTCACGATACAATATCATCAAGCAAGTAACATATACGGACCTAAATCACCTTTTCTCTTACGGAATCATGCAATAAAGCACGATACGTTGTCTGATTCATTATTCACGATACAATATCATCAAGCAAGTAACATATACGGACCTAAATCACCTTTTCTCTTACGGAGTGATGCAATAAAACGCGACACATTGCCTAATTGATTATTATCGATACTCTATTATCCAGGAAGTACAAATTATATAGCTGTTAATCACCTCTTCTATTATTGTATTTTTCAGCAAACCACGGCAATTGCCTAATTTGTTATTCTCGATCCCATATTATCCAGGAAATACTAATTATACAGACATAAGTTACCTTTTCTGTTACAGTGTGCTACACAAAAAGTCGAAACTTAGTCTAAATAATTATTTGCTATACTACTATGTTATCTAGAAAGTAACACTTATACGGACGTCACCTTTTCTGTTACAATGTGTTACAGCGAAAGAGACATGGACTGATGCTCTCGTTTCCGTCATTGTGTTTTGTTGCAGCCATTCCCCTAATGACCGGCGAGCTGCCCCGCCCTTTGCTAATGTCTGCTTAATGTTACCAGATGTTTCTCTGGGATATTCTCGCTACAAAATATCCAGCGCACTATTATTTTTTGTACTTACCGAACAATTATATTTAAAAAAGTGCTTTAGTAACAATTACGTTAAGTACAGTTAACTGTTAAAGTTCTATGCAATATTCCAAAATTGTTTTTGGAGTGTTTATTTTTTCATGTAATTTTATAGTTAAAATGCTATATTATTCGTATTACGGAATTAGGATGCCATTAATAAATCACTCCTAATATAAATTGAATAGGCTTATAGCTTTCACTTTAATACGTAACACCTGTATAAGTTTCCTTACAGCGATAAGGAATGATAATTACTTAAAGCTGGAACCATTTTTTTATTGTTGTTGATGTTTTTGTTTCCTTTGCTAATGGTATTTTAATCCAATACACTTCACATTTTTAAGGGAACGGTTCAAACGCATTTGTAAATTCGAATTGAGTTTTAGGATAATTGAACCCGTGACCTTTCGTTTCGAGAGTTGCAGCATTAACATCCACGTAAAGATCATACCATATGTTGTCTATTGAAAGGATAATCCTACGAAAATGTTGGGTACGACAAAACATATTTTGCAATTGTAAAAATCCGTTTCAGAACTAATCGTTCTCAATGGCTGATCTCGGATTTGTGTCCTCATGCTGAGAGTGTCCTCATGCTGATTACGTGTACTTAGATGCGCTCATTAATTAGTTTATATGAACTCCTTACGTGTAAAACTCATTACTTGTTATTTCAGTTACTAGCGGTGCACCTGTCCTCCAACAATTCAGTCCGATATGAAGTTAGCTGTTTGCTGAACACATAGTGTTGTGAATGAGTTAGTACGGTACTTCATGAGTTGTTAAGTGTTATTTTTGGCAATCTAAAAATAGCTACTAAATGAATTACTGAATCAGCAAACGTAATCATCATTTAAGTAAAACGCAGATTTATTTATTTGCTACGCCAATTTACCGTAACAAGATTGTATTAGTATGAGATTAGAAGTCTGAATGATTCGTACGATTCATGGAGTGATCTTGAATGGAACTATGAGGTCAAACTATTAGTGTAATTATGTACTGGTCTCATTTGGTATGGGTGCACAATGTTCATATTTCGTTTATTTAGCATCCCATAATCCAAGGTAATCTGGTCACATCGATATCAGCAATATAATGTTTATATTATCATAGAATTAATTTGAACATCACTATAATACATTATCTATCTACGGAAACACCAAGTTTATTACAAAAATCTTAACATTCCAACAGTTACGAACAGTAAATTAAAAAATATTTTAATTGTGTTAGTGATTTTTAAGACAGTTTTTTTTAAGTTTACGATGTGATATATTGTATGTTTGCCCCTGCTTGACATTAGGAATTACAAATTTTAGATTAAAAACTGTTGATTTAAAATTGATAGATTCTACAACGATTGTACTGGATGGTCATTGTATTAAACAGTTATTCCGTTTATTAAAATAGTTTTAAAGTAAAAGATTTAAATATAGAATCTTATTAAAGGGACGTTTTATTTATTACATTAAGCATAAAGTAATTATTATAATTGTCCATCCAGTAAGAGCAAAATTATTGAAGCTCAATATTTTACGGGACACACTTAAAAAGTATTGCATGTATCCCAGAAAATATTGTAAGTAAGGCACAAACAAAATCTATTCTAGTCGAAACGTCTTCGCGTATTATCACAATTTATTGTTAGTTATTGTTGCCCGACTCGAATAACAGTAAATACAACATCAAGGAGAATTGAAATAGTTTGTGGAGCTCTCTCGAAAACTTCTTCAACAATTTCCGATATAGATGCTTTTACATTCTTTTGTACAATGTTGTCACAGTTTAGTAATTATAACATGAAAGGCATCGCTGGAGAAATATTGTTCTTGTTCGTTTTAACTGTTGTACGTTTATTGAACTTTAAATTTATTTCAGTTTAAACAATTTCCAGCGATGCATTTAAAAAAGTGTTTTGTTCTATAAATAACAGACTTTTACAAGGACTTACCCTTATGTGAATACTGCAATGTAACTTAACTTTAAGTGTTCTCTTCTTTTAAATGCACCCTTATTTCCATATAGTGGTAAGATTATAACTTAAAATGGGTAAATTAAAGAAAATTATTAGCTTTGCCGGATCAACAAAACATATCTAAAATTGGGGTATTTTTATCAAAATCGTTACGAAAAATGAAATTCCCATGAGCGTTCACTTCTGGCAGGTTTATATCTTCCAGTTGATCTTACACTGGATACAGCAAGGTCTGGTGTGTCTCTTAAATCAGGAAAACTCCATGGATTTTACATCACTAACGCTAACACAAACTGAAATATTGTAATTAACCCTTTATCGATAGGTCTAGTTTATTATTGAGGACGACTTTTAAAGTGGGTGGAAGCTCCCTTAATGTTAAAGGCTGTTGCTAACCTAAACATGAGGAAATACTGTCCCCTACCAGTATTGATTGGAAAAGGCTGGAACAGAGCTAGACTCCCCTTCTTTCAAGGTGACATGATTGAGATAGTATCCGCTATGCCTATTGGATATCTACATAAGACGGCCCCTATACCTAACCTTAATATCCTGTTCTGTTAGAATTAGGCGCAAAAGTCCTTTTGACGTGACAACGTCTTAAATTAGGTTGCGGCTCGGAGTCACTCATGAAAAAGTGTAACGCCCGGTAACGTTACGATGCCCGTCCAGTGGGTCCGCCGCACGGGATCCGCACGGGATAAAGCAGATAACTGTGGGTCCGCCGCACGGGATAAAGCAGATAACTATGTTTATTCGTGAAAATGTGGATAGATTCGTCATTTACATCAACTACAACAATAAAGGTAAATAATTGTACACTGATATTTCATTATCGTAAACTATGATTGATTGATTAATTGTTAGATTGACACAAAAGTTGAGAAACTGAGTTTATAGGTTATGTCATACTATTGACAAATGTTGATAGTGTTAAGTAAATTATTAGTTTAAATCACTCTGCAATCAATCGTAATTCAGTCGATTGAGAAGAAACAGCGCGTATTGCTCAAACATTTAAAATAACAAATTATAACCTCTAACCTGTCATAACAGTGCGACCAAACAAACGAACTAAACCGACCAATCACCACGCGCGGAGTTAGAATTTAACTGTGTTTAGCAAGAATTTCAAATTCCAATTTTAGTAAATGTTTTATTCAACTTTACCATTTACAATAAAAAATTTTAATTAATTTCAAATTATGTACAATGTTTTAGTAAACAAAATATATTTCTATAGTTAAAATTTGTGCAATTCTTATTTTCATTCAATTCCTTGTTCCTATTGTGCAATTTAATAACATTCATATCAATAAATATTCTACCGAGAAAAAGACGTCACGTAAAATCTTCGCCCGTAAAACCGACTTTACAGGCAACCATAATTTTTTTTCGACTTCTTTTTGTAGAAAGTGAGTCAAAAAACTGTAAATAAAATAGATGAGTGCTTATAAAAATAATAGAACAAAAATACAGTTTTTATCAAAAATGAACCGCTTTAAATGGAAATATTTCTAATATTTTTCTTGCTAGAACATAAAAGAAATAAAACCTTATGAAGTAAACAGTGCATTAAAAGAACGAGAGAACTCATGCGATGTATCTACAGTAAAAAGCTTCTGTCTGTGCAGTCGTGTTATGTTCAGAAATGAAAACAATGTTGTTTTTCTCATAAAATATATGTGCGTATGGTGCTGAAATTCGTAGTTTCTGTTATTGACACTGGTAAACTCGTTTGACGAAGTTAGGAATCATCCAGCGTAGATTTCTAATGCTCGTCTCTCAATGTGTCTGCGACTGAAATGCTGTAAAATATTGTGTAAATGTAATCACATTTTTCTTATCACTCCAATACTCAAATCCTATATACATAAACACATATACTTAAACAATCAGGGGGCTGTTATACAATACGGGATCTTAATTGACTTCCCCTCCTATTTCCCGTGTTACGTAGAAAACTGTACTCCTGATCTTGACTGGTTCTCCGTTGAGTTAGCTCCTCCCGGTATCGAAATCTCTCTCTCAAATACTGAAATTCCCTGAAGGATAGAACCTTGTGAATCACGCAGCTTGTAAGCACTCTGCTTGATTTCCATTAAAAGCATGAGAGAGCATTCCGATAGATAGGCACACGATCAAATAGCATAAGATTTAAAATTAAACCCTATAACAGAGTTCTGATGTTTTGCTTTCGACCAATATCCCTCTCTGAGATACGCAATTAGAATTAGTAGAGTTTCTACTACAACTTTTAACTGCACAGTTTATATTCTGGTAATACTAGAAATTAAAATGTCCATGTCTTTCAACCTCGTGTTTTCTGTGTCCTCGTCTTTCAGCGTAGCTATGGTGGGAAGGGTTGAGTTTAGCTTTTGTTCGCCTTACTCTTATTGCATCGTTTGGAATCTTTTGTTGAACCAATAGGGAATCAATTTTGCACCTGATGAGAGAATGAGAACGTCAACACACCTGGATTACTCTATATTTTTTATATTCTGTAATCTAGGTTCCTCTGATGTACAAACCATTTAAATACTTCGATTTGAGCTTCGTCGTCATCGACTATTCTTGGATGACTCCATATTCCAGGAGTTAATTCTGTGACAGCGTTAGATTCCAGACGCTGCACTAAGAGGGAGGTGAACTGGAGTTGTTTTTAACTTTTTTTCCATTCCGAATCCAAACTAGAATATTTATACCAATGAGGATACCAATTGGTAACCCAAGTTTTGCATTTGAATGACATTAACTGATATTTATAAAAATGTCAGAGATCGGAGAAATGTCCTTCCTTTGGAACTTTAAGGCAATTTGGTCCTGTGTTTGTTTTCTTCT
Source organism: Homalodisca vitripennis (assembly GCF_021130785.1). Lineage (NCBI taxonomy): Eukaryota > Metazoa > Arthropoda > Insecta > Hemiptera > Cicadellidae > Homalodisca > Homalodisca vitripennis. Next base: position 179,987,645 of record NC_060207.1, on the reverse strand, counting down.
CCCTATTTCTTGCAAGAGTATATGCGTAGAGCAAACGTATAAACGTCTTTGATACCATATTACCTGGGTAGTAAAGGAACACTAAATGTATGGCATGAACTTCATTTTATCTATTATTCTATACAAGATATAATAACGTTTAGGTATGTAAAATGTGTAACGTTTCTATTGATGAAGACATGAAAGTATACTAAAAAGAAAACAACGAAGACACAATACAACAACAAAGTTATTTCTCCTAAAACTACGACATTAGATCCTATACTGGTCGAACGAGCATTCTTGAGGTGTTAATAACATTTTCCTTTCTATATGTTATCTTCTATATGTTTTCTTTCTAGGTTTTTCAAACAAAGCTACCAAGTTGGTCACAAATATACGTACTATAAATATTATTATGTACTTTCGAAGTAAAAACTTCAATTTATTGTAAGTGTATACACAAAGATATACTACGTATATCAGATAGTATTCTGTTGTTACATACATCCCTACATGTATATGCAGGTATTTCTCTGCGTATTAGATACATAGAAACATATAAAATTAATAATATTAGTAAATTCGTATATTGTTGTTACATATTAATCCTCAAACTCAGTTCGGCCGAGAACATAAGGACAGTGTATGTAACGTAATTACCAGTGCTGTGTAACAGACTGTTAGTAGGCTGGCAATATTCTGCTCTAGAACAGTGGTAGCCAGTCAATGGGCTGGTGGGTGTGTGTACGTGCGTGTGTAGGGTGTGACGGTGGGTGGTTGTGGGGTGGGGTGGCTAGTCGCGTGTGCCCACGCACACTTGTAATAAATTATTCCATCTGTAACATTTTATCTCAAGGCTGCGTGTATGAACTGCACAACAATTTCACATATAAGAGAAAACACAACTTCGGTTCCGCCTCTTGAGTGGAAAGGTTAATTTATTCCCTTCCTCAAACGATAAAAACTCCGCCGCGATGACTTTAGAAAGCCGTCCCTCTACTTTCGGAGAGTCGGGGGTTCCGTAATAAAACTTAACAATTCGGCGTAATCTCCCCAGAGCCATTACAAGACCAGTCCCTACACTTCAGTCGCCTTTTTCTTTCATTTCCGACTTTTTTACTTAAGTGCTTTATTACCATTCATATTTCGAGACTAGGAAGAGATTTACCCCTTCATTGTTATTTCGTAAGAGTTTTAAACAATACACAGCCATTGTATTTCTTCAAACTGAATGAAAACTGCTTGAACAAAATACTTTCCTTTAAACGGTTTGATGTAAATAAAATGTAGTTGCATAAATCGTAACTGTACTCTAGAGCTACCTGTAGTATTGCGTAGTAATTAATAATATCCAGGACTTCTAATGCCCCTATTATCGTCTTGAAACTTCAAAAAAAGCTACAATTCGGTTTTACAAATAACGTGCTTTTTGAGGCTATTAAAATTTAAATACACAGTTTTCATTCACAGAAACGTGGAATATTGTATCCACGCTTGAATGCTTGTAAAGTTTATCCACACACTGAACTTATCTTGACCTTCTTAGTAGATTTAACTGTTGTAACTATACTCTGACAATTTCAGGAAGGCTATTCATCTTGAACAGGAAAAGTAAGGATCATTTTCGTTGTATTCGGGATTGCTTTCCTTGGTTAGTGGTTAAAGTGATTACTGGTTTAAGCAAGTTGTAATCCTACTTGAATTTGGAACTTTCTGTTTATTTCTTACTGAAGCATTTATGAAAGTAAAAATATGTAAACCCCTTTCCTGCTATGGTTTGAACTCGAAGATGATCAAGTACTGGTGGTCGTCTCGCAGGAAGTCGATGCTCCCGTGGGAAGTAAGCTCCATCAATCAAGGAGGCAGTGAGAGAATAAGCTGATTACACGATATTAAGTGATTGATAACGGCCCAGGGCCGGGTTGATGTCTGGACCGTAGCTGCGAGCGTACTACTGTGATTCTTGCAAAGTTTAGTCAGATAGATCACTCACTTTGACGTCATATCGTATCAACAACGTTGCAGGTCTGATCTAGATAAACTTGCTAATCTTGATTTATTAAAATATACCAGTAATCTTAGTTGATAGTTAGCAATTTTTGACAGCTGTTTGCCTTTTGAGACTCTTATTCATAAAAGTCGTCATTAAATATCCCTATATTTTCCACACGAAGATTTCAAATTTTCAAGTATTATTTAATAATAAAATTTATAATTGTTTTATACACTCGCACACACTCAATCAATTTTGTATCTTTAAATAGCATTGCCTGACTAGTTTAAATAATGATGTTAACCCTTCTAGTATCCAACGAGAAAGCATGAACCGCATGATATGTCAATAGCTGTATGATAAATATATGATGCTTACAGGGTCATACAACATTTGCCTCAATAGACACACCTTTCGGTGATAAATAACATTGTCTGACGGGTTTTAGTTGATAACGTTGTATAATACTGCCTGACCAGCTATACTAGTTGCCTATGTTATATAATATTCACTGACTACCTATAGTAGTTGTCTATGACATACAATGTAAAAGGCAGTTTATATCTTTGCAAAATGTTAATGTACGCTCCCCAGTTTAGTAAAGTTGGGAATAAAATAAAAAATTGTGTTTTGGTAAACAGCACAAAAACTCATATTTAAACAAATTTAACCTTTACTAATGATTAAGTCAGTAACGTAAAATAACAACCAAAGAATTTTCATGACATTACGTTATTTTCTTATATTCGCCTCTCCCAAAGAAGGCAATAAGAGTTAACGAAAGTCGGTCAATCGAGTCGCGGGTGCGTGTCGGCCACATTACAATGGGCGAATTTTGTGGCTTGGGGAAGGGTGAGGGGGCAGTAGCGTGCACGCAGTACTCCCCCCCTCCCCGCACCACATTACTCCCACCATTGTTGTTTTATTTGACATTCCAATTCCCCAGGTCTGTGAAAGTCTTGAATTGCTTTAACACACTCAACTTGTAACAGGTCTGTCAAGGGAGGGGCTCAAACCTCGTTATTCAAATTTCCACATAATAAATGTATAACAAGCTTTTAATCCAAATATAATTGTTACTAAATTGACACAACCCACTACACACCATAAGAGTCGCAAATTTTAAGTACCTTAGATTTTAATAAATATAGAACTATATATACGAAGTGTTTGACTCAGAAACACTGACTGCAGGAAATGGTAAAACTTTATAAAGGCTTAATCATTGCTAAATTTGTATTTATACTACAGTGTGATTGTTCTATTTATTTTATAAACTTAAATAGCAGTGGAAATACATTTACGAAAAAACAATTATTGTTTATTTCCTATATTTTTGTTATATTTTAAGTTACTTACCAACTTGAAAAAGAGATCAGATTACAGATCTAAAGTAGTTAGTGTTACGGACATTTTTGTGGGAAGAACGAGAAACTGAAGGACTTAAAACAAATAACAACTAATTAAAAAAAGTAATGCTATTTTCACAACCATTCCATCGTCTAAACTAATATGAACAAAGAATCCTATTATTTTTAATATTGTATTTCCTCTGCAGTACTAAGTTAAGTATACTGTATCATACAATCTGTTTTGTGATAGGTTGACTTAACCGTACGTTTATCGGGAAGGTCAGCTTTGTTTGGTTTGTTTGCTTGCTTGTCCAGTATCCACGGGACATGGTAGAGAGGATTACTCTAATAGCTTTGAACATTACACGAATTTTTCTCAACACAAAGAACGGATCATCCAATTTCAGCGACCGTATCCTCACTGGAAGGTTACGCTTTACGGCGGAACTACTTCTCTTCCGTAATTAGCTGGTTTTGCTAAAATGACGAGATTTGGAAAATCAATTGTGCGAATTAACAGCGTTTAAAATACTTACACTTTGATTAAAAAATATAAAAAATGTCTACTATAACACAAGATTCACGTTTTAGCCCCTGGATTGCAATTATCAGTAGCATTTAAATAGGTTTTAAAGAGTACATATCTCTAGTCAGAAATCCAAAAGGATATTGAGTTCAATGTTACAACATTATTGTAAAAGCAGTACTGAAATTGTTAAAATTTTTCATCACTGGGCGTGGTATTTAAGTAAAAACACGAACACAGAATTCAAATATTTTAAATATTCCAAAAACGATGGGTTTACATACCGGTGCGGCTCGGCAGTGGATAGCTATAAGACTACTACACATTTTACTATTTTATTTTTATTGCTATGAATGTCATTTTTAATATGACTGCAGTTTAACTTGTGCAGTTAATTAATAATTCGTAGTAATAAGTACGAATATAATATAAAGATCATCTATATACCTATATTATTTTCATTACAGACGGTGTTTGTGATATTTATTACAAAAGTCTATTGAGATTATCAAACTTTTAATAAAACCTGTATGGAATTTAACATCAATATTACTGCAACTCTAGTTTACGAAAATAAATAAACAATACAAATACCAGAAATTGATACTATGAACAACTTGGAAGCGGGAGGGAATTCTTTAGCAGTAAATGGAGAGAAAAACTCTCGTCCTAGGTGTTCTATACATTTCGATATTTTGTCTGGAGCACGAAAAGCTTTTAAAGCCTGGATGTTTTATCTAGTTCTGTTCCTCTGTGGTCGTAACCTCATTGCAAAAGTGATGAGGTCACATTTATAACTTGAATCTTTTACGGACTACCAATCGTATATATGGTAGTAAATACATAAACATTGAATCTATACATAAGTACTGAATAGAGTCTGAACATCCTACCTGGCCGACCGGAAAAAGAGAGAGGACGGGAGATTTAGACGCCATTAAAGGTCTAACGATCTTACTTAAAACATGTTGGCCTCTATCCAAGGATCTCATGTTTATCCTAAATCTTGAATGAATTTCTTAGCGGAAAAGGCTGTTTAAACTTTTGCTAAAGAATAAATGCAATTTAGACTTCTAGAAAACTGCCGTATTTTTATGTAAAATGTGATTATATGAAAACCTTTAACGAATGTCAACGTGTTTGGAACAAGTGGAGTGATAATAATTATACCTCACTATTAAAATATATCAACCTTCGACGGATACTGTGTAGCCTACAGACTATCTATGGACACATTCTAATACGGACTCCGAGATATTTCCAATCTGTCTTAAACATCAATGGTAAATATGAGGACTCGTATCTCCACATCTCATCCTTCGTCGAATACTACGTACCTCTATAGACGCATTCTAATACGGACCGAGATGTTTTCAATCTGTCTTAAACATCTATGGTAATTATGAGGACACGTATATCTACATCTCATCCTTCGTCGAATACACGTATCTCTATAGAAGCAATCTAATACGGACCGAGATGTCTTCAATCTGTCTTAAACATCTATGGTAAATATGAGGACTCGTATCTCCACATCTCATCCTTCGTCGAATACTACGTACCTCTATAGACGCATTCTAATACGGACCGAGATGTTTTCAATCTGTCTTAAACATCTATGGTAATCATGAGGACTCGTATCTCTACATCTCATCCTTCGTCGAATACTACGTACCTCTATAGACGCATTCTAATACGGACCGAGATGTTTTCAATCTGTCTTAAACATCTATGGTAATTATGATGACTCGTATCTCTACATCTCATCCTTCGTCGAATACTACGTACCTCTATAGACGCATTCTAATACGGACCGAGATGTTTTCAATCTGTCTTAAACATCTATGGTAATTATGAGGACTCGTATCTCTACTTCTCATCCTTCGACGTATACTATGTACGGACTATTTATAGACGCATTCTAATAAGGAATCCGAGATATTTCCAAGCATCCTTTAAACAAAAATGGTGACTATAAGAATCTCCGCAAGTCGTGCTTCGACGGATACTACTACAGACTGTCTATAAACGGATTCTAAAACTACGGGAATTCCCGAACATCATCTTCATTTATCAACTCAGTATATTAAGTATACTAAAATCCATATAATAGTTTTAAAACATATAAAAAATTTCTCAATAAGAAAGATTTTAATTCAAACAGTGTAACTTTAAAAACATGTTTGAAAGGGAGTACATTACTATGTTTTATGATTTATTATATTTGATACTGCTATGACAATAGGACTGCACAAGTGTTAAGATTAATGGTTCAGCTTGAAAGAGTTTCAGCGAGAGGTCGCAAAATGCCAGTGAAAGGTTTACAAGCGACTGGTTGTTTTGTGCCCATTGTGACCCAGCTTCAGGGAGCAATAGTGAGCGATTGGGTTTGTTGAATGGCGCATTGACTTTGAAAAGTTTCCGTTTGCTACGTTTCTTTAGTGCAACAAAATAAGTTAAGGGAGTGCTTTGAAAACCCTCTTGTCAATGTGTTGACATTAAAAATAGTCCCATTATCAGTTTATATGGAACTACGTGTGGTGGATCATTTAAATTTAATGTTAAGATTTAAAGAAATGTTTAAGTTTTACGACTAATTTTCAACGTCAGATAATTGATTACGAATGTTTATAAAATGCTGTTATCCATATAAAGAATTTATATTTACTCTGCTGTGTCACTGACAATCAATAGAATTTTTTTTTCTGGAATAGTACTGTACAGTAAGTTTCCATGGAGTTACTGCCCGACCATGTTATGGAAATTCCATGAAATAGAGTTTCATACGGCTGAAACTGTACCTAAAACTTCCCTGTTTGTTTGTTTGTTTTTTTTTTTTTTTCAGCAAAACCAACTATCTCTAGATTTGAAGGTTCCCAGTCAGTCAGCGATTTTTAAGTGGTTAGGTTCACAGAGCGTGAAAAATAATATAAAATTCTGCGTAACATTCAAAAGTTCCAAACCAAGGCCATGAGTAAAATAGGCTCCCAAAGCGCACGTGTATCATATCTTGACCAGATCTGTCTCATTACTTTCTTACTCTTCCACATTTCTTACTTTTCTTTCACACCTAATCAATTATATGCGCTGTTGTATGAATATGAAGAGTTTAGTAAGTTCCAGTTGTAACAAATAAACTAAATGTTCTCGATAAATTGCAATAGTAATTATTTTACATACATTTTATAAACGTTATGAGATTCGTTTATTGTATATGGTTTCCGGTTTATTTATTTATTTTTTGCTGTGTAGATATAACAAATGAATCTTTATAGATCAGTAAAGAATACAAAATGCTACTTTTATTTGCCATTGTTGTTCTTCAACATCGCATAAACAATGTTGATATGCATTTTACAGTTTTTATGAAACAGGAACATTATACAACAAGTACCTGGAAAATGGTGACCATTTTAAGAGCTCAACTATTACAAACAAAATACTGTGTATAGTATATACACACATTAATGTATTTTATTTATTTATTCCAACGGTTAAAATCAATTCACAGATAACACTCACACAGGAAAATCGTAATATATTTCATAGGTCAGCAGCAATACAGTACAGTAAATATTACTATCTCAAAATAAACTACTAATTTGTAGTATATAATAATAATAATACAAGTAGTAAACATATACACGATACGCGATACAAAGAACAAAATATTTCAATAACTGAATGTTATTTTTAAGTGGGAGTGTGTATATGGTGTGAGTGCGATAATAATTATTTAACAAAATCAGTATATAGGTTTGAACAGTCGTGATTCTGTCCAGACGGAGCATCACTCAAACGACACGACTACTTCTTCTTCTTCTTCATCATCATTCTTTTTGGTTTGAGAATATTTTTTTACAGATCAAGTATCTAAATCCAAAAAAATATGATCAATGAAAATAATAATATAATATCTTGTTTTAATTTTAACCTCTTCAGTACATTTCTAATTTAACCAGCTCAAATTATGATCGATTTCTTTTGCAAGCCAAGTTTCTCTATCGATTTAAAGAAATCTAAGTTGTGTTATCGAAAATTGAAAGCTGGTTCGTGCGTCCCTCTGTACACGATTTCAATCATGTACCTAAAAAGGAACAGTTAAAAATGAACGATTCAACACTGTGCGTTTCCAAGTTGTATATAACTGAAGCGAGGAAGGACTAATGGAGCATGCACAATGAATGAGACACGGGCCTATTGAGAATATGAAAGTGTAGGAGGAGGGGCAGTGAAGAGGGAGGGTGAGACGGCGCGATTCGAGTGTGAGGAACAATAGTCATCAAGGGCTGGCGGGAAACAAAAGCTGAGTGTCCTTGCCGAGACCTTGGCTGCAGACATTGGAACACTGCTAGTGTAATCCTGCCTGGGGGTTAGCATCGATATTCGAGTGTGAGGAACAATAGTCATCAAAGGCAAAGGGAAACCAAAGATGATGTCCTTGCCGAGACCTTGGCTGCATACATTGGAACACTGCTAGTGTAATCCAGTCTGTAGGTTAACGTCGATATTCGAGTATGAGGAACATAAATCATTAAGGGCTGGAGGGAAACAAAAGTTGAGTGTCCTTGTCAAGGTCTCGACCTTAGTTGCAGGCATTGGATCACAGCTCATTTAATCCGGTTTAGGAATAAAGGAATAAATGTCGATATTTGATAAATGTCGATATTTGAGTAGCACGTAATTAGGGCATAGCTGCCGTTGAACGTCACATGTCATACACATAAGTAAAAAGCAACGAGGACTGGGATAGTGGAGGATTTTAAAGATAATAAGCAATTATTTATATATATATATAGGCAGTAAAGATATTACTAGGAATTAGGGATTGATGGAGGTCACAGGTAGGTTAACACTCAGGCTCCACAAGTGCAGGGGATTATGACCGGCCGCATTTCAGCCCTGTTATTCACTTCCTGCATTTTTTCAATCAAATCCCTTTTTTATTCTAAAATGATTGTAAATATACTAACGAGAAAAATCAACTCAAACAACACATAATAAACTGAAATCCAATGGGAACAGACGATAACATTTCTGGATATTATTTCTTAGTCGTAAGCCTCACTAATGTTACTGAATAACACTGATGGAACAGATGACGGCAGGTGCCGGGCTGTTCCCAACCCCCAACCCTCTGCACTCGTGAGTGTGGGGTGTGTGTGCGTAGCGACTACCTAGACCTTCACTAGCAATCACTAATTGCTAATACTGTAGAGCTTGAGCCATTTAGAGTTAATAAGGACATTTAGACTATGTTCAATTAATTTCCCCGTTATTTGAAATTGTAAAATTTAATATTCGATTTATAACAAAATATTTTTGACATTAATTATTAATTATATATTAAAGTAAATTACCATTACAATTTTAAAGTTAATTGTCTTCGCATCTGTAATGAGATAACGGAAACTATATATAGCTGTTACTTGCGTCTTCGCTCGCATTTCTTTGCTGTATATTAGTTTCTTTCATAAGCAATAAATGATACATTTTTTAAATAGTTGACAGAATTTGGAAGATCGGTATTGATTTCTCCTGATCGGATGATCGGTACTTCTGAATTATTAAACGGCTAAATGGGTCGGAGAGCGAAATACCTGGAGGTCACCATGAGGTAACGTCAATGTTCACACAAAATTGTACGGGATTTAGTTACAAAGTTAGGAAAGCCCTGAAGTCGAAAAGCGAATTTCATTTGGTTAAGGAGTTGGTAAGATTTTAATAGTTGCTATTAAACATTTAAGGCACTTAAGGGCTGAGCCCTAAAGTTGAATTACAGTAACATGAATGCGTACTTAAAGTTCCATATATTTGGTTAAGTAGTACTTAAGATTTCGGTAGTTGGTACTAAATCATTTCAGGCACTTAACGTCCGTACTCGATGTTCTGTTACAACAACATGAAGTTGTAGGTAAGGCTGCAGTTTTGGTAACTGCTATTGGAACATTTAAGAATTTTACTATGTCTCATGTTTATTAAATTTATTTTTATATTGCCATAATGAAATGTTATAAGCAGTATGATATAAATTGAAGAAAATATGAATGTTAATATTTTTTAACAACATAAACTAATGAAAATGATCCTTTTTAGTGTGTTATTCAGAAGTACAACTTGACTAATCTTTATTTGGTGCATGTTATACTAAAATTCAGACTGTTGATGCATCTTATTTGCGACGTTACTTACGGAATATTACCGAACAATTAAGTAGTTATTTTTTATCCGTCCTTATATTTTATTTTTTAATCTTAAATATGTTTGTAGAGTAGTATGCACTTATTTTAGTTTCATATGTCTTGATCATAAATTATTGTACAGTACTACCAAGTTTGATTGGTTTATAATTTAGCTTCGATCACGAACAAATTATGTACTCCACCCACTGATTTAATAATAAAGAATTGTTTGTGGAATAAATATTCTACAGCTGTGTATGTTTGTGTAATTTTTGAAATATGTAGTATTGAATAAATTTATTTTACTTTCGTGCTGGTTTTCATTGCAATTGTATGATTTGCTGTAAAGTCTACCATATCAATTCTTGTAAGGAATGAGATTCATGCAGTACAGTGTATTGCGTACTGCACTGATTCAAACGTAATCTCTTTGTTGCAAACAAAGGACCGTCTGTTACCGCTGCAGACTTGGCAACATCGCATCGTGTCGCACAGACTCCGGACCAGTTTCGGCACGATTTATGTGCTGGCCGGGATATACTTTACACCCTCAGGAAACAACTCGCTTTCAACCATATCTCCTCCTAGCATTATGCCCTCCATATTAATGATGACTGGTGCAGCCATTAAGTTTCCTTCAGATATCATTTTTGCCCTTAGACGTTACTTTTTTGTTAATTGATGATTTATCTATTTGTTGGTAATATTTTTGTTGTTTCAACCTGTGCTCAATAATATTTGAAGTTTCAGGAAGAAAAATTTTAAACCACGCGACGAAAAGAAATTATGGTTCGATGATTTCCTCCATATAATTTAACATCTAAAGTCTGCTGTAGGGGCGGCCATCCTTGGTTTTAAAGACCAACAATTTTAAGCCATTATCTATTTCCTCTGTTCTCATTTTAAAGGTACGGTTTATGAAAATTTAAATATCGTTTGTTTTTTCATCATCATTGTTAATTGATCCACCAGTATGAGGCGATATCTATATTATGGACTACATTTCTTTTAGCACTCGATCTACGAAAAATACACGCTACATTCTCGAAACCCCTAAGGGGTTTGTATCTAGTTAACTAGGAAAAATATGAAATGATTAATATAAAACACGGCCGGAAAAGGACTGTTCGGTAGTAAACAATTATTTTTTTTTAATTAATGTAATGGATCCAGTTTTTTAGATGGTGTAGAAATTTGCGATCATCGTGGGTGGTTATCCCTTTTGCGAACATAACCTCACTTTCGGCGTCTTAAGAGTAAAGAATAAACGTAAATTGTGTTTTACCAATAAAAACCTTTAAGTTGGTGTCTGAACATTTGTTCTGTTACTGGATCTTTACAGATAATATGAAAATAATACAAAAACTGATAGTAACAATTTTTGAACCTTCAATACGCCGGAATCTTTTTAGGATTTAGTGCCTTTGTATGCTACTAATAAAGAACTTTAATTTGATACTCTACTCGACCTATGTTCCCATTAAAACTATCCTCTGGCTCCTTGCGGACCACCCCTCTGGGAGCGTAGCGGTCCTCTGAATGCGTATTGAAATAGTTTTTATGTGCACTAACAAAATGGAAAGTATTGTATATCTATTTGGAATGGTTAACATAATATTAATCTGTCCTGGGACTTGATGAGCAATAATACATATTTGCATAATACATATTGTTCCTCTCAGGTTTTAAATTATTATTTCATAGCCTTTTTGTGTTCCTCTTCTTTGTTCCAATGTAACATTGGTAAGAGACGAATGGAACATAGACGAGTGTGCCTGGTTTTGCACAGAAAGAGAGTGAAAGGAGTGGGGGAAGGACGCTTCAATATAGGAAACAATGACAACCATTAGTTGTCCGAAAAACATCAGCCAGTGGTGTCTTAGATGTGATCTTCGCTGGATTTCTTGAAGAGAGTATTAATTTTCTGTTGCATTACCATTATAAAACGATGAATACAATATTATTTATACTAAATAAGTAGTAAAATGTGTTTTAACTGTAAGAAACATTTCAACATACTACCAGTGTTAAGTGCGTGTATCCTTTGATTAAACTTTATTATTGAAACTATTATTGGTTGGTTTCAATAAAACCATTATTTAGGTGGCAATGGTTGAATTTGGTCCCTAACCCTAAAGAATACGACACGTGAAAAAGTTACACTTATTTGAAACTTTCAACCCATTCGCTAAAACTAGCGCGGTTCCGTAATACCTTTCTTAGATTTCACGAATGATTAAATTGTGAAAATTGGCTCTCATCTTCATATAATTGTGAAATTGGTATAGTGTATAATTATATTACTCTACTTTGACATCTATAAATGTAAGACCCTACTTAAAGTCAGTCTATTTTGAAAATATCCAACTAGTATTGTGACATAGTTTTTAGAATGTTCTATTTTAGAATGTTCCAAAATAGAAAACTTTAGTAAATTACAAAATTGTCCTGCGGCGTCGTCCTTCAAGTTTAGTGTAATATCGTTCCTTCAATAAGCGATCATTGAATTATTGTAAACTCCGATTTATGTCATCTGGGTTGGCTTATACATTCATCAAATAAACCCCTATAAGTAAACTCGTGTAAAAAATATTATAAGCAATATAGTAAACCGAATGTACCATAACAATAAAGTTTCATTTGGTGAATTACAAATTGCTTTACATGTAATGTAAGTTAGTACACAAGTTGTTGTGAAGTAAAGCTTGACTATAAACCCAGCTTCAGTTACTACACTCTAAAGAGTTAGTTGTAGATTGTAGTTTCACTAATCTGTAGATGAACTAAGAACATGGGGTTGCGGACTTATCTCAGCTAATCGGATTTGTAACAAATGGGTCTTAAAAGAGTTAAAGCAACTTGGATTTCCTGCAACTTCTCTCAAAGCAAAATTAATGATATGTTGCAATCCTCTGAGGGAAATAAATCTGATGGGTTTTTAACTTTAGTCTCGAAGTAGGGAAATTTAAATCTAAAACTTATATAATTCTATAATCCCTATCTATAGTTTTGGTAACTATAAAGTCGCTTGCCATTTTTTGCCGTTTACTTATTTACTATAATGGCACACGTTACTTTATCTATATTGTGTAATATTTGTATTCGTATGTTATGTACAGATAGTTTTATTTACTCACGGTGGGAAATTTATAATTGATTATTTTTAACTCAGTGGATAGTAATTACTGACAAGCAAGAAATTACTCGTGAAGTGCGCAATTTCTACTTTGCATATAACGCATTTTAATGCAGACAAAGCATCAAATCATTATTAAAGCAGCTAAAACCCGATTAAGGTCAAACTTGGCAACACCGCTTGTCCCAGTAAGTCGAGCCCAATTTTGTAGGGATTTATGTCGTTGGCCGGGACATATTTCACACCCCCAGGAAACGTCTGGCAATAAGCCCGCCCCTCCGGCGTGGTGCGGCGGCTACCTCACTATTTCGCTCTGATATTTCATTTTGTTACCTAAAGTTATAAAAAAATTATACGATATATATGTTTTTTAGTACAATGGATACCTATTATTGTGGTACAAACTCCGAGCATATTTTATTTTACTTAAAGTATTATTTCGTGCGTTTTGTTTGTACCGTAAATTAGTTAATTAAATTTTATACAATGTAAATTTCGCAACCTAATCAGCCAGTATAATATAATATTATTTTACATCCAATGTTCCGGAACTAAATTATTGGGCGGAGTAACTACCTAATTGGCACGCGTATGAATTTTTTCTTCTAACCCTTTGTAGCAGCCCAACTACGTAACCGATCAGACCTCGCGCGCTTTGTCCGTAAGTAAAATTTATCTTTTCGTATTATTAAATTAGCCCTTTGATGCCAAACGTATAAAATGAATGTAACGTAAAGTAAAGATGTGAATAGTAAAGTAACTTACCCTTGAAGATCTTTTATTTGCTTGATGGAGATAGATAAAGGTGGTGGCGTCGTCCTTATGGCGACGAGCACGTTGTTATAAATAGTAATTTGTATCATTAAATGGCTAATACCGTCGCGAATTTGTTTTAGGCGAGTTTACGTAGCTGATGTATCTCACGTGTTGTTTGAATAGATGGATACCACTTCTCAACTCTACTCCTCTTCTAGAAATAACCGTTCTTAGACTACAGGGTTGTGAGTCTACCTATTGTGAAGGGAAGTGAAATATTATTGTTTTGTAAAGTAAAACGCCGTACGCATAATTCAATAGAACATTGGATATTTTAGGCCCACCTAGAAGATATACTTTTTAGTTATTATAATCTAATTGGCAGCAACGTGGAAGTACATAACTTTTCCTTTACCATCTAAAAGTGGTGCTTTTAAGTTTTCGTAATTAAACTGAGCTTATAAGTACACTTTGTATTTCTAGTATTTATTACTACGACCTCAGAAGTCACCACCCCCTTGTGTTATCGTCATACGGTACATGTTCACCATCCCTATAAGTTATATTTATGATGTCTTTTTCTTTCTGTAAATTTACGGATTATCATACTGTTGATTACTATTTGATTTTTTTTTCATCATTTGCATCCAAAGTCTTTTGTTTTAATACAGATTTTGTTCTTTAAAAATATTATAGTGTTCTATTAAAAATATTTCTTTAAAACATATAGAAACTTAAGGAAAATATCTGGTATAACACCTAACAACGGTAAGGCAACATGTAATAAATTTCCTAACCTTTCTTAAGTCAATTAAATATTTTATTAAGATTGTTGCCCTGGGAGATAACAACAATAATGTTTGTAAGAACATTACATTGAATTATATTTCCTCTTCTTAGGGGTACCTACACTACTATAATGATAGATACTGTGTCGCTTGATAATGAAAGTTTGCATTGCAATTAAACATTTTTTACTAAAAAATAATTATTTCAAATATTTAACAAAGTATAATGGATAGTAATTCCTCAGTCTACAGTAAATTAGCGTGTTTTCAGTTGTTAAGCAACGTTTCCTTTGGCAAGGAATTGCCCAATGGTGTCCTAACGAGCACAGGAGCTTTCGCGAGCGGTGTGGCAACAAGTGTCGAATAGTTCTTCTCGGGAATTGGAGAGAAGTGTGTTACAGTATAATTGACTAGAGTAAACAGATTCCCACCACGAGCGGTTTGGCAACCAGTGTTGTATAGTTGTCTACGAGAATTGGAGAGCAGTGTCGGACAGTATAACTGTTTAGAGTAAACAGATTCATACCTCGAACAGTGTGCCATGTCAACCAGTGTTGTATAGTGTTGTCTAGTGTGTCATGTGCCATGAGTGTTGTATAGTCTACGAGAATTGGAGAGCAGTGTCGGACAGTATAACTGTTTAGAGTAAACAGATTCGTACCGCGAACGGTGTGCCATGTCAACCAGTGTTGTATAGTGTCTATCTATTGGAGAGAATTGGAGACCAGTGTCGGACAGTATAACTGTTTAGAGTAAACATATTCGTACCGCGAACGGTATGCCATGTCAAACAGTGTTGTATAGTGTTGTCTACGAGAATTGGAGAGCAGTGTCGGACAGTATAACTGTTTAGAGTAAACAGATTCGTACCGCGAACGGTGTGCCATGTCAAACAGTGTTGTATAGTTGTCTACGAGAATTGGAGAGCAGTGTCGGACAGTATAACTGTTTAGAGTAAACAGATTCATACCGCGAACGGTGTGCCATGTCAACCAGTGTTGTATAGTTGTCTACGAGAATTGGAGAGCAGTGTCGGACAGTATAACTGTTTAGAGTAAACAGATTCGTACCGCGAACGGTGTGCCATGTCAACCAGTGTTGTATAGTTGTCTACGAGAATTGGAGAGCAGTGTCGGACAGTATAACTGTTTAGAGTAAACAGATTCGTACCGCGAACGGTGTGCCATGTCAACCAGTGTTGTATAGTTGTCTACGAGAATTGGAGAGCAGTGTCGGACAGTATAACTGTTTAGAGTAAACAGATTCGTACCGCGAACGGTGTGCCATGTCAACCAGTGTTGTATAGTTGTCTACGAGAATTGGAGAGCAGTGTCGGACAGTATAACTGTTTAGAGTAAACAGATTCGTACCGCGAACGGTGTGCCATGCCAACCAGTGTTGTATAGTTGTCTACGAGAATTGGAGAGCAATGTCGAACAATATAACTGTTTAGAGTAAACAGATTCGTACCGCGAACGGTGTGCCATGTCAACCAGTGTTGTATAGTGTTGTCTACGAGAATTTGAGAGCAGTGTCGGACAGTATAACTGTTTAGAGTAAACAGATTCGTTCCGCGAACGGTGTGCCATGTCAACTAGTGTTGTATAGTGTTGTCTACGAGAATTGGAGAGCAGTGTCGGACAGTATAACTGTTTAGAGTAAACAGATTCGTTCCGCGAACGGTGTGCCATGTCAACTAGTGTTGTATAGTGTTGTCTACGAGAATTGGAGAGCAGTGTCGGACAGTATAACTGTTTAGAGTAAACAGATTCGTACCGCGAACGGTGTGCCATGTCAACCAGTGTTGTATAGTTGTCTACGAGAATTGGAGAGCAATGTCGAACAGTATAACTGTTTAGAGTAAACAGATTCGTACCGCGAACGGTGTGCCATGTCAACCAGTGTTGTATAGTGTTGTCTACGAGAATTGGAGAGCAGTGTCGGACAGTATAACTGTTTAGAGTAAACAGATTCGTTCCGCGAACGGTGTGCCATGTCAACTAGTGTTGTATAGTGTTGTCTACGAGAATTGGAGAGCAGTGTCGGACAGTATAACTGTTTAGAGTCAACAGATTCGTTCCGCGAACGGTGTGCCATGTCAACTAGTGTTGTATAGTGTTGTCTACGAGAATTGGAGAGCAGTGTCGGACAGTATAACTGTTTAGAGTAAACAGATTCGTACCGCGAACGGTGTGCCATGTCAACCAGTGTTGTATAGTTGTCTACGAGAATTATTGGAGAGCAGTGGCGGACAGTAAAATTGTCTAATGTAAACAGATTCGTACCGCGTGCTTTCACGAGAATTGTTAAGCGTACTTGCGGCAGCTGTATAGCTAGTTTTTGCGGGAGTCAGTAAACAATCAGCTCACATTACTGTAATATTACAACAAATTGTATAATTTAAATATTATTGTTCAGCACTGTTCGTGATAGCTCTTGCACCCGTTTACTAGCAAAATTTACTGTCCAAAATAAGTATATTACCAGTTTAAACGAATCTTAGTTGTACATATAGAAAAAATACGCACCTCCCAATATTTTTCTCAGACTGAGCATTAAATACCTTGACAATGTTAATTCAAAAACTAAACACTAAATACCTTGTCAGTGTTATTCATCAGACTTGACATTTTACCGTTGACCTTGGCATTTTCTCCATCGCATTGCATTATTAATTACCTTGACGTTGTTACTTCTCAGACTGAATATTAAATACCTTGTCAATCTGTCTTCAAACTGAACATTAGCCTTGGCATTTTTATCCCTCGCACTGCATATTTAATAATTTTTCATTGTTACTTCTCGAACTAAAATTTAATTATATGTGTCGAATTTGTAAGTGATAGACAAGCTGGAGTTGGTCAGTTGAACGGTCAAGGGTCTTCAAATTGACTATAAAGTCGAATTCATTCAACTGATAGATTAAAAGTTCAATTGAACAGCTATGTATAAAAATTGATTCTAATCACTATTACCTTCCTAATTGTTCAGGGTGATGTGGACTATTGAAGTGATATCAAATCGAATCTCAGGCAGTAATACACTACCTCCAATACTCGTAATGCTCGGATAGGATCCAATTATGTAGGGATTTCTGTCCAGCACCTGACACACGTCGTACTCAGCTCGGGCCATCCAGTGTCGTCGTCGCGTCTTCATGTTATAACATTTGTGCTAGTTATATGTATATAAGTTACTTTTCTTTAGCTCAGTTACACTACATAACGGTAACATAAAACCGTTAAATCTATCAGAAAATTGTTTTGTTTTACCACAATCGTAATTCTTTTCTCCTTATAATTTTGATCTCATTCGCTACTAACGAAATGACCTTATTCTTTTGTTATAAGGAGTTGCGTTTTAATTTTAAACAAGTGTAAAATAGTCTCTCGATGATCCAACTTCACTCGGTCGCAAACTCACGATCCTGCTTGTGGGGTTGCCTAATTAGTCATGTACTGCGTACCAACGTGCATTGCTAAATTATATTATTATAAAAATTATTGGATTTTTACACCGAATTTTCAGTTGAAAGTACTCAGAGCAGACAGGTTCTCGAGTTTGGACTGCTATCTGTCAACATACATGGGCAGTGGTTGTCCTATATATCTGTAGTCCTTCTGGAACCATGGTTCTCCGGAGAGACTATAATTATAGTTTACATTACAAATATAAACATAATATGGGAGGCATTCAGTACAAGTCTTAATACACATTTTAACTACTTTGTTTCCTGAAAGTGCCACGAAAATCACTTTATTATAAATTTTCCTCTCCTGTAACGATATAGTATATCTAAAGTTTGCATGTTAGGATGATTGTATCTACTGAAACAACAGCAAGCAATCACAACTCCCGTGCCGATGTAGCATGAAAACTGTGATTGGTGCCGTTGTAATATTACATGTAGGGTGGAAAATTCGAATAAAATGTAATTTATTATATTCAGAATGAGGCAGACCCATGCGAACCTTTACAAATAGGGACATTAATCGGAATAGAAATGTATGTATTAAATATCTGTCTGTTTAAAGAACAGTTACAACAAACAGAGTGAAATAGCGCTTTTAATTCGTAAACTGCATTTAAGTGTGTTATGTTTTCTTTCTGGCACAAAGTGAACAAACAACCATCAGAATTTATTATTTCCATTTTCAGTTTCCAGAATTCTGCTTTTGCTATGAGAATCAATAAGGCCCAAGGCTAGTTCATTGGAGTTGTCGGAATGTACACTCCATAGTTTATTTTTTCCCAGGGGCACATAGGTATGTATGACATTAAGTTTGATCATTTATTTTCGAACATATATCAAGGTATAGATAGAAGTATACTTCGGGGGCATCTTTGTACTGAGGTGAGAGTTTTTGAGGAAAAAAGAATACAAAGAGCTCTATAGTCTTTTAATATTTCCATAATTTTTTTAAATATTTGATTTAATGGAACTGAAGTTAAAACTTCTAACCTTTTATTATTGAATGGCACAGTATGGTTGATGGGATTAAACTGGCTCGATCAAAGATCATAGTATAATAAGTTGTGGGATCCGGATCTATACTGTGAATTAATAGTCTCAAAATTATTGAGCCACATTTATTTTTGCGCCACAAAAAGATACAAAATTTTTACAGAATAATGCATATATAGAACTCATTATTTGACCTTTTCCGCACTACAGCGTGAACTTGTATAGTACATTTTTACTGGCTCTACAAACGAACTATTAAAGTACAATAATTATTTTTGTAGCACAAAATTAGTTCAAATTTCTTCATTTTTTTAATAATTCCATCATGTATGTGTTCTACAAGTTTATGAGCCGAATTAATGGAAGCAATTCATCAGTAAAATTGCTTTACATTCTGTTGATCCATATCTCCGTTCCTTCACAGTATCAGGAATAATACATATTGTTCTGTTATACTCATGGCTTATCCAGGAGAAATGTTTTGTAGCTCCACGTGGGCGATGACGTATGTGTAGACCAGAACTCGACGCACTGCAAACCTTAAATTCCACGAGACCAATATCTGGCTTTTATCTTTGCTTTCTGCAGCGTGGGAGCGGTTTGAATGACAACATTTATACAACGAACCTGTTGAATGGGGTCTTGCAAAGTTTAATTTGAGAGGGGTGGGGAATACTCAACTCTTTACGGCTGGAAAAATCTACCATTTTCATTTCACTGAAAAATTACAATGCGTTCACCTCGTTTTACAATCTTTCATATAACCAATATTTATAATGATAAAAAACTGTCTCTGTTAGTGCCATTTTTTTACTTTAATCATAATCAATATTAAAATGTTGTAATCTATAATTTAATTATAATTATTTAAAGCATTTGTATACAAGAATATTTTTTTCTGGAATTAGCGTTTTCCCCATTTTCTGCAAACTGGTATAACGAATAGTGTAACATTAGTCTAAACAAAGAAAATGTACCGTATTGACAAATATTGCAACGCAGAATTTTGTCCCGCAAGTTTGGCAACACCGCGTTGCGCGATCCTACATCAGCACCGGACCCGTTTGGTCGGGATTTATGTTCTGGACCGGGTATATTTCACATCCACAGGAAACAACTTTTCCTTTTCGTGCTCTCCACGTATCATCATATTGATTACTGTATTTTACCGTGTAACATCTATACAGAGATAGAACAGTATGTACTACATTTTCCGAAAAATATTCCAGATAATGATCTGGAGGTTTGCATAAAATATATTGAATTACGTTTTACTCAAAGCCACCTTTTTTGTTTCTTTTAGATTGCATGTTTGGATACAAATACAAAAGAAAAAAAATTTCTATAAAAATCGTGCCAAATTATTACAAGCACTACAAAGATTAGATTATTTTCAGTAAAGTTAAACGTAATACATTTCAAGTTTACTAGACTTATTTCATCTTCTGACAGTAAACAACTATTCAATTATCGTCCTGATTTTCGCAATTCTAATACTCTTACTTGATATAGAAAACATCTGGTAAGCATACATGAAAATGACGATGGAATGTAAGATACTGCACTCTTACATGTTTCAGACTGTACAATATGCTTTCTTACATCAATCAAATAATCAAGTACAAGCTCCTCTAGGAAATCGTACACGGCATTGTGGTTACGCGCTTGAGCGCCATTTTTCTGGAAGCCTTTGCCTGAATCTATAACGTATTAATGAAGTCGTAATCAGATAAATCTTGCTTGTCACTGCCAGACCCATTATAACTAAAAAAAACCATTAATTACAGTGCAGTTTTACAGTAAAATAACATAATTGTGTTTCTTTTCGTTGCAATTAATTTATTTTATATACCTAAAAATACGTGTTTACTTTTCCATGGAGACTACCAAATATCATCTCTTAATAGTAGAAAAAAAATTGAGATTTTTGGAAATCTGTAGGCAGAAAATTGTTTTTATTTTAAAGGTTGAATTTTACTCGTGTGATACAATTTTTCATTATGTAATTTAACGCTTAAAATTAATGATTTTTGAGAGTGGAAGGACGCTTGCAAGGTAAATATTGGTTAATTAATGAATCAACTCTGTTTACCTACCTGGTATACATGGCCCGTTTTATACTTAATCAAATCCAATAATTTACTCCTTGCGGCTGGCGAAATAGGCTTGCTGGTAAAGCCAGTGGTTATCTTCCACCTATTGAATGGATTGGTCGGATTGCCGGAAAAGTTAATGTATTTCCAATACAGACCTGGGCCTGCGCGCCAGAGTTGCTGTTGAATCCAATGTATTCTCAATAGCTGTGAGTATGATGATATAGGGCTGCCGGAAAGCTCGTGTATTTCAAATTCTATTGAAGCTTGGTAAAACAGCAAATAGATTGAAATGATTTTATGTATTATAGTTCTTCAAAGTAGCAAGTATTTATATTCTATTCATTCTATTTCAATGAGTATTTTAATAACGACTGAGAGAAATCTTTTGTTAATGGCACCCATTATTACTTTTTGATTAACATCCAAAGTTATAGAAGTGCCCGATATACTTTGCAGTGCAGGGGTGACCTGAAACAAACAGCGCTGACCAGGTTCCTGGAAACATATGTTCTTGACCGCGATGTATTTCACAGTATCAGACATCTTTCACTGCTTTCCCTTTGCTGCCTTAAGTTGGTGAGCCCACTACCGTTTTTTTTATCCTTCCATCGATGATGTATAGTTATTGCTATATAACTCCCTTCCAATATTTCCTGTTACAGTTATCTAAATTAATCTCCATCAATAAACACCAATGTGTACTAAGGTAGAGTGATAGTGGAATACTTATTTTTACGAATTATTAACCTTATTTTTGTTTGTGCAGGTATACACCAGCAATATGTCTTGGCAAAGGTTTGTTAAATCTGTTTTCTAAGTTAATCTTGTAGTAGTTTATAAATAGAATTAACTTACTTTACCGTAATAATGGTGATTAACTTTAGATGTACAGTGTGTTTCGAAAATTGTCCTTAAAAATGTTTGGATATTATTCCATGGTTGAAGAGGAACCAAATACGAAATGCAAGCAGTGCTTTTTCTCTCTTCCTTTCCTTTGGAAAGTTTTATTTTTAAAACTAATCAACCAACTTACCAACACTTCAATAAAATCTGTTGGCAGAATCAATCAATAGAAAAGTGTTGCAAAACAACCTCAAAAAAGTGGCCATGTAAATATCTAGAAAAATACTAATTTTACAAGAAAATGACAAAAATAACATTTTGTGGAATGTTTATTGACAAATAAAATAACACATAACTGACTTGCTGCAAGTTTAATCCGACAATGCATATCCAATATCAAGTTTTCTTACATCGAGGTAGCAATTCAATAATAGAACAATGTAAATAAATTAACCCATTCCAAATAGTTTGGTAGTTTGTTATATAATACCTTAATTTTCTTCAATTATTTTGTATTTTGTAGCACGTTAATAGTATTTTGCTCTCTAGCAATACACATTCTTGGATTGATTTAATAATATTTTGTTGTATTTGTTCAGATTCATATCTTAACCGTTCCAGGCCAGTCAGATTTAGATTGAGAATAGAGAGCTGTAGGGGTAGAAGAAGTCGTTTTTGGCTACGAACCCTAAAGTGATAAAAGAAGGTGATTTATTGTAATTGACAGATAAATGGAAGAGGGTATATGTTCTAAAATTTATAATACAATAAACTATTTTTAGTAAAATGATTTATAATATTGCCGTAATACTTATTGAGTAGTTGTAAATAATCTGCATAACTTAATGCATCGTGTGTTGCTTATAGCAAATAAACATTCTATAGGCAGATCTAAATCCTAAGAGTAATTGCGCATATTTATATTAATTACGTTTCTGAAAACAATTTTATCTCTCGTGTTAATAAAGTGTTATTGCATTTTTAATCAATCGCGAATTAATATCCGAGACTAGTAATATTAAGTGTAATTTTACTCCTGAACAGGCTGTATCGCCGTTACGCTTGGTTTGTTGAGATTTTACATGGACGAAACCTCGACTATCTCACGTTTGTTGCATTGCGAAATCTGCTTTGCACTTGCTAATAACGTAAAATGAGGTCAACTACACCATTACGCTTTTACCGTAAACCAACAAAGGCTTGATGTAACAAAAGGAGAGAGGTGGAGAGAGGACAAATGTGGGAGAGTTTTTCTCTCCGGTGTTTTATGTGGTGTAATTAGTTTGTTGGATACAACACCTCCATCATCCACTTCCGGTCCGTTCTAACTCAGAATCGCTGACGGCTTCCTCGGGACTAGAAAACAGCGCAAACACTGTTTTGACCTCTTTTTATCAAGGATGATGTGTTTTAAATAAAATTCTGTGATTAAAATCCTGGACTGCAACATAAATCATTGTGTGAAATCCTTTGGCTTGTTCAGTATTTTCTTACATGTGATTTAAAATAAATTAAGGAATTGATAACAATAAAATCTTTTTAATACCTATGTATTGCTCTCGAAGTAGGCTAGTATTTAAAAATAAACTAACATTCTTACGGATCTGCGGTATTGCGGTTTTAAAAAATCGATTACTAGAATATCGAAAACAAACAACAAACTGAAAAAGATAGTAATACTTCCACGAGACATCGCTGCCAGCTTTCATAATTATCATTCTTGAAGGAGAGAGCCTATTAGTTAAAGCATAAGAACGCAACCTAGTTATTCGTGAAATTCGTTAAGAAATTCTTTCTAAAGATAAACTTTTCTTCAACCGCAGAAATTGTTATTTGGACAAAATGAAAAGGAAACAAAAGGTTTAAAAGTGCAAAATTATAAAGAGATTGCAATAGACGATTTTTAGATAATTTTCACACCCTTTATTTCAGTTCTTTAGCGGATTCCGATTTAGTTATTATTTACGCGTCTGAAATGTTCAAGCTTACAAAATGACTGTGGAAATACTTATCATTGTAATTTTCAACCCTTTCGCTACTTTTCCATTCGGAATCCACACAAATTAGCTCGGCTAATTGATTCCTTTCGAAAATTCTTTTCTCAATTTTAATAAAAACTAGGTTGTGTTCTTATTGAGTGAACTCGTCACTCCGACTATTGTAACAAGTCCATCGTCATGACCCTGCATATCAGTGTTTTTTAGCTGATGTGAACTGTAATTGTGAAATGATTTAGATTAGAATAGTCATTGTTGCTCTAACTTCCTATAACACTGTCATCATACTTATAGCGAAAATAATGTTTGGCACCTTCAAATTATTATTTTTTTTAAATATCTTCAGACATTTAATGTTTCTTGTATATTTCTTTTTTTATTTAAACATTTAATTACTAATTGTATTTAATTGCTTTCAATTTTCGAAGAAGAAACGAAGTAGCTTATATGTTGTATTATTATGCAATGCAATAATGATTATTTTCTGTAATACGTATTGATTTTAAACTATTAGACGAAGTAGCGACCTTGAGGAGGTGGTGTCGAGCCAATATGGCGGCTACAGCTGGGAATAAATCCCGGTTTAGCGTAAATCCTCGCCTGTCCACCAGCTTTCTTGCCCCGGCTGGGCTGGGCTGGGCCGTGCTGATGTGCAACGTTGCCACATCTCCAATACCTCTCGGCACTAATTCATTTCAGATATTCTATTCATTTGACAATTACTCATTCAGGGTAAATTGAAAATTTGTCTTGGACGATTACTAATATACTTATACATATATATATATATATATATATATATATATATATATATATATATATATATATATATATATATATATATATATACACACATTAAATTGTATAAATGCCAATAGCCTTATTTAATTTCAATAAACATTGAATCACAAAAAGTACTTGCTCCGCCGGGAGTCGAACCCGGATCTCTCACTTGCCGGGTGAATGTGCTACCATTACACCACAGAGCGCTTACTTTTGCCGATTCAATTATTTTGTATTTGGCCGTATCTGTCACATATGGGTTTAAATAAGCAAACTAACATATTATCGGAAGACCAAATACCTGTCAAACGACTTTTATTTACATTAAATTGTATAAATGGCAATAGCCTTATTTAATTTCAATAAACATTGAATCACAAAAAGTACTTGCTCCGCCGGCAGTGGTATATATATATATATATATATATATATATATATATATATATATATATATATATATATATATATAGACTGAGTTTCAGATTACTTTTGTTTCGCAATGATATGTATATATATTTTTTATACTAGATCAGTACATCATAGTACACACCGACGTGTAAATATCTGCGTATGTAACTACTGAATGTAACTTTGTAGTTATGTATCAATTAATAAAGTAGGGAGTGGTAATTTTGTTATGTGTGATTAATGAACTTGACCTTAGCGTGCGGTAAGGTTGCGGCTCCCTGGTCAATAAATAATTGCGAGAAGGTTTGGACAGTTTTCCTGTAAAACGTTTACGTGCCCGATTAAAAATCCATTTGCGTATACAAAACTTCCTTTCCAAAAAACGAACGACCAGGTTATAATATCTTTAAATATTCATATTTATTAAAACTAATTTATATTCTTGTTTAATAATATTATATATATAAGTTAAAAGTTTATTAAAAATGTTAACCAGATGACACTAAGAACACTAAACTTACACAGTCTGAACTTTATCTAGTCCAATCTAAAGTTATGGAGACACACGGCCGACTTTGGTTAAGCTTTGGGAGCTTTCCCGTTTGTGGTCACCTTCCCTCGCCACATCCGGATACGGGACACACCTTGGCCTCGGGAACTCTTCTTGCACGATTCCTTTGAATATACACTATGAAGCAAGCTATTGAGTAAACAGTAGACTCATCTTTCCTCTCGTGAGTTTAAAGTTGAAATGACAAAAACTATTATAACTGTTTCTGACCTCCATTATTTCTAGAAACACAAATTTAACTCTTTTTCTGTTGCAGCTTTTAAATTACGACGGTCTTTAAGAAATGGATATAACGTATTTTTATCATCAATTTGGTTTAGTAAATAAAAAGATTTTCTTTTGATGTCGCTGTTAGTGTCGTCATTGCCAGGAATGATTAAGTTATTATCATTAATTTGTTATTTAAATCAGAGAAAAAAATATTTATCACCTATCATTGTACAACAAACACTGTTTTGTGTTATTAATTTGTCCAATTATGAATATATACTATATGTATCTATGTGTTTGCTAAACCACTGATAAATCTATAGTACAGGTTTTAAAATGATATTTAAATACCTTTTTAAGTATAAACCGATATTTTTATAATTTTTATTTACTTTGTGTACGATACAGATAATTGTGAAATGCTGTAAATATAAATAAGTAGCATAATCATCTAAATTATGATATATGAACAGGAAACAGGATTTTTCCGGACATTTGCTATCGTTCAGTAAAACAAGAAATCACTACGTTTCGAGATCTGCAATCTAATCTCTTCTTCAGGTAATAACTAGCCTAATACATAATTACAAACTAGGTTAAAATAAACAAATCATACCAAAGCGTTGTGGCACGCCTAAGTCAGGAATCACAACCACCATGTTGTTTGTCAACTTCACTAACTCTAAAAACTATATACACAACACTAATCATTAAAACTGAACTACAGAATACAGGTTACAATACGTAAGCCCTCTGGTCAGTCGTAGGTTGTTGGTAGACGAATGCAGACGTATTGTGACCTGTATTCTGTTTCCTTGAAAAAATCCTGTTTCCTTCACAATCCTTCCATCGTCAAAAATAACCTTCAAACAAAGAATATGTGAACAGTTCTAACAAATTTCGCCATCTTCAGAAGTTGTAATCAATTCTTCTCACGTATCCTTAAAACGTATTCTTTCATTGGAAAATGCACCCACCAAAATCAATATCTTCACAATGCAAAGCGAATCATCTGAAAAATATCACACTTGAAACTCGATCATTAGACTGTTCTCTTGTAGACACATTGATGGACACTAATCGCGATCTTCAGCTAATCTTCCAGACAGACTGTGCTTTCGCTTAATCAACTCTAATACCAAATAGTAACTAATACAAATACCAAAATAATAGTTAACTGCTAAAAATAACACATTATACATTTAGAGTTATCATTTAAACGAATAATATCAAGGAAATGTATTAGTAATCGAAAACATTATCCTGAAGGTCTGAGATCTACTACGATGGTTGATTAAATCTACTATGTAATTATATCATCGTGGTATTAGCTTAATTGGTTCTAGATTGTCATTTAATCCGCTCACATAAGTCATTAGTACACTAATAATACTTATTCAGCTAAATTAATTAAGCATTTATTGAACATCCCGTTCGTTTCATGTATTTGATTTCAAGCGACGCCTTCATCACGAATTGCCGGAAAAATCAAATTTCGGATGCGTGTTTGTCCCCATGATCAAATTGTTGGCTACTCCCTGTAGAGCGGGTCTGGATTTAATCTAAATGCGATCGAGCGATTGATGAGTAACACACATGGATCGCTAACGTTACAGTATACAGAAATTTCAGATACCTCGACTGGAAACGAAGATGAGTGATGGAAACTTTTGTTGTGCCAGAAACGCCATCGCCGAGTTTTAAAATTAGCCAATGTTTGGAAGAATTAACTAATTAAGAACGAATTCAACACTTCTAATCAAACTGTGGCTTTGATTGCATCATGTTCAAGTCATCTTCAAAAGAGGGACAATAATTCTTGGGTGGAAGAATAATCGTGTATTGCCCGAGTCATATATTAAGGATATACGTGAACGTAAGGATCTGCATCATTCAAAATTTGCTTTTGGAATCATAACCCTTTCCTCCACATCTCATAAGTGATGACAAGGGTATCTTGTTAGCCAAAGTGCTATTTTTTGTATTCTTACACTGTCAAGAACATAAATAACGAAGAGCGACAACACAACATATAGGGTACAACGAATTTTTAATTTTATTGATAATTTAACATTCTTGATTTTATTAGAAATCTAAGTAAACATTCTCACGTTCTTCATGCAAAAAAATCAGTACTTCTCGAATTAGTAACAATGTGGATGTTGAGTTTAGCTCCAGTTGACCTTCCTCTCAGTGCAGCGTCTGGAATCTGACTCTGTCACAGACTACACTCCTGGAATATGGAGTCATTTATGTCCAGACAGTAACACTGTTATAGTAATAAATAACACATTCTTTTTTTGTGTATGTAATTGTATTTTCAACAGCAAAACAAATATATTATCATGTAAAAATCCTTACCACAATACCGTGAGCAACAATGTGAAATTAAATTAAACTACTTCAGAACAAATGTGTAAGAACAGTCAATATCATTAGACGATGGTGGAGAGGGGATGAATGTCGAGGGTTGACACCGACTCCATATTGATTATATGGTACCATGTTACGTTACGTTGTTAGCTCATAATTGGTTTGGTTACACCCACACACCAGCCTGGTTTGGTTTTGGTCACTACTACGTACCTCGTTTGTGATAGAGGGGTAGGGAGAACAGGTTAAGTAAAGAGAATCGTTCCTGACGCCATATAGATTGGACATATACGATAGATACCACCACTTCACGCCACTTTGTTATCTCGCAACTGGTTAGGTTACGATCATGGTTATGTACCTCATTGTGATAGATGGGTAGGGAGAACAGTGTAAGGAGAATCGTTACTGACACCTTATTGATTATGCATAAACAATACCACTTCATATTACATTGTTATCTCATAATTGGTTATATCAACCTGGCTTGATTAAGGTTACGTAGCTAGACGTGGAATTAGGTTCTTAGCCATTTTAAAACATTGTTGGACGTGTCATGATAGTCATATTACTAGATCACAACTTTTGTTACCAATATGTGCTTTGTACTCAATTTGATATGCTTACATCATCCCATGCCACGTGTTGGTGCTGGTTCGGATTTTAAAAATTAATCTTTAAATTTTTTATTTGTAGTTTAAGTTGTTTAACTTTTGATATTGAAACTGACGATGAGGTAAAATAAGTAATTATTAGTATTTTATTGAATTTGATACATAAATTGTTGATTTTAAAAGTAAAAAATCAAAAAAATTTGAAACTAGTATACTAATTCGTAGACAAAAATTGAGATTTGATTATGTATTTTTTCGACGAAATTTAACCTAGTTTAAAGAAATGGAAACGTACAAGTTAAAGCTGTCATCTGTTGTTAGTATTTTAGCTCATATTTTCGTATAACATTTGATACATTAATTCGGTGTTTACAAATTAATGCTAATCTCAGACTTATTAATCGCCTGATTTACTTATGAATCGCCTGTAAATTGTCCATTTCGTCAGTTATATACTCCGCCAATCACCGAATAAGAGGACAGATAGTAAGTCACGTGGCACTCAACAGCCAATCAGAACTTGGCTCTTGATCACGTGACTAAACTAATTACTTGAAAATTGCTAGATCCAGCCTTCTTTTCCTTTGCAATCGCAAGTTTGTTCCCTTATATAAAAGGTTTTTATTGGTCTCGACAGTTCTTGCATAGTTTATTTTTCTCCTTATTTATTTGCAATAGCTGATCCTAATTATCGATTGCAACTTATTTGTTATCTAATATACTGTTTATAGAGACAGGTAAAATTGATCTATTTTTCTTTTAATTTTTTAAATATTATATAATATTTATCATTCAGTCCCTTGCCTCTCATATTCCTGTTGTATTAAATATTTTTTTTAAATATTTTCAACTCATTATACACTATCCTAAATGTTTCCTTAACTTATTATTTAGGGAAACTTTAACAAAACTGGATGTTATGAAAAATATTGGGTGGTTAAATATACACTACAGATAGACACAATATACACAAAATTAAAGATTAATAATTAACACAAACATAACCCCCTTCGTACTTAGTATGTATGAAATTATGTATATGATTTCTTTCACTTTTATGTTAGTTAGTTTTTCCAAAAACTTTAATTCCAGTGAACTTAATTTACATTATTCCAAATAAACTACTTCTACCAAGTACGAGTATTTTTCAATGTTCAAGGCATAAGCTATTAAATGGGCTATATCTCTAACCTATCTAAATTAACTATATATATAGTTAATTTAGATAGTTTATGTATATATTTTAGCTATTACAGTTTGATAAACTGTATACAATTAGGTAGCTCTATCATCTTGTATAGCTATTTCACCGCAACAAGTTATTCACATTTCATGTGATTCGGAGAACTGTTAATAAATAATCACATCTATAAAAAGAGCATGATCCCTCTTGTAAGAAGGGGTAGATCACTGAGGTATTGATTAATCTCATTGTATAGGGGCTACCCTCATCTAACCCAGATAAGTCAGGCTTAGAAGAACGTTTATCACGTGTGAGGATGCTGTAGTCAAAGCTCAGAATCTCATTTCTCGAAAAACCGTTTTGCAATTCATGGTTTTGGAAAAAAATAAAAATAGAACAAGTTAGCTTTCAATTCACGAGAAATCAGAGAAATTTGAAAAAGTAAAATTTACAAATTGTTTCAGTCAGATCTAAATAAAAACCGCTGCATATAAAAATGCCTTTTTACAGGATTTAAATGAGTTATGGCTTCAAGAAATGATGTTTTTTATTCAATCAAGACTTCAAAGTATTATGTTGTTTAATTGAATATAACTTAAAATAATTAATAATTTAAAAATTAATTTAAATATAATGTGAATAATTTAAAATCATTGTATAATGATATGAAATTTATTTAATAATATTACATTAAATAATATATTAAATATTACATTATTTTTGAAGTTAAATAATTTTTAATGCATGAAAATGCAGTAAAAGTTCCATATTTTTATCTTTCATCGTTTTTCTTTGAAACTGTTTGACAGATTCCTACCACTCCTCAAGGAATTATAATTTTCCTGTCTTTAGAAGGGTAATTTAAAGGGTAAATTTTCTTTAAAAACTAAAACAAAATTCAAAACTCGTTTTATAGTTTAATGTGACAAAACGATAACGAATAATCGAAATCTAGTTAATCCTACAAAGTAATAATCTTCAATAATGATATTTGCAAAAAATGTATAGCATTAGTTATAATGTATATTGACTTCTAGAGTTACAATACTGTTGATATTCGATCACATTTTGTTAAAATTATATAATATACATATTTTGAATCTATAATTTATATTTAAAAAGCATATCACGGCATTGTGTCCATGTAACATGAGAACTGACATTTGAGCGTATTCAATAAGCGATTGGGCGTGTATGTAACTAACACAGCGTTAATCCCTTGTTAAATCCTCCCCCCTTCCCCCACCCCATCGGTCCGATGAAGCCCACTCTCGTCAATAATTTTACTCGGCTACTCTGCTTTCTGTATCAGCTTGTTATATTGTGGTAATTTACCACGGTGATGCCAAGTAGCGGTTGAATAAAATGAACCATTTTAGTTTTATTTAATAATAGGTATATATTAACAATACTTACATATATTACTACATCAGCATGTTATAGTGTGGTAATTTACCACGGTGGTGATGACAAGTAGCACTCGAATAAAATTAAACATAATAGCTGTTAAGTAATAGGTATATATTAACAGTACTAACATATATTTGTGTATCAGCATGTTATAGTGTGGTAAATTATGACGGTGATGCCAAGAAGCGCTCTAATAAAATTAAACATTTTATTTTACGTGGAGTAATAGGTATTTATTTATAATACTTACATAAATTTCTGCATCATTTAGATGAATATAAAATGTATTAATACATCATATTGGATTGAGAGATGAATAAAATATATCTCTGTCGATAATGGAATACAGTTTTAGCTTAGGATTCTAGTACATAAATCAAAGTCATTGGATACTATAATGTTAAACATATTTTATTTTATGGCGTAACTATAGATAAAAGCTGGTTGGGCAACTTATCGTCCAAATAGTTACAATGTTGAAACAATTATATATATAATTTATTCAAAGAAAAGAAGAGTAAATAAATATAAAAGGTCTCTATTTATTTCGTCTAAATTGGACATTTTCAAAATATGAAATGTGTATAAATATTTTTAAAAATGTTATGAACAAAACAATAATTATGTTTTAACAAAACACTTTATATCTTTTTTGTTAGTGCTATACTTTTAGCTTTATATCAATTAGGAAAGGTGTAAATTTCAAAAACTATTTTTATGTTATATTACGAGGCACGTAAAGTGTCGTAATAAAATAATAACCAGATTTTATACTATTGCTAGTTTTAATACAAGGCAGACTTTCAATTTTTATAATCTAAGCTGTATTTTACTCTGCCCTAAAGGAGCGGAGGTGCGATATGAAAACTGTATTTTCCAACTCTGGATTGACACTTGACATTGTATTTAAATGCCGTCATTGAATATAAGCTCGTGATCCCACCACTGTCAGAGATCCTCGATTGGAATTGTTTACAATTCTCTTTGGAAACTGGAATAATGTTAGAGACATTGTTATTCTTGAACGGTACATTCTTGATCGTTGTAGTAAATGCCTTGTTTTCAGTTTGTAGCTCCTGGCAAGTTAAGCGCCAAATGTTCTGAAATGTTATGAAATTGCAAAATTTAGATATTAAACTCAAGGCAATTCTGACATATATATCCTTTATAGAACAATTCTCGTGCAAATACGAATGCAAAATCCTATGGAATTGTTATTTTATTTATTATCACCTTCACAGTAACCTCAAAACCAACTACTATATATAATGAAATTAAAAATCTCTTCCTTACTAAATAAAAGCTTTAAAGTATCACATTGATACATAAATAAAGAATACCAGAAACTGAATTACTAATTACCATATATACAGGTCTTTACAAACTTTAATTTTTCCAGGTGAAATAACAACTAAAATACTTACACTCATGTGGCCGTTAATTAATTTTACAATATTTTATGATTAATTTTTCAAGGGTCAGGTGGCACCTTGTTTGGTGGGTTTATTATAATTAATAGACAATAGTCAAAATGTCCAATAATTAGATTAGCTATAACAGTTATGTCGTGATGACATTTTTTGCATTTTATCCTTATGTATTCTCCGGAATAAAATTGGTCAATATATTACATAAGTGGGACGTCTTTTTTCCATGTAACTTAAAAGTTACTATAGTATTGATGCTCTAAATTGGATATACAATTGTTTTTATAGTTTCGGAACTCAGTAACAGGAAGTCATTAATTATTATATTGATTGATGATATTCAAAATAATCATTTGAAAAGGAATATCAAAGGACTCGTAACGAAAGAGATAACAAACACTGACTGTCCTTGTATCCTTAAGGACAGTAAATCAGTAGAAGTATCCCTCAGAGAAAGAGGATCCTATGTATCAAGTTTAAAGTCTCTAGGCTCAGTTATGGTATGTACGGAAAGACAACAACAAGGTTTTAAGTAGGATCTATCGCGCCCATAATACCTTACATACCTGGACATCTTTTTGGTCAATGAACTAAAATTGCTACTTTGATTTGTACCTAGCGTAACAATTTAAGTTATATGGGCCGTAAGACAATCCGGCTCGTAACCTATTACGTTGTCTAATCGCATCTAATTTTTATCATTTGTTTCTCTGATAAATAGTGTAGAGTTTATTTTGATACTGGAAGAATAACTATAAAATATAAATTTATAAATAATTTATAATTTATTTATGTATTTATTTAATAGTGCTCATATGGACAAACATTTACATGGACGTCATTAAGAGAAGGAACTAGATAACGGAAAAGAACAGTTTCGTTTAGATCCTGACAAATCGAAGACTAGAAGCTCAATGAACCATAAATTAAAACAGGTGTGGGGAACGAGTTGAGAGTTTCCAGTGATAGGGGAAGGAAAACAAGATGGCCGCGGCGCCCTATATTTAGGGGAGGGGGTAAAACAGCTGATGTAAACAACACGTCGTAGTGAGGTGTGGCGCCCGGCGCACCGCACAGGGATGGATCAGCAAAACTGGACCAGGTCGTTAGTTGTCCGACTGACGAGTCTATAATCACTGGTAAACACGGGATCGTATCCACAAACTCTAAAGGTTTTTGATTTTAAATAACTGAACCCAAAAAACCGATGTGTATGTATTGAGGTCATACATATAGTCATTTACATGTATGAACTGCACATATTTATGTAATTGACCTACTTCAAGGCTATTGGAGCACTTGAGACAATAGAGTAATCTTTCGTTGATTGGAAATCGAATGAGACATAATGTTGAAAATGGACTCTCGTGTACCATTTATTTTGAGCAAATAAATTATCTGTGAGATAGTTCAAGAAATTTTAATTTAAAAGGATTTAAGAATTTTGTAATGTTATTCAAATAAACCGATATAACGGAGTATCGAAGGACATGACAGCACGTGACAAAACTCTACAACATTTCCCCTGATACCCTGCTGCCATTTGACTTTGTGACCCTAAAATGGCTAGAGTTCTTCCTTGGACCTATATACATTTTGCAGTCTCTAGGGTCTTTATTTAGAGAGTTATCGTATAAGTGGGCGTTTGTAGGAAGCACCTGTCGGAAAACCGAGAACCATGAAGAGAATTCTTTAAAGATCTAAATTGTATCACATTGTTTGGATCGTACGTACTTGAGGTAAAAACGTGTTGCTCTAGGTGCGTGCTGCAACAGGGCATAGGCATTCATGAGTGCAAGCCTGGATAATGTAGAACCTGTAGTTCGTGTCGTTTATAAAGGAAATAAGCTGTAGGGTGATGTGCCTGGCTTTCTAGGCTCGTATCCACCTCCTAGAACTAAAACTACCCAACCAATTGAAGTGTCCAACCAATAAGTCATGCTATATGTAACAACAATTTATCGGTAATCCACTGCCAATGAAGACAATACACTGAAGTTCGATACTAAATGTTTTACAGCAAATAAGCACGGCATGTTATCTCAACACATCAAGCATATATTTTCAAGGGTATATAACAAGAACTATAAAAAACATTTTACTCAGCATAGGCTCTTCATAAACACCCATCATTTCACAACTAATAGTCAATATATAAACCAAATTATAAAAGAAATTTCTTTAAACACTTACAACCCTAGGTGGAACATGCACTAATTGTTTACCAGCCACTATTGGAAACTATTTCTCCAATTGGTTGTTGCCATTTGACTCGTTTGTTGTTACAGCGTATTCAGCTGTATACTGGTATATTAAGACATCAGAGACACCTAGACTACAATCTATAGTGTAATCATCTAGGTTAAGGGGTATTATCACTGTCTCAATTGTGCCCCTGGTGAGACAATGAGAACGTTTATTTACCTAGATTGTACTTGATTTTGTAATCTATGTGTCTGATGTTTAAAAAACTTAAAGAATTCATTTTGAGCTTCTTCGTCGTCGACGTTTCTTAGATCTCTTCGGATGAACATGACTACAGATTCCAGGAGTCAATTCTGTGTCAGCGTCACATTACAGACGCTGTACTAAGATGAAGGTGAGTTGGAGCTAAACTCAACATTCACATTAGAACAATTTTCACCTTATAATGTTGTGAGACGTCTCGTAGCATAACATAAAAGATTGTGGCAATATAATGTTTTCAGAGTTATGTATTAGTTAAATGAATTAATTCAATATATTAACCAATGTAATTGTGCACTGAATATAAACAAATACAGTACGAAGACTGACGGCACATATGCCTCTTGAATCTATTAAAAAATGTATTGTTACAGTAAAAAAAAAAAAAAAACAAAAAAAGGTTTCAAGGCGTATTTGTTATATCTTTAAAATGAGATCCTTCCATAATATTACGAAAAAAAAATACTGGCGTAAAAGCTTTTGAAGTTTAAGTTAAATAGGGTAAGATTTAAGTTCAATTCACTACATCCCCCTCTTAATCTATTTTTTCTTTTTCTTTTTTGTTAATTTCTGCATCTATTATAAACCAGTCGTTTATGAGGTAATTTATGTAGTTTGAAGATATTACATTTATTATTAAATACCGTAACTGATATTACAAAACAATTTCCTAAATTTTATGGAGTCACTTTTCAAATATTATTTATAAATCGAGCGTGTTCTAGTCACTGGAACTCGTCGGGATGATATGATTTTAATGGCAAACAAGACTCTCGACGCGACGGCGCAGCGTAGCGCCTGTATAGATCTATAGATGCAGGCTGTATTCAATAAATAATTAGGACGAGTAATCAAAACCAAATTAATCCAAAGGCAACCCATCCCAATCATTTCCCTTCCCCTTCCTCACCCCTCCAGCCCAGCATTCGTGCCACCCAGTAGTGAAATCATGGATATACTTTTGTGTTCATAAAGGTGATAAGAGTTTCAGTGATCGTTAGTTATCGATCGTTTTATTGATCACAGTCTATTGTTAGATGTAAATAATTGATCTTCAAATTCTCATATATTTCTTCTATCCTTGTCTAATGAAAAATTGCTGATTGTACTCATTTCAAAGAAAATTGACCGTTTCTAGAAAATATTCATTTCATTTAAACGATGTTTCACTAGTGGATTTCCTGGCAATATCCTTTTTATGGTTGTCAAAATGTATTTCTTTCAAGGTGACCCGAATAATTGAAGGATTTTATGTAACCCAGGCTTAATTTAATCCAGTCTGCATTTTAGACGAGAAGCAACATTAAATTAAAAAATGTGTTTCATAATTTAAGTCCGTAAATTACGCTTTTTTACGCAACTTAATTAATAAATTTATTTTATTCTTTTTATATATGCCAAATTTTGTGACGCCTCATTTTCCAAAATTTTTGTTATTTTATATTATACCTTGGGTAGGTATCCTAATCATAAAATTATTTCTCCAGAATGCTTTCTACCTCATTACTATTTTACAAATTAGTGAGGTTTGATCACCAAACAATATTTATCTGCCTACAAATTAATTGCGACAACATTTTCAATATTATCAACCCCTTCAGTTCTTATCTACTGTTTTAGTCAGTCTTAGTAGCATCAACAGCATTTGTATTGCATTTGGACATACATACATGTATATAATCATCTTAAACTTACAAAACATCATCCTGTCATCCGAGATCAATATTCCTGCATTTTCCATAATATTAGTGCAACGATTATGATCGTCCTCTTGGCCTCAACTGTCCTGTCCACTATAAAGTGGTCAAACACTGCAGTTGAGATGGCGGTCACTTTTTTGCCTCACTTATAGCATTTGGTTCCTTTAGATTTATAGAGAAATTCATCTTTTTATATATTCTACATTAGGTTAATATAAAAACACATAAGTGTACTTACTTATATTGTCATATCTACAAACACAGTATAAATAAGTGATGAAAAAGAACTTTCCATTGCATGTAATGGACTCTAAATCATATATAAACCAAACCTAACCCCTTTGGCTATCACAAAGATCTTAATGTTTATTTTAACATTGTAAATATATTGTAGGGACTTGAAGAAAACTTAACAATAATTATAAGCCAATTAAGAAGGTGACTTGAAATAATGGAAAATTTTTCTTTGTTTGTCTGTCTGTCTATCCACACGGCATCTCAAGAATGAAATGACCTACAGACTTAAGACCAACAACCTATTTGTATGACCTTCGTTGTATATAAATATCACGTGTCGCTTAACAGGTTTCGCTAAGGCTGCATTCAAAATTTCAAGTCTTTAGCTCATTAAATTAAATAAGGCTACTATTTCACATGTCAGTGTCTTATTATCGGTCTAAGTTTATTTTTCAGAAGGTTCGAACTCGATGTTGCGTAAATAGAAATGAAGTTTCATGCAAAATATCAAGTCCGTAGGTTATTTCGTTCTCCAGATATCGTAACAACAGGCAGACAAATGGACAGACATAAAATAAATTTCCAGCCCCTCGAGTATTCGGCTTCTCTAACGCTCAGGCAACAATAAAGTACTTTTAGTACTGACGTTTCAGTATCGGTATACAGTTTATTCAGATTCGTGTTTCAACATATACAAAAATAAATAATGGGCCATTTAACGCTACTGAGACGAATAATAGTCCAGAGAGTGATATCCAATTTGTATTGGTTAAGCATACAATCTAGTTTGTCTTAAAATCTGTAAAGGAATTTTGTCAGGGAAAGAAATATAAATCCCTACCAGACGCGTAAGTTTCGGTGGTGCTCGAAATGGGAAGATATTAAAAGGGTTAAAAAGATAAAATGTTAGTATTGTTCTAAAATCATATTTTCCATAGCTTGACACTGTTAAAACCAGACAAGTAAATGAGTATTAAATCAATGTCAGCAATCATACATAGACTGACCATTTGTAGCGACTCTTATCGCTTTATATAACTGCCTGACGGTGGTATAACTGTTATAAATGTGTCTGGGGGGGGGGGGGGGGGGGGGCTGTTGTAAGTGCGTGAAGCTAATAAATATATGTTGTAAATGTTGAGTTTATCTTCAGGTCACCTTTCACTTAGTGCAAGTCTGACGCTGGAATCAGGAGTCATATCATGAATAGATAAAAAATCATGGATAAGCGCAAGATGAAATGGATCTTTAAAGTTCACTTTGAATCAACCCTTCTTACCCATAGCTTCGTTATATGTACTAGACCCTATTACTTAGCCGCGCATTGGGATCGTGTCTAAAACATCGTAGTTCCTTATGAGGCAATGAGAACTTATCTTTACCTAGATGACACTTGAGTTTGTAGGCTAAGTGTATCTTTGTCGAAATGATGGAGAGTTCGATTTGAACTTCTTCGTCACCGACCTTTTTTGGATCTCTTCGGTCTCGAATCTGGAGTCAAGTCTATAAAGCATCACACTCCAGACGCTGT
Source organism: Homalodisca vitripennis (assembly GCF_021130785.1). Taxonomy (NCBI): domain Eukaryota; kingdom Metazoa; phylum Arthropoda; class Insecta; order Hemiptera; family Cicadellidae; genus Homalodisca; species Homalodisca vitripennis. The sequence continues at coordinate 179,948,616 of NC_060207.1, read as the reverse complement.
GCTAAGTTGAAGGTGAACTGTAGATCAACTAAAAATTCACATTGAATCAATCCTTCCCACTACTACTGTTAATGTTATGAGTAAATATATGTTTTTAGTACAATATTATGTATTGATATCTGTAATTATGTGGTACCCTCACAATTCAAACTCCTCCAAAATTAGCGTTACTGATGATCGATTTCTTTCTTAGAAAACCTCCTATCTTAATAAAACTTCGGTCGCGATTACTAGACTATAAAACTGTCGAAAATTCGTGGGTGTTCCTTGGAAAACATCTGTAGGGAATGTAATTAGTTTTTATTATATTCGTGAAAATCTCTTCTTACGTAATAGAACATTTATGAAAATTTCTGACAATTTTAAGGGAACCACAGATATATGTATGGGAAAATTGAAAAAAACATATTGCAGACCAATATGGGAGAGATAGTCACGTGACTACCCCCCTCCCCACCCCATATAACCGACATACCTGACCAATATTAATGACATGTTCGTGCCGATTCCACCGCATGGTATCTCTCCACCTGTGGCAGCGCAGTAACAATTTCATCATCATTTTAAATTCATGAGTTATCTATCTATGTGGGCGCTGCTATTTCTCCCTAAATATTTAAGTGGGAATTAAGTCACCTTTACAGCTTTTATATTGTCATAAATACGATTTTATAATGAGTTTTGTTCAATTTCATTTGGTAGTGAGTATTGTGGCGATTAATAATCAATAGATTTAAATTTTGGGTGCATTATAAAAAGATGATGTCTCTCGTTCCGGAAACAAGATATGATAGTTGTTCTATTACGAAGTATCATTAAACAAGCCAATGTGTTTCAAAGAGCATGTTCATTTTTGTATAATTTCTGATTTTAACTAACTGTAAAATAAATATATTAATCGAGGAGCTGGATGGAAAACAACCAAAAATACATTTCTATTTTGTTGATTGCTTAATACGGAACATTTAAGTATAAGTTTCATTCGAATATTTTTGAAATTTTCGAAGTTATGAGTTACTATGCCCTCGACAGACTACTGTTAACCGGTCTCCCTTAAACCGGAAGTAAATTATAATGGCCAAAAATAGATTCTTTTTGACCGAAGACTTTTCAAACATATGTATATGTAAATATAGTCAGTAGGGGCAACAATGTACACATTGCTATGGCAATGACTATACCTTAAACTAGAAGTAGATTATAATGGCCGTTAGTAGACGCTTTTCTAGTGAAGTAAGACTTCAGAGTAATATATATATATATAGTTTCTTTATCGGGGCTACAATACAAATGTTACTGACACGGATCGGGAGAAGATAACAACGGCCGTTAGACAGTTTTTTTAACCAAGAAAGCTCTACTATGGTGTGGTTGTAATATAATTTATCTATACTTGAATTAAGAGCCATTTGAAAATATTTCACTCTACTAACCTCAGCAATGAATAGTGAAATAATTAATACTTCCTATAATTATGTCTAATTTTGATTCGAAATTGTTATAGGTATCTAACTTTCTACATCATGTGTGATTCTACTAACATTACTACGGACTTAGTATTGCTCCTATCTTGCCTTCAATAATTCAAATGTTACTGAAGTTGTTGGAGCAGTTCATTCAAATGTAATAAAATGTTGCTGAGAAAGTTTTGTTTTTCATTTGTACTCATGAATAAACATTGTTCACTGTCGGAATTCTGGGCCTGAAAACTTGCTCTTTAATCTTAAATATTTTCTGAAATTGATCAGAATATTGGAATAACTTCCAGTGACAATCAATCATGTATAGGGCCGTTTATTAAGCCACTATAAAGAAACTGCTGGTATAATATAAAACGCTAATATGTATGAAAGGGGAATACATAAACATTTGAACTTTTCAGTGTGTACTTCATGACTATTCTGTTATAAGAAATATTTCCATAAGTAACCTTCCTAATAAGGAATGAACAATCTACAAATTCCTTATTGAACCGTAATTTGTTCATTTCAAATACATAGACTTTATCGGTGTCCATATATTTAATTTATGAATATATTAAGTTATTTGCGTTCTAAATTAATGTAAGCATCAAGTGATCGAGTGGGTAAAGTATTGAGGATTACCATCCAACCCCTCCCTCCACACCAACCACTTAGAAGCTTCGCGGGGCTTTTTGTTTCAAAAATTAAACTTTATTAATTAGAAGTGAGCCGCGAGGTGTTGTAAAGCTGGTACCGAACAATACTGGGTGCGTTCAAAAAGAAAATAACTCCCGGACGAGGCGCGCCGTACGCCTTTCAGAGAAGAATAACCAATTGTGCTTCCTTCTTAACTTTCCTTATTTTTTTCCTAATTTTTCCTCATTGTACGTTAAGCGATCTTCTTCTACCTTCCAAGGGCCGGTTTTTCTTTAAATTTAATAATTACACACCAGTCATTTTTCTTATCCAAGATATAAATGTAAGAGATTATTTTGTTATGTAATTCATTAAAGTACACTACGATTGCGTATAATACAGTGCTTTAATAACAGTATACTTTGTAATATAATTGTACTACATATTATAAGAGTGTACGTAAGTTATTTCAGAGTGTAAATTACTACCAAAGCGTTGTACCGTTTAACTTCCTTGTCAAGGGATCAGTTTTTATAAAGTTTAATCTTGATAATGTTCTTTTGCTTCCAAAACAAAACAACAATTAAACGAGCAAAAAGAAAGGACCTGCTGTTTTTGTACCTAACACGTGAAGAAACCGAATGGTTTCAACAAGTGATCGGAATCCATAGGAAGCGTCATAGAAGCAAAATAATAGTTGTCTCATCCATAAGTTATTTTGGATAAAAGTGATTATTACTTATAATCAGAGTGATAATATTTTTTTATCCATAATTTAAAACAAATTTATGGACAATATGCCTGTGCTTAAAAATATCGTTTCCTTTTTATTTCGCCTCACTTGCCGTGTTATTATAGAAGTTGGAGTCTTACTTAAACGTCAAAACAAACTTGCTGTTATTTTTATCCATATGAAATACAACATTAAATATTCCAGTAACACAGGCTATTGCAAATATTGAATGGAACAGTTACGTTATTGAAATAGCAAATAAATATTTGCAAATGTTTACGGGACGATTTGCGCGTTTATCCGCACTCATACAGTGTTAGCGATCTAAGCCTTCCACCTGTGGTTAATGCTGGCAGCTTGATACACCTCACTACAAACTCGGGTCAGTACACATTGGCTTCATATGAATCAATACTACATTACAGATAATTATTTATTCACCAATTTCCATTACAAACTACTGACATTGATTTATGCTTGGATTTTTATAGATTGAAAGAAGGAAGGTAATTAAATAATAGAAATAATGCAATAATATGATATTCATTAAAACCTTTAACAGTAAACGTAATCAAAGTTGATCCCTTTGATAATTATTTTAAAATAATACGCTAAACGTTATCTAACAAATATTAGTAAGTGGGATTTTAATCCCGTAATCTTGATAAGATTTGTAGATAAAACGTTTACGTTACTTTACAGTTTTGATGTTTCAAAACAAAACTTCACCTCAGTTTATTGAGTTTTTCTCAATACCAAACTATATAAATAATGCAATAAGAATAGCAAGTAAGAGATCCGAATTCAAGATGGAACAAGTACTTTTAGTTTTAAATGTTTCCTAATACATATACATGGGCTAATTAATTATCACTAAGTACAAAATGTCGAATAATACTGAACCAAATGCAGCAAAAGGTTTATTGATTGGTGCTTAGTAAATTAGATTCAGGTTTCTTGGTCCTACTAGCCTTTAAATTTGTAGAGCGAAACTTCTGACGTAAAGTCATGATATTATTATGTACAAACGTTCATATTTGCCTGCAATCTTATGACTCCGCCTAACTGCCTCTCTCTTTTAAATAAAATACAACTTTCATCTCTTAATATTTCAAAAACTATCTGAAATAATGCTAAAAATGTTCAGATGATCAGTTGTGATGCTGAACATTGTAGGAAAACAGGATTTCCCCCAATATCCATCACGTACTCTGTATATTTAGGGACTCCTCAGTATACAAGTGTGTACAACGATAAAAGTGAAAAATATAACTAACTAACTTTCGAAACTTATTTAATGAATCAAAGTATTTCTCCAAAGTCTGTTATCAGGAACGTCTTGGTTGCGTCTAGGCACAGCACAGCGCAGCGTGATGGCATATAGCTAGCTAGGGTGGAGCTGCCGTTGCAGGCGCAGCGGGCTTACTAGCAGTAAAACATATAGTCATTGACTACATAATGTTCTGTATAAACAAACAATGACTATGATCATTCGATAGCAAGAGAACGCCTTCCAAGTTCTATTGTTTCACGTTATTATTCCATTAGACTACGCGTTTTACTATGTCACAAGTAAAAATGTCATATAATAGTATTCAGTTTGCTTACAAATTTATTCATTCTGCGATTCCTCCGTGCCATCATGGTTATTTATAAGACCAATTTAAAACGTTTGCTAACGCTCTGCCAAATCGAATAGAGTGACATGTACCACCATCGAACTCGATGTTGTCAGTTGCAAGGACAGATCGCACGAGCAAGTAGACAGGCTTTCCAGCCTCACGAGTTATAGCATTCGCTAACGTTCAGCCATTAATTAACTAATAAATGCGTATTATTTTAACCAAAAATGCCGTCTATTTTTTGTTTCTGTGTCACTCAGTTACACAACTTGAATGTTTTGGATTTATGGAACATTTCGTCTCTATCAATAACTTTTCCTGTAGTTTCCTATTATTTAATAATATTTTATGCATAAAGAATAATTGTCGTTACTATTCCAGTTTCATGCAAATATTTCACTTATAAGGGTGGCAAAGTTACCAAAACGAGACATGTGACGTAGGATCGCCCCTCACTCCCCCCATATCACTTTCCTCAGCCTCTAACCAAAGCCCCTCAAACATTTGTCTCGACAGGGCTTCTCGAGGCCTATTGTTTTCCCGCCTTACCGCCACCACTCACTCGTTCCCCGATCTCTACAAGTTTGCAGGCGCCGCCCCCTCTTTCCATTTTGCTGTTAAAACCCCACCTTTATCTGAATTGGCATGTTTATCATTTCTCTCGTCCCCGTGACATTAACTATTTTCTCACTCTATCCCTTCCTACTTTTCTTAAGTTTTATGGCAAGGAATAGACAATAAATATTTGGATTTTAGTAAACAATTCCTCAATCACATTATTAAGCTATTAACACTATTGAAGGAAATCATAAATGGTATACTAATTATTTTAGAGCAAGTTTAAAAATTCTATTTGTTACAACATTAATAGTTTGAATGGTACCTTGAATTAAAAAATAATTCTCCCCCTTGTGAATGTATTCATTCCTGCCACATTTAGTTTTAAGCTTCAATGAAAATATCCTTATTCTGTTTAAACTAAATCAGCTGTAGCTGTAGATCAGAATAAAATGTCCTTTTTCTTAGGGCAGGAATTTTATATACTTCCATATATGCTTCAGAGCAAATCCTAGATTCCTACCTTTAAAGAAAAGTTTGAATAGACAAAACAGTTTTGGGCTATTGGAAATAATGGTTTAAAGTATCGAGAAAACCAAGCAATTTGCTATTTTTATATACCGTAAAAACTAATAACAGGACTAATGTATTGCAAAAAGGCTATTATTCAAGTTGTTATTAAAGCATTGCAGCCAACAACAGTGTTAAAATACGACTCAGTGCTTTTATTACATAATTATAAAGTAATATAATATAATATCATGTTAGATATAAATAGAATACAAATGGTGCTTGTCTAATTGAGCCAAAGGTAGGAATGGATGATAGTACTAACAAAAAAAGTAGTATGATTTAAAATATGTTTGTACTAAATACCACATGACAGGCAGTTACTTTCCACCAATGCGAATTTTTGAAAAAAAAAATGTATTAGTCAACTGATTAGACGGTAAATTTTACTTATACTTATTAGGCAAAACTAGTTTTTGTATTTAATGGATTGCTTCGTTAAAACTGATTTTACTAATCAAACTTAGTTATGAATATAGAGCTTGGTCAAAATTGGCATTGACTAGTCAAAACTCGTTTTGTTCGGGGCCTTGGTAAAAATCAGTTTTGACTGAATTTTACTTTTGACTGTAACAGGTACATTTTTTAGTCATCCTATCTACTATTTGTCGTCAATTTAAAAAAATGTTACTTTCTTGCTAAAGGTGCTTCAGAATGCTTCCATCCGTAACATGTAAATGTTAAGTAGTTTAGAACGTTTTGAAATGTATAAAAGTGCCAAAATATATCCTGTTGTCCTGTTAAATTACACAGATTTTTAAAAGAATTTATTATTCGTAATTTTTATACAATATAAATTAAGCACAAATTTAGCCACCAAGGTAGTTATAACACGTGGTAGTTATAATTTAGTTCAATTATTTGTTTGTTTATTACAGTCACTTTAACCTAGTACCGGAAGATGAGTTCGCTGAGTTTTAAATACAAATAATACGAATAAAAAGCAGTAAGTATTATACGTGGTTTATACTTATTAGTTTACATTTTCTTAGTAGTTACTATCAATCGTGTTTCAGATTTTCAACCCCAAAAAATTGAGTTTAACACCCCACCCCTCCCCCCCCCAGTTATATTTATGACTAAACCCAATATTTGGAAAGTTGACCTATATCAGTTTCATACGCAATGGAAGTAACCCCTTACATGTCTACTCCTGATGTAAATAATTAGTTTGTGTGCCTTCTTAAAGTACTCAAGGCCACAATTTATTCTCTCCTCTTCTCTTGTTTTTCACTACCAGAAGACTAAGTGATTAGCAAATCAGATTATTACCAAGGACTATCGGGAAATTATTTTGGTCTAAGACATTTTCACACGCTAGCAAAATTGTATCGCCATGATGAAACACACCTTGGTTTCTTAAACATTATATAAACGGATATATCCGCCAATTGTTTTGTAGATAAATCTTATACCTCCAAACCAATATTTATGACATAACCTGAAGTACGTATTTTCAAAGGTATTCAAAGGAAACAGGTATTTTCAAAGTATTTATTTAGGTATAGATTTTTCGAAAAAATATTTACTATAAAAGTCATTTCAATTGCACTTAATGAAAAGTAGACAACTGAAACATGAATAAGTGCTTGAAATCGTTACAAACTTAGAACTTTAAGTGCTTTTTATCACGACCGTAATTTAAACGACGCACTTTAATTTTGCCCTGCTAATTGATTTTAAATTTGAACGTCTTCTGTGAAATTGTTTTCGTTCGTTTAATTAACAAAACTAATATTGTTAAGGACATTGTGATAAATTTCTTAAAGAAATATTTCTCAAGAAAGACATTATTTCGCTGACATTCTGTTCGTTAGCGACCCAGGTGTCACGTCTCGTAGAGCTTTTGTCTTCTCTCCTTTTGTTTCCTACTAAAATTCGCGTTTTCTTTTGTCCTCAACTCTTCAAGACCCTCTTGCCTCTTGTTCTTAAAATCTTAAAGAGGTCTATTGTGTCTTTTTAAAAATAACACCCTCTTACGCTAAAAGTGCAGAATACTATTCCTCAGGACTGTAACGTTACTGCACCTGTGATAAAGCCTCGTGCATAAAGACACCGGCTTTGATTCTGCGTCACATCGTGAATTAGTTGTTTTTATTCACTGCTTTGTAAAAATATCTGTATTGTAGACACCTAGCGTTTAGGGAAGTGTTGTTTTCTGAGGTACATTTATTCACTAAAAAGGTATAATTAATGTGTTACATGTTATTTTTAAAACAAAACTGAATTTTTGTAAATATTTTACATTTTAGTACAGAACATACACAAATTGATCGTTATATCCAATACAATTTCATGGGAAACTTTTTAAAATAACATTTTTATATAACACATTGTAAATCTGAGGGAGTTAATCAATAAGGTAAATTAGATGACTTAAGAAAAAGCGATGAATATAAAACCGAAACCAAGGGATTTATATTCACTTTTTTACGTGACGAACGTAACGTTGGCGAATTATTTCTCATAACTGTTGATACATATAACGTCTGATCATTAGAGTATCCTATCACCCAATAGGCTGGCAACATTTCTTTTATGTTTGTCTGTCAGCAAAATATCTCGAGTTGGAACGAATCTATAGACTTGAAATTTTCTAGTTTTCTAGTGAAGCTTCATTTCTGCATAGAAAACATCGAATTCCATGATGAAATTTATCACAGTATTTTTTATTAGCGTTAGTATACATTTTAAATTTCTTCTTATAGTTAAGAATAATGACAAGAAAATCGTAAAATACTTTTATTTAACAATATGCATTACTGAAAATATACTTTATGCAATATACATTTTTAATAGTATATAATTGTGCCCTAATCAACGTTGTGAACACTCAGAATGTACTACTACCATTTCTATACTGTATATATTCACCTAAAATGAATTACACCAAATTAAAATTCCTCATTGACGTATACATTCCTGCGATTTCAATATCAATCCACCAATAGAGCGGAAACTAGAGACATTTGAGATGTATTTTGGAGCTAATTTTCGTTATTGATAGATTTTAGATTTTCTATTCAAGTATGTATGGAAATTACATCCAGACTGGGAGAAACAAAGGAGGGATATTAAACATTTTGTACCTTTTTAGTTAAAAAGACTGAGCCATTAACCAGCACTCAATACAGCTTGAGGCCTATTGGACTTCAAAGCAAATTAATTATTTGCTTTGTTTTGGGATTCAAACGTTAGTATCCTGTTGTAAATCAAAAGCTCTGTATTTCTGATATATAGATATTTCCCGATTTGTTAGTTTCTATGTTTAAAATAGATTTATTCCACTATGAATAAATCAGCAACAATAACTGGGTGGTTAGTTAGAACCAATCCATTTTGTGTTGTTCTTAAAACAATGGTACTTTTTTGGAACTCGAAAGATAAGGATTTTTTTTATTTAAGGAGATAAAAGTACGATGTGAATTATACCATAGGCATTTTATGGGATTCGCCATTAACCTAAGTTATCCTGTACCGCGGTTCCTGGATGCACAGATGATGCGGTAAAGGAAGCCGCTGAACCGCAGTTTAGAGATCTGTCTGTCACCATAGAGAGATTGTATCACAAGTTTTAAATGTGGGAGGAAATGTTGAAATATAATTTAGTTGACAATTTCGTAATCACACGTCTTATACGTGCATCCCCGCGTCATTCTGATAATGGCCCTCTTATGCTAACCCCTTAACTGTGTTTATTTACAATTAGTTTGTTTCATATCTCAAACTATTGAATAATCAGAAGGCTTAGTTCTTTTTGTTGTCAATAGCAATTTTTTCATAGATTAGAACCATCTAGGAAATCGGAAAGCTTTAATCATTGTTATTTTCGATTGGAAGGATTTATCCGCATAATTTTTATAAGCCGTTTGACTTCCCCCTACATTTTTTTAATTAATTATTTCAATGTAATTATTTACGTTTAAAAGTAGTGTTATTGGTAAACAATCTACTGGAAATTCCACTCTTCTAATTTTAAGCACAATGCTCGTAATTCTTGCAAAATAAGTCAATAAAATTTTATTTCACTATTATAAGTTCTATTTTATTGTTTTGTTTAAGTCTTTACTTGGCAGTATATGGTGAATATGACACACTATTGTGATTAGTCACAGCCTGGATGATGTATCTAAATGGATACATACCATGTAAAGGGTCAAACATATGTGCTTGCGAGTATTAAAAAGATGCATAAGAACTAAATTATTTTGTATTACATATTTTAAATAATTTAGTATACCTATATGTATGTATTTATGTATATTAAATATAAATAATTCAGGTGTTACAAACAATAGTATATATACTTTATATTCGTTTTATACACTATAAATATATTATTGACTTGTTTTAAAACGACAATTTAAAGCCGAATATGTATAGAAGGCTTTTTCTTTCTTTATTATATATATTTTAGGTGAGGCAAGTGCTGATGCCATGACTGATATTACACACAACGTTTTGACTGAATCTGTAAAAAAATGAATGAGAGGGCTACAAAACAAATCTGAATACAAAATCGTATCTCATCTGCTGCCCCCGATACGAACTGATGGATATTTCATGTAAGCGTAATTGCGAAGTGTAGTCCCCCACAACTTCTTGCCCCGGTGGTGGCTGATGGGACACCTCTCCTCTGCTTTTCAGGAAATTAACGAGCAAAAAATAATTATTGAATCTTTTTTGTACAACTTTGCTCAACCAAATATAAGAGTTACAAAATTAAATAAGGTATGTATTTTGCTTATATTCAATTGTTATTTGGGTATTTTCACTACAATTATCTTGTAACTCATTTCATGTTAGATGTAAGTTATATTCTAAATTATAGCTAGTACTACAGATCACTCGAGTAGATGTGACGTGTTTTGTCAAATATACTTATCATCACGTATTTTCCAAAGAAAGTTAGTAGTGTCCAGGGGTTAATGGAACGGAGTTCCAACTTGAGGGGGGAACGAAAACAGGACGAGAGAAGTTCCCGAAGGATAACCATCCGAACTCTTGTTGCCACCTCACCTCACCTCCCTCGGGACACACTGGTCTCTCATCCAGACTATTTCTTAAGTTTTATACCAATCTTAACTCCTAAAATTCCATGTACAACCTAATCATAAGAATACTATAAATGCGAAAGTGACTGTTTGTTTGTTTTGCTTTCATACATTCAAACTATTCAATCAATCGAGATTTGATTTGAACATTCTTAGAGTCTCTGATATGGCCGATTCTAATTTAAAAAAATCCTTTCGGGCTACGCCCTACTGGTCTCAAAGTAGTGAAAATCCCATCTTGGTCTGTAAAGTTGTTAAATATTAATTGAAAAAGCCTGTTAAATGTAATCAACTGTATTGTGTAAAAATTGTTTTTATGACATAAATACTAATGTTGAACTAATGTAACCACTATTTTTAATTTGTTTACTTTTATAGTGTGAAAATATAGAGTAAGATTGATATTTACAATACCTCTTATTTTGATTGTTTTGTACAACCGCTGTTCAGTGCAGAGTAAAATAGTTCATGTAAGAAAACTAAAAATATACTTTTAATAGTACAGGTTTTAACAAATATTATGTATTAGATATAAAAGACAAAATCACTAACTTTTACTTTGTATTGCAAAACTGTTGCAGGTGGTGATGGATGTTTCCATTTCTAACGTGCAAACGGTTCGAGATATTATGTTCTAATGGCAGTGGTTCATACTCACGGCATGATTGCGAGATCAAGTGTAATATATCCCATCAAAACTGCCCATCCTAGTTGTTTTGACAGAATCTTATGTACAAAGGGACCGATATATTCAAGCATTAACTTTACCGTATAAATATTATATTCATATCGAACATAAATACCACATTCGACAAATATTCCACAAGTTTGCAAATATTTAGAAAAACACATTCTGCATAGAAGACTGAACTACTCAAAATAAAAGACAAATAATGTTTTATTTCATTATATGATTTTATAATTTAGGAATATCTAGAACTAACCCCGTTTTTATATAACGAGAATATACATACACGATTTAATTAGTTGTTTTAAATAAAATTGAAACGTTTAATTTGTGGTTGTGAATTGTTGGTGAGATTACGGCGCATAATTCACGGGGAAGTTTTAGACGGATGAGGCTGGTAATTATGCGTTATCCTCGGCGGGCAGCTTAATCTTGTTTATAACTTTCCCTCTTGTTGCTAATTACTGAAAACTCATAACACCCTTGACGAGTGCTCATTTTGTTTTTATTGGCAAGCTTATTTTGTTTTTGTTAGCTAATTAAATCTCGAAGAACTGTTGCGGGTCTCACCCTCTTATTTACACTTGATCTCGCAATGTTGCCGTGAATATGAACCACTACCATTAGAACATATCTCGATCGGTACACGTTAGAAATGGAAAATTTCATCACCACCTGCTAGTGTTGGTTTCGGAGTACGTGTCATTATCATCTACTAAGTTGTCTATCGTGACCATACTGTTGATTTGTCTATAGACACGTAACAATCATTTTTGGCTTTTATTCATTCACATCAAATCACTCCATCACGTATAATTAAATTTACTTTTTATTTTGCTTACTTTCGTTGATAAAATTTTAACAACTCATGCCTACGCACAGTTGTAGGCATTCCTTGTAGGCATTCCTTCTGATATAAGTAAAGTTGTCAATAATTTTAATTCATATTATACAGCAAAAGTTCTCCTGTCTTATTTCAAATATTTTTTTTTTATTTTTTTGTTTATCATGACGTAACGCTAATGAAGGAATAAAATTGATTTTATTTTATATTAGAAAACAGAAAAAAACCACTGAAAATGTAATAAAGGCAGTTGATACTACTTTGAGAAAAGAAAATTAGTTTGGAAATAGTACATTATTCCTTATTGTTACTTATCACAAATATGTTATACTTCATATAGAACTTAAATTATTCCTCTTAATTGTTTAGGGAAGAAAAGTGTTGTGGTATTTAACTAGATTCAATATATCTGAGAAACATAAAGTCGAGTGTTAACTAACGTATCAGTTACCTTTCATCCCAGTTAAGACTAGTTAATATAAATTCTAACCCACATATGAAAATTGATTTTCCTAAATAGAGGCGCCACTTTTTATTTGGTAATCGAAGAATGTATTTTGTTATTATATATTGATTTTGTGTTAATTCAGGATCCGATATGGTCTTGGTGTTGTCCATCTGGCTGTCCGTAGTTTGTGCGATAACTCTTAATAGGAAGGTCCTAGAGACTTGAAGCTTGGTTCATATGATTATCTTGGTTTTAGAAAGAACTCTATTGATTTTGGAGTCAAAAAGGTCAAAGAGCAGTTCGTCAATTTGACTGTCAGTCTGCCTGATAATTTTTAGTTACTTTGTCTCGGGTCCTTCAATACTCCGTTTAGTCGGTTTATTATTCATTAGTTGCAATGAAGTAATGAAGCTTGTAACTGATTCATTAGAATGTTACTAAAATTAATACTCAGCAGCATATCACAGAGAGTGTGTAGATTGAGTATCACTATGAAATAGTCCCGCTGTTTCCAAGAATTTAATTTTCTGGCATTTAATAAATCGGCGATTTCAGCAAAGAAGGAGCGCCAACAGGTGCACCTGTACAGGTTATCTCGGTTTGCAGCGAGATTGACTTCTTTGAGTCGGCTCTCGACTTGCCTCTGAATGTATTTATGTAGCAGTTCCATTTCATTAAGTGAAACATCCATTTGCCTTAAAGAGTCCTAAAGAAATGTGATCAAACCCACTGATGTGATTGCGACAAGTTCTCTGTGTAGTTTTGTCGGAAACTTTCAATAAAAAACAACATGTACCGTCTGACCTACATTTCAGTTTATTGCACCCTTTATATTCTTTAGTATTAATAAATGCATGTTAATTAAGGTTATTTAAAATTTTACTAACCATTTGAAGCACATTACACGGGAAGAAAGGAACAAATTACCTTAGTATGTTACAGTAGCTTTAAACCTTTTTGTTGTGTACTTGTAACAAATGCTTGAAAAATAAGGTTGACATACATATACTTCTATGAAAGCTATGAATCATGATCAACGTTCATGTTAGACTGGTGGCATGTAATATAAAAAGCAACATCGTGAAAAATTACAGTAATTAGAAAGCCCCCTTTGAACGATATTTGGAGTTACGCGATGGTATTGACAGAGTAGAAGCAAGTCACACCACATGTCGTGTAGCAGAGTATAGTCTATACCTCATTTCATAAGGCTAAATGTGGTTACTATGTTACATGCTCAAATGGCATACGATTGTATTCAGTACATCTACACATGAAACAGAAATGAACATATTGCATCCCCTCAAGTGATAGACTTCGCTAATTATCAGCGAATTATAAATTTTGTAGATTGTTGTATATTAAATATGTACAGGTATGCTAAAAGGATTGAACGTTCTCTATGCTTTTTATCCCGTGAGTTAGCCAACATGTTTGATTACTTCATGCTAGGACAACCTTAATAAAAATTTATATCCTCATTTATATAAGAACATTGTCACATAATTATGTTTGATGTTTGATTGCATATACATTTATATTAATTGATGAAAATTTTACAAAAATTAACTATTAACATCTAAAATGATATTTTGTTGAATAAAACTTTTGGTGCATAAAAATTTGGCCTGGATAAAATCCTTGCTTTAGTTGTGCAGTTTGCCAGACAAGACATGTTCAGGTGGGTGACGTGAGACGAGAAGCAGCCACAGCAGTTTTTCTCCTAATGAGTGGCCGTGGTCCCCTCATACTCCCCCCCCACAAAGCCCACCCATCCCTTCCCCTCCCTCATCCTTCACACTCAAGCAGCTCCACTGTACATTGTTCTTGCTCTAGAGTCTTCCAGCCCGAGAATGCACTTTTGTGTCTCAGACTTTTAACTGGTGAAAATGTGACACATACCGCGTTCGTCGAGGATGAAGGAAATACATTTATTTGGACTTATGTTGGGGAGTGCCCGTTAACACAAATACTCAGTTTAATATTAAATTCCTAGACACTTTTACATTCATATCCAGTAAATGTTTTAAATGCAATGATATTTAGATATAGTAGATATTTTATTAAGTTCGTGTTTATAATTCGAGTACTTTACTAGTCTGTACTACAGAATTAATTACAATATATATATTTTTTTTTAATATGTCTGTTTACTGGAATTTATTCATAGCATATTCAAAATTAATATTTTAGTTTATTAATGAACTCCAAATATTTATATAATTTCCTTTTATTAGGGAAAAGTATAAGTATGCATTATTAAATGCCTACAAAACTGCATTATTTTTCTGTGGGATTTAAAATATTAATACAAAATTGCACAAACTGTGCATACTTATTATGAAGGAAGGTAGGGTTGTTGAATAATACATTCTGACTCTGAGATGAACCTGTGAATATTGCTGTATTGTGGGAAAAGTTCATGAAGATTACTTATAGTAATTTCGATACTAAAACTAGTAACACGATCTTCTCGTACTTGATTAAAAGGCGAGAGATAAGTAGCTACCTCATAATGAGGATTTATTGGTGGGGAAGGACTCCTCTCATACCGGCTGTTGAATGCAATCTCGACTACGTATTTCCAAATTAGCTTTGAATTACTGTAAATGGAAAATGAGAGCCAACAAAGCTACAGGGACTGCGCGATGTCAGGCAGTTTGTCCTTCTATTCCAATTGTGGAATTTGACAAGAAAATGTTACGAACAAAGCTACAAGGGCTGCAAAATATCATGTAGTTTGTCGTTCTATCCCATGGTTGGGGTTAAGTGGAATAAATGAACTCGATATTCTAGGATAATCCTCCAAACTATATTTCCTAATCACTTATATTGCTAATCTATTTCCTTAACAATGTTTACGAGGCTATAAGTTCCATTTGTTTTAATAAAAGAAAAAACGACCCTATATTTTATTGCTATATTATTATAACCAAATACAAATTTCTGATTTCCTAAATATAGGAAAATTGTTTATAATATCCAATAAAGAGTTTGCTATACGATGTTTCTCATTTTCAATAATCTGCACGAAATAGTCTGTGCTCGATGCAGTACTGAAGTTGAGAGGGGTTATAGAAGAAACATCTGGCTGCTAAGTAATGCAGAACCTCCCGGTAACTAAAGCGAGGATTATACCTGTCCTGCATTTATAATGGTTAGCCGTCCTCAA
Source organism: Homalodisca vitripennis (assembly GCF_021130785.1). NCBI lineage: Eukaryota > Metazoa > Arthropoda > Insecta > Hemiptera > Cicadellidae > Homalodisca > Homalodisca vitripennis. Next base: position 179,932,828 of record NC_060207.1, on the reverse strand, counting down.
TTATCCTGGCCCGCCTCAGTTTAGTGTAGATACTCCGCGCCCACCCCTTCCTCTTCACGCCTAGCCCCTACACTGTTAGTGTACCCGTACAGGCATACTTGTCATCAGTCTCAATCATTCTCGATGAATATTCAATGCTATCGGTTAGAATGTGGGTTTTTTCAACGACTAATAATAGTTTTAATACAGTTTCCTCTTTTTCATGAAATGCAACGACACACGGAATTGTACCTTTGCATTGTGAATTAAATTGATTGAAGACTGTATAAAATAAATCGTCTTGTAACTCAAGATCGCTGATGAGTGACATGATCTTACATACTACATTGCACACTTTTTCGTAGAGTACACCACGTGCCTAATTCAACAACTTTCTCTACAAATTTTCTTAAAACGGTGCATTCAATTTTTGGTTTGGGTTTATGTTAAGTTCTTAATCCTTTAAAATACTTCTATGAATACAAAAAAGTAGAAAACAATTTTGTGTCACTTCGAGTGTAATTAGAGGGCATATGAAGTACGAGTTTTAGGCAGTTTTCTGATCAGGGACCAGTAAAAACAGCTAAAAATAAAAAATGTGAAATGTCAAAGGTTTATTTTTTTAATAAATACAATATTTAAAAACAGTCACTTCTTCTTTTAGTTATAATCGAATAAAAACATGACACCCCCAGAAGCTTTACTCATACTGTAAACATGTTAAATTGTTATATTTTACATTTTTTCAACAGTTCAAAAACCAAGAGGAAGAGAACCGCTTTGAGGTCCTAATAGTGCGGAGGGAGCTGGCCAACCCTAATGCAATGGAGATCTAGGATATCGAATTTCAACAGTTAAAATCGGAATATAATTATAGAAAATTATCAGTTTATATGATAATTACAAAAACTGTTAGTATTATCTATTTAAACGAAGGTTCCAGTTTAGGAAATTAGAATGCATTACAAAAGTGGGGACTAAAAAAGAAAGGAAAGTTAACTAATCTTTCATTAACATTTTAAAAGAGGGTGGAGATCAATATAAACTGGCCATGTTTACGCCAGATTTTACGTTAGATTCCAGGAGTCCAGTCTGTGACGTCAGATTCCACACGCTGTACTAAGAGTAAGCTGAACCGGAGCTAAACTCAGCATGAACTATATGTAACATGTTTTACGTTTGACATTTTTTAATCAAATGTTTAATATGTGAAGTTATCCATAAACTATTGTACAAAAATGTGCAGAATCATAGAACAAAAACAATGTTTGTTCCAGTTTTAAATTATGATTGAATTTTAAAGGGTGAACACATAATTTCCCCTGTCACAAAAACGATTATCTAATTCAAAAAAGTGTTGAAATACCGAACTGATGTTATTAGTCACAAACGGATAACGAGATGGCAAAACTAGCATAATCACATTTGTTGTCATGTTATTTGTATGCAAAGGAGGTGCCCTACTTTATGTACTTTAGTAATGCATGGCTATTACAGCTAGCATCTTAATGAATACAAATTACCACCTTGTTTTCCGGGAAATCTATTCTAATTGTCGCGCAAACTGTGGAAACAAAAATAACAGTTTTTTTCTCAAAAACAACTCAAAAAGTTGAGTGAAATTAATGTTTGAACTGATGTCATTTCTCGGTAGCATCTGTCAAACATCATGTGTCGTTTATAAAACGATATAATTTTGAAACCGAAACAAACTTTTAGCATTGCCCGTCAGAAGTTATAAACTGACTAGAAAATATAAAATAATAAAACAGCGTATTACTTTTAGACTGAATAACAATTTAACAATAGCCTTTGTAATAATACAAAATATAATATTTACAGTAATTGAGTTTATACTTTTCGTAACAAGATGAAAATGATGGTGAGTTTCTATCAACTATTACGTATTATTTTTAAAACGTAAATTAAATTACACATTCAGCCCTCTAGTTTGATCCTCTTACATGTATTATAGCAGACTATAAACCAGATGTAAACAGATTTGTTTTTCTAGAATTTTCTTGATGCCACCATGGTTATCTGTAATAACAATGTAAAAATTGTATTTTTCTTTTGACCTTAGGGTCCCAAAAATAAGAAGAAGATTTTATGTACCATGTTTCAAGTCTAAGGAGTCATCTCAAAGATGGACAGAATTTAAGAAGGCCATGTTGGGTCCTTAATAATAATGAAATGTGTAATTTAAAATGCTAAAAAATTGTTTCCAGTGAGTCTTTGAACTTTTCGTAGCTAAAGATCGGAAGGTCTTATGATTACTATTGTTAAAATGTTTAGTTTGCAGTTAATACTATTGTGACATCGACCGCAGTCAATGTGCTCATACACAATTATTATGTGTTTACCGATTAATATTGTAAAAATAACGTCTGTAATTAATTGTAACTCCTAAACTTAATTTTGTAACCCATGTTAAATTTGGAAAGAAAGGAATGTTTGTAAAATAAACATGGACATGTTTGTTTTTTAGAAATCGATCAAAATTTAATTTAAATTCTCCTAAACATTAACTAAAGCTATTTATAAGTGAGTGTATTATTGAAGTGAAACATTTGTCACAGTGTGAGTGAGTGTCTTCTACAGAACTTCATGCAGAGATTTTATTTCGCTGTTTGATAGTAAATGGCCTTTGAAGTAGACAAGCGCTTCAACAGGTATCCGTAGACAGGTAATCTCGGTTTGCAGTGAGATCCTTTTCTTCGAATTTCTTCTCTCTTCTCTGCAGATATAAAATGAAGCTTCATTTGATTAAATGAAACATCTTCCTTCGTACTGGTGATTCAATGAACTAGATTACAGGACTGGTGGAAAAGCGACTTTGCAAACAATTTCTATTCTAATATGCTTGAAAATATTATATGAAAAGTGTGGAGTATAATTCAGTAGGATTTTGTAATAAAATGCATACGTGTCACAACCAAAACTACTTGTTAAGAATTTATGGTGGTTGTCAAAACTTGTTTTGATTGACGCGCGTATTAAAAAATTAGTTTTCTTAGTAAATATATTTTTAAATTAGTTTCTACACTTTTGTTTTAGCGAGAACTAATTCAGAAAAACTATCAAGACCGCAAAAAGTTAAACTGATAGTTGCATCTAAATTTGATGCTTGTTAAAAAATTCCTATTGGTTAGATATTTTATATCAGTCCAAACATAACAATAAACGAAGACAGGTGAAACTGGGTTAACGCGAAGTTATTCAACACGAAATTGACAACAGTCACAGTAAAACCAATGATGACTACCAGTTAACAATGGTGCGTCGTATAGCATCAGTCGTGTTTTGTAAACGTTGTGACATTTGAGAATAAGAGAAGACTTTACGTTCGAACAATATATATTTCACCTTTATATTTCACCTTTATTACGTTTTTACAGATACAACATAAATGCCCAGACCTGTGCAAATATAATTTTACTAGCTTCCGTTCATAGAGTCATTTCTTTTTCTTGTTAAATTTTTCAATATTTGGTATCAAAATCCTGTATTTGATCTTAGATATATTAAAAAATTTATGTAAAACTATCATAAATTTCATAATAATTTTTACAATTTTAAAAATTCTGTAAACTTTTAAATGGACAATTAGAAGAATGACAGTTATAGAAAAATTCTATAGCATAACTTTGAAGGCTATATGATATAAAATATAACGGATGTATTTTATAATTTCAACTTAATTCGATAATTAACACCGCTGAAATATCCTACACCTTAAAAGCAGATTTGTTGGTGTAATATGGGCTATGAGTTCAAACATTTCGAGATTTTGATATTGGTAATAAACATCATTAAGGTAATACGATAATACAGTTAGAAATAGTTTTGAAAAATCAAAATTGGGTTTCTCTACAAGTGGTTATTGAAAACCAGTTAATCCAGTTCTTATCACATTTAATTTCAATATTTCAAATCAGAGTTGGTCTATTTTAATCTAAAACCTTTCGTTTATTACAATTGAACACTATTTAGATGTTCTAAATAGTGTTCTATGCACATTCATTGTTGATAGCGTGCAAGTCTATGTTTGTTTTGCATTTTTTACGTATGTCTAAAGGGTTTACTTCTCCGATTTTCACAGTTCCGAACAATAGGAACAATATATAGCTAACTCTACAGAGAGGTTAGGGCCAGGTAAAACAATTATTATAAAAAGTATTATTTTCCCTGTAATCAGAACACAATCTAATAATGGAACTGTTTCCTTCCTAATATGATGTACACACACACACACACACACACACACACACACACACACACACACACACACACACACTATATATATATATATATATATATATATATATATACATCATATTAGGAAGGCGTTTTACATCATTTTATATATATATATATATATATGTAAAAGTAAGCGCTCTGTGGTGTAATGGTAGCACATTCACCCGGCAAGTGAGAGATCCGGGTTCGACTCCCGGCGGAGCAAGTACTTTTTGTGATTCAATGTTTATTGAAATTATATATATACATATATATATATATATGTATATATTTTCCATTTCGTCAAAAAATTCGTTTAATTAATGACAATTTAATACGAGCATTTTATTTATTTAATATTTCAATCATATGTATTTTGGATTAAATTATTCATTTTATATCGTTTCACTGAGGGCTGGATGAATGAAGGTAATTTATATTATGGTAATCCCTTCTAACCTTCAGTATTTTTCTTTCTACTCTGCATAGTACTACGTGTGAAAATAATATTGTTATAAACATCAATATATAGAATGGTGCTATGAAAGGTTGTTGGGAACAAATCTCCACATCTATAAAAAAAAATATCCCGCCTGCATTTTAGCAATTTTTATGTCAAAATATTGTTTTATACAATATATAAATTATACTACTTTATATAACCAGCCCAGATGTTTAATAGTGGTAGTTTGCAGTAATAGTAATTGGTTGGTGGTGTGATACCCTGTACACCGTCAGGTGCTATAATAAGATTATGTAACACTCTTGTAGGCGTAATTTCCGAGTTACTCTTTAGCCCGGAGCTACCTAGCTAACACAACTCAGTTGCGGTGTGATACCCTGTACACCGTCAGGTGCCATAATAAGATCATGGAACACTCTTGTAGGCGTAATTTCCGAGTTACTCTTTAGCCCGGAGCTACCTAGCTAACACACTTCAGTTGCGGTGTGATACCGTGTACATCTGCAGGTGCTATAGTAAGATGATGGAACTCTGTGGTAAGCGTAATTACCAAGTGTCTTCCATCTCGGAGCTACCTAGCTGACACAGCTCAGTTGCGGTGTGATACCGTGTACATCTGCAGGTGCTATAGTAAGATGATGGAACTCTGTGGTAAGCGTAATTACCAAGTGTCTTCACAGCTCGGAGCTACCTAGCTAACACAACTCAGTTGCGGTGTGATACCGTGTACAACGACAGATGCTATAGTAAGATGATGGAACTCTGTGGTAAGCGTAATTACCAAGTGTCTTCCATCTCGGAGCTACCTAGCTGACACAGCTCAGTTGCGGTGTGATACCGTGTACATCTGCAGGTGCTATAGTAAGATGATGGAACTCTGTGATAAGCGTAATTACCAAGTGTCTTCACAGCTCGTAGCTACCTAGCTAATACAACTCAGTTGCGGTGTGATACCGTATACATCTGCAGGTGCTATAGTAAGATGATGGAACTCTGTGGTAAGCGTAATTACCAAGTGTCTTCACAGCTCGGAGCTACCTAGCTAACACAACTCAGTTGCGGTGTGATACCGTGTACAACGACAGATGCTATAGTAAGATGATGGAACTCTGTGGTAAGCGTAATTACCAAGTGTCTTCCATCTCGGAGCTACCTAGCTGACACAGCTCAGTTGCGGTGTGATACCGTGTACATCTGCAGGTGCTATAGTAAGATGATGGAACTCTGTGATAAGCGTAATTATCAAGTGTCTTCACAGCTCGTAGCTACCTAGCTAATACAACTCAGTTGCGGTGTGATACCGTATACATCTGCAGGTGCTATAGTAAGATGATGGAACTCTGTGGTAAGCGTAATTACCAAGTGTCTTCACAGCTCGTAGCTACCTAGCTAACACAACTCAGTTGCGGTGTGATACCGTGTACAACAACAGGTGCTGTAGTAAGATGATGGAACTCTGTGGTAAGCGTAATTACCAAGTGTCTTCACGTCTCGGAGCTACCTAGCTGACACAACTCAGTTGCGGTGTGATACCGTGTACATCTGCAGGTGCTATAGTAAGATGATGGAACTCTGTGGTAAGCGTAATTACCAAGTGTCTTCACAGCTCGTAGCTACCTAGCTGACACAACTCAGTTGCGGTGTGATACCGTGTACATCTGCAGGTGCTGTAGTAAGATGATGGAACTCTGTGGTAAGCGTAATTACCAAGTGTCTTCACAGCTCGGAGCTACCTAGCTGACACAACTCAGTTGCGGTGTGATACCGTGTACATCTGCAGGTGCTGTAGTAAGATGATGGAACTCTGTGGTAAGCGTAATTACCAAGTGTCTTCACGTCTCGGAGCTACCTAGCTGACACAACTCAGTTGCGGTGTGATACCGTGTACATCTGCAGGTGCTATAGTAAGATGATGGAACTCTGTGGTAAGCGTAATTACCAAGTGTCTTCACAGCTCGGAGCTACCTAGCTAACACAACTCAGTTGCGGTGTGATACCGTGTACATCTGCAGGTGCTATAGTAAGATGATGGAACTCTGTGGTAAGCGTAATTACCAAGTGTCTTCACAGCTCGTAGCTACCTAGCTAACACAACTCAGTTGCGGTGTGATACCGTATACATCTGCAGGTGCTATAGTAAGATGATGGAACTCTGTGGTAAGCGTAATTACCAAGTGTCTTCACAGCTCGTAGCTACCTAGCTAATACAACTCAGTTGCGGTGTGATACCGTATACATCTGCAGGTGCTATAGTAAGATGATGGAACTCTGTGGTAAGCGTAATTACCAAGTGTTTTTCACAGCTCGTAGCTACCTAGCTAATACAACTCAGTTGCGGTGTGATACCGTATACAACAACAGGTGCTATAGTAAGATGATGGAACTCTGTGGTAAGCGTAATTACCAAGTGTCTTCACAGTCTCGGAGCTACCTAGCTGACACAACTCAGTTGCGGTGTGATACCGTGTACATCTGCAGGTGCTGTAGTAAGATGATGGAACTCTGTGGTAAGCGTAATTACCAAGTGTCTTCACAGCTCGGAGCTACCTAGCTGACACAACTCAGTTGCGGTGTGATACCGTGTACATCTGCAGGTGCTATAGTAAGATGATGGAACTCTGTGGTAAGCGTAATTACCAAGTGTCTTCACAGCTCGGAGCTACCTAGCTGACACAACTCAGTTGCGGTGTGATACCGTGTACATCTGCAGGTGCTGTAGTAAGATGATGGAACTCTGTGGTAAGCGTAATTACCAAGTGTCTTCACGTCTCGGAGCTACCTAGCTGACACAACTCAGTTGCGGTGTGATACCGTGTACATCTGCAGGTGCTGTAGTAAGATGATGGAACTCTGTGGTAAGCGTAATTACCAAGTGTCTTCACGTCTCGGAGCTACCTAGCTGACACAACTCAGTTGCGGTGTGATACCGTGTACATCTGCAGGTGCTGTAGTAAGATGATGGAACTCTGTGGTAAGCGTAATTACCAAGTGTCTTCACGTCTCGGAGCTACCTAGCTGACACAACTCAGTTGCGGTGTGATACCGTGTACATCTGCAGGTGCTATAGTAAGATGATGGAACTCTGTGGTAAGCGTAATTACCAAGTGTCTTCACAGCTCGGAGCTACCTAGCTAACACAACTCAGTTGCGGTGTGATACCGTGTACATCTATCTGCAGGTGGTATAGTAAGATGATGGAACTCTGTGGTAAGCGTAATTACCAAGTGTCTTCACAGCTCGGAGCTACCTAGCTAACACAACTCAGTTGCGGTGTGATACCGTGTACAACAACAGGTGCTGTAGTAAGATGATGGAACTCTGTGGTAAGCGTAATTACCAAGTGTCTTCACAGCTCGGAGCTACCTAGCTGACACCGTTGCGGTGTGATACCGTGTATACCGCCAGGTGCTATAGTAAGATGATGGGACTCTCTTGTAGGCGTAATTGCTTAGTGTCTCTTTTGCTCGGAGCTACCTAGCTAACTATAACACAACTCAGTTACGAGCATTCCGTACTCTGAAATTGCTAATGTATAGAGCCTTATACAAATCATCACTTTCTCGTACATTTAAAGATTAACTAATTTTATGCACTGTAGTGAACGTGATTAGTTTTAATTCTTTCTTTGGATTTTTATAAATATTCATTTGTTAACAAAATTTCTTTCACTTGATTGTGTGTATGTGGACAGATATTATCACTTAAATCTAGTTTTGAATGTATTCACTCTTATTTAATGTGTTACAAAGTATAACTATTTTCAGAAATGAAGGTGTCAGTTTTAGTTTTTGGTAATTAAATTCTAGGTTTGAATAAAGTATTAATCAATTATTCAAAATCTATTCCCGTATTCAAGTTTGGTGTCGAGAATCACACAGTTGCCAATTATCACAAAACTTTTGTAAAAAATAAATTGTTTTAGAATAATCTGGTTTGACAAAGCCAGATAAATTTGTTTTATTTTGTGACAATACATTATAACTAATTAAATTTTTACTATTTAATTGTTGGGTAAAATTAAAAATTATACACTTTTAAATTTTGTTTTAATATTGAAGAATGGACAAAAACAGAATCATTTGATTGATTTATTTTGCGTACAATAATTTAAAAGCCCATAGTCCATCATGTTTTAACTTAAATCCAATTGATTTTATACTCTTGGAAAATTTAAATATTTTAATTTCATTAATATGAGGTTATTACTGGCAGACTTCGTTGCGGTATCATCACAAAGCAATTGAGTGGCAAAACATCTATAAAAGTAAATTGAATTCCAACCCCCAGACGAAGGTTACCCGACTACGGCCGAGCAGGATGTACTAGATGGTAGTGTGTCCCTCAGGACTACAGCTTCCTGCCTCTGATTCCCAAGTCTGTCCATTTTCCGATTTTAGGTCAACTGGTTTAGTCAATCACTTACGGTTAGATAGGTTTTGGTGTACCTCAGGCAAATCAGAACTCTATTTAAGATCTTGATAAAAGACATTATAGAGAGCACTTTTAATAATACATTTATTGTTGTATAAAATATAAAAATTGTATATCGTGTGAAGCATGGAATTCAGTTAACTGGTATAAATGGCAAAAAGCTTTTATAAATGGGAATTATTGGTGTGTGTCATTATGTTATAACGATAAATCACACAAGGATTATGTACAGGAATAAAAAATTGAGTTTTTGCATAAATACTCGTTTTTGAAGCATATGCGTTTACTCTGGGTTTCAACTATGTGTTAAAAATGAGTGTTAAACAAAATATTGATTAACATTTGCAGTACTAATAATACGAAAAAAGAAATGGTAGTTTATTTTACAACATCTATTTACACAATATTAGGATTAAAAATATGCAATACTTGCAAAAAATACACTATAGATAAGAGCAGTTGTTCTATTTGGTCAGACATGGCCACAAAGAACCGTGTGAGTTGGATTGGCTGTCATTCCCAAATAATTTATATATTTGTTTTTCCCCAGTTTAATACTCTTAAAAGGATTTCTCTAGATGTCATTCTAATTGCTCATCAATTCAATGTAATAATATAATATATGATGCAAGGGTAAGAGATATTCGTGATTTTGCTCTATTATTGAGAAATAAAACACGATACGATCATTAAAAAGTACTGTATTTCTCTCTCAGATGCCGGTAGAAAAGTCTGGGATAACACTCGTACTATCAGCTGTTATTTTATATCATAAAATACATAAAAGGGTTCCTGAAAATGTTGTAGCACACAAGTAAGTGCAGAGTGATCTAAGCATGGATTTCTTGGTCCTTGCTTGCTAGGGTCAATTCTACAGTCATGTATTGTAAATCATACCGCGTTCAGAGGCTTGAAACATACCGCGGCAAAAGTCCAAGTTTCCCTTTATCGTACTATTTACTGCGATCTCTATTTAGTAAATCTTGTATTATTATTACATGCTTTAATTTTCTCCTACTATTTCTCCTAATTTTGTGTTTTGTGAACCTTATTCAAATAAATAGCTTTACTTCCAGGACCTATCCAACGGCACAGAATGTTTGTAGTGTTGAGATGTCTTCCTGTAACTATTGTACATGATTGGAGTCATTAAGGGATGGAGACCTCAGATGATTACGCCCAGAGTTAGATGTGACATCAAGGTTCTGATGATCATTACTTAGGAATATCCCGATGGATATAAGACAACACCCTTGTTGGAGTACAATACTTTAAGGCAGAAATTGCGTCTCGAAATTTCGGAAAAATTTTAATTTTAACCTAACAGATCTTCCAGATATTAGCGTTATCTTGTCATCCAGCTAAAGATTTTGGATGGTAGCCTACTCTTAATTTTGAAATGGTAAAGAATAGATGGAACAGTGTTCGTGTCTCGGATAGTTTTAAAATTTATATAATAATGTTCTCTGCTGAGTCACCTATATGCTAGATTTGTTAAATAAACATTAATATCAATAAATCAATCAATTCATTTCTCTTTAATTATTTTATATTTTTATTTAAAGAATACGTTAATGCTTCAGTGTAAAAACTATAAACTAAAACTAATACATGCATATGTCAAATCAAATTTAATTTCGCATTAAATGTTTTTTGACTAATTATAAGAAATTATCTTTAATTGAGAAGCTCTGATTTGGGATAAATTCAAATATACTTTACATTGTTGTGTAAATAATGTTGAATTTAATTTATATATAACGTGTTTTATACATATCGAGATAAAGGAAAAAGACGAACCGTTAAGGTGCTTTAGATTCAAGTGAGCGAATTTGCAAACAATTGTTACAAATGGCTAAAGGTCCTCGGAGAAAATCCACCGAGGCTAAGCCATCCGAATGACGAATGTCGCCATTGACTTGCAGATTTTACGATGCTCAGAGAACGCTAAGGCAGACTTTACTATTGTGTCGAATGGCCTTATGGGTCGCCTGCTTACCGAACGTTACACGGTTTGGTACTTACCTCGGAACTTAGCACTTGAGCGTGCGCCCGGCTCCGGGTAACTGCTAAAACAACGGAGCAACTTGGAGGCAACTTTAAGTTTAAGTATTACCTGCATCAACACGTTTGCCCTAACTTACTGAATTTGAACTAGAACTTTAAATGTGGAAAGTTTTAAAACTTACTTTCTCAGGGTGCATTGTAGTTTACAAGGAAACTTTCAAAGTACTAACAAATGCACATCAAGTAAAACATTTTTGTTGGTAAAAAGTAGAAAATATTCTGTCAGTATGTTAACATAGTACTACGAGACAGTTTACATCATAGGAGAAAATCTGACACGAAAACTGCTTCGTAATAGTTTTACATTTAGTCCTAAATATATACGACATTGGATAAGTTTAATTATGCCGTATACTCAGCTCCAGACAGAGACCGATTTCCTCAGTTTTACACTTATTATAAATACCACTCGTATATTTCCCTCTAGAGCTATCTCTTAATTTGGTATTTAACACAACTGTACGAAATTTGGTGCAGTTCATGTTCTTTATCAACAACTATTTTGATAGTCAAAAGTTCCACAGTGTAACGTCTAACATTAAATTTGTACACGTCAAATACAATTCTCTTTTTTCTAGAACAAAATTAGTTCTCTGGTACGTTTAAATTATTTAAAAATTTCAATTTCAATTTCAATTTTCAATTGTTTTTCTTTTGAAGGAAGTGATTTTAATTAAGATGTTTTTGTTACAAACCCAAGATTTTTGGGTGGAATGTTTATACGATTTGTGAAGAAAATCTCAAAGAATTTCAACCAATTTTATATCACCATATACATAAAATATAGAAAAACACTCAATACATGTTCTAGAGTATAAACGCAGAAGTTCGTTTTTATTGTGCAAATCTCTATAAGTGGTCATTTTCACTAGACAATCGTGTCGTGACATCTGCTGACAAGGTGCAAAACTAGCAATCACGAATTAAAAGTGAATTGGAGTGCATATACTTACAAGGGAAGTGTAAATAACAGACCTTAATTATATTTTTTAACACTAGGAAAATAAAATTAAATAGAATAAAAGAATGAAATGTACTGTCTAGCCTAATAGTGACATAATAACAATATATTTGACACTAATGTACTAAGAGAGTGCCTATATTTCGTCAGTCGAGTAAACATTGTTGCCTTTGCACCATAGCGTCCACTGGGCTCAGCAGTAGCAGCAGCACAATAAGAGAAAAGAAAATCTAGCGTTAAAACCAATTCAAAAGTCTTTGTGGCCCAAAAAGCGGAAGAATGGAAAGTAAACGATGCGTTGGTTTGATGGTTACTTTACTTGTTCAACACAAACTTAGTTTCGCAGAGAGGGGTATTCCTTAAATTTACTTTAATGTAGCCATAATATTATATTCCATTCATAAAATAATATAACATGAATTTGTTAAATACTATTACATATTTGCTTTAACTTATTAAAACGTTGGAACTATATTATATTTAAATGTTCAGATAATTACCAGCAACGACAAATTTGCATTTAATTTAATTTAAATTGCAAAACAAATTACGGTTTTATATTTCCATAAATATTTTCGAGCAAATAAAACAACATGGAACTCAATTACAAGAGTATGAAGGTAATGTGTTTTACATTAGTCAAATACTCAGAAACTTTTAACTAATCTATGAGTATGTTACATCACGTAGTTACTGGATCCAAGGTAAATTGTTTTGCGCTTATTTTGACAGTCCTTATTCTATGAAACTGATACGTTCTAGAACTGGACTCTATTAAACCCCGAGGACGTTTTACTATGTTTAATTTTATAGCATAACAGATATTGTGTACTTCACTATACTATATTGAGATTAAAAGCTAAGTTTGCCTCCAATTATCAACAGGTAGGTTGTTAGATGATTGTATATAAAATGATGGAAGCAAAACATAACTAATTGTTTCATTTACACTGTTTATTTTACTCCTCTGTTGTTTTAAACTGCACAGTTCACAATATAACACCGAATAGATATCACACTCTATCTACTGTATCTATTGTATATTGCCTTTTGCATAGTGCAAATTTAATCTGCAATTAAAATTTGCGACGTCAGCATGGCTGGCATGAGCTGAAGCCCGCGGTAGCGCGGTTTACCTGCAGCAATGGCGGTATTGTCAGAGCCTGGTGGATAAATCGACCCTACTCCCAGGGGTGAAGCTGCCAGTGCCTCTCCTTCGTTTGCATTAATGTTGCCACTGGGACTCCACCTCGACCCTCTTCCCAAGTCGCTCGCTTTCACTTTCCTTTCCTTACAAAGTTTTCCCTTCCTACTGTTAGGAAATTCTTGACGATATGACTTTTTTAACCATTTCATTTGAAAGGGATTATTTATTTTTCTTTATTAAGCTATTACAACAAATCATGATTATTTATAAAATAAAATTATCTGACCCATTTAGTTTTTTGTTGTTTTTTATTAGACCAACACGTTTTGGCTAAGCCAATTTCGTAAATTCTTGTCCTATTAGCTGAGGTAATAGGTTGATTCGTCTCAAATTGAGGGGTTGCAGCGTTAGGAGCTACGAAATAGATATTGGGGCGATTATAATTTTATATTATGCACAAAAATCAATATTATAATTAACTTTAAAATTGGCTAAAACCAATGAGTTCCCAAAGGATCAGTACTGGGTCCAATTTTCTTTAGTACTCGTATATCCATATGTATTCTTTTACATCTACTGCATCTTTTAAGGAGAGCTTTCACATTATTAAAGTATAACATAGTGAAAACACCGTTCTTTATACCGAACCTACAATTCTTCAATAGTCCTAATTAAAAGCCAACCATTGCCCTTGTATTGTTATTGATTTTATATGGAACATCCACTGTCCGCGTAAGATATCGGGACTGCATGTGGATGATGATTTTTCAGATTCAATATACCTAAATTTCACAAAATAACTTTATGTTCTCTCTAATATTAGTTAAATCATGTTTATGTTATGGTCTACTTGTTTGGGTTCAAACCCTAATAATGTGTTTTATACCTTTGCTTCGCCCTTTCGAACAGCGCTAGGCAATTAAGGGATTTGGGATTCGAGGAAATCATACGAAAGCTGACACAGTTGCAGCACCAAACTGGTTTCCTGGTTCGCTAACTTATCGTGGCAGCTCTAGTTTGAAGAAAAGTCCTTGTCGTTTACTTTATAATTATGATTTTAAGAACATAACATTTCTCTTCCGTAAATCTCTCCTTCGTAGTAAGTCTATGAAATAATTATTTGTACTAAACTTAATAATATAAATGTTGTAGAAAACATCGTGCATGTACACTAAACACGAGCACGTGTGAATCTAACCCACCAGCATTCAGAGCTGGTATTTCTCAAAATTTAGGGGCTTGGTTTTCTTAAATTATCAATGTATCTAACAGAAAAATAAACGTTTGAAAGACAAATAAATCTCGTGGTGGAATGATTCTATTCAATATTGTTCATAAACAAAATTATAAAAAATATTCTTTGATACAGTATTTAATAATCCGCAAGCAACAACTTTGTTTAAATTTAATTATTATACTTATTGTATAAAGTAAGTGGTACTTTATTCTATTAGTAGATGCTAACGCCTTGTATTTGTTAATCACATGGGCATATATTTTACGTCATTAAAGTTGTTTGGATTTGAATTCACACAAAAACTGTTTATTTTTTCAATTATAAATTTTGATTCTTTGTTTATTCTTATAACGCATTATTCTAAAATATTGTTTCTTATAACAAAGTACATTTTGTATGTATCTAGTATTTTAACGTTTCACTTTCGAAGTAAAATCCCTCGTTTTATATTTTGTAATTTTGATTTAGAGCTGCTTAAGAATGGAACTCTGCATATTTTAAGTGATGAATAATTTATATAGTTTACAATAAATAATTAAGTATAATTTGTTTCGATGACATATAAGTATCACGTTTGAAACATTGCAATTTACAAAAGCACCTTGTGTAAGTCTTGCTCCGATTCCGAAATGTATAAAATAAACTGTAACAGTTAAGACGGATGATTTCTTTAATATTTGGCTTTAATCCGCCGCAAAATTTCCCCCAGTGACAGACTTTCTGCCGAGTAAGAACTCGTAGGCTTGAGATCAAACCGAAACCGATGTTTACTTTCAATTCTTCCGGTGTTTGCGCTTGCAAAGGCTGTGGAATTGGTTTTAACTCTGGACTCCATCTGTTCTGCTTCACTTTATATCACTTTTGTCTCTCTAAAGATTAGTCAATGAGGATAAGCAAAGACTAGAGTAAAGCATAAAATATTCATAGATATATTAAATCATTTTTTGTGAATGTGTCTTTTAATTTTATATATTGTTATTGTAAAAAGGGTTGAACAGATATATTCTAGGTCTTTATTTAAATATGTTATTAGTATCTCATTTTTTTAATTCAATAAACATGAAAATACGATTTGTTTGAAGGTATACGCATTTTGTTTCATGATATTTATTATGTGGGAGATAAAAGCAATACTTAAAAATGGAAGTTTCAAATGTATTGATTATTTAGCATATTTTTACGTACCTCATGAATTTTCTGAACAAGCAGTTTTCAAGAAATTGTACATATAAATCTAACAAAATACATAAAGTTTAAGCAAATTTGTGGTTTTCATGTTAGCAACCATTTTAATTGTTTGCGACGAAATTACAATGTAGTGAAGTAAGTTATTTATTTACAACTTACGAATTTTATCTAGTCATCATGATGCTCTTTAGAACAAAACAATAACACTCAGAAGAATGTCGGTTGTATTCTGATTAAACCTTTAGTAATATTAATCATTACTGTGGTCTTTTTTACCAGGGGAAGCAGTCTACATTTGCCGAATTGCAGCTATCTGAAAAGTAACAAGATGTTCACTCGGCGAAGACAAAGTGTAAAGAACGAGGACGCGACACTTTCGTAAATTATTTTCATTTTCTAATGGATGTCAGGCTTTTAAAAGGTATTCCCTAATGGGTAGCAGGCCTTCAGCAAACCCCTCGGTGTGCAAAGGCTTCGTTATAATAATGTCGCAAACTTAGCCTTGCCGATACGTCTCTTTAATTAGAAGGTGTTGTGGTGAGGTGCGAAAAACAAGTCGTTTTCCTTAACCCTCTTTGAGGTTTTGAGATCTTTCTGATCTTCCACGTTGTCTGATCCTCGTTGATTGTTTACAAGGAAAATTAGTTGTGAACAGATCGGCTGATGAAACTACATGCGATGTTTCCAAGGTCAGACAGCACAATTATGAACTAAAGCTTAGTAGACATAATGCTAGGAAATTAGTATAATCATCCTCAACGACTAAGGACCAATGGGTCTTTCTCAATAGAATCGGTGTGTCTACGATTGTGGCTTTATGTAGCGTTCTTGATATATGAAATGAGGAACTGTAGTTTGTATACACGCTATTTACTACGTGTTAATACAATCCGCATTGCATGAGTATACATATCATAATTATTATCTTATGATTTCTTTTTGATTTGAAAGTTACATAATTCAAACAAATTGTACTCTGTAACCGGTTAGAACCAGGTCTTCACAGAAATCCATTCTTATAATTGTATCAACTGATTGTTAATCATTGCGGTCGAAATATTGATCGACATGTCTGCTGTGTGTGCTGCAAAATATCTAAGTGCACCCGATCCCCATTTCTTTATCATATTATGCGATCTTTCCGATTTGTAGAATCTCCAGTAGCCCTACCGGCCGGCCAATTAATTGACGGCGCTATACTACAGTGAGAAGCTGGTACATAGGGGTTGTCTATACACTACCAATTTACCGTGTAATTGGTATAATTTATAAGACGTTCTAGTGAACTAATGAGTACGTGTCTGCTGTTGCAGGAACGAACGATGGGAAACGCTAACGGCACAAGCCCTCTGGATAACATGAGGAACCTGGAACACTACCTGAGTGACATCATGAGAGGCACTACGGACACCCCGGACCACCATCTTAAAGGTATGTACCTCGAGTATCGTATTGTTAATTAATTAACCAAGGAACCAAGTAACCGTAAATAGTATGGTCTGAGGTAATCAGGATTGCAGACTCTTCTTATAAACAATGTTTTAAAGTAACATTCAGTACGAATTTTTACTTGGACAATTCCCAAATAATTCGACAATACGGTGAGGGCCATAGTAGAAATCTCCATTACCTTGTTGCATCCTATATACTTGCAGCAGGGCCGAAGTTCGGGCCTCCTGAAGACCACTCGCAGCTGGTGATTATGATAGGAGACAGAACCCATGCCCATAATCCACCCTGCCTCGCTGCTTCAAAACAAAAAATTCGAAGAGGGCTCATTTGCCTGAATTCCGATTAATTCCATTTCAATTCAATAAAAGTTATGAGGAGACTCAATTCCTCCATACATCATATCACCAGATTGAACCAGGCTAGAACGGTCAGGTATATTCGAATATCCCTATCTGGGTAGTGAGTTATCCAAAAGATCCATTGAGTCAAATATTGACTTTGAGAAGGATCTCTTTGCTGTTAACTCACCTCGTCTCTCTCCACGTGGTCAGGTAGCTCAATAACTTTATCTTGGATTTTATCTTGTACCTGTATAGGTCGAAATTAGTTTTTATTTCCAGTAATTATTGTAAATGGCAAAATGATGTATTAAGTTTAATATCGGCCCGCACTCTTACAGCGCATCGAAATTTTCAAAAGCATTTATAACATCTTATGTGACCACTAGGAAAAACTTCATTTCGTCACCTCTTCTTGGTCTCGTAGATTCTATCAGGGCCTGGGTCTTGGACACCTAACCAAACTGGGAAATGTCTCTAACAATCGTTAAGCTGCTCATCGGGAGAAGTGTCAATCCGTACCCCCTATTCTGCTCGCTACATCAATCTTAGAATGTACTACAGTGAAATACTAGCAATAATACCTACTAACCTAACTATAGATAAGCTTAGGAGAAATGCTTTCATCTCTGCTCCCATCCCTACTCACTGTACCTTACTGAGAATGTGTTGGAATTTAACATCGTCGTTATTCGTAACCTTAACCTGTCCCCAATCTCATATCCCTGGCAATTTTGAATTGTCAAAATATCAATCTTTAGATATTTTAAGTTTGTATAGTCTTCTCATCGTTTGTGTTATCTAGCATGTTTATCACTGAACAGCTTTTCCAAGAATTTCAAGTCTGAAAAGCTAAATAGTCATGTGCAGAAACCCCTAATTCAAGCCGCCATATTTAACAAGCAACAACAACAAACGCATATGAAGGCAATGGTGTCTGATACCTTTGTTGTTGTTGCTTCAATACTTACTTCAATATTTTGCAATATTAATTTTAATGTTTATGTGGCGAGTTATAAAACATACTAGATCACAAGTGGTTTTAAGGTTTGGAGAACATCCATTTTGGAGAACATTCACATCTACGATTTTAATCTGAAATCTGGTGAGAATAGTGTTTAAAAATGTTTGGGTTTATGTGGAGTCATCAGTTAGTCTTAAAATGAGCATAAATAAGACAAGCCGTAATCAAAAAGTAACTTATTTGCGTTGATGACGTTTAGTTGTGTATCGCATTATAATTACGAAACTAGAAACTATTCAAAGAGTTCCACATAATCCATTCTCCTATTACGTCTCCAAGGCGCCACCACAGATGGTGCTGATTATCCATCGACAAGCGGCTACAAACGAAGCTTATTTGTTCGTGATATGAATCGCGGAAGTTTCAAGAGGATTTATTTTGGAGCGGCAGCACTGCTCCAACTTCCGGAGGGCTTACCAACTAACTTCTCGTCGATCCCAACTTCCGACCAGATCTTCCAGTAAGATGCTAACTTCAGGAACAGCGTGCTCCTATTCATTACGTGGTGTAAGTTCAATTCTAAACCATTTTTGATACGAATTCTCGAAGGAGTTTTCTACGAAAGATATGACATTTATTCGGTAATAATGAAAATACTAAGCATAAATGAAGGGTTTCTTTGTTTACCCTCATTTTTCATTATTAACATTTTTCATGAATTCAGAATATAAAGCTATTTTATTACCTAAGTATATTAGAAGTAGTTTACTACAAAATATTTGAAAATACAACTGTTTAGATTCGGCAAATAAACTATACAAGTTTAATTGATACAAGTATATATTTAATTGAGAAGCTGGTTTTATTGGTAACATAATTTAAGCAACATTATAAGTCTCTGCAGACATTAAAACGCAGATGTAATCACCTTAAAAACTACATAAGTTTGAAAAACGTATAGTGTGGCTTACGTACAATATTTGGGGCTTAAGTAGTGTGGGACTCATACAAACTACTCACTAATGACCTCCTCTCCATTATACATAGACCATTAGTCTAGCCCTGTTCCACACATTATATCAGGCTATGTCTATATTCTTCAGGTCTTGCGATTCAGGTCTGCGTAAAAGCGATTCACGGTAATGAGATCTCAGGCGTTTCTCCAAAGGTTCAACCGTTCACAAGTACTGTGGAATTTGACTATCGCAACCTTGTATTCTTCTCTTGAAGCGTTGCTGCTATATAATCTCGCATAAAGATCGTTGTCTATTCCCTAAGAACAGCTTTTGCTCTTTCCAGAAGTGAAAAGGTGTGACGGGTGTTGTCGACCTCCCAAGTATAGTATAGACTATTGGAAGAATGTGCCTTCCTGATCTTGCACAGGTAGAGTCGAAAGTATCCGTATCAGCTGAGGAGTAATACTCCATCTCATCATGCTGTGGGCGTCGTGAGAGGAGCAGTTCATCGGGTTCTTGTCTTTATTTGTCACATTTTGGAGGGTGCGATTTCTCTCCCCTGGATGATCGGATACTAACTGCCACGCTTTGGGTAGTTGATCGATCCCAGTGATCACTAGCACTGCCGGATCAGATACGTAAGCTTCTTACGGTTATAAAATTAGGTAAGTTTGTCCTCCGAAACTTCCGCACCATGTTCATCACCAACTGAACTGTCAGCTGTCAATAAAAAGCGTTTACTTGAGTATGGACCTCTAAACATTGATCATCAGCCTTCTTAGAGACGTTAATAACCCCTTAACCTTGTCGACAGTTCAAAATAGAGAATAGTGTTGACTGCACCTATTCTCAAAATCTTAACTATATTTATCATTAGAGAAAGATCCTTGACTACAGGCTTGGTGTTGAAAACTTCTCTATCGGTTCGAACCGGATTCAATATTTTGGTTAGTAGCACTACTTCAGTTTAGGCTAAGGTAAGCGACAGCTTATTCTTTTCCATCCAAGATATGACCTTATTCTTATTTAGATTAAAAATCAATAGCAGCCTGTTGTCATTTGACAATAGTTTTCTTAATTCATCTTTCACAGCGATACCAGTCATGTACCGAGGTTAGTACAGGCAGAATTATAGTGGGTTGCGTCCACTAATTAAGTCAGTGTGTTTTAAATTTATCTTTCTTCCAAAAACAAAATACATCCCTCGGAACAGAAATGCTAATTAAGACAAGTTAAAAGATCGTTTTTAAATCTGGAATAACAATATTAATGTTATGGCTGAATAAAATAAAGAAACGTTTAATGAATGAACCGTCGGTAAAATATTGTTACTCTAGATTTGTCCCTTATATAATGTACTGCCGACAGGTGATGAACACCTCCATTCATGCGCCAGTCTGAGCATGTCACCTCAACTTCATCCGGTAACCATAATCTGCTTATTATTATTAATCGTTTACCGTATCCTCTCCCCTTCATCCTGCTGTTTGTAATTAGTTTTGCAAACAATAATTGTGAAATTAACGACGAAACTGACAACCACCGTGCTGAGCGCCGGCGGAGGAAGTCATTACCGGGTGGTAGGAAGATAACTGTGATGTTGCCGTCGCGGCGCCCTTGCAAGGTGGAATAGCGTACCGTAATAAAGCAACTCATTAATAGCAAGCTGGTGTCTGGAGAGTTGACACCTTCTCAACTCAGTATGCAAAAGTGTGTTGCAGATTTAGTGAGATTTTAATATCAAAGAAGTGTTCTTCTGGTCTCACAATAATAATGGAATTGAATTATGCAACATAACTCGGCTGATGATGATGATTGTGTGTTCTATGAAGTTAAAAAATTCTATTTTAAGATATAAAATTTTGTATTTTCTCTTTTGTAATAATGTCTATTCACTGCTTAATATATTAAATGCAACCATTTATTATACAAAAACTGCTGAGTGGTTGTAGATTTTATAAGAATAAGTAGATTATAAACATCTGTACAAATTTTGAAACACAAATTTTCAATAAAATAAGAACAACCACCTTACGTTGATTATAACTAAAAGAGGTTGTACATAGTGACGATGTAAAGCGTTGAAATAATGAACTGAAAATCAAACGTTTTACTTTACTCCTCAGTAAACAACACAGGGAGAGAGTCATGTATGCTTTCCGGAATTATACTTTTTTCAAAAAATACATTTTTTTGTAAATTAAATTATAACTTTTATTACTCTTTGTGTGTATACGGTTTTAACGTATGCAAATACTAATATATGTTTGTAACAAGTTTTTGATAAAAAATATTTCATTTGTTTGAAAGTGTTGGATTCAAACCCCACGATTTTAACAAAATTAAAAAACCCCAATCTTGAAACCGGCTTTAGCGATATTCAGAATTATTAATAGATGTTAAAAATAGGTCTTCCATTGGTGTCTATAAAATATAGTCCTCAAGTTAATATAATCGAGCTTCCGAAATAAACATCGCTTCGGCTACACTGACATTCCGTATCGGCGAAATGTTCAACCGTTTAAAACACCCGGGTGGAGGGGGCTGACGGATGAGGATTTTAGAAGATCTGACATGAATATTGTACATTTCCACACGTGTCAGGTCAGAAATGTGTACGTCTGACAACATACACTTAAGTGCTACGTTCCACCTCAACAACCCGCAGGCACGGAATTGCTCGTAAAAACGCGTTCAATTAATTTTCCCGGTTTCTTTCGTAATATAACTGGCCAGTTGTTTACAGTTGCGCTGACAGCTTTTAATTAAAACTGCTTCTAAAATGCTCCGCCCAGAAAGAACTCGCGTTCTCTAAGAAGCTTATGACAAAAGCCACTAAATGTTTCTGTCTTACGTACGACGTTTTAAGGTTGACTGTTTTGGTATTTTAATTTGTCCAATAATGGCTTTAAGTTAGCGTATTGTTTAAAATTTATTAATTTTTAGTTATCTCCGTCATAAGGAAATCTTGTTAATTAAATACTTTCCCACTATATAATAGTACGTTTAAACGTACGAAACATTTTTATTGTCTCTGTGCTACAAAGTTTTAATTATTGCTACTCTTATATTTATATTTTTTATTATTATATTTATATATATATATATATATTTAATATATATATATAATTTATATATATATATATAATTTTTGTATATATACTTTAAATATATACTTTTACGCCAACATCACTTGTGTCATTGTGTCAGTATCATTTCAAATTAAAAAACAGCAATTGAGAGCTTCGTAGAGAATATTTATTGCAAGTGGTTCTTTCTGGAAAAGCGTTTACGACGCGACGGTGATACAGTTAAGGGAAGTGCACTGAATCCATTACGTACAGCCGAAGTTGATGGATAAAAATGGTCGAGGACGATGGGAGCAGTCAACTTGATTGTAAAACAATCAGACGGGGTTTAAGGATGTAGCCCGGAGCCTCCAGTCCAGGATAACTTTCTTGTTATTCCATCCTTTTATTATTAGATAACTTTCTCCTTGGAGCTAGGTACGGCGTTACGCTCCTCTCCCTCTACCGCTCTTGGAGTTTATCCCATGTTCTGGACCTTCGTAGCGATCTTATCAGTACAACATGGAAAAGTTATTATAGGGTATTTGAGTGCATGAGCTGGTTTCTATCACCATTTGAAATTACTAAGTGTAATTAGTACATTCTAAGATAGTAATCGTATCCCATTCTCAGATTTTAAAATAGCCCACCAGATATAAAAAATATAAGGTAGATTTAAGTAAACGACTAAAGTTTTTGTAAAGTGTGCAAACATCATCACTAAAAGCATACGTAAACTGGTAGCTAAGTGATTAGCGTATCATCAGTTTTGATACTGCATTTTCGCTCGCTAACAAATAATCACCTGGGATTAGTGTAAAGTAATGTAATAATCCCTGCTAAATTAAAATTATTTGCAAAAAGTCAGATAACGCAATGCAATAATGTGGAATAACACATCCATGACCTTCTCTTTGGGGAAAGAGCAATGGAATGTTTGTTTAAATGTGTTTATTGACGATGGATGGTTTGAAAGGATAACTTGATTTCAGATATTTTTATTAAATATATGATACAAGAATACAACACTACGTTTCGAGAGTTGGAATCCATCCTCTTCTTCAAGTGCCATAAAGCGTTAATGGATGAAACCTACATAATAGAATGTGATAACAATTGTGTCAGGTGTGAACTTATTGAGGCTTCCCCTTCTAGGCGACCTTTCTATTCAATGTAGGCCACTTTGGGTATAAATATTTTTTTAAGCATTAACCATTCAACTTATCTTATATCTAACTAAGATGATAGATTTTATTCCTAGGAGCAGTGAAACGTCGTAACTGTAAAAATGTGGCTACCAGTTTACAATTTGGAGCTTTATCGATCAATCTTGGCCTCCTAAAGGTATTTTTTTGAAAACTTGATATTTACTAATGATTGTAGTTTGTTTAATCTGTGCTTTACCTTATTAGTATATTTTGAAATGTTTACTTTTTCAGATTTTCAGAAGCTTTGCAATCAACCGAGTCATGCGCGTCAACGCCACTGTATTTGATGTAGAACATAAAGGGACTTGAAGAACGGCGCGGCGCGCAAGTCGGTCAGGGGTCTTTGTTACTTGCATAATTAAAACTCGGTGGCTTAATGAGGGATCTGGGGTCTTATTTGGCCACTTTGACAACTGGTTACTCTTTTATGTCCTGTTCTGCGGGCACTAGAGACTGCCTCACCGCAGCTACCCCTCAGTGCCATCTCGTTTAGCTTTTCACTTATCAGCGTGCAATCACTATAAACCTTAATTTAGAATTTTAACGAAACGAAATTGTTTTTCCCCATTTTTTCTTACATAGTATACAAGTTATAATCATGTGATTTATTTAAAAAAATATAAGTACTTAATGTAATCTGACATCATACAATAGTTTAGTTTCCGACCAGTACATATTAGGCTCGAATATACATCATCTGCCTAGATACAACAATTTATTAGAGCTTCGCTTTTTTCCGGTCAGAAGTAAAATATTTGTAAGCAAAACATATATTGTTAAACAAAACAATGTCCTTTTGGAGCAATAGCAATCGATATGAGAAATAGTCAAAATGTATGTACGTTCTCCACTAATTTGTTTATTCAAGAACTATAAATTAATTATGTTTTCATTTTTTTTTAATATAAACCAAATTTTAATATACACTTTGGTTTTAAACAACATATTAGATTTAAATCCGGCATTTTGAATCGAGCTTGATTTATATTACTTTTTATCCTGAGTTGTATTCCTAATATGTACTCTGAGTAAACAAACGTTATATACGGTGAATTCCCTATCAATGTATTATAATATTATAACTTTGAAAACCTCAATTATCCGAAAGGCGCCATTTTGTATTTTTCACTTAATTATTTATAATGTGATATCGGCTTGTTATAGTTAGTAGAAATTTGACATACAGATTTATAATCGAAAAGCCCAATTATAGAAAGAATTATAAAATAATAACATAATTTTTATTTTATTATGATTTTATCAAAAGGAAAGTAAATCCTAAAATAGTAAGGCTAATGTGATCAATCCAACAATATAATGTTGCAATCAATCTAAAATTAAAACAGCATGATTATTTTGGTTCACAAGCATTGCTTTTGGATTATGAAAATTGATATTGTTTAGTTATTGGTTTTTTAATAGCGGATTTTTAATTACATTATTTAACAAAAATGTAATAACTTTTTTTATAGTATGTCACTTTAAGAAATGTACACTTACAATTTTTACAAGCGGCCACTTTCAAAATAAAGCTTGTAAATATTATTATTGTTTCTATAATCAGGCCTTTGGGTTATAAAGCTACATAAAAAATTGTAACTTATTACAAAAAGCTATTCTCAAATGAAACATAGTTGAGTGAAAGTTAAAAATGGTGGCTGTACGGGTTATTATTGCGTTCTCGAAAGTTAGAATATGTTATTTTGGTTCATATTTGGACTAGCTATAATATTGGAAAGGTAGGTAGAAGGTTCTTTGACACCTTTATAATAAATACAATCGTACAGTTATGGAGTTAATGTCGTATTTCAGGTGGAAACATTCGATACAATTTTATAAATATGTTGTACAATTGTTTTTTAACCCTAGAATTTCTTATAAACGCCTACATATTTTGATTAAGCACATCTTGTATACAACTTCTAAAATGGTATTACGTAATCAAATGAAACCCGATTCCGCTGCACAATAAAGTTATAATTATATCACAATTTCACTGAAACTCTTGCATTTGGGATGTATTTACGAAAGTTAATTAATTACTAGAGTTAATAAATAACAGTTGACAATTAGAGTTAATGGAATAAACCTAGAAATGATTCTTGATTAAGATGTTTTAAAAGCTCGAAACAATAATTTCAACGTGTCATCGCACATTAGATTAACAATTCTCCACTTTTATTTCCATAATGTACGTTTAACATTACTACTTCATTATGTAAATGAACTGCTGAGGGTTTCCTCAAAGGAATTATTAACCGCCGTTATTGTTTTTCTACGCTGTAACCTAAAATAAGATAAAATTTGTTATCTGTATTATATATTTAAACTCTATTCTTGAAAGTGGACATAAAACATTTTATGCACACGAAGTACCTTTTTATATGCGCTGAGCAATAGGAAAGCCTAGCGAGCGCTCAATTGGCTGGACAAATTTTGTTTCTATTTCTTTGTCCGTACGATATAAAATAAACTGACTTATTGAATTTTTGCAAGAAGTTTCATTTCTATATAAGGAAAACTCGATGATGGTGCATGTATTCTATGGGATTTGGCTAAGCGTTAGTAAATATTTTTCATTGGTATTATGAGTAACCATGATAACAACGAGAAAATAGCATATCAAACAATTTAGTAAATAAGATGAGAACTGCCATTTGATATTTTAATGCTAGTAAAAAAAATTCCCCTTCTTTATAAATTTAACATCACTTTTGGTTGTTCAAGCGTTTTGAAGTATATGTTTTTGGGATAACAACAAAAATGTAAGGCATCTCGTTAGACTTTATAAACAAATTTGGATATTGTTTTAGATTCCTCACTCAAAAAAATATATATACACAATGTAAACTAACAAATCCCCTATAGAGATGTAAAATATGAGGCATATTGATTCTGAATCTGATTACTTTCCTTTATTTATCATAAAATAAAAATACTTGATCACCAGAAGCAACGATAAAAAGACATTTCTAAAACAATTTATAAGAATAAAATATTTTAACTTATTTTTTATTTAGTAAGATTAAATTAATATTCCGTTTAATGTCAAAAGGCCTTTATTAAAAATGCTAAAACAGCTTTGGTTGCCTAAAACTTTTTTATTGATTTTTTTATATCATAAAACTTTGAACGTGACCCAAAAATACTATCTCTTCTTGGACAAGAAATCATAGAATCGATTTATTAATATCAATCCATATTACAATAAAAACCCATTTACTTTTTTCTACATATATGTGAAGATTAGTTCATCATATTTGTATTAACATGTATATACAAGCTATATTCTGCTTAAAATGTTTTTATTATATAGATATAGCTGCTTTATACCACCAACAACCTAAGTAGTGTTTGAGGAGGAAGTGGCTGTGGGCAGTAAAGTACAGGTTACCCAGCAAGGTAGGGGAGGGGGGTTCCAATTATTCGGTTCCTAGACCATTTGCAATGGTGGTTCTATTGCTATCTCGTATATTTGTGTATATAAATGTTCATTAGCTTTACAGTGTACAACTTAAAAATGTAAGAATGTAGATAAAGTTATTTTTATTCAGGACCTGACAGAGCAATAACTGCAATAACTCTTGATAAAAAATAAACTTGAAACTTGTAAACAAGTTCTTCCTTGTCCAAGGGAAAGGATTTCTCTAGTGATTTTGGGTTCAAAAGGTAAAAGGACAATCAGACCATTTATCCGCTTATGGGATAATTCTTTGATAATGTTCTGTTGGGTTTGTCGATACTCCGTTTTTGGTTTACGAACTCCACAACTTCTACTAAAAATAACTACGAGAAATAAATACTCAGAAGCACGAATTAAATTTTCCAAAATTACAATATTTTATACAATTATAATCGTGATATTTTTCTATGTATCCTATTTGGAAACATTTATCGTAATATAACACTGGTTTTACTTTTATATTGAAAACGATAATTTAATACTGTATGGTTTTGAATAAATTACTTTTCAAAGTAAAAAATCAAAATGATCCGATATGTTCTATTAAATGAATGCTCAACAATACCAACTTTTACACCTACGTATTGTGGATTGTCAACTCTCCAATCAGAATTCAGCAGCCGCAAAGGTGTATATAACACTTGGGTTGAGTATAGCGAAGCTATCAATGTATAACCGAAGCGGTTTACTTCAACCTAACAACCTAAAGTTACTGTAGACGAGAAAGCGCTAAATTTGGTACAAGAAAAATCAAAAGAGGTATAAAGCTCTAGCCTGAAGCCCCTCCTGAATAACTTTCCTGTTATACCAGCCTTTTATTAGATAACTTGCTCATCGCTTCCAGGAACCGCAGTCTGTCTTCTGACAAGCCACCAACTTTCATCTTTTTATGGGGTTGAGTACTATTTAGGGGACACTCTAACTGTCTCTGGGTACTCTTGAACCTCTCGTTCTATTTTTAACACCATCAGATGTTATTTTAATTGTTATTGTTATAACACTAAAGCTTTCTTATTAAAATTCTTACCCTGTTAAATGACAGCTTTGATTTTTATGTAAGACTACTCCAATGAACCTAGAGAACCATAATGATAGTAGGGATGTAAAATAAAAAATAAAGCATTCACACGCACATGTGCAGTATTTTACGTACAAATCTTATAAATAGAAATGAAACGTGAATATCGAGAACAGCTGGACAAATTTGTCTAATTGTTTTTGTAAACATTTATTAAAATACGAGCCATGTTTACGTGAAGAGAAAAATCAGAAACGTCCCCTGGAACGTTTAAAAATTTGGAAAATAAATTTAATATCTATGTTGCAAATTCAAATTTATCAGACACTAAACAGCTGTTGACACTTTATGTTGAAGTTCGTCAAAGTGGTTGAAACATTTAATTTTTATAACAGCGCTTGATCAGTAGCAATCCAGTTAGAAAAACAAAGTCAAATCGCTTTTATTACAGATTGCGCTAGTGACAAATTTCAAACATCGAAACCAATGTATACACTATTTAAACACTCTAATAAAACCAACCTTAAACAACAAAGCTGTGAATGTTTTCACGTAAGGTGCCCAAAACTGGTGGCTGTCCTGAAAGTGGGTTGTGAAACTTTCACACTAGTTAAAGAAAAGTCAAATACGAGCACGATCCATTCTTTCCCAGACTACAGTGCAAACAACAACCCGACGCTAAACCTTGTAAACGACTATTTAAAAAAAATTGCGTAAGGATTTCCCATAGACCGTAATAGGCTTCTTAGTCCTACACATGTATGGATATTTTTCTTCATCGAGACACCAAAGCAAACGCTACCTTGGCAGTGCAAATATCTTAATACACACATTGAAAACTTGTATATAATATATTATATATATAATTAAATTTTTATAAATGGCAATAGCCGAATTTGATTTCAATAAACATTGAATCATAAAAAGTACTTGCTCCGCCGGTAGTCGCACCCGGACCTCTCACTTGCCGGGAGAATGTGCTACCACCCAGTATATATATATATATATATATATATAATGTGTGTGTGTGTGTGTGTGTTCGCGCGTGCGTGTGTGTGTCTGTGTATACATATATATACACCGCAATATTTGTTATTTTAAAAAAGTTCACACTTACATTTATTTATTCAATTTAATTTATTCGTTCACGAAATATTGATAAATTACATGTGAGACTAGCGTTGAATGTAAATAAAATATGATTATTAATAATATTTTATTTACATTCAACGTTAGTTTCACACGTTATTTATCAATATTTCGTGAACGTATAAATAAAATAAATTAAATAAATATAAGTATGAAATTTCTTTAAACAACATATATTAAGCATGCAGTATCTGACATATTACATTCTATGAAACAATTTATTTCATTGCCTCGTGTCCTCATTTCTTGTCCACGCTATTTATTTAAATCCTTCTTCTAGAATTATAAGGCAGTATTAAAGACCTAATCTGTAATAATCTTAATCGATAACTTCTTTGACTTACCACAAGACTTCCACTTACCAACCGATGACTTGCGTGTAAAGGAATATGAGATGTTCAACTCGGTGTCTCCCCATCTCTCCTTTGACGCAGAGTGTGGTCGGCCGGGCTTTCATGTCGGATTTACAAAGAAATTGCTGCTTACAAGACCTTCGTCTTGCCCACGTCCTTTTACTTCTTTACTTTGGCCATCGGTCATATTTCGATCATCTGTACTGATACTGTATTATTCTGATCTTTTCATTGCACAAAATGATAGTATCCGTAATATGTCTAGTTCGTTCAGCAAATTAACAGAATACATTTCCAGCATTTTTACGTTATCATTATTCCATATTTTTATGTTAATGTTCCGTCGTAAAATAATATGGATAGTGCCTATATTGAAGAGTTAAGGTCACTAAGCTCTCTCTAACATTCAACCTCATGTTATATGAAATAAATGTACAAGAATACAAATACTTTTAAAAAGTATTGAACTAACACAAATACTGGGTAATGTACAGTTTCGATTTTGTATGTTTCTTTTTTCCTTCCTAATTTCTATTGAGCTACGTAATACAGTAATTGTGTGTATTACTTTACTGTCGCATTAGAAACTGTCATTTATTCGTGACCTCAATGATAGAATAATCTTTCAGTAGCACAGAATAATTTCAGAATTTAAAAAATTTTAATTTACTTAAACGAAACCATTTTGAAGTTTTTAATTAACAAATTCATGTGTTTCAAGTAATAAAATTACAATTATTAACCCTACAGCTTAAATACTAAGTATAGAACGTTTTTTTCAGAACAATATTCAAAATTGGTCTTCATCTAAGTGCATCAATATTTGTCATCTGATATTATTTAAACGTGACACTTAATGTGAAATGGACAGTATCATCACTTCAACCAGTGTAATTGAAGAGGGTTGTATCGAGTTTTGACCATTCTGTTGATTAAATCACTGTATTTTAATAGGAAAATGGATTCCTTAAACAACCTTAAAGAAAGTGGGATGGCTTGTCTATCTCTGTAATGTTAATTAGAAACATTTTCTCAGAAGCTGCTAAATGCTGTAGTTTGACATATTTATTAATTATTCATGAACTCTTT
This sequence comes from Homalodisca vitripennis, assembly GCF_021130785.1. Lineage (NCBI taxonomy): Eukaryota > Metazoa > Arthropoda > Insecta > Hemiptera > Cicadellidae > Homalodisca > Homalodisca vitripennis. Next base: position 179,902,058 of record NC_060207.1, on the reverse strand, counting down.
AAACATAAGATCTTTTATCTTAACAGTTCAGCCAGAATTGGACGAGATATATTTGTTTTCAAAACTTTAACTCTTTAATGGTTTTGTTTTATTTTTATAGTCTTATAATAAATTATATTATGGGTTCCGAAAACTCAACCTGAACACACATGATAACATTTCACATTATGATGAAATTTTAAAATGTAGATCCAACGTTCTTTTTATTAAAAAATCATATTTATGGATAAACCTTTTTTAAATATTTTTAAAATTTTATTGCCGTACTTGGTTTAATAATCCTGTCTGATCAGCCAGTTTCTTTCTATATAATTTTATAATATTTTATCCTTTTTGAATCCTCTGATACCTTGGTCCTTGTCTAAAAAATCTGAGACTGCATTTTATGTTCCGTTCATTTCATTTTCAACAATTCACTTTGAACAGTTAAACTTCAAACGTTTATTTTGTGCTGTACAAAACTAAATGTATTGGATGCCAATGGATTTAGCAATAATTGTTTTATTTACGTTTAGTAAAATTAAATAAATTTACATATATAAGTTTTGGGTGGTTTGACACACTATGTTGGGTTTGCTTTATTTGTTTGTTGAGTAGACGTACCTAAGTGATTCGGTCCGCTGTAAGACAGGTCGGGTTTTGCGAACCTGTGTTGCCATTTGGGAGACCCTTGCTACCCGGCAAGGCAGTCCTTTGATAGCACGGCTTTACCATGGCGTTGGAAACTCCTAGATTCTCGGTAGGGAAATATTCTGCAGTTACGGCTGTTGATGAAGGCAGCTTTCGTTGTTAATCTCTCCTACCCTACCATACTATTACCTCCTACATTTTTTATCATACTATTTCCTATGTGCCTCATAAGGTAGCAACGACTACTGTCTCGTATCGGCAGAAGATTGAATTTCATTTACAGTAAAACATAATACGTTTAATGCATGCATTATTTTAAATAAATATTTTTTATGTTACTTACAACATGAAATCGAGGACAGCATTTTAATTTGTATATAAATGCTATGCCTGATAACAAATGCTATGCCTCTCTCTTTTCAAATAAATACCCAACACTCCGGTTAAATACCCAAAGGATGTCATTGGCGGTGTAAAATTGTTTTATATGTTTATAAAACTCTATTTAACTTCAATGCTATGATTTCATTTGAAAATTATTAATCAATTTTCCTACAAAAAAGAACAGGAGTCGGCATAACTTCTAGGTGATAGATTATTGATCAACTGGTATTGTGTATTCTCATGTCAATCTCGACAGCTGTCACTTATAATATGTGTAGCCGCCAAAGGCTGTTGGTGATTGACAATAGTATTGACAATAATAATTGAATCGTTTAGTAAATGCCATATATGGGCTCATTAAAGGTCCAGTCCTTTAATGACAATCGTTACTAGACTAATTATTGAAGTATATAATATGTACAGCTAGATTAAAATATAAAAAGGCTTACATCTAAAATTCTGCCAATTATATGAGACTGTTGATATAGTCCAGACGGATCGTCCGGCTCGAGAGAAGGCTAGCAGGCTCCCAGCCTCACCTCCTTTGACAGAAAATGTGGTCAGACAGTCTTTGATGTCGGATTTACAAAGAAATTGCTGCTTGCAAGACCTTTGACTGGAACACGTTCCGCTTCTACCTTCTGTTCCTTTATTTTCTCGATCGATCATGCTTCTGATTGCTTCAACGCGGGAGATGGAGTGAAACCCTGGTTCTGAAAATTACATTCAGTGTACAAGAAACCACCCAGTAGTTTAGATGCGATGCATTTCATCCGTGATGAATTGTTTGTAATTCCGATCAACGAGTTAAATGTAACCAGAAATCCGTTTTAATTAGATGAAAACTTCGTTGATTTAATTATTGGCGAAGTTCGTCGCACGTTGTCACTCGGGAATGTAAATAAAATTTAAGTTTTTACGGAATATTATGTACATTTTTCGTGACCATTAATAACAAAAACATGCGCCATGATCAATTAATGTTTTTTACTTTCACCCGTACTTTTTATACTTATAATTATGGTTTAACACTTTTAAAATATAATGGTATATCATTTCTTGCTATGTCGTGTTTAAAACATTTCCTCTAACGAATAACTATAAAATTTGTGTTGGTAAAATACTTTCAATTAATCAATATCGAGCTTTAAACATTATACTTCTTTTATAATTCCCTCGACTTTATTATTATCAGTGGCAATGTCTTAAACAACCTAAATATTTAGAAATAAATTTAAATCAACGATATAACTTTAAGTATGATAATGCATTCTTTATTCTGTATTTGAATTGCAAATTGCGTAGTTATAGCATTAATTTAATGAAAAGGTAAATAAAATGTCATGTATTGTACGTGTATTTTTCGTAGGAAATGACTGATTTCAGAACTTTTTCTTTTAAGTTAAAATTGTTGTGATTCAATTTGATTTCTACTATTACCATTGCCAAATATGTTTTTATTTTTCACAAAAATTTGTACTATTGTACCTTTCAACCTATTACAGACTCTCTGCGTCAAGGTCAGGACAGTTTCTGAACTGATCTCCAGCATTCAATCTTTTATGAAATCAGCCTGAAAACAAACAAATCAAAATTAAATTTCATAAATTTTCATTGATAAATCAAGATTCTAAAACAAAACCTTCAGTGTTTGTATATGATTTTCCTCTCCAGGAAACAGATTCCACAAAATGCCTTGGAATGTACCTAGATCGGAGTCTGACTTGTGCCTGTGTAAATATTGCATCAGATATTTTTGGCCTTCGCAACTTGACACAGTATTGCTCCATCGGACTTGAGAATCTATCCTCGTTTGGAATATGGACTTAGACTCTGGAGTAGCTGTGCAAAAAGCAAGTTGGAATGGGTCTTCAGACTTAAAAAAAGAGGTGTGAGAGTGATTTTGGGTCTCTACATTCTCGAGGTGATCTTTCGCTCTAGATCAAAATCCGCTTTTTTTCGAGGTGGGAACATTTACCATTATGGAACGAGAGGCAGGGACAACTTTCCAGTCCAAGAACACAAAACAAATTCAGAAATTCCTTTCTCAAGTTTGTGACAGACTAATCAACAGTCTGATGGTATCAAACAACAAAATGAGAAAAATTCAAAGCAGAGTTGAAAACCATTCAAAGTGTGTCAAAGGCATTTTACTCTGTGTTGACGAGTTTATGATGAATCGCTGGAACAATTAAGAGGACAAACATTCACAAAATTGTATTGCCGGACCTGTAAACTGTAAGAGAGAAGTTTCAATGATGTCATGTATGTTTGAGCGGGTCATTGTCAGCGAGAATGTTTGGGTTGGATGTATTACCATTGCGATACTATTTTATATTGTCTTTTACCATAAACTACATTATTATTATTATTGTGTTGGAATTTTTATGAATGTTATACACAGAAATAATAAAATTAACTTGATTTATTCGCTCTTACTGGAAGCTATCCATGCTTGTACTTACAGCAAATACTGATATATACACTTACTGATATACTTACATATTCTTACTGATATACTTATGTATTTTGCAGTAATTTATTGAATATTTATAAATCATTTCCACGATGAGATAGAGGATGGCATGAACTTATTTTATGGCCGTTCCTTATAGCTCAGTAGGCCTAGCCAGTGTCTCAGTGTATCAACTGAATGCCCAGGTTTAAATCTCAGTTTGGGTACGGTAGTCTAACAAATATCATCTAAGCTTAGTGAAAAGCAATGTCACAAATAGCTCCGGGCTATAACTCCAGATCATCTACAGTAAAAGGAAAATTAGTAAAAAGCTGATCGTAATCAAACACCCTTATAACTTACTGAAGCCACTCAGAACTTATCTTGGCGAATCAGTAAACTGCGACAGTTGTACAACAATGTGAATTTCAACTTTAAAAAATGTACAGTTATTTTTGTAATATCGGTGTTGTCTATTTTTACTTTAAAGGTATAATATTTGTCACTAACATAATATGTCAGTTCTCTGTTACGGTATACCAATCAATCATATTTTATTATCTTAAAACTGTGTACATTGTATTTGCAAACGTCATTTGGTAATAATAACATACTAAAACTTGTCTGTCCATAAAATGAAAATCATTCATGTCATTCAAACATATGCTTTAAATAAAATTTCCATTTATTCATTATAAATATTTTTTATTTCAAATGCAACATATCAATTTGTAGAAAATGTCCAATTTTCCTAATATATCAAATCTATCATTCGTTCTTTACACCTAAATTCATACATACACCAATAATGTAATTTAGTATTCATAAAATCTCATTTATTCGAATTCATCCACTCCTATAGGTAAGTCTGCCTCAGCCAATCACAGGGTCTCCCAATCATGTGGCAAACCCCACCTGTGCTGTAGAATACTTAGGACTTATCTGTGCTTGGATTGTTTTGAGACGAGCTTTAAAGCCTTCACTTTTAATGGAATTTGGCGAATTGTGGAAAAATCGAGTTGCGGCCTGCCAAGATATAAGCTACCGAAGCTAGTTTCTGGGAAGTGGTAGTTACGATTAGTTACGCAATGTTTGTATGACACTGTACAGCATATTACGTTTAACCAAGAATCGATTGAGCGCGTTGAAATGAATCTTATTACAGCAATACCTTTCTCGCATTAGGCAAAGTTCATAATTTCGCCAGCCCATCGTTTCCATCGTTTTTTTCTTTTTTTTTTTTTTTTTGCTCACTTAAAGAGTTAGAACACAGAGGGCGGCGCTAGTTAAACCCTTATGTGAAAAGTGGCAGGTGAAATGTCTTTAAAGTCGGATTTCTAAAGGAGAGCGGCTGTGACCTCTTTTGTGATCTTGGACGAGTTGCTCGTTTTCTTTAACATACGCGCTTCTTGAAAACCACTAGAATTATTTCAGACGTTTCTGGTGAGATTTACATGTCACACGGAGGAAAATGTTTTGTTATTTGTTTGTTTTCAATGGGTGGTTTATTTGACTTTGAGGTGAATTTTTCTATCCAAAATGCCTTCCAAATTATATTTCAAATGTATTTTAAGCTGTTATAAATGCTTCATTGATAGTAATACAACAGTTACACAATCAAGTACATATCTTCTAGTTCTCGGATTGAGGACTAGATTGCTCGGTGGAATATTTTCCCTACACCTTCTTCTATGTGCTTGCCCTGACTTTCATTCTCGGATATAGTTTATATTTCTCTTCCAGGACTTCCAGAAGATACATTAGAATAAAATATTTAATCTTGTGAATTAAGGCATCGTGTAATTTTATGGTAGGCTCGGTAACATTCGAGTCCAACCCCACTAGGACTTCCAGGCATTAAACATGAATCGTCTGTTTCCCCACGATTTCAAGTATTCATACATACGTTAAATGCATATGACTTACATTGCTTAACAAGAGCCAACTAATCAAGCTAGTATACTTTGTAAATACAAATTTAATATTTTTCTTAAATAGTTCCAGATAAGTTAACTCTCTGTTCAGGTTTATAACGGGAGTTTTCAGTTGGGAATAATCTGTTTCAAAAGTTTAAGTTATAGCTCATTAAATACCGCTTCTTAATTGAAACAATTTTTTCATAATTCCATGAAAAATATGAGTTATTTAAAGTAAGTTATTCAGAGGAGAAACCATAATCATATCCACCATTTATCGTATCCACAGAAATCAGCTGAAAATGAATATGATATTTACAGTTTTGACATATGGAACGTGACTTGAAGTGAATTAACATGTTTTATATTTATGTATTTATATTTATGTATTTAAACACACACATAAACACGCGCGCGTGCATATAAAAATATGATTTCCTTAGGTCGTAGATCATTTAAAAAGCATTATATTTTAAGTCACAATTCATATTGTATGTCTTGTAAAAAACTTTTTTATTTTCGGCCGCTTCAACTCAGGCCTGGTCGATGATTTTCAGTTTACCAGCGAACAGAGAAGTTATATAATAGCTTTCAGTGAGGAAATAAAATTATAGCAAAAACCGATTTCACCACCCTACTGTATTGGTGGGGAGTGTAGGCCTAATGTTTAAAGGAAATTTAAAATCGATCTTTATTTATGAATAATAGGAAAGTTGGGAATGGGTAGAAATGTCTAGAACAAGAACGCTACGAGACTCAGCACAATTCACGTTATACATCAAAGTCTGCCTGCGCCATTCTCTGTAGGATATAAATGGCCTTCAACTACTACTGCTGCCACACAACGATTGTGTTCTATGGCTCTACACTTAGTAACACCCTCGTTGATTTTACCGACATCTCCATATTTTCATAAACTTCTAAACCATTTTTAAGATTCGTACCTAAAATCTCGTACGACAGCGTTCAGTCCAAAATAATCTATCTACAGGTTTGCATAAGTAATGTTTATAAAGGTTCGTTATTAAACTTACATAAGCAATTTTAAATACTGCTTATAATCATAATAGGTTTTGAGTTTAAGTAATTTACTCATATTAACAAAAATATTTATAAATGAATTATGTAGATTTTTTGGTTGAAGCATCAAAGAAAATAACAAAACAATTAGGTACAAGTGTATGTAATTTTGATCTATTTATTTAAAGCGTAATATTTGTCACGGATACACTACGGGCTGTATTTTTGGCCTTCTTGATTTCAGCTCAATAAGGATTAGTTAATTTCAATCACATTAATTATATTAATTTTAGCCGTAGAACCATGAGAGGTGTTTCCTTTTTTTAATAAATGCGCATCCAATCTCTTTTTAGTTTTTACTATATATTTGTATTAATTGCTCAGAAACCCCTGGATTTTGTAGTTTATTTTTTAACTATTCAAAAAGTATACACTGTACAAGAAATATTAAAAAGTTGTTAAACCAGTAACAATTCATTTCAAGTGAGACAACTCTCATAGTTTTATGATAAACAAATAAGAGCCTAAAATTGTTTGAAATTTTACATTGTTCTTATGGGGCGAACTCATGACAAATTTTGTAAATCCGGCTCTTAAAATTATTTTTACTTAATAGTTGCGTTTGAACAAATGTTATATCAACAATAGAACATATAAATATACTCGTAATTTAAACTACCACCTAAATTTAAGGCAATTTATATCCATTTCTAATCAATTTGAAGGATTTTCTGCATTTTTAATTCAAAGAGAATTAATGGAAGGGAAGTCCAATTCTAACAATCATCCAATCATCATCAGTCATAACTGCGTTGAAGGAATTTGTTGCGAACGTGCGGTCAGCAATAAAGCGATTATATTTTCAAGTGAAAGTACGACAGTGCAATAGCTAATGAAAATGTCAAGGTGGAGCAACCAATTTTTTGTGGATTGTTAAATGTTGTTGAAGTGTGTTTAAAAGACGTAGTAAAGAAATACTGGAGAACTATAGAAGAGAGAGTAATACAAAGAATGTAGCCGCCGTGTATGGTGTCGTGTATGTAGAGCACGTACAGACCCCGGTACTACTGCGGTTGACTATGGCACCATGTGTCGTCCGGTCCTATCCTATTCTACGTCATTGTTCTAATTATTTATCCGTCGACGCCCTCCCACTTTTTCGCGTTGTATTTATATTTCTCAAGTTTGCGTTTATTTGAATGATTATTATCATGGAAAGTCAAGAGATTATTATTTTAGTAAAGCCCACTGTATTAGTAGGACACATTTTCAGGACTATTATACAACGGGTTTAATGATTTTAAAGTGTTGTCAAATTTAAAACAAATTCAATTTGGCTGCTTTAAACAATCATTAACGTACAGAAGTGAGGTCACCAAGCAAGTGTATTAAAAACTGTTTAGATATCTTGTTCTATTTTAAAACACTAGGTTCTAAGTAAAAGTAACATTCGTTTAAGAGTCGAAAAAATATTTTAACAACGCGACTTCAAATCAATTGTGCATACTTTGTGTCGCCTTTGCCAGAACGTATATTTCACGTTGATGCACTATAAGTACACACTGACTGAGATAACGGATCTTGCACCTATTTTAATGTGGTACACACACTGTGCAGGTACATTGGTAGCAACATATATGCACACTGATGTTCCATTTGCAGGTATTATACATACTATTCAGGTACATAGCTTTTTCTTATGCTTAGTCACTATGCTTTGACGGAATGTGAAGTGAAAATTTGAAATAATTGTATAATAATCATAAAAATTACAATGGAAATATATGTATTTAATTATTATTTGCAACTGATCACTTATTCAATGAATATTAACCCGATTACAAGGATAGCGTACAATTGCGTACCTGTTACGACGTTCCCATGATCCAATTACACTAATTTATTTCAGTTATTTAGATAGCGTTTATCAGATGGTTTGGTTTTTAAACCTCGAAATAGTCTTACTAAATGTAATAAATATCAAAAAATGAAATAATAATTTAACCTAACTACCAATTTCAAACGTTTACAAATAATTTCATGATTATAGCAACTCGTAAATAATATCCAAAGGCAAAATCCACCTTACATTTACGTGTAACAGCTTACGCGTTTGATAAATCTGTGTTACAGTTTCATATTTAAAGACTTTTGCTAAAGTTCTGCCAAGACCGAACAGATTATTTCAATAAGTCTTTAAAAAAAATAAATTTCAAGTACCCTATAATGGAAATAATATATGTATACTGAAAGCGATAAAAATTTAAAATGTGAGTCTAAATTTATCTTTTCAATTTGTATTAAAAAATATTATACTATGCATCAGTTTGAAATTTGTTTTAAATTATTCATGTTTACAGTTTTAAATATTATTCCATTTACTAAGTAACTTGGCTATACTAAGGAACAAAATAAAAAGATTGGTAAATATAACTATATGGAAGTTTACGTTGTGAATTATACAGTACTAAAGCTTCCAAATGTTTAAATCCCGTAAGTCTTTTATTATTACAGATCTTTTGACGTGACAACGTCTTAAATTAGGTTGCGGCTCGGAGTCACTCATGAAAAAGTGTAACGCCCGGTAACGTTACGATGCCCGTCCAGTGGGTCCGCCGCACGGGATCCGCACGGGATAAAGCAGATAACTGTGGGTCCGCCGCACGGGATAAAGCAGATAACTATGTTTATTCGTGAAAATGTGGAGTGCTTAGATTCGTCATTTACAACAACTACAACAATAAAGGTAAATAATTGTACACTGATATTTCATTATCGTAAACTATGATTGATTGATTAATTGTTAGATTGACACAAAAGTTGAGAAACTGAGTTTATAGGTTATGTCATACTATTGACAAATGTTGATAGTGTTAAGTAAATTATTAGTTTAAATCACTCTGCAATCAATCGTAATTCAGTCGATTGAGAAGAAACAGCGCGTATTGCTAGTCAAACATTTAAAATAACAAATTATAACCTCTAACCTGTCATAACAGTGCGACCAAACAAACGAACTAAAACCGACCAATCACTACGCGCGGAGTTAGAATTTAACTGTGTTTAGCAAGAATTTCAAATTCCAATTTTAGTAAATCTTTCATTCAACTTTACCATTTACAATAACAAATTTTAATTAATTTCAAATTATGTACAATGTTTTAGTAAACAAAATATATTTCTATAGTTAAAATTTGTGCAATTCTTATTTTCATTCAATTCCTTGTTCCTATTGTGCAATTTAATAATATTCATATCAATAAATATTCTACCGAGAAAAAGACGTTGTCACGTAAAATCTTCGCCCGTAAAACCGACTTTACAGGCAACCATAATGTTTTTTGTATTTATTAGTATTTCACACTCGTTCACAGCTTGTGACTGTTACAAACCCATCCAGCAGTACTCGTACTTGCAACGTCCGCATTATGGAGGAAAACTGTAGAACCCGTACATAGTCACAGTTACACCAAATGAACATTACAACATACTGTTGGGTAACACAAGTGATACAAACGTTTGTGACATCAAAGGAATCGCTTGACACCGTTCCAGTGGCACACCATCAGATGAAATGTTCAAACTTATCAGATAAGCGCCTGGTTTGTTGCCGCTTTAGCCGTCAACGTTTACAATATTTATAAAGTCGACTTTTGGCTTTGTAAAGAACTGTTAATGTTTTACAACGAAGAGAAAGAAATCGGCGAACCCAAGCCGAGCTACTATCCAATAAACTTTTATCTGTTGTCAAGAATAAACGGCACACAACTATCAGATTGCTCCTCTCTCCTTTCTACGCATGTGATTTCAGTCCAATTAGCTTTACCTGGAGAAATTAAAAAAAGATAGTAATTCGTTGCCAGCAGCAACTTATCTAGAATTATACTCGCTTATATGAGTATCATGTAAGGTTAATTAGAGAAAATGTAGAATTTACTAAAAATAAGTAAAACAGTAAAAGTAAAGTAAAGTAAAGTAAAGGCATCTTATTTTACCAGGCGAAGTAGGGCTAAGAAGCGCTCTCTAACACAACCTGGGGACCAACGGCTTAAAGGTGACTTCCGAACTACCACCAATGACCGGGCAGGCGGACTGCTTGCAAGGACAGGATCACTCAGCAATCATCCATCCAAGCAGCAGCCTTGCTAGATGTTGCTTGATTTGGTTACCTTGCGATAACCACAGTACACACTGCGCCATTGGAAAAAATAACTTTAAGAAAGAAGATGTAGTGAAATTATTAAAAATCGTGCAGCCTGTGACAAAGAATTCATATTTACCGATGTTTAGTGTGACACTGATAGGTTGAGCTACAGCCAATCACGTTATATAGCGGCACCCTTCAACTCACTCGTATAAGCAGACTTGGTTTATTGGCAGTTTCGATTAAAAATTGTTCACTGAAGATGGTTCTCAACAGCAAGGCCGAAATATATCAAGAATTTAATTGTCTTAACTGTGTTTCGACGTATTATTACCTAGAATACTTAGATAATAATCGGACTATTCAGAATTTAAAAAATCTTTGGTCATTTTCCATACCTTTGCCAATACAAAGTGGAACATTACATTCAATAACTGTAAAATATAGGTCTGCGATTACTCAGCACTTGTGAAAAATCCGTAGTTGTTAGAATAAACATCTATCTCAATTAACAATTCAACAAAAACATGACGATAGACCAGCTAAAATCTTCAGTTCATCTGTATGTCCTGGATAGTGAAGTTTTGTTTGCCTTTATTTCTGGATATTATGTACTTACTCATTCTTTAACGTACAGATTTTAGGCTGAAGAATATCACTCGAGGGGTTGGAATAATTTCATTTATGTCTATGTCTTGAAAAAGAAGTGACATATAGATGTGAACTTTTACATTTAGCATCATTTCTAGATGGGCACCACAGAGTTAGACGGTGGTACATGAGACTACATGGGATTTGGCTGAGGTTTAGCAAACATATTTATATTGATTTTTATGAGTAACCATAATGTCAACGAAAAAATCGTAAAATAAATAAATTTATAAATAAACGATAATATGTCATTTAAACATATAAAATAGTTGCACGTATAGACGTTTACTATAAAGGTTGTGAAAACATACATTTTCCTTTATAATTTTTATCCTTAATAACCCAATTGAATAATTGAAAATTGAAACCTGCAGACCATTATTCAGAAAGCTGAACGTTTTGATATTTCTCTGTCTCTACATTTCGGAGACAGCTCCTTTTATCAAGACAAAGTGCAAATGCTATAGGAGATAGCGACATACATTCTTATGAAACTAGAGGCAGGGATAACTACTGAACTGGGAGATAGAACGGCAGCCTTCCCAGGAGTTCAATTTGGCAACCAACTGCCCAATTCAATCAAAAATGCTGTGTTGCGTAAGACATTCAAAGCCGTTCTAAAATCCGCGTTATGTCAAAAACATTCCACAGCATAGCCGAGTTAGTGACACGTTTGAGAGACCATAAGATTGGCTGATTGACATTGGGGCAAGAGCATATCTTAATCTTAATAGATGGGTATTGTTTTTAAATGTATTTTCCTCGATAAGTGCTCACTGAGAAATATATTTTTATTTTCCGACATCAGCGCATCATTCTCTGACTTTTAAATTTAATTATTCAACCTTCTGAAATAGTTCAAGAGATTTGCTTATTTCCCAGAACGGCAGCCTTCCCAGGAGTTCAATTTGGCAACCAACTGCCCAATTCAATCAAAAATGCTGTGTTGCGTAAGACATTCAAAGCCGTTCTAAAATCCGCGTTATGTCAAAAACATTCCACAGCATAGCCGAGTTAGTGACACGTTTGAGAGACCATAAGATTGGCTGATTGACATTGGGGCAAGAGCATATCTTAATCTTAATAGATGGGTATTGTTTTTTAAATGTATTTTCCTCGATAAGTGCTCACTGAGAAATATATTTTTATTTTCCGACATCAGCGCATCATTCTCTGACTTTTAAATTTAATTATTCAACCTTCTGAAATAGTTCAAGAGATTTGCTTATTTCCCAGAACGGCAGCCTTCCCAGGAGTTCAATTTGGCAACCAACTGCCCAATTCAATCAAAAATGCTGTGTTGCGTAAGACATTCAAAGCCGTTCTAAAATCCGCGTTATGTCAAAAACATTCCACAGCATAGCCGAGTTAGTGACACGTTTGAGAGACCATAAGATTGGCTGATTGACATTGGGGCAAGAGCATATCTTAATCTTAATAGATGGGTATTGTTTTTAAATGTATTTTCCTCGATAAGTGCTCACTGAGAAATATATTTTTATTTTCCGACATCAGCGCATCATTCTCTGACTTTTAAATTTAATTATTCAACCTTCTGAAATAGTTCAAGAGATTTGCTTATTTCCCAGAACGGCAGCCTTCCCAGGAGTTCAATTTGGCAACCAACTGCCCAATTCAATCAAAAATGCTGTGTTGCGTAAGACATTTAAAGCCGTTCTAAAATCCGCGTTATGTCAAAAACATTCCACAGCATAGCCGAGTTAGTGACACGTTTGAGAGACCATAAGATTGGCTGATTGACATTGGGGCAAGAGCATATCTTAATCTTAATAGATGGGTATTGTTTTTAAATGTATTTTCCTCGATAAGTGCTCACTGAGAAATATATTTTTATTTTCCGACATCAGCGCATCATTCTCTGACTTTTAAATTTAATTATTCAACCTTCTGAAATAGTTCAAGAGATTTGCTTATTTCCCAATCACTATTACTTATGACCGGTATGGAGGAATTGGTTTATTCAATTTTTTATGTTTTATTTTCTTTCTTTTGTTTTCATAGAAGTCATAGCAATATAGGATAATCACCATAAAAGAAAGGAAAGCTATCTTTTTAATTTTATCATTCCAAGATAACTTATTTATAAAAAAACTGTCCAAAATTTTGGACAGTTTTTTTTTTTTTAAATAAACCAAAAAAATCTATGTGAGTCTTGTATTGTATTCTTATAAATTATGACCTCAGCTCCCGATACAATGATTTATCTCTATTAAATTTAAAAATTTGGCTATAATTATGAAAATAGCAAAATTTAAAATAAAATTAAGGAAATTGCATTTTTATTATCAAAACAAGTCATATTAGTTGTTGAAATGCGTTTGAAATTACCTAAGCATTGTTCAACAGAGTGATTATTTGTCAGAAGTTCGACAGTTTTAAATACAAATTCTAGCAACATAATAGCTTGGATTTCCATGATAGAGTAGTGTAAACGAAGTAACATCTATTAAAATATAGTAATTCTGTAACTCATCACGAAACGAAGTATGTCTTCAGAAAATTGCTCAGTAATCTATAACCGGTGTTGTATTCTAAAGTAAAACAACCCGTAGTTTAAAAATATAGATTTGCGTGTGTGTTGAGTGTATGTGTGTTGCGTGTGAGAGCGTATGTATGTGCTGTAGCACTTATTCTGAACACGATAACTCCCGGAATAGTTGACCGCTTTGGATGGAACTCAACACACACATTCTGCTTAGAGTTTTTAGGTGACTTACCGAGCCAGAATCGTATCTCAAAAACCTTTAAAACTACAATTATAAAATAAGTTATACATATTTAAACTTTATGATAATGAATAAGGTCTAGAACTTGACTGGAATGTAGTTTGTGTATTCTTTTGATAAATAATTCCAAGAGGTTCTAAAAGCACACGCTTAGAAGAACATTTTAATATTCAATACTTTACTGACACACTTACCGTGCGTTGTACAGTATATTACTGTACGATAGAAATAGACCACTTTAACAAATCACGACGTTTAGTTGAATCCGATATTGGAGAATAAAAATGAGCACGTCCGTTGCCACGAGTGCCTGTGTGTGATGAAGGGGTCTGCCGGCGATACCCGTATTGTTCGTATCACCAACACAAATCAACAAACTTCCCGACATATTTTAGTGTTTTAGTATTTTATCTTTTCCTCTTGATTACATTTTACTGCGATTCATCTCATTCGATAACTCGTATGTGTTTTGTTGGATACTACAAAAAACCGTTAGCAAGTTCAAGTTCAAAGCGAATTGAACATCTGCTGTTCTTGACTACGTTTCAATATTTATTTCGGATTCGGCTATTGAAATAATTAAAAATATTTTTATAGTTGCATTCATTTAAACTTTTTACTTTTACTCTGCAAATACTGTCGGGTGACATTTAACACATGTTAATTACGCTCTTAATTTGTAAGAGATTAAATATGCATATTTACTATATAATTATAAAATTTTACTTTAAAATAAAAATATGATTTATACATCTTAAATTTGTTAAAAATTATAAACGTTTTAAATAATATTGTTGTGTATAGTTCTCTATTTCATTCTGTTTTGCAAACTTATAAAATCTCAGTTATTAAGTAAAATCATATTGAGATAGCTGCATAAAAGCATCTATAAATTTTTAAAATATTAATATTAATATAATATATAATGATAAGAAATATAAGATAAGGTAATTGAATAAATATTTTGTTCCAGGTTTTCTGTATCAAAAATACGTCTAGATTTATGTAATATTTGTTGTAAATCAATTTGAGCGCAAAAGGTTGGATAAAGGGAGTTGGGTTGAAACATTCAGAATATTATTTACTATACACCTACTATATTAAAATAAACTTCCAAAAATACTTTAAACTGCGGACAAATCATAATTGAATAATAGTACCTTGTATCAGCTGAGAAATTATATACTCAGTATTTCTCCTTCTTAATTCCTGTAATTGTTCTAGGAATAAGTTATTTATGCAAGTTTAAGATCGATCTAATTCAGTGCTTGTTAGGTTATAACAACAACTTACCAAACTATTAATTGTGTATTAATTGTGTTCTGTAACTATTAATCTACCTCTGTTTAGAACTGCAAAGCATTCAATCACATTTCAGTATTTTTTTATTGTATAGGGAGTTTGATATTGGACTGTGGGTTTCATATTTTAGTTACAAAAATTTAATCACACCCATTAGTTATCCAGGAACTCTATTTAATTTCAATACTTTTTCCCTATGATTACATTCACAAACCTTTACATAAAAAATAACTCAGTACAATTTTACTGCAACCCTATGTAAATTTAGTTATTACTATTTTCGAGTAACTGGAGAAATCCAGGATTTCTCTAATATAATTTCTCCAAGAGGTTCTTTTACCGTCCAACTCTCAATGATGAAGAGTCCGAGTCTTATGAGGTTGAATAGACTTAAGGCGTTTAGGGACAAAAGGGCGGAACACGATGTCAGACCCTTCTTTTCTTGATGACGAAGCTTATTAACCTTGTTTATCTCCCGTAGACGAGATATAAAACAGGAGAGTTGATTACGGGGTAACGTCCAACTGTTTATCGGTAAATGTCGAAAAGTGTTTGGAATATGAAATCTTTGGAGTATTTAGTAGCTAAGTGACATCTTCAAAACCCGATTCCAACATGTGTAATGTATATTTTCCAATTATGCCATCTCATATGGAATACAGTAATAATATTGTTGCCACAGTTGGTTGCAACATTTGCTATCCAATTTTTAGATCTTTTATATGGATCATTAAGAAGATTAAAGCATACAAATCTGTATTCAAGATGTACTTGACAAAGTCCTTTAAGTTTTAGATTTCCACAAGAAATTCCAAACATTAAGCTAATAACTTTAATAGTATTTAATTCAGACGTACTGCATAATATTAAAGTAAAAAAAAATTGTCATAGATTAAACTATTTTCCTTTAATATTAAAATCAATACTTGCAACAGCATTATAGATGTATATTATTGTTTTTTTAATGCAGTAGACTTATGCTTGTTTCCATGTACTTACTATCCAATTTACATTAATGTTATATTTTGGTCTAATTTATTTTGTTTACTTTTTGGTTTTAGCTAGTTGTTTTAACTGTGAAGAAGGAACATGCAAGACAGGAACACGTCGTAGCACATGTTGCGTGACAGGCTTTCCTGAAGGCGCATACAAAAGTCTATAGCTCATTCCATCCTCGATATTACCTTGCGACAGACAATCGGACAGACATACTGTCCGAAAAATTTAATTTTGTCAAGATACCGATTGATAAGCTTCAAAGACACTCACCCGCATATGTCGCATATAGGAATAAGCCCATCAACAATACGACGGACGATGCCTATGTAGCAATGAAGTTATTTGCGAAATTTTTAAATCTAAAGCTTAGATATTTCTTGAGATATAAAACAGATACATTTACAAATATAAAGAAAGAGAGGAGTAGTGTCAACCTTCGGATAGCTCGGATAGTGTCAACATTCCAAGTCTATAGTTCAATTAATTTTCAAGATGCCCCTTTGAGTTATACACTTTGCTAGCGCTCAGACAAATAACAAGGAGAGACAAGCACAATCATCGAACCTTACCTTGTCCGGTTATATATCTAGTTTCATTCAAAATTTAAGATCTACAGGTGAGACACCGTGCGGACAGACAGACAGACAGACAGAAGGGAACTATTGTTAACCCCCTGAGTGAAAGTCAACAATTTTTTGTAATATTACTCGTATTTAAAGTACGTATACTTCTAAAAATAAAAATTGAATGTATTTGTAGTTTTTCAAAGCCGGAAAATGACCTGTAATATTCTACTTTAAAAGTGATGTAAAAAAAGTAAGCGAATTAACTGTTTTTATTATTAGTTATTTTTTAGAAATTATAACACAGAAATGTAATTATAATGAAATATATAAATGTATAGTCGTGATAATTGAATACAAAATTAAATATAATACGATAATAGATTATCCTCTCCCCTGCTTCATTGAGAAAATAACTATATTTCATATGTTTTATTTGATATAAATATATGTAACTAAATATGTATAATGAATAGCAATACAATTTATGGCAAACAATATTTAAATAAATGTGCGCGCGTAAACCTTTGCATATTGATAATGTTGTAAACCACGTGCAGAGCGATTAAGTAATTAATTAATTAACTAATCAATGAACTATGTGACTAATTTGTTCATCTTTGTAACCCTTTTAGTTCACAATTAACACCTATGAGATATAATTATCGATAGTTAATTTATTGCTGAAACTGAATAATTTAGTTCTAGAGAGGTAGCGATATGGATTACTCAATGGCAAATGGTCTCCATTGAGTATCACCGTATAAGAGTGTAAATCGTATCTACTAATGTTAGCTCATATATGTTTATGTGTCTTAATGCATCGATAGAGGTTAATGAATATATATATATATATATATATATATATATATATATATATATATATATATATAAATCTTTATATATATATATATATATATATATATATATATATAAATAAATCTTTATATATATAAATAAATCTTTATATATATATAAATCTTTATATATATATATATAAATCTTTATTTAAATATTTCCAAATATAACTATGAGTATATGTTTAAAGTTTTTAAGATATGTCCTATATCCAACTCCAACTATATTATAAGGTTTTATGACCTACCTAAAAGCACTGCTAAATGTTTGTATTACTAAAAATTGGTGTAAAAATGATGATTTACAATTCTTACCGTATTAATCTGTAGGTGTCTTGTACTCATCACTATGACATATTTAGGAGTAATTAAGCCAATTTTCAATCATAAGAAGATCTAAATTAATGGTTGTCGACAGATAAAGGAACATATATATGTTGAACGTGTACGTTTAGGCTAATATGTTTATAAAAAGTTATTTTCATATAGGTGTCATTACAATACAGTATATACAGAGGGTCTTCAGACATTTTATTAACCCTCTATACTGTGTTATACATTTAGTATCATTTAAATGAAATTGTACTGTGTCTGGGCTGAACAATAAATTTAAAAGACTAGGTTAAATGTTCTATAGTAAACAATATAAAAAATCACTTATGAAAATTATGAATTCGTTCTTGTAAAAATATTTGTTCGTAATGTTAGACAACACATCTTACTTACAAAACGTAATTAAAGTAATGTTGTACTCTCTGCCCTAGAAACGTTGGATAGTTTTACATTCTCGGTTATGATAAACGTACTGTTATTAGCAAGCACAGAATTCTGCGAACGCTTTCTATTCAGGTCGATCTCGAGTCATGTAGTTTATTTAACTTTATAGTCGGTACGGTATAACTTGTGTGTTTACCACAAACAGTGTCTGTCTGGACTGGTGGTAATCACGAGGAGCGCTTGTTAATGATCCAACATCGAACCTTGTTAATGATGTGGTAGCCGACAACATGAGTGATTACAGTGTCAATTACTGGGCGGTTGTAATAATTATAACAAACGACCGAGACTTGGTTGATCAGTTCACTCGTATATGGTGAACTCCTTACTTTAGATGTCCATTCTTTTTAATAAACCTATCCGGACTGAATTACACAAGTTATGATATTTAAAAGACTTTGTCAGATTAGTAAAACAATACTTTGATTATTTGAACCCGACGTTGGATCCATTTCGAGGCTAAAGTTCGTGATTTTAAGTTTTATTTAGCCAATATGTTTAACATCAGGGTAATTGTAATATTTTCATGAGTAATAAATAGCTTTAGCTATTACGATAACTGTGTTACACAATGCATGTTTGTGCGTGTGCGCGTGTGTTTGGTCACTGTTTCAAACTGCATTTTTCAACCGATTTTGGTAAATTTGGATAAGTAAAATTTTTGGATAAATCATTGCATAATTTCTGAAAAAGTATCGATTTAGAACCGACTAAATATGACACAGAAACATAAATTCCAGGAAATGTTACAACACTTGTACTTGTGTACAACAAATACTTCTTTTGAATGTTTATTGCCCAAATGTATGAAATTACAAATTGTTTAAAACATTAAGTTTCTTCTCAGGTTAAATAATTGTGTCAATTTAAATGGTGTTTAACCTGGTCTATGTGTCGTAGAGGTAAAGAAGTAATTTATGTAGATTTCAAAAATCTGATCATGCAACAACTGCAACAAAATACTTAGGGACCTGTAAAAAATAATAAATAGTTTAAGGTAGTAATGAAGCTTTCTTTACTCTCTCGCTCTCCTTCTCTCTTTTGTTCGAAGTTCATCATTGCCGATGAATGATTTAAAAGGACAAATAAGTTACTTACATTCTCCAACATTATGTGTTACATGAAGAAACACCTCTTTAGGATGTTGTACACAAAGAAGGAGAACATATCAGATCTCGAAACTTTGTTTTTCTATTTATGTACGATATAATTTAAGAAAACTTTCCGTGATTCTGTTATTTCTTTTCTCTCTCTCTCTCTCTCTCTCATTAACAACATTCTATTCCTTATCAAAAGAAATCAGGCAATATGCGAGGCCTAGAGTGATATATGACCAAAGTTGGTCATGTTTGCCGTCACTGACAATGTAAACTCGGATGTTTGTACACGTTGTTTACTTGTGGGTGCCTAGGACACGAATACAGACATCACCATCAGCCACCGTGCAGCAGACTGTTAGAGAGAATATGCGAGTGAAGCAGTCTCCACATAACACGAGGCCTAGAGTGATATATGACCAGAGTTGGTCATGTTTGCCGTCACTGACAATGTAAACTCGGATGTTTGTACACGTTGTTTACTTGTGGGTGCCTAGGACACGAATACAGACATCACCATCAGCCACCGTGCAGCAGACTGTTAGAGAGAATATGCGAGTGAAGCAGTCTCCACATAACACGAGGCCTAGAGTGATATATGACCAGAGTTGGTCATGTTTGCCGTCACTGACAATGTAAACTCGGATGTTTGTACACGTTGTTTACTTGTGGGTGCCTAGGACACGAATACAGACATCACCGTCAGCCACCGTGCAGCAGACTGTGTGAGAGAATATGCGAGTGAAGCAGTCTCCACATAACACGAGGCCTAGAGTGATATATGACCAAAGTTGGTCATGTTTGCCGTCACAGACAATGTAAACTAGAATGTCTGTACACGTTGTTTACTTGTGGGTGCCTAGGACACGAATACAGACATCACCGTCAGCCACCGTGCAGCAGACGGTGAGAGGAAATATGCGAGTGAAGCAGTCTCCACATAACACGAGGTCTAGAGTGATATATGACCAAAGTTGGTCATGTTTGCCGTCACAGACAATGTAAACTCGGATGTGTACACGTTGTTTACTTGTGGGTGCCTAGGACACGAATACAGACATCACCGTCAGCCACCGTGCAGCAGATATTGTGAGAGAATATGCGAGTGAAGCAGTCTCCACATAACACGAGGCCTAGAGTGATATATGACCAAAGTTGGTCATGTTTGCCGTCACTGACAATGTAAACTAGAATGTTTGTACACGTTGTTTACTTGTGGGATGCCTAGGACACGAATACAGACATCACCGTCAGCCACCGTGCAGCAGACGGTGAGAGGGAATATGCGAGTGAAGCAGTCTCCACATAACACGAGGTCTAGAGTGATATATGACCAAAGTTGGTCATGTTTGCCGTCACTGACAATGTAAACTCGGATGTGTGTACATGTTGTTTACTTGTGGGATGCCTAGGACACGAATACAGACATCAACGTCAGCCACCGCACCGTACAGCAATAAAATGTGCGAAATAAAATGTGAAATGTAAAAAGAGTGATGAAAAATCGTTGGTTGGCATCACCGGCGATAGATGCTAAAGGGAAAAGTTTAAAGTGCTCAACAATGCTTGGTCAAAGCAGCACTTACAGCATCAAAGCAAGTTGGCCACACTTTCCCACGAAAGGCCAACACAGAAAAGTTTTGGAACATATCAGCTGTTTATAGATTCTCGCCGTTCTTTTGACGGAACTGTTCAGATAAACAATCTTTGTCTTTTCAATTCATTTACTTTATTTATTACATTTAAATATTGATCGTTTGTGTATATCAATGACAGATTTTCTTGAATTTTATTTACTTGTTAATGTTATAAATCTATTTTAAAACTCCAGTTACGGCGTAATCTAGTATTTTGATAACCCTTCATAGTGTAATTTATTTTAGTCTCGATATAATTACACGTTACAAATAGTTGATAATACACGTCTCCTTCTCTGATTGTATGGGTTTAATACGGAGTAGAAATTTTTTTAGAATCCACAAGAGTACCTGGTATAGATATATAGTTTTAAGAATACAATACAACCAAACATAATTTTTTTTATTTCCGGTAACAATTTACTCTTTCTTTTTAGAATGACTAGATCCTAAAGGATTATTATATTTATAACATTGTGTTATAAAGTTCCGAGGTTACTGACGTAAGCGTAATTAACTGCTTAATTAATTTTAAAATTGGACCATATTAAACAGTAAGGCAAGTAATTTTTGTCTCACCATCGAGAATTTCTTAAAGCTTCTCCATGGATAGGGGGATGGTGAATGTTTGCTAACTAAATCTGCAGGGATAAGCGGATCAAAATGTGAAAGTCCCAGCAAGGATAATCGCTACTAGAAACCTTTATAGAAGAGCTTTTAAATTATGCAACATGACACATTCCGTGCTGGAGAATTGAACCATGGAATTTATGGTGTGGCTACATACACGAAGTGGGACGCTTATGAAATATTTATAATCACAAAGCAGTGTAAATAGCTGTGCACTGACAGTTAACATATGTGCAAGTATTACTGTCCTAGTAGTTCTTACAAACACCAATGGAGAGGCAATATTTATCGATTTTCGATCATCTTTTTGCACATGCCATTAAATCCAGTTGTGATACAAGTCTGATGTTTACCGTTCACAACTACTTAGTGTATCACATGGTTTCAATAAGGTGACTGTAATCGAAGCTCTTTATCGATGTGTCTTTGTTATTTATTTCTCGAACTAAACTATTGTGTTTCAATTTCAGGTATGTATCTGGCCAGTAGCTTGAACTTAATTCAGATGCGTTCCTCCAACTTCTGACATTATTCAGGTAAGATAAAAATGATTTGCAATAAAATTCAACTGTAACCTTAAATTACGCAAAATCTACAATACTATCTAATAATGGTTAAATTATTTTTAAACTTCCCCCCCATGTGTTAGTCTCATTTATAACTGATGAGAATGTTGTTGGTGGATACCCTAAGGTCCAAAATCACAACTGTTTCGATTTCCTTGTGAAAAAGATTTAAGGATCGATGAAATGTTTATCGTAATTAGTTTTATGATTTCATATCAGTATGATGAAATGTAGTATTCCGATAGATAAATATATACTCGACTTTGGTTCTCCGTATGAAGTAACATCCAATCAATAGTTGTCTGAGTATAATACATCATATACATCAGTATAATCATCTACATGATGATAGTTATTGTTTACCAGAAATATGAGCAACCTAAGTGAGTCTTGAAGTCTAAATATTTTTATAGAATAAAATTCAAGTGTTTTCATTTGTAAAGTATGGCCACATACACCCTTTTTGCACTTAACCTAGCGGAGATAAAAATGAAAAACAAAATGAAGAAAAACATATGATTTAAGTGTAAAAGGTGAAATCAATATTTTAGCTATGTGTAAAAAGTTAAAAATCTAATGATTGAACACGAAATAATCAAATAATTTAATATTTAAATTAAATAATGGACATCCAATTGAAACTTACTAATTGTATGAATTAATTAATTAACTAATTGAAAATTGTAGTAATATCATATGAATTTGTTTTAGAAATTTTAATTTACTACAAGAAAACTGTATTTTTGGAATATTTTCTATAAAGCTGTAGAAAACAATCTTAGTATATTTTATTTGAGTTTAATCAAGTTTACAAATATAAGGGATTTTTATTGCGCAAGTGCCAGGAAAAAAATTAATTAGTGAGAAATTACTGTTTTAGAATAATTCTTAGAAAGCAGAAAGTTTACCCCCGTTGTGTAAATATAATTTACCTTTATAGTAATTTTTTTGTATTCAGATTTCTTTTTTTACGAGAGCAAACAGTGAATATTTTTTTTATACGATCATGAGTACAGCTAAAATAAATTTCAAAAAGTGAATAAATTTATTTAGTTGTAGTTATTTGGACCTTCCCTTGAAGTATTTATTCAGGTTACCAAATAAATAAAAATCATGTAGAATACTTTGTACGTGATTTCTACTAAAATAATAACTCGCTACTTTCAACTAACGGTATATAGTTTACAAATGTAGCTTTGCAGTAAAATACCTACATAACAGAATCTATATCTTTTGAATTAGTAATCGAGTAATTTAAAATGAGTACAAATGACGTATTCGTATAATAAGTTTAATTTTAAAATATGTATGAAAGGATGAGCATACAGTACGGAGTGCGGAATATTTTATAAATATACAAACTGGGATTTACTTGTATAAATTGATAGTATATTATTTTCCACAATGGTTACACTATTTTTAAAACCTAAAAGTTTTTTTCTTGCAAATATTTCATCTATTCAGTCTTTGCTTCAATGGAAATATACTATAATTTATATATAACAGTTGTAGAATTTTATTATATATATATATAATATGATTTTATATTTAAGTATTATTTACTGCGTATGACTATTAGTAATTAAAACCATACCCACTAATATTCACTGTACGAGTATCATGCCGGATTGATAAAGCCCGGGATTTTGTGAAGCTTGTATTGTTTATCGTCACAGCTATCTTCCTGTTTCGAATGGGTCGATAAGTGAATTGCTTGGATCAGTGTCCTGTTTTGAATGGTTAGAGAAGCGAATAGCTTTGAGCTATGTTCTGTATCGTATTGTGTAAAAGCGAATTGCTGAACCTTATATATGAGGTTTTATGACATCTGAATAAGAGGATCCAATCAATCGTAGATTCCAATCTTCAATACGTATTCTTTTATTTCTCTAATATACAACGATGGCTAATGTCCGAAATATCGTTATTCTTTTTCTATGAACGTTTTTATCATTTCCAATCTCTGACTGTCGCTAACAACTTGGGTCGATCACAGAAAAGGATTCTAGCAAATTTCCACCTAATAAAATTCGTCTCAAAGTACTGAAAAATTCTTAACACACAATTTCCTACTGGTCCATATATTGGTTACTAATATCCACATCTCGGCTTACTAATTGACTTTAGATATGATACTCTCAATACGTTTCAAATGGATGAGAGTAATAATAGTGTATTACAACAGTGTAACCCACATTAGCCTATTGGTACATTTACAGGAACATCTCGGTACGTTATATTAATTGTCTCTAGTCATGATAGTCTCAATACTCTACAGGCAGATTATAGTGATAATAGTGTATCACAACAGTGTAACCAACATTACCCTACTACATCCCGGTATGTTATATTAATTGTCTTTAGTAATGATAGTCTCAATACTCTACAGGCAGATTATAGTGATAATAGTGTATCACAACAGTGTAACCAACATTACCCTACTACATCCCGGTATGTTATATTAATTGTCTTTAGTAATGATAGTCTCAATACTCTACAGGCAGATTATAGTGATAATAGTGTATCACAACAGTGTAACCAACATTACCCTACTACATCCCGGTATGTTATATTAATTGTCTTTAGTTATGATAGTCTCAATACTCTACAGGTAGATTACAGTGATACTAGTGTATCACTACAGTGTAACCAACATTACCCTACTACATCCCGGTATGTTATAATTGTCTTTAGTCATGATAGTCTCAATACTCTACAGGCAGATTACAGTGATAATAGTGCATCACAACAGTGTAACCAACATTATCCTACTGGTACATTTACAAGACATCCCGGTACGTTATATTAATTGTCTTTAGCCATGATAGTCTCAATACTCTACAGGCAGATTACAGTGATAATAGTGTATCACAACAGTGTAACCAACATTATCCTGCTGGTACATTTACAAGACATCCCGGTACGTTATATTAATTGTCTTTAGCCATGATAGTCTCAATACTCTACAGGCAGATTACAGTGATAATAGTGCATCACAACAGTGTAACCAACATTATCCTACTGGTACATTTACAAGACATCCCGGTACGTTATATTAATTGTCTTTAGCCATGATAGTCTCAATACTCTACAGATGGATGAGAGTAATAATAGTGTAACACACCAGTGTGGCTCACATTATCCTACTGGTACATTTTCATAACATGTGAATTTAAAACCTATCACAATCCCTAAGGAAGCGACACGTATGTTTTGAAGTTTCAAGTCACGTGATCCTGAACTGTTATATAATATCAGGGGTGAAATTGAAGAAATAAATGTTGTAGATTTATTTAGTTTGAATAGGGTCTAGTTTTTTCTAAGTGTAACTCCGATGAGCTATGATAGTTTTTGTTCTCTTTTGTTCCCTAAAGGTGAAGCTCTGAGCGCAACACACCCCCTCCCTAGTGTAACCACTTCTCTATGCAAGTCTCGAACACTACAGTGCCGCTGTTGTGACACTGTGTATTGTTTTGTCAACTGCAGACGTTACAGCTGTATTGTACGTTCCTTAGAGCTGTTTCGAGGGTTATTTGTTTGTAACATTCCAGCACTTGGCTGGGTTTGACACTTCGCTCGACACCCTAGCTCTATTTTCCTCCTAAAAATACTGAAAACAATTACAAACGTTGTACTTTATATCGCCCTTATAGTTGAAAGAATACTCGTCCTTATTAAGAGTATTTTAGAAAATGTGTTAATTCAGTTATTGGTTAAACCTACAACATTTCTCATTGTAACACTGTACAGTATGCTTTGGTCGCAACAAGTTCCATACAATCACCTCTGATCCTGTTACAGTTGTGAAAATGAAATTGAATCCATACAAGATGTTGTTTGTTATCAATGTAAATCCAATGCTAGCATCTTCGGTTGCTTTAACGTGGACTTTACGATAGAATACAACTGTAATGACGATCTTTCTGCTTCTAAGCTTAGCAAGAAAGCTGAAGAACGGATCTTTATTAAACAGTTAGTGAGATCTATAGTACTGTGACATTTTATATACTCGTATATTACAAATGTTTATGGCTTTTTAGTTATTATATTTCTAGTTAGAAAGCATACAAATATAAAATACAATAATAATAATAATACCACTCTACATGAAGCCCACTTACAAATCTGAAGTAATTATTTAAAATGTAAATATAAATACCTACTTGATTGGATAGGTGCAAAATTTCTTACAGTTTCAGATTAAAAATTTACACATTCGTCGTGTTTCTAAATAACCGTATTCATGGTAACTAGAAAAAACGAAGTAATTTCACCTTTACCGCAACTTACAATTGGTAGTTTATCTCACCTGAGCAATGTTCTTTGAAGATCAGAACCATTGGAATCTGATAGGGAGATAACCTTAAAATGTTATTACATGTGGGGGAATCGTTAGAGTTTTATAAGTTTACATAAAGTTGACTTTTATGATCACCACCGCAAATAAATTTTTCACTTTGGAAACAAAATCATTTACATAAGTCACTTAACAAAACAAATACGTAATTTAATTCATCTACTTAGTAGGTTACGCCTAACATTCCATAGTTGTTTAAGTACTTATAAACGCGTAAATAAATTTTTGTTGAATGAAACAAAAGAAAGTATCTGAATAATATTCTATATTTTTAAGTTTTTCTGTATTGACATTTTAAGAAAAATTATACGTTTCATAAATACAAATGTGAAATTATTTACGTATGTAGCCTATAGCTAGATTTCAATAGTATATTACTTTGTACAGTTTTACTTCATCCTAACATCTTAATTTTCATGAATCTTTTGAAGAACTAGAAAATGTGAAAAAAATAAAAACAACTTACTATTCTCCAAAATGTACTTCTTAGTATACAAATTAATTGGATGTAGTTATAATTACTCTGAATGAAAAATAAATTGTGATGAAAGTGGAGGAAAGGCTATTAATTATGATAAGATTCTACAAGAGAGGTAAAAGAGAATATTGAAACAGTTTCACCAAGGTTATACTAAATGTAAAAACATTCTATCGTCTTAGTAACATATTTTTTTTAACTTTTAGTAAATACTAGGAATAATAGCAAATTATATATATATATATATATATATATAAATTAAATTGTATAAATGGCAATAGCCTTATTTTAATTTCAATAAACATTGAATCACAAAAAGTACTTGCTCCGCCGGGAGTCGAACCCGGATCTCTCACTTGCCGGGTGAATGTGCTAGCATTACACCACAGAGCTCTTACTTTTTCCGATTCAATTATTTTGTATTTGGCCGTATCTGTCACATATGTGTTTAAATAAGCAAACTAACATATGATCGGAAGACCAAATACCTGTCAAACGACTTTTATTTACATTAAATTGTATACATGGCAATAGCCTTATTTTAATTTCAATAAACATTGAATCACAAAAAGTACTTGCTCCGCCGGGATTCGAACCCGGATCTCTCACCGGGTATATATATATATATATGAACGATCTTTTGTATAGATATGTTTCACCTTTAAAAAACATTACACCAGACTTAGTATACCCTTAGAAAGCGAATAAGTCAAGGTGGTTGACAAAGGTTATTTGTAGGCGCTAATATTATTTTATATTTCATTATCGTACTGAGGCTTTATTTAAAGTACACCTGCTTTGCCGGTAACCACGCTTATCGGAGGAGGCCATAGCAAAACTGGGTTGGGATTAGTAAGACCAAATTTAGAAACTATTAGAATGTTTTTCTACTACTAATATTTCGGAGGAATATTGGTTGATCAAACTATTTTCCAACCAATGAAACAGTAAAATTTAACAGTCACAGTGTTTATTTTATAATGTTATAAATAAAAGGCTGAGAAAATTGATATCTGTATGTCTGGAAATATTGTAAAACAACAACTAATTACATTGAGTGATTATGTACTCAACTGAAACCACATTTATTACTGGTGATTTAGTACAAAAACCTGTTGGTATATTAATAATATCTATGATTTTTAAGGGAAAACTTATAGATAATAAATGAATAACGTGCTTCTTAAATTTTTTAAACGAGATGGAACATTTTTTTATTTTTCGGGAATGATAGGGCTCTCAGAATAACTGTGATGATATTTAATAGTATTTTCGTTATCACAGAAAGTATAGTGAGGCTGTCACGTATAACAATAAAACATGCTGTAGTTTAATATAAACGTCACACGATAAGCGATTTTCAATAAGGTTATTCTAAGAAATATTATTTGTTCAGATTGAACAAAAGCTCTTAAGTACTGTGTGGTTTATAACATTTAATAATTAATTTGCAACAACACTACTTAATAATAAAATTTGTATGTAGGTTATCATATTGTGAGAAGTTTACAAATATTATCTCTCTATTCAAAACTGTGAATTAAAGTGAATGTTATAACACTTCTTCGAATTTTCCATTATCATTTTACAAAACAGGAGTCAGATTTACACAAATATCAAATTCAAAAGACAAATGTTTTACCAAGGTTTGTAAAAATACAATATTAACAAAAAACAAAGAACATTTGGCTGTTGTTGGCAAACACAAACAACAATGCCGAAATTCAATTCCAATTTCAACTCTTTCTGTTTCCTTACTATGAGTAGCTTGGTCTTGAAAGCTGTTGAACAAACAAAACGCCATTTCCGTAGAGGATCAGCCCGATGACGACAGCAGTGTTTGTTCCGGTAATGGTTCGTCTCCATTTGGCCCAGAATACACAAACGTATTCCTTTACTTTCCATATTGTAATGTTATACTTTCTGGCACAATATCCTCCGATAGGGTAATGTGTACACTAGGACGGTTCGATATTACTTGCACTCAAAATACACACGAGTCAAAATCCCTAACTTTTGAAAACAGTTGTACAAACCCTTAAGTAAGTCGCTATGAAATATTTAAAATTTACAGTGTTCTTAATTTGTATTCTTAGAGCCCGCTGTATTGAAAGTAAAATGAAGCCATAAAGAACTTTTTCAATTATAACTTTGTTAATTATTTCATTCGTTCATAAACTCTTAGACCGTGATTGTAATAAATTTATAATATAAGAAACCTAATTAGAATTGCATTAAATAAACAGGACTATACTTATCAAACATTATAATTTCATAAATATTACTTTAATAGCCTGAGGATGTCTATACCATTTCCTCAGCTGTTACCACACACCCCTTGGGGCAGAGTCTCGAAGTTTTATATTTTTTCCATTCAATTTTGAATAATTAGAACTTTCATTTCTAGCGGATAGCAGAAACCGTTGTAGAATTATAAAACTTCCTCCAGACGTTTCCTTATTGTTCGGGCAAGGTTCTTAATTAATTGGACAGACAGAACGTATATCAAATGAAATAAACTGAAATCACATTGCAGCTTCCTTCTTTCTCAAGCCCAAGCCTTCGTTCTCCGGGACCCAAGCCGGATCACTTAAACTCTATGAAGAACACATTAATTTTGTAATAATCTTAAATTTAACACTTATTTAGACTGCATTTTTTATGTCTTTTTTACGTTAAATGATACATCTTATGTTACTTTTAATCTATTATTATTCAGTATTTACCATCAGAGGGTTTAACTCGAACAAATTCACCCCCCCCCCCTCTAAGAGCTTCTGCATGGGCTGAGTACAAATGCCCATGAATATTATACTGTAATATTATATCCCTAGTGAGCAATATTACTGTAGTCATTTCGTTCATAACTCTTTCTGATATGAATGAAGCAATTAGTTTAAAAGTAGTTCACTGTATATTACAGACCGATTTACTTGTTTCAATATTAAACGATGTGACACGCTATTAATAGTGCACAGGGAAGCAGACACTAGCTCGTTAATGAATACCAGTGTCGTTTATAACGATGATTGATCCGCCGGCCATCGTTTGTATCTGGACCTGATGGTAAATAAAAGCGAGCCACTGCGGAAACTGGAGCCGCTGTTATCATTTTTCAGACGATAAGCGAAACGATCTCCGCATCCGGCGGATGATGGTCGCCAGTTTCAAAATGGCGGCAAAATGAGTCCCCATAAAGCAGAAAATCCACGATGCATTGCCGGAGCGGCGCGGCGTCCCGGATTGAATCATTTAACCCTTAACTAGGCTCCGTAAACAGCTATGTTCATGTTCATGGCCGCGGTCATTAATATTCACTCACCCCATATAGTCGGTGCGTTAATGTATTCGTATCTATTCTTACCGACACACTACTGTGTACGTGTAATACTGGTATATAATACTCACCTAGAATTACATTAGTGTAAAATTATTTATATTTTTGTAAAGGCAAGACCATCTTTCTGAGAGTAATATTATTTATTTATTTATTTATTTTCCAACGGCAGCAGCCAATTTACAAATACAAACATAGATAGTAGATACAGCGGAAAATGAAATTAATACGAACAGATGAAAAATCTACATAAAGTAACAAAATAGGTATCATACAAAATTTGATAATAAATAATTAGTATTCAAAGATGTAACAAGTTATAAATATCCAAAACATAACAAAAAATAAAAATAAAGATTAACAACAACAATAATTATTCAAGTATGGAGCGAACATAAATAAATTGTGCTAATAAATTAAAATATAATATATAACATTTAACAAATAACAGTGAAATTAAATAAATACAACATATAATACAATGAACATGCACTTAACACAGATTAAAGCTAACTACTGTAGGTCTTAATCACTAGTCCCTCACAGAAAGAAGAGAGAAGGCCTGCCGGCGAACCTGGTGAAGTCCATCGAAGAACAGGTCACACCCAGACGCAACCTGATTTCCCAGGCGAATAAACCTTGCGAAAGGACTGTTGAAGTCGAAGTTGGTTGAGTGGTATCTTCGACCCAGCAGATCTCGAGATCTTGTGTTTGCCGGAACTCTGAGGTCGATTTCAGCTAGGAGATCTAAAGTAGGATTATTATAAAGTAAATAAAAAATGGCAGCTTGGTTTCATTTCAAAGCCTCATGAACCATGTGAAGAATATTATTGACATATCACATCGTAGGTGGTATTGTTTATTTTGTAGTTGGACACGAATTATTATTTTAAACAATACTAACACTTGTAAACGCTATCTTATTGTTTTATACCGTTATAATTTCATTAGAATTACATTTTTAAAACCAAAACTCATATTTACGTGAGAAATAATATTATTAGTATTTATAAGAGTATCTCTGCTTGTTGTTCAAAATGATCAGCGATAAGTGAGCCTGCTGATAGTGTGTCTATAACGTTTGAATAAATTAGGTTTTTTGCTCAGTGAGGTGAGTTGTGTAGCTCCGCAACAAATTCTAGAAGAACCAATAGTTTATTCCCTCATATAGTAATAGACTATGTTTATCCTTTATTGAATACAGCCAATTAATTAATTAAGAGTTAAATTAATTTCAATACATAAAGTAAACATTCATTAATATTATACAAATATTAGAACAAAATCCTACATGATATACATAGCCTGTGCGATGTATATATGGTCAATATGGCCTGCGGAATCTTTATATAGCCTGCATTATGTGCTGGATGTCTATATGAACAACATAGCCTGTACGATGTATTTATAGTCACTAGGCCTATAGCCTATATATTTGTAATAATACTACTGCTAACAGTGAATGCATATAGTATATAACGAACATATAGACTATAAGAACTAACTTTGGTATAGACAACGGGCAATGATTAAAAGTGTTTCTTACCAGTCAGGAACCAGCAAATTATAGGAATCTAAAATGGCAATATGCATTTATAATCAATAGCAGGATTAAAAATCGTACATTTATATTTTATAAATGAGAAATATAAAACTGACCCACTAAAAATAAATAATATTAAAATGTATTTGCGGAATAGTAAAGTACTTCCAATGATTTTACATGAACCATATAAACACAGTAATAGTTTTAGCTTTGCCTTATTTCTTGTTCTTATTAATTACAAATTATGAAATGTTTTTAGAATCTACTAATAACTCTTTAATTGTTTAAATCAATTACAATTTGTAATCGAAGTAAATGTGTATGCGTTAAAAAATATTATTTTTATACATAACATATTTATGATATATAATAAAACCTGCCCAATGTCTGAGTTCTGTACGTAAATATGATCCACTAAATAAGTAAAATTTACATTTTCATTGGATATTTTAGTAAATACGCTGTTATTATTAGTTAAAACAACTAGCTACGCAGTTAACACAATTAAATGCACAATCAGTAATGGTAAACACTACTTTCCATGTTAAAACAGTAACTGAAATACCAACAATGCATAATCATAGAGCTTCATTTTTCGCGCTGGAAACGATAATGAAGGCCTGTAAACACCATTTCCCAAACTGCGAACCGCAGTTAATGTACTACATAATGGAACCATGAATATTAATTACGACTCACTCTGTAATAATATTGTCATCCGTTTACATTAAATAACCTCAGTCCGCGCTACGCGTCGTTAGTTCCGGATTATATTCAAAAGGTTTATTTCAATGCAGTAAAATATTCAAATACAACTTTTCATTATTATTGCGTAGTAAATAATACTGTATTTTGGATCGTTAACTTTAAATCCGTTTTGGAGATGTTTTTCAATATAGTATTTCCATTTTGAAAGAGATGCAACGTACCCCCTTTATACTCGTTACTTCAAGTCAAGTAATCTGAGGTGAATAAGACTACTGTATAGAGGTCACGTGTGGTGTACCGAGGAATATTGAACTAGCCATTCCAAAAACATGTCATTATACTTTCCTGACCCCTCTACCGCAGTGCCTGCCTACCCCAGTGTCATTTTTGTCGTTGTTAAACAGCATTGTTTATCAATACGTTGTTAATGCGTGTAGTTTAAAAGTATTAAATACATCGATAACTACAAAATAAGCGATACAATTAGTAATACTAAATAATGTTACAATCGTATTAAAATAATTAGAAGCCTTGGAATTACTAATCAATGAAAATAGTCTAATGTACAAAAATAAAACCTAATGGCCCAAGCAATATGATTAATAATACTAGGCAAACATAAATTGTTCTACTTCAAGAAAAAATATAGTGAAAATATAACTATATATTGTAATTAAAAATTAAATAAATGATGATATTTTATTCTAAACTTAAGTATACTATTCATAATCTCGCGTGATCAATGTTTTTAGAAAGGCATAAAAAGTGATTGACATGGAGTCCTGACAGCCAGAGGGCGCATTCCTCCCGCTACTCTACTCGTGAGCTCCATACAGTAGTTGCTCATACTGGTACGTGATGTGATTTGACCTGGTCTAAGATATTTGTGTTCGTTTTTATTATAAAACACCGAAACACAGTGCTGTCTGCGCTGAGTAGTTTGTATACGGAGTAGGACATTCGTATAGAGATGACCAGTAAGGAGACTGGGCCATTTTGCACATTTCTTGCCAGATTCGGTCATATGGAACATAACGTGATCGTTACTTAGCGTGGAAGTGCTTTACATTGTCCACCTTACACCCCTATCGCTTAGAGGAATAAAATATTAATTTTACTGTATGCGAGTTCTTAGCTATTCCATAGTCGTATAATACAGGATCAGACATGTCTGTTGAGATACGCACTGGTTTTTAATAAAGAAACTGAGCCCAACATTGGTGGCAGCGTCGAATAGATTGTGTACAGAGTAGGACATTCGTATGGAGATGACCAGTAACGTGACTGCGCCATTTTGCACATTTTCTTGTCAGGTTCAGTCGTACGGAACAGAACGTAATCGTTACCAAGCGTGGGAGTGCTTCACAGTTATTCTATAGCTTAAGGGAATCACTTCAATCAAAGAATACTATATTTTATTCTCCCATATATCGTTGCATTATAGTTGCAACACTTTAGACAAGGACATAACTTAATGCGCGGGTACTAAGACTAAGTGACGATGAGATAGTCAATTGACGGTAATGGAAACAGTTTCGTTTTATTAAATTCACTTAATCATTTTGAACCTCTTGTCTTTTTTTATTTTATTGGGTTTCATGGAACATTATTGGAAACAAACGAAGTCATCGTATCCCCCCCCCCCAACCCAAACCTCGTATATGATGGGTTTCGATGCTTCCAAAACTTAATTTTAGATACGTCGTGCTTTTTGGAGGAGATTTATCATGGTAATATCTCCCGGTGCTCCACATACTCACAGTTTGAAGAATAGGTGTCTGAGATGCCTAGCTAATTGGCAAATTATTAAGTGTCGGTCATTTCTTCTAAGCTGTGCCTGGAATCCATTATCATTACTGTATATTTCGAATAAATAACGCTATTTTCAATTTGATCTTCTCACAATAAACCAGCAAGATTGTCAAAACATCATTGTTCTGTATAAACACTCCGGTGTATGAAACTCACACCTCCTCGTGGTAGAAGTGACACTTGAGATAAGGAAGGCTGACTAAACGTGACGTCATACTGGTACGAGTGACATCACACACCTGCTGTATGACAGCTCACAATTTGTCTGCTCTCTTGTTCACTTTCTCACAATAACATACCTTACAACCTAGTCTGTCTAACAAAGTCTTACATTAGTTTTAAACCTTAAGTATCTTGTCTTATTGTTAGTTTTTGTAATGCTTTTGTTATATGAATACCTTTAATTTGAATGTAGGACTCTTAAGGTGTAGTATATTTTTAGTTTCTTTCAGTGATGTTTTGCAACGTTTTCAACTGGTGGGTTATATGTATTAAATACCGCGAATGAATTATATACAGGATATAATACTGTTTCGAACCTTTTAATACTAAAGTTACTCAGAAATGGATTTTTTGTTTTCCTAGTAAACATGTTATTTGCAACCAAAATTGTGTTTGTATAGTACAAACATAAACATAGCACACGTTTGTTTTGTGTTTCAAATAGTTCTAAGCTACTAACAAAGCAAACATACAGATACTTCAAAAAATTATATGTTTTGAATTCAAATTAGACAAATACAATAACATGAACTGGAAAATCAAAAGTTGTTAAAGGAGCTTAAGTTTAATAAAGTATATTCGATTCATAAAAAAAGATATTCTCTGCAAGGCACTGACTAATAATTAAAAACATAAAATAAAATTTAACATCTATTATATTAAAATGTCTGCTAAAAAGAGCCGTTTAAATTTAATTTTTTAAATTGTTTTACAAAATTTATTGACTATTGAATTTTAAAATTTATCAACATTCCTAGAATTTATGACATATACCTACAGTTCAATAATACTTCAAACATGACCAGCACTTGCTGTTTCTTGTTAAAGAACAAGACCAGATGAGTGGTTGTAACTGAATACAACTCCTCTATAATCATGATATCAGAACACCCGATATTCAGCAACTCAAACTGCGAGTTCGATGCCGATCTGCTGATTAAAAACCGCCCCCACTACCGCCCAATACGTATGCCGCGATATGCAGCCCCTGCGGCCTACTAAAGCAGTGGTGAACGAATTTTTAATCAATCTAAGTTGACAACGCTCCTTTTGTATTTCTGGTACGGTTTCCGGCGTCCCTGCAAATTTCCGTCTTATTTTGTTTAGACAAGTGTTCATGTGTGAATACTACCATCTAGAGCTAAAATATTTATATTCTACTTATCTACACAATTCCAGTATCAAATATATTTTTAATACCGTTTTCTTAATGAAAATTAAATGAATAAATTATAATTGAATTTTAATTTCACAAAATACCGATGCACAACGTTAGAGCTTGGAAACTAACATATAAAGCAAGAAATAAAATAATGTATACAAATTTTTAAACGCGGTATGTGGTACGTAACATATAAGAAAAAACACAAAATGCCATATTTCTCAGATCCGAAAATGCATCACCTGATGTAAATAAATAAATAAATAGAAGTGGCACATTCGTCATCATTCATGGGAGGAACAGATCAACTAGCTTTCTAAACTTACATTTTCTGTTGCTCAAAACGTTAAATGAAAGCTTAATAACTTTTAATCCATCGATTCAACACCTTCCCTCGTCAAAGAGTACTCTAGATGCTCTCTTAAACTTTGCAAGAAAAATTTTATTAGTTATTTTTAAATTTGTATTAGGTGACGAAGAAAAACTTGAAGTACATGCAAAATTGGCTTGTTTTAAATTTATTTTAGTATTTCATTTAAAAAATATAAACTTTTATAGATAGAGAACAAATCGTTACATTAGTATATGAATTGTTACGTGTAACGTATAACATAAAAGATAAATTATAATCTATTCCATGATCCGGCAATTGGATCTTCATAACGACATTCGGTATATTGTCATGTTAAAATCCATATCCACCAAGAGCAAGGAATACATTTTAGTTGTATTGTAAAGGCATGATCCCATTCCTACTGAAACGTAACTATCTGCTGAAGCCGACCGAATCAGTGCTCAGCGCTCAGCGCTCAGCTATATATCCTCAGCCAGTTGCAGACGCGACGTCGCTATTTAATGTTCTGTCAACTTCAGCCGTCGGATTTGAATTGTTTCTCTCCAAGTTCTCGTTTATATAATTGTTGTCTTGTGCCTCACTCATTGCCATCCTCAGTTCCAGTCGAGGAAATAATTTTGTCTTAGAATTTGATTTCTCTCTCGGTTTGAATAAAGCCGAGAAAATCAAATTTGTTAAAACCTAATACTGTAGAGGGTCATGTATTTATGACATGCAAAACAATAATTTGTACAAATCATAACAATTATACAATACGAACAACGAATAAGAATAGCCTACTGATGGTATATTTTATGGTACTGACAGTAAGTGTACAAAAACAGACTCTGACAAAATATTCTTAGAAAAATTTGATTCTTAGATAGTTTAAGATTACGATATTATATTATAAGTACGTTTGATCCAGTATTGTTTTAAATAATAGTAAAGGTAATATTTTTTCATTGTTATTATTTGTACATATTATTATAGATTAAAATTTTTATTTAGTTAATTGTTTTTTAAAATAGTATATATAAAAAGTTGTCAATTATGTAAGAAACAAATTTTATCTTAAGATGTTCCAATCGGTGTGTTCGGAAAATGTACAACCCCGTTTTAGTCACAGCTATTCAAGATGGTAGATATATCCCAATTGAATTTACCTACGGGAAAATCTTTGATCCTTAGGTTTATAGTTGTGTCAACTTTATTTTATTTGTTTCATATTTAGCCACAGCCTGTAAGATATTTTCTTGGGGAAAGGGGGAAATATATATATATATATATATATATATATTGTATATATATATATAAACATTGTTTTACCATTTCATGAGTAATTACGGACGTTTAAAGTGATATTTGGAGGCATTTTGGAATGAGACACACCGAAAAATGTGGAAAAAGGTTATTAAATCTTGTAGTATATTTCCTGAAAAATGACTTAAGCCAACGGCATGTTTTTACATATAAAATACAATTTTCTTAGATAATATGTTATTACAAACGTGTTACTGTATTCAATTATGTTTCGTTACAAACATTTTATTTCTTGATTCATAATACGTATACCAATTAATTGCAAAAGTACCATCTAATAATACCAAGTACGCCAACTTAACATTTTGATATGATAATTATAAACAGATCAATTGCTTCCAAATACTTATTTAGGGCTCTCCCGCCAGTTTATAATGACTAAATTCTATTTATATATGTATGTACGCGTTATTTACTGTCGAATAAGTTAACCTAGAGGGTTTATTTGTCTGTCAAAAAGTGTACCTGGTTACATTGGTCGTATGGAGTAACCATGTTGGAAACGAGAAAAACAGAATAAACAAACTAGTAAACAGTCACTGTGAAGAATAATCATATCAAGTTTTTCAGTAACTTATCAATACATATTATGAAGTTACTTTCTTTGGATCGGTTGGTGTAACTCATATCTTAACCTAGTATCTTATAGCATGCTAAGCGTAACGTGGTTTTTATTGTTATGTTTGTTTTACTGATAAAAATGGGGCTAATGAGTAAGGATCTCTCTATAATATTATACTGTGATCGCTTGTAATGTAATTTGCAAAATAATGAATTTTCCATAATGTTTTGTAATTGAATTTAGTTAATTGACTGGCGCACTGAAAACGTAATATAAATTATGCAATAGCTAACGAACTATTGATCAGATCGCAGACAAAACCCGCTCGCTCTGAGCAAGTCGAGGCATGATGTGCAGTTAACTCTGTTTTCTGTCACAATATAGAGCAGGTTTGTAATATACTTCACCTCCTGCCTCGGGCAACCGTCTCATTTGGCTTTTGTTTGTCGTCACATCCTGCCATAAATCCAGTGCTAATTTTACTTCGTCGGGTTTATAGTCAACTACATTGAATCTGACATTGAGGATGCGTTCATACCGTAACTCACAATGATAGTTTATCATGTTAATGTTGAAAACACTGTGCAAAAATTGTGATTTTTGACTAAAAACATCGTATACGTTGATATGATATGGGTAAATATGCTGCTTGTACTCCAAACTATATAAATTGTTATAACAAAGTGGTGGTAGAGTCCATCTCGGTGACGGCGAAAGATATTTTCCAGCAGGTGACATACGTCATTGCACCCAGTGGCGATGTTTGCTCCAGTAATGGAACGTCTCCAGTTGCTACAAAATACACAGACGACACTCACACGAACATCGTATCACTGTGGGTTTGTATACTGGACAATATCGTCCAGACGGTCCATATTTGCTAGCTCTTACCTAACGCAAAGTTATAACCTGTGTGTCAGACAGTCAGGTGACAAGTTCCGAGCACTCACTTAACACAGAATCACAGGTATTGAACTTCCGGTGACACCTTACACGTGGCGAGTAACGATGTGTCAGTGTACGTCCGTGACGACATAAAATTCAGATAATTGGAGGAGCGCTAGCGAAGCTTATTACTCAGGATGTTCACAAATTTGTTTGACTTCTGGCCGCAGGATATTTGAGAACAAATTAAATTTTGCATAAAACTTCATTTCTAAATAGAAAAGATTTTCTTCGATCATTATACTTGTCTCTGTGTGGAATTTGGCTGATCGTCATTGAAGCATATCATTCAGAACAATACCTCAAGATTTAATTGAGAAATAAATTTAACATTTTGCATAAAGCTTAATTTTCTCATAGGCAAGATCGAGTTCAATAAAGCTGCGGCTCTCCATGGGATTTGGCTGAGTCTCAAAGCCTATCACTCGAAGTTGTCTACAGAACGAATTGAGCAAAGACTTGACGTTTTTAATGAAAATTCATTTCTACATAAGCAAGATTGAGTTGATGGTGTTGCAAATACCTCCATGAGGTGTTCCTAATCTAAATAATTTGTGAAGCCAGTCACACAAGTGGCCTAGAGTGTTCCTACCTTGTGTAGTCCAAATAGTCGTACTTACTTTTTGTGGAACATAAACATTCGACAATTCCCAAAAATTACATTTTACTAGAACGTTTCCAAAGACAAAATTTAATTACTTATTAATAAAATGTTGTTTAAGCTAATTAAAAGAACATATTTTCATATACGTATAACATTATAATATGTTCATTGGAAAAATGAAAACATAATCAGTTTTGTTTCCATAAATTTGTGTTAGTAATAACGAATTTTTGAAATGTTAGAAGCCCCTCATTGACGTACTTATTTACATTTTGTAAATCGTGTTATTAACGTTTTCCTAGGAAATATTTCTCATTTTTTAAATTGTAATTATTTATTTTCCATATTTAAGTGCATAACAAATTATATTAAAACGAACGACCTGATTGGACTTGAAATATGGTAATAATATACTCCGTATGGAATCTTACTGCAATGTTGACAGGCTTCTTATGACAGTCATAAACATCAATGCTAGTTTATACAAAGGTTGAGTTGAATCAATTTTAAGGCTTTTTATAAGAAGAAGAATTTTAGATTAATGAATGCTATGCGTTGATATTACAGCAAACGGAGAACATTCAAACAATTTATGTCCATATTAATTTATAATTAAGGAATTATTTTGAATTGAAAACGTACAATTATTATTTTGGGATGAAAAACAAGTATTTTATGGTCACTTTGCCTAAAATTGTTATTTAATTTCTTAATTAAAATTTGTTTCGATATATTACGTAGGTGTAAGTAACTTCTGTAAATTTATGGTAGACAGAACATTACAAATGACTACATTATCGGGAGTTTCCGTGGTTTCTGTACAGAGTTCGTTTGGAGCTTAGTAATTCAATCGCCATAACAGTTTTAAATGATCATCACTGAAATTTTGTATATTATGTAATAATTAACAATGTATTATGAAAGTGTAAAAGTGAAATACTTGGGAATTTTCCAAATACTCTAGCACTGCAACTTTTAAACTCCGGACCTTATTTTACTCAGAATATAATGTGACATTTAAAAAATGAACTTTTGAAGGTTTTCCAATTCTGGCAGAATATTGTCAAAGTGGAAGAGTTCCGGACCCGTTTCCGCCACTTTGTCTGCGACTCGCTTTCATTCTCCAGTCCCTTTGTGTTCCATTATTCTCTTAATCCTTTACTACTTCCATCACAACAGCTCACTCCTCCCGATTGTTCGATGACAGTCAGAAGGCCTATCGCTTGACCTTCACCGATTCTGATAAAGTGGACGAGTTTTGAAAGCCCTTCCGCCACTTTGTGCTGAATGTCGCGTTCACTCCCCCGTTACTTCGTATTCACTATTCTCTCCCTGTAACAATAAATAACCTCTTCAAAGATTTAGGTCAATGGAAACGATATTTCTTGACGATTTCGTCAAGTGAATGGGGTTTCAAACCGGTTCCCCGACCCTATGCTCTTCCTTCTCTTGATCCTTTACCATTTCCGTCAGAACTGTTCACCTTATCCGACTCTTCGCCTGTCGTTATTAGATCTCTAGACTGATTCTCGCCAATGATGACGGAATATGGCTGAACTAGATGAGTTTTGAAACTGGTTCAGCCAACATATTCTACTTCTCGCTTCTTTTGAACCGTTACTATTTCCATTAAGCATTTAAAATCTTCTGACTGTTTCTATGACAAGGCTCCTCAAGATAGCACGACTTTTGTATAGTATTCTTACAACTCTGCCTACCCAATCGTTTTAATTCTGTCAGCGTCTTCATTTAAAATACTGTTTCTATACGCTGTAAATAATGTCAAAACATTGGCAAAACTAATTTTTGGAACTTATTTCAAATTTACTACGCCAATTAATTGTCTTAGAATGAAATAATCATCTCAGTCTTCCCTCAAATGCTCGGCAGAGATCGGGAAGACAATCATCATCAAGTAAACTACATCATCAACACTACCCCTAGAGTTTACCCACAGGGAGTGCAAGTGTCTGTCCTCTTCGCTGAAGGGATCCACCAGTTTTGTGCTGTTGCATGAAAGACTGATCACACTTAGAAGCTGCATATGTCTCCATGACCAACAAACCTTTAGAAGCCTTCCTTTAGAACATCCTGGAAGCTCCCGATCGCTTGGAGCGGCTGATTATTGTAACACGGTCCACTTGCTTTTGAAAGTTGCTACAATAGAAAATAACCAAGCAATTTTTATTTTATATCCGTCATAGGAATATATCTACAATACGTATAATAAATTTTATTTTGGTTTAGAAAATATTATGACCTAGCTTGTACCGCGTAAACTTATTATATTATGCAATAATTTTAGCTAAGTTTTACAATTTCGGTAAATAAAAGAAACGCAGTAAATTAAATCTTTTAACTTTTCTAATTAAAAGAATCACTATGTGTGCAAGAGTTCTATGTGAATTCGATTTAACCTAAATGCTAAAAGAATCTCTTAGGAAATTTGTTACAAAGGAGGTATAAGATATTCATATCGAAGAGGAGCATTCTACTACAAACGGTTTCGCTATACCGTCCCGCTGCACATGAAAGCTTGTGACCAGCAAGAGGGATTCATATTGGGATCCAATTATAGGACATTGAGGTGTACCGAAGCATTTCCAGGATTACGTACCGTCACATACAGCTCGTAGATTCAAGGTCATCTGATACTCTTACCTAGACTGGGCAAGGTTTATAATATACCTACATCTATTTACGCATGATTATAGGAAATAATTTCTATATCTGCACCTATACTGTCCTGGTCTTTAGCACTAGGCCGAAACATCAAACCTACTTGTGTTAAAAGTAACTTTTACAGTTAGAATCACAGTGATATTCCTATTCCCAAGCATCTAGAGAATAGGTTTCTTCCATCACTGAGAACTTTCTGTTACGCTTCAGTATACAAGGATGTGTAGAATCCAACGGATTTACACAATGGTAACCTGTTATATCACGGTGAGGTGTAGTAAACCATCCTCGTGATCAATGATGATCATTATGAAATATTCAGCCTCTTTGCAGCCATCTCTGAAGTTCAAGGTCTCTAATATGGTCGTCATCCTAATGATGATTTTAATTAACTGTGATATGCGTCTCAACGGCATTCACTATTTGCAAGTCTTGAAAGGAATAGTACACAGAGAAGGTTCTGATCGCAAAAGAGAAGTAACTTAACTTACCTTCCATTGAAGTTACGATTATATGGTCCTTCCTTACACCTTAATGTTAAACTTTGTGATAGATATATATTATCTTTTTTCTCTCTGCAAGAACACTCTCAGCGTTCTACAATCCCTTACAAAAGACATTATAATTCTATGTTGACCCAGCAACTGAAAAAGACGAGAGATCCTAATGAAAACTTCATCTAACTGCAATATAACCTGAGAAAAAAGTTAACGAGAAAAATTATCAGTGATAACTAAATTTCACTATATCCTAATTTTGGAGGATTTTAATTAATATTTTTGGTGTTAGCATAAAAGACTTCTTACTAAAATGTTCAAGTAGCATCAGGTTTCAGCGAGTACTTTTGGTATACAAATACAATTACAGTGTAAATGAAAAGGTAAGGTATTTATTTACCAGGTAAATTAATATGTAGGTGCTCGTGAATAAGATATAACTTGTGGATGAGTAGTAAGCCTGTTCTACTCATAGCACTCGTCTATTGAAAACCACTGAAAAATAAACGTGAAGCGTACCGTGACAATTGCGGGGGTAGCCGGGGGGGGGGGGGGGGTGGTGTGATGTTATTTATGGTTTGCTCACTCAGACTGGTGACGGAACCGAGTTTATGAATAGGTTATGAACATTCTGGAAGAATAACTGTTTTATGTGGATAAAAAACTAAACTGA
Source organism: Homalodisca vitripennis (assembly GCF_021130785.1). Classification (NCBI taxonomy): domain Eukaryota; kingdom Metazoa; phylum Arthropoda; class Insecta; order Hemiptera; family Cicadellidae; genus Homalodisca; species Homalodisca vitripennis. Next base: position 179,858,444 of record NC_060207.1, on the reverse strand, counting down.
ATAAGTAAAGTATATCTTTTATTTATTCAACAAGAATTATTATTAGATAGACTTATTTTAAAACGATGTGGAGCAGACAGTAATTTGAAGGAATTAAATCAAATAACATTTTTTACATTTTATAGGGTACCAATACTCCGTGTTATGTGGGGGGAGGGGGGTTCCTGCTCTGCAGCCCCTCGTTGTAGAGGGGAGAGGAGATGTTGGGGGTAATGTGGCCCATTTCGTGAACAAACAACACCCCGTCCCACCCCACCCCCTCTACTAACAACACTCACACCCTCTGGAGTGGTCGGCAAAAACTGGCATCAGTCAACTTTCAACTGCAAAGGAAAACACGTTTTCTGCCTCGTACTTTTTATCGTTTACCGATATTTTGTTACGAAATGTGTTGTGTAACGTACTAGTATTCTACATGGTGCGATAATTGTAGCTACACACCAGGGCGATGCTAGTCTCCAATGTAATTAACTGGCGAGATATCAATTAGCGTACAATATAACTAGCCTGTATTAGCGTGCAGATGGTGGTCGGACCATCACTCATAATTATGCGTCCTCAAATGACGTTTCAGCTTTATTCAACAACGGAAACTGTCAGCTGATGAATTATCTTGTTTATGTAATAACTCCGCCCATTTAGTTTTGGCATTTCGGATTTGTGATAGGTTTGCACCAGTAAAGTAAAATTTAATTTTAGTATACGCATTGGCTTTCTGTGAAAACAATTAATATTTCCTAATAAAGTAACAGAAGCCTCATCATAAACTGATTGATTTTCCGTGTACATTCCGTAACAAAAAGGAAGAAGATGTTATGGAAGGATTACTACGTTAAAATCGTCAGTGCACAAGGATAGTGATAAAAAATGTATGTAATTCAATACCCCCATTAACCACAAGTTCTTAAAATTTGTGTTTAGCACCCACAGTTTGGACAGTAAATCGGCAAAATTTGAACTTACGGATGCGGAACTGGGCAGATTTTTGCGGATTCCCTCTTAGATGTTAAAATTTCTTTCCTTAGTAATTGGAAATTGAATGCGTTTAGGCCAATAGTTTTTAAGACACAGTGAGTTTCAGTTTTTAGTTCTGTATATTAGATCTACAATCACTTTATTCAGTTAAATGGGAATTTTGTAAATTTTCTAAGGAAACTGTTTTTAATCTCATTATACCTTCAGAAACGACTGAGCACTAACAGTTACCAATTTCAACATCTATGATCCGTTAATTAAGCGTACTTTGCACATTAGTTCGATGTTTAGTAAGGGCAAAGTATTTTTGTCCGTAGATGTATATTTCGATTTGCAACGAACTTTAAACCTATTTAAAGGTTATTTTCAAGTAATCCGTAAAGGGCACCAAGCTCATTATTTCCTAGTAAAGAAAGTCTGACAAGGGATTTGTTAATCGTGTCATCATCATTCGGTTCGCAACTTGAAATGGGTCTTACCTGTAAGGTCCCTTCTACCACTAGATGTCAAGTTCATCCTCGTTGCTGACGATGGACGGACCCGAGGGAGCGGGGCACCTTAGCCAAGGCAGTTTACCACACTACCTGAACATCTTTTGCATTTGAACAGGAATGTACTACAGACCGTAATGGATCTAAGGGACAGAGCTTCATGTCATAATAGTTTTTTTTTTTAATTACTTACGTTTAAGGCAGGATTTCCAGGGCCAAGAAAGTCCTTACACAACGATCCTGCACTTCATATGAATTCAAATGGGTTAAACAAAATCAATATCAACGCTCCACATAAAAATTTGGTAGATTTGCGAACCCAATCCTAATCAATACAACTACCAATAAGTAACAATGAACAGAAATTTGGTTAGCATTTGTTTTCAGTATATTACCCTTTTGAAGTTTTTAAATTTCTTTCAAATATGGAGCCTTCGGGCGTATAGTGTTTTAATCACAGCTGACATCGCCGGCTGATCGATGGGATTTCATCCAAAGTTAGCATTCTCGCAAAAAAATGATACTGCCACCGGATTTAAGCAGATCAATCCTTTTAGAGCTTAAAGTAACCGAAGTCCCAAAATATCAGGACCCAACAGTCCTACAGGTCGGAAGAATGTAGAGAATATGCCATATATTGCTTTAAGTTATCATCGGTATTCCGATGAATAATTCGTCGAATGCTTAGATGACTTTAGATGAATTGGTTTGGAAAATAACACACATATTTATCTCTTTAGTACAGAAGTGGACGATACAGAAAATAAGAGGTTAAAGATTGAATAGTATTCATTGAACAAACTACTTGCAGCAGTGATGTACGTGATTCCGAAGTACCTAAGATATTTTCTTTTCTTTTTTTCTTTTTCAAATACTTCATTATATTTAGTCACCAGGGGTTAGACGCTTGTCAGAGATCAGTGATTCTAATTCCAAGATCGATAAATATTGGTGAAGATGCGATATTCTAGAGACATCAAACAACCAAAGGCTAAAGATCCCAAAAGGTCTCTAGCTAGAACGAAGTACTCTGAAGGTTTTTAGTACTCAATGACCAGTCAATGCGATGTCAACGTGATCAATGCTCAGGGATTTCTTAAGTCCAGGTTTTAGACGAAGTACGGCGTGAATCTACCTTAAGTCTTAGGGCAGACGCCATGAAGAATCTTGTTTGACTGTTGAATAAATGGCACAGCATAATAGATATGGCGGATATAGCGAGATAACCGAATTATGCAAGGTTTTATGTGGCTACTGCTTGGATGGGTGACCGCTGAGGGAGACTGTCCTTGCAAGCAATCCGGGGTGGTTCAGAAGTCACCTTTAAGCTGTTGGTCCCCAGGTTGTGTCAGAGAGGGTTTCGTAGCCCTAACATCATCTGGTAAAATAAGACATATTTTACTTTACTTTATTTACTTTTTACTCTTTATTGTACAGTAATTTATTTACATTATGAAATATATATTATTGCCAATTGTTCTACACATTGCTAACTTAAGTATTTGGCAATATGGTCAATCAGCCTTTCACAGACAACTCTTACACAATTTGGCTGTTACTTCAAGAGTTACAATTTAGATTAATGTAAATTAAAACTTGAAAGTTATGTAACAAGTTGTATTTTTAATCGTTACGCAAAACCTTAATGATGTTGTTGTGGTATTAGAATATCCAGCAAGTTTAAGGCATTTTTGTACAGGGAAAATGAACAAAAACTTAGTTAACTGTGATTTTTGTTAATATTCATTACCCAAAATATGTTGTTTCTAATTTTTTGCTTCTATACTTCATTTTTTATAATTTCAAATAGAAATTTGCTTTAACAGAAAAATGTTAAATACGAGACAGAAAAAAAACAAAAATAACAAACGTAGAGACGCGGATTAAAATGGTTGAAACCCGCTAGACGGTGGTCCATCATCTCCGAGCATTACAGCCGTGCTTGGCTTATTGCATTTTATTGCCTCTGTAATTAAGAAATACCGCTGTTTCCACTACAATTTCTGTTTATATCGCCATCTACTAAATGCATTGTTCGCCCTAGTGCCAAGTCTGGTTACATAATCAAGAGAGCTCATAACCTGTGCTTTGTATAAATATTTATGAGTACTATCCACTCGATGTTACTGTGAGTAATGTTATTGATTGCAAGTTATTGTTAGGTCTTATTAGTAAATATTGATGCATTATACAGGCTGTAATCAAGATATTTCTCGTTACGGCAAAATAAAAAATTGGTCCTCCAGTTTTTTTTTCAGTTGCTACGTCAACATAGAGGAACAATGTCTTTTGTAAGGGCCTGTAGAGCGCCGAGAGTGTTCTTGTGCAGAGAAATGAGAGAATATATATATATATAACAACAAAGTTTAACAACATTAAGGTGTAAGGAAGAACCATATAATCTTATAAAAGAATATATAATAAACTTCAATGGAAAAATAAAGGGTAACGTTAAGTTACTTGTTTTTGCGATCAGAACCTTCTCTGTGTACTATTCCTTTCAAGACTTGCAAATAGTAAATGCCATCTATATATATTATATTTGGTGCTCCCGGCTTGTGCATGCGTATCTTTAAAGTGGTTGTGATCGTTTATGCGTTGACGGGTTTCGTTGGAAAAAGTAAAATTGGAATTGCCATAAAAATTTCAAAATAGTTGTTATCTTGTACAATTTTGTATAGCCTATTACAAACAGCTGATACCTATCAAAACAAAAAGTTGTAGTTGTTTCCGCCCTGTGCAAGCATACCTATAAAGTGATCGTACTCGCTTATGCATTGACGAATTTCTTTGAAAAATATACCGTTGAAATCGGTATAAAACGACTTAATAGTTGGTGTGCTATGCATTTTTTTATAACTTTAACGATTTTTTTGTTATATGACTTAAAAATGTTAAACAGACGCCATTTTGAAATGGGTAAACGGATTTTGATAATATTTTATTCTCATAAATGTCTACCAACGGTTCATACAAGTCTCAAGTTTCATAACTTTATCTTAACTGGTTCATCAGATATAATTATATAAATTTTTACCACATACCACCTGATAGACTAAAAACTAAAGAGCTTTTAGGACATAACTTCATATAAACTATTTTGCTCACTTTTATGTGTGAAATAAAATCCCAAAGTATCGGAACACGTTTACTGAATACCCTGTATACAGCAGATGTGTTGTTGCAAATTTACTGATAAGTTGTAGAATGGTAGAAGGGCGTATGAAAACGTTTCGGGTAATATAAGACTATAGACCAAAGAAGTTGTACTTTCCTAACTCTCAAATCTTAATAGTAGGTGTTAGTTTACACTGCCCTCGACATTCGCCATTAGGGAAGATATACTGAGATGGTGTAATGAGAGAGACGAGGTTTGTACAACTTCTTGTCTTCTTCACTGGGTCAGGGACGATCCTGTAATGGGGCCATCAGCCTAACAAACGTTGCATCCATCCCTGGCATTCTCAAATATGAATATTTCACTGTATTTTACGCTATTGTTAGTATTCACCACTGGTGCAAATGACCTTTCTTTTTGTGTTTATAAATTGCCTTACGTAGCTAAATGCTTATTTCTAGGTCATTGTTAGAACTTAATATGAAGAATCATTTAGTTAGTTACATAATCCAAAACATTTTTAGCACGTTGTACTCATTTTTGTTCACTTTAATAAGAAAAATATGATTTTTCATTGGCCAAATACATTAAACCTTTTGTTTAATAGATAAATTATTTTATTAAAAGTTATTTTATTTGTGATTCTGTAAGATACATCATAATCCACTGTACTTTTACTGGAGTACAACAATTAATCAATTAGACGTCTGTTACTTTAAGTTAAGTTCCTTTAGGTAACACAATAAATAATTAACCTAAAGTAAACCTATAAAATTATGATTTGGACGCATGTTTCCGTTTTCACATCTTAAATATACTTCACTAAGTATACGCTGTATGAATTTCGTAATAGGCTAAACTACCACTGTTGTTTAAATTTAAATTATTCTATTACAGTAACCTATGAAATCAACACGTCAAAACCCATAAACCAGTGCATATTCTGTACAGACCAGAGTGTTATATTTAGTATAATCTCTGGGTTGAGGCAAACTAAAGAATGTCTTGGCCAAACATATACTTCTGTAAATGACTCTTTATTAACCAACAGAGCCCTTATAACATGTTGTTGAATATTTCTTTCTCACATATATTAAATACTCACTCTCATCGTTCGTTTCAATTCGTTTAGTTCAACGTTAAAAAATATCAATGTCAAGAATTATCTCTTTCAATTCCATTATTATTAGTACAACCCGTTGTTCCATTTCTCAGAGTGTATTTAGTTGTTTAGTGTCATTAATTGAGCGAGTCAGTAAGTGTAAGTAAGACAGATAACTGAATGCCGTGTCCTGTATAAATATCAGTGTAGAATACAGTGCAGAATGCTCGCCATTGTTCACCGCTAAACCTTGCAAATTCCCGAGATGAATGCGAAGATAGCAGGGCTCGCAAACCGTTTGTCAAATGTCGCTTGAAGAATTAAATGTCACATTTATTTGACTCAGCGTCTGTCATTTCTCTCCTCTCAAGCACGTCAGTTATCCTTCGCGACATTGTCATAATTCTCTTTACATTTTTTACATAGCCAAGATTCATTTTGAATTAATTCTCATTCATGAATGATATGGTACGCGTTACAGGCTGAAATATCCAACAATTTCCTTCTGCAGCTATTACCGTGTGAAATTTAAACACTAAAATACAAGCGTTTTTTTTCCGTTTCTTATGACATTGTTCTTGAAAGTAGCGTGTCGGATTCAGGTTTTGGAGTGAGAATAAAGCAATAATGCATAGTCTACAAACGCGGGCGCACTTATAAAATCTATATTACATAAGCAAACAACAATGTCCTATTGAACAAAACTTTCGGAAACTTTTTTTAACTAGAATGTTTGCCGTGGATATTTCCATCTTCGGAGTCTTCCAGACAACATCCAAATTTTAAGCGTGTATATTATATTGAAAAATTAAGAACCTTCTTTATTCCCTGTGTCATGGTTTCCGGTGACCTTGAAAATAATAAATGTACGTTAAATAGTTATTATTACAGTCAACCCAATATATTCAAAGTGTATAAAGTCAAACCAGGATTAAAAACTATTTTTAGAAATAAGTATGAATACAAACAAAACAAAAATACATACATGATATAGTCTTTTTGTCCGAACTGTGCCACAGTTATCTCATTGCGGTACTCGTTTTCAAGTTAACTAAAAGCTTGCACCACTCGTTCTGTAATCTTTGGTATCGGAGGAACATTGTAATATTTGATCAACAAAAAAGTTTGATAGCTAATAATAGAATTATTTTCATGGGATGGAATTTACGTATCTCTATAAAGAGAATTGAGACATTTTTTCAACGTTCTCATAAATTTCGTTTTCATTTGATATATTAATTACAGCTTCAAAAAGCGCTCGGTTTCTTTATAAAGCTGTCAAAATAGGTTGTGGAAAACTAATTAGAATTTCGCTTATATAAAACTATCCAAGTACACCATATCAGTTTAATTAGGATAATTGACAATAGGTCTAGAATTCAAAATTGTTTAAATGTCTATGTAATGGGTGAAAAAGTCTTCATAAGCTACGTTATCTCTGCTAGCCTTGGTAAGAACATTTTTATAAATTATATATTAATCGTTATTTAATAATATATCTAAAATCTTGTAAAATTACACCATATAGAAAAGGTTTCAGAGTGAAAGGTAGATTTAAATGTCATGGCAAACTTCAATTTGAAAAATTAGTTAGCGTTTTATTCTGCCAAATCAGAGAAAACTACCAAGGTGCAGAGGTCACAATATATGCCAAAACAAATATCTCGACGTGCAAAAAGTCGATCAGAGGTTGGAGGGTAAGCGGCAACGTTCAAGATTTGAAGTTGCAGAGCCTTTGTAGATAAGTTGAAAAGAGCTATGTGGGTTTTGTAGTATATAGTTGATCAGGGATAGGAAATTGTCCCAGATCCACTCTAACATGAAGATAAAGACGTGTAATTTGAGTTCTAACAGCCATAAACGTGTAACACATTTTAGGATTTCAATATTATGCTCATTATGCAGTGCTGGAGTAATTCATAAGGGGGGTATCACGGTTAAAATAAACTTGTAACGTATTATTTAAAATGTTTATTATAGATCACGAGACCTATGTTTGGTGATAGTGATTAATAACTAATTCACTGGCATCGTGATTTTACAGAAATTTGATACAGCTTTGCTTTATGGCTTCTAGTTTCACATATGCTATATATGTCTATAAGCAAGCATCAGAAAATTTAAGTTGGACAGATTTTAGTAGGTTGTGTTTAAGAGCAAAGCGGTATTAGCAATCTTTCTTGTGTCTTTCTTTTCACTAAATAATTATGTTTAGGCATTCAAAAACACGTTTTAATGATAATTTGGTCCAGAACACTGAAAGCGAATCCACTCTAAGTGGCAAGCAATAAATCGAATAAGGATAAAAACTTTTTACATGAAGAGTGAAATATTGCTAAGGAAGAAGTAGTAGTAGTCAATTAGAAAATGTACGCAGTGTTGCTGTACAAGGTATATATATATATATATATATATATATATATATATATATATATATATATATATATATATATAATATTTCAGTATATAACGTATACATCACAGAAGTGAAGGTGTAAAACATCAATGTTGTTTAAAATTAAAATAAAGTTCAATATGGGTGTCATCTAAACCATTATCAAGATATGCGTTTTGAATCATTTAGAATGTTTGTACTTACATGATTGATACGTTGTGTCTAAACCCGAGATACTCGTATCATCTACCATCATTTGCTGTGAAACCATCTCAGAATGGAAGGCAACACCAATCAAGTCTAAGTGAAAACGAAGGCTTCATTAATTAACCTCCATCATTAACAACGCGGAGACGGCAGTGGCACAAACACGATAGACACCAAGCACTTAATGTTCTGAAATTATCCAAAATCATCTTAAATGCTTGCTTAGCGTGATGTTATTACAATAAATAGACACTCAAACAAGGTTCTGAAATTCTCCAAAATCATCTTAATTGCTTGCTTAGCGTGATGTTATTACAATAAATAGACACTCAAACAAGGTTCTGAAATTCTCCAAAATCATCTTAAATGCTTGGTTAGCGTGATCTTATTACAATAAATAAACACTCAAACCAGCTGAGAATGGAAATTTTAGTAAATAGGTATACTTTGACACAAAATAATTCAATTTACGTGAAATTTTCAGGTATCGTCATTGATCTCGTTTAATTTCCAGAGCCTAACGAGACATTGAATGTTATTTAGGAGTAGGAAATTGTGTGCATAAAAATAATAACCGTTCTTTTGAATTCTTTTTCAACTGTAAAAGTGACTATGCTTGTTTACATAATGTATTTTCGTCCTTTAGTATTCTTTTTGTTTCTTGAATACAAGGAGAAGCCGATCCCATTTTAAGCCTTATTCTGCCTGCCCTCATGGGCCACTAGCCTCTGCTAGGATCTTATTAAAAAATACGAAGTCTCTGCAGGTCAAGGTCAGTGGTACTGATATGGTCACAGACAAATGTATTCCATGGAAAATTACATAATATTATGTAGAATTCATTGAGAAAATCGTAATATTTCAAGTTCATTAGCCTATATGAAAAGTAAGATAAGGGTAAAACTGTTTGTTTTCAGAAATTGTAGTTATAACCTTATTTTGTGAAACCCATTTTCCTGAATGGATTGCGGCATTTTTTGTAAAGATTAACATTTTAAAATCCTTAAATTGATTACCATGTACGGTTATTAATATGTTTAGACAACTGGTTGTTAAAATCTTGGCATAAATAATTTAGACTCTATAATGGGGTATTTATGAGCATAAACACCACTATTGTTGTAGGTAAATAGAGAATGTATTATACTACCTCTCAAGTAGCTCTGCCCCTGTGCCCTACAAAACCCCTACAAAACGTCAAAGCCAAGTTGCTTGAGAACATTATTGTTTGAGAATTCACTCCAAAGTAATCAGCGCCACTCATGGTTATCTCAGAGTACGGGAAGCTGTTGTACGTAGCTAGACAACGTTTGCCGTGTATTAGTGTAGGGCTCATGGTGTGAAAGGCAAAGGCGGTGAGGGGGGAGTATAATGGTGGAACCTCATCTGTCATCCTTTATGAAACACAGTGTGATATTTTACCTCGAACCTGAAACTGTAACGTTAGAACCCTGTTTTTACTCGACATCCACTCTCAGAAATTATTTCACTCTGACACATAGCTAGTACTTACTCTAAAAATTGTGGTAAAACCGTCATTTACACCTAACAAAGTCCTCTCCTTTGTCTTTGCACTGTAAAATATTAAAGTCAGATAGATGATTATGTAACTTAGATACGTGCAACTCATCAAATATGAAATCAGTATCGATTTTGATTGGCCAACTAGTCAAAAGCCAAATAAGGGGTTTTATAAACACCGATACTATCTTTAGTATTAAAAATTAAAATATAAGGTTTTTCAGTTCATAGTCGCCATTACATTTCAGTGTATTGTTTAAGGAATAATACTGTATTTAACACTAAGTTAATTAATACCAATCTAGGTCTGGTATAGACCTGCGCCAGATTAACGCCTTCACAGAATCTACATACTGTCAATAACGTGTCTCTGAAATCAAAGTATGATATAATAGTAGTCATTAAAAACCGTACACTTGAGTGAGTATAATCGTCGGAAACTTTTGTGCGTGTTATATATTAAGAAAAGACCGTCCATTATCATAATTTCACCCAATTAAATGAGCTATTCTTATTTGTCATGATTAATATTTTAAGTTAATAAACCTGATGAATACTGACTGACGTGCATTGTTTAAAATGTCACTTCTGCATATCTTTATACTAAAGAAAATTTGTTTTCTGTTCGATTTTTTAGATTGATTTTTAGCATAAAAACTATAATTTTTGTTTTTTTACAGGTAAACGTGTGTGCTTCAGGTGGTACGTACTGCATTGTCCTTTTCTCTATTATATCCTTCTGTATAATACAAAAATGTTATTAATCGCATCTGTGTCAGTTTAGCAAAATCTAGCGTCTTCCCAAAAATAAGTTCAAAGTTTTTCTAGTAGGTATCCGATAAAGTTTAAGAAATAATTTTTATATTAACATTTATGTAAAAGACTTGCAGATAACACTCATGAGACCTAAGTTCATAACTCCCTAATTATAATTGCCTAATTGACTTGCAAATTAATGATGACAATTTCTTTCTCCTCCCTTCTTTATCAATGTGCATTTGATATATCTAAAATATTTAACTAAAAATGCTGGAGGAGCTGAAATCTAAAAGTGGAGCTTGAGTTAGTCCTTGGCTGTTCGCCAACATCAAGTTCCCCGCTCCTTCATTAAGGAGGATGTGGGTCTTTTATCAAAACTTGGATTGATACCAGATACCTTATTGAAAGAATTTTCTGATGCCAATTTATCTATTATTTTCGAATGCTATGATTATCTCTGAAATAATAAAATATTAATGTTGGAAAAAAGTAGTTTTAGTCGTATTTATAATAAACTCAGTATCAATAATACATTTAACTGAATATGTATATTCCTCTCAATACTTGTAAGTGGCGGAGATCAATTTTCAGTAGGACGTCAGACAGAACGTGCATTACTCTCGACTCTCGGCTCGCCAGACCGACGCGTCGCGACGCCGATGTGACCGAGTAAAGGCGACGAAACCTTGTTGATCATTAATAACCTATACCATTAACTACGTGCTGACGGCACAAGAACAATTGACAGCAGTGGAAGGGTTAAAAGCCCTTCCTAGAGTGCTTTGAACAAATGATGGTCTCTTCTGGAATTCTTATTCTTGTGAAATAAATGTAACAACTTTTGGAAGATTTATTTTGCAGGTAAATAAAGTTTAATCTGTAATGTGCTTTTATTTTACTCATAATTAATCTTCTTTTACTACCGTTTAACTATTTAACATAAGATATATTTTTTTAAAAACCCGCTCTTTTTGTTCGTTAAAGGCCAAAAGTTATCCCTAAGAATTTTCAAAACCTTTCTATTAAGTTTTTCGAAGCCTATTACTCGAAGAGGCTGAACATTTATCATTTATGTCTGTCTGTCTGTTTGCACGATATCTGAGAACAAACTAACATACAAATTTGAAATTTTGCATGAAGGAATATTTCCCCATATAAGCAACTTCAATAGCGGTGCACGTCACTCCATAGAATTTGGCTGAGCGTATCGAATATTTTTACATTGGTCTTACGAGTAACTATGATGGCAACGAGAAAACCGTGGATCAAATACATTTTGTAAACAAACTGAGTACAATCATATAATATTTTTATTATATTTTCTCTCTCATGTTATTGTTTCGCTCATATCACATTTTAAAAACTTGAATATAATCTATGCTAAAGTTACGTAAAAGAGTATTCATTAATTCATTAGCTTCTTCTGATAAGCTAGAATTCTCCAACCCATTACAAATCTTTCCGTGCAAAATACATACATTTTTAATAAGAATTAGTCTGTACGCCCAGTATAATTCCTACATAGCATTTCTAAAGACGTTTGATAGCTCCAGATTGATTCGAAGATGTTCAGATTAGGCTTTATAAATAATCAGAACAATACGTACAAAATGGCGTATGATAAAATGAATCGAGTATCGGTGTTATAAATAATCAGATACATAAGCGATAATGAAACGCGAATTGAGAATCTGCTTTATAACCATCAGAATTTATAACGAAATGGAACTCAAATCGTGACTCGGCTTTATAATTCATTAGAACGAAACGTACACAACTGTGGCTTCAAACATGAATCGAGAATCGGTTTTATAAATAATAGAACGATACGTACCAAAATAAAATACGAATCGTGTCAGCTTTATAAATCATCAGAACGATACTTAAAAAATGGAGTATAGTAAAATGAATCGAGAATCCGTGTTATAAATAATCAGATACATACGCGAACATGAAACGCGAATTGAGAGTCAGCTTTATAAATCATCAGAACGACACATACCGAAATGAAACTCAAATCGTGACTCAGCTTTATAATTCATCAGAATGAAACGTATACAACTTTGGTTTTAAACATGAATCGAGAATCGATTTTATAAATAATAGAGCTATACGTACCAAAATAAAATGCGAATCGAGTCAGCTTTATAAATCATCAGAACGATACTAAAAAAATGGAGTATAGTAAAATGGATCGAGAATCCGTGTTATAAATAATCAGATACACACGCGAACATGAAACGCGAATTGAGAGTCAGCTTTATAAATCATCAGAACGACACATACCGAAATGAAACGCAAATCGTGAGTCGGCTTTATAATTCATCAGAATGAAACGTACACAACTGTGGTTTCAAACGAGAATAGAGAATCGGTTGTATAAATAATAGAACGATACATACCAAAATGAAACGCGAATCATCACTCGGTTTTATAAATAATCAGAACAATTTATACTAAATTGAATGGCGAATCGAGAGTCAGTTTATAAATTATCAGAATGACGTACAACAATGTGGTCTTGAAACTTGAATCTAGAACCAGTGTTATAAATAATCAGAATGGTCCATACACTACAGTTTCAGTTATAAAATACCGATAGCATTGTATTACTAAAACTAAAATAGTACTTTGTACATTATGTACTTTGCATAGTAATAACTTGTTTTATTTTTAATGCAGACTGTAACAGCAATTAATCTACGACTAAATGTTTAACTTAGTTTTACATAACCAATAGAATCGCCCATCTTAACAAAACATTCTAGAGTGAATATAAGTTTATATTTCACTGTGATGTTGTAAAGCCTGAGGAAGAGTCCTATTAAAACATTACCACTAACTGTCTCAGCGGAAACTGGGAAAGCCGAAACGGTTTTATTCCCAAACGCATTTCATTAATTCATTCAAAACTCCAATAGCCGTTGAAAATATCCTAAAATGTAGAAACATATCAAAACCGTTACAATAGTTCGGAGTACGCGTTAAACCGCTGATGAGATAGCAACAGATTATCAAAACGCTGGCAGCCTGCAATAGAGTGCATATTGATCTGTTTTGTTACATTGCTAAACAGATGATTGGTTAAACTGCAGCCAACGACGTTACAACTTATCAACTCATCTGTATAAGCAGACTTGTTTTATTGGCAGTTTTGCTTTAACATCTGTTGAAAGTTGGCTGAAGGTGTCAAGGCCGAAATATTTTGTGTTTAAAATGTTAGATGTTTCCATGTGATATCTATTTTATAGTAACGTAGTGACTCTTTTCAACCATCTACCAAATGTATATATTGAATATTCGACACAAGACATTCACACTCATTCTATCACTATTCATGTTTTATTAGGCAATAGTAAATAAATGGTAGATCTTACAGTTATAGAATATATGTGGACAAGAAAAACACACAGATGAACACAATTATGTGTATGTATAACTTTGTGCTAGGCGAGTAAAAAGTAGCCATTCATCGAAAATAAGCATTGGCGTTAATATCTGTAGTTTTGTGTTTTAAGCACTGCAGAAATTCTTTAATCACAATTCCATACGGAAAGTTAAGTAACTTTCTGTATACTATATAAAATAAAAATTCTACTTACATGAAATTCGACAGTAACTTTTTTTAGATAAATTGTAACGATAATAACTTTGTTATCAATCGAGAATACGTTTTAGATAAAGTACAATTTTACTTTTATGAAAGTCGATCGTACTTTCTACTAATTCCTTAGGTACACCACGTTAGATTTTTTATCAAATTGTCTTTATTGCCCATAAATATTAGTAAACATCAATGAATTAGCCAAATAAATGTTTTCCAAAGACCGCTTTTGTTACACAGAAAATAAGGCAGGTCTTTCAATTAAAGAATTAATTCGATCCCTCACAAAGTTTAGATAAAAAGTGGGTTCCATAAATTCTGTTAATGAAAAGCTACGAATTAACGCCCCAAAGAATTGTACCCAATTGAACTGCGCGAAGTGTTTGTCAGCGTATATCCTCTGAGAGCGATAAAATCCTCTTGTTTACTGTACATTAGCAGGGATATTCCTGTTTTACATTACATCAGAAGAAATACCGACCCCAATATATTTTATAGTATAAAACCATTTGTTTCAATTCAATACTAATAAGATTATCCATACCGAAGAAGATTTTTATCAATTTTGCAATCTTTAATGTATTTCTAGGTATGTATAGTGTAATGTATAGCTAATTGTACATAAAAACTCTTTTACTTGTTAAAAACACTTACAATTAACTCGTAATAAATAAATAATTTCGTATTTTATAATTTTTACTCATGATCGATTACATTACCTACTTTATTTCATTACTTTCTAACGGTAAACAGCTGGATAAATTGGATTTAAAATTACGAAGATTAAATTTCAGTAGTAACTAAGTAAAAAAAGAATAAATTAATAAAATTGGAAACAATAATAAAAATAATCAACAGCCAACAGTATATGTATATAATGACGGATTAATAACGTAATATTAAATAACAACAAAATGAACCAATGCATGGACAAAGTAGCATCAACCAAGAAAATGACAGGAACGATAATTTATGCAGTGTAAATATAAATATAACAAGAAAAATGCCATCCCTAAAATATATTATATGTAAATATAATATATGAAATGTAATTTCATAAATAAGTCAACCGGAGGATACGTCGACTGTAGTAAAAAGGGCATGAATTTTACCCAATAAGAACAAGGTTAAACCTAAAACTTTTTATAATTTTATTAAACTATTCGGAAGTTCACGAGCTCGATCAGGCCATGCTGACATTTTGGTTGACATGGATGAAGATCATAATAACTATCGTGTTCGTTTCCTGTGGTCTTACGGTAAGTATGCCCTATTCTGGGACAGATCATCCTAATGAATCGGTTATGTAGTTTATTTACATGCTCTATTTAGTAAGGTGATAATAATAACTGACACATATAATCAAGGATTAGTTGCACTAAAGACTTATGTAAGGGTAAAGGCTAAAACTAGAAGTCTCTCTTACATCAAATAATAAACTACAATAAAGAGTTGGCTCTTGCTAAAACATGACTGTTTCAATAGAGAAGTCGTAATCATTCTTTGCTCTCTGACTCTGTCAAACCTCTAGAGGGCGGAGTTATTAATATAGTAGTTGTGTGGGATTTTTACGACAACAGCAACCAAGATTTGGAACAGTAATCAGCATCGACAAATATTGTGATGTTGGAGCGTTAAATGTTCTCACAATCCTCAACCGAGAAGATAATCTCAAGGTTTTAATATTATCAGCAAACATGAACATTTGGAATGTATTATTCCACTTACATTATTCATAAATATATTGAAAATGAATGGTCTCAAATTGTTAATCTTTGAGACACTTAACAATACTCTGAAAGATACTAAAACAGAACCGTAACCTTTGACAATAACAGATGTACCCTTTCAAAAAACTGAATTAAGCATTTGAATAGAGAACATCTCACACTATAATGCCATAACATAATAGTCAATAAGCAGTGGTCGACATTGTCGAACATCTTGGAGAAATATTAATAAAGGACATCAATTTGACCAGATTTCGTTAATGTAAACATGCCATACTCCTGAAACTTAAATAAATTAGTGATTGTAGAACAAGAACGAAGAAATTCTTGTTTTTCAGAGGAGATACGCTTATGGTCAAAATAGTAGTCGGTCAAAGTTTCTCATTGAATTCGATCCAGTTTTAAGATATCATTCACAAAACCTTGAAGGTTAAACAGGTGTAAAAACTGTGGTAAGGTGATGTGCTAAGATAAGTAAGCAGAGCTTTATAATATGATCCATTCCATCTAATTGGGGTTGAGAGGTTCGAGTGCAGCCTCGATTGTACATCAAATTTGAACATCATAGGTCAGATGTAACAATCATAGATAGTGATGTCTCCCAACTGAAATCACTAGCTGAGGTAGTTCGTTACATTGTAAAAAGTCATCAGAAAATGTTTCACTCTTTTCCCGAGCACATACACTCTGAAATAAATGCTCAGTTTATGTGCAAATTATTGCGTTACGCTTCATGCAGTCAATATGGGACCTTAAGGATCTAGTATTAGATAGTATGCTGCCTTCAAATTTAGTTGCATGGTCACTGCAACATTGAGCAACTAGATATTACATTGTTTTCTAACGATATTTGTGTACATCAGCTAGGTTAGCATTGGTTTTCAATCGCTTGTAAGCAATCTTCTTATTCACAAGTAGCCGTTTCAATTCAGTAGAGAACAGTTTAGGAACATTGAGTGGATGGTCTTTCTTCTTAAACTTATGATGTTTAGTAACAGAATGTAGAAATTCAAAGAACTCAATTTTGATGTTTCATAGTTGAAGATGTGAGTACATAGAAATTTAAATTTTGCAATTAAATAAAGAAACTATATTAAATTTATGAAAGTGAAGCATGCATATTACATTCATGGAGCAAGTTTTCTATGAAAATCGGAGCTACATAGACAGCGCTGGGTGGTATCTGTATATTGCAACAAGTAAGTCCTCAACTGCAAGTCTTTCCTTGGACAAAGAATGGAAGAGAAGACTAATAATTCTGGATATATTCCACTCTAGGCCGGAACTGAGTTGAACTTACTCAAAATGTGAGTTGCGGACAATTTGAGCAAGTAGTGAGACAATTTCGCTGCATGTTGAACGTTTCGAACAGTTTAGTCATTCTTCGGTAATTTTAAATCGACAATCAATAACATATTATCAAAGGAAACGGCTTAGAAATAGTTTTATGAACAGTATCACATAAATCTGAGTAGCAAATAGCAGGCTGGCAAGTAAGGGAATAAAACTAAAGATAATATAAAGTATGCAAAAGCACACATTCAGTAGTACAGGAAGGTACAGTTAAAGCACAACATGGAATAGTGTCTCGTACAGCATCAAGAGCACACTACCACTTGATTTATGGCTGGTTGCTGAGGATCTATTGCTTCGGAATATATAAAAGCCATTTAGTCGACTAGTTCATAATATCAGACTTGTGTCAACAAAGGCTTTAAAAGCGTATAAAGATTGTATGACTGTATTTTATTCTTCTTGCTTCTTCCTTAAGATCAGGTTTATGTTATTGTTCCTGATGTACATATTCATGCTGACTAGATAGTTACCACAAGTGTGAATGGTGAGTCCAGCTCTTTTTGCTTATTGCTGAGTCTGACATTTAACGTTCTTACAGACTTGAGAGACTTGTTACAGATCTCAAGATATGCAACAAAGTCGGCGACAAAGAACATCGAAACCAAATCTTCGAATCGTTTCGACATTCGATACACCTAGACTTCAAAACCGGGTGTAATCTAGATGAAGATATGTTCTCATTGTCTCATCAGGTGCACTCCATTAAAGGCACTTAAATGCACATCAAGTTACATCATGTACAAAAACAACGATACAATTACATCTACCTTTCCAAATGTTACTGTGTACTTTCAATTCAGAAATTAAAATTAATGTCAAAATATTTTTACATTATAAACATTTTATGCCATTTTGGTGAGAGAAGGTTATTATACGAGAATTATATATAAAGTGTTTTATTGAAAATAAGTATCGTTAAAGGAAGTACATGTGAAAGCAGTACACTCTGAGCATGTGAGAATGCGTCAGGACAGACCAAACAAACCCAGTACAGTAGTCACGTCGAGGACTGTAGTTCTAACAACTTACACTGTTAAGTCAACAGCGGTCATACATAGTTTCTCCGCGCATGCATTAAATCCGCTGGGGGTTTGGGGTTCTTCACACTAGCAGTACATGTTTACGAAATAAATCAGAAATATCAATTCTCTAAAACGGGAATTTGCGTTTTATTACGCATTCAAGTATAAATAATAAATTACAAGGATTGCTGATAATTATATTTTTTATTTCCCAAACATTTGCTACTGAATTTTCACTTTAACACTCTATCAATTGGTAAGTATTCTCATATATTGATGGAAAAAGATGTATAAAGAACAAAATAAAAATAAATCAGCTTCCAGCTTGGTAGTATCTAATAAATATGCCTTTAGAAATGAAAGGTTTCCTTTTAAAACATCAGATTTGTACTCGAAGCAATCAGTATTAAGGTTTGTTTTACCAAGAAGATGATATGTGGAGTCCATAGGGATAACCCATAAGTATAAACTTAATTACCTAAGACCCCATAGATAGTTTGTAGTAGAAAATTGCTCAGAAAGCAAATCTAATTTAGAATGTTAAATTGACAAGGCATATGTTATGACTAAGTATAATTGATTTCGACTGCGATACCCATTTTCAGAACGCTTTATCAGGATATTGGTTATAAGCCTGCAGTACGAGGGGCAGCGGTTTGTGAAGGTCTGTCATTTCCTGTCCGAGGGTTGGAGGGGGGGAGACGACATGGTGATGGTCATTAACGCCGGTAACCGAACTAATATGTACGTTAATTACGTGGAAGATAAATGTGGAGATGTGCCGTTCCCAGTTTGGCATATTTGTAAAGGCAGACTGTATGTTCATGCGTTCTCGGAATATAACTGAACCAGAACACGTTTACGTATCATAATTATTTAACGATCGGTATCATTTAATTCCTCGTTTTTCCTTTACTCGTCCACTATTGTTTATTCCATTGAATAATTTTCAAAAATACATTTAAAAACAAGCGTGATCAATTTATGTTTTCAGCAACATAAAAACGAAATCCGACCACTTGTGATGGTGGATGAAGCCATTATAGAAGAGAAGAATACACCAAGTTTCTTGAGATGCACCTTGATGCATTACATAGATAGTGTACAACCAAAGGTTGCTTCAGGTACTTATGTCTTATGCCATTTGGAAAAATGTTGTTCCTTTGATATTTTGAAGACAGTCTACTTTGGCCTAATACATCCTTATTTAGCTTATGGTCTGAGATTGTGGGGTGGCTGCTATAAATATAAATGTAATAAGAGTATTAAAACGCAAAAGAAAGCTGTCAAAATCATTTACAAACTAAACCTAAGAGAGTCGTGTAAAATAGCCTTCGGGGATTGTTGACTTTGCCTAGCCTCTATAATCTCGAGGTCGTGCTATACTGCCGATTCAAGTGTGTCTCACTTTGGAGTAGCGACGTACACCAATACGGAACTAGAAGCCGGGACAACTTTCGCATGACACAGCACAGAACTATTTCTTTTGCATATTTACAATCTCAAGTTGGTGTAAGGCTAATCAATAAGCTTCCTGGAGAGATCAGACGCGTCAAAGACGACAAACAATTTAAATCTCGTAAAACCACTACTGGTGTCAAGAGCATTTACTCAGTTGACGAATTTACGATGCCGCTGGAATAATCTTCAGTAACAATAAAAAATGTTATTTTTCTGGCTCCCCTTCTGATATGTATCGAAAGTCGGCCACAGTCGAGGAACCGACGACATGCCAAAATGTTCTTTTACATTGATACTTATTTATTTATTTGAAATTAGATTTTATCAGTTATTAGTTTTAGGCCTTTTATTTTTTAACTGACGCTTGCAATACAATCATTGTAAATTGTTTCCTACAATAAAGAATATTATTATTACTCCAGCCTGAGAATTGTCAATTATGTATTTGTTTTGTATTTAGCTCCATAGAAAACTTCAAATTCTACACTTAATTCCGTACCTATTTTTACTATCTTTTTTATATACTTCTTCTGTAAGAACGCTTTATAAAATACCCTCAGTGTCCATGTATTTTTTCACAACCAATCCTTTATTTTGTATGCACTTCAATGACAAGCACTATAATTCCTACGTCTATTAGGTTTCTCTTTGATTCATTTTCTGTTAAGAATTTACCAATGAACGTTTTAAAATGACGATCAGATTCAATAATTTTATCAACTGGCTTTGGTAACCAGGAACTACAGTTATTTACCAGGTGTTTCCACATTGTAAGAAGAAGTGAATTGAAGTAAAGAGTATGTGTAATGATGACACAACTCCTCAACTAGGTATATCTCAGGGCGCTGTGTTCTGCCCTATTTACTTTCTGTTGCACATAAATAATATTTGTAGTATAGAAGTTCACAGCAGCAAGGTTATATGGTTTGTTGTTGACACGGTATTACTATGCAATGCTCGAACATAGGAACGCCTTTTTTTGTAAGTGAACACAATGCCTTTACGAGTACAATACGTCAGCTAGACAATGGAGAGTTAACACGAAGTGAAAGAATAGGAACAAGACAAGTAACGGTGCTACTATGCTCTCTGCAACAGTTCAATATGTTTTAATTTATTGGTGTTTATATTTATAACCGCTTCCTGCAATTTATTTGATAGAATCCGATATATAGTGTATTAAAAATGTCATGACGAAAATTAAATTAATTTTTGCCGTACTTTGGCAAGATAATTAAAAATATCCAATTTCTTGCAAATAAGTAACTGCAATTTCACATGTTAATGATACAATTTATATTTCTTATTATTATGATAAATCCAATCGTTAAGTAGTTTTACTGAGTTTGACAAGGCTTTAATATTTATATGATTAAAAATTTAATAATGTCTTAATATATCATGATTTGACATGATAAACTGATGCGTTATCATAAAAATAAAAGTTGTCAAGTAGTATATATCGGTATGATTCAACAAATACGGAAAATAGCATTATAGTTTTATTGGATGGTTTTGAGGAAGAAAATTTTCAAATGTGTTATTTTAAAATTCTTTTACCAGAGTTTATCAATACGTAAATGAAAAATCCATACGATACATTAATAATCAATTAACATTTAAGTTAGACGTACGAAATCAAATTTACTGAATATAATCACCACGATTACTTTTTATAAACAACCTTTTTCATCATAAAAATACTAATTTAGAAATGTATATTTATTTAATTTACTGGATCTCTTACAACACACTTACGCCTACAGATTATCTGGATTGTGCTGTTGTAGGGAGGAAGGGGTAGATGTACAGTCAGGTAACGCCACAACAGAACAGTTGTACGTCAAGTCATGATAATCAGATTAGGGATAACATGTATTTGTACTCCCCTGAGAGTGAGTCAGTGATTCTCAAGATGTTCTTCTTGTTTGCAGTTTTATACATTATTTTTGTATAATCTACGAATCGAAAATCATCCTTACAAAAAATCTTTACAAAAATGCACAAAATTGTTCTATCTGAAGTTTGAATAATTTATGTATTTAAATGGTAAAGATAAACGTTTTATTTTAACTTTTTACACTCTTTATTTATTAACGTTGTTTTAAACATTTAGAAACTTAGATCGCAGCCATTAAAACAGAGAATACAGAATTTACGAGCTTCTAGTCTAATATATACTGACTCAATTTCTTTTGAAGTCAGTTATATCGTTCTTTCGTTGCCTGTAAACCTTTTGGTGGTTAAACATTTGCGTACGGATATATTTAATTCAGTAATTGGTTTGTATTAGGTCTATATGTTTTAATCGTAACAGAAGAATTCTTATCGATATGTAAGTTAATTGTTATACATTTAATTTAATAGTTTTATGAAATATCTCAAACATACGGAATTTTGAAGTAAGCCAGTCGACTAATATTCTTTTTTCAATTTGAATATTTTGTTTCCAAGTATTTTCCAAGTGATCCCAGCGTTTACGTACACTAATAAATAATATATTGATATTTTATGTGCGGTTTGTGACAAACGACTGTTTAAGAGGTACACCCAGCTGTCGAAGAGGGAAGAATGTCAGGAAGAATACACAAAGTACAACAGTTGGGACCTGTGAAAGTAAGGGCACAACAGTGGCGCGGTTCAGCGGCAGAAGCGTGGACTGTGAGGGGAGATGACAAATGCGAGTCGGATTACAAGATCTGGGTTTTGTGACGTCAGCATAACCCGGATGTTGAAATATGGCGGACACACTTCCGGCAAACCGGTGTGGGAGATTGGTCCGTTTTTGTCACAGATTGTATGTGAGGTGTTTAATATATGTTGTTCACAAAAAGTACAACGGTCGTAAATTGGTGAAACCTTTCAATTAAGTTTTTCTGCAAAAGCAAATAGATAGACAAGTATGAACCCATATGTATAGAACCTGCCAATCTCTTGTTAAATTATACCAAAATTTACAATTATTACAATTTAAAATTTTAAACCATGAATAAACCATGAAATGGTCAAACATAGAATACAACCTATTCACTCTAAAAGATTTGAATGCGATTTCAAGAGATTCAAAATAATTTATACAAAACATGTCACTCTATACCAATACGATTTATATAAAAACTGTCATTACATTTTACTAAAATACATTTCATATAACAAAATACATTATATATACATTTTTAATAACATAAAATATTTTTTAATTTTATTCAAAAATACTATTTATTTATACTATATTATACCAAAAGATACTACACACATCTGTCTGCCTTACGTACAAACTTACTCTCTGATATTTTTTATTTATGTATTGTTATTTGTTGTTCATTTCTATGTAACAACTAACTGTACTCTAAACTTCACGCAAGGAAACGCTACGGTTTGATTTTGTGATATATTTCTCTGGTGTATAACTTATATCTGATATACTCTCTGATATACAACACTTATGAATATTTGTTATTTTTCATTTCTTATGTACAACTAACTGAACTCTCGTGTATATAACTGTACTCTAAACTTCACGCAAGGAAACGCTACGGTTTGATTTGGTGGTATATTTCTCTGGTGTATAACTTATATTGATTACTCTCTGATATAGAACTCTATTCTCTGTTATACAACTGAACTCTCGTGTATATAACTGTACTCTAAACTTCACGCAAGGAAACGCTACGGTTTGATTTTGTGGTATATTTCTCTGGTGTATAACTTATATTGATTACTCTCTGATATAGAACTCTATTCTCTGTTATACAACTGTACTCTCGTAAATAGTACGTACTTGTATTCTCTGCACATAAGGAAGCGATCTCCAAACACAGAGCTTTTTATGCTGGGGGACATTGATTTTTTGAAGCTCAAATTAAGGATCATATGATACAAATACGTGTCACACGATTGGGCTCTTTTTGTTTCGATGCTATATAAACATATGTAAGTCTTATTACATTTTAAGATATTTTTATTATAAAATAATGAACGGACATAAAATTACGAGTTCTAAAAAGTTTGATTAAACTTATTTTTAAGTTTAGCTTATTCTAAAGAATAATCTAAAGACGTCGTAGCGATTCTTGCTACAAATGACTGTACTTGTTCTAATATAAATTATAAAGAGCCGGAATTGTGGGCGTAGGCCAAAACCGCTCTAATGTTGTGTAGTTAAATTGCATCAAACGCCGCATGCTGCAAGTACGGTATAGCTCGTTTAGCTGTAATAACGGTTAATCATTATTAATGAATTTATAATCAATGTTTTATGTGTAGACTATACATTTTTTAGGCCGAACTTTTAATATCGTTGTAGTTTAAAATGTCTGAATTTAATTTTATTATTATTCATTCAAATTACACATTTTAGCTAATCACACTTTTAGAAAACTCAATATAAAACCCCTCATTACATAAACAATCGCATTACACATTTCATTAACACTATTTAAGAACAACCGATTTTGAGTTATTTTATATTTCCGTATTCTGTTTCGTGAAAGCATTATTTTATATTATATATTTTTTTATTAGTGTGCCTTTAACTCTTAATGCAGATGTCAAAATGTAGTTAGAATTTGGTATATATTCCATGTGTATAATGTTTGAAAGTATTCTCATATTTACATAAATCATGTTTTCCTACTCTTATTTTGGAACCCAATTCAACCCAACCAACGCAATCTTTGACTTTAACGTTTTTCATAAATGAGTATAAAAATCAAATTAATCTTATTTAAAAGAATAGCTTAATCATTAAGTCATTATGTGGTACTGTACAAATAAACAAAGTTAAAATAAATATACAGAGTTTTAAAAGTTATTGTACGAAATTCTAAGACATTTACTGAATAAAAACTTTTGACACCACATCACTATATGTCTAAATAAAAAGGCATTATCTGTTTTGACTATTTTAAATGTTATATTGTCATATTCAAATTAAATCAACTATGAAATTAAGCAATTCACTTGCACCAAACTACTGTTTATGAATTATTATTGTAAACTGCAGAATGCTCTAATAAACTTCTACCCTATTGTAGTCTAAATCAAACTATCCGGAGAAATATCAGTGATAGAATTAATAACATGTTTTATTCGATATCCGATAGTTACAGCAATTGTGATTGGTGTTGGAAATGTTAATGTCCATTATTTTAACTTTTTGACAATCAGTTTTGAAAGATCTGGAGATGATTTAAGGATAAACATTCACTGTACATTTTGAACGATTGCGCAACAGTTCTGACAAGTCCGTGCAGATGTCGTTGACAGCGGCAGACTTGTAACAAGTTGCAACTTGTCGACTTATTGAGGCGGCTCTCTCGTTTATCAATGCCGTGAGACTGCTAGATATGGAAATTTAAATATGTTCCTAGTCGTATTGCAATTTCCAACTTCTTGTTAGAATTCGGCGTAAGATTAAGCTTTAATATGAAATGAGTGATTAACATTAAGTGTACATAATAGTCTATTTGAATTGTAAAATATAACAACCCAGTTCTTCGTGGAATCGATGGAGAGATTGTTCCTGAATAATCAAATTTTGGGAGAACCGAATTGAGGGAATAGCGATGGATTACAAATACCGAATCGTAATTTTTTACAAGTCATATACTTGACACTCCTAAAATTTTCGAAGTAGATTTGTAAACAGAAACTTACCAACGCATCATACCTCTCTATAAAATCATTGATGCTTTAGCAGATCAGCTTACAGGCGGAGGGGAGGGGGAGAAAAGGGGTGCAGAAGCATCACTGAGTTGACTCATGGCTGCTGGCCAGCTGACAGCTTTTCCTTCACTCGAATTAGCGGACGTTGTCAGCTCCTGATCAAATCCTGGACCGCGGCCAAGAGAACGCGCTCTAGAGGGACATTCTTCAAATTTCAAACTAGTCGTTACATAAAGCGTATATACAAATTTATTCTCAAGGGGTATGCTTGAGATTTCTTATTTACAACTTCTTCTACGGTTAACCATGATTTAGGTGAGTCAATCGTTACATCTTTATTAATTCTTAATTTTTGATTCTTAATCTTATGCATTGGGATTTTGGCACCTTATGAAGATAGTTGATTCTAATGTTCAAAATGTGTTGTTTTATTTTTGTTATATTAATGATGTCAAATGTCTGGAAACCTCTTATACAAATGACGCATAAATCAAAAATTGTCAACTTAGCTGTTAATTAATTTTAAATCATTGTAATCAGATGAGATTGTCTTAGCCCAGAATTAAATGTATTGGAACTGTAATGTTTCTTATACAGTTCTTTTGACAAATCTTCATACAATATTACAGGCTTCATGGTTTCCATTCCAAGGTGGTATAAAATGTGTGGACATGAAAGTGAATTGAGAATGTTAAAATATTAACATTATGTAAAGTGTTTCCAATAATTATTTCTATAAATTATACAATTCGTCGTCTGCAAAAAAGAAATCTTAGATTTTAGTGATATAATGCAGTCAGCGTTGTTTTCAATAAAACGAAATAGCATACTTTTTGTTTATAGATTTCAACAATGTCGACTCAATCGGGTTTTGAACAGTTACAAACGTTGTGTAGAGACAAGAATAATCTACAAAATAAATTAAGTAAGCTGTTCTTTAGCAGGAAAATGTTAGAAGAAGAGGCATTTCATGGAAATACCTTTATCAAGCCCTTTTCTTAAACAAGTCGTCTAATCTCGAATATCAGTTGCCCTGAGTGACGACCTCACAGAAATACCCGATTAAAAGCCTCAAAATATTTATTAACAAAATCTTTGGTATGAGGTACTCAATACAAATTGCAACAAATAACGGACATTGCTTCCAATTGTCTCACAACAATTTGGAGAAAGGCAACCAAACCAAAATAGACTAGGATATTTCCAAAGAGTTGAGACTTTGCACTATTTATTTTATTTATAACTACATCGCTTAGCAATGTCAAATATTCTACAATCTATCAAAACCATTTGATTTCAGGTATCTAGGTTGATACTTGCATATACTTTCACTAAATTACTATTACAGTATGCACCAAATTGAATTGAATATGGCATCTGAAGTTTTGCAGGGAGGCAGAACTGTCTCAAGAACAGAAGATTGTTCCTTGTTCGTGAAATACGTCAGGCTTTACAATCAGTGCGGAGTTTGTTCTCGTTGTTATGCAGATCACGCGGGATCGAGATGGAGCGCGCTTTGCGGCGAAAGTCGGAACTAACTCTCTACCAGTTACGTGGTATCATTGGGGCATTTTATTGAAAGTCCTGCTATCGTTATTTTTTTATGTTTATACCGGAATTCTATGGGGCTGTAAAATAACAGTGGAATTCAGCATTGTAGCTACAGAAAATGTCCACATGATATGTAGTCGCAGCTGTTTACTTTGTTACAGGAAATATGTTGCTTCACTCTTCTTGATTTGATATTTAGTGTTGTTTGCGATTTTCAGAGCTGCGTTGTAGCCAAAATCTTAAACTCAAATTGAGCTGATTCTGGAAAATTGGTTTTCGAATCTAACGAAAGAGTTTTACCAAAATTTTGAAAAAGAGTTATATAATAGATTTATAACACTATACAATTCAGGAAAAATTGTCTTTAATTAGAAATTTGTAATATTTGATCATTATCTTATGGATAACCGC
This sequence comes from Homalodisca vitripennis, assembly GCF_021130785.1. Classification (NCBI taxonomy): domain Eukaryota; kingdom Metazoa; phylum Arthropoda; class Insecta; order Hemiptera; family Cicadellidae; genus Homalodisca; species Homalodisca vitripennis. The sequence continues at coordinate 179,831,074 of NC_060207.1, read as the reverse complement.
CTTGGCGGGCAATATAGATTAGTAAACAAAACGACTAATGCGTAATCATTTTCATTACGTTGATATTGTAACCCGCACGAAAATAGTCTGATGACGTGTGAGGCGTTGTTGCCACATCGCTCCCGACGACCACCGGTTCTCGCTAAGACGTGACTATTGTCACATATGTATATTGCAACATATGTTAAGATGAATCAATAATTTACCTCTTACGTAAAATTGGCAACACTGTTGGGCACGGGTATAGATGAGGGCTTTAAACACGTCAGCCACCATCGAAATATTTTCATGCGGGCTGCCCTACCATCGTATTGACATGTATCATGTGTGTAACTGTAGTGTCGGAAACCAGCGGAAGACTTGATCGCTGATCATTCTATAAACGTTTCTTCAGCATTTACAGCAATTTGGGGCATACATTTGAATAGCGTATGGCCTCTTATTTACCCCGAAGAACCCTTGACTTGAGAAAACTATTGCTATTATCCCCCGCCCCCGGAAAACGTATTTTCGAACATATGTCAGTCAGGTTACCTGGTAATCAACCATTAATTATATTTATAATTAATTATAATTATAAGTTATATTACTAAAACATATTACTTATAAAACACTGCATAAAATAAATCATACCAAATCTATGTTTAGTTACTGTAATAAATTTTTAATGCTGTAAACTCACTATGAGGAAGCTTCACGAAATAGAATGAGGTTGGTACACCTGCCGCAGCCACGATGGAGAGATAGTGTCTAATGACTGTGTAATAAACTACTATCACTGCAGTGACCATGCTGCTGACAATGATATCGTTTCCTGTTATGGTAAGTTACTATGCGTTGAAATTTATGGAACCTATCTTTGTATAAAAGCTTGAATACATTTTACGAGAGTCTCGTGTAATCCGCTACGGACATCTAATGTATGCTCTAATGTAATTCAAGCTTATTTGAATGGAGTTACTTGATTATTGCGTGCTTTTATATCAAACTTAATTATTAGTAAGATATTATCGTGAACACTAATAAGGTGCCACGCCTATATTTATTTTGTCGATAGCAAAGAAAGTCCATTCAAATTGGATTTAGTTTAATGATCTTTGTTATAAAAATCATTGATAATAAATTAGAGTTTTATTCACTTTAGACTGTAAGTGTTTTACTTTTAAAGTTCAGTATTTTTGCAGGATAACTTTCCGTTCTATCTTAAATTTAAGCTAACTCCTTCAAGGGGGGTCCTACAATACTGTGATGTGTACATTTCCACATGTTGAAGAAGGACCAGAGACACGGGAAACTTTAGCTCTTGGCTCCAGGATATTCTAGATGATTAGAGGCAGTGAGTTCTCTATTGATACCAATAAGGACCCCAAGTTTGCAGACCCAGAAGTTAAGAAAAGTAAATGCTTGAGACCCAGTACTACCTGGTCCTGAAACTCTGGAGAAGATCCTGAAGGCAAGATACTAAATGCTTGGTATATCCTACGAGCCGAAAATACTGTCATAGAAAAACTGTTTGGAGACTTTAGGCCCGAAGAAGAAACATCTGCAGAAAACTCGTTCTCTCATGTTCTACATGTTTATAAATAAATATTTAACTTATAAACAAATATGTAATCTTTTATTTCATAAACGATAGTGCAAATATTCTTCTTGGAAGTAGTTAACAATCATCCGGAAGTGAATATCTTACTTTATATATACACTTAACAAGTTAATACAAATAAAAAAACATTCCGTGGCCTGTAATTTAACTTGCTCTGTGTCGCTACTCTGTCCGTATCCACTATCCATAATATACTTACTGCTGCACGTAAAGGTTCAGACAACAAGCGCTACCTCTACTATTCCTGTATATTTAAGACTGCGGTATATTTTGTGAGATGAATTAACCTCTTTTGCAAGCTTCGGTTAACTAAGTTGTTAACCTTCATCACAATTTAAAATGTAGGGCGTAAACGGCGTATTTATTGTGTCCCAAATTATTACGTTTTCTTCGTCTGAAAAACAGGTTTATAACAAGTGTTCACAAGTGTCAAAAATAATTAAATTCAGTATTCTTACTCTATGATACAATATAAAATATTAGGACGACCAAAAAAGTTATTTAAGCATAGGGAGCAGGTATTATTCATATTCATGTCGTATTGCAGACTTTTAAATCGGTGTAGAGGTTATTCCATTATTATGCAGAGTGCGTGAGGCAGTGATGGCAATCCGCGCGCCTGGTGGCAGCGGCTGGAATAAACTCGCTATCTGTAACACGGTGACAGCGAGCACTCTTGAAGTACGGCCATTTTTTAATATCCGCTATTAAATTATCACCTACCAGAGAATCTAATTCAGATTTGTAAAAGAGATGTTTATTAAAACACATTCACACAATGAATTTTATCCAATACGTCTAGTTTAAAAATATAAACTTTGTTATTGGTGTATTAGATCTCTTAAAATATAATAAAACTGTGGAGAGAGAAATACAAAATGGGCGCTTTGTACCACACCTTAACTATTTATAAGCTATATTTATAATTTGAATATCATATAATTTTTCTAATTTGTTTCTCTAATGTCTCTGCTACTCAAGTCAGTGATGTAAATGTTGCCATATACTAAGGGCCTCAAACTTACGAACTTGGTACAAGACGGTATTGCAGGGACAAGATTGCGTATAATGTTTGTTGCTGACTATAAAGATCTGAGACTCATCTTTATCTAAGTGCGGATGTTCTATGTTGGACATTAAATCTTCCGGCTTTGGTGCAGATGGGCCAAGGGATCTAACCGCGCGGCCAAGGCTCTACTAGCCATCTACGAAACATTGACCCTACCTATGTGATACCATTCTGTGGTTAATTTAAAAGGAGTGGACTACCACTTTTCATATAAATATAACCATGATACAACTGAATAAGTCAGTAAATATTCTAGTTCTTGCCTCTTGGGTCACGAAAATACTGAAGGATGGGACCTAAGGGAAAGGCCAATGTTCTTGGAAGGGACTCCCCCGCCCGCTCATCAAGCGGCCGCCCAGCCCGCACACGCAATTCCCTTGGCCCATCTGTACAGCAAGAGAGAATAGGTTTCAGATATAGCTATTCCTCCAAATTTCCATAACTATTCCGCTCTAGGATTCTTCATGACATCTTGTCATCCAAGTGTGTATTGTGCTATATTGGATGATAGAACTTCCGGCTTTAAAATAGCAAGAAAGAATTCAGATATGGTTATACTTTTCTATGTTCATAACTTTCCCACTCACGGATTCTTGATGAAATTTTACCATCCAGATGTGGATGTATTATATTTGACATTAGATTTTCCGGCATTAGTAAAACAAGAGAGAATGAGCTACAGATATGGTGATTCTTCCCAATGTTTATAACTTTCCCACTCACGAATTCGCATCGTCCAAGTATGGATGAGCTCTTATTGAATGTCAGTATTTATGGAATGGGAATACTCTCATTAATTTATTTCTTTTTTTCTTATGTTTATGTATGTTTTTTTTAGTAATGCATCCCAATAAAAAATAATACTTGACTTTTTCAAGATATCTGATTTTTTTTAATGTGTTCACAATGAAAAATAGTATTGAATAGGATAGAAACATTTTTCGATGTTTGTTGGTGCCAATCATCATTAAATACTATGTTTAAATTTATACTGATCACATTTGCAATTTAATATTCTTTCTATTTAAGAAATTTAGTTAAGACCTGTTGTAATTTATCTAAATTCTTAGCTCGTATACGATTCAATTAAATTGTATTTGGCCATATCTGTCACATATGCGTTTAAATAACTAAACTAACAAATGATCTGAAGACCAAATACCTGTCAAACTACTATTGTTTACAAAAGTACTTGCTTTGATAGTACTTTTTGTAATTCAATGTTTATTGAAAAATTAAATAAGGCTATTGCCATTTATACAAATTTTATTATATATATATATAAATTTCTCCAAGATTCTATACTCTTTTCACTAACAATGGACATAAGAACGAGGCGCTAAATTTTTCGACTTATTACCGCACAAGCGCGGTTAATATCATTACGTAACAGATGGGTAGAGCGATTTCCCGTAATGGATTAGGTTAACATAGAAACAAATCGTTTCATTTCTCTTTGAATTTAAATATGTTAATATCCACAATAGTACAATACAGTATATTTTTATTGTAATTACTTCACTTTTTCAATGCTATGTTCTGGTAGTTGGTATAAATATCACTGCCAGGATGGTCGTATGCTGGCTATGAACTGCTACCATTGTGTGGCTACCATTCTTGTGAATGGTATACCTACCTACCTATCATGGAAATACTGTGCCTGGTGTTACCGATTGTTACATTACGGTTAATACTTCATTATTTCGATATTACTTATTAATGTCTGTGTTTATCCACAATTTCTGTAACTTTAGTTTTATGAACTACAATATGTTAAGCATCAATGTTACAGACCTAGGTGGTCCACTAGTATGTGAACCAAAACCTCATGCTCACTATCGACGCTATGAGCACATTACCTGTTGTACCAAAGAACATAAAACTGTTACAATCTAGTTTGGGTTGTTTGTGTTACACGCCGGTGTTTGGATTGAATAATCACCATGATGTTGTACAAACCAAACAGTATGTTAATAAACAGACAATACCTTCTAAGTTGCTTTTTACTTAAATACAATAATATTTGTTAATATGGAAAATTTTCTTGTTGACGAAACTGTAAAAAAAATACAGCAGACATTTTAATTTCTGTTGAGTAAACAAATTGTGTGAGATTTCAAAAGAATTCGTCCAAGCTTTTTTTTACTCCATTTACAGACTTAGTTAACGCAATTGACAACTTTCATTGAAATAAGTACACAGTTGTTTTAAAATATAGGCTCAAGTTGTTTTTATTAAACCTCTCTATTAAACTTTATCTGGAATTTTACAACAGTTAAGTTTACGTTCTGCAACATATGTAACTTCTAATACATACTAAAATGCCCATATTATTCCGACGAGAACAGCGAACGTTTAAATGAATCTTAGGTGTTCTCCGTTTAATGTAGTTTTGGCTGTATAAATAACAGAAATTGCAAAACTATAATTTTAATTTAGTATGTAGATAGAAAATAACGTATTCATAAAATACATGACAAAATCCTACAATAACTGAATGGCTGAAAGCGTTTTATAAATATCCTTAAATAATAACTTAAAATTAAACGTCTAATATTTTTTCATTATGAATTTTTTTAACAAGAATATACGTAAATATATTTGTTTATTTAATGGGTTACTTAAAATTGTCAGGAGACAAAGATTTTTGCTGCTCAGTTTTCTAAAAATACTTTTATGAAACTAATTTTGAATTCGCCCTTTGAAAAACCACACAACATATAGAATTATATATTGCAACATATAGACTATATTTATTGCAATATTGATTAACATAAATACCTGTCATATTTCAAGATTGCTCTAGTAATTTCTTCTTCAAGAGCTCAAAACATTATACATTAATTATACATTTAACATTATACAATCCGTACGGGAAGTCTTCTCCTGGATGTAAACTCTCTTACGGGGCAGAAAAACATTTTAGGTCAATAAATCAATATGAAGAATGCCATTTTTTTAATTGAGCTGGTAATGAATTAACATCCGGCTTTTCAGTTCGTATTAAATAATCGTATAATATAAATCTCTGCATCTCAAACAGTATGAAGTTATTGAACGAGTTAATTAAATTTTAAGAAATCAAATATAACAATGGAAGTATTTTAAATGGCCTCGCGAAAACGCAGGTGTGAGTAAGGGCTGAATTCACCATTTACGCTCAGACTTAATCCCATTAACAACCCATTAACGGCATAATTAACAGCTGATACAATGGATGGAGGTGGAACTACCGCTCTCAGACAACAATGCCATTCTAATTAATTGTAATGGGCCACTCTAAGATTTGCCGGGACGTTATATTCTCAAGGTATTGTAATGCATTACCTATGGCTCATTAATTCAGATATTTCTCAACTGTGACTGTCCTTACTCAACTTGACATTGTAAGTATGATTAAATGCATTTTATAGATGAATGAATTTATTATATGGCCTTATTTGTAACATCAATGAGTACAACAAGTTCAGTGTTGTCTTATATATATATAATATATATATATATAATATATATATATATATATATATATATATATATATATATATATAATATTTGCCCATAATCTGCTTTTTATTTTATTAATTTACTTTAAAATAAAAGTAACTTTACTTTTAAACATCTACTTATATATTTCCTTAAAATACGCATACAAGTCATTTGCGTTATGGAGAACAGTTTTTATTTAAAATTCTACTAAATAACTTGCAATTTTTTATGAATTTCATACCACAGACATTTTGGTTGCAAGTATGATTATTTAATTTTATTACTGACAAAAATAAAATTGTATTTAATAAACTGATACTGTGAAGTAATGAAGGTTCTAACAGAACATAAAGAAAGAGGTAGCGCACATACAGATGGGCATACCAAAGGACTGCCTTTTATATCAATAAGGTCCCTTTTCCTTAGACCAGGTTTCAACTCTCCAGAGCCCTCTATCAAGAATTATCACACATATGGGAATATGGAAAGACGGACTGCACTCTCGCCTTTTTATGTCAGTATCGTTAGGGTTCTTCTCCCTTGAACCAAGAGGAACCTAAGTACCAAGTTTCAAACATCTAGGGCTTGTCTATCAAGAATTATCACAAATATGGAGATAAGGAAAGACGGACTGCCCTCTCGCCTTTTGATGTCAGTATCGCTGTGCGCATCTTACACTTTTCTTCTCCCTTGAACCAAGAGAAACCTATGTACCAAGTTTCAAACATCTAGGGCTTGTCTATCAAGAATTATCACAAATATGAAGATAAGGAAAGACGGACTGCCCTCTCGCCTTTTGATGTCAGTATCGTTAAGGTTCTTCTCCCTTGAACCAAGAGAAAACCTATGTACCAAGTTTCAAACATCTAGGGCTTGTCTATCAAGAATTATCACAAATATGGAGATAAGGAAAGACGGACTGCCCTCTCGCCTTTTGATGTCAGTATCGTTAAGGTTCTTCTCCCTTGAACCAAGAGGAACCTATGTACCAAGTTTCAAACATCTAGGGCCAGTCTATAAAAAATGATCGTACAGATGGGATAAGGAAAGACGGACTGCCCTCTGACCTTTTGCTATCAATATCAATAAGGTTCCCTGGACCAAAATGAACCCTTGTTCAAAATTTAAAGTTTCTAGGACCTTTCTATCATAAACTATCGCAAGCAAACAGTTAGTCGGACGGACGTCAATACAATTTGAATAAGACTTTGTTGTGTCTTTAATAGTTTACTCTATTTCATATCAACTATCAGTAAGTATTATATTTTTATCGTTAGACACAAATCTTGATTTGGAACTGTCCACTAATAGTGGTTTCATCGACAGCAATTAAGGTTATTGAAATACTGAAAATTAAACATAATAAATACATGTACAAAAGTTACCTCTTTCACCCCCCTTATAACTTGTATATTTAATTAATATCATAATGTGACGTGTTTTAACGTAAAGTAAGGTTAGTAACAACAATCAGCAGTTTCAATGGAATGTCTGCTAGGAATCAACACGCACAGGTTATCCAACACGAGAAACAAAGTGGAATAAAACAAAATATGCAAGTGTACTATAATAAAACGCAAATTTTCTTGTCTTGTTTGCCGACTACCACTCCTTACCACGTACACCTTGGATTTTATTATTATTTTAACAAATAAATCCGAAAACAATACATATTTATATACATATCACATTTTAAGGGTAAAAGGCGTATTTAAACCAATAAAAGTTTTAAAAAAATACTTCTCGCCCGGGTTCCATGTTTTCATACAGAAATATAGTGACAGTAGCCTACTGACTGACAGGACTGGACAGTAGAGGGCCTACAAGATTTTCTCCGTTACACTTTGTCACTATATATGTCAAACGTCATACTGTTAAAAAAGAATGGTAAAGAAATAAAGATAATTTATTTGCAGACGGAGTGACAAAATCATGAAAAGTGCACTAAAAGTTTGTTATAATAACAAGTTTTAGTTTGGATTACAAAACCTTTAATATGCATTACAAATATTCGGCAGTAGCGCCATTAGTTAGTTTGCAAGTACGGTATTCCAACTCCGTATCGCAACTCCAACTCCGCTTGTGGTAGCCAAGCGTATTCCAGCTCCGTCTACACACTCTGCATTTCTGTGTTATGGATTACACTGCTTCTATCATGAGCTGTCTTAAGCCTTCCAGGTTTCAAGGTATAGAACATCTATTTACAAATGAATGTTTGCTTTGGCTTTATGTCCTTTATAGACTATTAGACCGATCATCATTAAAATTTGTATGTATATGTATTTTTACACTTAGAAGGTTTATACGCTTTGTTCATTGATGTAACTCACCACCAGGCAGTGCTGCAAAATATAATAGTTATCAAAGCGCCTGCACATTATAAGCTGCAATTACGAGACAGTTACCTATATTAAATAGCCGAAGACCATTTGAAGGCCCTAAGTTTTATGTATATTTGTGTTTAGTATAAATGTATGGTCGACCTTAAAGCTTGAGTATTAGACTACTTTATACATGTACGTGTATAATGGCTATCAACGTACACATTTGACAGATTTTCTTGGTCGTGGCAACAAGGGAAACTCTACATTAGGCGTTGGAAATATAATTGACTTGAACCAGAAGTGCTCATACTATGACACAGCTTACGTAAAGCGTGCGAAGCCGCAGGAAACAGCTAGTAACTGTTAATAATGTAAACCCCATTGTTGAAACAACCAGCTGTTTACATACAGCTATTACGATAATACAAACAGAAGTACCAACTGTTTACTTTTGCATGCAATAATGTTCAATATTGACTGAATATTTGAGTCTTACTTCAAATTTCTCGTGGAGAAATTAAAATAATTCTTCTCATTTTTATATATTACTATGAAAATAATAAAAATACTCAACCTAAAACCGACAGCGCAGGTCAAATGGGTGCCTTTACAAACTTGTAGAGTGCACATGGTACTGCTATCGTGCAGCTAAGCGTGATAAAGTACTGTATATTGGATACACGTGTTACACGAGCTGGAGACGAACCACACTAAACCGACCGTAAGACCGTAAGGTATGTTATCGGCCAATCGTTCACATGGCCGTGTGAGGGTGAGAGTTATTGATGGTAAGGGCTGCCCCCTCGGCTTTTCACTTCACGTGAACAGAAGCAAATCAAAGCGCGGCCCTAAAAAGGTGGAGTGGCCGAGTAAATCTGGTCGAGTAGCATCGATGATTTATGCCCACCAACAAGACACGCACTTCCGGCCAACGTTTCCCTTCCTATACAAGTGCTACCCGAGGGTGCACAGTTTCATCACACCCTACACTTTACATTTCTATATAGAATATTCTTGTCAGCTCAGGAGTGTTGTCTCGTTTCTATTGTGGAACTTAAATCCTTTCAAGACATGGAACGTCAACCAAAAAGACAACGAACAAACACAATACAAGAAAAGCCAATGCGAGTACTTTGACTATATATCTACAATACGTCACTCTACGCTAATACTCACCAAATATCTACTTAGAAAATATTTTCGACACAATGAGGCCTGTTACTTTTTCCAATAAATATTAAACCAACATATGTTTACATTACATTAAAATCCTAAATATGGCTGTATGTAATCACAACAGTAGTGTTCACATTGTATATTACAAAAGAAGAAAAAAGAAAATATCATATTAAGTTGTATGTATTATACATAATAATTTATCAATGTTGCCTCTACAATTATGCTTAGCCAATTTCTTTATCACAGCTCACTCAGTTACAGCGTACATTTCAAATTTTAAAATCCGTAATATACGTTATACGAGCATAGCTTAAGTAAAGAAATGTTTTAAAATGAGATTATTAGTTTATCGTTAAGAAATTTCAAACCTTTATAGGTACAACAGAGAGTTCCTTAGTGGAAACTCTATAGTAAATAGAAATTATAAACAAATTATTGTTAGCTGGAAATCGTATATTTAACAACTCATTAGCAATGAGAAACTCAAATCTAATTTTCTGAAATGAAGCATTTCTGGATTTAAGATTTTTATTTATAACGCAGTTTTAAATTTAACCCTCTTTTAAAAGGGGATCCTCACATGTGCGTACTTAATAAACTAAGTAAATATTTGTTACCAATCTATATATATTTATTACCCAAACACTGCCATAACCAAATTATTTTTTTTTCAAACATATAACCTAATTGGTTTATTCTATTTTAGGTTTTTATGTTTCACTTTTGTTTTAATTCTGAATCATACGATACTTATATTCAAGAATCATGCAATGCGATTATAGTATTATTGTAACGCCTTCAAATATAAACAGTAATATACTTATGGATATGTACTGCAGTATTAATCTAACGACAAAATGCAGGCTCTCAGTAATTTTCCATTTTACATCATAAACACTGCATGTATCTGCACTAATTATGTTTGTTTAATATCATGTAGAAGATTATTAAGCTCCCACAATGTGTGCATCATTTTACCAGCGCACGGCAGCGAGAATCTATCTACCTTGCAACCCTCAGGAGATGTCGGAACATGACTGATTTATGAAAAGGTGATCATCTTTTATAACTAAACTTCGTCATGGCATGTTCTCTTACGTCCTAAACTGGTAATTTTTTAATGCAGAGATGTTCATTGTACACAAAATTTCTACAAGCGCACAACAGCGAGAATGTCCTCTCTAAACCCTTAGGATATGGGTTTTCCACTCTACACTATATTAAACCGAGTTTTTGTTTTACTTGGTAATATTTTTTCTTAACAGGCATTGCATTTTTTTTTAATGTTCTCTCTATTGAAATCAATTTTAGATCGAACTTTGTGTCCCAAAATTGGAATTTTAATTGAAAAATATATATTACATTAGTAAATTTGTTATATTCTTACTAGATTTTTGCTACACTTGTTCTATTGAAACAACAAAAAACTGATAACTAGTGTTAAGTGTTCTCGCAAATTGGCTGTTGACTACGTAACTCATATATTTTCCTATAAGACTTTTTATTAATTATTCTATATTTGCATACTCTAGATTGATACAACTTTTTCTTTTATTACACTGTCCACTTTAATATTCGCTTTTGATGTATCGAATCGCGTATCGACCCAACAAACATACGGGTGGTACATCTGAGTAGGTGCAGTGTGCAGTAGGCTGGTGGTGGGGGGGGGGGGTAGCTATCAGTGCCGTATATCGTACAACAGGTGTGACTGTGTCATCCTGTCGACATTATATCACCCGGCAGGATTATACCGGGCTAGCTAACCTCTCCCACAGGCAACCGCCACAGTCATCAGAGTCACCTTACATTCTAACTAACTTGCTCACGCGTTATATCTCTATGCATGGAGTACAGGAATACACTCTGGTTGGTGTTGACTGTTCCAACATTTACACGGATATCCTATTCCAGAGTAGGTTATTTTTGGTTTTAGATATAACGAAATTTGATGTCTTGTATGAGTCGTAAGTGTACCGTAAAGATATGTGTTTACCCGCTGTAATAGTCTTAGTAACAGAGAACTATTAATTCAGTAACTAGAAGATACCCCTGCTCGCTTCGCTTCTCATTGTTCGTTGTGGTCATTACCACGTGTGCCAAAACGGCGATTTTCATTCAATTGCATCATCACGTGCCGCCATCTTAACACGTTCACGACGACGTGTACCCCATCAGGTACACACTGGGCTTCCTTAAAGCGTGTCGTGCGCCTGATGTGGTACACCTTGTTTTGCATTTCATTATTGCCTTTTTATTGTTTGCCTATCTTGGTGGTTTGTTAAATATGATCTCGTGCTTAAATAAATACCTCAGACTATCGTGTACCCTATCAGGCGCACAATTGCTTAATTTTTAGGTACAACGTGGGTTGTACGGAAAAAACATGAAAAATAAATATTGAAATACATTTTTGTGCAAAATTGTTTAATCCCACATATATTTCTCAATACACTTAGACGATTAACGTAAAAAAGCGTTAATGGCTTTTTGCCATTATTATTAAAAAGTCGACGGCAAATAAAAAAAAACCTGAAATAAGCCGTCATCGTGGACGTGGCTATATATCTTAAGGCAAGAGTGTTAATCAACAATTTGTTAGTGGGGAAGAGCACAGTCACCCCACATGTAACAAAGTCATTGTACCACGATTGTAACATACAAATACTTTAATCTATGTCAAGAAGTTGGAAAATCACGTAAACGCCTTCAAATAAGTAGCAGCACGTACACGGCTCTTAGCCAGCAAACATTGTCTGAACCCCTGATTTTGAGTCTGCAAGTCACACTCATATCAAGGGGGTCAACAGCTATCTAGAGGGTATTTATTGCAAGCGAATGCAAAATAACAAAACATAATAATCATAGTTTCTGTAGACTTGATATTCTATGACGGGGCTTTTCTGCAAATACCGATTGGACGTTTTTCACTAGCCATAATATCTGGAAGCTTTCTACTAAAAAAGACATGTTTTTTACTAAAAGCTGTAACGAAACAATAATAACCCTTTGAAGTCCAATGGACGACATAATAGTGTCACATATAGTCTTTATCTCACCACGCCACTTTGTCAGTCGTCTTGGCGTGTACTAATACTGTATTAGTCAAATATGTGATATAACCAACATAACTTACTACCTGTTAGTAGTACACGCTATTAATACGTATAGCCTAAGACTACTGTCGAAGTGGCGTGGTGAGATAGACTATCTGTGACAATATTATGTAGTCGGTTGGTTTCCAGAGGATTCATGTATTTTCAAATGAATATATTCAATTACTTTATTAAACGTAAATAAGAATATGAACAAGTATTTTTGCTGCAAAAATAAAATACCGTTGTTAAACTCAATACAACTGAGAAGTATACACTACGAGTATATCTCAATTTCTGACACATAGTTATTTATCTTTTGTTTCCCATTCCTATTTTTCATATTGAATCAAGTAAAATAGATTTTATATAGAGTTTAACTGCCATACTATTCTAACACTTCGTTTTAGAATATAATTAAAACTATATTATGTTTTTTGCCAATGAATGTAACCCAAGACACCAAAATATTATTGAATTTAATACTGGGGCTTAAACATAGAGTTAAATACTATTTACTTATACATAGATAAAGTAAGGGATGCCGTTAACTTAGTTTGAGATTAACATATTCGTTTGAGTAATTGAGTTTGTTGGCACCAAACGTGGTGTAGTTTTCATGCTTGGCTGTATGTTTTATTAGGAAAAAATCGTATTTTAAATAAGTATGAATCCTACCAACAACACGGCGTTTACTAGCGTCAAGAATTTGCTTAACAACAGCAAGTTCTTTAATCCAAACATATAAATTATAATTACAAAAGTAGTCGATAAAACTGGCGGGACTCTCAGGTGGCCGATGGCCCGGTCAGACGCGCACAGTTGGCCAGCCTCGGCGCTAAATCATCCCAGAATAATACCGGGCTAAACACACCCCTGGGTCCGGCCTGTACCCCAGTTATACACCGCCCCACTTCATCTCCGGCCATAACAGCGTGTAATTGTAAGTATAATTGTGTCGCTATTGGCGTAATGGCCATGTGAGTGAATTACAGCGCACACTGCCCCGGGCCTGCCGGTGAATAGCTGTGCGCGTTAGTCCCCAGTTTTTATATTATTGCAACATGTTTACTTTTCCGCATTTATAATCTTATACGGCCAGATTATCTCGCTATTTATTGCTATTCAACACCGGACAAATACATGACACGAAAAGTTTAATTAAGTTCCTTTATTTATCAATTGAAACTTAAATTTATTCTTGATATAACTCAGATACTTCTGATATTACAGAATTTGACGAAAATAAAATGTAATGTACATGAGATTTTTTGTAGGTTCGCTGTCAATGAGGATTGCTTTCTCTAAGGTGAAAAACATTTAAACGTTAAAAAAATGCTATTTTGCTGTTTGTAAGTCCTAGTTTACGGCATCGCAAACTATTACTCAGGAAAAGCTCAGTTAATACCTACTATGAGTAGTTTTCTCATACTCAAGTGCTTATGAGGAAATGGTTGTTATGAATTAAGGTCAATAAAAATCAACATTAGTTCCTCAACGCTATACAAGGAAGATTACTAATGATATTTCGCTGTTTATAAGGGTTAGTTTATGGCATCGCAAACTATAAATATGGAGAAGCTCAAGTAACAGTATTATAATATTCAAGTGCGTAGGATGAAATGGTTGTTATGAAAACAGAACTATAACAATCCACATCAGTTCTACAACGCTATTTAAGGAAGATTACTAATGATATTTCGCTGTTTATAAGTGCCAGTTTACGGCATTGCAAACTATAAATCTGGAGTTTAAGTAAAGTTTAAGTAAAGTATTCTAACAACCAAGTGCTTACGAAGAAATGGTTGTTATGAACAAAGGCCTGTAACAATGAACATCAGTTCCTCAACGCTATATAAGGAAGATGGCTTATGCTATTTTGCTGTTTATAAGTGCTATGCTACTGCAACGCAAACTGTTAATCAGGAGAAGCTCAAGTAAAGTATTGTAATACTGAAGTGTTACAATACTTGGAGGAAATGGTTGTTATGAACAAAGGTCTATAAAAATCAACATTAGTTCCTCAACGTTATACAAGGAAGATAACTAAAGCTATTTCGCCGTTTATAAGTGCTAGCCTTCGGCATCGCAAACTATTAATCTGGGGAAGCTCAAGTAAAGTATTGTAATACTGAAGTGTTACAATACTTGGAGGAAATGGTTGTTATGAGCAAAGGTCTATAAAAATCAACATTAGTTCCTCAACGTTATACAAGGAAGATAACTAAAGCTATTTCGCCGTTTATAAGTGCTAGCCTTCGGCATCGCAAACTATTAATCTGGGGAAGCTCAAGTAAAGTATTGTAATACTGAAGTGTTACAATACTTGGAGGAAATGGTTGTTATGAGCAAAGGTCTATAAAAATCAACATTAGTTCCTCAACGTTATACAAGGAAGATAACTAAAGCTATTTCGCCATTTATAAGTGCTAGCCTTCGGCATCGCAAACTATTAATCTGGGGAAGCTCAAGTAAAGTATTGTAATACTGAAGTGTTACAATACTTGGAGGAAATGGTTGTTATGAGCAAAGGTCTATAAAAATCAACATTAGTTCCTCAACGTTATACAAGGAAGATAACTAAAGCTATTTCGCCGTTTATAAGTGCCAGCCTTCGGCATCGCAAACTATAAATCTGGAGAAGCTCAAGTAAAGTATTGTAATACTGAAGTGTTACAATACTTGAAGGAAATGGTTGTTATGAGCAAAGGTCTATAACAATCAACATTAGTTCCTCAACGTTATACAAGGAAGATAACTAAAGCTATTTCGCCGTTTATAAGTGCTATGCTACTGCAACGCAAACTGTTAATCAGGAGAAGCTCAAGTAAAGTATTGTAATACTGAAGTGTTACAATACTTGGAGGAAATGGTTGTTATGAACAAAGGTCTATAAAAATCAACATTAGTTCCTCAACGTTATACAAGGAAGATAACTAAAGCTATTTCGCCGTTTATAAGTGCTAGCCTTCGGCATCGCAAACTATTAATCTGGGGAAGCTCAAGTAAAGTATTGTAATACTGAAGTGTTACAATACTTGGAGGAAATGGTTGTTATGAGCAAAGGTCTATAAAAATCAACATTAGTTCCTCAACGTTATACAAGGAAGATAACTAAAGCTATTTCGCCGTTTATAAGTGCTAGCCTTCGGCATCGCAAACTATTAATCTGGGGAAGCTCAAGTAAAGTATTGTAATACTGAAGTGTTACAATACTTGGAGGAAATGGTTGTTATGAGCAAAGGTCTATAAAAATCAACATTAGTTCCTCAACGTTATACAAGGAAGATAACTAAAGCTATTTCGCCGTTTATAAGTGCTAGCCTTCGGCATCGCAAACTATTAATCTGGGGAAGCTCAAGTAAAGTATTGTAATACTGAAGTGTTACAATACTTGGAGGAAATGGTTGTTATGAGCAAAGGTCTATAAAAATCAACATTAGTTCCTCAACGTTATACAAGGAAGATAACTAAAGCTATTTCGCCGTTTATAAGTGCTAGCCTTCGGCATCGCAAACTGTTAATCAGGAGAAGCTCAAGTAAAGTATTGTAATACTGAAGTGTTACAATACTTGGAGGAAATGGTTGTTATGAGCAAAGGTCTATAAAAATCAACATTAGTTCCTCAACGTTATACAAGGAAGATAACTAAAGCTATTTCGCCGTTTATAAGTGCTAGCCTTCGGCATCGCAAACTATTAATCTGGGGAAGCTCAAGTAAAGTATTGTAATACTGAAGTGTTACAATACTTGGAGGAAATGGTTGTTATGAGCAAAGGTCTATAAAAATCAACATTAGTTCCTCAACGTTCTACAAGGAAGATAACTAAAGCTATTTCGCCGTTTATAAGTGCTAGCCTTCGGCATCGCAAACTATTAATCTGGGGAAGCTCAAGTAAAGTATTCTACTCGTAATAATCTAGGATATATTAGGACATGGTTGTTATGAACATTACAGGCATATCTCAACCCTGTCTGTATAAGGAAGACAAGAGGAGCGGCGCGGCGTCACTTCACGTACTGTACTGTAGAGTACAGACACAATCCAACCATCCAAATAACATGTAGTAGACATTTTTGTTATACTCCTCTTTTGGTTACCCTAAGTAGTAAAATAAACTGCTACTTGACGATTAATCATTTAATCATTACAGAGTAAAGTTCTTGCAGTTTGCAGTGATTGAGCTACCAATTGAGGCATTACGTTTATAATTGTATCTTTGTTACACTTAAACATATGAATATTGGATAAGTGATACCTAAGGTCAAACGACTATACACATAAATTTACATTTTCCTTTATTGTGTAAACTTAACTATTGACACAAACATATAGTACATCATGGGATGTGTTGTAACGAACTTATTGTATGCAAATCGGAACAATGATTTACACACTGAACCTCGTGATTATAAGATTACGACATTTTTCGAGATTATATCAAATGTTCACAGGTTCACTTTCTGTGAGTACAGTATCAATTCCTGTAAGGTTTAGCTATAATTTTTAAGTCGTTATATATATTTTAACCGCTTACATTTCCGTGAAACACTAACGTCTAATATTTTTGTAGAAACCCGTTATTACTACGAAAATATCCCCTACGAAATTCAGCACAATAATTCAGTATGTACAGCATTTATCATTTTTCCATCAGTAGTTGAAGCAAGACACTTAACGTTTCTGAAAAAATAAATTTCAAATTCAAAATTATCGTAATTCCTTTCTTGGATGTTAAAATCTGTACGGAAACGTGGTGGAAATCTTCATTTTTCATGTTGAATCTACATAAACCTTCATGATGTACAAGGTATAATACAATAACGTCAAAGCTGTATGATACATGTATGTCCCCAAGGTACCGCCTCCCCTCCCTCCCCTCATCATCCCTACAGTACACATGAGCTTCAACGTAATTCAGTTTAAAAACTCGTTGCTCTGAAATTGGCCAAACTTTGAGAACAGTTTGATAATAGGGTTAAGCTCTCAAGTCGACTCTGTTGAGCTCTCAACTTGAGCTTTGATCGCCCCGAGCTTTGCTCAAGGTTTATTATTTAGTTAAGGGATTAACGTGCACCAGCCACTAGAAAGTCGTTAGTGATCGCTCCCTTGTCTCGGAGATGACATCGTCAGTCTGTAGGACAGGTATTCGCGCATGCGCAGAGCTTGATCTGTTGGTAACACGCGCCACACCCCACACTCTCATCACTTACAAACTCTACTACGCTTCATAACGTGTTCACATACTCATCGTAATGGTGTTTGTGAATCAAAATGGATTTTAATAAACTACACAATTCATAATTCACCCAAACCCGATATGGGTAACTGCATTCTATTTGGAGAAAAAACCATTGATATCTATATAGTACTAGCTGTTTCCCGCGGCTTCGCACGCTTTTCGTAAGTTTTGCCCGCGTATGAGCATTTCTGGTTGAAGTAAATTATATTTCCAACCCCGATGTAGATTTTACCTTGATGTCACGATCAAGAAAATATGTCAAAAATGTATTGTACATGCATAATGTATTTTATTACAAAGTGGTCTACCACTCAACCTTTAAGTTCAACCAAAAATTTAGTTTAGACAATTATACATCATAACTTAGCGCCTTCAAATAGTGTTTCACTGTTTAATATACGTATCTATCTCGTAATTGCAGGTTATAATGTGCAGGCGCTTTGAAAACTTTTCTTCATTTTATTCGTTTATATTCACGACATAAGCGAATAATTCAGATAATAACTATCCTATCTTCTAAGTTAGACTAAATTACGGATACATGTGAAATTTGATTGAAATTGGTTCAGTCGTTTTGGAGTTTATTGGCAACATACATCGTGACTCAAGATTTTTATATATATAAGATAAGCCGAATACCTCTCACCAGCGGGTGAGGCAGACTACCCGTCTGCGATTTATAGCGGCTAAACCGAAAAACCTACCTCGTTTCAACAAAACCCCCAATATTTCTACCCAAAGAATGCGGTAAAATAATTCTTAAGGGGATAGGAGCTATTTTTAAAAGATTTTCAAAGGTAAATCTCAATCGAGCCGTACTTCATTTAAAAGTTTTAAATTTATTTTGCTTTTGTAAGTGGCTCAAAATGTAAAAGGTTTTTACTGTTACGTCGTTAAAAATTGTAATCCAAATGTTTATCCAAGATTACCAAGGAGCACTTTTTCTAAAAATATGTTACAGTTGTAACTTTTAAGCACATTTACAATTCATTTAAGAACATTAAGATATTTCAAAATCGTGAAACCTAAACAATTCAAATAGTAAGGTATAACTTTCATTACACCTATCCAACATTACCAACACAAAATTACTTTTAAACAGTCTTATACAAGATTTATACGGTTTCCCGGACAGCGAAAATCCTCCACGCACTACTTGAAAGTCGGTCGATTTTCAATATTTCAAGAAAACAAGTATGAACTGTGACGACAATAATTTTATTATTCGATGTTTTTCCATTTTGCTACCCTCCCATTTTCTCCCTCTGGAAAACCAGTATTTCTTCCGGGTGGAAAATGTTTCTATCAATTTCATGAAAACCAAGTTGGGTTTTCATCATGTAAATTTGCTCTTGCGTCTCGAACTAAACTTTTTCACTTGTACGAGCGAAGTCTGGTTAAAGATAATGACCATAATCTTGCGTACATGAGAACCCTCCAACCCCAGTGGTCACATAATACCATCAACTGAAGTATGATCTTGAACGGCTGCCTCGAAAACCCCTTATCACGATTCTTCTAGACTTCAAGAAGACCATTGTGTAGAGACAAAGTGCTCTGAAAACTTGCAAATTCTCAATCTCTTAGTCACAATAAGCTAATAATACCCTATATTAATCTACATAGAAGATGTTAGTATTGTTGGCAATATAAATATAAATTTGCGAGAAATAATGTTAATTTGCTATACGATTTTCCCGAAACTCATCCAAGGTTTAGTCAGCAATAAATGTGTGGCAAACACAATCTTGCTTGTAACAGAACGTTTCTAAATAATCCTTGATACTCCACATACATATTTGCCGTTGAGATGTATTTGCTTCTCTACCAAATGACGTTTACAAAGTATTTATACTAATCTCGTTCTTACACACTAAAACAGAGCTGTGGTGGTATTACAAGGTACGGTATTTACAATTCACCTTGCGGTGGTAGGTTCAGGTGGGTTCCACAAAACGAGAATGGATTAAAACCATTATGTTTACTCTAGTTGTTAGCTGTGTCCTCCCCTTCCCGCCCTTGCCCTCTCCTTTCTTCCCCTACTCCACTCCGCAGTCGCACATCGCTTCTACTGCTCAGCTGATTAATTCAAACCTGCCAACTTTCATTATCTTGCAAACTTAATTACCCTGATGTCACGGTATTCCGATACACTTTGTGTTAATAAGTTAAATAGCTGTGCGCGCTCGCAGGCTTACCGCGTCTTTGTACCGGCAGTAGTATTGGAAATATTAATAACGCTGCTACAAAAGCGGGGATTATTTTGTAGTTGATTTACATCCCTCAAGTGCTCGCCTTAATTGCTTCGGAATCCCGTTTACAACCTTTAAACAGGAACTGGAGCGCCACCTCGCCGCTTTACAGGATGTACTGTCAATTAAATTTCGTTTAATTCAAACTACCTATAGAGTTTAACTAGACTGTAATTACAAATAATTGAGAAATCGTGGACTCTGTGCGCAGAGTTTAGATATTTCCTTGGAGTTAATACGAGTTAAATTTATATTGTTGAAACAATTATAAATTTTGTAAATTGTTGATGTTATAGTGTTAAAAAATAATAACAGGTGTTACTTTTTTAATTTAAAATTACATAACATCTTTGTACTTCGTTAACCATTGACCTCAATTGTTTTCTTAAATGCCAGAGGAAACTATATTATAAAACATTGAGTACATGGTTTAGATTGGTTATTTACCTCTAAAGCTATTCACCTACTTATTAACCCTCCGGCTGGCGCGCATTTGAGCCTTGACTGGCACCCTGTTTTGAAGCTTCGGGCAGAGTTTTTAATTTTTTATCCTGTACAATTAATTATTGGAGAGAAACACAAAAGTGTTATACATCAAATTACTCTGCAGAATATGTTGTACAATATAAACATAGTTATAATTTGACTTACCTGAATAATGGTGGATATTTGGTGGTCAGAACTCAAAACTTAAAAAAAAAAAAAAAAAACACTTTTTTATATTAAGCCATTAAAAAAAACTCAAAATTAATTTTATTTAAAAATCTAAAATATGCATAATGTTCACTAACTTATGCACAAAAAGAAAATACATAGTTATAAACACTTTTATTTATAAATGAAATTACAATTGAAATAAACAAGACTATATACAAGCACTAACAGTTGCCGAGTCGCGTCACGCGGAAGTAGTCGGGAGCTTTTAGCGGCCAGTAAAATTACAAATATTCATATATATATATATAAAAGTGAATACATTATTAGAAGGCTTGGGATCTTGTGATTAAAGTGATATACCTTTTATGCAATTCGAGCGGTAATTATCGGAATTATGGCGTAATTAGTAGACGATGTTTAATGAGTCGTATATTACGACTCTGCCAGTTCACGGCGGGAAAAAATGAGTCGTAATTCACGACGTTGCCAGCCGGAGGGTTAATCACGAATATAATCTATTTTAATTTAACTTACTATAGTACGAGACATTTTTAAGTCTGGGTGTTAGGCTTTATAATTTCTTAATAATATAAGTAGATTTCAACTACTCCCTATAATACTATGGTTATCACAAGAAACTAATCGTCTATACTCATGCTAAGTTTAAACAACATATCGCAAACCTATGTGTATTAAACAACAGCGTATTTACCACACCCAGGCTTGCAATAAGTCTCGTACTATAAGGTAAACGTCCTAAGGATTTGGTGTTATTTAAATATTTTAACATTATAACAACCCGTTTTTGGGAAATAAAATAACACCGTCTTTAGGTGCAATTTATGTTGGCAGGAATATTATTCCTCCATGTTAAGGAATAAATCAAAATGTAGGTAGTACTTATGCATATTTATTCCTTCTCGAAATCTGGCGGTTACAACCGCCACTTCCTACTCAGTATTAAGCTTGTTCCCTGAATGTTATTTTCTTATTGCACGGTAATAGACATACTTATCTCAAATTCGTATGACTTTATTTGTATTATATATACAAAAGGGCGAATTTATGGCCCTGTCTTACAATTAACCCTAATATAATAGTATAGTACTTAAGTCAAATAAAACTACTACATTTAAAATAAAACAACGTAGTATTTAACTATAAAGTGCGTTAGGTGCAGTAGTTTTAGCTACAATACTGATTCAATCTTGTTTTTTCCAGGTATGACGCACCTTGAGCTTCTAAGAATAAAGGTAACTGGAAGCCTAGGAGAGCATGGATACACTGTATGTGGTTTTCTCCAATGTGGCGTGCAGGATTTAGTTATAGTAGTTCCTATAAGTACCCCAGTGTAGCACTATGACGTCATTCTAATTAAGTCTAGTCACGGAGCGTGCTTTTCTGGCCGTCTTGATTAATTAGGTTCCATGTGCCTCCAACCCCTCCCCACCCCTTACTACCCTCATACACAGTTTCATCACTCTATTCTTTGGCGTCCTTCATATCTAAAATTAGAGCCTTACTTATTCAAAATATCTAGCAATTTCTAATAAGACTATCCACCGAATTAATTCGGAAACTTCTTTCGGTCATTTATACAGTATTTAAAATTGTGAACTACTAGTGATCAGACAGAACTTTCTGTACTGGAAAGTTACAAATGCTACACTTTCATAGTTTTGCGTACACATTACAATTATGATTAGTGCTGCTTTAGTTATCAATAAAAATAAATTACTAGAACTGACAATTTCTAAACCTTTGTTATATAAATATAAATTAAAACTTATTCTATATTAGTAAGTCTTTGCCTGGAATATGCATACGTATCTTCTAAAATACTTCACTTACCTTTTTTCTAGATTGTAACTACCGAAGGTTTAATCTAACATCAGCTGGTTCAAGCAAACCACAAAGACGATTAACGAAAGTTTCGTGTCAAATGCAAACTACTTATCTACAGAAAATTGTATACAACTGCATTATAACAATTATTGTTTATTTCCAAAAGTATTTCTGTCTTTCTACACGATATCTTGAAAATCCTTTGAACTGAACCATTACAAATTTTAACGCAAGTTTATCACTGTCATAGCAACGGATTTCATGGTTGACAACAAGGAGTCCATAAAGACTTATATGAAGCGTCATATATCAGTTTAGAGATGTCTCATCCATTAAGATAAATGTTAACAGACAAAAATAAATATAAATAATTTTTAAAATTGCAGACAATAGGAGCTTACGAGTTTTTTTTAAGATTTAGCAGTTATTGATAATTTATTTATAAGATATGCAATAATTCTATCCGTAAAAGTTTGAGCATGATCTCTGGTTATCTTATTTTGTAGTCGATGGTAATACTTGAGATCAGCTATAGATACTGGAAGGAATCGCCAACTCTGCAACTCTTACAACCTTGCTGACTAAGCATGAAGGTTCCAGGTGTCCTTGAGGATTCTAATATGGACAGTAATTTATCGATAGATGTTCCCGCTGCCAATATTGATGATTATGTGGAATCCCTGTATTCCTGCACTCCATTCTGCAATTCTGCTTCAAGTTCCAGAGTTTTGGAATTAATAACGCATCTACACAGCATTGCCCTCATTGCCAGACTCTGCTTGTACGAGTATATGGGCCCAGTTTGTATGTCAATGTACTTACCAACGTTTTTCTTAGATTAATCACCATCACACGTAGGACATAATTATAAAAGCCTACACATTAGTAAAGTCTAACATCAAACTGGGATATCCATTTACTAGACACTACACTCTGTGTATATGACTTTTCGAATCAATGATCCAGATATTTTTATTATATTTTCTCCCTTTTAAGTAAATTTCGCACTTATCCAATTTCAAAAGTTCTACTTTCAGTTTTTAACTTGTTTTTTTTTTCATTTGTCAATTAATTTAACGATGTCCACATCGTGAATTATTTTTAATTTTGGGTCACGACTAGTTTGATGAAGATTTCAGGTACGCATATAATACCTGATGCATATCATGTAAATTAACAAATTACCTATTTTCAATTCATTTTTAGAACATTTTAAAACATTTCAGCATATCAAATGGTTCTATTGTTAGAGAAGACAGATTGGTAAGATGAAAGTAAAAATTGGTCAATTAATACTAAATTACGATAATTATGAGTGCAATGGAACCTTCCACATTCACTTTGTGGAGTTGTTTGCAAGTGAATAAAACTATACATGGTTTTAATATGTATATACGCTTAGAGGTTGTTATCAACTTCTACTTAATACAAAGTGAAGAATTATTTTCTCATCCTGGTCATAGATTGACATTAGATTCAATCAGCCAAGTTATTTAGCATTCGACTTTGATGACTTTTTATCAAAGACATTCTGTCCGTTCTAACAACGTTAGCCTCTTATGCTGTATTAGGGTGAGCCTCTGAGCATCGATGAACAAGTTGACTTTCTCTAACCTAACAAATACCGCTAGCGCTTTCAACTCAGCCAGTAATTTCCCTTTGACCTTCCAAACAGTTTATATATTCTTATAAACACTATGTTATTACACGAGGAATATTTGCGACAGTTCAGTTTGACCTACCTCTAATATTCGTCAGGTTTCCTCCTTGTTGTCAGGTTCCTACATCCTGTTTGTTGGATTCTCCCCCCCCCCCCCCCACAAAAACCACTCATGAACACAACACGCCCCGTACGTCACGTCCCTCGGTACCAGGGCAGTACGTGAGGACACAAACTTGGTTAATTTCTGTAGTTGCAAACTACCAAACTGCCACCTATCAAAATTTAACTATGGTTATGAAATACCTTCCCATATAGTAACATTTCGATTTCATCTAAACAATCCGATACCATTCAGTACCGAAGAGTATTGTTCTGACTTTGGTTAGTGTGTCTGCTGAGATTTTGCGTGAATAACTTTATGAACATTTTCAAAATATCTAGTAATTGTAACGTATCTTTGGCATTTTTATTATATATCCTAAATTTGCAGTATATAGCTACTATTATACTACATGCCAGCGAATATTTTCTTTTACTGGCTGAGTATGTGAGTTTAAGACATTTTTATACTACTCAGAGCAGTGCGTTACAAATTATGTTTTCATGTACCTTTCCACACTTTTGTATATTATTTATTGATAAGCACACCATATATAATCCGGGTCACGTTTTAATGTGGCATGAAATTTATAATGAATCAATAGAATTCTTCTATGTACGTTGATTACACGGGCGTACTTATATAAAGTAACTTTAGTTCATTAAAAAATAAAAAGCACATATGCAATGAAAATACTTACACGTTTCAATATTGCTAACAAACTTGTTTTAATACTTTCTAAAACAAAAGGGGTCCTTTCTGTAGATGCCCCGCCTCTGGGTGAACATTTTCTTTCGAAACTATGATACTGGAATCTTGATTTTTTTTCCGTTTCCTTGCAAAAAGACCAATAACTGGAAGTGTTATTAGATCCTTTGTGAACATTGTAAGAGTCGGATTATCACGGTTACAACCCCAAGTCAGATAAATCGGGTGCACAAGTAACTTTTGCATGCGTAGAATTGTCCATACGTGCTGTACACGATATGGAAGCGTACACGTTATCTTCCACCCCCTTGTCATAAATTAGTTATGATTAAAATCTTGATTCATTAACACACCCTCATTGCAATGGAGGGTGCTTCTACAAAATATTCAAAAATAATAATTGTTTTGTGTTTTTATAGAACGACAACACTAAAAGACGCCTCTCCATATTGCGACTGAAAAGCATCAATTCCTGTCATCTATATATATATATATATATATATATATACAATAAATGTTTGTGTGTTTGTCCTTGGAATGGAATCGTAAACTATTTGACCGATCATTACGAAAATTTGTATGTATATGTATTTTTCCACAAAGAAGGTTTCTATGCTATGTCTATTGATGTAACTCGCCTCTAGGTGGCGTTGCCAAAGATAATAGTTTTCAAAGCGCCTGCACATTATAAACTGCAATTACGAGACAGTTACGAATATTTAATAGCCAAACACTATTTGAAGGCGCTAAGTTATGATGTATATTTGTCTTGAAGATAAATTTCTGGTTGAACTTAAAGCTTGAATGTTAGACCACTTTATAATAAAACACATGTACGTGTACAGTGGCTATAAACATATACAGATTTTCTTGATTGTGGCAACAAAGCAAACTCTACATCGGCGTTGGAAATATAATTTACTCGAGCCAGAAGTGCACATACACGGGTAACGCTTACGAAAGCGTGCGAAGCCGCGGGAAACAGCTAGTATGTAATATACTTTTAAAATTAGCAAAAAACATTAAGATAAACTGGCATGAGCATGGGAGACATTAGCCGTACCAGTCCATTTGCTACATAGGCAACTGGGTCATTTTAAGATCTGCAATTGAAATTAATGCGCTTACTTGGGTACCTAGTGTTATGATGTGTTCCCACATACTTATGTATGATGTAAAGCACAGCGCACTGTCATTATGTAAAATACATAAATGTTCAATTAACATTATGACTAAATTATCTTGACACCTATGATTTTTTTCTCAAATAGTTGTAATTTATATGAACTGAACAGTGTCTACAAAATGCAGTATAACTCTTTTCTGAAAATTTAAATGTATAGAAATATGTATAATAATCTTGAAAATGAAATTTTAATGACTTTCATCATTTTTTTCCCCTGGCCCTTCATATTTTATGAACAATCTAAGTGTTGTTAGGGTAATCACTGTTTAATGCACTACCGACTGTATGTCCGAGAGATCGAAATATTTTTGTTGTACGAGTATTTGTCTGATTTAATATATGTGATTTAATAGAATATAATTAAGAGTGCTTACAGATTCACGAGTCTATTATACATTTGTTAAATAAAGCTTTTGTTGCCAACTCTTGTTATTAAAAATTAATTAAGAGCTTTGTTTGCTTAGATATCTTATTTTTGTAAAATAGTAAATACTTACAATAATATAAGGTTCAAGTTAATATAAAAATCCGTTTACTTTATATACTTACTTTTAGAATACCCTACTATAATATAGTATACCATCTATGATAAACGTATATAACCTCGCACTGTAATTTAAAATATTTATGTCAATTTATGTGCTCTACAGAATATAGATATATACGAGAAGGATCAAAGAACAAAACCAGTAACCTACCATATTATACTCAGTATAGTTTCACATCGTCATTTTTTTTATTGAAAATATTATATACACTTTATGAACAGTTAGGCGATTTAAATTCATTGTTAACTTGCTTTTTTGTTCTTTTTCTTTTGTTTCTTTTTGCTCTTCTATGGATAATAATTGTTTACATCTATATATATAAAAATGAATGTTTGTATGTTTGTCCTTTATGGAATCGTGAACTATTGGACCGATCATGATGAAAATTTGTACGTATATGTATTTTTCCACGGAGAAGGTTTATAAGCTATGCCCATCCCTTTCCCGATTCAGGATTCCGCCCCACTGGTTACAGAAATACCCATAAGAAATGCATTGCAACAAACATATGTTAACGTCTTTTCAAATTTTTAATCAGCTGTTCTTTGTAAACATATATTACACTTATAGTTTTTAAAGCATAGAGTAAGCTTAAGAGAAACGACAAATTTTGTTTAAACTGTTTTTGCAATCACTGTTAAACATAGACTTTACTATCCAGATAATACAATTCAAATTTGACGTAAAAATTCACCTTTAACTGCAATATTTATTTTAATATAAACCATGCTCATGCTTGATCAGAAGAGTAATGCAGATATCATAATTACTATCTTACGTTGGCTACAAATATAAAGAATGTTATAAAATCAACCTTAGTTGTTTTTTTTTGACAGAAGTATGGTTCTCAAAACTCCGTGTGTACATATTCTCTCGATCGAGACAACAAAGCAAGCTCAATCGTGGCATCGGAGATATAACTAATTTAATCTAAAATTTATTATAGTAAAAAAAAAAATTACTAAGTAATATAAGGACTTCGGTTCTTAAGATTTGCGTGCGAAGCCGTGGGTAACAGCTAGATAGAGGCAGGAATATGGTACATACCTTCATAATACGCCCAAGAGGCTCACGATGGAACGACTATCAATTATCTCAGCAATGTTTAGAATGTGATAGAAAAAGAATAAGTGAATATAGTGTACTGTTTTCAACGGGAAATTGCGTGCGAAGCCGCGGGCAACTTTTGCAAAAAAATTATTGAAATGCGCAGCAAAGCGCGCCGGGCCCGCTAGTCTTTGATAAAAATAGCATAAGGAAAAAGATTTATTAAAACTAAAACAAAAATGCACATTATTAGGAATATATGGCGTTCTATAGATTTCTTAGTGCATGTCCTAGTTTAAAACAGTGCACGGTCATTTTCAGCCGCATATAGTTTTTATTAAACTTTTTGTTCCACACGTATAAACTCATCTTTAAATTGAAATGTAAATAATATTTTTACAAATGTGGCCACCGCTTAATCGAAACAGGTGGTTACTCTCACATGAGTATAAAATTATTGAATATCAATTTATTAAATCATTTTAAGCTTTATGAATTGTTTTATAAGATTTTCTTTGTAAGATCTAGAAAGCCATTTGATAGTATATAGTCTGAAGAAGGAACTTTTCTTATCCGAGGAATGAATAACAAAGGCTTTTGGGGCGCTGGATATTAAAAGTTGAACAACGTCCCGTCCGTCCTGTTCAGCGCCGATCCAGACAAATCGAGTTTTTACGTTCGCACTTTACCCAGCAGAGCGGATTACCGGAGAGATTAATAATTCTGAAAGCGCGTTACTTGCGCTTACATTATGAATAAAATTCTCTTTTATATTAAACTCTCCAATTGCAGCGTCTTTTCAGCGGCTTTAGAATCATTTCACGTACTTTAGTTTTCCACTAACGAATCGCACTTATTCTCTTGATGCAAAACTAAACCACTTCTCGTTTAGTTGAATGCATATTGGCAACTTGTACATATTCATATAAAACACTAATTAAACTTTATCGATGTATTTCCTGGAATAGAATTTTTTATTTTAAATCCACTTTTCTGTGACGGAAACAATTTATTCGGAGTCGTAACAAATGTAATAACGTGGTCTAAATTCAATTTACTCGTTTATTGACAAATTGACTATGTACTATTCAAAATCATCTACACATTGGTGAAAACCTGTAATTCATAATTTTGGTTAAGTCAACCTAACACACCTAAAAGATTAAAATTAACTGTTGATAGGTTTGAAATAATAGGCAATTGAATATTTACATTTTAGAAGTTCATTCGGGATGTAAACCGTTGATCTTTCCGTGTAAATAAAAAATCGCGAAGACGGAAAATATTAAATATTTAAACCTCAAAACCAACAGTGTGTCTCCTTACGAACCACCATGGAAATATCTTATTGGATTCAATAAATACTTTGCCAAATGTAATCCTACCAAGGCAATACGACAGTGACTCGGGTGCGTTACGACGTGTCGAAGGTAAAGAGAAACAATCAGACAAAGCGCCTGCGCACAGCGCCGCGTTGATTGAGTTAACAACGATCGATCACTGCTGCGCATGCGCCAAAATGTCTCAACTTTCACTCGCTTCGCTCACCCCGGTCCCGCCCGCAGACAGTGATTGTTTCCTCGTCGTGAACCGCTGCCGACATGGCGACGGGCACTACCTCTGGCCCAACTTCCTCCTTCCTCGTCCGGTTTAATTGTTTACTTTTACCGAACATTTTCTTCCAGAGTAGTCAAGTTAGATAAATTTGGGGATTTAAATGGGAAAAAATCTTTCAATTCACCTTTTTCCAGTTAATAATGAGAAGTTCTTAGTAAGATTTTTTCTAAAAAAGATAAGTATGTAAAACAGCGTTAACGTCCAAGTGTAAGGGTGTAAAATATCACATTACATACAGCGTTATCAGTGGCGTAGCTATCTTGGGTGGCACCCGGTGCGGAAGTTGGAGGTGTCACCCCATCGAAAATACAAAGCAATACATTTTATATGATAAAGGTATGGATATAATTTTTTTTCTTTTTATTATCTATCACTATAGAATAATAAACGTTTAACAATTCACGCCAACCAAACACAACACACTTTACGAAACAAATGAGAAATATTGCAACTGAAACGTCAAAGATCACGAGTATGGAACGGGGATTCCCTCACGACAGCGTCAGGCTCTTTTGCGGGAATC
Source organism: Homalodisca vitripennis (assembly GCF_021130785.1). Classification (NCBI taxonomy): domain Eukaryota; kingdom Metazoa; phylum Arthropoda; class Insecta; order Hemiptera; family Cicadellidae; genus Homalodisca; species Homalodisca vitripennis. The sequence continues at coordinate 179,800,929 of NC_060207.1, read as the reverse complement.
CCCGAATTATATATAGAGCTGAGCTAATGCTAGTGGAGGAATCCACGAAAAAGAAATTTTTGTGCTAGCGATTTAATTTTTTAATTGTTTGTACATTGTTCACAGTTGAGAGACCGGGTGGGTGTCACCCAAAAAAGTGACACCCCCCCCCCCCCGCCCCCGCCGCCCCACCTTTGCTAAGCCACTGTTATTAGCATGTAACTATCACAATCCTCCTTAAACTAACCAAACACATGACAAAGTTCACATTATTAAACTTAATTTAAGTGCCAGTACTTATCACATAGACTCAAAAGCAATGACATACTAATGAATTTTTCGCAAACGATTTATCATAGAAATGCATGATAAATCTATTGTATTATCTATTGAAGATACCATTTTCAGCCAACGTTCGAAGTTGTGAAGAGCGGTTAAATGGAGTTACCGCTGGATGGTCTGTCTGCTAGCTAAGATTCGGTTAAGAACACTAAATGATTAACTTGAACAATAAGTGATTACACCCGTATAACTATGTACGTTGCAGTTCAAGGCTGATGTTATCAAATGTTGAAATAGAAATTTAAAATTTAAACTGAAGCCTTTGGGCACCGTAGCGAGTGACATACTCTGAGATTATAATCCATCATACCTTATCTTGAATTCCTCTGGAAGACATTGGAAATTCAGAAAATAGTATTAAGAAATAATCAGAGAACCAAATTTTTCTCAGAATAGCTAATTAGCGAGATTCTTGACCTCCTGAATACAATCAATATCACATGTTGTTGTGAGCAAATAAGATTTCTGGAAAGATTCTGTAACTTCGGTGCACAAATCCTTTTAGTATAATTTGGATATGACAAAAATAAAGAATTGGTCTAAAATTATATAATTCTGTACAACAATATATTAAGGCTAGTGATAAGGAGGGGAACGTTTCTATTAATACATTCCAACCGAGCTGATCAAGGACACCAAATTGAAAGAAGAACCCTTGAGGACTATGAAAAAAGTATGAGAAATACTTAGAATATTGCATAGTTTTCAGATAAGAATAGTTTTTTTAAGAAAATACAGATATACCTACCTTATTGTGTCTCTTTTTAGTTAGATTATGACGTCTGTAATGCGATTCTATTTAGGATAGCGATATAGTAACAGGATTGTATGATGTAAGCTAAAACGTAAAATTATGCTACTAGAATTAATATTATATATCATACTAACTTATAAAATGACACTTTGACGAGTTTATTTACCATTAAATCATTCTTTACTTTTCATAAGCAATTGAAAACCTATAATTTTTCAATCCATGATTGTATAGAAACTCGTTCACTATCTTTATTTAAAAAATAGTATTTCGAATTACTTCCAATTAGTACAAGAATATGGTCAGGAACATCGAATTGGTTACTGAAGTCGACGAAGCACTGCAAAGGCGACTTAATAGGGACATTGTGTAAAGGTGTGGCGAAATCCTCTTTCAGGCGGAAATTCTGGACTCAATCGATGAATTAGGTAGCTAATTATTTCAGTTTATGTAGACTAACCGTTTGTGTGAAGTAGTTAATACCCATTCATAGAGATTATCTTTGATATTCCTGGAAACTGACCTCCGAAAATACGATAGCCTTTCAGTTTTTCTTAGGTTTTTATGCTTACACAAAATGTACTTTCCCCATCAATTCCAGTTAATACGTACTTTTCCCATAATTTCCAGTTAATAAAAGGTTAAATGGCCATGGAGAAACATAACGTAGCAAATAAAACCGCTCCAAGTCACGCGATCGACTCCAACTTCGGTATCCATTTAAGTCTGCGAGTCGCTTTTTCTCCCACATTCTGACAATTTCGTAAGATGTATCAAAACCTACCGATACATTTCGTCCGATATGCCGGAGGTATCGATAGTTTCGGTTCGATACTAGTGTGTGTAAAGTATTGATGCCAGCCAGGGTGCGTGTTCGGTGTCGCACTATCCCTTGTCTTGGCGTACGTGCTAAAGCCAATCTGTCTAATGAAGCTGCCCAACTATAGTAGGCCTACCGATGCATTTCATCCGATATGCCGTAGGTATCGATAGTTTCGGTTCGATACTAGTGCGTGTACAGTATTGATGCCAGGGTGCGTGCTCAGTGTCGCACTATCCCTTGCCTCGGCGTACGTGCTGAAGCCAATCTGTCTCATGGAGATTGGGTGTCAGGTGACAGATCATGTCTCCAGTGTTGCCACATTGTGCAGTCAGTCATCTGATGCGTCGTTGCCAATGTGTTTCCAACCCCTCCACGTGCCTACGTTGCGTAATTGACAAACATCACTGTCTGGACTGCCCTACCCTCTCTAGTCTCCGATAATTGAAACGTCAAGTTAGTGCAATGTATCGATTACGAGTACAGTGTACTCTACGTTTATTATCGATTCTGCACAGCACATGGAAAGTATTGTAGAGAAAATGTAATTTTTCGTGTCCGACTCCGAATTGCTTTTCCATGTGATCGCAACAAATCGGAGGGATTCCCAAAGTTCTTATGTTCAAATAAACAATAGCTAAAGTAGAAATATTTAAATTGTTATCGTTTGATTAGGCTGTTGTTCAATAACGTTTTAAGGATTTTAATTTGAAATTCATAGTTACAAAATCAAACATTGTTTTATTTTCAAAACCCATTCTGGACTGGGTTATACTGTTGCAGTAACTTGAGCTGCAGACGTAATTTGGTGTAAAAATGTTTGTTTTATACTCATTCAAACGAAAACCTCAAACTAGTAAAACTAAATTCATTTAGAATAAAAGTAAAGGATTTTTATAAAAATAGTCATGTAGTTTAAGTTAGTTCATTATTTAGTTACTGTTAAGTTAAGTGTGTACTTGTTAAATATTGTTTGTTGCACCTATTTTAAATATTTATAAGGATTGACCTAAGTTATTCTGAAAAACAGTCTTGTACTGAGAAACGCTTGGAAATAAAAGGCATTTTTTGTTTTTTATGTTTTGCGTAACCTTGCAAAATTCTGTTCTATTGATGTATTAAAAACTGCCTACTTTGGCCTGATACATCCATATTTGTCTTACGGTTTGAGACTGTGGGGCAGCTGTTCTAAATACAAATTCGAAAGGGTATTTAGAGCTCAAAGGAAAGCTATCAGAATTATTCACAAATTGAATTTCAGAGAGTCGTGCAAAGATGCCTTCAGATAGCTTGGATTGTTAACTTTACCCTGTCTCTATATTCTTGACATCGTTCTATACTGTCGACTCAAATTCGAGTTGATCCAAGGCAGTGACGTCCACGAATACGAGACAAGAGGCAGGGACAACTTTCGGATTGTACAACATAGAACGAGTGCATTTGAACACTTGCCGTCCCAAGTTGGTGTGAAACTGATAAACAAGCTGCCTGAGGGAATAAAACATCTCATTGATTCTAAACTATTCAAATCTCGATTAAAAACACCTCCTAGTGTCAAAGGCGTTTTACTCCGTTGAAGAGTTCATGTTGAGTTGCTGGGATGAAAATTATTGAAAACTATTAAAAACAAGAATAAAATTAAACCCCCAGTTCTATTATACAATTAAATAGCAATAACTGCAATGGAACTGTATATTATTATGCATGTACTTGACGCATGCATACAATCTAATAATTGTTGACGCGATAAAGATTATTATTATTATTATTTTTATTTATTTATTTATTCACTTTAAAATTGCCTTAAAAGTAAATACGTAGTTGTTGCTACTTTAAATAACCAACAATGAAACAGTAGTGTGTTTAAGTCATGATAGTCGAGCAGCTGGTGTTAGATATTCGAGATAAATTTACAGTTATAGTTTTAACGAGTTTCTAAACATTTTATCACGCTTGAGAATTAAAAATTATCCCAACTCGTAAAATAAGTTTCTTTTGGATTTTGTTGGTCTGGCAACAACAATAACAATTACCACATGAAATACAAGGCTGGAAATAAAAACTTTTAAACAATATAGCATATTTCTATGAATTTAAATATTTTATATTTTTAACCACTACTAATGTAAATAGGTTTTATTTTTAACTACTAGTACTTTTTGTAATAACGCTACGTTATTATTCGACTACTATACTGTGAAGAAATGTTGAAAATTATATACATATCAATCATAAAAATCTGTTTTAAACGCATTTTAGCATTGATCACCATATATTTTGGTTTTATTTTGAGTGTTTTGCATAGCTGGCATAAATAATTCACCCACAATATTAAATTGGTAACTGCAATAAATCTACATAACGTTACTACGCATCCCTTATATTTACCATAATAAGTCCACAATGTTAAAGTAACTAATTTGAGTAGTCTCAATTTTAATTAATAAAATGCAAAATAAAGTTGTGGCAATAATGATATCTCTGTTAATATAATAAATAATTAGAATACAATGTTGCTATAAATAATCAGAATAAACATGTAGGTTGTGTCAGACAGTAAAATGGAATGCGCGCAGAAGTTAGAGGTGCAGCGGGCAAGTAGAATAGTTATTGAGTTTATGCACAACCTGAGCTGCTAGACACGGGTCAACTTGGTTGAATGTCCAAAGTCTGATGGCCAGCTGGTCTCATTTGCATGGGATACTGACCAAGACTTGCCCAACTAAAATCCATCAAACTAAAGTACTTGCATAGCGCGTCTTCAATCCCTCTGTATAATACCTTAATATCCTAATCCATTTGAACCGCTAATTTGTACAAATAACGATAAGAAAATCACAAAATGCATACACAAAAATCACTCTTATTGTGCCCATGGTTTCTACGTAAGAAGATACCTACAAGATTGGAAAATTTATGGTCCTATATATCCGTCTTTTGTTCAAAATACATACACCCAGGCGTTTTATGAAACGGGTAGAGCTGTCTAACGTCTTTAATCGTTTCATTTTAGACGTTAAAACTATTTTTAACATTATTAATCGTTAATCATTACTTGATCAAGATAATCAATCCCACCTTCATCATATCATACAATAGCTGTCATCTAAATTTGTCACGATTCAACCGACCGTCTTTTCAACTGATCGCCCTTACAGAAAATTTCACTTTGTTTTAACAGGCTCTGTTCGGCAGGAAATATATGTATAAGGCCGGTCACAACGTAAATATTTGGTTTTACTATTGTAAAGTGTACGAGGGGTCTGTAATTTAATACAGTTTTTCAGCACGTCGCGTCGTGTCACTCAGTTTATGAAAGCCTACGTTGTGTTTCATTAGGTTTACTTAAAAGATAACACAGTGTTACAGCACGTCAATCAGTTTAATAGGATGACTATTCTGATTTACAATCCAGAGTTATGAAAGCCTACGTTGTGTTTCATTAGGTTTACTTAAAAGATAACACAGTGTCACAGCACATCAGTCAGTTTAATAGGATGACTTTTCTTATTTACAATCCAGAGTTATGAAAGCCTACGTTGTGTTTCATTAGGTTTCTCTAAAAGATAACGCAGTGTTACAGCACATCAGTCAGTTTAATAGGATGACTTTTCTGATTTACAATCCAGAGTTATGAAAGCCTACGTTGTGTTTCATTAGGTTTACTTAAAAGATAACACAGTGTTACAGCACATCAGTCAGTTTAATAGGATGACTTTTCTGATTTACAATCCAGAGTTATGAAAGCCTACGTTGTGTTTCATTAGGTTTCTCTAAAAGATAACGCAGTGTTACAGCACATCAGTCAGTTTAATAGGATGACTTTTCTGATTTACAATCCAGAGTTATGAAAGCCTACGTTGTGTTTCATCTATTTATACATCAGTAACAACGTTTAATAGGATCAGTCAGATATTGAGCACATTTACTATCAGAGTCCTAGATTGAGTTATGAAAGCCTACGTTGTGTTTCATTAGGTTTACTCTAAAAGATAACGCAGTGTTACAGCACATCAGTCAGTTTAATAGGATGACTTTTCTGATTTACAATCCAGAGTTATGAAAGCCTACGTTGTGTTTCATTAGGTTTACTTAAAATATAACACAGTGTTACAGCACATCAGTCAATTTAATAGGATGACTATTCTGATTTACAATCCAGAGTTATGAAAGCCTACGGTGTGTTTCATTAGGTTTACTTAAAAGATAACACAGTGTTACAGTACGTCACTCAGTTTAATAGGATGACTATTCTGATTTACAATCCAGAGTTATGAAAGCCTACGTTGTGTGTCACTTAGGTTTACTTAAAAGATAACACAGTGTTACAACACGTCTGTCAATGTAATAGGATGACTTTTCTGACTTACAATCCAGAGTTATGAAAGCGTGTGATTCATTTTATTTGGTTTACTTAAAAGATAACACAATTTTACAGCAGTAAAAATATATTCCTTAATTTTGACGAGATAGGGTTGGGATATGCATTGCATTTCCAATTCGAGTGTAATAAACCCCAATAGATAGGGGTTTAGGTTTAGGAAAACCAGTGGCTAGTGTCTTGAGTATAATGTGATAGGATTGCTGACAATATTATTGGTACTGCCTTGTGTGTTACCACTAAAATCATTGTAAATAATAAGGTTATTTTTCATACTGATTCTTTACATTATTTAGTAAGGCTACTTTAAAAAGTTATATCATTATATCCATACAGAAAAATTCAGTTTTGTTAATAATATATTATTTAAAATAACGTGCACAGAGTAAAAAGATGTTCTAACACTTATATTATTATTATATAGTTCGTTTTTAAGTTCAAATTCCAGATAAGGAGATAATAAAGTACCTGTGTCCGATGTATAGTTCGTTAATGCTGTATTACGAGTAGTTCTCGTATTTAACTGAACGTAATGGGTCTATAACTACAGCAGTAACTCCTCGCCGTGTCTATTGTAGACAACACGCCGTATTGCTCTGTATTGCCGACTTTCACTTGAATTGCACTTTTTCTTACTCCAATTTGCCCGTTCCACGGTGACAACTGTAAAAGTGTATTTCCTGCTAGGAACTGTGGGGTTTTATTTTTGGTCTGTGAACCATTTAATAGTTCTTTCGGTGAACGTGTGATTTACGCAACGATCGGTAATTCGCGCGAAGTTATATACCAAAAATTACATCGCAACAGATACATGTTAGAGTTTCGTTGAATGTTATTCCAAGCAATGTGATTATGTAACTCAGCAATTTACAGTAGGTGGTTTGGAACTACTGTATTGCAAATGATTTACCATAGTCATTAACATCTTGGGTGATATGAAGTTTTGCAAAAGTGTTCGGTTCCAGTTTTGGGTGGATGAGGGGAGTAATGTGGCTACCATTATAGCCAAGACATGCATCTAAAACTGCAGTATCCCTCCAGTTAAAACTGGCCATTGGGCTATTAATCTTCCTTACTCACTTTTATTCAGTAAGACGATTTCATCAACTTCACCCACCTATTGTACAGTTCAGTAACCGTAATTAGACTAGTTGCTACTCAAGGTGATTCAGTAACCGCTACCAGACTACTTGTTTTACTCGTGGTGGTTCTTTAATCGTAATCAGACTAGTTTTACTGAAGATGGTTTTAGAATCACTAACAGACTAGGTGCTACTTATGGTGGTTCAGTAATCGCTAGCAGATTAGTTGCTACTCGTGGTGGTTCAGTAGTATAATCAGTCTAGTTTCTGCTCAACATAGTTCAGTAGTTGCTACCAGACTAATTGCTACTCGAGATGGTTCGGTAATCTCAATTAGATTTGTTACTATTCAAGATGGCTTAGTAATCTTAATCAAACTAGTTTCTGCTCAACATAGGCTACTTTAGTAGTCGCTTCCAGACTACTTGCTACTCCTGGTGGTTTAGTAATCGTAATCAAAATATTTATACACTGAAGATAGTTCAGTAATCGATATCAGACTACTTTCTATTCAGAGTAGTTCAGTAATCGCTAATAGAATAATTGCTAATCAAGGTGATTCAGTAATCACTATCAGACTGGTTGCTACTTAATATGGTTCTGTAATCGCTAACAAGCTTGTTGCTATTCGCAGTGGTTCAGTAATCCATGTCAGACTATTTTTTACTGAAGGTTTTTCACCATTCTCTATCAGAATATTTGAACCTCGAATTGCTTGAATAATCCATATTACACTAGTTGCTATTCAAGATGGCGTAGTAATCGTAATCAACTAATTGCTTGAGGTGGTTAAGTAATCGCGATCAGATTAGTTGCTAATTTAAACATTTCCCTTAATATTTGTGCTAATGTTTTTGCAGTGAATTCTTTACTTGACTAGAGAACTAATTAGGAATATACGGTACATATAATTTACATAACAACTGTTATAGTTCTATTTTTTCGGTGTCTAACTGTTTACTCCTCGTCTGATAATTTCAATAAAATTCAGTATTATAACATTTCACTGTAAATGTATTTATTTATGAACACAAAATACGTATATTAGAGTTGTTCTGTAGAGTTATTACTGTCATCTTCAAGAAATGAGATAACACAAAACTATGATGTTCATAATCAGTAAATACTTCATCGTATATTTGGTGTAAAATAAATACTCAGCAGTACCCCACACTTCATCCCCCCACCACTTGATAGATTCGCCAGAATATATTCACTTTACGATGCGGCTTGGTGGTTTTATCGCGGCCAAACTCGCCTCCGAGCCCGCATTTATTTCATTTCCCGCCACAAAAGATCTCATGCATCTGAAAGACGTCATTTGGGAGCAGAGATGGACCAACTCCTCTATTGTTGCAGTATACGAGAGCTAACACTCTTCCCTATAGCTGGTTCTTTGTGCTTCTTCTATAAGACAGTCCATAGCATTGCTAATGCAAAACTGTTATTTATAGCTAAATTATTCCATCTGTTACACAACCGCTAAATTGAACCGGACGTTTCCGAGATAAAACACAATTTTCTTCTTCATTACACTTTTACATTACAGAAGACGAGTTATTTTCTTTCGATTACCAGCAGCTGGTTCGTCTATGTTTCATTCTTGGTTTTATTGCAATCAAGAGTTTTATTATGATCCTACAAGTTTACCTTTTAAAACTCGTACTTTACCGTTTGATACTCTGCTTGTAAAGCATTTTATTTTAGTACTCACATTAAATAAGCACTTATTACAGCATACAAATACTCATCCATTTAACTCAATATTTCATAATTTGTTTGTTTTCCCAACATCGAATTTTGCCAGTAAATACTTGTAAATTGCTTCATTTAATAGTACACTCCATGTTAATAGAGTGTACAATATTATTCCTATTTATAGACAGGTATTTGGTTGGAATAGCATATATATTTTTATTTGTAATTTGTAGCTTTATTTATTTGTAAAAAGGCTACAGAAAAAGGATTATCAGTTGTGACACCCTTTATAAATACGATTTGATTAAAAATCTCCGGAATAGTCTTCTTACTGAAAATTCCTTATTCATAAAACTGTGACACCCGTACACGCTTCGTAGGTCCACACTGTATCAGTGTTTCCTTGGATGTTGAAATAAGGAATGTGGTGAAGCTAATGTCAAGCAGAATTGCTTCAATTTTAATCATAGCAGCAAATTAAAAAATATAGATTATTACAGGCCAATGTATTATTTTAAAAGAATCTCCAATTCATGACATGGAATTATGTCATATATCCGCTTTCAGGTAAAGTATTCAAAAAGATATATCTATTTAGAAATGCAATACTATAAAGGAATGTGTTTTTATCAATTAGAAGAAATCATTTTATCTTTCGAACTTAAGAACGGGGCATCATTAAATTATAGTCAGTCCCTAATTGTTCGAAACCAATGCCAACTTTCGTACTTCTCTGGATTTTTCTAGCGACTCACTGCCATTTAAAAGTATTATTTGAGTATTAAAACATACTCTTGTTTCGTCGACTCTGTCGAAGCGTTTCTGCTCAATACTGACTGATGTCAAATTCAACACTTGACAGTGACCTTCCAAATAGAGTCCCCAAGCCTTTCACTATCCAAAATAATGTATTTAGCAGTCTGATAGCTTAATATAGACCTATACTATTCAGTTGTGAGTCCTAAAGTGTTTGCTGAAATTAGGTACCGTTTCCATTAATAGGGCAGATGATCTGTTTTAGCCAACGTAGTAGCCTCCTCCGTCAGTTTGTGAATCGTATTGGTGCTAATCTGGAGGATTACTTCGTTTCAGATTGAAATAATACTATGCAGGTCACGGCAGTTTCTAAACTATATTTCTCACAGTATATTAGGAGTTTTAACTGTTCTAACGATATAATTAAGTTACGGCGAAAAGTAATTACATTGCTGGTTAATTTACATAATTGTCTAGCTAGAAGCTGTTATTAACAAGTGACAACCACCTACAGGTGACGGGGAGAGTGACTTTTCTGCTTACACTCTATAACAAACGTTGGTCACATATTTATTATTCTTTCTTCTTAATAAAGTGTTAGAATACCGTAATTCTTTCTTTTATGAAGATAGAGGAAGGAATGAAGTTGTCTACCTTAACAGTGGTAGTTAAATAAAATGACGTCAGTGCAGATATAGGTAAATACTAAAGCCCTAGCCCTTCGTTTTGTAATACCAGACTTGCGAACCGGTTGTAACCAGTATAATAGATTTCACTGTAGAACATATTCTATCTTTAGAGTAACATATCAAAGTGATTCGCCCGCGTGTGAAGATCACACACGCATTTCAGTCCCAACTTCGGTGCAGTATTCTAGTCTTTATTATTGAAGAAAATCAATGAAATTTAAACTACGAATGTGAAGTAAAATCTTAGGTATAATAGTCATAGTTGTATATACTTACAGAACTGGTAAGTTAACTGATTATGTACATTTTTATTTTTACGAACTTTAAAAATTGTTTGAACATTCCGGTTTTCTTCTTTTTTTACCTTTATTTGATATCCGATATACTCTTACTCTCGTGAACTATTGATTTGTATGAATTTGTTCGTTCAATAATAACCATGTCATAAACTTAACTGTTTGTTGTTAAGTAAAACAATTATTTGATTTTTATTAATTTTTAATCCCATTTCGTGTCGATTATGTATAAATGTAATTACTATTTCCATGTATTAAATTTTAAATGTTAAGATGTTCCTTGATCACGTTCTAGCAGAACAATGTATCGCACAACAGACATATATTAGAATAAAACATAGTATTTTATGATCATATTACATGAATCGTAACGTAACCAAACATAATGTTAAAAGTAACTTGACCCGCATGGGCTAATACCAAAACAATTGACAGTTGAATATGAAATATATTACTGCGCTGTGAGGAGTTTGTTCTAAAAATACATACTATGAGTATTTGAATGGAAGAAACGAATAACGTCTATTGACACAAAAACCCACCTGTTGTTGCGTAATTTATAGTCATTTATCGAGGAATCTATCGTATCTTATGGCTGCTCACCGAATGACACGGAAGCAGCAGTCGAAAATGGTAAGACTTCTTGGTTGGGCTGGCGATGAATGAATTCCGCTTTCTCTGACCGATCGTGAAATGAGCAGCTCCAGCACTGCTTCCTCCGTAAGACAGTTGTTCTACATCCAAAGCCGTAGATAGAGCCTGTCTCGTCTTTTAGTTGGTGCTCATTTGGTTATAAATTAATAAGTCTAGGGTCATACTTAACTAAGTTATTAATAACTCGTCTCACTGCTCAGAAACGCTACTATGATAAGAGCGAAATTTCGTAACACAGGTGTGCACTTAAGCCAAGCTGCCAAACTTTGTTAGAATGTGAAAAATTCTCAAGCAATTACGCACAAGTTTGCTTCCATATCTAATTATGTTTAAAGAGCAAAAGCTACAGCACGTTTCTCGCAGATTTTCGTAATTTGAATATTCTGGACTACTATTTCACGTATAAAGACACTTTAGGATTAGGAAATAGTAGCTTTTTATCTTTTCGGAGAGTTATAAATATTTATCGGAACTGACTGGTGAATTAACTCACTTAAAATCTTCAGAAACATAGATGCGAGTAAATCCTTGTACGACATATTCAGTATTTTATATTATATATACATAAATTTACATTAAAAGACATTGAATACATCGTCTTAGATAAAAGTATCTTTAAGATTGTTTTTAAATTTTCTATACGAAGCTTTTTTATATAAACATATATATGTAATGTTCTTATTATTTTCCTTCAATTCAAAGCCCACTAAGCATGATTATTCTTAACGCAGCCTTAAGGCTGGCTAGACAGCATATCCGCCGAACCAATTCCTTTTTTTCCAATTTCGAAAAGTGTTACACTTTTTAAAGCGGCAATAAATCCAAAGACAAATGCTTATGATTTAAGCTTGATGCCAACTCAGACTTGAGATTGTATTAACGGAAAACTATTTTTTGCGCCATAATAAGTCAGTATCCCACATGACAATCGAAAAAATTTGATCTGAAGAATTCATTCTACTAAATTATTAATTTAAAACACTTATATAATTCGAATTGTTGACGAATTACGAAGCCATCTTAGTATTTTTGGGCAACTTGAATAATTTAGTTTACACAAAACTCGTCAAACAGAATTATAAATTTAAATTTTTAAAAGTGTTTGTTTTACAGAATTAAACTTCAAAAACAGAATTAAAGTAAACAGACTGTTCCTTTTCACTCGGGCAGTAAAATATTCAAAGTTATTCGGTTTTGCAATTGGCGTGAATCAACTGAAATAATTCTAAATCAAGGCATGGATTTGAATCGCAGATTTATCTTACATTTGAAAATCCAACTGAATATTTTGTTAAGTCGTCTTTACCGAGGACATGTGGTAAGCAATGTGTAGTAAGACTTAAATTGTTTGATATACAGATGATCTTACTGAGAAACATTAGAGCTCGGGTGCGGGGAGCTCAAGGTGATAAATTTGGCTGTTCATATACTCTACTTCTTATGGCCTGCCTCTGTTTTCTCATGTAATTCTATAGCTTAGTGCAAAACCCCTTTTCTAAATCCAATACGCACTTTTATGTAGTACAACAGATTTTTCATGTTTTATGTTATTCATTACGAAAATTCCATATAACACTTCCTCTATGCGTCCATTTCTTGTCAATGTAGAATGAAAATCTTGGTTGTTATTTTGTTAGAAATTTCTGATTGGACCAAATATGGATAATGCCCATGCAGACACTCAGTCTATTGTTATAATCGAAATCCATACAAATCGTTTTAATTTAGGATACACGTTGACCACTGCTTTTGACATATTCACAACAACCAATTAAACCTTCTCTTTTACCGGAGTTCGTATTCATCAATAATAACAGATGTTTTTATTAAAATTCAATTTTTTACTTTTTAGTGGTCTTGTTTTTATAAAAATAGGTTTTGTAAAATGTATTAATGACTGAAATGAAATGACGCATTGTGTTTCTAACTAACGTTCCTTAATTCATTTTAAAAATATATGAGAGGACGCTATAACATAATGTAACTCATAATTTCATTTTCTATTTGGAAAGAGCGTAAGAATTTCACATCAGCTGAAAATAACAAATAAATAATGAAGCATCCACACCATCCTTGTGCAATTATGCTTCGCATAAAGAAATGCTACGTGTGTTTTTTTTTTTATAATAGAAATTGTATTGTAAAAATTATTTTTCGTTTTTCCGTTCGAGTTCACGACTATTTTAACATTAGTGTATATTATTATTGTAAAAGAGGAATTTACTTGTATCTGCTGAATATATCCGGGCAATATATATATTGAAAAAGATATGTATGTATATTGATATACAGTACATATATATCATAAATATATATATATATATATATATATATATATATTTAAATATATATAATAAAAAATATAATAAAAGATATATATATGTATATTGAAAAAGATCCAAATCAATGATGATCATATTAATACAAGGTAGAAGTAGGCCACACCACAATGCCGCTTATCACGCTTTGTTAAATTGGCATGTAAAATTATAGTCTAGCTCATTTTATTAGGCTGCATAACATATCAATTTCATGACACATGTTAAAATATAATATCAAATCAAATCAAATCAGATTTTTATTGCCGGAACATTCTATAATGCATGGCAAAAGTCAACTTTTTACTTGCTAGAATTTTGTCATACACCCCACAATAGATCTCATTCAGACATACAATTTACAAATTTACATACATCAATTCATTCGCCAATGATTCCCACTTCCAGCGACGGATTCAGTCAGTCTTTTTAATTGGTGGTCTCCCAATCAAATGCTAAAAACTCGTCTACATTATAAAATGCTTGTGACACTAAAAAGCGTTTCAAACGAGTCTTTAACACCTTGGGCGTTGGAGCGTTTTTTATTGAATTTGGTAATTTTTTGACGAAATGAACACCTGCCTGTGAAGGCAAGCGTTCATAAACCACCGTTCTGTGCCTACCAGTTCGGTAGTTATCTCTGCCTCTAGTCTCATACGCATGTATGTCCCGGCCATTCGTCATGGTACATTTAGACATACAAAACAGAGTTGTTTCCAAGATGTAGAGACTGGGCAGCGTCAACAGTTGTAAATTTTTGAAGGCTTCCTTGCACGACTCTCTAAATTTCAACAGAGCGATAATGCGGATCGCTTGTTTTTGCAGCTTGAACACTCTCATAAATTGATTGTTTGCACAAGCTCCCCACAACACCAACCCGTAAGTGAGATGGGGGTAAATCAAGCCAAAATACGCCATCATTAGAACCTGAATAGGGCAGTATTTGGCTAGAGACCTCAAAACATAAATGACTGAAGCCAATTTGGAGCAAACGTGATCGATGTGATTATTCCAAGTCAAACCTCGATCTAGGTATATTCTCAGGAATTTCGAGCAGTAGACTTCTTCCAGCATTGTGTCAGCCAACATAACAGCTGGCTCGTCATGCCTGTCTACTGATCGCAAAGCAAAATTTAGAAAATTCGATTTTGCAGAATTTGTCTTAAGATTGAGGCTGTTGAAATGTTGGACGCAGTTGTTGATCTCAACAAAACTTTGCTGTTCCAGAATTAATTTTGATTTGCTAGTGAAATCATTGCACTCAGTGTGTTAAAAATTTATTCCGCGATTTCTCATTCCCATCTTGGTTACCCAAAAGACCAATGTAAAAATGTTCGTTAACGTTCAGCCAAATCGCTTATAATAACATGCACGATCGTCAAACTCGTTGATGCTTATATAATAAATATTCATGCAAAATTTCAAATTGACAGGTCAGATATAGGAGAAATGAAATTTGTCTTACCCCTAGAATGATAAGCTTCGTACACATTCAGCCAAATTAGTAAATCCACTCTTATAATTGAAAAATCATCGAATATTGTACATTTAAACTTAAAGGTAGTAATACGATCTCTCATTCACATAACACGGGATGAAAATGTAAACAACTGTTATTGTTCTCCCTAATGAGAAACTATTACGTTTTGACGGTATCTTTATATTTTGTATATGTGACTAAAGACTCTCACAACACGCCCTCGCTCACATTAGCCAGAGAGACAATCGCTCAACAAAAACAACTGCTTTTAAACTGGCGTCACTCACTGTTTGCCTACAATAGTTATATCTTTATTGTTAATATTTGTAGTAATCTGTAATAAACAGTGGTAGTGAAACTGTCGTAAATACGATACATGTTTTCAAAAAAACGTTTTTAACGGATGTCAATTTTTAAGTAAAAACATGTAGGCAAATCAGATTTTGAGCGTTTACTTGGTATATTTGTATATTTCACAACTTAAGCCACAAGCGTTCACCTCCAAATGTGTTTCAGTTCTTTAAACCGGGTGAAATCATGGTGTGACGTGCGTTAGGCATGTTTCAATATAGAGTAGGCGCTATCCTAGAACGTACTCGCGCCTTTTAGAACTGCACGTAATATTCATTTCTTTTCAGTTGAGGCCATTCACAAATTACAGAACTAATATTTTATAAGACTGTGTTTAACCTCAGTTTTTATGTGTATTCGTATTGATTTTAAACCGCCAAACATAAAGAACCTGTGCCTAATAGCTGTGAAAAGTAGTTTAATCGTTAACGATTTCTACTAAGTCGCAACATCCGGCTTTATGACAGCTAGGAGATTTTTCACCATCCGGAAGTGCCTCTTAAAGGATTTAATACGCAATATAATTAATGCGAATATAATTATCTGGGGTCCAGTTTACCACGCGACTACTACGCCTGTTTACAATATGATCCAACCAAGCCTAATTTCTAACACGACATTTGAAGTTAACGATGTCTTCACAATGTTTAATCATTGATGTCTAACGCATAACAAATATATAATAATTGAGACGTATGCACGTGTAACGGAATAGCGTAAATTATAATGATGACGTAAATGACACTGTTTCTCCACATTTAAACTATACATTATAGCTGTGGGAAAAAATACAATAGACATTTATTATTGAACGCAATTATTCATTTTATGGCTACTAAACTCTGCTTACTTACGTACAGTTATCCGTACAGAATTAAAAAACTGTTTTATCTCATTTTGACTCCTTTCATCATCACTACATAGGTACTGTCTCCTTACATCACACTGTCTACTTACATCAATACTACATAATGTTTCCTTACGGCGTGCCTACACGCTTCTCCGTATACTATGCCTACATACTGTCTCCTTACGTCAATCCTACATACTGTCTCCTTACTTCATCCCTACACACTGTCTCCTTACATCATGCCTACATACTGTCTCCTTACGTCAATCCTACATATTGTCGCCTTACATCATCACTACACACTGTCTCCTTACATCACGCCTACACACTGTTTCCTTACGTCATCCCTACACTGTCTCCTTACATCATGCCTACATATTGTCGCCTTACATCATCACTACACACTGTCTCCTTACATCACGCCTACACACTGTTTCCTTACGGCATGCCTACATACTGTCCCCTTACATCACACTGTCTACTTACATCAATACTACATAATGTTTCCTTACGGCATGCCTACATACTGTCCCCTTACATCACACTGTCTACTTACATCAATACTACATAATGTTTCCTTACATCAATACTACATAATGTTTCCTTACGTCATGCCTACATACTGTCTCCTTACGTCATGCCTACATACTGTCTCCTTACGTCAACCCTACACACTGTCTCTGTACTTGATGTCTACACGCTGTCTCCTTACGTCATTCCTACGTACTATCTCCTTAAATCATCCCTATCCACCGTCTTCTTTCTTCATGAAATAATTTTATATATGCGCCACTGCTCTATGAGACAATATTTTATCCAAAGCAAAAACTGTTGCCGATTGGTAATGTACAATCAATATCACAGTGAGTTCAAATTGCTCCATTTCAACTAAAGTAAGAATGAATCTTAGTGTTCCTTGGGGATCAATTCTCGAACCAGTTATCTTTTTATTTACGTAAGCATCTTGAACGGTTATTTTTAATATCCCTTCCTGCTTAGTCTGAATGATTTCACATGTAGCCGTCATCTCTAAATGTCAAACTGAATATGTATTATTAGTTTAGAGGTTTCATTTGGATACACTGATGGAACAATAACACTTAATGTTGGAATCGCAGTATCCTACTTTCAAACATTTAGAAACTCCATAATATTGAAACCTTACAAGACAAAAAATAGTTGTAAGCATATCAATTTCTAAAATGTAAAAATGTTAATTCGATTTATTTACAATTAGCCAGATATTATGTTTGTGTACATTTATAATGGATCAATTTATACTTATATAATTATAAACGGCCACCGTATTGAAAACTGAAGAGTTATCGAAAAATAAATTGCAATAAATGTTGCTTGAAATTGCTTCTTGAGTGATCAATTATGATTTATATTATGAAGTTTTATATTGGTTTATTCTCTATTAAAGGCAACGGTACAGTTTACGACACGAAAGTAATGCTGCCAACAAAAATTTAGACGTTAAATATTTTTTTTTTCAGCTGTTAATATATGTTGGGAAAATTGTTTAGGCTACTGTGTCGTGCGAATCCCTATGTTCAGCAAGTATCACATACAGACAAATTAAAATCCGAAATTCATTGAAATTCACTAACAATTAATTATTGGTTAATGCAAGAACTTAAATTATCAGCAATGTAAAAATAATTTGCTGAAATAGTGTTGACCTAAACCGTGCTGTAAAGTCCTTTATGTCGTAATGGAAAATATTTTTATTTTATAATATTCTAATACAATTTGTAAATACAATTTTTAAATTGAAATTTCGTAGGTAATAAAAGCAGCACACCGAAATTCAGAGGTGTGTGTGTGATTAATCCAATATATTCAAATTAGTTATATCGATACCGATACGCAACTATAAAATTAATATTGATAAGAGTCCAAAATAGTCATAGTTTGCATTCAGTTTAAGTATTCAAGTAGTAAACTTGTCGATACTCTGGTATTCGATTATGATAAATAGTCAAAAAGTGGATCATCGGCTATCACTATTTCAAAAATAACTGCGTAGTTCCAGAGCGATAATAATTCCAGATTGAAGATAAGCTAGACTGACAACTATTCTTGGAGCTGAATCGCTCTATCTTATCTAGCGTTTGTTTATTAAAGTCCAGTTTGTTTAGTTTTTTACACTTATAGATTACTTTTATCTCAGGTTGCTCTCTCTGCTTATCTTTTATGTTCATCCACCTGAAAGTATTTTCGTATGTTATAATTTTATTTTGAAAAGTATTCCTTGATTATTTTATAAATAAGATTATACTAATTAGAGTACCTTTGAATTGTTTCGAAGTTCATTAAACAATAATTTAAAATAATTCCTATTTTATTCTCGACGTAACAGAAGCATCGATTCTGATTATTTTGAAAATTCCACAACTGAAAATCGTACATAACATACGTTAATTATTATTTTATTTGTCCAAGAGAAAAGGGAAGGGTTAATGAAAAATCCACCAGATCATTATATGAGAGATACTATGATTATGCATATATATATATATATATATATATATATATATATATATATATTTATATATGCTTATCAATGCATTGTTTTAATATTTATTGACATATACAACTCAGTTGGTTCTGTGTGATAATTCTTGATAAATTCATGATTTTGGTCTTTCGTTTATTTGACACTAGGCACACTTATTGCTACTGTATACATAGAAATGGTAATAACGACGTGTCTAGGGGTTCCAATTTATGTTAACCCAAGTGTCAATTTGAAGAAACTTGAAAGTAATAGACGAGAGAATGAAAGAAAACATTCTTTGAGAATTACTGAAAATAATAGAACATTGGCGCAGAACCTGTGTACTGTGAGTATGGCAGCTACCAGTTTGGTGTACACAATATCTGTTTACGTGTCACCCCCGCCTCCGCCGCTGCGCCCCACCACACAACGAGGCTGAAACGATGATAATACATGATGCATTACACCAGCACGCCGGTATAGCATGGCGCACACTGCAGACGCGCCGCGCCGCGCCGAACCGCGCCGCCTTTTGGAAAATTCCGCTGACCGTCGCACATAATGGGCGCGCTGGGCGCGCCGAACTCCTTCCCTCACCACAGCTGCAGTGCTATCAATTAGTGTGCAGTCGTATGGTTATGTTGTGTCGTTTTGTTTAATAATTTACGATGAGCAGCTCTGAAGATGAAGATCTGTTTTTATTTTGTCTTCTTCAATCAGAGGAGGAGAAGAGACAAAAAACAATGTGGGTTCATCCTATAAATGAGAAAAGGAAAAAAAATACGGGGAATTTCACCACCTTTTCCCCGATTTATTAAAGGACAAACGTAAATTTTTCCAATATTTTAGAATGTCCCCCGAAAAGTTTTATGAACTATTGAACATGCTTAGGCCTTTCATTGAAAAACAAGACACATATTTTAGACCAGTACAAACAAGACCAGTTTCACCTGAAGAAAGGCTTGCGGTTTGTTTAAGGTAAGTTATTAACTAAGTCTTTATTAAATACAAAAATATGGATAAACTTACAATAAAGTCGTTTTTATTAAATATATGCAAATAATGTTTTGTAAATTTTAATATTTTCTGAAACCACAATTTACTCATTAATTTTTTTTTCTTCTTCGGTTAGAAAACATAACATCAAATGTGTTTTCAGCAATAAATTATTATTTAACAATGTATCGCTGGTCAGGGCTTTTTTAATAAGGAATAGGCTATTTGTTTCAAAAATGTAATGTATTTTATCTGTAAGAAAGCATAGTTTCAAAAATAACAACACAAATTATGCATACAGTACTTCCTACATATTACAATAAGTTTTATCATGTGATGTTGTATCACTTGACCCTGCTGAGTTTGAGGTGTATGGACAGTTACTGGATCCATCAGGTGAAACAGCAAACCGTCCCTCTTGTGCCCCTGGGTATTGTCCCATCTGACCAATAGGAGTTGGTAGTTGCGGCATATATTGGGTAGTCTGAAAAGGAACTAGTGCTGTGGGTGTAGGATCTGAGCGTAGAAATGAATGAGCGGTGTTATATGACCCAGAAATGGCCTCTAGCTTTGCATCATGAATTATTCTGGAAATGTTAGATTTTTACGTCGACTGCTATACCTCACCGACGATGTCCGAGGTAGTACGAAGACACCCGAAGGTAACCGCGGCTAAGAAACGGTTCCGCTGCCTACGCACACTGTAGACGCGCCGCGCCGCGCCGCGCCGCCCCAGCGGAACAAATTCCGCTCGACTTCTCCCAAGAGTTCTGGCAGCGGAATTATTCCGCGGCGGACGCGGCTGCGCGGCGCGGCGCGGCGCGGCGCGGCGCGCTCTAGTGTGCGCACTCCCATTTTAACACATGCAAACTATTAAGCCGGAATTATTTCCAAAAGGCGGCGCGGTTCGGCGCGGCGCGGCGCGTCTACAGTGTGCGCCATGCTTATCACAACAGCAGGGCGTCGCGACGCTCACCGCCGCCGCCGCCGCCGCCGCACCGTGCTGACATTGTTTGTACAACTGACCTGTCATATCGTGACCTCGAGCTTGGAGACCACCCGGGTAGTGGATAGCACCATCATCAATATTATATTGTGTTTATAAAATTTTTATTTACTTGATAAGTTTTAGGAGTGACATTGTAGGGTCCATAGAGCAGTCTACGCGGTGTTGCTAAAGTAATAATACAACTTCTATAAACATCAATTCGTTAAGTGTCTCACGTCTAGATGGTATTGGTCAATCTGAGTTCTCTTAAAAAGTTGATAATCAGATTGAGTCAAATAAGGTATTCCGGACATACATAATGAGAATGATTAGAGCTATAATAGAGAAAAGAAATTAACAACGTTCCCAAATCGCATACGCGACGTCCGTTAAAAATTTGCTGTCACATTTGATAGACAGAGTGTGCTAAAACCAGAGGATCATTTAGTTGAAATCTCAATATTGTCGAATGGAAGTTTGAGTCACATGGTTCACAGCTAAAAACAAACTTTGTGTTGACCAAAATAAATTAATGACACACCAATGCATAACAAATTAGCCCATTCTATCCCATAAAGAAATAAAGTAATAAAACTAACAACTTACTTAATTTTTATTACTTTCCAAAAAACGTGTACGATGCCATACAATAATATTTTCTAAAATTGTATTACCACAATAAAATTTCGAAAAATTTAAATTACTCATAATATGGTAATGGGCCAGTGTATAAGTTATGTGGTGCTTCATTTTAAACGGCTTTGTAAAAGAAATCGTAAACATTACAACCAAGTTACATGTTACAACCAATGTAACATTAACTTGGTTATTATTCATGAAGTTTTTACATTTAATCGCGTTTGAATGAGAGCTCAAGAACTATTGGATAGTTCTGCAAAACGTTATAACGACTTAATCATAGTAATAAAACTCTTTCTGCAATGATACCTTGAACGAAACTCGTAGAAGCAACTGCTGGTAAGCGAAAGAAAATAACTCGTCCTCTGTGATGTAAAATTGTAGGAAGGAGAAAATTGTGTTTTATCTCTGAAACGTTCAGTTCAGTCTAGTGGTTGTGTAACAGATGGAATAATTTAGCTATAAATAACAGTTTTGCATTAGCAATGCTATGGACTGTCTTATAGAAGAAGCACAAAGAACCAGCTATAGGGAAGAGTGTTAGCTCTCGTATACTGCAACAATAGAGGAGTTGGTCCATCTCTGCTCCCAAATGACGTCTTTCAGATGCATGAGATCTTTTGTGGCGGGAAATGAAATAAATGCGGGCTCGGAGGCGAGTTTGGCCGTGATAAAACCACCAAGCCCCAGCCTTAAGTGAATATATTCTGGCGAATCTATCACGCGGAATGGAGAGAGAGGCACTGCTGAGTGTTTATTTTTTCCTGAGCAATGATGAACGTTCACCGATACTGTATGTGAACTATATACTAAATTATTTCTTATTCTCTTATACATGACTATTACAGGATTATAGTGGCTGCAGTGTTGTTGCAGTATAATGACTTCATAGCACTAAAGGATGTAACATGACTCAGAAAAAACAATGCAATACTACCTCAAAATTTGTAGTAGCCATATGCTTTAAAGGAATATAGTTTACGATACAGTTTGTTCTCGAGAGAATATTTTCTGCGGTGAGGTGTTGAGCCTTTAATATAATGGGTTTTCGGTATAAAAGAAAGGGTCGAATCACCTATAATTACGTAAATCACATGTTCACCCTTGTACACGCGTCAAGGGCCAGCACCCCACTAGTGAAACAATCCTTAATTTACCCCATAAGAAAAATGTTAAATCTCAAACACATCTTTCGTCGAAGAATTATTGGAGCTGTTTGTTTCATTTTAAAGATATGACATCAAACTTTTTTTAAGAGTTGAAGTTTTTAATATTCAAGTAATGGATTAAAACATATTTGAAGCGTTTATCTAAATATCCATAAAATATTGAAATATGAAGGTATTTGTTCTTTAAAAATGTTAAGGATGTTTTATTTTACCACAAGGTTAAGAAGCTTCCTGTAACGTTTAACCTGAGAACCAAAGATTTAAGAGTGACTTCGAATTGGTACCACTACCAATGGCTGGACAAGTGGACTGCTTGCAGACGGTGGTCCACAGCCATCCACGCAAGGAACAGCCACGCTCAATCATTGTGATAACCACCGTTCCCCTAGGCTACATCATTGGTAAAGATAAAAAGCAAAAGATCATATATGCATCAAAGTCATGTATCCAAAAAGGATAAGTTGCAGATATTGGGAAATAATAGATCGCTGAGAAATGTAGTGTTCATTTCTTTAAGCACTGTGTAAATGCCATATCACAATGTCAAGGAAGCTCACCAGTTTGGAATACCTTATTCACGGCTTGGAGCATCAGGTTCGTTTTAGAAAAATGTAAAAATAATTCGATTAGCCATTATTCAGAATGGCGTTTAGGTTTAGCAACACATTTTTCGATTAATTTTTATTTATAGGATTGCTGTGAGTAGTAAACTTTAGAAGTGAATGGTCGAAAAACATCTCATGGGAATACATTTATAAGTACTTTAGTTTTCTACAGATATTTAAAATGCTAAGTTATTTCTGATGGATTTCAAAATTAGATGCCATATAAACATTTCTAAACAAAAGAAAATACAAACTTTAGATTTAAGCTATTGATATAATTTCATTTTACTCGTTTTATAAACGTGCCCTTTCTATTATCGTTTAGCAACGTTATTAGTTATAAACAATACGAGGGGAATTTTTTAATACAATTTGATAAAATCTTATAATTAAAAATACTTTTATGCAATTCTTTTACTTTTTATAGGTTATTAATATCCGTACTATATTCTTACTAATACAACATACGTAGTTGAGGAAGGGAAGAAGGAAAAGAACTAACTCGTATTTTACTGTAATACGTGTCCTTCCGGTATCGACAAAACAGCACAGGAAATCCAATAACAAAGCACAACTAGGTCAATATAATACTTGCTATGTTGAGCGGTGCCTTGCATCCAATGAGCAACACGGACCAGCAGAGTGCACTGGGTTATCGCGTATTTAATTTATTCAGTAATTAAGTGAACCACGTATGAAAAGTGAGGTTGGTTTGAGTTATGGGGCAGATATTAAACGCGACCTGATAAATTTTGGACCAATGGCTACCCCTCGGCATCCCCCTCCCCACCATACCTCTTGCCAGACCGCCCTATAACTACACTTTGCTTCTTTATTTACTGCCTGTTTTTAACGATCTGCCTCTTAAAGTCATCTTTAATGTCCCACTTTCATGGTTGCAGGTCCCGCTCTGAGCCTCGAATTATCGTTAACTTTTAGCTGTTTAATGAAACTGTTTCAACTAACACGGCCACCAAAGCAATAGAGTCTCTCTCGTCAGGGGAAAGGTCTTTAATAGGTTTGTTATGAAGTTGATGAAAAAAGTATCCAAAACATCTTTACAATTCTTGAGAAACGTTTAATAATCAAGAGTATTTATTCAAATAAACATCTTGTGTGATCAATGTAAATGTGTATTTTATTTTTTCAAAATAAGAAATGAATTAGAGTTCAACAAAAAAATTAATTAACCCTTTTACCGCCAAGAGCCTATATATAGGCTTTGCCATGAGTGGTGGTAAACCGCCAAGAGCCCTATATATAGGCTTTGTCATGGGTGGTGGTAAACCGCCAAGAGCCTATATATAGGCTTTGGCCATGGGCAAAAGATTGGACCAATGTTACAGTCGCTGAAATGAAGGCGTTTCTGGCCATTGTTTTGAATATGGGCCTTATTTGTAAACCAACAATTGAGAGTTACTGGAGCCAAAAGTCCTCCCCAATCAACCACCTGGTTTAGAAAATTGATGAGTCGTAACAGGTTTGAAATCATTTTGAAATTTTTCCATATTACAGATGTTTCTAATATACCTCAACATGGCCAACCTGATTACAACCATTGGGCCGGTTTCAACCACTGATTGACCATGCGAATAGATTATTTCGTCAATTCTACACCCCAAACCAGTCAATGTCTATTGATGAATCGTTGGTAGGCACTAAAAAAAACGTATTGGTCTAACCCAGTACATGCCAAAAAAGAAACACCACAGATGGGGAATAAAACTGTGGGGTGTTGTGTGATGCAATAACACACTATTGTGTTGCATTTTCGTGCTACAAGGGCGCCCAGAAACATGGAAGATATTGAGCAGAGAGCAGAATGTGGCTTAGCCCACAAAGTTGTAGTGAATTTAATGGAAATGGGGAATTACCTCAACAAGGGGATTTTCACTTGTATATCTGGACAAATTTTTTTCACTAGCATACCTCTGGCTAGGTACTTGTACAGCAAACTCACTTGGCTGACTGGAACTCTTCGTTTAAACAGAAAAGGGAGTCCCTAAACAACTAAAAGGAAAGTACAGGGTATAGGCCAGAAAGTATATGTGCGAAAGGGACCAATACTGCAGATGGCTTGGAGAGAAAAGAAAATCGAACAAGTCACAGTTTATTATTCTCTCAACCAACAGTGAGCCAACATCAGTTCGTTACACTATTCGTAGGAATAGGAATATAATTATAAAGACAAAACCGAAGATTGTTCATCAGTACAACAGAGGGATGGGTGGTATTGATGGAACCGATCAAATGTTGTATACGTATCTGGACGAGAGAAAAAACTTAAAAACCCTGGAAGAAAGTAATTTTTAATGTTCTCGGACGAATGGTACTAAACGCTTACGTGTTGTACAAAATAAACACACAAAAGCCAATGTGTCGGTATGACTTCATGGTAGACATTGTCGAGGAACTGGCTGCTGATAAGATAACTGGAAGAGCTGACGCTGGCACTGGCGGCGATGGTCCTGGAGGAAAAATTCGGCCTGGAAAAACTGCCTGATACAAAACAGAAAGACTGCTCTGTTTGTTCAGGAAAAAACAATCCTGAAGGTAAAAGAAAAAGATCCAGACTGCAGTGTACAAATTGTAAGGTTGGAGTACACCCAGAGTGTCTGGTCAAACATAATTGTGTGTAAGGATCACGTAGGACATTTTACAAAGTGTAAAGACAGTATATTTTCTTAGGCTAGTATTACTTTTTTATTACTATTCTATTCTAACTGTTTCTATTATCATCTATATGTATATTTTATAATTGTAATCTTAGTTAAATTCTCAATAGACCTATAGTTAATTTAAAGACCATAATATTTTTAAGTTTTTCTCGTTTGTGAAATTTACATTTTTAGTTCTTGTATCTTTTTATATCTTTTATACCTTTTTATATAAGTGTTTGTAGTATTATTATATACATTATACTTTTATCATCATTGTATTTTATTTTAAGGTAATATTTGATTAGGTTTATCTGTTGTCATATAATTTTTATAACTTACAAAACACATTGTCACGATTTTTTCCAAATTTTCATTTTTGTACTTGTACAATAAAAAGGTTAAAACATATTTTCAAATGGTTGAATTATTTTTTGAAACTTCCTGAAGTTCTTCTTAGTTAAATTTAAAATAGTATTGCATAAAGATTTTGTGGTAAAAAGAACAAACTTTGGGACTTATAACACTTCAAAGTTAATATTTGTTTTGTATTAAAAAAAGAAATAAAAATTAAGTTAAAAAAATTAAGTATTTAAAAATGTATTACAGCCAACATCTACACATAGAAAGTTAGCGCATTTAAAAATAAAGAAAACGATACCAACAACATCGTTTTATCTTTGTAATTAACGAAAATATAAGTGATAATGTAAACATGTGTAAACTGAGCAAAATGCCGTGGCGGAGTAGCGACACGCTCCCAGACAGAGGCTTGGCGGTCGACGCAACTACTCATACAGATATCGTTGGCGGTCGACGCGCCAAGTGTGGCTTGCGGCCTGGCGGTAAAAGGGTTAAATATATTAGTTTGTTTTTATAAATATTTTTTGAGATGCTCCCATTGATGTTTTACGATTTTAATTTGAATCGTGAGTGCATTCTGTATAAATCAGGCAAAACCTAGTTCCATTTTAAACTTTCGGTATCTTATCAATTTGAATTTGAATTATGCTCCTTTTATTTTAATTTCAAAAGGGTTTTTCATACACATAACAAATTTAAATATATTTCGTCCTTATTTCATCATGGAAACGCTATTTAGCTGCGAGTCGCTCATCTGAAAAAGAATTCGCTCATATAAATAAGAATTCGACTTAAATCCTTGTTCCACGACAGAAAATTACATTTTAGTGTCTCTATGCTAATTAAAAGTACGATTATCTGTTAGTATTCATTGTTTATAATTTATATTTCGTATAAATTTCCATATAAGAAACTCTATTTTGCTTATAAATCATATTGTGATAGTTTTAATAGATAAATTTATTTTTAACAAATAAATTAGTACCAAGACACTAAAATATAAGTTTTTTTAGTTAAACATTTATACCAGCGTGCCCTCTTAATAAATTGGTCAAATACGTTATAGACGTTTCCGGTTAGATAACCGGATCAAGCAACGTCGAGCGTGGCTGTTGCTTGGATGGGTGACCGCTGAGCGATCCTGTCCTTGCAAGCGGCCCGCCTACCCGGCCGTTGTGGTGGTTAGGAAGTCACCTTTAAGCCGTTGGTCCCCAGGTTGAGGGTTAGAGAGGGTTAGGGCTTCTTAGCCCTAACTTCGACTGGTGAAATAAGTCATCTTTACTTTACTTTCTTTTACTTTACGTTTCCTATCCAGAAGCGTAGTAAGCACTAAACAAATTTTCTTCCAGTATGGAGGCTACGAAATTACGAGGAAAGTCATTATGTGGGTTCTTGGTTTTTGTAACAGTAACAACCAAAAATGTTATTATTTTTTCAAAATATATTCCATGTTTATTTGTAATGACTGTGTGCAAGCTTTCAATACCGTATGTTAATCATTGTTCGTTTACCTAGTGCATCAGTTTCGTTGTTTATTGTAATATATATATTACATTACTAAACATCATTTTGTAAATTTTTTAAATAAATAATAATTCAAAAGATAGCGTTTGTTTTCGTGATATATATTCACTCTACAGTGACTGCAATACACTTGACTAGTCCACGTGATCCTCGACCTGACACTAATCACGACTCACAAGTGACTGTGACTGCTGGACAGGTCACGCACGTACATCGCGGCCTTTCACGCACTGTGCGTAAAGTAACTTCATTGGTCATTGGTACACTGCACTGGGCAGTTTTGTAATGGCGTAATTGCGCTCTCTACAGTAACGCATGGCATACGTGCGCACG
The DNA here is from genome assembly GCF_021130785.1 of Homalodisca vitripennis. Classification (NCBI taxonomy): domain Eukaryota; kingdom Metazoa; phylum Arthropoda; class Insecta; order Hemiptera; family Cicadellidae; genus Homalodisca; species Homalodisca vitripennis. The sequence continues at coordinate 179,772,702 of NC_060207.1, read as the reverse complement.
CGACTCCTCGCGACCGCGTCCAACTACATTCCGCTGCTGAGAATCTCTGATTGCCACGTCCACGAACTTGGAAATGTACTACTTTTGTGTACACGCTGGCTTTGAGTTTATTCTGTAATTGCACTGTTTTCCACTATGGGAGGTCAGTGGTAGAACCCTAGCTCAATGAACCTTAAAACCCCATTTTCCACAAATTGTGGGAGTACTAATATTCAAAACTGTACTATATCCACAATTTAAAAAAATTCTTCCATATCAGAAAATTTAGTTTTAAGATGACGCTTCTCAAGTACTGCGATTACACATTACAGATTTTTTTTATTACAGTTGATAACAAGTATAACTAATAGTGTTAAAATGTTGAACAACAGATAATTACTTGCAATGACTGTACCTTTACCAGTATCGAAATTAAATTCAAGCGTAATTGTGCTGTGGTAATTCTCAGCTTTGATGGCTGGACTATAATCTAAAATAAATCCTTTGTTTTATTATTATAAATGTCACCTGTTATAAAATTTAATATAATTTACATGCATGATATGTGTTTAAAACAAGAAGTAAAATTGTAGGAATTACAAATAATCTCTGTTTTTGTTTTACTAAAACGACAATTTAACATACTACATGTCCCGTTAGATAAGACCTCATGATATACTAAAATTAAAATAGTTTCTTTGTGGGATACAATAACTCCCATTTAAAAATGTTATACGTAAAATTGCGTGACATTTTATTAATTTAAATAAGTATAAAGATGCATTTATAATTATTTTAATCCATCATAGCAATTGCGGTTTCATAATTCTATCTAATCTTTATGACTTGTCATTTTTATACTTTGTCCGTTTCGAGGTATTTGACAGAACAAGCAATAATTCCTCCCTCAAGACAGTCAAGTTCCTTAAGAATCTCTTATCTTAATTATAACTATCGTAGAGGCAATCTTTGCCGCAATGGGCTTTGTAGAAATTCAAAACAATAAATTTACGTATTCTTGGATTCCACGAATTTTTATTATTCTATACTATGCTGTAATAACTTTTATGAGTGAAGAAATCTAAATCAACTTGGCGTATTCAGCTTTCCCTCACTTTGTGTTACCTTCACCTCGAAAGAAGTGTTAAGAAATGTCTTATAAATCTTAGTGGTTCAATGAAGCATGACGACATCCTCCCATAAAACCTTCAGTGAAAACAATTGGAGAGTCTCGCTGATAGGTTTATGTGTTGTGAGGGAAGTGACGTGTACATGTATTGAGCAATGGTTACTTCGACAAAGGCAGTATTTACGTCTATCGTAATACTTTTTAATCTGGCTATCGTTTTGAATCATCGTAAACCTCAGATATCGTGATGTAGCCATAAAAACTGAAATAGTAATCAAGTCGGATATGTCATTTCCAGTGTAGTAAGAACTATTCCCCCTCTCTTATCTATAAAACATAAACACTGTAAGCACCGTACTTACATAAATATTCTACACTTAGTAATAAAAACGCTAGGTTTTGCTAAAACGAACACGTCTGCTTTACAGAGTTATTTCAAACACTCCATAAATTTATACGTTCATCAAGATATTTACGTTTTTATAATTCTTTACTTACACCTTTGATCTTCGAATAGACTTATTCAACATATTGTAATTTTATACAGTTGGTGTATTGCTGAGTTGGTTTTTTTTCCTCTGCATTCCCCATTTAAATAATAATAGTTGTGAATTTAAAACCGTATTGCTGTTTTTCATTGCCGACAATAATTTTCTTTCACAGAAAAACCATACAATAAATCTTCGATAGTATTGCTTTATTTGTATGCAGAAAACACAACTTATGGGTTCTTCCAGTAGGTAACAAGGTAACTATATAATCTTCTTATTGTACATTTACATTCCTTGTTCGTTTGTTACTGTGAGATAGGTAATATTCACCACAGTAGGTAGCAAAGTAGGCCTATCGCCGCTTCTTGCAGTCGTCGGCCGATGAAGTAACCGTCCTGGCGGGATGGAAGTGGACGTTTCTCGCGGCGTTTTTCATACGGAACCGCAACCGGAACGGTTCTCGGTCTGTTCAGCGTTCACGGGTGGCGGCCCTAACTGTCACCACTTACAGCGGTCCGTTACCGTCAACCGGCACAGCGCGGTCCTCGTTCCTGGACATGTTCCATAACCACCCAACAAGCGGTCCCTAGACACTCTAGCTGCTGAAGGGATTTTGAACAAAAGTGAGCGTGATATCTAATTGCATGGATGTCAGAGACTACAGTACATTATGAAACCACCATGCAAGAACGTAACTAGGAAAGCATTTTGTTGGGGGGGAGGAGGTCCACCCAACTGATATTTTCCCGTAGTGAACAGAGAGTAAGGCCCCATTTTGTTCCTTAAAAATTTCTTGATCCTTACATGTCAGTAATCCTGAATTATTTAAATAATAATAATCGTTTACTAAAAAAGTAATTTGAAATTTGGGGGGTCCGGACCCCTCGGACCCCCTCGCTGGCTACGTCCCTGCCACCATGCTTAGCTGAATGATCAAACAACGAATCGTCGTTCTCGAACCTAAAATCAGTATACCCACCCGGTTGCCAATAGCTGTAGACTGACGCTCATATCTCGTATTGCTTCCAACTAAGCTTACATTAAAACACGTAAGCAAAGCAGTGACTGCGGCTTTATCCTCTGCTGGTTGGACTATAACCCTCGATGAATTTCGTGACTGCAGTCATCTGCATGTTTTCAACAATCACGTAGTAAATGGGGTGCTCGAGATTGGTGATTACGTGCCACTACAATGATTTAGCATCTAGATAACCGGTCATTGAAGTTGCTCTGTTTTACAATTACAGTGCTGAGGTTATCACATCGCGTTTTCCTCGTGTAAGAATATTTGGTACGGAGTTTGATTTCCTCAGGCCGTGGTCTTCTTGATATATTTTGTCTAGGGATGACAGCCTCTAACGGAAATCAAGACTGGAGTTTTTTTGGACAACTAGTGCAGGAGTTAGGTGGTGTTAGGTAGTTGTTGACATTGGCTCAAAGATACTGGGAATTAAATGTATCCTATTCCACCCACTCCCATCAATCGTTTACTTCCTTTTTTGCATGCTGATTTTCCATTTCAATATGCATGCGTTGCCGAAAAAAATATATTCCATTAGTTGAATAGCCTACTGAGGAACACGGTTGCAAAATGATCATATATACCTTTACAAGATAATAAACAGTAAATTTGTAGGATAGAGAAAGTGTGTTTGTATAAGGATGCTGATGTCCATAACTCTCGTGTTTTTATAGATCCATTGTACTCCCACTAGGATAGACAGGTAATTCCGTGTAGTCCCTGCAATTCTGGCAATCATCTATTTCCACCTTTGGCAATTTATACGATTGGCTAGGAGAATTCTAATCGTGGTTCCGTAAGCAGCTGCTGTAGCCCAAGTACTGATTGTGCACAACGATTTCACTTGCCATAAATCAAACTCTGTTGTTAAATTACTCGTTACAGGATTGATGTTTAGGTATTCACTTCCAAATACTAACTGTCTGTGAAAATCCCTATTAGATTACTACCATTTTCCGTTTTTACGTTGTGATACTTTTATAATTTATTGCACAAGCAGTGTGAATTGGTACTAAATGGATGTAATTGCATTTTTACTTACTTTGAGGATTTAGTGCTGTATGCTGTAAGGAAGTTTACCAATTTCAATCTCAGACTTTACCTTCTCAACCTGCACCCAACCATAACCTGACCTAGTTTCTGACAAGCTATTTTCCTGCCCGCCCGCCTTCCGTCACCTATATTGCTGTTATCTAAGTCTCCCTTGATAGCAGGTGTTATTCCCACTCTAACGACCGCTGTTAGCTGCTATCAGCAAGAGTTATCAGTCCATTAAACCCTCGTCACTTCGCTTGACCATCCGGTTTTCGACCTCTAGCTCTTTATACACTTAAGTTGGCTATCTGTCTTCATTGTAGATCCAAACCATTAATTCGTTTGCTTTCTTAAACAACATTTTGTAAAAATCAAAATCAGTTTTTGAGTTTCACAACATTTGAAGTACAATCATACTGAAATTAAGATGGTTTCACAACAATTGTGACATTGTAGTATTGTACTATAACTGTAGCATTGTAGCATTGTGCAATACAAATACAAATTATATTTGCTCTGTAGAAATAAGTTCAGTCGGTAGTGTAAATTATCATATTGTTTTATTTTGAAACTTCTGTGAGAATTTGAACATACATTATATTGCCAACAATATTTTCATCTTCTATTCATATTCCTTACAACTATTTTATAGTCATTTCTGCTACCTACATTATCTGTAGATGCTTGTCACTAGAAAATTTAGATAGGTTTCTACACCCAAATTAACGTGATTTGTGTCTACCTGTGTAAAGAAAATGTATAGGGAAATACACAAAAGTTTGTATTTGTGATCTTAAAATTTGTATTTATATATTTAACATTAGCCACTTCGAATTTTAATTGACTGCCTCTCCTACGAGTTGATGACAACATGAGAATCCTCTCAGTATGTGTCCGTCTGCATGTAAGAACACGTTAACTTAGAGGGTTGAAATTTGGTGTTAGCTCCCCGCTACTTCCTCTACATCAAAATTTAGTAGACATCTTTTTCTCCACGAATCACTCTCGGGCCAGAATGTTTTCCGCTGTGGACGAACGCGAAGCCTTCAAGGGTGACCCAGCCTGGAGTGCGTTTAACCTTATATGTATATTTTATAAATTAAGGGATTCTTCTTCAGTGTAGAAAGACTGTTCTTGAGTTACTCTGGGGGTGTTTTTCCTACTCCTATTTACTCTGTACGGTGGTTAAACCCGTTCGGTAATCGTCACTGATGTCCGACTTATTTTAATTATCGATGATAAACGAACCCGCAATCATTCTACTATTTCTTATAATTCAAAACAGAAACGAATCTACATGAAAAATGGATATGGTAGGTATACAAAAGACAGGTATATTTTTTACCGACTTCGTTAATGGAGGAGTTATACAATTCGACTCTTTTTATGTCACTTTTTCCTCTTTGTTATCATTCTAGCCGTGACGTCACCAGTTGTTGAAAATCGGTATTGTTACATAATTATGGTTATCCGGTGCAATGATTGTTATATGGTTCGTTATTTTATGGTGTCATATTATTTATATATATATATATATATATATATATATATATATATATATATTGCTGGGACTTTACTCCGTGAATAGTTACATAACATTTGTGAACATATTATTTCAGTAGAAGAAAAAGTATTTTACAAATTACGAATGTTTACAAAGAAAATCTCAATACAACTAGCTTTATTTTAATTTTAAAGATATTATCTGCATTCGTTACTTAATATAAGATTATTTTAATATGTTTCATATACTTTACCATTCAATAAGTATTGGTTGGTAGGTCAAGTTCATAACTAAAATAATATCTATTTGATTGAGTAAGCTTTTTTTTGGTTTAGGTTGTAATACGAGTTAAATTCCGTTCTACGTACAAGATTATAACAAAACACTGTATACTTAATATTAAAAGTACACGAATATACGCTTTACTATGTAATGGTTAGCTGTGTTTCTTGCCAAGGGATGCTTTTATTATGATATAAATAACTCATTTTAAAGCTTGCGTTTCCATGTTGAAATACGCTTCTCCTTTTTTTAAATTTTAAAAATAAACAAAATAAACTGTTTTAGAAATTGCACTCTGTATTTGGTCAAATTAAAACCCATTAAAAAAATGGATAAACGTACAACATTGGGGTTTATGACAACAACAATGATTACTAATCGTGTGTTTATCACCTTGGTGTGTCTCACCACATATTATTTTTAACCTCTATATGACGCAATAAATATTATATATTTAAAAAAGTACATGCAATTTATCACATAAGTATAACTCCACTCTTGTAAACGAACGGGAATTACATGAAGAAATTAACGATGGCTAGTGTCCGGAAAGAAGGAATGCATTTTTGTAAAATATAAACATCTCTTAGGTGTCTTTGAATAGATTAGGGGTCAGGTTTACGTCTCAGATATAGCCTACTCGAAACCGACATTACATCGTCAACCACTCGGTGTCGGTTGTCGCCGATATTTCGTCACCGCATTCACTAGTCACCCGACATTACAACAAATTCATGACGAATTCAGCCTCACACAAACAAAACAAATCGCTCCTTCTCATTGTCTGAGCACTAAGTCGCGGGTGACCTCCTTCTTATGTGCGGTCGGCACAGACCACGACCAACGCCTCCACAGCGATTCTTGCCCGCGATCTTTGCGTGGGACTTTCATTCCCGAACAGTAAATCTTCTTTCGTAGCTTTTGTCGGTGTGGATCATGATGTACACAAACAGACTGGCGTAATGGAGTGAGATTTCAACACAAAGGACTGAACCGTCCTCGAGACTTTTACTTCTACAGTTTGTTTTTCTAAAGAAGATCCCTGTCGAAGCCGGGTTCCAGCAACCTCTCTCACACGCTAAACATCTCACTTCAAACGTCGACCACATTAAAATAAACCCCTATACTACCTCGGAAATATTTTTTACTGTTTAGGGTGTACTCATCCATGTATTCGAGTAAAAGAAAGATACTTTGTATTATGTGGATTGTGATAACTAAAAATATGAGGAAAAACACGGTTTACTGATTAAAGTTGTAGCTTTTTCCACGTTAACTTATAATTATTCCATAAGTAATGTCAGTAAAAAATCTTATACAACAAATGCTCATTTGTTGTATGTCTCTTGAAGAACGACTTACTAAAAACTGAGAGTTCTTCGTTAACAATTAAATACGTAATTAATTTCTTTGTAAACTCTAACGAAATCGGTTATTACTTCACATTTTGAAATTTTGAAAAGGCTGCATGATACAATACGTCTTGATCGTAAACACTGATTATGTATAATTCGGGGTAATTCAATTTTACACCATCCCACACATAGAAGGTATTTCAAATGTTTTTTGTGATATCAACTTTCTGTGCTAAACATTATTTCCGAGGTAATAAAGGTGTATATGTTAGTGTGGTAGACGTTTGAAGTGAGATGTTTAGCTTGCGAGAGAGGTCGCCGGGACCTGGCTCCGCCAGGGATCTTCTTTATAAAAACAAACTGAAGTGTCCGGGTCGCGTTTATTCCGCCTCCCGCCACCGTTTCTTTTTTGATAAAAACACGCGTGGATTCCGCCGTATGACAAAACTAACTATGGACGCTCAACGGTGTAGCTAATTGTTAAAATAACCGTGGCTCTTCACGCTCAGCACAAAGGGCGTGTCTCACCGAGAAGACTAGAACAAGTGATCCGTCAAGGAAAACGTCCGCCGATAGTGACCTTGATATAGCAGAGTCGACAGGAATGTGCATGATGATGCGATGACAGCTACAGCTGTGATCTTGGCAGTTGATACGATCAAGGTCACAGCTCTGCAATGCGTATCTGGCGTTACCACCTGCACTCTGCAAACTCGGGCAGTTTTCATCCATCTACTTCGATTCTGCAGATTATTAATTTTTATTGCACTGTACAAAATCTAGGCAACAAAATTTTTACGGATGATGTGAACAAGACATGTGGAAATGTCTCCGCATTGACGAGGAAAATTATTATTTTTCGTACCGGAAAACTCTACAATTAATTGAAGTTTTTAATTATTTGTTCTATAATTTCGATCACTGGTATTGAAAATGAGATTTGTTGGTGAGCAATAAAGTTGCTTACTAAGTGAAGCCCATGAATACTGCACTAGGTAAAACTGTTCGCGCCAACCGAATATCGAAGTTTTCACTATTTTTTAATAGCTTCTCCGATGAACTCGTTAAACATTGACAGTATTCCTGTTCAGACCACCACGCTTTGCACAATTAAAAAATTCCACTTCTGTTTACCAATGTATCTTCGTAATCAATGTAAATTTCGCTTTTTATTACTCATAATGAATAAAACTATTCCTGCTGCTACTAAAATTTGCATTGTCTTGTATCCGAGTTTATGTTTTTAATTACGTCTGTACATTAACGTAAGAGTGTATTAGAAATCTTTTTAATATTTTACAGGAAATTTTTTACAGTAAAGTCCTTTAAAAACCATAGTTTTAATTATTTTAACTTACTCTATATTCTTTCAGCATGTATTGGCTTTTATTTAAACATATTTATTTAACTCCTACTGAAACTTTAAATTGGTTTTACTTGGATTTTAACATTAATAACACCTAAATAAAACATCTATAATGTAATCGATTCATTTATAGGTGGCGGCCATTTATAAGTTTGACTTAAATTACTCAAAGCACGAGAATTTTATAAATAAATCACAAGAATATCTTTTTTATGTATATCTGTTTATTGTAGGTACGTATTTGTGTTTCGGAAAACAGTCAATGCTTCTAAATTAACCAAGAATCTAACTTTATATTTAAACCTTCAAAACAAATTTAAAACATCAATGCTGTAACTCAATTACGATTTGATTAAATTTTCGTTACACATTGATTACTATTTTTACTTTGTTTGTGAGTAAATTCCTTGTATAAAAGGGATATTTTGTTTATTCTTTATAAAATAAGGATTCTATGGATAATTTTAACTGTAAGATGATCAAAAAGAAAATCTTTGTAAAATAGCGTCCAGGAATTATACTAAAAACAGCGTAACTGAATAATAATTAGCAAAATGTAGTGATAGATCGATTTAGGTTTCACACTTGATCCTAGATCACCGATTTACACTTGTACATTGTTGGATACGCAACGTTCAATAGTACCCTGACTCGAAACGTTCAATAACACCCTGACTCGCATCGTGCAATAGCACCATGACTCGTTACATTCACTTGCACACTGACTAGCAACGTTCAATAGCACTCTGACTCGCAAAGTTCAATAGCACCCTGACTAGCAACGTTCAATAGCACCCTGAATCGCAACGTTTAATAGCATCCTGACTAGCAACGCAACGTTTAATACTCTGACTAGCAACGCAACGTTTAATAGCACCCTGACTCGCAACGTTCAATACCACCCTGACTCGCAACTTTTAATAGCACCCTGACTAGCAACGTAACGTTCAATAGCACCCTGACTAGCAACGTTCAATAGCACCCTGACTCGCAACGTTCAATTGCACCCTGACTCTAGACTGCAGAGTGCCGAGTCCGAGAGGAACTCCGCTCCGTGTGCAAGTCGGATGACGGCGCTACGCAATTAACACTGTAATTGGATATGACAAGCGTTATGTTGGATTTGAGTAGAAAATTGTTATTTCACGGTTTAATAGTAGAGTAACGTTTCTCTGTGGTCTGTGGAGGAGTGAAATGCATCATGCTGTGTCTCCACGACGCGACGGTCGGGATGAAAGTGGTTGTGAAATCGTCTAGAATAGATAGATACATACATAACCGTGGTTTTCATATGTATAGACACGTCACTGCATGTGTGATATGACTTCCAAAACATGAAAGGTTATTGAGTGACAGGTGGTAATTGTGCTATGTCCATTGTGAGCTTTATTATTTTATTACTATTTAATACATAGAGGCCGATCTCCTTTTAAGCCTTATTCTGTCCGTCCTCATGTACCACTGACCTTTGCAAGGATTCTATCAAATAAAATAAGGAGGAGAGTCGATGTAGAATAAATCGATGGTACTGATAAAAAGTGACATAGTCAGACAGCGTTTGAACCTGCGCTATCTTTAAGTCAGATCTTGATAAGTTCCACGTTTTAGACCGCTAGGTTATCGGCACTCCCAAATTTATACACGACTGGTAGGGACCGATGGTAAGATAAAAGTATTCAGCTGACGGGTTAATTACTACATCCGTGAAAAGCATGCCATGAGAGTCAGGGCCGTAGTCAGGCTTTGGCGGGCCCCGTCATGTACCGCTACCCGCCCTCTTACAAGTGTGACGGGCTGGCCCGGGCCCCGGTAAAATTGCTCGAGTAAACTGGTTTGAGTACGGGCCTGATGGTAGTGCTACTGCCATGAAACTATGGAAGGGCAACTAAAGAAACGATGTGCCACGAAGTACCCCGACGATTGAGAAAGATTAAATCCATCAGCTATTTAAGGTGTTAATGGCAATGCCGTGAAAATGCTCTGGTGATCTGCGCTACAATATTAATGCTGCAGTTGAAAATCATTCATCCCTAACCACTGGACATTAGATGTAACATGGACGTTAGACTGCTAAGCAACCAGTTGCGACAACTGTACTGCAGTTGGCTTTATACTGCATTAACATGAAAATTCCACCCAAGATAAGGGAGAATAAATTCCGGGTCACCCGCCCGTAGAAGCTATCGGCCACACCAGGACACCCAAAACTAGATCGCCTTGGATGAGCAATAACGGTTGAAATGCCAAGGTTTGTCTCTGACATCCCCAGGCTTAGCACACTTAGCTGGCTGGTTGTTTAGAAATCAAGGATAATTTATAAATAAATATCCGCGTTCACTGAGGGCGTTTCCATTGGCATTCTACGCGGTGGAGTAACCGCTAAAATGTTTTGTTGTTTTGTAATGTGAAATGGATGTTGTTCCCAGAGTGGATTGTAATGTCAGTGAAACTGATTTGTGCACGCAATTTTCAAAGTGGTTTTCGTGTGTGAGCTTCAATTCTGAGCTTTTGTTAGGAAAATCTTTACGAACCACCGTCAATCATAATCAATGAGGATTTACTATTATGTAAAACGTTTTTGTTGATGAATCAGTTTAAAAAAAATTCATGATTAGTTATAAAAAGGACCTTAATCTTCGATTTGTGGCCCTCGACCTTCTAGGTCGACTTAACCTTCTAAGAAATTATCCATTATAATAAATAATGTGGTTTTCGCTCAAGATTTTGGTATCACGTGGTTCTACTCAGTTCGCAAGTAATTCAAAATCATACTATAGAATGTTTAACCTAAACATGGATTTAACAATGGAACTTTAAAGGGGGGTTGTCACAAAGTAAACATTCATGAGTGAAAAAAGACGAGTTACTATAGAAGTGTTGAGATCTCATTGGTTTGCACGTTTGCAGTTGTCATAATTTCTCTTTATTGGGCACAAACAAGATGGCATCTTTTGAGGACCTCAACAATACTCTATAAATTAAATGAAACGAGCGCACGCAGCAGCACAGCCAAACAAACGAAGCGCGGTACGCTGGCAGCAGGCCACGGTTATTTAGAGCCTACCGCGCGCCGAAATGGGCCTAACATAACCTCAAACCTGGGCGAGCCTCGAGCGATCAGCTGTTGTACAATCATCTGACTCTGACTCGCTCAGTCGGCAGTCAGCTGTGTGCGCGCGTGTGTCTGTCCCCTGCCGTGCAGTGTTGTGTTCTCTGTGATTTGGTGAGCATTCAAGTGTAGCGATGTTTCGCGCATACGGCACCGCCCCCTTGGACACAAACTCCCCCTCGTCCGACCTATTCCTCCCCTGGAACGTCAATATTTTCGGCAAAGGTATGTCTGCCATTTTAGAAGCAAGATTATTGTTTTTATGTAAATTATATCTCAGTGGATTTACATTAATCCGATTGTTTGATACATTAAAAAAAATAGTATTTGTTTCCTCTTGCGTGGAATAGATAGTCCATAACACAATATCAATATGAGTATAGCTCAGTTATATAAAAATTGTGTAGTACTTTGATTTTTATATTTAAATATCATGTTTGTAATCGTAACCTCACTATGAAAGAGTTAATATTACAATGTTGAATTGTAATTTGTTTTAAGAAAGTATATTACAAAAAATATTACCGTATATAGCTGTGTGAAAACAATAAATTAGCCCCTAATCTCTCATGTATAATACAACTTTTGTGTGTTGTTTAAGACGTTAATATTTTTGAGTTTGCATTACACATGAATTATTCAGTTTTATAGAAAACATTGGAGTACACAATAGCCTAATTTTATTGGAAGTGAACAAACAATTATAAATTTGTTATTGAAATATTCCACTTATCTAAATAATACGGCCATTACAAAATATTGGAACTTTTTAGGGCTTGAACTCGATAAGGAAAGTATATTTAGACTGATTCATTACAAACAAATGTTATGTAAAATAGTACATAACCATTTGGAGATTTGGTATACAATTCAGTTAAAGTCTGTTGAAAAGCAGTGGTATACGTTACATTTTATTGTTTTTTCCATAAAGAAATCTGTGGTTGAGTTTAGGAACTGTATCAATATGACGCAGGGTTCGTAGTACGCCCCACCTGTTGTTATCAGTAGGCTATCACAGAAGGCCAATTCTTATCATAGTAAACTGCCATTACCACACCCACGTCATAATTTCAAGTTCCCAACATGACAGCTGTAGTTCTTAGCCCACTTGCATAGGCTACTGTTTGTTTCCTCATTGACATTTCATCGTTATGCCTACAGTGGTTTAGTACATATTTTAAATTTTTAAATAAGCATATTTAGTGAAAAATATTGCAATCGCATTATAAGCAGTATCTGTTTAGAATTATGAACTTAAATACTTTTGGTATTTTAATAAACAAGTATCTTAAATAAAACAAAACGTATTTTGTTGCATTACAGTGAACTTAGCGAAGAAACATTGCGTTTCATTATATTAAATATTTGTTTTGATATAATGTATTATAAGATAATTATTAGAAAATTAGGGAATTGAGTGAATGAAATATTGAGAAATTCGTAAATTAAATTGTGAATGCGTGAAGAATAATAGTCTCAAATAAAAAAAAACCTTTATTGTTTCTTGTTAACAAATATTAAAGTACGTCAAATATCATTTAAAAATACTAAGTAAAATGTCAATTTTCAATAGTATGTTTTCCCTATGTAAGGTACTACAATCGTTGTGTTCGTAAAATTTAACGGAATCACATATATTGTTTATTATTTACATCACCACTCAGAGAATTATTTTCAAACACTTGGAGAATTTTTTGTAACCTTGTTTTTTACCACATTGAGAAATTCGCAAATTAAATTGTGAATGCATGAAGAATAGTCTCGAATAAAAGAAAACCTTCATTGTTTCTTGTATTTTTAATCATTTTTACGAATATTTAAATACGTCAAGTATTTTATTGTATCATTTAAATATTACTAAGTGAAATGTCAATTTTCGAGAGTATTTTTCTCTATGTATAAGGTACAACAATCGTTGTGTTCGTAAAATTTAACAGCATCACTTGTATAATTTTATTATTTACAACACAATTTAGTGGATTTTCAAACAATTGGAGACTTTTTTGTAACCTTGTGTTTTACCCACGGTGTGACGTCATTAGGACATGACGGTTGGGACTACAACTCTCATGTACAAGGTCGCAGTAATAACACGCACATCTCCGGCCTGGCTAGTCGGTGACGCTGCAGTGTGCAGTTGGTGTAGGTATAATGAGAGCCAGGGCATGCCAATAATACAAGGCTGCTATGTGTTTGGGTTGGCAGCACTTCATGGCTGATTCATTCACATCTGCAATGGTGGCGGGCCTGCTAGTGCCAACTTTAGGTGGAAGTGGCAGTTTGTGGGTCGAAACAAAATAGTTTTCTTAGTAGGTCTGCTTAAATTAAGTGCAGCTAAGGTGTTACCGTAAACTGTCAGTGCAATACAAATTGTTGTTCTTATCTGTGAAGTAACTAGAGATAACGTATAATGTAACACTTACAAATCGCAATTTAAATCTTCAAGGCACCCCAGCAGCTATGAAGTGTGCAATTTAAATCGCATAAAACACTCGTATGAAAATATAATTTAAGGAAGAAAGCGGCACAAAGTTGCACATTGTATGTTTATTTACTAAACACACGACTTCATTTTGTTCTTTTATATGTTTATTGTGATGCTACTAAGTCTTGAAATCGATAAAACTAGATGCTTCTTACACAAGTATACAACAACGACACCTATTAAAGTATACTTTTTAGTTCAATCAAATCTCTTATTGAACAATCATACATTTCATTGAGTAAATAGAAATATCTGTTTATCCAAATAGTTTGAGCCAGCTGAGATAAATTTGCAATTTTTTCCAAGGACAGTGTTAAAATGAAAGTTGTAAACTCCTTACTTTTGGTGTTGTCTTTGTAACTTGTGTAATTGATACCTTTGAACTTCCAGATAACAGATGTATGGCTGAAATTTTGTTCTGTAAAGCTCGTTTTACAGAACAAAAAAATGCCATAGATAGCGCTACTGTATTGTTCTGTTTTAATTCATTTTAATCATATATTAACTACCTAATTTTTATGAATTAGATTTTTATGTTTAGGATTTTTTAATTATTATCTGAGTATACTCAAAATAACATGTTTAATAAGTTTCTTTAGTATTTATAGTTAATGTTTCCTTCGTTTTCCGCTATATTGTCCACAACCACAGGAACAGATTTTTAGTATCCAGGGCAATATCATCACATAGACTGATAAATAATCGAAACTGAAATGCATATAACTCATTTTGAATGTATAGCTCTTGCATAATTAAAATAATATTTACTTCACTCATCGACGTAACGTTAGCAATAAAATAATAATAACTTTTTGAGAAATAACTTGTAATTAACTAAACTTTTATTTAAAAGTAACACTTCAGTATGTTTTTCGTTAGGTATGTTTTCCTTATTTTTATAAATGTTATTTTAATAGACTTTTAACAAATGTAAATATTTTATTCTGAAATTTCCCCTACATTAAATTAAGTGTTAGATTTTATTAAACTGTATCTATTATTAGGGATTTTTAAATATACAAATTGTATGAAAGAATATTGTTCTCCTCTTAAACTTGTTTTAAAACGTTTATCCTTATATTTACCAAGCTGTGTATTACAAATTATAGATTCCTAGCGAAATGAGCATATAGAGTGAACTGTTCCACTTATATTTACTAAGCTGATTATTACATATTCAAGACACCTGGCGAAGTGAACATACAGAGCGGATCTGTCCCATCTCTCTGAGTGTTCTACGTTACTGGTGGCGCTAGGTATACAACAAACGCGATCTCTCATATATGTTCGGCGTAGTTGGGGATCAATAATGTCGTTGAATAAATTGGACACGTAATCAAGCAGGTCAGTAGGGTCAGCAACCTCGAGCTAGGCCTACCAGACCAGTTAACTATCATTTGAGGTGTTGCCCCTCCCCTCACAACGACCACGATACTCGCATAAATTGCAGATAGATCATCGCATCGACCACTACACTTGCAGTCACTGCATATAGACCATTCCAACGAGTACGACAATTGCAAACACAGCCGATAGGCCATTTCAATAACTACGGCACTCGCATAAATTGCAGATAGATCATCGCAACGACCACGACACTTGCAGGCACTGCATATAGACCCATTCCGACTACGACAATCGTAAACACAGCAGATAGTCCATTGCAATAACTACGACACTCGCATATATTGCAGATAGATCATCGCAACGACCACGACTCTTGCATACATTGCACATAGATCATCGCAACAACTATAACACTTTCAGGCACTGCATATAGACCATTCCAATGACAACGACAATCGCAGACACGGGATATAGGCCATTGCAACGACTACGACACTCGCAAACACTGCAGATAGAACATTGGAACAATTACGAGATTCGCAGACATTGCAGATAGATCATTGCAACAACTACGAGATTCGCAGACACTGCAGATAGAACATTGGAACAATTACGAGATTCGCAGATACTGCAGATAGAACATTGGAACAATTACAAGGTTCGCAGACACTGCAGATAGATCATTGCAACAACTACGAGATTCGCAGACATTGCAGATAGATCATTGTAACAACTACAAGATTCGTAGACATTGCAGATAGATCATTGCAGCAACTACGACACTATCAAACACTGCAGATTCAATTACGACATTCGCAGACACTGAAACACAGTATCAGTGACAAATGTTTTGCTTTTTAATAGTTATATTTTGTAAGTATAATGGTGTATGTGAAACCACATAAATTGTGTGAACATTTAAATTTTAGTTGTAATATGTTAAACTTATAATTCATTTAATAAAATGCTCTTCATTCAATTCACGTTTAGGTATACTAATATATGTACTTGTGCAGCCGAAAAAATCTCAATATTATGGACGTCAAGTAATTTATTAAAAGAAATGCTATTCATAACGCGCCAGAAAAAAAAGTTGGTTGTATATTCTGTAAATTGAGACCTTCTTTTACACAAAGAGCGGAGAAAATAATTTTATCGGTCAATGTTTTAAACTGTTCTTGTAATAGAATATTCGATATTACCGTCCAACTCCATGTCTTTCTACTCTTATCTTCTAAGATAATAATCAAATTTACAAGGTGAAAATGTAGTAAATATTTTATTTAAATAAATTAAGACAGAGTGGTGTATATTAGACAGATCAGTCTTGTTGACATTACATTCTTTTATTTGGGTACTTTCGCTGGAAGAGGGGAACGAGTACAGAATTAAAATAGTCATTTAGCAGCCCTCCCATCTTCTGTCGCCTTCAAAAAATGCATGTAATAAAATACGTCTTTCATAAATTCTTATCTCTTATAAGTATAAAGTTCGAAGGGCATTTAAAAATAGAGTTATATATGATTGGTTTTCTAAACTGTGTACAACTGTGTATATGATCTTTTTTCTGTAGGCCTGTACAAAGATTTAATTTCGTTAAAAAGCGTTGTACAAATACGTTATATTTAATTAAACAAATATCATTTCCTTAAGTCAAAAATGACTAAAATGTGACTCCATAAAGTTATTCACATAAATGTAAAAATTTCACATTTTTAACTTTAGCCTTTTTAATTTAGGTTTGACCGCAAAATTTCCTGCTTAAAATGGTTGTTACTTCTTGTACAGTAATCAACTTAAACGTAACATTTTAAAGGTACCATATCAACGAAACAAAAATGATTACAATAAATAACGTTTTTACAACTTGAAATAGTGGTGTATTTTTTAATTTTAGATATATTATTTAACTGCAAACTTAATACTTAATGAATGTAACCATGAGGTTTTCAAGAAGTTCAGTAAATTAATTAACAATGAGAACAAAAGGACAATAAAATTGCTGTCCTGTCCAAACATATGTCTACACGTTTATTTCATATGTTTTCATTGTGGCCTCTACTGGGTTTAAAATTTTGTCTTACTTAAAAATATGTTCAGCCCTTGACGTCGTCGTCTATTACTCACCAAGTAAAAATTTGGTGTTTAAGGAAATTACATTTGACTTGTATAATTATTTAAACCCTCTTTCCTAAATTCCTCCCATTAATACGCAATGTTGACAAATTTAAAATGTCCGAATTTTTGTTAAGGATTAATTTATTTTTATATAATAATTGTTATCTCGTCCTAGATTAGATTTTATTTGGGAGTCCTCGCGGGAATTATCACTGATGATCTCACTAAAAGTGTGTGTTTTTTAATTAAACTGTAAAAAAATCATTACGTCCCATGATTATTGAGAGAAACTAGTACACAATCGGGAGTAAACCCTAAGCCTTGACTATCTGCAAGGGTAAATAAATAAAACAAGATATTATGTTTGACGTGTGAAATCGTTATCGGAGATAAGTAAATAAAATACAGTATTGATACAAGATACAAGACGTCATCATGGTTTTTTTCTAACGTAAAGTGGGTCTCGAATCTGGGTCAAACCACTGACGACAGAATCCCCACCTTAAAGTATTGGCTTCACTTATCGCTTGTGCATAGAGTGCAGGTAAGTGTTGTATAATCTTCTGTTATGTAATAATACAACACAAGACTCATGCTTTGTACAGAAACTCGCTCAATCTCGTAGGTTAATCCTACCTTATATAATCCAGATTTGTATGTGATATGAAAATGAAAGTTTGTATGTGGGTGCAAAATAAGCATTGTGCCTTCTGTATGATGTTCCATGAACTTTTCAATTTTATAGAGATATACACAGTGTGGTAAACTTAGCGTGATCCCCAGGAGGGTTCACTTTTGGCTGGTTTATATCTCCCAGTTGAATCCACAGTGGGTACACCAAAAACCGATGTGTCACTTAAATCTGGGCAAACTTATCGATGATCAGGAGCGTCACATTACTAACCGCATATATCGAGATTCAGGGGCGCAAGGGTAATTCGATAGGTCTATTCCTACTGCGTGAGATGACGGCGTGATGTTGGAGTTAGTGGGGTATTTGTTTCCTAAGAATCAAAGGTTCTTGCCAGACGTAGACATAAGGATGTGCCACCCCCTGTCTACTTTGACTGGAGAGGCTGGTTCAGAGCTGGCTTCTCCTTCTACCTAGGGGGCATGACTTTGAAATTAGTACCCTAAACTTTTCCTCATGAATCTCGACAGGAGGCGGCTCCTACTTCCAACCTTACCATCTAAAATATCCTGTCATTCCGGAAGCAGCGCTATGGTCTTTTTGGACTAGGAGCAGATTTTCAAGCTTCTTGTCTTAAGAGAAAAAAAGACAGCGTGGGGCCGCAAATTTGCTATTACTGCACTAAGAAAAATTGTATAATGATAGGATGATCAATTCACACATCCTGCAATCCATGGTTATGTTTTCATAAAATATATAACACATACGGTTATGTGAAAGTGGCAAATTGAAGTGTTTCATTTGGTAGAAGGGACAAATACTACATTTATGATCATCCATTTTGTTTTTAAGGCATTATCAAAATGGGTGAGGAAGAATTAGTTTATACCGGTACATCGCATTGGCCGAGTTCTCTGCATGATGTGTTGAAGTTTTGAACTGCATAACTTCAGCCCAACGTTTTGCCTTTTATTTGTATTACTATATTCCTTACAGAAGGCGTACAGAGCTGGGTGTTGCTCCACTTCCATAATAAACGTCTCTGTATAAGTTGATTAACTACAACAACTTCTCTGAATAAACTAAAACGTGTGGTTATATTAGTTGTGTTATATAAGTTCACCGAATTTACGCTTCGCTTGGCGTAGTTGTCGCCTCTCCCCTTGTTAACGCGTCTGTCGGCGCGGAAATTCTGTCCATACAGTGTGCACCGTAAGATAACGTAAGTCTGACAGACAAGCTGTTCTGCCGCCGACTTCGGTCGCAGTCTTTCAGTCCATAAAGTATTGCCCTTATTTTGGATTTTTTCAGAAGTGCAATCTAGTTTACGAGATTTTAAATAAATTATCCACATAAGCAGTAGGTAATAAAGCTCGTGATCTGAGCTAGATTTTTAAATACTACCTTGAGGGATGAGGTCTTCACTTGCCAGCAGCAAGGGTTGTTAAATTCGCCATCAAAACCCGCACTGAGGGCCAGGTGAATTTGTGACGGTACTTTCCCATGATTAGATCACGTTGAATGATTTGGCACGAGAAAGCACCGATCACAAACGCCGATGGCTATCAGTGATAGCCTCGCCACCCTTCGCTGCAGCCAGATACAGAAAAACATCCCTTGAGATAGTACCCAACTTCGTGCTACTGCCTCATTAGGCTTCCAAATATGACAGGCATTTCAACATTAAAGAAATTGAAAGTTGACACAATAATTGCTCAGAATTACCCGTGTACATATTAGATGGCGCTTATAAATAACGTTTGTATTTAAATAATAAACACACTCTTTTTACGAGGCCTTTCGTAATCAAAGATTTATTTTATCTTCAGACGTCAACATGTAGATGTTTTTAAGCATGTACATATTTATTTGTGGAGTCGCTTAAAAATAAAGTGTTTGATTCCGAAAAGTATACCTTGTACAAAATATAAAAATGTAAACTGAAACACATTTACAAAGTTTTCCAATTACTCCAAGAATGTTTATTCAATCAATCTTTATAAAGCAGGTCAATACCAATATAATATCATACACAGTCATTCATAACCCATTGTTATATACATTATTTGCAGTCTACAGTGTATAGAAGATATTTCTCAATTGCAGGACATCCCGGCGGAAAATAGTCTCCACTTATTAGTTTTTTTTTTTTTTCAGTCATCATTGAATGATCTTGACATATCAAATACACCATAATAATTTGATACTTTATGTATACGGTACTTCGATTTAAGATTTTTCACTGATTGTGTTGTACCCGATATTGCAGTCTAATTCTATCATACGCAGATAGAAACGGTTAAACGTTTAACTTGTATGAACGTTTGAATTTGTATACGGTTCTGATCTTTGACTTTTTACTTTCGCTCAAATTCTATTGTTTCGAGCCCACTTTGCTGTTAAACAAATGATAATCGTTTCATTCCTACATTTCTTTGTGCACCAAACAGTGTTTGAACCATTAGATATTTTCTATTCAAGCGAGAATGCAAACCGAATGAACCGTGCAAGCGGTCGAGTTGGGACGAGCGGGCGGCGATATCGCGTTTATCGACACGACATCAACTATCGATTATCGCCGATCGACCGGTCGACTCGAGCCAACAATAAAGGTCACGTGATTAATGGCGCGGGCCGGAAGTGAAACGGCGGAACTGGTGCCGAGATTCGTACAATGGCGTGCGTGTTTTGTCGACTTCATTCTTCCACTTTATTTATCACCCGATCCCCTCCCCCCCACCCTACACACGCACTTAAAACCAATTAATGGGCTAACAAGTCAATTGATTGGGGCTTCCAGACAATCCGTTTGTTTTGTCGCCGAGTTTGTTCTGTGACGCGATTTAATTAATGACTGATCAGCGCCGGGCCCGGTTTCGATATTAACGGAAACCTATTAATTAATTCTTTTGTGTTCGCTATAAATTAAACCCTTAATTTGCTCGCCCCGTGGATGCGCACCAAGGGGACTGACTGCATTTTGAATACGATTTCACATAATACCTCGCCTGTTCTTATATTATTCATAATTACGTTCAGACCCTGATGAGTATATTTATTTTTCTCGTGCGAAAAAATCGATTAATGTATTATTTTGAATGAGGCCAACCGTATGGTATTTATATGGGGTCAAAAATGAATAAAATTAGCTTAAAATTGCTCTGGTGCTCACCAACGGTAGAGTAGTAGCCCGTATTATGATGTGGCCACACGAGGTAAAATGGCAAAATTATAGGTTGAGAATCGATAGGTCGAGTGCTATTGGACAAGATCTGGCACAACTCGGTTGTCTAGTTTCTAGGTTACCCTTTCTACAAGTGTAAGTAATTGTTACCGTTACGTTAAAAAAATAACTATTCATTTCGATAGTAGACCGAATTTTCAGTTCGAGCGAAACATTAAGAGCTCGGTTTAAAGTAGCATCCTATAGTGTCGCGTGTATATGTAGCGTGCGTGTGCGTGTGCGTGTCGCAGGGAGAAAGAGAACACGCCGAAGGGACAAGGTGTACAAGTGCTTGCACACTACACGGGCCCGGGTGGGCAACGCCCTCGCCTGCAGCCCCAAAAGTGAAATCACGTTCTCGCGGACCAACTTTGGAGAGATCGAAGTTTGGTCGCCTTATCTTTCGGCTACTCCCACAAACAGTGTTAGAAATAATACATCGAACAAATCAACAGTGTCGTACAATAAGGCACGTCCTGGCAGTTGTAGCAGATTACTAAATAGTTACATAAATCCATTGGTGCTACTGGTGCTAAATAATGATTTTTCTTTTCAAAACCAGCTTTGCAATTAGAGCAATAGCAATTATAAAAGTAAGCACAATTTTCGATAGGATCGTTTAGGTTTTATTTACTTACAGTGAGCAATTAATAATGCATATCATTCATAATACCGTGTCATAAAAATCCATTTTTTTATTAGACTTGATTTCCATCAAAAATCTTTTCCGCTCTCCTTTGTATTTTCTCTGACAGTATAAATGTGTAGATTCACACACATTTTAATAAATACTACAACCACATAAGGTCGTTCAGTAGGCGTATGCTGTAATTATACCATTAGGATCATACCAAACCGGTTATAATCGGCATTTATTGAGTGCCAAGAGGGTTTCTGTAAACATTTCATACGAGTATTACGCAACAGTTGCACTTGATGCACTGCGAAGTGTAGTCGGGTGCTATCGTTGTTTACAAAATATTCTGGTTGCTTATCGAGATGGCGGCCTTGGGATTTGTTTACAAGGCCGGTTCCTGGTTGGCTGACCGAGCGGCCGACTCATCAATATGTGGAATAAACACCCATAAGAATTTCGTTGCAAAATATTGTGACACACACAAGTTTTATTAAAATAGTATTAGATAGATGAATCATGGTTAATGATTATGAATTATGGATACGTTTTGCTTGCTTGTAGGCAACCGTACAAAATGTTGAAAAAGTAACTTTGACCGGATAACATTTTAGTTAACCTTGTAATCTCACGTTTATTTCTTCTCAGCCAAAAGCAGCGCGCAAAGACGAGCGACCTGAATAACCGGTTACATTAACACACACACATAATGAGTCAAGCAAATGATACGTCTTTTAAACACCCAAGATCCCAAAAT
Source organism: Homalodisca vitripennis (assembly GCF_021130785.1). Taxonomy (NCBI): domain Eukaryota; kingdom Metazoa; phylum Arthropoda; class Insecta; order Hemiptera; family Cicadellidae; genus Homalodisca; species Homalodisca vitripennis. The sequence continues at coordinate 179,750,236 of NC_060207.1, read as the reverse complement.
GTCAACTTGTACGAACTGGATCTGATAAAAAGTGCAATGGGTTTCACCAGGTTCATTTTATTTTTGAAACTAATTAGATATTTGACATTTAACTTAATTAAAAATCCTCTTCCCGCTCGTTATCTTTACAGTTTCCTTGAATTGCAACTCCTAGATGCTACATCCTATTTGTACTTTTACTTTTAAATATCGATTTTGATAACCAATCTGATAACCTTGAAGAATTTACATTCCACGTACTGCCGTATTTCCCAAATTACAATTAGGTTAGAAGTTCTGAGATATTAATAAATGGTTGCCGTTATCTGTTCTGAATTCCATTTGCATTTGTCGAGTCGAACGTGATATACGAAGATAAGCAAGATTAAAGGACTGGGGTATTTGGTATAAGACTTTTTTATCGAGTGAGATCTCATTTTAAAACAAAGTGGACATAACATCGCCTATTCAGTGAGCCCGTTAAGTAAAAAGTTGTTGAAAGAGAGTAGGTACCATGAAAAAAGATACGGGTGTCTGTGATAGCGGCTTCAAATTCCCTTACTGTTTTTATGCATGTACACTCAAGTGATTTATTTGCGACAAGCGGGTTTCTGAAAGACTGTGTGTACACCGTACTGCTGCCCAGCCACGCAACCTGCAGCACAGCACGCACCGCTCGATATCAGTCACGTGACGGCCAGACCTGCCACCTTGCGTGTGCGTGTCGCTGTCCATTTCAGTTAAGTGATGAACGAATAAGCCAACAAGTTTAACTCGATCTCAAACCCGATTTCTTGTATTTCTAAATTTATTTCGCGCTGGCCCAGTTCACTCCTACACTAACATTATCCGGTGTTGTAATAGTGTAGAGGGGGTGAGGGGTTTTGAGGGAGGTGTGAGAAGAAAACTGGTAATGAATTTTCCTTTAAGCCTATAGTCGAAATGAATAAATTTGAAAATATCAATTATAAACTCGGAGATGTAAACATTTCAATACCCATTAATCTAGGCAAAGTAGATATACGAATTACCATGTATGTGTTAAAGATATATTCATAGCTTCATCGTGATTTATTAATCATTTAAAATTTGAAATAAACAGAACGGTACATGGACGACGCCGAGAGGGCTGTCAATTAACGCTGTATTTATGTATGTATTAACTGTATTTTGCTTTCCAATTTGTTGTTCAATTAAAAATAATATCTTTATAAAGTGTTCACGTATTTATTGCATTGATCTGTAAAATATTACTGATAATGGTCTTGTGAAAATAATAATTCTGCTAGATATCTTGCTGAATCCTACAGCAGGATAATGCAGTCTGTAACTCTTCACCGCAGTGGTGTTACCACGATTTTCTAGCGAGTGGGAGTTGAAGAGTTGTGTTGTTAGTTCCCAGATGTGCATTACGAAAATCCATTCCTTAACCGCTGTTTGTTGTAATTGCTAGCGCCATGTTTGACCTGACGCCATGGCGGGCGGCAAGGCGGGTAAACAGTCAGTTGCATAAACGACTGTCGAGCCGCTCCTGCGCCTGTGGGTTGTGCAGTTGCGGCTGTGGTGTTAGGCAGACGAGCTTGCTCTGTTGCGGGAGCTACAGCTACACTAATGAGTGATACTACTCATATTTATTCTCGTGATAATTAAAACAATTTCCCTCTTTGATCTAATAAAATGGCATCGTACGTGATTCGTACTTGAAATATGTATGTAAATTTCAGTATCCTGGATGTGATTGAATAGTACATTAAAAGAGATAACATTTGGATTTCACGTCTCTGTTGAGTATTGAAACACAGGGATTTGCTCAGTTTTTTTTATGTTTTCAAGTTTTGTTGTGCTGAGAATGTTGTTTCATTTTCATCATCTTTAATATGTCTTGTAGTAGTGTATCAAATTGAAACATTTACCTCGGATACAGTATATATAAAATATACTGTTGTGTGCCAAAAGTTGGTTTTATTAATTTCCAAATATTCACAATTGAAATATTGTATTGGATAACAATCTCTTCCCAATTCTGGGTGTTTTCTTCCTCTCAACTATCTACAACTTTTTTGTATGAGTCTTTATTTATTACACACCATTTGATAAAATGTTTAGTATACAGCTCTTTTATTAAAGTAATCCAAGTATAGATCTCTACTAAATATTTTATCGTCTTTGAGTTTTAAAGGACTATCACAATTTATTCTCCACTAAAGATTAATCAATTTTGTAGAATAACTGAGAAACGGCACAGTGTATGTTAAGTTTTGAACAGAACGCACTTAAAGCATGCTCGAAAGGGTAGTAAGGCTAAATAACATTATTGGGCCAAAAGTCACGCGACTGTTACATACCAAGTTCTGGGCTCACAATCACTAATATATAGTTGGAGAGCTAATTAATATTAAGAGATAAATATTGCTAAACCATCTGGTATTACTTTAGTTTCATAGATTCTTTATTACTTTTTAAAGGAAATGAATATATCTTTGCCCGCTGAGTTTTAGTATGCATTTTATAGTTTAGTACTGAAATCTAAATCGACCTCTGTGTTTTCCCCTCAAGATTTTCAATAGATCATCATTCATCACATTTGTGTTCTTGCATTCAGAACAAATGAATTAAATCCTAGTACTTATTCTGTAATTTAATGCTTAACAATAACAAGATTCTCCATTGCCTTCTATCATGGTATTGTATATATCTCCTTGGAATTAAGTGACGGGTCCAAAGACAATGTGCAGGCGAACACAATAAGCCATTTCCATAATTAACTTCCTGCCATTATAATAAGCAGTTGTACAATTGGTCTTTCTGTGGCTTTAAGCTGGTAAACCGACAAGTAGTTTGAAAAATAAATACAAACTTTGATATAAATCGATGTAACGAGCTGTTGTTTAGCTGAATTAAAAAGCCATGCGTCTTGTATGTAAGAGCTCCGGCTATCCCCTATGGGGGGGGGGTAACAGCTGCGATTAGTTTGATAATAATAATAAATTATTGTTATTAGTTGCGTCCAATAATAGTACATTGCATGTAATAATTATATTGGTTGCAGCAAAGAAATTTTGTGGGCCATCTTTGGGATTCTTTCATGTACTGTCCACCGGAAAAAACATTTGCGTAGAAGTTTACATGTGTGAAAACACCTTTCATATTTCATGTACTATCCATGTCCAATGGGAAAATATACAGAGCTATTTTATAGCTACGGTTTGGTAATTTTGGAATTCGTATATAGCATCATTTTTTTTGTAAATTGGGTTATTGTTTTGCAAGCAACAGCATAGATTTTGCATAGATCAGATCCACCAAAGGATAAAAATAAATAAATAATAATATTTAGTGATAGTAAAATTTTGGTAATTAAAAAATGGGAATTCCAAAGAGGAAGTAAATGATTTCTTTAGTAAAATTATTCGGTATCTGCATTATAGACTCATGGATATAATAACTTGGTATTCAGTATGTAAAGATGTTTTAGAAGGAAATTGTGACCCTTACACATTTTTAACTTAAACAGTTTATTTTGAAGCATTTAGTATAACTTTTACATTTGTATTTATGCAAGAGCTTTTTTTAAAGTTGATTAAAAATATCAATTAGCTAGCTAATTTGTCACATAACTGAGCTATGGTGGGAAGGGTTGATTCAGTGTGAATGTTGAGATTAATTCCAGTTCACCTTCCTCTTACTGGAGTTAATTATGCACCTGATGTGTCAATATAAGCATACCAATTCACATAGATTACACTATACAGGTATTTTTATAATTTGGTTTCTCCGATGTTGAAATGATGTTGAAACGATGTAATTAGTTGGTATTGAGTTTCTTCGTAGTCGACTTTTCTTGGATCTCTTCAGACGAACATGACGCCAGATTCCAGGAGTCAAGTCTTTGACAGCGTCAGATTCCAGACGCTGCACTAAGAGAAACTCAACATTTACATAGCTAATGTGTATTACATTTTAGCAAATGATACATATGTATTCATGAATAAAATGAATGAGTTATTGCTTTTATCACTGGTTATAATTTAGAAGATTAATAATATTGATTACTTACCTACTATGATACAACTTACCTTTTTTTTAAGTATTGCCTTCTACGGTAACAATATCAGTTATTTATAGTGTATGGAAATTGGTAGTATATTACTCAAACACATATTTCAAATGAAATAGATGCGTTTTGTTCATGTAGATCACTATACTTCTAGATATTAGGTATAATTACCTAATATTCGTAGTTTTAAGAATAGTGGAAAGCTCTCCCAACTATAGAATGTTTTGCCATTCCGATTAAAGACTACACTGTATAGATATCGTAATCGGAAATAAATTAGTTTATTTTATACACTAACCGGAAATTGTTCGTAACTGTAGTATATTTTTAAGAATATACTGAATACTTTGGCTAATTCTAAGGTGAATTGCTGTTTACGTTTAGTTTTCTAGTAACATAATGTATACCCTTCCACTCTTGTATAGAATACTGCATAAATATAATACAGGCAAATGCAGGGAGAGCGCCTTCAATTTGATGATGCACATACCACAACATTACGTAATGATCAGCTGATCGCCTCGACAGGCCGCGTCCTCAAGGTCAAGTTTTATCACAGGTTATTACGGAACCACAACATAACCTCACTTTCTTCCACCCGCCTCGGGCCTCAGCCACTGTCAAGTCAGTTGACAGGTCTGTGTGGGCGCGTGTTTATAGTGCCGTACTAAATATTTAATAATCTAACAATTTATATAATCATTTTACTGATTCATTATCGGCAAGTTTCACTTTTTTCGTAAATACAACGATAGTTTAAATTATATATCCTGCACCTTTGTATTCAAGGATTTTTAATACATGATGGTATATACATTTTTTTGTATTAAACGGGTTTTTTGTTTGTGGAGACTTGTTGCTTCATTAATATATGTTTATTTCAATTGTATTGCTCATATCTGAATATATACTGCGAGAAGGGCGTTATCAACAATAATGATCATGTTTTTATAAAATAGTTCCTATTGTTGAATTTACTGGAAACATTTTTTAAATGTACCACTCGGTTTTTACTTCTTTACGTTTTCAGATATCTTTATCAAAATTGTTTATACAAATTTTCTCATCAGAGTTAAATCTGGACTTATAGTGGTTACCAATTATAATACCAATAAGAAAATAAGGTATAGAGTGAAGCTTTTAAGTTACGTGTACGAATACATTTTTCTCCTTCTAGCCTTTTAATTTTTAGTTTTGTTTTTTAGAATGAAACGTGTATGAGTACTTCAAGTTAGCTAGCTCTTCTTAATGTAGACAAGACAAGAGTATGTATACCAGTCTATGCAACAACCGTGGTTGCATGCAAACTTGTAAACCTACAGTTTATTCTATTCTCGAGACGACCTGCGGACAGATATACAGACATATATCAAACAGAAAAGTAATTTGTACAACCCCCCCCATCACAATAAATTATTGTCTCAACGTACTGAGTGAGATTTTACGACGCTCAGATAAATTCTATGGTTTGATATGCATCATCATAGAACCCCTTCTTGTCTGTATAGAAAGAAATGAACTTCAATAAAAAATTAAAAATCTACAGATGAAATATTTTTCAAGCTATTTTCTCACATGATATATTTACACTTTTGTTCATTGCGAGGGTTTCATAGCCGTGTAGAAAATAGTAAAAGTTCCCTTGAGCTAGGAAACGTATTGCAACGCAAGAGTTCGCTGATACAATAAATGCACAGTAATACAATAAATAATTGAAATATGCCGGTACTAGGCGTCTTCATTAACTTAAAAAAAACACGACACTAAGTTGAAATATTTTTTTAAACACTATAACCACTTTTGGTAGACCTGCCGGTACGGTTTGGTTGTGAGCAGGTAGAGACTGCAACAGCAGGGTTACGACCGCTGTTATCACTGTCGTTATCAGCTGGACATGGGTCAATTGGCCAAGAGTAGCCTTTCTTCCCATTCCAAATGGATTGTGAGTTGAAGTTTAACTTCTCATTCAGCACGGAATGTATTTGTTTTCTCGCTTTGAAGGGCTGATGAATCACAAATTCTTCCTACTTATCGCCAGAATAACAAAGATTAAAATGCGTTTGCATGGAATATACTCACGCTATACTCTATGGGCTTAAAAAACTAAAGAAATGTGGGCATGAATTAACATTTAAAACCTCCAACATAACTCGGCATCTCCTCGCATCTAAATAAAAAACGACAGAAAAGTTTAAAAAAACAAGAGTAAGTAAAATTAAATTAAATGTCCCGATTTTCCTAACGCTTTACATCGATCAAACAAGGCGTGGTTTCAAAACGTTTTTTGATTCCTGATGAAAGAACTATAAAACCCTTTTTAAATACTGTTTATTGCAATCCAGGGGCCAAATCATAAATTATATACCTTAGTTCGTTTTCGAGGTAACTTGTGGACAGTCAGGCTGATAGACAGAAATGTAGTTCTTGCACCCAGTCAAGTGATCATCTTCGATAACGCTCAGCCAATAACAGTTCTTGTAAAATTTATTAAATTTGCATTGTCAGTATGTACATTGTCAGTATTAAAAAAGAACCACAAATCAAATATTTGACACGTGGTGCTCCCATTGACGACAAGTGTCTAATCCTAACCCTCGATGTAAGGACAAATATCTAGTTCTCAAGAACGAGAAGGGTTGGAAGGGAAGGCGCAGGGAACATTTGAAGGAAGCCAAGATTTATTAAATGAAATGAAACCCGTCACATTTGGCGGAGTTGGATTGCCTGCCACCGACATTCCTTCAATTTCAATCTTCCCCATTACGATTAAGCTTCGAGTTTCTTTATGCAAATACAATTTCTCTTCTCTTTCAGTTTCAAACCAACAATTTTTCATGCAAAGAATAAGAGCTTTATAATTTTATAAAACTTATCAATCCGTAGGTTTTGCCTATTTGAGTAGTGTTGGTATAGTGTATAAAGAATTACAATAAGCTAATTCTCTCAAGTTGATGTGTTATTATACCAATTAAAACTGATATACTAGCAAAATATTTGATAAAATAAGTGCGTCAAAAATTATGGCAAAATGATTCATGACTTGATATTAAATTAGATTTGGAGATTGAGTAGACAGTGGATAAACACGAATCAGCAGATAGCAAAGAGACCCGAAGCACCACAAAAATCCCTTTAAGGGTACCTTTAATTGGATCAGAAGCTCAAAGTGTTGAACGCCCATCCTATCAACATTTAACACGAATCAAATCAGTCGGTCGATACCCTGGTTAAACCAGGAAATAGGTTGGTGGCATTCATTAATCGGCTAATGCACATTGTGAACAATCATACAATGGTAAAGATTCTTTTAGTGGGTTATCACAAAAATTTTCATGGTAATGAGTCATCGATGTTTATCGTTTACTTTCGATATTTTGCTTCATTTGTATGTATTTTTAAATGTCGTTGTCCATAATCATCGATAAAACCATTACTATTTTAGTCGTTCGTTAATCCAAATCAGTCTAATTGTAAAAATTTCCGATTAAAGCTCTCTAGATATTTGTTATTAATTAACTCTCGCATTATTATTCTTGAGTTGCTCTAAATCTTCTGATCCTTAAGAAGCTCTCGGTATTTTTAATTATGAGGAGAACTGGATGTTTTGCAGTAGTTCTTCATTAGATTGAAATGTTTGTATGCAAGGATGTAACCAGGAATATAGTCTTCCGAGGTATACTGCACAGCGTTGCCTAAATATCGCCATGATACAATACTTTCCTACCAACCATAATGCTATTATGGAGTCACTTTTTAGTGACATATTTTAATCAATATCAGCAATTAAAAACTGCAAATTTGGCGTTTTATGTTTTTGTCTTATCAAGATCTTCAATTTTATAAGCAAATTGTCCTTTAAGATGGCCACGTATGAGCCATTCCTTAGGAGATGAAAGACGTCTTCATAACAACTAAACCCTTTTAAAAATTTTTTATTGACATACACGTGTTTCGGTTATTGACATACACGTGTTTCGGTTATTGACATACACGACATACACGTGTTTCGGTTATTAAACATACACACGTGTTTCGGTTTTTAACCATCTTCATTGTATATTAACCTCTAAATAAATAAATAATAAACAATTAAATATACACATGTGAACCTTTTAAATATATGATAAAGTTTAATGACACAGTTGTAATTTTTGATTAGTAATCTGTATTTAATATTTTAATTTTTTCAAAAATTGGGTTAGTCTTATTTTTCAGATTACTATTTAAAATGTTATGAGGATCTGTATTATAATTTAGATAGATGTGTAATTCTTCTTTTGTGTTCAATTTCTGTCCTTTACTTTCGATATCTAAAATTTCCTTGTTCTTTCCAATATTTGTGTAGTTATGGTCAGTTATTTTTCATTACATTAATATATAATAGATAACCCTATAAGTAGAGTCAATAACATAAGGAAAATCTTATATGGAGCCTCTTTGCACTTAAGTATGAAAATCCTTACATCATGTAAATAATAATCTGGACTTGAACATTGTACATTAATAAATCTGTAGTAACATAACTTGTTATACTCCCTTAGCATATCTTTAAAGTTATGTTACATATGTATGCCAAAGAATACGTGGTATATCTACACAGTGTTATGTCTATATCCTTTGATATATACATCGGTGCTTCGGATTCGATGGTTTTCATGCCAAGATTTCGTTACCGATACATCGAAACACCACTGGTGGAGAGAAATTTTGCCGTCACTCCCCATATTGTGCTTAGAGAGAAGAATCGTGCTAGCGGCGTGGAAGTGGGTGGTGTGGTCACAATAAGCTTTGTTAACGCGGGGAAATATCGAAGTTTTGTGACCGCCCGTATCGGACATCAAGGGGTCGGGGAGGGAGGGACACAGGGACTATCTTGCCTGGACAAAGAGCGACCGTTTAATTCCGCTCGTTCATTTCATTACGGGCGGAGAGAATGAAACAACGTCCCTGGCATATTGTAAATAAACGTTATATCGTCGTCTCTCTGATCCCCGGCCTCCCTGTCCTTTCTCCTCTTTTTATACGCCCGCGTTCGCGACCGCGAAACGCGTTTAAAAATAAGGTCATAAACGAGAATACACACCGACCGGCGCTAGAGATAGCATCACTTTTGATCTTCCTCCCCCGGACCTCGTGGCCACTTGTGGGATGTTTATGGGCGTTGGATTAAAGACGGGTTTAACTAAATCTGTGCTTTTACAACCAGGCTTTTTTGTCTCTGATAAAGTACCACCGCATGCATATTCAGGACAACAATGATACTGCCATATTTCTACTTAAAACGCAGACTTCTGGAAAAGAATATTAAAAATTCAGTTATGCTTCATAGTGCCTAATACCATATTTAACGATTCACTATTGTTTCGGTGCTGTGTTAGTCTCAAGCAATTCAGTATGCGCTGTTAAATATGGTACTTTGGTAATAGTTGTTGTAAAACTTTTAAGCTATTCAGTCGGTGATGTCAAAATTATGACATGGTATTTTGTTTCTCGTAAGCTATTGTGTTGACACTGTAAAATTGGTGGCATGGTATCACTTGCTGCAGTATTTTTACTATCAGTTGTACCTGTCCGCAAAACAGGATTTCGGACATTTTCCATCGTTATAGGTTGTAAAAGGTGCAGCACAACGTTTCGAGGATACAGAAGTATCCCACTGTAGCCTGTGCTTGTGTGATGTGTGATTGTTATCCTCGTACTTGTGATTTGTGCTCGGGACTGTCATCCTGTGCAGTGACAACGCCTGGACTGGACTCCACTTTTCGGTATTTTTGAACCCTTTTCTTTCCCTTCTTTCTGTTCATTATTTTTGTATGTATTAATAACTCCCCCACCTGACGAAGAGGATAGATTCCAATCGTCGAAACGTTGTGTTATACCTTTTATAACCTATAACTATGGCAAATGTCCGAAATCCTGTTATCCTTTCAAACCTTTTATCATCAATAACAAACTTTAAACAAAGAGTATTCAGTTTATTAAGACTAATACTTTCTATATTTCAGAATCCATACTAAATTATTACTTATAGACAAACGTTCCATATAACCAGGTGATTTTCTCTCATTATGACAGCAGTCAGTGTGCGTATGGGTGTCGCAATGGCCCACAATCGCCTACCTACGTGATAGGTTATTGTGTGCGGCCCAGAATGTCTGCAGGTTGGTGGGCGGATGGGAGTAGTCCCTTAGGTGTTAACCGTCCCGAGGACCGTGTTGCGACACCGGCACGGCGCTTCTTGCCCAACTCAACCGTCACACTTCGCCAAGGTCGGCTGTTATCTCGCTCTCCTATCAGGTCACGTTGCAGTGTGGTCAGCAAGGCTGAATGTTGTGTCCAATACTTGTGTCGCAAATCTGCAATCGGCTGGGTTCGGAATGCACGCTAATGTATGATGTGGGTGTACCCAAGTCAACTTTTAATAAAGGAGAGGTAGAATTTTGTATTGGCTAATGGATTTAAGGAGTTATTTAGAGTAGCAAAGATTTGTATCCCTGTGGTTCTTGCTCCTCGTGATACTTTAGGAAGCCATTAGCCACCAATATATTAATTAATACTTGGACTGCCAATGTTATCTTAAGTCTACACCTCATCCATCCATTACACTTACCCCACCCCTTTTCGCCTTTAATGGCATATTTCGGCATGAGGGTCAAGTTGAAATTTGGAATTTTTCAGACTTGTAGCGTATGAAATAAACTGTAAGCTTACGATGAGCATGTGTCACTGATAAGCCCTAGTACACTTTTCAGTCTACGAAGGTATGCACGTACGATTTTCAAAATCCTTGTGAATGTAAAGTACGTTCCTACTACTAAACATTTTTACTCTTTCTAGTAAACCATTTGGGTCCAAGTATGTTCAAGTTTATAGCAGTATAGACTATAGAACCCACGATTTGCAAGCTGATGATATTTTTTTATAAAGTTAGGTTTCATTGCAATTATAGGCAGAGTTGAAACAACGTTATTTTCACAGCATCGTGTACTTCAAGTGTACAAAAAGAACAAAGTTTGATTTCTAACTTGGATTAGTTCGACTCCGGTGCAGGATCAACCGAACAACTTCCATAGACTAACCTCACATTGTGTTACGCTAAAGTGTACTTCATCGTCTCTTATCTTACGCTGGTATTGAACATTGGACACCCTTACTTTACCACGAGGGACTGATTATTTCATCTATCCTTGCATTATTCACATACGTATTTTAATCTCTTTATTTATTTCATTTATTGTTTTTCTCAGGTTAACTTTAACACGATTATCTTAATCTTAAACAAATGTCTCTCAATCAAAAGTGTTCACGTTTTTCACTTAATATTTATGATAAGATGTGTAAATGAGAATTGCATTCCCCACTAACGTAACTTAGATTCAATCACTGTTAATCCAAAGTGGTGCAACAGTGTTTACTGTACTGTAGACTGTATAGTACATCCGATAGTGCGTGATCTGTATCCTGTAGGGAAAAGTTGATCCTTCAGTGACGTCTACAGCAAAGTTCGCAGTTAAGTTAAGTTACGTGGTGACCGAAGCTCTGGTCTGAGTAGTAGAATTAGGTTTAATGAAACGGCAGGACATTTCCATCTCAGTTTTTATGGCCGGAACTAGACGCTTCAGCTAGTGCATGATAACAGAGATTTGACTCATTCAGGAAGCAATTTTATCGCTCAGTAATACGATAAATTAGTCTGTTATCATCCAAGACTTGTACTCCTTCAAATATAATTTACTAACTTAAACAATTGTTCAGTTCCGAAGACTGGAATAATATTAGTGCAGAGGGTTTTAGTCATTGCGTTTTTATCACGACAAACTCACACCGGCCTCTACAGTATGTCTCGATCAATGTTGTAACATTATATTTTCGATTAGCAAGACATTATCAGATTATTTCCACATTTTCTTTGAGGTATTTTCATAATCTAAATTTTACGTAACTTATATTTTACTTATACATTTTTCTGTTGAGGTAAGTGTAACTACGCTAATATGTGTGTGCACAACAGAGCCAGTGTGGTGGCAACTCTGTTACTGAACAATATCCAAGAACTTGAACACCCCAAAACTAAATATGGATTTACATTTCTTTTCACTTTCCATATTGGTTGCTTGATAGTAAAATTTTTTTGGACATAAGTAAGACTGAACATGTTATCTTTGACCTTACTGGGGGGGAATCATTTCAGGATCCCGTACAATTTCATAGAGCACAGTGTAGCGACATGCAATGTTGTAGCTGTACAATCGTTGAGCAGGCGGATACGTACTTGGGAATACATTTGGATTCGCAGTTGTCTTGAAAAAGTAAAATAAATTAGACAAAACATATTTTCAAAAATCTTTATTTTGTGCTTTGATTCACTCAAGCTTTTCGTATGGGATAAGCTGTTGGGGGGGGACATATATCACGAATTTTCAAAAATTAATAGTTCTTGAAAACATTACATAGGATTAATAATGAGTGTGGACACAACTCAGCCTTACATAGAAACTTCAAGTTTAATCGAGAATAATATAAAAGGTTGGTCAAGGTTATCAGACAGTGTTAATATGCCGGCTACCTCCGTTTTATTGTTGTTCTGATAACCAGCTGTTTCCGGTTATGTAAGGGGGAGGGACTGGCGAGTGGTACTGAATGTCTATGATTTGGCTTACATAACTTTCAAATTTTACATTACACTGTTTTGAATTATGTCAATATAAACCACAAGCATCTTAAGAATAAATTTATCAATTGGTGGTTTATCTTGCTATATTTGTAGAATTAGCATAAGCAGGTCTACTAGTACTGTAAATAAATATTTATTATTGTTACTTCGGTGTATGTGTAATATTATTTATATATCTTATTTATTCACTTTATGGCAATGTGAATTTATGTCTAAATTGCCTTTGTATCTATGGAAATTAATTATCTATATAAATCAATTACACACAATATGTGAGTATGTTTGCGTGCATTTCAGTATTGGTATAAAGTATGAGTGTCTGCACATTACATATGGGTAGTGTAACTTCAAACACTTGAAGCCAAAACTCTTAAAATAATACTTATTCATAAAGGTGTATGATAAGAATGTATACAAAGCCACCTTGGCAAAAGCTTACTGCTTTATACGGTTATATAGTGTGTGAATATGATGGCATTGTAGAATAAATGTCAAAATTCTAGAAAAAAATTATGACTTTTGCCTTACGATTTACTTTCTTAAAGTCAATAAATATTTTGATTTCAATGATTTTTTTGCTTAATTAACTCTTCCTAACCGATATAACATCATATTGTCACAATTAGATCTACAGGTAGTGATAGACCATGCCGTAACATAGACTAATGCAGTTGGAGTGAGTACCTAGGTCTTGTGGCTCAGGCAGTCCACATGTTCTGTGCTCAACCATATACATTATCTAATCCCTAGCGGCACAGGCCTCGGGTCAGGTTATGTTGATGGATTATTGTACACCCCCACCCCGCTAGGGTATTGTTTATTGATCAACAGACCTCCGTCGCTTCAGTAACCCCTTTCAATAATATGATTCAACTAGGTATGTCGTGGCTCCGTCAGGAAAGGGAGATCTAGCCAGGATATGTTTACCTCTAGTGCGTAGTACTCTTAGTTTAGTTACCCGAACTAGCTAGGTGTTCAGGGAGTAGGTAACCCGGTGTGAATACAGTGTTCTGTTCTTGTATTGGTTGAGATATTCTCACGATCGTGATCAATATACTATAGTTCAAAGAATTCCCCTCCATAAAGTCCGAATTGTCTAGACTTTTAGAGGTTTTTCAATATGATCTCTCCAACATAACATTTATTGAGAGATCATATTGTGAATCAATACAATCACCGCAGTACGTAAATGGCTAGATGTTTACAAGTCATTGATCCTTTTACCCTTGCCACGTTTTTTGGCCATTGCCCCAAAAATATTTACTATATACGATACCTCTGAAAAATACCACCAAAATTCTAACTTGTTTAAATTGTTTTTGAGTTTGTAGTTTTATTAATTATTAGAAAGACACGTATTTGTTTTTGAGCGATATTTAGTTTATGAGTTTTTTGGCTGACTAAAAGTCACCTACTATTGACAGCTAATAAAAAACTCCTGTCGTCGTACATATATACATGGCGTATACTCAGACGCTGATTCCGATTTTTTTTCTCAAATTTACATGATGTTGAGGTTATGAAGGTTAAGAAATCAGAATTCTACATAGTAACAAGACAATTGCCAGCACATTAATCTCAAATTCGCTCATGACGCGAGTTGTAGTTCAAGAAATTGAGTTTGGATGCATAGCTTTTTTTAAATATTGATTGTTTTGTTTTTGCAGTTGCGATTAGATAAAGTAAACTTTGTTTTGGAGGACACCGAAATAGATATTTATCGAATTTACCGAAATACTCTTTTGGCAGTGAAGTAAAGATAATTTGTTAGGCGTTATCATGGATAGTTTATCTTCGTGTCTGCAGGTGTATTCTGGAAGAGCTTCAGATAAAGTTTGTAAATAATCAGTCGTGACCAGTTATAACCGGTTTGGAGATTATGTTTTAAATTGTTTAGTTATTATTTGTTATATTCGTTGCCACAAACGTATGTGAATTGGGATTTCTACCAGCAAGACCAATCCGTGAAACTTGAAAGTAAAATGTTTCTTTCGAAAGTAATTAATTCATTATGTTGTGAACTATAACTTACGATACGAACGAGTTTGTTTCCTTTAATCACGCTTGAATTTGGAACATAATTTATAAGTTTTTATTTGAACTTGAAATTCATTGAGTTTTTATTAGTAGGTAGTCTTTCGTTAAGGGGTAAGGTTACATACCGTATATACGTTTAAATAATTTGTTAACTCGAAATCTGTTTGAAACCTCACTGCGGCCGAAACTGAGTAAACGTGGGAAAGCTCTGAGACATAATATGTAGTCTACCCTTTTAGCAAATGACGCGTCTGCTGTAATCAACATGTTAAAAGTACATTACAAACTGCAACTAAGTGGTAAATATTAAGCTTATGCTGACTTTCTGTACTGTAATCCTTACAGAGCTGGCTCAGAAGTTGGTGGGAAGTCTAACTTCCCATTGGCCAGTTTCAAACAGTCTTCAGGACTGTTAACTTTACAGAATTTAAAACAGTTAATACGAGTAATAAAATTGTACTGGCATTGATCTGGCGTAATTCTACGTATTTTAACTCGTATAAAGTAGGTATTAAATTTTATCACAAAATACTCATATACTAAGACACTTCATATCTAATATTGAGAAATTAAAAAAAAAATTGCAATTAATCTTCAAAGATTTACAAGTTACAAATAGAATATGCCAGCTTGTAAGAAATCGGTACGCCAGTATTGAACCAATGTCTTCTTTAAACCTGTTTTTACATTTTTACTGTTTCTCTCAGTTGTGTATGGTTTTAGCGTCGCTGCACGTTCTAACTTAAAAACGAATGCGTCTTTCAGTTAACAGCTCGTGAGTTGATAATGTATGTGGCGTAGAGATGTGCAGAAGAATGCATCAATCGCTGAGCATGCGCGTCTAAACCAATGACGTTCCGCCCTCATCTGTTGTTTGTTGCAGCTGTTAGTTCAGTCTGTACTATCCGCTCTGAAAACATTCAGTTTAGTTTTCCAAGCAGTAGTATAAATCGGTTCCAGAGCACCGTAAAATTCCTGCAATCGGAAAAATACTAAAGGTTTTTATTCCGACATTTCCTTCTTAAAACAGTATCGTTGTGTCTGTCTGTCTGTGTAATTACACTGATAGAAAAGTCCTATATACTTGGATACATATGTTTCTCTTAATTCAAAGGAAAATCTCTATTGATTTTAGGACCAAAAAATTAAAATTATGGTAATAATAAAGTTTATAATTTGTATATTGGTCTAACCACGATGGCAACGAGAAAACCGTGGAATACTAGACAAATTTATAAATAAACTTAGTATACTGTAAAAGTTGTTCATGTGAAGTGTTTCAGTCAGTCGTCTAACGTAATGAAGTTACATTGTTGTGTTATTTGTTTTCGTGAAAAAATAAAATTACAATACCTGCAATGTCTTCATAGCAAGTGAAAAGGAATAAAATTGATAGATTGAAGACAATGTATTATAAGATTCAAAAGGAACCATTTTAAGCTATTAATCATCAATTTCGAAGTCTTTATTACATTCAGTCAGGGCTCTCGACACTATGGTTATCTGTTAATGTATGTATTTTTCAAAATACTGCGATAAGGATTTACAATCCTATTCCCTTACTTACTCTACTCAACTTACTGCTTACTGCATTTAAAAACAGATTTTTACAACTTTAACCCCATGCAAGGTGTATGAATAATCCAAATGTGTGGTGTTGTACAGTTTATAACTATTTAAATAATACTAAGTTTTAGTTTTAAGATTTCTAGAACAGGGTTTTCATCGTAAATTATAAACTTAATTGAACTGTTGTACACAGATCGTAGTGAAATTTGAATTAAGCCATTTATATAATTTTTTATTTAAATTTTATATTTCAGGAGATAGAAAAGGATCACAATATTATCTTTGGAGGATATGTTGTATTAATGTGCTGCAATACAAGAACCAGACAGAACTTCTAGGTTCTTGCAAAATTATTCTGGTGTAAAGGTAGACTTGGTCATCAATACTGATTCGGTTCTCCCAATGCGGTGAGAAAAAACGCCATCACTTTCACCTTAAATATTCTACTTCCTGTACACTAAAAGCGTGCGGGGGTTGGTGTCACAGTACCTCGCCGGGTGGAGTCAGTTGTCTATGAAACCGCACTTTCCCCGATACCGCAAACTCGACTTGTCGAGGACAGTGAAAGTGATCCCCTCCCACGACCTGTGATCGCCTTCCAGGAATTTGGCCAGTGCTAGTCGATATTTATCACCCGCCAAATCACGCCATTGGGGTAATTGGGATCTAATGGCAGCGTCGCGACGTTCAAATCCAAATATCCAACTTGAGAGATTGTTGATCTACATTATTTGGCGAATGGTAGTCGATATTTATCATCCGCCAAATCACGCCATTAGGCTGATTGGGATTTAATGGGAGCGTCGCGACGCGTCGTATCTTTCAAATCCGAATATCCAACTTGAGAGATTGTTGATTTACATTATTTGGCGAATAGTACTCGATATTAAAAACCCGCCAAATTACACCATTGGGCTAATTGAAATCTAATGGCAGCGTCGTCACGTGTCGTATTGTGCGAATCCAAATATCCAACTTGAGAGATTGTTGATTTTCATTATTTGGCGAATAGTAGTCGATATTAAAAACCCGCCAAATTACACCATTGGCCTAATTGAGATCTAATGGCAGCGTCGCGACGTTCAAATCCAAATATACAACTTAAGAGATTGTTGATTTTCATTATTTGGCAAATAGTAGTCGATATTAAAAACCCGCCTAATTACACCATTGGCCTAATTGAAATCTAATGGCAGCGTTGTCACGCGTCGTATCATTCAAATCCAAATATCCAACTTGAGAGATTCTTGATTTACATTATTTTGTGAATGGTAGTCGATATTAAACAGCCGCCAAATTACTCCATTGGGCTAATTGGGATCTAATGGCAGCGTCGCGTCGTTCAAATGCAAATATCCAAATTTAGGGATGATTTATTTACATTATTTGGCACCGTCGCTTATTTATTTTTAATCACCACTTACCAACAATTAAGCTCGAAGATGAAAAATTCTTGGAACTTAATTCTCTCCTCATTAATTTGCTGAAAGTTTTAATTGATTTCGGCAATAGTCGTACGTCCCGCTCTATTATTTAAAAACAAATACATTGTTAATGGAATAATTATTATAAGTTACAATAATAATTAACTAAACATATTTGAGTTACACTTAACCTTATAGGATCTATCCGCACGAGGTAACAAATTCGTAATTATATACCATTTATTATAATTTATATAAGATTAATTTATTTTTTATGTAAAATTTTAATTTGAATTATACAAAAACTGTAAAAAAATAGTCCGCGGATCATCATGATACTCCAATGAGTCAAAATAAAAATGTTACATAATATCATTACAAAAGAAGAAATCACATCTTGCATTTCTTATTACAAATGATATTATTGATTCTATTACTAAGTTGTCAAGTCAAAACATTGTTCTTTTGGTTTTGGTTTTAGAAAGTATTGAATGAAAGATTGTCATTGCCATAGAAGATTGTTTTTTTCCGTACTTTAATATTATTAGAGGCTCCATGTGGAGTAGAACAAACAATTAAATAACTCATTTTTATGATTTGAAATACCAATGTAACTGAATGTTATTTTATATGCATTAATATTTGTGTAATACATTTTATTTAGTACATTTGATTATAAGAAATAAACATGGCCGCAGTTTGTTGTAAAAAATTATACAGAATTGCAGACTTAATTTTTTAAGTACGCTTCATACATTACTAACTGTCAAAATAATTAACGGGAATGATCAACTAAACTCCAAAGATTATTCAAACGTTTTTAGTTAATGCAGTATTACATTTATAAATGCTTAATTATGCAAAAAAAGGCCAATCTTGACTCTTGATTTAGGTATCAAAATAGCATACTAAATTTTACTATTTCTCTATAACTTCGAATTAAAAATTAAAAACAAATTTGAACGTAGAGTATTAATAATATATTCTAATCTACTTAATCAGCTTTATACAAATAAGCTCAGGATTATTTGCAAAACAAAAAACAAAATGTCCAGTTAAGTTAGTAAATTAGTACGACCATAAGTTTTAATTACTGTAATAAAAACTCATTATTCACTGCTGTAATCAAAATGTATCAATTCACTTAAAATATTTATTTTTTATTTTTGGGTTTTGTCCTGCACATAAACAAACTGGGGACGTTCAGGCGTCTCTTAATTATCCCTTAATTGGCAATTGAGTTTCCAATCTGTATGGAAACGAGACGTCCCATACCTGCGCTGCGCTGCTCCGGTCCATATTTTTAACGGCCATATTTTTCTACACCAATAATTTTTACCAACCCTTTCCACGAATACTGAAAAAGTGTTTCAAGTATTTAAAATTACAAATTGAATTCATACTGTAGGCACCCATTAGTACCCCCACACCTATCGTTGTAAATTTACTTGCTCAGTTCTGAAAATTTTAGTATGTGTAATGAATTTAATTAAATTATTCTCGTATTGTTTTACCTGTAATTATTAGTAAGGTGTTTATTCACAAACAGGTCACAATTAATTATCCACAGTTAATTTTGCATTTGCCCATAACTTTGTGCTTGGAAGCTAAGAGGAATACATTATAAGTAACCTTTTTATGATTTTAATAAATTAAAATTTTGTTACAGGTACTGAAAACAGGATACAGCAGCTTCAGAATTACCGTAAGTGTTTCATTCGACTATTCATTAAACCTTTTACAACTGGGTTACTGAAGCGTATGGGTGTAGTTTGGTTCAAATGTATTAATGTATGTCGTGAACTTTACAGGTGAACTTTAGTTAAATTGAGTTTGTAAAGTTTTCAGCACATTTTCATGCAATTAATGTTCGTTTGAGAGACATCTAGCGTGTGGGTACCACAAATTATGATAAGTAATATTTAGATTTAACACAATAAATATTTAAAAATAGACGTTTTCTTAGTGACGTTACATAGGCGTATTAACCTAATTTATTATCGTTATTAAATTATTATCTCGATGCTGTGATAAAAAAAAGTTACTAAACTTACAAACTTTTGCATTGTGTATGGACATTTTTTAATTTGTAGATCTTAGTTATCGGCCAAAACGTGATATTATCATCACACCTCCATACCATTTCTATGCCCTTTGAGTGTAATACCTCTGCGATATTCCTCACGCGAGATTCAGCTTCTGAATTAGGAAATGTGTGGGACTCAATAGACTCTCCTGTCCATTCAGTTCGGTCGTGATCCCGTCAGTTGGATATCGGTGTAGACACACTTCCGGTAGAGACCGCGGGCCGTCACGTGACCAGGACCAGGACCGGAAGTGGCCTCTGTCACGATCGCGCGATCTTCATCAGTCCAGGAAACCACTTTCTGGCAACCGACAGATTGATATTTGCTGTCTTACAATATTTTGTATTATTAGAGTGAAGGGCGAAAACGGCAATTTGAGAACAATTATTATTGTGATTTCAAACAGTTTTATTATTCTACGACAACTTTTCGTCAATCCATCGAGATATCACTGTTATGTAGCACATTTTGTACAATCTTACACCTAAATCAGGTGGCAAATTAAAATTCCTGTTGCGGGCGGAGGCAGAACAATTTCTCGTCCACCGGTTCACTCAGACCGCACTGGTACCCAGTTTCCACTTCTCACATTGTAACCGGTTACTGCTGTCGTTTTGAGACGTTTTATTCGCTTTCACCGAAATTCGTTGATTAATTATTAATCCATCCCGACGTAGTGCTTTCGTCGTGTGCTTGCAAAATTATTAGACCATATCATTAATCGTTCTGACAGTGTAAGATGGTTCGGTCGAGAATTTATATTATTCCATTGTATTATTTCATCTGCATAATAAATTTGTATCGACAGCCAATTGTTTTAATACACTGATAAATCGATAGAAGAACCCGATGTAACGTAACGAAAGCTTAACCGCTCATACGGACAGACAGGTACTTGCGGGCAGATAGGTTACTTATTGGACAGACAGGTACTTGCGGGCAGACAGGTTACTTACGGACAGACAGGTTACTTACGGACAGACAGGTTACTTACGGACAGACAGGTTACTTACGGACAGACAGGTTACTTACGGACAGACAGGTTACTTACGGACAGACAGGTACTTACGGACAGACAGGTACTTGCGGACAGACAAATACTTACGGACAGACAGGTACTTACGGACAGACAAATACGGACAGACAGGTACTTACGGACAGGCTGCCCTATGACCTTTTAACCTAAACACCAATAGAGTTCCTCCTTGGAACAAAGGGGAACCTATGTACCAAGTTTCAAGTCTCTAGTGCCTTTCTATTAAGAAAGAGTTATCGCACAAACGGACAGATTGACGGACAATGACACGATTTAAAGGAGCCCTTTGGGTTCTTAATAATTTAATTGACCTAACGTCATAAATGGCAAGGATGCGGGAGGAGAAAATGCAGTGTTTATTATCCTCAATTCAATTCAATTACTACAATTTATTTCACGAATCGATATGTCTCGTATATCTCAACCGTCAATATTTTATATAGATCATACAATAATATAGGCTACATTGTAGAAAACATAAAAGAGGCGTATTGAAATTTACATTGAATCTACATTATGAGAAATTTATCTTTGTCATTACCTTTTTAACGATTCATTTTTACAGTAATACTTGTTTTTGTCAAAAATGTATTTAAAACATTACTATTTTTTAGCTAATTGAGTTTTAGAACGTTTTACATCTAAATGAGGTTTGTTGTTGTATCCGGCCGCGCAATAAGAGACAGATTGTAGTGAAACATATTGCATAGATAACAGAACTAACCTTTTACAGCCGTGGACCAACAACAGTGATGTTTACACTTGCCAATTTCCCGCCAAATTACCACCACCGGTGTCAAGGAGACTTTCATAACCTCACTCTTTCCCGCGAGAGAATGAATTAAATGTAATCCTGTCATTTCGTCGTTATTAAGTCTTGGACGGAATTTCTATTAAATTCTAGAAAGTCGCAGTTATTACCAGGCTCTATATTAAATTAATTACTTTTTGGTATAAACATTCTCCCTAAATCCTTTGTACATTAAGAGATGGAAACGTTTAATGAAGGTGGGATTAAGTAATGTTAGATTTCTTACATTCGTTTGATATCAATTTGAATGTATAACATTTATCCAGGTAAACCAATTGTATTGCTAAAGTAGCAACAGACTTATTTGTCAAATTACTAATTATTCTTAAGTATAGAACTAAATTGAACTAAACATAACGTAGCTATATGATGGGATTGATTCAACTTGAATGTTCAGTTTAGCCCCATTTCATCTTCCGCTTAATCGAACTGTTAAAATAAAGAAAACTGTAAATATAAATAAAAACGTAAACAAGAAACTGTACAGATTATTGGTTAGTAAACAGGAGGGTGGGAAGGACTTGAAAACCGATTCTGAACAAGTGGCCCGGGTAGCCGAGTCGCTCTTCTATAAAACTGTCTCTCCGAGGAGGTCAGCTTTTATCATTGTTTGCCATTTATCATTGATCCCCTTCCTACAGTTATCGTTAATTGTTATATACACTTTTTGTACAACTACATGGTTGGATTGCGTATAAAATATAAGATTTCATGTTCCAGTATTCATCTTACCTTAGCTTCCTTATCTCGACAAAACTTAACTGTGATGTATTATCTGTCTGAAAAGTTTGAAGTGCTGTATATAATAAAACTGCTATTATACCACGAAGGCCAAATAATAGGGGTTAGGTTTTGTTTAAAATCAATTAAAAGTTGCACATTTAATGTGACACACCAACTTAACTGTAGAAATGTGTTAGTAAAACCAACGTTAAAATTTATAAAATAAAATTGTGAACCAACCACTGTAAAATAATAAGTTGTTTAAATTAATTCTATAGCTTTCTTTGTAAAATCACTGCTATGTAAGTTTAAAAAATTAACTTATTTTTAAAATTAAGTCTTTTAATAATTGCTGTGGGAAGTAAAGACTTCAAGAAGGCACATTAAATTATATATACATTATATGTCTTTTCCAGGGACTTTATATTTATCATGTTCACTGCAGCAGACTCCATTGTACGTACTGAATCGTGACTCTACTCAAACTCATTCATTATAAAGCCGTAGTGAAAGTGTTAAGAAGTACTATAATAAAACATTGGTGAAAAATGTTACGCATTTTGTCTCTACACTTATATCAGTACGTCTATATATAATTAACTTGCTTTTTACGTTAAAATTTAAAAAAAAATACTAGGTTTAGTATTTGGCTATAGTACCATATTTGCTTACGTCTGATGTAGTATTTTGCTGTAGTACCAGATTTTCTTACTACAGTCTGGTGTAGTATTTTGCTGTAATACCAGATTTTCTTACGTCTGGTGTAGTATTTTGCTGTAGTACCAGATTTTCTTACTAAAGTCTGGTGTAGTATTTTGCTATAGTACCAGATTTTCTTACGTCTGGTGTAGTATTTTGCTGTAATACCAGATTTTCTTACGTCTGGTGTAGTATTTTGCTGTAATACCAGATTTTCTTACGTCTGGTGTAGTATTTTGCTGTAATACCAGATTTTCTTACGTCTGGTGTAGTATTTTCCTGCAGTACCAAACTCATGTATGCAGCTCGGTGCATCTGCCAGTGTTTGGGGTCAATCGAGAAGGGGAGTGTCTGTTATCACTCGTTATCAGCGTCTGGTGGTGATAGCGCTCGGAGACTACACCCCTCCTCGGCTCGTATAACACGTAGACATATGCTACTGTCTGGTTAGTGTTGATATATTGTCACGAGGTACATATGTGGAGACAGACATTTGAATTTGTCACACCAGAGTTTGACTTGCGTCTAACACTATTGCGCTTTTATTTTCAAAATGTTATAGATTATGTTCCATTTTAAAGATGTAATTAATAGAATCCAAACGCGATTTAGATTTTTTGTTTTAGTAGTTTATTTATAAAGGTTATTTAAAAAAATTAAAATAAATCATTTTTTTAATGACACACTAAAACCCCCACCCCCTGGTGTGTTAATAGTGCTTAAATCAGTATCAGCTATCGACATTGGTTGAAAAATACCGGGAAGTCGCGATTTTTAATTTTTGCATTATCCTATTAAATTTCATGCCTTAAGCAAATTTAGAAGTACCCAAGATTGCATGTCAGCGACTATGTCTAGGCTCATTTAAGATATTGATATAAAACGTAACGTATTCGGTGTTTGGTGGGAGTCTATTCGTTGTTTTATCAAATGATCACTTCTGAAAGTCCCCTTTATCACTATACCGCAACCGCAATTCCGTAACCTCCGACGATTAAATTCAACAGAGGGCAAACGATTCAGGAGCTATCATTGATGGCGTTTTGCCAAAGAGTTTTAAAATGAAATAACTGTTAATTTTTAAAAAGCGTTGCCTCTGCGCTTTTATAGCGATGGCGACGCGACGCAACGAGAGAACAAAGCTGTGGACGTGATTCAATCTGTGACGTCACACAGACATTCCATTACGTCACGTCACATCACGTGATCACGTCGGAGAGTTGACAGTCGACGGCAATATCGTTGCCCTTTGATGGGTTCTCCACCCCCTCCACTATCAGGATTGGCGATCAGTTTTATTGATGAGTGGATATCCAAAAGATTCCCATTGTAACTCGCTATCACAGGAAACGTGTTAATAAATACGAGATAAAAGAAAGTTTTAAAAGAGATGGTAGATGTCTGGATTTCTACTAAGCCTCTTCTGATTATCGTAGTTACTTGTTTGTCGGTATTCATTGCTTCTCGATGCTCAGTCTCTTCGTTTATACGTAAACAGCCAACATTGAATTTTGTGGTGCATATGTCCTCTTCGTACGCTTAAATCAGATGCATGGGTGCCGGAGGGTCAGAAAAGGTCACTAAGGATCTTATAGAACCGTTACATTACCATATCATATAACATCCTAACAAGTAACTTTTCAATTTTCTTATTTAGAACATGGTTATTTTGATATTATCACCATGAATAAATTAGAAAAAGGATCTGATCAAATGTTAACACTCTTAAATATCCGCCGTTTTATTTTGCCCCAAATATTATTAATTAACTTTCTGTCTTCATATTTAAACATACCGTAGTTATAAACATATAAGACTCTGGTCGAGGATTACCCTATTGCAGTTTAGAGGGGATATTTGAAAATTATGAATATCAATATAATTCCTGAATAAAAATTAATTTATTTTTAAATTTTACATTGTAATTGGATTATTACTATGTTTATATGGCTGCACTCTAGGGTCAAGCGCTTAACATAACGTTTTTATCACAATAAATACTCGTATTTGTGAAATGCCATTGTACAGTATTATTCGTACTGCAAAAAGCAGAAACATAATTTTTTACATGCATTTCAACACACGGGATCGAATGTAAAACGAACAACGTAATTTCAGAGTGTGATTGCAATCTTGATTTATAAATCAGCCCGATCACTCCTTTACTGTGCCAAAAGGAAACTCCGGTCGTTACGCGGGCTTTTTGCACGAATCTGCTATGTGCCTGAAAGCGTGACGTGATATGTGTTAAGTTTGAACGCGGAGCTCGACGCGGCGCCGCATGTATATGTATGAGAGTGCAGTGCACATACTGATGAGCCTGCATATGTGTACAAGTTCGGGTAACTCTTGTTCATTACCATCATCACTCCGGCCAGTAGAGAAACATTTCACGGACTATTCAACATTGCTTGTCGGTTGATTTGTCAATTATTGTTCGTATATTTTATGAAAAACCGTGTGTTTAACGCGATAAAAATTCTGTATCTTAGAACAAGAGATTCAGGAAAAAATCTCACTGTACTTATTGCGGAAAGCGAAATATCCATAGAGTAACAGGATACTCAGGTTTTTTAAAAGGCAGACTTCTGCTGCGATTACTTGGCACAGCAAACTAGATGTGGGATTTGGGCCGGGCACTATATTAGTTATGCTTATCCATACAGCAACAGGATACTCAGGTTTGTTAAAGGTAAGATGCGGCAGACTTCTGCTGCGATTCCTTGGCACAGCAAACTAGATGTGGGATCTGGGTCGGGTACTATCTTAGCCATGCCTATCCATACAGCAACAGGATACTCAGGTTTGTTAAAGGTAAGATGCGGCAGACTTCTGCTGCGATTCCTTGGCACAGCAAACTAGATGTGGGATCTTGTGTCGGGTACTATATTAGCCATGCCTATCCATACAGCAACAGGATACTCAGGTTTGTTAAAGGTAAGATGCGGCAGACTTCTGCTGCGATTCCTTGGCACAGCAAACTAGATGTGGGATCTGGGTCGGGTACTATCTTAGCCATGCCTATCCATACAGCAACAGGATACTCAGGTTTGTTAAAGGTAAGATGCGGCAGACTTCTGCTGCGATTCCTTGGCACAGCAAACTAGATGTGGGATCTGGGTCGGGTACTATCTTAGCCATGCCTATCCATACAGCAACAGGATACTCAGGTTTGTTAAAGGTAAGATGCGGCAGACTTCTGCTGCGATTCCTTGGCACAGCAAACTAGATGTGGGATCTGGGTCGGGTACTATCTTAGCCATGCCTATCCATACAGCAACAGGATACTCAGGTTTGTTAAAGGTAAGATGCGGCAGACTTCTGCTGCGATTCCTTGGCACAGCAAACTAGATGTGGGATCTGGGTCGGGTACTATCTTAGCCATGCCTATCCATACAGCAACAGGATACTCAGGTTTGTTAAAGGTAAGATGCGGCAGACTTCTGCTGCGATTCCTTGGCACAGCAAACTAGATGTGGGATCTGGGTCGGGTACTATCTTAGCCATGCCTATCCATACATCAACAGGATACTCAGATTTGTTAAAGGTAAGATGCGGCAGACTTCTGCTGCGATTCCTTGGCACAGCAAACTAGATGTGGGATCTGGGTCGGGTACTATCTTAGCCATGCCTATCCATACATCAACAGGATACTCAGGTTTGTTAAAGGTAAGATGCGGCAGACTTCTGCTGCGATTCCTTGGCACAGCAAACTAGATGTGGGATCTGGGTCGGGTACTATCTTAGCCATGCCTATCCATACAGCAACAGGATACTCAGGTTTGTTAAAGGTAAGATGCGGCAGACTTCTGCTGCGATTCCTTGGCACAGCAAACTAGATGTGGGATCTGGGTCGGGTACTATCTTAGCCATGCCTATCCATACATCAACAGGATACTCAGGTTTGTTAAAGGTAAGGTGCGGCAGACTTCTGCTG
Source organism: Homalodisca vitripennis (assembly GCF_021130785.1). Classification (NCBI taxonomy): domain Eukaryota; kingdom Metazoa; phylum Arthropoda; class Insecta; order Hemiptera; family Cicadellidae; genus Homalodisca; species Homalodisca vitripennis. The sequence goes on along the minus strand of NC_060207.1, from coordinate 179,723,203 downwards.
CGATTCCTTGGCACAGCAAACTAGATGTGGGATCTGGGTCGGGTACTATCTTAGCCATGCCTATCCATACATCAACAGGATACTCAGGTTTGTTAAAGGTAAGGTGCGGCAGACTTCTGCTGCGATTCCTTGGCACAGCAAACTAGATGTGGGATCTGGGTCGGGTACTATCTTAGCCATGCCTATCCATACATCAACAGGATACTCAGGTTTGTTAAAGGTAAGATGCGGCAGACTTCTGCTGCGATTCCTTGGCACAGCAAACTAGATGTGGGATCTGGGTCGGGTACTATCTTAGCCATGCCTATCCATACATCAACAGGATACTCAGGTTTGTTAAAGGTAAGGTGCGGCAGACTTCTGCTGCGATTCCTTGGCACAGCAAACTAGATGTGGGATCTGGGTCGGGTACTATCTTAGCCATGCCTATCCATACATCAACAGGATACTCAGGTTTGTTAAAGGTAAGGTGCGGCAGACTTCTGCTGCGATTCCTTGGCACAGCAAACTAGAAGTGGGATTTGGTCAGGGCACTATATTAGCTATGCCAGTTGATGTGGGTAGCCTTCTCTGTTTCAACGTGTATCTGTCAAGCGGGCAGGGGATGGTACTCTCTCCCCACCCACTCCAAAGATAATATTCCAAATTAAACTGGACCAATTGATCAAGTTACCTTTACCCCCAATATATTGACATTCGTGGTTAGAGTGATGTGCCGCTCCTGGACATTGGATTGCCCAGATCCAGACAGATATTTGGATTTTTTTATGTTGTTTGCGTTAGGTTGTGTGTGTGTGTGTGTGCGAGTTATCATCGAACCTTGCTGTAATGTCTTTGGAAAATTATATATTTTAACCTGGTATTTTTTTTTTTCAATTTAAATATGTAAAGATTATAACATTTAACATTGTACTTATGGATAATCACGTTCGTAACGAGATAAACTGAGAATAAACAAATAAGTATACTTGCCTTAATCATAACATATTTCAGTAAGATTAAGCACATGTAATTGCAATGTGGAATTTTTTCAATAAAACGTTAATACCCTAAATTTGATTGAAACCTGTGATGTCGACTCCCTAAAAAGGTAGATCAACAGAGTTCCATGCGTATTGATTCAAACTCTAGAATAATATATCAAGTGCCAGAAATTAAATTGAGTTGTCAGTTGTCAAGAAAACATTCAATTTACTACAAGAAAATCTAGTGATGTAATACATTTATCCTATTAAAACTATTGTTTTCGTAAATTTGGCATACTATTATAAGTATTAGGATAATTTTGGAAAATGGTTTGGAAATGCATTTGAACTATTTTCACTAAAGGGCGATTTCCAGGTGTAGGTCGACGAGTCAGATACTAATTATTAAACTGAAAAGTATTCTAGAATCGTCTACTTCATTTATGGCCTGAACGATAAACGATTACGTAAAGTATTAAGTGCACTCTCGATACCGTTATTCTTGCGACTGAAGCAATAATAAATATGTGCTCTTCTCGAATGCAACACAAGTGCTGGTGACGCAGCGAGATAACACATCATATCAGCTGGTGGCAAACTGACACGGGCTGAAGTTTCATCATTTCAACAAACACAAGTTGTGTGCTTTAGTCATTCGTTCTGAACAACGCAACAGTTCTTATTGGCCCAGCGTTAGCGAAGTTTTATCACTTTAGAGCTGGACAAACGTAATTTTTCTGTCTGTATACCCCCCTCCCATTGATAGCTCGAGAACGAATTGGCCTATAAGCTGTGAAGATTTCACGAAGATTTCTACATATGAACACTGTGTCCGATCATGCTGCACGTCACTCCATGACATTTGGCTGACCATTAGTGAAAATATTTACATTGATAAATAAATATATTGGTCTTATGTGTAACTGTAATGGTATGAGATTACTTTGTTTGGTTTGTCGTTAAGACTTTCGTTAAACGTTCTGTCAGGTCTTTCGGTATTCTGTTACACCAGTTTATTTGTATATAGACAAGACAGAGTTCGATGATGGTCAATGGCCTTCCATGGGGATTGACTGAGTGGAATCCTAAGAACAAAAAAGCCTATACCTCAGGGTGGTACATCTAGACGATTACACTATACACGTGACATTTGGAACACCCTTCTTAGTTATCACTAAGGGTTATGGCCAAATTCCTCTCGGCCTGTTGCCTACTTGCTTACGTTTCTTGCAGGATCTCATAAATAAATTGAGCTATGGACTTGAACATTTGCACATAATTTCATTTCTAAGTGGGCAATATTACGTTTTATGATATTCTTCTATGGGATTTCGCTGAGTGTTTCAGTAGCCTTACTAACCGCAAGATATTTCAAGAAATATTTCATCTGTTGATCTTTACTTTTGCATGATGCTTTGTTTCAACGTAAACAAGGATGATTTCTTTATGATGCATAGACAAGAATGGTACACATTGCTCATGTGATTAGGCTGAGCTTCATTGGAATGAGCTTCTGTAAAATTTTACCATCACCAGACAATAGGAGTTTCCAGGTTTCAAAAGTATTATCAACTAATACATACTGTGTGGTGTTTTGTTTCAGAGAAAAACACGCACTTTAAACAGAAAAGAGAGAGAGATTCGACCATAACTATAACTAGATGTGAATTTTTGATGCGTTTCATTATTGAAACGTTCTTCAAATATCTAAGTGAAGCTAGGAAATGGCAGTATTTTCTCAAATTCTTCTACTTTTATATAAAAGTATCATTCTATACTTGGAAGTTTAATTTAGTTATCAATATTTTACCACATTCGTGTATTCTGTGAATCTGTGTGTAGACTAATTGAAAGATTTAGTATTTTCCAAAATCATCTAATAAATACGAGAATTACTCTGTATTTAAAAGGTTTTTTTGGGGGCAAAATACACATAGGTTATCATTACCCGTACACTTAAAAGGGCATGGTTCATGATTTCCATATACTTATCAGTGTTTTTTCTAAGTTCGTCTATTTTTACACACAAGAATCTATTTTATTTACGAGATTATAGTTCGTGAGCTGTATGTATTTATTTACATCATTACAGTTTTTATTTCTCTCCTCAATTTCCGGACTATCTACAAACAGCTGCTATTGCACAGTCTTTTTAACGTTTAATGTCCCGGGGCAACTCGGAGTAGGAGTTGAGACTAGTGATGGGAGAATCGAATACTTAAAAGAATCGAATACAGTGAATTCGAATTCACCCCTGTATTCGAATATGTATTCGAATACTTTTGCTCAGCTGGGCGTTTCTAACAGACAGGTGTCTAGACCTGTCCTACTTCTTTCCCGCAATCTATTGTTCCTGGGTTATTTCACTTGTTTGTCACGAATTCACTACTGTATTCGAATATGTATTCGAATACTTTTGCTTTTTGTGCCTTTGGCTTTTGGTGCCTCGGATAAACAAGTCATACCCATGATATAGAACTTCAGAAGAAATATCTTTGTTTACTAGCTACTTCAGTTCCGTCTGAAAGACTATTTTCACAGCAGGTCTTGTCACTAATTACCGTAGAAATAGGCTGAAGCCAGAAAACATCAATAATATTTTGTTTTTACATAACAATATGAAATAAACATTCATATTTGTCTTACCTACAACTGTAACTCTTAAATAATATGTATTTTTAAATTTAATAATTATACAATTATACATTTTTTCAAGTATTAAAAAATGTAATTTTTTTAAATTATGAAGCTCCCCTAAATTATTCTTTTCAAAGTCTCCATATATGTATTCATTTTAAACCTCATATAAATACGAATACAGCTCTTGAATATTTTATTTGAGTACTATTATTTGTCAGAATAAACGAATACTCCAGGTTTGAATTCAATTCTTCCAGAGAAATTGTATTCATTTCAAAAGTATTCGGATTCATTTTGATGTATTCGAATATGTGAATACTCTGGCTGTATTCGAATACTATTCGATTCTGTATTCGATTCTCCCATCACTAGTTGAGACGGCTATGACAGTTTTATAGCAATGGAATCGTAATAAGAGCTCTGTGGTGTAGTGGTAGCATACTCACCCGGCAAGTGAGAGATACGGGCTCGAGGCTCGAGTCTCGGAGGAGCAAGTACTTTTTTCTGATTCTATCTTGATTATAAATGATTGTGTATATATATATATATATATATATATATATATATATATATATATATATATACAAGCAAACACACACACAACAGACATTTCCTGACACTTCAATTTAGTCCCGTCCCACGGCCACCAGAGCCGGCAGCAAATGGCCACGTGAGCAGTGTGTTGGTATCGGCCTAGTCAGCGTTGTGTCAACAACCGATACCCATCATCGGTATTATACACAGTACGCGGTACCGACCTTGTCACTCAGCAATATCTACTATTTCATAGCAAAGCGGTTTATCTTGTATAAACGTGTCCGAGATAATCTGCAGATTGTGCATGGTACAATTTATAAATAAGTGAAGCATAGTTTGTCAACCATAGGGTTTTTTTCAAGCGAACATACTTGTTCATAGTAATAGAGTAATACTATCGTTTGATAATATAAGATTAACTAAAATGTATGTTACAGATTGCAAATAAAAATATAACTGCCAGTGAATTGGGAGGGTTGAATTCTAGTATGCTTGGTCACAAATATTTGAAGTACTTCATACAAAAGATACTGTATATTGTTGATAATTTCAATAAATATTGAATCACAAAAAGTACATTCACCGATGGGACTGGAACCCGAATCTGTCACTTGCCGAGCGAGTTACCACTACATCTGAGAGCCCTTACGTTTTACGATACAATTATTTAGTATTTCAGAATTTCTTTCACGTATTTGTTTAAATTACCAAACTAGTATATGATTGTAAAACCAAATACATGTTAAACTATAACCTAATACATGTTAAACAATTTTTTACATTAATTAAATTTCCATAAACGGCAATACCTTAATTTAATTGAAATAAAAATTGAATCACCAAAAGTACTCTCAGTTGCCGGGCGAGCATGTTACCACTACACCACAGGGCCCTTACTTTTTATGATTCAATTATATATATTGATTAAATTTCATTATTCATTAAATTTCATATTCATTAAATTTGTATGAATGGCAATAGCCTTATTTAATTTCAATAAACATTGAATCGCAAAAAGTACTTGCTCCGCCGGGACTCGAACCCGGATCTCTCACTTGCCGGGTGAATGTGCTACCATTACACCACAGACCGCTTACTTTTTCCGATTCAATTATTTTATATTTGGCCGTTTCTTTCACATATGTGTTATTTTTGAAATTTTATTCCAATCATTGAACAATTATTTTTGTTATTTATAATAAAGAAGCAAGTGTAATTTTATAGATCTATATGTATTTTAATGTTGTCCTTATAATTGTCATTTTGTCATTATAATAACAGTCCAACTTAGAAACACCTTCCAAAATTTACACAAATTTGTGCAAAAGTCTAATTTAATGCCATAATCAACTGTATTGCCCTCCTCCAGGAGGGTTCACTTCTGGCTGGTTTATACGTTCCAGTTGAACCACACCTGGGCACAGCAAAAACCGATGTGTAACATCAATCTGGGCAACCTTATGTATGTCCAGGAGCGGCACATCACTAACCGCAATGTCGAGATTCTGGGATGCAAGGGTAATTCTTTAGGTCTAGTCAACTGCGGGAGATGACTGTTGGAGTTGGTGGGGTTCGTTCCGTAAGTCAAAGATTCTTGCTAGCCTAGAAGTAAGGGTGTGCCCCCGCTGCCTGCTTCGACTGGAGAGGTTGGTTCAGAACCATGACGAGATTAATGACGTTAATTCTTCCTCGTAGATCTCGACCGGAGGCGGCCTCTATCCCCAACCCAACCTTATCCATCTAGAAGTTGCAATTTTCTAAGCCTTTGTCCTAAGGAAACAAAACAATGTATTTCCCAGTATTGTGTTGTTTGTAATGAATTTAACATTTAAATATTTTTCAATACAATACAAACACAATTTCAAATAGACTCTCAGTGAACATACATCAATTAACTAATTATTGAACTTAAATTATTAAAGTATTTAAAGTATTATTTCCTTATATTATTTCAATGGACAGAACTAAACTATAGGGACACAATTTTTTAATGTTGCTAAGTTTATAAAACCAAAAATCAATAGGAATTGACAATTTTCGAAATTGTTCGTCAGTGACACGCTGAGGTGCCTCATGGTATTGTGATAGATACAACTATTATATAAGAAATATAAAGCTAAATAAAATTCTAAAAGAGAAAACATAATTTTAAGAGGGAAAACCATTTAAAACAACCGCTGAATATACGAGTACGGTGGTCGCAATATCGCCTCTGTACTCTACAATCATTGTGGATCAGCCAGGATCTCCTTAATTCTAGTATATGTCTGTAAAATTAAACATGGCCGTACTGGTGGCCATCTTGAATTTAGTCCCATAATAACAATGAGGCATCCCATAATTAATACGACAAAAATTAAGGGCGTAAAAGTATTTTTATGGGGAAACTTCAAGGTCGTTTCACTTCAGCTGGTCTTAACATCGTGGTAGTTGTCCATAGAACATGTCAGATGGAAAACAGTTGAGCTTCAAGCAATAATTAGAAAAAAACTTCACTGGATATCCCGTATCATTTCACACAGATCTTTTCCTCTTTTCCTTGAATTTTGATTTAAAACTGCTTTGTACACAGGAGTGTCGGTGTGTCAGTGGACCGGCGGAACGACGGAACGGACCGGAGGCTGATCAGGATGCATGGTATTCAGTGATGGCCGGACGCAATGTGTATGTGCTGTATATGGACTTGCAAATGTGGCTCGTTATTGCGGTGACGGCCTGCTCGTTGTGACTTATGACTCGTTGCCGTTGTGTCCATGAGCCATAACCGCTGTTTATTCAATCCTGTTGGTGTCGGCCACAACGTTCAATGATGGTTTTGGCCGTGTCATTTACACGAAATAATCAGAGGAAATTCTGCAGCATGGAACATTGTTTTGTGGCGTTCTTGTTGTTGGTTTAAGTCTATTGACAAGTCTTTTTCTTTACGATTTTGGATTTAACCATTATTCGGCGTCACCTTCGTTTTTCTGACAAAAGTTTTTCCCATCGCCGAAAATTGGGTGTTTGAAAATAAATTAAACTAAAACTATTTTTAAGCTAAAATTTAGTTAAGTTAATATTAGTATTAATACCACCTAACGAATGTTAATACTTACTCGACGTGAAGCTGATGAATCACTCTCTAAAAATAAAACTGCGATCGAAGTTGTCACTAAAAGTTATATATCTATAAAGTGAATGCTACAAGAGACTTTTCTAAATATTCTTAATTATTGCTATCTCCCATAAATAACTTAACTTACAGAAAAGTTCAGTGTGAGATTTCACTTATATTTTAGTGATAGTTAAAAATATGTATTTACAGTTTTAAATTTGACCACCATATTTGAAAGTGGTATTCAACTAATTTTATGGGGCATCCTATATGCCTTCATTAAAAAAAACATCGCTTTAAAAGAATTTTTATTCTTGGCGGTTTTCTTTGAAAATTTCTCGTTTAGAAGCTACTAACGTTTTGGGAAGTTTAAAACCATTGTGTGAGTAATCTCAAAAGTAATCAAAAGCGAATTACCTTATTGTTAAGTGGCCTATTATTATTTTTTACAGGTTCATCAACAGACCTAAGAGTAACTAATAAATTACAAACATGAGTTTACCAACTGAATGGTACTAAAATAATGACCAGCTTAGCCTACAACTAAATAAGCTATTATGGGAATGGCTTTATATTTTTTGACCATCGGAGATGAAGTATAAAACATTTCATATCAGTACTAAAGATAAATATCTTCTTTGTTTTGCAAATATCTTACTTTTTCATCCCATGAGAGGATACCCTAAGGAGGGGTCAAAAGAAATTATTAAATGAAAGCATAGGCCGAGTAGTACATTAAATGGATAAAGAACCTTTATACAATTAGAAATGGCACACATCCTAAAATGGTTCAATCTATACAAAATGGGTGTTCTTCAATGGGTGAATTCATTGTCGATAATCGAGGTTTAATTAATGTAAATAATTTAAAAAATGTACAAAAAATAGGTGAATTCGTCAACTTAAACTTGCCTTTAATTTTAGTAGTTTTAGAGATTCCAATGGTAGCATGCCTATATAGGGTAGACCAAAATCGACACGCTATGATTACACAAGCCCAAAAATTTTACAGTCGAAGATCCTTAAAATCAATTAGGCTTTGTTAGTATTTATCATGAATATAATTGCATTCATAGTGAGATAAAAACACCGAATTTTAACTTAACATTAACATTCCTTTGTCAAATATATGCGGAATCAAAAGACAAGGCAATAAAAATAATGAATCCTTCAAGCTTCCTTTATTTTTTATACATTTAGTTTCAGAATACTTTTATTATAAAGCGTTTTAGGTTAAAAATTAATTCTGTTGGTAAATTTTACTTAAACACAACATTTTGATTGAGGCAGTCTTAAAAAATCGAGGAGTCCTTTCCACTTGGTTAAATTACAAAAGTTTGGACTAAAGCCTGGAGACCGGTAAGGGAACAGAAAAGCCTAACCTCAGAACTAATCCAGCTGGCTAGATCCCAACTCACGTGGACTTCCCGGCCCACCAGTGTACCGCATCGCCCTTCCCCCTTCTACCCATCACCCTGTACAGGTGATACCACAATATAGGTCAAGTGCCTTTACAATATTATTGTTAAGGCGGCCATGCTGTATTATCTAGTCCAGGCTGGCCTTAGCGACCCGGCGGTCAGCTCTCGATTGACAATGTTCCACTTCAGGTTGACCTCGCGTAATGCGTATAAAACGATCGTAAAGAGATTCCAAGGGTTTTCCATGGAAAGAATGCTTAAAAAAGTAGAGCAAATCAAATTAAGAACCTTGCAAGTTATTAATATTGCAGAATAAAAAAATGTTAAAACAGTAAATTATTATATGAATATTCCAGGAACGGAATGTCTAATAATTAGACAATAATAAATTGAAAGGATAGTAGGATTTCGAACATTAGCCATCGTTATTGGCTATATTAAAAAATATGCAACACAACGTTTCGAGGATTGAACTGTGTCGTCTTCGTCAGGTTAAAAATATCAGTATCCCACTTTCGCCTGTGTTGGTTTGACGTATGATAGTGCTCTTGAATTCGCGTGCTCGTAACTGACATCCCGTGCAGTGATATCGCCTGGGTTCATTTTATCCTGTCTGGACTCCAAGTAGATTTCGGGTATGTTAGACTCATTTTTTTCTTCTTTTCTTTCTTTCATAATGTACTGACTATTTTTCACCTGTTGAAGAGGAAAGATTGCAATCCTCGAAACGTTGTGTTATTTTGAAACCTTTCATCATCATTAAAAAACTTTAAACAAAGAATAATAAATTACGGTATTTTGCATATGAACCAAAAAACCTAATATTCATTTGTGTTCAACAATTGCGGATGCACCGCATATTAGCGAACCGTTCATCCATAATGTAATTTCCCCAGTGGTCAACAACTACTGCTTGAATCGGTAGCAAATCTGTCCAATAAAACATGCAGGAGGATTGAATTAACCATGATACTGTCCAAGCGCATCCGTACCGGGTCCGGGCGCGCACAATCACCAAACCGACCTATTTATTTGCAAGTCCATAAGTGCAGGGTGCGGCGGATAATAACCAGCCTCATGAATAATCGGGCGCCGTTCTCTATGGATATCAACCGTGAACTGCTCAAAATGTATCTAGATTTCCAATCTTCTATGGAGAGGAGACGTTAATACTGCATCGAATCATTACAACCAATCAGCTGATTTGAAGTTAGTGGATTGAGAATAATTGTCTGGGCAACACGTGTGTTTTTGTAATCAGCTATTAAGAAAAGTCTTTCATGAGATTAACATTTGAAGTCAGGAAGCCAGTGGGGGCGGAGCCCTATAGTCGGATGTATTTCAAAGCCACAAAAGGCACCTAGAGTGTATGAGCTTTTGAATGATCCCAAATATGCATATAGAAACTAATAGGTGTAGATACCGAAAAACTAAAGAAATTCTTGTAATAATACAGATCATTTATGCACAATGTGTTGAGAGTAAAGTTATTAATTTTCACTATCTGTTTTCCAATAATTAAACTCAAAATACGTGTACTGAAGAGTTTGTTCATTATCTGCGTGTACATCTGCTGTTTTCGATAGCTGGTTTGTCAAATGTGGGTACCGGTGTTTAATATCTTTAATTTTATTCTACTAGAAAATCAACTGCTTACACCGGATTGTTAGATAGAGTTAAACTTGCACATTATTTAATAGTAGAAGTGCTGTCGTTATAAAAGTCTTCTAAATTCCTGAATGATTTATAGTAGGCCTGCCTTTATTACTATTTGTGCTTAAATAATTTCGAGCAATATAGATCTAAAACCGCTCGGCGTATCAGGACAGTGACGTAAGAATCTATTGATGCTGTAAAGTAAACCGTTACGAACACCCATAAACAACATTGTGACAGATTCAGACTTATCCTATTTTAATGGATGCTGTAAAGTTTATCAACTCGTTTATAACCCTAATTTCACGACGCTTGTATTACGTCCAGAGCTGTCCTTAACAGAAATACGTTTAATGTGATCTACAACAATACAGTATACGTACACTAGACTGTAATTATTTCTATAATTAAGATATCAGAATCGTGCTACTTGAATATCTAAAAAAAGTGAAAAGTAAAGTAACTAGTTTTTTTTTTTTTTTAATATCGAAAGTAACACGAAGTTTTAAAATTTTCAGCCTTATATGAGCGGAATAAAAGTTACACGATTCGATGCATGATAGAAAATACTCTCGTGAATTATTCCCTATTCAGTATTCACCCAAGCACTAATACGAAAATAAAATAAATATATATTTTTTTTTTCAAAAATAAAAACTCTAATATTACAAAATCTTTATACATTTTCGTACGTCTCAGCATCTTCTTCAGACGTGACATTGTATAAATATTTAAAACAATATTATTATTAAACTAACTAGAAAAAAACTAAGTGAATAATAAACATTGAACAAATACCTCACAGCTTATGTTTTCTAAGTAATGCCAAGGAGTAAAAATACAAATTTTTATAAATTATTTATTTATATACGTTATATATACCGTGTAAAACGCTATTGGAGATGTCGATAGAGAGTCTGGCAAACCTGTATGACAAGGGGTGACAATGATAGGTATATTGGCAGGTGGTAACAAGGCGGAATCGATTGAGCTATCAGGGATGTATTTGCAGTATAAAACTAGGGGGTCGAGCCCTACACTTCTAATGGTAAAACTCGAACAACTGAATCATTATGGGTGATTCACCGTTGCAAACTTATTTATAACGGCAATAGGTAACAAACATTGCAAATTGGTGTCGATTTTGAAACAGAATTAATTGGGCCGTAGTCCCTCACAGACTATCAGTTAGAATTTGTGCGTTGCGAGGAGGTGTCGAAACAGAATTAATTGGGCCGTATTCCCTCACAGACTAGCAGTCGATTTTGTGCGTTGCGAAGACGTGTCGAAACAATTGCGCCGTATTCCCTCACAGACTAGTGGTAGATTTTGTGAGTTGCGAAGACGTGTCGAAACACAATTGGGCCGTATTCCCTCACAGACTAGCAGTAGATTTTGTGCGTTGCGAAGACGTGTGTCGAAACAATTGGGCCGTATTCCCTCACAGACTAGCGGTAGATACTGTGCATTGCGAAGACGTGTCGAAACAATTGGGCCGTATTCCCTCACAGACTAGCGGTAGATTTTGTGCGTTGCGAGGACGTGTCGAAACAATTGGGCCGTATTCCCTCACAGACTAGCAGTAGATTTTGTGAGTTGCGAAGACGTGTCGAAACAATTGGGCCGTATTCCCTCACAGACTAGCGGTAGATTTTGTGCGTTGCGAGGACGTGTCGAAACAATTGGGCCGTATTCCCTCACAGACTAGCAGTAGATTTTGTGAGTTGCGAAGACGTGTCGAAACAATTAGGCCTTATCCCTCACAGATTAGCGGTAGATTTCGTGCGTTGCGAAGACGTGTCGAAACAATTGGGCCGTATTCCCTCACAGACTAGCAGTAGTCTGCTTGACTAAAATGAATAATCTACTTGTTCTTGTTTGAATTTTTGCTTTCAGTGTTTTGTATATATTTGGACACTTATATGAGCTAGTAAAGTACTATTGAATTCATGAATGCACGAAGTGAACCTCTGCTCTTTCCGATACACCAAGACATTCAATACCATGGTGTGTCCCCCCCCCCCCCCAGGAGTAAGACGTGCCGTCACTGCGCCCAGGGGAGAGACCTGGTACTATCGCAATATGACCGCTGCCGCTCCGCCACCGCTTTGTGTGATGTGACAATTTATCATTTCGCTGGATTTTCGATATCGTTCGTTGCACGTGAAAAATCGCTCTCCAAACTGTAATCGAGTTTTACACAACAGCAAGAGTCGCAATTAATCATTGTGAAATATGAATATTGTGTTATCAAACCGAATTAATCCTTGCGATTTCCGACCATTAATTAACCATCATCAGTGCACATTAGGTGCTTTTAAACCGTAATCCGTTGTTATGTTGAAGAGCACTGGTCACTGATTGAAATTGCATATTGAGATAAAAAAGTGTACAAAATAGAGTAGGCTACTGCAACATCTTGAGTGTTTTGTTCAATAAAGGAATTGTTTAATATATGAATTCGGGTTGGTGGTTTTTGTTTAAGATTAAGAACTAAAATCAAATAATTCAGACATCATTTTTTTCTGTTCAAACTGGAAATATTAATTGGATTACACCAACCTACTTAACGGGAATATGTTTCTGTAGTAATTCAGATTCGTACTTGATTTTGGTAAAGCAGTATCATCCATTACGTAGGCTAGTGTTTATTTCTAACTATGACTTGTTTTACAATTGTAAATATTGTGGACCCTCTCCTAGAGCGTAGATAATTAAGTATGTAATGATAATATGGTTTGATAATTATTGTATATTTGAAAAATTAAATATTCGTCCTAAACTTACAATACTTACGTTATTTTGAGAATTGCTTTGATTTTTACATATTCAGATTTAAAATCAACAAAGGTTTACTCAATTTTGTACAAACTTATTCGATGTATATGCCTTTACAATAATAAGAAAAATCATATTTTTATAATGAACTTTAAAATATATGCCCTTTCATGTTGACAGAAGTTATTACTTCCCCAAGGTCGTCCCTTTTTAACTTTAAAGGCAATTTCATATCGGCGGCGTAGCGACTGACGTCTTTTGGATGATGTCACTTAAGCTACTATACCAGAGTCATGAACTAAACAGAGGTGAAGATGAGGGTGTGATAGTTCTGTAAGCGACGGAAATAAATCAACAATATCTTTGTTTAATGAATGTACAAATTTTTAGATGGGTCTAAATGGTCTAAATTTGACAAGGAAAAAATTCTGTTTATTTATTTATTTGTATTTGTTTCTGAATTCAGCGAAAACTGCAGATTGAAACTGTTCCAAAGAAAATATTAAATGCTTTATACGTAGTATTCCTTTTCTGTTATCGCCGATTTCAAAATTCCAAAAGTTTCTTTGCTGCTTCTGTTCATTAAGAAACATTCTAACAGACTGTCGAGTATTCTTCATCGAATAAGCCAAATGTGTTGATTATTTATTTTGCAATTCAGTTGATCACTTTAGCCGAGAAGACTGCTTATCTAAAGCAGAAATATGTCGTGTTGACCTTCTCAACCGAGTCACGCCGGCGATGGCCGATCCTTGTCCGAGAAGTGGTCAACATCGTCCCTGATACAGCCACTATTGCTTTTAGGGTACAATTTATTCACTCTCACTTCTGTCCTGGATTGTTTTTGTGTTTTTCATCTCTACATTAAGTACTTTATTGTGAAACAAAGATCGCTTTTAAATGTTGCATCCTTTTTGGTATAATGACGTTGTACACAAGCTATCCAATTTTAACCGTATCCCTCGTACTTCATTCGAACGTAAAAGGAAATAGGGCTCAAAAGGTTTGTTGGGCTATGATAAAATGTCATTATTTAAGATTCTTTTCCTCAGAACAAAACTTGGGCTATTACTTCCAAACTATTACTTTAAAAAACTAACATTAATATTTATTTTCCTCTTTTTACATTCTCTCTTAGAATAAACCCTACTTGAAATGCACATATTTGACTCTAACCCAAGAAAGATCTTTTAAATGATAATTACTGTATTACTTTTAAGATTTTCTCCTTCCTGCAATCAACTTTCAAAAATGATTGGAGAACCCTAGACGGTGTTGCCCTCGGCGCGGCGGTCGACTGCACAGGATTCAACCTTCACTCTCCAACGGAGCAGCCTTGTCCCTCGGTCCTCGGCCGCGGTCGCCGACCCGCCGGAGTCCGCTGTCCGGCAACTGCAAGTCGGCCAACCTCCGCCGTCTTCGTGCCCTTTTGTTTTGCTGCTAATGATACAACAATAGCCGTCGCCGTCCGAAAGTGTTACGCAGGGCTCGGTCCTTGGTCCAGTTCTCTTTATTGAAAGCATTACCATTGTCCCATAGCATGCTATTAAATGCGCCATGAAGTCAAGGGTTTGTGAGTAACGTTTGTATAGTCATCCCCGATTTGTGCTAAAGAGTTGTGCATATAAAAGTACATAAAATCTACCAAGTCATCTTGACCCAAATTATTGAAACAATTATAAAAATATAAAAATGTTCACCAATTACCAAAATTGGTGTACCCATATGTGAAATTGTGATAAATAAATGTCATCAGTAAATTAAAACGTGTAAATTATCATTGAAATTTAAAAATTAATCACCAGTTTCACCAATTTCTATATGCTATATGCGGGAGATTATATTTACGGCCTATGGTGATTTGATGCTTTCATGTCAGGTCATATCGGATGTCAAAGCCTTATTTATAAACATTCTGCAACACTATACTTGGTAGTATATCCTTCCCTCTTTTGTACTTTTTATTTACAAAAACTTATTCAACCTGAATAGTTTTAGGATTCGATTAATTAAATGTTGCAACACTAAATTGTGTGCCTAGTCTATAATAATTATCCTTAGCGGCCGCAGCGGGGGGAGTGTGAGAAAATAAATTGGCAATTGCTTTTTATTCATACGATATCCCAGCCCAACATAGTCTAAAATTCATTTATGTGCGATTTCCAACAATCCAACTAGAGCTCTTGTGTAGTTGAGTGCAGTTATAGAGCCTGTGTGGTTGTAGAGAAGTCTTTTATGGTTCAGCTAACTCTATTCGATTGGGTGTCCTGGTTCTGCTATCCTGCCCATGTAAACAGTATCTGATCAGACTTATCATGGATAAACACATTGCAGAATATTATATCATAATTTTATTATTTTCATCTCCAGATTGTAGATTATTTTGTAGGTTATGTTGAAACCAAGCAGCTTACAGAAATAGTGTGTAGAACGATGATGTTCTGAGGATCAACATCAAGTACGTCATATGCAGAGGACCAAATTACTTAGACTTAGTGCCTTGATGAGCAGTAGGCCTAGTATCTTGAAACAACGTAATTCCCGAGTGACTGTTTCATCTTGTTAGTGGTTCATCTTAAATAAGACTCATTTATCTATTTTATCGAATAGAATTCGAAAGCTCGAAGTACATAATCGTAGAGAGTTTATAATCCATAGAGAAGACACTAATTCCCATCCGCCGAGACAAATTGACTACCGAACTCTAGCGGCATCAAATCACAGTTACTGGTGAGCCGTTACTAACATAACCTATAATTGGCCAACTCAAGTACGATCTTAATTCACCTAGGCGAATCTACTCAGCTGGACCGTAAACTTGGATCACATTTCGTCATGTATTAATATTGGAATGAATGTACGAGTATATACGCTGCTGAAATGTACAGGAAGACTAATAAAATATTAAGTAAATGATTTATGTTTATTACAGATTCAGCGTTGCACTACTGATTTTATAGGTACACGTTACCTAAGAGTAGATTCCATTACTGACGTAGGCACACTGAGAATATATAATCAATAGTTGTCTATTAATGTATAAAGTATCAGTATAACTAAAAGCTCGTTGAGCCATAATTGTAGGTTTTCATCATAATGTATAACTAATATTACATACAGTTTGCTCATATTATGTGTTTTTTTTTCTAGGTACAGAACAGCGCCCTTACAAAACGGCATTTCTCAACGAGTCAGGTACAGAAATATTAATTTTATATGAGAATAAACATTAATTATATAATATTTAGTTTTATTACTTATATAAACTAAATCTAAGATGGGTGTACAATTGTGTATGAATAGCTTTTTATAAGAAAAAGGCATAATATGTACTCGAAATTGTGGAAATATATCGTATAACACTAAAGAAATTTTAAACTAGCCGCTTCTTAGCGGATTGTAGGACTGTAGGTCCACGCCTAGTTTGACGAGGGTGGCTGACGTCACTTTTCTGCATTGCTCGTACCCGTTTGCTTAATAAAAGTTCATAACAAGCACTATTATGAACATAACATGACGTCAATGAAAGGGTCCCAGCTATTGTATTATTTCCCTTTAATAATTGTCTTGTTAAGGCCTCTGCCTTATTAAGGAAAAAAAATTTTATAATTATGAATGACCAATGCGCTACAATACAAATCAAAGTTTTATCCATTTTTCCATAAAAACAAAACAAAAACACCTAAAACCATTCCTGCAAACATCCATTACATGTTTCGTTGATGCATCTAATGAGCCAAATACGATAGTTTTACTAGTTAAATTGATCCCCATATGGTCCATTGTTTTATCATCCCTCATAGATAGCCGTTCTCGGATCAGCGTGGGAGGCGATTTTCTAATCATCATCCAGGCGATATTTCGCTCGTTCTCGTCTCGTGCACATACTCCTATTTCGCAGGTTGTTTCCTGAAGCCACTTGGACTAAACAAAAGCCGTTTCGTCAGCGCTTCTGCTGCAGTTTGCCTTCCCACAAACAGCAAGATGACTTACTCCTCGCCGCACCGTCGCGCCGTAGAGAGTCTACAGGCACGTCTACTTAACGTCAGGACGGAAGCGAGCTTCTAACCCAATAATCGACTCGTTTGATTTTCGATTTAATGGTGTTAGGGATACTTTCGCCGTCGTTCTTAACAACTGGAAACTTGAACAAAAACAATTTGAAACATTTCTAATAATGAAAATTGAAAATTCTCAATCATTTTATATTATGCTAGTAAAGATAACGATACTTTTCATTTTTAACAATAATTGCCTATAAAAAACGCTTTATGTTACAATTCCTGCATTGAAAATTTTCAATGTTAAAATTATTTCAATTTTATTAATTCTGTAAGACTCTAATTTTTACTTTGTGATTTCTGAATACTAAATCACATTTAATTAGAACCTTTTTGGCGTAAGTTTTAAAAGTTCGAATCAGAGCCAATGTTCCAATTCAATTGTTCCAAAGTACCGTAATATTAAAAACAAATTTATTCATTTTTTTAATAACTATCTAATAAAATACTTCCAATTAAATTGTTCCAAAGTACCGAAATATTTCAAACAAAATTATTCATTTTTTTATAACTTTCTAAAAAATACATAGGTAGTTAAGCCTTCGGTGTTCAGATTTTGGTTTGGGTACGAGGTACATCCCGCTTTTTGATTAAGTGAAAGCGAATTGCAGATTTTAAACTCTAAACGACATGTAGTATTATCGATTATTTTTGACCCCATTCCATATTTCCAGTATATTTAATATTTGAGTTAGTAATTATTTGTAATTTTGTAAATTGTTATTATGTACCCAAATATAAATTACTGAAGTGAATGTGTATTATAGCTTCAAAATCTAACAACAATACTGACTATAAGTAAAAAAAAATATAAAAGAAAGGTTTTACTTAATCTGAATATTCTATAAGCATTCTCCAATTTTACCTTAGATAATCGACATTCAAAAATGTATTGTTACCCAATTCTTGTGATATGTGGCAGTATCTGTCTAGAGCAATTGTAAACACTATATGACACTGTGTATACTGTACAAGCCCCTCTGACATGGCGGGGCACAGTCACATCACCGATAAATTATGTGTATGTAGTAGGTCTGTGCATATTTCCAAAGTACAGTGTTAAATTTTGGCTTATCATGTCGGTGTTCCTATAATAGCGATTAGCGCTCGGTCAATAAGGTAAGTTAGAGAAGATTTGAATCTTTGGCCTCAAAGATAAGTGGACAAGATGGTGCAATTTGTTAGTGGTTGGATTTTGTTTCTTTTATAAACAAATTTTAGAGGGATAAGATATCTTTTTTGAAGAAGAGGGACTAATAAAACAAATTAAAAGATATAGTACTATCAGTCTTAAAGAAGCACGTTTGAAAATGAGGATATGAAATTTCTGCAGTATTTACAGAAAAAAATAACTGGGGTATGTCATGTTTTTATTTATAAAACAATGGAATATCCTTAAAAATAATATTGTTTTCATAAATTACATTTATTTGATTTCTTTAAGAAAATAATTGTTTAAAAATCATTTTATTTTCTTAAATTATATTTAGTTTAATTTCCTTAAACCATAAATCATTAAAAAAACCTGTCCCTCCCCACCGCCACATCTCATGTACATATTGTCAGGCGTTATTATTTCAACCTGGTTACAAAGTCGCTTAAATATCTTATTTTAGACGTTTGCAATACTTTGTTGAGTGATCAAAAACTGTTTACTATTCCTGTCTTCAGGGAAAGGTCGATCTATGACTTTAATATAAAAAATTGTCCCTCCAAAAATCGATTGGTCAATCTTAAAGAACGACAACATGGGTTGTAATTAATCGGCGTGTTTTGATTTGCAATACCAATCAATATTTGCAATGTAACTCTTCTCAAATTAATTAGTTCCTTTATTACTAAATATACCAGTTTCTTTTTTCATTCTAACTACAAACTTGTTTTACGAACCTATGTATGCTCACGACATTCAGTTTCGTCAGGTATATACTGTTCGCTATAAATTCGTGTAATGCTTACTACATACGTAATAGACATTAAATAAACATCAATGGCAGTACGGATGTCGCAGATTGACATGGGCAGTTAAATAGATGAGCGCAATCTCCTCTTATGTTGAGAAAGTATGATGACAGTGAACGGAAAGCGTGTTTCCGTAATTTAATATCACGGTGAAGGTCAGCCCTTAACAATAGGTGTTTACCTGTATCTCGGCCATGGTCGCCTGTTATGTAAGTGATAGTGGTTAGTAGTTATTCAAATATACTGTGTAAATCATAGAACGATATTTTATTCGTATTTACTCACCACACAGTAAGTTTACTACCAATAAAGCAAAATGTTATTGTAATCTTAATAACAATCTCGCACAAACAATAACTATTTCTATAAAAAGATTTATTAAGTAATGTCGTATTTATAAAGTAACCTAAAGAAATATATTTTTATTAGTCTAGTTTTTTGTTAATTTGAACATTCAATCTGGAAGCATGACGTCACTTTTAGTACTGGTGCGCTATGGGCAGTGGTATTTTATATAAGCTTATGGAGTGTCATATTTTTTGTAATACTGGTCATGTTATTTAAACATGCCAACGTTTGTACCAAGGTCACTTGGACTGAAATATAGACTGAGATTGAAGGAATTAAAATTCTGTACACGAATACTTTAGAAGAAGGATTGAGGCTTAGTAAGTGTTTTCCTTGTATTTTGTGGCTTGAAAACTAATTGGTATCGCATCGAAGGGCATTCCACGGCCAAACAAGAGGACGCAATCGGTTACCAAACTCCGAGTGCCGGTGAGTCACAGTGAGCCATGAGCCACGAGCTCGCAACAATCGTTTTCCCATCAATATTTCTGCAGCCGAACCTTGGAGCGTCCGCTCTGCCCGGTGCGACCTTCCCACACACCCACTGTTCACTGCTAACAGCTGTCTGTACAATGTGTGATGTGGTGAAGAGGACTGCAACAAATTGGACGTTTTTATATAAGCTAGAATGTTGATTGAAGAGGCTGTTTGTGAATGTCATTGGAATCTTAAACAGGGTAGTTTTTGAACAATTTACAGGGTATTTTCATGTCTATGTATAATAGTGGTTCCATTGGTGTCAAAGGATGTTGATTGGAGGGACTGTTCTTGTACTTAAAGGTGTCAATGTCGTTGGAGTCGTAAATTGCCCATTTACAGAGTAGTTTCATATCCATGTATAGTGGTGCTTTGGTGCCAAAGGGTGGTGCAAAATGTTGATTGGAGGGACTGTTCTTGTACTTAAAGGTGTCAATGTCGTTGGAGTCGTAAATTGCCCATTTACAGAGTAGTTTCATGGCCATGTATATAGTGGTGCTTTGGCGCCAAAGGGTGGTGCAAAATGTTGATTGAAGGGACTGTTCTTATACTTAAAGGTGTCAATGTCGTTGGAGTCGTAAATTGCCCATTTACAAAGTAGTTTCATGTCCATGTATATAGTGGTGCTTTGGTGCCAAAGGGTGGTGCAAAATGTTGATTGGAGGGACTGTTCTTATACAAGACATGAGGCTGTCATTGGAATCAACTAGCCCATTTACAGATTAGTGTCATGTCCATGTATAGTGTTGCCGTGACATAGGTTGGTGCTGCCCAAGGGTGGTTCAAAATGTTGGTGCATGCGCTGGTTCACTTGTGGTGGGGGCTAGTGGTGCAGACAGTGGTAGTAATGTAGTGCAGACAGTGGTAGTAATGTAGTGTAGGTTGTTGGTGCAGAATTCATTACATTATGGATTGTAAATCAACATGAACCACACCTTCTGTATCGTACTTTCTGTCCAGTTGGAAACGACATTCATTAACCTGAACGTGGCGTACATTAGCCTACTAGGTAAGAATGTGCTTTGTTAAAGTTTCTGCTATCCAACAGACCAACAACTTCGCCTAGTACAGTGTAGTGTGCTACATTGGTTAGAGTTGTACACTATAAAAAGTGCAAGATCTCAATCTTAATATGAGTACGATTCATCTAACTAGCAAGCGTGTTCTCTCTTCGACTCATCAAAGATAGCGTATGAGACTGAGTGTACTACATATATTGAAAATGGCATGGCTAACAAGATTTTGAAAGACTTCTATCTACATGAACTTTACAGTGTTGTAAACTCAGTAACTTAAATTAGTTATTGAGAATGTCAGCTTTAGCCTACTTTCTACATTGAGATTCAGATTTTTTTATTAGTGTTGGACCTTACAAATCGGTTGTCTTTAATTTATTACTAAGCCTTTCAGTGACAACCGTGTAAGCGTTTAACAGATTGAATAAGATGAGATATTTTTACCAAAGAAGTTGTCGAAGGAAAACCTAAAAGATAATTTGACCACCTCCTAATCCATCATTTTCACTTAACCCTTTTCGTGGCAGTGGTTGTAGCGTTTAACGTAGTCTCCCAGACTTCTTTTAAAATTGCCCACTCGTTTTTTCGGCAGGTAGAATATTTTTCTCCACGGTATAAACTATATTACAGAGAGGCACTTGAAGAGGTTTGACTGTTAAGATAATAAAAGCGTAGGCCAATGTTAGATAAATAATTGTTATTAGCGTGATGGTTATAAGCAAGACAAAAATGTAATAATGGAGATGTGCCTAAGTTGTGGGACGAGGTGAGCGGAGAAGATGGCCGCCAACACGGTGACAGTGTCTGTTCAGACAATTAATTATGAGTGACACAAAAACCTAAGAGTAATTAAAGATGGGCCTGGAGCAACGGTGTAAGATATATAAGAGGGAAGTGTAATAAGAGTGGATGGCTCGACGTGGTTTTTGGGTGTGCGCGGGGGGGGGGTGATGGGGGTGAGGGGAGTACACAAACATGGGCGGCTTTACTCGCCTGATGAGTTATTTCTTCTCTTTACAGTAGTTCTGTGATATTTCTCAGACTTCGATTTATCTCGATAGAAACATCGTTTCTAAAGTCGACCATTAAAAATCTTCCAAAAAATTGTCTTGTGCATTTATGTATATGCTACTCAGTATAACCCTTTGTAGTAAAGATAAATATTTTTGTCATAATACTGGTAATTTTAGAATAAATCTCAGTACAATTAAAACATTATAACTAAAAAAAAGTGTGGGTTATAATGATGATATTTTGTTAATGATATTTTACGTATTTTTCCGCTCAAGAAGAAGAACAAACTGCTGGGTTAATAAAATGAAACCCTGTTACTAAATATAAAATAATATAAATTTTTAAGTTATCTTAAAGTTACAAACCTACATCAGCTAAAAAGCGCGTATAGTGGAATCGGCCGATTTGATCTTTACACAGTTTGCTTAGTTACCTAATCAGTAGAGTTGCAACTTGCCGTATAAATGACAAGTAACTACGCAGTATATTTTTAAATCACTAAAATACTGTTGTTTGCCTGTGCTTAGGCTCGAGACATACTGTATGAGTGTATAAGATTAGTTTCTTGTGATAAGTATAGTATCAAAATTATTAATCGTGGTCTCTTTGCATTGGCACCAAACAGCTAGGCTTGCAGTGAAGTATCTTGTAATGTTTTGTATTATTATATTAACATTTATCTTTCTGTCCCATCAGTAATTTTTATTTCCTGATAATTTATAAAAACGTATCAACTGATAAAGAGACCCTCCATTTTATTTATTTTGTGATGTAATTTTGTTAATATTTATGTTATTGCTATATTTAACAACTTTTGATAAGTACTAATTATTTTCATAGTAGTCTCATTAAGACGATGTCAAAATATTTTTTGGTTAATTATTTCTTCTATAGTTTTTAATTTAATGTTACACAGTTATTACAATTCATATATTTCATGATTAATAAAAGCTGCAAAACGAGTAACATAATGATGAGACTCTTAGGAGATACTTTACAATACATTGCCAGGATATCTTGTATATATTTGCTAACAATTTTGTGGAACCGAAAGGGTTAATGTAGTCATGAGTTGGGATTACCGAGAGGATATCGACTGCCTGTCCAGATTAAATATTTAGTATATCGTTAGTTGCATCCGAGGTTGCCTGTACAATCTGACCGCTATACTCGGGTTGAATAGTACAGAGGAGTTCCTGATTTCTCCTCTGAGTTTTCTGATTGTAAACATATCGGACTGATACTGTATTAATAATAAGCAAATGATCTCTGCCACTAAGCAGTGTCTCATCTAAACCTATATAATTAGAGAGGATGGAGAGTGTTATTGGGCACTCTATAAGTTACACAAGAGGAAATTTATCCATCAATATAAAACGCTGTAAAATTCCATGTCTTGTGGTTTGGATATTACCAAAACAACAACAGTAAAGGAATTTAGAGTAAATAATAAAATCTTCTAAACGTTCTTAGGTCCAACGAATCAGAGTTGAATAAGAAAAATAAAGAAGGAGCAAGACTAATGTAACACACTGAATAAGACACACATTACCATATTAAAAGGAGAGGGCTATGACGGGGAAGGCACTCTGAGAAGCTGTTGGTGAAGCACAAAACTGACGAATGAGCAATACAAATGGTGGCCTCTCTCAGGTCTATAGTCCTGAGCCACACGGCAAACTGTTGGTGAAGCACAAAACCAACAAATGAGCAATACAAATGGTGGCCTCTCGCAGGTCAATAGTCCTGAGCCACACGACAAACTGTTGGTGAAGCACAAAACTGACGAATGAGCAATACAAATGGTGGCCTCTCTCAGGTCTATAGTCCTGAGCCACACGGCAACTGTTGGTGAAGCACAAAACCAACAAATGAGCAATACAAATGGTGGCCTCTCGCAGGTCTATAGTCCTGAGCCACACGGCAACTGTTGGTGAAGCACAAAACTGACGAATGAGCAATACAAATGGTGGCCTCTCTCAGGTCTATAGTCCTGAGCCACACGGCAACTGTTGGTGAAGCACAAAACTGACGAATGAGCAATACAAATGGTGGCCTCTCTCAGGTCTATAGTCCTGAGCCACACGGCAACTGTTGGTGAAGCACAAAACTGACGAATGAGCAATACAAATGGTGGCATCTCGCAGGTCTATAGTCCTGAGCCACACAGCAACTGTTGGTGAAGCACAAAACTGACGAATGAGCAATACAAATGGTGGCCTCTCGCAGGTCTATAGTCCTGAGCCACACGGCAACTGTTGGTGAAGCACAAAACTGACGAATGAGCAATACAAATGGTGGCCTCTCTCAGATCTATAGTCCTGAGCCACACGGCAACTGTTGGTGAAGCACAAAACTGATGAATGAGCAATACAAATGGTGGCCTCTCGCAGGTCTATAGTCCTGAGCCACACGGCAATTGTTGGCGAAGCACAAAACTGACGAATGAGCATTACAAATGGTGGCCTCTCGCAGGTCTATAGTCCTAAGCCACACGGCAAACTATTGGCGAAGCACAAAATGGCCGTGAACTTCACCAAACATGTGTACAAGGTACAGTCATACATTTTTTGAAATAATAATAGAATAATGATTATTACTAACTATAGTTCAGATAGGAACAAATTGGAACGCCCCATTTCGAGAACTAGTACTAACTACCATCTTCAGGTGTCGGCCTCTAAGGTCATGTTATTTACATGGACACAACGAACTCAAAGCGTAAAAAATAAAAGTTGTATGTAGAATATGAAAACCAAGCTAGAAAAGATTAAAACAAAGCACGATACTTATTTCGGTAATTATGATCCTTTGAAAGTGTAGACTTGTAACTAAGTGAAAGGCAAAGGAAAACAATAACAAAATAATTAGCGTCTAATCAGAAGAGACAGGCGTGGCGCGGCGCGGCTCTCGGCGCCCTGAGCGAACATTGATGTACTATAATGCATGTACGAGTAGTGCTGAGCTACTCATGTCTGCGGTAATTAATGAAGCGTCAAGAGTAGAGTGCGCCCTGCGATCCTGGATCTGCTAATGATGCAGAGAGCACATTTTTCATCGCAAGTCTTTTAATGTAAGTCAGTGCCTCCGGTAATGTTGGTTATCTAGGTCACAGGACTTTGTTTTATTTTTATTTACTGAACATTGTTATTCCATCCCACCGTCTTTTGGCGACCCATCGTCATTCTCCCAGGACTGATTGGTTGACCTACTAATGAAGCTTAGGTTCTATTATTCATCTATTGCATTAACAGAATTCTAATTACCATTTGTATTCAAATATAAGTAAACACTGCTCTATATTTGTATCTATATTTATTGCATCATTGAAAAATATTAAATTTTTAACGCATCAGATTTATTTGTTATTACAAACAGCTGCCATTTTTATGATGTAAAAAAAACATCATCATGGTACCGTAAATTATATGAAGAATGAATGTGGCAGCCCCGAGTAGCCAGTTTGTATTATAGACGAATGGATATAGACGACTTGGAATGGATATTTTTAATAACTAATTTCCATAAGGCTACATTATAGGCAGTTTAATTGAGGGATGGATAAATGAGGTTATGCTTTAATAGCATTGTATAAAATTCGGATAGTGCTTCCCACGTTGGTCCAGGTTGTATCTAAACATCCTAGTGTGTCGAGATATGCCAGACTTCACTGGTAGTATCTATCTATATCGACCAGGAACTGCAGGTGGACCTGAGACCACATGAGAATACCGTAGTTCCTCACCATCATCCTAAATTTCCGATTATGTTTCGTATGACTGGGATATAACACAGAACCAGAACCCGGAAATATATATATATATATATATATAGAAGACAGTCCAATATAAAGTCTCTAAGGGCAACGTGTATTTTACTGATAAAAGCTCCTTTATCAAATAAACGGTGTAATCTCTCAGAGGCCTGCACGAGGTATTTTCATTTATATAATTATATATATATATATATAATATATAATATAATAATATATTATATGGGACTGTCTTCGCAGAAAACTAATAGTTTGTACGAGGAAAGATCCACCTAAATTGTAAAATATTTAATTTGAGATAAAGTTTAGGTTGATCTTATTACAAATGTAAGGTTTAATTTTAATTTATTATTCAGACTTTCAGTACACTGCACAAATAGGAAAGGCACGATTAGTCATGTTTTAAGCCCATGTTTCACTTTGATTGCTTTGCACCGGAGCAAAGCGAATTCTTAAGTAGGATTAATTTTAAGACACCAGAGAGCGAATCTCCTACTACACAGCTTCATCCCACCGAGGATCCTGCAACTCGAATTCTTTAAGTTAAATTACTATCTTCCACAATTGGATATGTCTCTAGGTACTCATACTGTTTTGAGAACAGCGTTATACTCTCTGAGACATCCAGCTTCTTAGTTCATACTCCTGTGGCTGTTCCCTGCCTGGGTCTTTCACAGAGCACCCCTCTTTTGTAGCTCTTAATTTCTGGAACCGTGATTTCTTAAGTCGGTCTCTGGACATTTTCTTTTGGCACAGTCCTCGAATAAAGCAAGTGATAGAAACAACCCACTGTAGAAATTGAAATCATTTCAAATTGTGTCGAGTGAAATGCACTTAGCTGTGAGTCAAAGAATTTGTGTACTCTGCTTTAATAAAATCCCGATGGTTGTTTCACTAAATCATACAATTCACTTTTTTTAGTTTTTTTAACCAACCGTTGAACACGTAAATAAAAATTAAATCAGTTTATGCAAAACATATATAAGACCGACAAGAACGTACTCAGGAAATAATTGGGGGTGGGAGGACAGAAAGGCCCCATTTTGTTCCTTAAAAATTTCTTGACTCGTTTCTTTGTTGAGAACGGTTTATCAGCGGTACATGTCAGTAGTAATGAATTATTTTATTTAAATGACAATAAGTGTTTACTAAAAAGTGATTGAAAAAATTTAAAATTTTGGTGGTCTGGGCCCCTTGGACCCCCTCGTTGGCTACGTCCTTGGTAGCCGACTATTTGGCGAAAAGTGGCGACTTAAGTATCTTAATCTGATTGTCTGAAGGTGATATAGGTAGCAATTATTTTGTTTCCGACAATTGATTTTTAACGTGTTAACAAAAAAAAATAATAAGACTATGAAAAATGTCATCACTTATAACCCTTTCGATCTCGATCAAAATCGCGATCGATTTTCTCGGTAGTAGACATTTTTTTATCGATTTCAAAATAAAACCCAGGTCGATTGTTTAGTTAATTATACAGTGTAAATTGGTTCACGGCTCTTATACTAATATGGTTGCGACGCTTGCGTCAATGATTCGTTTAACAATGATAACTTTATTATCCTTAATTCAAGATAAACTGGCGGTATACTTCGCTGGCCTTCAAGATGCAATATACATGAGCCGTAGGAGAACCGTACATAATAACATCTCATTATACTTGTAGAGTCCGCTTTCCTGATATATCGACGTGCGCCGTATCTCGGCATTGTGGATTTGCTATCGTACCGTATTGTTGTGATTACTAAGTGTGGCGCTTTCTCGAGTACACATTAGGCGACTTTGATATAATTACCAATGCATCCGTGTAATATTACATTTCCAATTCTCTATACTCTGGACGATGTTAAAATATTCGTATGTGCATGGTTATATTGAAACATTTCAACTCGGTGTTGATAAATTTGTAATAGTCATAGTAACGTTAGTAGCACCAGCCTTTTAGAAAAATCCTTCCCCGTATAGATTTTCTGATTTATATTACTTATAAAAGGAAATAAAAGGGGAAAATCAGCCACTGCTTAAAATATTGACATTTGATTGCCATTTGCAATAAAGTTGTATGGCTGTGTGAATTAATAAAAATGACCCGTTGCTGCTTAATTAGTTTCTAATTACACACTTAGTTAACACGTTGATTAATTAAGCACACTAACTGCCACTGTTCTGTGTTAGTCACATCGTTGTTATGATTTACGTATACGAGCTACTAAAACTCATTATTATATAGATGAAGAGTAACACAGTTTGTTAGTACTATAACGAGAAAAGTTAACCGCGCGGCTGTTTTTATAGCGGTAAGGCCTTGGCCCTCAGTGGATTGGTCAAACGTGTACTCGTTGCAAGTCAAATAAAAGTCTACCGGTGCTCACCAATGGGCATTGTTCGGCCAATTACCGCAGGTGTGGAGTGACCCGGTGTACCGCTCCTAACCTCAACACTATCTCATCAGCTGATCGCGCGCCACACCGCGCCGCCCTGGCCCGCCAGAAAGGTTAAACAGACGTGTTGCAATGTTACCAACCTCACTATTGTTTTGTCCCTCCGACACAATCGTCTCCCCACCTCAGCACATTGTAGATGCTATCTCGAGTTGTTCCACATCGAGTTTATTGTGACTGCTCCCTTACACACATTACGGGTCGATTTTAAGTGCTATTTTGCAATTTCTTTAAAATGGAGTTTTTGCATGATCAGTCCATACTAAAATAAGCCCTGGCTTGAAGGTTACTACTCATTTTTAACCTCATACATTGGGGCAGTGGATGGGTTTACCAATACGCCCACTAGACCCCAGTCTACGGGGCCGCAAATTCTAGGGTCTTCATTGTATACTATGTAAGTATACACTAATGACTCTCACGTAGTGTGGTCATTCTAATAATAACACGTTTCCTTTTAAAGTCCTTCAAATTCAACAACATAATCATCTAATTATTTATATATATTTTATTTTTTTCATAAAACTTACAAACAATTTCGTAGGAGCCTGAAATGTTTGGGTTTAGTCGAACTAAAATTCTCATAAATTTCAAAGCCAAAATCTGTTTCACAGTAATTACAAATCTAATTTACATGTGTACATTTTTAGAAACAGTTTCCCCCCCCCCCCTGTTTCCTTTAAGGGAATCGCTAGATAAAATAAGTACCCTTACAGAATAATATACCAGAATAAATGATCCTAAAGTTCAAATATTTTTAAGCTTTATATTGCAAATTCAAAGTTACCCGTTTAATTTATGAATTTACAGGTTATCGTAATAATTATGGCTACTCGTTTATTGACGTAATAAACAATTTACGTTTTTATATATATTTGGATATACGCTAATATATTTACAGTATCTGAATAGTTAAGGAACCAATGTGGTGTGGAGTAGGGCTGTCACGAACAGTTATGTAATTAATAAAAACTTCAATCGTTTAGTAATTTCAGTAGTCATAACAGAGTCGTAAACAGAATTTAACTATTTTGAGTGAAATCGTAAATGTTCCGATGTCAAAATTATCGTAAGCGACTTTATTGACTATTTATGTAAACGAAACAGGTTTCCAATTTCTTTGCAAGATCGCCCTGATCACATTCGTCTGCTGTCATGATCGAGGACGTCACGGTCGTCTGAGATCGGGAGCTGCGAGTGTCACAGAAGAGAGAGATAGAGAGTGGAATTGTAGTTTTACCGGTCCGTGTTTTCATTAGGGCCGGACGTGACCAATATGTCGCCATATCGCCAATCTGCCGCTAAATTGCTTTCTACCCTGGCTGTAGACTTTGCCTGACTCGGGCTATTGTTAACTCTCTTAAGTTATTGTGGAGCACTTACAAGTTAATTATGTTCGATATCCACACACTGTTTTTCTCCGTAATATTGTTTGATTAATTTGTTTTGTTGTTGTTTGATATGTTATGATAATATTCTGAGACAAGTAAACTGAGGTTAATGTAGCAACATGTATTTTGAGTTAAACGGAATAAGATCTATTTGAGCAAAAAATTAACTCAGGTAAAACATGGGATAGTACAAAACTTTCCTAAACTTTAATTAAATGTTTGCCCATATTTAAGATCAGGCTTAGGTAAAAAGATTATTTTCCCAAGGACCGCCCTAACTTATCGCTTAAGTCAGAAACAAGTGTGTAGAAGATTAATGGTTAAAGCTGAGAGCGAATTGAGTTAAATTCGCGTTTCATGTTTCGCACATTTAAGTTGTGATTTCCTAGATTTTAGAGTTGAAAATCTCAAGAGATTGTGTTGGAATCTAGGTAAAGTTAAAGGATTATTTTGTAGTTTTACGCTTTATTTAGATAACACCAATATTGTTTTCGAAAATTCATTACCGAGATATCCAAATAAACATTATGAATGCATACGTTAATAAATTTAATATCTTTAACTTTACAAGAGGATATTACAAAATTTAATATATGACCATAAAATCGCTTTTATCGGCTTTTAGTTAGGATAATTCTTTTAATGAAAATTGTTTGTCACATCCTTTTAAAATATTTGAACAACAGAGAAAAATAGAAAAATGTATAATTTTTATATGGGATACTGTAGGCATTTAAAAGATTGGGTCATATTGAAATTGCCTAAAACAGTATATACAATATACGGAATGATGATAGGAAACAGTATATACGGAATGGTGACTGATTTCAATGACATGTTATGTACATAATAATGTTATTTTCTTAGCTAATTTTTCATTTAAACACTGTAATTTCATTAGGCTACGTCATAATTTTATTTACACACAAAAACGTGTCATTCATCATAATTCATACACATACTCCAAATATTTCGCACACCTGTCTCAGTGCCCAAAATGGCTATAACTCCTTGTGCGGTGCTAAAAAGTGTTTTTTTCTATTATTCCTGACTTCTTCAAGGTAATTTAGAAAAGCGTTAACCCAAAGCTCCCGGGGATGTGCAATCATATTGTTGGGCACTCTATATTGTTTTTGTAAACAATTCGCCTCAGAAAGATGTAAACTTGTTTAAGTGATACAGTGCTGTAGTTGCGATGTCTGATGTAAATACACTCACTAATCATGCTGTTATGAAAGGTCTGCTGGAAGAAGTGGCATACTCCAGACCACGTGAAACAACATCAGACACAAATAAATCCGTTACGAACTCGGAGATATTTTTGTCAAGCGGCCACTAATTTTGTTCCGCTATTCCTGGAGTGGCCGACACGCCACCTTTTGGCTTTTGGAGGTATTAATATAACGTGTTTACTTTAATTATTTATTGATTTTAATCTTAGCATTATGCATGTTAACTGGAGGAGTCAGATTTTTCCACTGACTGGTTGCACTGATAGCAGTTTAATATTTGATCGTTTAATTATTGTGCTGTTGGTTTACCATTCGTGAGTTATCCTAAAGGTGTGAAAAAGTAAGTATTTACCAAATAAATTTTACTGTATTTATCCGGTTTTTTAACTTTAGGTTCTATGTGTGTGTAACGCTTTACGGCACGTTCACTGTACCATCAAAGAGATCAAAACGATGAGTTATATAATTCAGATCAAATATAATTCAGCAATGACAATTTTAGGACATGGAAAAATTTTAATTTACGGCATTGGAAGCATGTGGGATACACTAAAATAAAATTTAGAATTCAGCATTAATATTTTACCATTTGAAATATATAATCAAACGCATACGAAGCGTGTGGGCCTTTCCTCTAATTAATTTTGCAATATGAGCCATTTATGAATGAACTCGTATTAAAATGTACTGTAAAAGGTTTTAATTTACCAATAAAAAATGGAAGTTATTATAGGAATACATGTTCTGCCCTTTGGAACTAAAAGAATATTGATAAAGATATTGATAAATTATATTGTTTTGACAGTACTAGTATTAACTTAATAAATAAAAATGGAAAGTGTTATGAATCAGAATTAAAACATTAATTTGAAAACTTAATTTGACTTAATCAAAAAAATCACTCAAATCCATCGTTCTCCACGTTTACCGACCAGAAAATATTCTTTAAATCCATACCCAAATTAAGCGTTACTGTAGGGTGTCATACGGCCAGCCAGGGATGAATTATGGAATCGACAAACGTAAACGGTAGACAAAAACAACCCGAGACATCGACATCGATGGTAGAACCGTACTGTGGAGAATACCACGACTGTTGAAAGCATGTTAAAAATCACCTGAATATTTGTAAGATTTTGTTCTCAGAACAGGATGTAAAAGATTCATAATGTTACGTTGTCTCGCTTCGTCTCTTTCAAAATAAAGTTGATAATTTGGTATAATTATTAATTTTAAATTTAGTGTTATCACACTACCAGAGAATTCCTAAATTTGTTGAGGCTTTCTTCCTATGCGTTTAATTAGGTTTTACACAGAATCCAAAACAGATAATTTTACATGATAAGTTTTGACTACATGTGGTGTTTACAATATTTGCTGTAAATGCTAAAAAATGTATAATAGAGCACTAACTCTACAACTGTGTCAAAAAATCTTTTAAATAAAAATTGTAATAAAAATCAGTTAAAAAATTAATAAGTAATTTAAAATTGAAAAGTTTTCTATTTTAAATTGTACTACAACTGCTAATCACAAATAATGTTACGAAAAGGCGAAATCAAGCTGTAAGCCTTCGTTTAAGTTAGGGGACAGTAGTAATTATTATAGCCTAAGTGAAATTAAAGACTCAAAGAACAGGACCGCCACCAAGTTGTGTGTTTTTGTTAAAGATGTAAATACATTTAATTGAACGAGGGGTGGAATTATACCTCATCACTGGACACTCCCTTTCGTACACTATGTGTATCAGTTCCAGGGAACGTTGCATGAAGTGATCCGACTAATTAAATTTCATTGAAAATATCATGAATGTTTGTTGGGAGTCTTTAAAAATGAATGCAAAATATACTTTAGTTCCTGTAAACATTTTTTTAATAGGGGCTGCTTTGTCATCCGAGCACCATTTATTCCCAATCACAGATTCCTAAATGCCTAAATGGTTGCTGTTATATTAAATAGATCTTGTGTTTTGGTTAGTTTGACCACAGGTACACTGCTCTTATTTTTGGTTAAAACTAACATTATTCAATACAGATTTTAATCATTGTAGATCATACAGTTATCGAAATTGTAGGTTTGTTATCTAATATTAAAGTACTGTTGACTTGGAAAATTTCAAATAAATTAATTATCAATGTATTCTCATAAGTTTGTATCATATTTATATAAATTAATCGTGCGTTATTTGAAGTGTCCATTTTGGCACGGGATTTCAATGTATCTTCCTTAATGTATGGCTAAGAGAAATGTAGTCGCTATATCGTGGATTTACATGTCCAGCCTGTGCGTACACTGTACAAGACACCGTGGCCTGGAAGAGGAATTAGGTAAAAGATGAATTAATAGTGGTGTGCAAAAGAAGAAACTTTTCTCTCGGATCTGAATGGTCTCGAAAGTTTTCGTAAGTTGGGACGAACGTGCGCCGAGAACTTGATATAACGTCTGCTTCAGCTCTTGCCTTCGCAAAGTGTCAGACTTCTTACGTGGTACTAGGTCACAGCTTAACAGCTCGTTATATTTCTCTGTAAGAAATTTCCGCTTTTATGTCAGTAATATGGTGTTGGGGATGAGACAGACGTTTTCGAGGTTTTCGAAATTTGTATAGACGAAAAGAAACACTCTCAAAGGTGACAAACTGAAAATTTTCTTGTCCAGAAAAACGGAACAGTCAGCTAGCTGATGTACCCGAGCCGGTGCCGCCGCAGTGCCTTGACCCGCTTGAGCAGCCAGTCACCCGTTGTCAGGAAACCCGTGGCCAAGAAAACTACCGTCCTCTGACGGAAGAAATTTGTCGGTAGCCGGCCAACTGTAGAAGAGGCGACCCCTATTAAAATTGTAATTTACTGTGCTAGAATCGTATGCTCATTGTGTGCATTTTACAAATTATGGGAACGCGTTATTGAGAAAGTACTCTAGTCAGGCATAGTCAATATTGAATGTTCTCGTAATTCTTCCAAAAAACCATATTGAGTTTTAAAACCATATAAATTAATAATTTTCATTCCAGCATACTTAATCTACCTATTATCTGGTGATGAAATGCTAGCATGTAATACATGTCACAATAAGAAACCAGTTCTACTTGCCATATTGATAGGCTGGGAAATAGTACAACCTGTTTTAATAATGATCAGACATTGAACTGTAATATTATTCACCCTCTCACTCAGTCTGTCAATATCCGGCTTTTCTGATTTTATTTTCATCTCCAGACTTGCAAAAATACTCCTTCGAAACAAGGAAAAATCTAAATTTGCCGGATTGTGTCCTCAAATTCAGTGTCAAAATACACAAGTTGTGAGACAAATTAATCATTATTGACGAGTCATCGTTATGTAACTTTATTGTATTAACTACGGGGTCTTTCCAACGTTAAAGTAGTTGCAGTCAAGATTTCGTAGGGTATTCGTATTTTACAAGAAACGTGCCTGTTTTATCAGACAGCCTCACCAAACCACAAACTCAGGTATCAGTAGTTCAGAGTAGTGCAACAAGCCCCGAGATCGTGGTCTCCGTTTATATAGTGACAGCTTGTAACTTTGGCTACTCGTATATTGCCAGAAATATGAGACAGTGGAAGAGTGGTATGGTTGGCGAGTGGATAGAATCAATCACACCGGTAGCCTAAATGTCAGTGGACCAGAGCAGAGCAGCGAGTAGCGAGGGTGTGGTCTCCGGTCACCTCTGGTCAGTTGCGACAGACTCGCAGACCTTCCTCCCGACAATTATTTGCCCGCTTTCATTCTCTCCTGGCTCTAAAACTGGGTGTCTGGCCCGAATTTCTCTCAAGGTCTCCTGTAACACGAGCAGAGACAGAAACTGATCGATCAGGGTACCTCTAGTTTCTCTTGGGAATTGGCCGAGGTTTGCGTGCTGCTGTGACAGTGAGATATGCTCCACGACCTTCGTTACTTCTTTATTTCTCGTCGCCCAAAGCAAAGGACTTTTAGCTTGTTTTCATTCAATTAGCAATCAATTCTTTATACTCGCTATCTTCTTTATAACTGCCATTGTCACGAGGACATTTCTCACCCCTTTCTTCCTTGAATTGGATATCCCAAAACAATTTTTAATATGTTTTTTAATCTCCATACGTTAAGATTTTTTTTTAATGTGCTGACAGAAGACGCCTTCGTGTTAATTTAATATTTTGTTATCTATGCTGTCATATCCGTCAATTTCACTCTGACAGACTGAACTCAATATCAGCGATCATTTTTTCCTGCAAATAATCCTTGAATTTGAGCCTTTTTTCTATCTAATTTGAACAACCTTCACTACGTAAATGGTAATACGTAGTCTAAAATACGATTCTGATTCTAGCTGAACTTCTGTCTTTGTTTTCCCTCCCCCTTTGTTTACCATTGCCTGTCAACGACGACGTATGAATTACTACTAAGTGTTTGCGCCCCGCCCACCAGTTGTCGAATAGCGCCTTGTGCAGCGGCGCTGAAGCTCTTTTGTGAAAGAAAAAACTTGTTCGCGAGTCAATATGACAATACCGCGCTGCCGAAACGGTGCTGGCTCATTTCGAAAATTGCCGGGTGCCAGGTCGAAGTAAAACGAGCGTTTTGTACCGAAGAATGGACGAGTGATGATAATAACGAGTCGGATGAGTTGTTTCGTTTTTGTTTTCCCTGAATAGCAGTGTTTAGAAAACGGTGTGCTAGAACGGAGAGCAACTTTTAATAGAAATACAATCCATTTTCTACACACTTTTTCTAACTGAAGTAAAGGATACGTTTGTGAATTTTTTCAAAGTGACATCCACTCAAAACTTTGGAACAGTGTATTTTCGAATCTTTTTTTGATCTCATATTTGCCTTATTCATTAAGTGTAGCTTCGTGTAAACAGTATACAACTTAGTAAAATATTCATATTTTTATTGTGTTGAATTTGATATGGCTCTCTGTGTTTCTTAATCGCAATCATATTTACTATTAAAGACTAATTTACTGAACTATATGCTAATATGTTTTAGAATTATTGCAATCTATTTATATTTTCTCCCTGGAAGTTCACTAATGTCCTTGGAATTTATTAATTTGAAAACATTTTTAATATTGTTAAATATCTTGATTCACCACATTTTAAATTTATGCTACGAAGATCAGTCTTACATTCACACCAGTCGAAACATTGCTGAACACAATTAACTTCTTCAGATATTTCTTTAGACAATGCTAAACTGAACTGTCAATAATAACATTCGTTTGCACGACAAGCTTCATATAAAAATTCCTTGGAGTGATTTTAAAGCTCTCTTATCTTCTTAAAGAAAATTAAAAAAACATAAGACATTGAACGGATGTGTGGTAAGACTATATGAATATCCTGAAATGTTTAATGTTGAAATCACTCGCAACTCATGTTTTAGGGAGATTTGTCCCAAACTATTGTGAAATGCCATATTTTCATCTTAAAGGGAGTATAGTATGCCTTTAATTGTAAAAGGTGTTTTCCTACAGAGGTAACTAATTTGGTCAATCCAGATTACGTGTTGGCAGGTTATTATCCTTAAGTATTAGGTGTGTTTCATGTTTGATGATCGTTCATTCATTCTAATATAAGCTGATACTCTACGTCATTTGTTTCTACAAAGGTAACTAATGGGATCATTCCAGATTACATGTTTGCAGGTTATTATCCTTAAGTATTAGGTGTGTTTCATGTTTGATGATCGTTCATTCTAATATAAGCTGATACTCTACGTCATTTGTTTCTACAAAGGTAACTAATGGGATCATTCCAGATTACATGTTGGCAAGTTATTATCGTTAAGTATTAGGTGTGTTTTACGTTTGATGTTCGTTCATTCTAATACAAATTGACACTCTATGTAATTTTTTCGCAATAACTGGACGCAGTAAGATTTTGTAAATTTAATTCAACGTTTTAAACTTGATAACTTAAACACAGACAATTTAGTGTATCGTTACTCCGGATTATTAAATTATTGTTGTATCGTCAGAGCTATGAGTTGAAGAACAAATTGTCCACGTATGAGTTAAGGTTTTTATGCAAATCCTCCAGATATATCTCAGATCGATTGACTCCTTAG
This sequence comes from Homalodisca vitripennis, assembly GCF_021130785.1. Classification (NCBI taxonomy): domain Eukaryota; kingdom Metazoa; phylum Arthropoda; class Insecta; order Hemiptera; family Cicadellidae; genus Homalodisca; species Homalodisca vitripennis. The sequence goes on along the minus strand of NC_060207.1, from coordinate 179,686,336 downwards.
TGATTTGGGTGGCCTTGGTAGAAGGAGGTGATGTCTTGGTTCACCAGCAGCAGTCATCAACTCTTCCACGTGTTTCTCGGTTGGTTTGAATAGAACAATAAATGCTTACTGAAAGCCCAAGAATTCAGTTCTAAACACAAGATTCGCTGCAGTAACACTCGTCGACCACAATTGCAGTCCCGGGGCCGCACCTCGACCGTCTGCTGCGTGCCACTCCACAGTTTCATTAAATTTAATCACCTCACTAACGAGCGTGCTATTATCATGAGGTGGCAAGGTGAGGTGTGTTCAGTGTTGGATGGGATTGACTAACTGTTACTTAACCCTTGTGCGTGTGCGCGTAGCGCGTCACACAATATCGATTATATAAACAATCGATTCTAAGTGGTCGAGTGAATAATTGTAGGATTTACTGCTACCAAGAATACCGACTGAAGGAATACATTTTTGTATGCAAGTTTCATATTAATAAGCCAGAGAAATTTTATTCACAATCAAGGTTTAGATTTATATATGATGGAGTCTTAGTATTACTTATATCCTTAAACTATCCAAAGTCTTATTCCCTTTGATGAATATTTCAGTTTTATTTTAAGAAGTTGTTCATAAATGTTGAGATCTTTCCACAATGACAAAACTTGCATCGGCCGTCATATATTTTAAAACTACAACTGTTTTAATCAGTGATTAGTACGTAACACATTTTGTGTACAGCAATGCAAAATTTTGAAACTGTTAACAGGTTAATTATTTATTAATGATCAATTGCTAAGTTAGTATAATTTGACGTGTAAGGTTCCATATATTTGACATAATTTAAGTAGTTTATACTATACAAAATATATATTTTTACTTCACATCACGTTTTTATAAAATCAACGTTTTGCATGTTTAAGATCTTTAAATTAATAAGCATTTCTGTTTATAACTGTATTTTTGCTTAGCTTCCAGGGAATTGCAGCAATTTAAATCTTGGGAAATGGGGTTTTTTGCTTCTGTCGATATACAGTACATAACAAGTAAAACTTGCATATTGAAGGAACCAATAGTCGCGATTTTTCGACAACCTGTCATATTAGGTACTCTCACACTCAGTCAGCTACTACGTAAACAATTTTTTTATTAAATGTAGCTCAATTTAATTTATTACAATATATTGTTGTTTTTGAGCATATCAGTAAATCATCCTTTTTAAATAATGTATCCTTACCGACAATTCCGGTCATAAGAGTTGGCGACGAGACCGAAGGTTGGTTTTTGCCGGAGTAATTGGTTTAGTCATTGGATGAACGCTCACCAACTGGCAGTAAGCTTCACTTGACATGCCGCGCACACGCGCTCGCCCCCACACTCGCGTGGCGCACGCGCGTATGTGTGGCAATATGCAAACAAACGCATTCAGTTGGCCAACACGGCGCTTGCGCAATCGGACGACCGGTTATCGGCTATTATGCGCAGTACTAATAACTACAGCGAGTGCCTGTGATCCGCCCATCTCGTTGTCTGCGCATGCGCATCCCCCATCCTCCCTAATTGATTTTGTTTTACAGCTCTCGCAAAGGACTAGGAATGTTTTCTATTTTCCCCGCGCTTGTTTACGACATGGGCGTGCTAACCATACACGTTTACGAGTCGGATTATTGAGTTTGTTGAGTAACCACGCGAAAAATTTGTTGTTTGATTACACTAATTATGAGTTATGTTTACTGCCATTGATACAAGTTTAGTTACGTTACGTGGACAGTTTAGTAGACGTAAGGACTGACACGAAAGAGAATTGAAGAGCGTGAATCGGTGTATAATAATGATTACAGTGTATTATAACGGTTTACATCCCGTATTGAACCGGATTAGACAACTTCTTCAAACCTAGCCAAAATAGGAATTAATTTAGTAACAACTGGTTTAGTAAAAAATTGGAAAATATTAATAGCCAATACCTGTGGCATGAGAATGCAAAAGCGGTGGGTTTGGCTTCTAATGCAACATACATCAGTGAAATAATTTATTCTATTGGTAAGCCGTAAAAAATAAAATACGGCTTTTATTTTATAATTAATAAATTGAAAATCTTCTTATATTATTATAATTTGAACGTTTTATCCTTACAGTGTATAACTAACAATAACATGCAATCATCATGTGACTGAATTATGTTATTAATATTACCAATACCAGTGACAGCCAAAAAAATAAATGAAACAAGATATTTATTAGGTTAAGCCTTTCCCTCTCGTTTACCTACTAACTGTTATATATTTACGTGGCTAACGGATAATGTTGACCTAAAAAGTATTGCATGTAAAACTTTGATTAATCTATATTTTCAACCTTTCCTTCACCTCTGATTTCGACCCCACCTAAACTAGCGCGTTTGAAAATTGATTTACTTTTATGGGAGATTCTCTATCGGTTTTACGAAAACTTTTTGCAATCGAACCTTATGAAAATTGGCCCTCACCTCCCAGAATGTACTTCTTATTCCATACAAGTGCTGTCCTTTGTCCTACGCATGTGTAAACTGTACAAAATGCCATCAATTATTAAAATAACATCGTTGAAAACATGGACGTCTAAGGGCTACGTTTGTATCTGAATAAGCGAACTCGTATTTAGGTTGCTTACTTCAATTGAATATTGTGTCCTGAGTATCAAAATGTGTAACAGTCACAGTAATAAATAGAATTTTAAAAGTTGTCTTTAATCGAATATCGTTGTAAAATGTTGAAAAACTTATAATTTACTATGAAAGAATGAAGGCTAGAGGATTTTTACTCCTACGCTGAAACTATAAAATATGTATCGAAAAAATATCAAGATATGTATTTAATACAAGGGTACAAAAAGACACAATTTATATACTATTATTTAATAATATTTTATCTCTTGTATTCCTTTGTGAGTTGTCTCAAGAAGGACCGAGAGTAAATGACGAGGCCTTGTAAGACTAACAAAGCATTTTAGTTTTACTTCGCCGCACTTGGTAGAATATTGCTGAAAGCTTCTCCACTATCTTAATCGAATCTGTTTATCTTTAATCGAATTTTTCTTTTCTCACGTCGTTTTGAATAAAACTATTCTCCATTCAGAATAACTCGTTTTACAATTAAAACAACGTAATGTACAGAGCAGTATATGTTTACTTGTATACTTCATATTTCATGTTTTACGTTTCAGTTAACTTTATTAAATATTATTATGTGTACTCCTGTATTTATTATATTTTAAAATATAGATTCAACACTGTGTTTCTTGTATCGGTTCCATAAGGAATGTTTACTTCATATGACACACTGGGTTAAGCCATTAAAACTGCTATAAAGTTTAGCCCTTAGTTTTCTGATTTGAGGCATTTAGAGGGACGTAAAGTTTATTGTAAATTGAACAACTAGATAAAATCAAATGTTAACAATTTATTTAGGCTCCGCGGAATAGGTTGGAATTTATGTTGTTTTCAGTGCAATTTACATTGTAATGTGGTTGTTTAATTCGAGATTATATAATGCTTAGCAAACCGTGTAATGAATTATTGATTTTGTCAAGAATATCTTTTTTAAAGCAGGACAATAAATTGTTAATTGTTTTTCCAACATAGGTGATTGAGTCTCGGAGCAGCTCAATAAACCAAAAACTATTTACATTCAATTAACAAAAAATTATATGGTCTAAAGCAGCGAAAAGATGATAAACTTTGACCTACTTTATTTGTTTAATTTGAAACTTAACTTTTTTCAATTCTTTTTATTTGCATTACTTTAGTTCAAAATAATTCCACATGCAGTAAAAGACTAAACATTAATCTTGTCTAGTCTTAAGTTGTATTTAACTGCGTTTTGATACAGGTAAGTTTTATGTAGTTTAAATTCATATTGAAATTAAACTTTGTTCTTGTATTTCTGTTACCTACTCAAAAATAAAATTGTAATTTATATTTATTTTTATTTAAATTGTTTTAGATATATTTGTTACACTTTGATTATTTGTGTTTGAAGTTATTTTATCAAAGTACATTGCACTGTACTACATAATATATGTTTTTGCTGAGGGGTTTTAAACTATGATACATGTACGAGTATAGCTACAGAATACGTTGTTAACACTTTCACTGCGAGTCATATTCCGACTTTAGGGCAGCTGAGATAGTAGTAATGTGCGTCCACCGCAGTCAATGTGTTACTCATAACCAAGTGTTGTAAACATAACCGTTTATAACTTGTAACAAAACTTTTCGGCTTGATTCGACTTAAAAACTATATATATATATATATATATATATATATATATATATATATATATATATATATATATATATATGTATGTATGTATGTATGTATATCTTATATTTCCATCTCCGCGTTGTATATCATCCCTGTGGCACAGCGTTCGTGCTTGCTTATATTTTTGCAATATCTTGCTTATTAATACGTAAAACCAAATTACTCCCCCCATTAACAGGTACAACTATGTAATTTACATTATTGCAATGTTTAATTTTCAGGGGATGGGAATATTGGTCTCTATTTTCCCTACTTTGAGTTTGAATTACAAGGAAAATGTGAAGTCGTCGTCACCTTGAATCAGTGAGTGGTTTGATACAAGTGAGGATAATGTCAGTTATTGTGTTAGCAGTCGATTGAGGGGGAGGAGTAGGTCCTGAACTTGCTGCTGTGTTTTACACGCACTGAGAGTACCATAAAACAGGGATTTATTGTTAATGCCCTAGTCGCCAGGGGCTACCGGGGGCCGAATGTGTACGACACGGTGAAGCCATATATACTCTCACCCCTCTCACTACTTACATAACATGTCAGTATGTCACTCAAGACATTCCTTTCTGACTCTCTCACTTTAATCATACAAATTGAGCACATAATAGAACTATTTGTGTGTCCTTCATGACACCCAGTCTCTGAGTCTTTCCTGTGATATTAACAGTTGGGTTAATTAATTACATTTTGAAAATAAATAAACTGATATAGTGGAGTATAAAAGGAAAAAAGGAAGGGGGTTGTGAGTACCCAACAGAATGTAACCAAAGAGTTAACGCACATACAGAGTAACTGCCCTTTTCCTTCTTAACTCCAAAAACAATAAAGTTCTTCCTTGGATGAACAAGATACATGTTTTTAGTTTAAAGGCTCTAAGATCATTTACTAAAGAGTTAAATGCACAGACAGAGTGACTGCCATTTTACTTCTTAACCCCAAAACCAACAAAGTTTTTCCTTGGATAAACAAGACCCATGTTTTTAGTTTCAAGGCTCTAAAATCCTTTATCTCTTGCACTTACAGACAGACAGATGGGTAGACTGGCATTCTACCTTTTAGGACCATATTCAATACGGGTTTTTCTTGGACCGAGAGGGACCTGTATACCAAGTCCCAAGTATCTATGACCTTTTAATCCAAAGTTGTCGCACAGACTTACGGACGAATGGACTGACCTTTGCTCAAAATTCAAAACGGTTGTTTCTTGGACCTAGAGGAACTTATGTACCAAGTTTCTTCGAGTTAGCTATAAACTAGAGGTTCTACGAGAATAATAGGTAACACAGACGGGCGGACAACGACAAGTTTTATGAAGGTTTTGTCGGGTTATTAATAAAGTACTCTTTGTACATTCTACCAGCTTCTTCTTATTGGAATCAAATACTTAATTTATAAACAAACACCATAATAATTATGAAATTTTATATTTGTGAGGCCTTTCATGTTCATTGTACACGACAAGCCTCACAAAAAGTAAATCACTTTCCTGAAACTCCTGCGCGACTTGGAATTATCATTTCTGTTATTGGAACATGATCTGAACTGCACAAGTTATACTTATTGAACTGTCATACTTATTGCAGTGTTTGTTTATAGATTAAAGTACCCTTTGTAGTTTGACTTAAATGTGTTGCAATCATAATCGTCTACGAATACTATTTTAATTTGGAACTTAAAGAAGTCTTATACTTTCGGAAATAAGCTCCGTAAATGTTAAAACATAATATTGCCTAATAAAGACCTGGTAGTGCAGTAAAGGTGTTAGTTTTGAAACACCCATGGAGACACATTCCATTGCCGACTTTTAACAGAGCTTGTTGAAGCTTATGTGATTTTCCAGATCAAGAGAAGTATTTATAACTTTGCTATTTTGGAAATGTCTGAGCCAATCTATCTTTAAAATCCCTTTGTGAAAACGTTCTGCCAATCTTACAACGGTGAAGTCTACATGTCTCAAAAAGGATGCCTGCAACAAAATATGAAATGTCAATATAATATCTTTGAACGAAGCAGAACTCTTTACAAGTTGTAATTTTACTCAGCTCTAAACTATAAATATTGTTTGTTAATTCTAGATGGAAGTCATATATCACTACGTTTTTGCGACAGAAATATTCTGTCAATGATGCAATAAACTTATCTGCTACATCTTCGATTCCCAACATGATCCTGTACATAAAATGTTAATGTTAATTTCACGCATGTATTACTAAACTAATCAACTACCAGTAATGGAATTTATATCTATATTGATATTATTATATGGATATAATAATAAGACGAACTTGTTTTGCTCATGATTAAATATTCTATGTTTTTAGAAAATATTTTCTTCGGCCAGCAAGTAGTTGGTGGTTTTATTATCGTACTGTTTTACTACTATCATCAATAACTTTTTTATTAAAAATAAACCAGAGCACTGTAAAGTCCTTATTATTACTCGTGTATTATTTACTTGATGTTTACAGTAATGCGCTTTGTAGTTTTAAGCTTTGCTTTAAACTGTTACAGGCTGTTCGTGCTGCCGCGCTGCAAATTTCATGTTTGAGTTTAGTTTCCAGGTAGAAAACAAATGAAAAACAATTTTGTTTAAGTTTTAAGTTCTATGTATATTAGAGAAATTTCAACGTATAACTGTATTTGATAAAGTATTTTTATCAGTCTATAAAGATAAAGAATCCCCCATTTAGGGTTTACGTATTAATTTTAGAAATATGACGCAACTCTAGTTTCACGGATAAATTAAATTCAGTTAGCCTTTACTTCTTTTTAAAATAAATGGCTTATGTATATATCTGTAAAATATAAACAAAAATGAAGGCAGACAGTTATGATATTAAAATAGGAAGTATTGAGAAAAAAATTGAATTTAAATATATTATTTGATAACGTTTTACATTATTTTTCTGCTTAATCAGTAAAACCAATTTTATACTGTAATACTTCTGGCTGTATTACACGTTATTAAACATCACTAATTATCATCTGAATGTAGCAAGTTAATTATTTATGTGTATTTAAATATATTGTTACTCAAATATTCTGTTAGTTTTTACATATTAAAACACAAAACTATTGTATAGCTCTCTTTTAACGGAACAGGACTATAAATGTATATTGTTGTATACGATGCACGAACTTTCTAGTTACCGCAACATGGCAATATCCCGGGGTGAATGCTGCGTATATTTAATCCATAAACGAGTTTTATGGCGTATTTTATGGTCCAGATAAGAGATTTTGATGGAAACAGTAAATTGACAGATGCCGGGTTATTGCCAAATAATTTCAGTTAAGTGCTTAGCCTCTTACATACTTTGAATTACATTTTTGTAACAATTAGAAACTTTCTTAGTAATTTTAACAACATTCTTACTTTAAAATCTTGGGTTTTATCACGATGGAGATAAATTTTGATTTAAATATTTCTCTAAATTATTGGCTTGGCGTTAGCGAAGGGATTGGGGAAATTTCATTCCTGCATGCCTGTCTGTCCGCACGATATCTCAAGACCGAAGTAACGAAATGTTTCATGAAGTTTCATTTATCGATAGGCAAAATAGAATTCGACATTGGTGCTAGTCACTCACTAAATGGAATTTGGCTCAGCGTTACATTTTTAAATTGGTCTAATGGGTAACTATGATAGCAACGAGAAAATCGTTAGAAATAAATAAATTTGTAAACAAAATGAGTACAATCATATGAGATTTTAACGTGTGATATTTTTTTATTTATAAAATGAAAATAAACAATCCTCCATAGTAACATAGTAACACATGTACCCTACTGGAAATGTTGCACGCAATCTGAGGAAAGCCTGTTACATGACACGTGGTGTGCTGTACTCCTGTCTTGTTTAAATGAGAGATTTTCAGTTCGATTACGATATCACGATTTATTCACGCGTGGCGCGTGCCTTGGCTGCAGAACGTGCGATCGTAAACCATCGTAATCTTTTCGTCGTGCTCTCCTCTATTTGCACACTGCCTGCACATCGTTTATTATAAGACAGTATAGTCAATTGTTTTTAAACTAGCGTTGTATTGTGAGAATAAAATTCTCACTTTATTGCAGAACCATATAAGTTGACATGGTACATTTACTACTTACAATTATTTGTAAAACTGCAAATTCACTCTCGGAGCACTTGCACCAGGTACAAGCGGAGGCGGGAACACGCTAGGGCCGCCATCAAGTGACTCTTTATAATCCATAAACACGTTTTATGGTCGTTTTATGGACCGGTGAAGATAGGTTAGGTCCCCCCTGGATCCATACTCGGCCTTCGTAGAAGCACGTTCTTGTACACTTGCACTCTGAAACAAGTGGCTCCATCTTGTTGGTTAGCTCAATGACGAGTTAAAATAGTCTGTGATGGTGGAGAACAATCGGTGTACGATTGGGTGTTTGTCAATAAATGTTTTTATATTTTTTATTAATATTTCAACCATAGCCCTTTAAGGTATCTTTCCTTCGTAGAAGCACGTTCTTGTACACTTGTACTCTGAAACAAGTGGCTCCATCTTGTTGGTTAGCTCAATGACGAGTTAAAATAGTCTGTGATGGTGGAGAACAATCGGTGTACGATTGGGTGTTTGTCAATAAAGTTTTTATATTTTTTATTAATATTTCAACCATAGCCCTTTAAGGTATCTTTCCTTCGTAGAAGCACGTTCTTGTACACTTGTACTCTGAAACAAGTGGCTCCATCTTGTTGGTTAGCTCAATGACGAGTTAAAATAGTCTGTGATGGTGGAGAACAATCGGTGTACGATTGGGTGTTTGTCAATAAATGTTTTTATATTTTTTATTAATATTTCAACCATAGCCCTTTAAGGTATCTTTCCTTCGTAGAAGCACGTTCTTGTACACTTGTACTCTGAAACAAGTGGCTCCATCTTGTTGGTTAGCTCAATGACGAGTTAAAATAGTCTGTGATGGTGGAGAACAATCGGTGTACGATTGGGTGTTTGTCAATAAATGTTTTTATATTTTTTATTAATATTTCAACCATAGCCCTTTAAGGTATCTTTCCTTCGTAGAAGCACGTTCTTGTACACTTGTACTCTGAAACAAGTGGCTCCATCTTGTTGGTTAGCTCAATGACGTGTTAAAATAGTCTGTGATGGTGGAGAACAATCGGTGTACGATTGGGTGTTTGTCAATAAATGTTTTTATATTTTTTATTAATATTTCAACCATAGCCCTTTAAGGTATCTTTCCTTGTACTACGTTAAATAGCTGTTTTTCTGCTTTTTCAAGAGACCAACAGGAAAACGGCTAAAGATAAGGATGTGAATTTTTTATGGTAAGTGTATGAAAGTATATATATATATATATATATATATATATATATATATATATATTATAGTATATATGAAACAAATATTTGTTGTGTTCCACTTACAAACGAGTAAATTTATTATGCAATATGTTATTAAAAGACATCATACTCTTACATTATACTTCATTAAAAATAATTTCTTTAGCTCAAATTTTTTTTTAAATCCAATATTAAGTTAATACTTTAACTTACAATGTATACGTGCACATTGCGAAAAATTCACATTTTACTGATGTTTTACTGGTATTTGGACGTGCCTATATAATTGTTAAAAACTGGTAAGTTTTCCTAAAGTGACGAAATTTTGTATATTTTTGTGTTTTAAAAATATTTAAAATCAATTTAAAAACCATACCAGCAAAAAAATCTGTTGCATCAACTTAGTTATGGCGATTTTTACGTGTTTAGATGTTATTCGGATACCACTCGGTAATGTCCACGCAAATGTATCTGGTTTACATCAAATTAAATCGAAAAGACATTTAAAATTTAGACAAAATCATTCATTATACTATGAAATTTTGAAAGGAATGTTATGTCTGTAAGGTTGGTTATTGCTGTTCAGGTGCAGCATCTGAGTGATGACAATAATCTTGCCTTTCATAGTCTAATGTTGGAAAATCAGCATTTATTTGCGAGTTATTCATGCACCTCAGTTTGTGCGTACAGTTAATCAATGACTTTTTGCTTTTATATAAGCCTAATAAATTGTACTACTATAATCACTGGTGTCTGGAAAGCTGCAAGTTTTTAGTTGCAGTACATCATCAAGGAGATATCGGGTAAGTAACCGTGTTGCATAACATAACAAGTGCAACGTCAGCTATAAGCGCCTTCCACGAGCTACTGACGCTTGCCACTGATAACTGATAACAGGGCGCGACCTTCAGAACACTTGAGCTCATGTGATAACACTGCACCTGGTGACTGAAGACACGTCATAACAGCTGGCTGCTATCTTACATGTTCTTGAGCTCTACCTCCATACGCTTATATATGCCATTATCCTTAGAAATTATTCATCGATTACAATATATCTTTAAGCGTATCATCACTGTTAATAATTAAAAAAAATATTACAAAGTTTTCTATAATTTTGAAGCACAGTACCTTTCAGTTCAGAAGTCAGTATGAACAAAAACATTGGCTAAGAAAAAAGTTGCACATTATTTAATGTTTTGATTTGTTGATTTATGACTGCCATATTGGCTGATATATTGATTTCAGCTTCCTAAGTATAGTAGAAAACTCAAATAAATAATTATATATTTTGATTATTTTATTAGTTTGTGATTTTATGTTTCATTAAAGAGCATTCAAATGCATTTTAGATTTTTACATAGAATTATCGTTAATTCAGAATAGAATCTCAAATATTTTACTTCTTTAATTCAATAAATTCATTCAATAGTTTTATAAAAACTTTTCTATGCATATTAATCATTCGTTTAAAATAAGAAATCTCGTATAGTTCCATACAAAAATTAAGGACATTAAAATGTTTGATTTGTAACATTACTAATTAATTTTAAACTCAAGTCCGTTTTTACCACATCCGGCTCTTAAAGGCTACACGGAAGTCGAAAACATGGTTGTTCGAACAAAAGGAACGTAAGAAACATGTTTTTCTGTTTACGAAAAGCAACGTGGAGCACGACAGATAAGTTTGCTTGTTTACTAAAAGCAACATAGAACATGAGAGACATGTTTGTCTGTTTACGATAGGAAACTGGGAACACGTGAAACATGTTTGCCTGTTAGCGAAAAGGACCACGGAAGACGAGAGAAATATTTGCTTGTTTACGAAAGGAAACTGGGAACACGATAAAACATGTTTGCCTGTTAGCGAAAAGGAACACAGAAGACGAGAGAAATGTTTGCCTGTTAGCGAAAAGGAACACGGAAGACGAGAGAAATGTTTGTCTGTTTACGAAAGAGAACTGAGAACACGAGAAACGTGTTTGCCCGATAGCAAAAAGGAATACGGAAGACGAGAGAAATATTTGCTTGTTTACGAAAGGAAACTGGGAACACGATAAACATGTTTGCCTGTTAGCGAAAAGGAACACAGAAGAAGACGAGAGAAATGTTTGCCTGTTAGCGAAAAGGAACACGGAAGACGAGAGAAATGTTTGTCTGTTTACGAAAGAGAACTGAGAACACGAGAAACGTGTTTGCCCGATAGCAAAAAGGAATACGGAAGACGAGAGAAATGTTTGTCTGTTTACGAAATAGAACTGAGAACACGAGAAACGTGTTTGCCTGATAGCAAAAAGGAATACGGAAGACGAGAGAAATGTTTGTCTGTTTACGAAAGAGAACTGGGAACACGTGAAACATGTTTGCCTGATAGCGAAAAGGAACACGGAAGACGAGAGAAATGTTTGTCTGTTTACGAAAGAGAACTGGGAACACGTGAAACATGTTTGCCTTATAGCAAAAAGGAACACGGAAGACGAGAGAAATGTTTGTCTGTTTACGAAAGAGAACTGAGAACACGAGAAACATGTTTGCCTGTTAGCGAAAAGGACCACGGAAGACGAGAGAAATATTTGCTTGTTTACGAAAGGAAACTGGGAACACGATAAACATGTTTGCCTGTTAGCGAAAAGGAACACAGAAGACGAGAGAAATGTTTGCCTGTTAGCGAAAAGGAACACGGAAGACGAGAGAAATGTTTGTCTGTTTACGAAAGAGAACTGAGAACACGAGAAACGTGTTTGCCCGATAGCAAAAAGGAATACGGAAGACGAGAGAAATGTTTGTCTGTTTACGAAATAGAACTGAGAACACGAGAAACGTGTTTGCCTGATAGCAAAAAGGAATACGGAAGACGAGAGAAATGTTTGTCTGTTTACGAAAGAGAACTGGGAACACGTGAAACATGTTTGCCTGATAGCGAAAAGGAACACGGAAGACGAGAGAAATGTTTGTCTGTTTACGAAAGAGAACTGGGAACACGTGAAACATGTTTGCCTTATAGCAAAAAGGAACACGGAAGACGAGAGAAATGTTTGTCTGTTTACGAAAGAGAACTGAGAACACGAGAAACGTGTTTGCCTGATAGCAAAAAGGAACACGGAAGACGAGAGAAATGTTTGTCTGTTTACGAAAGAGAACTGAGAACACGAGAAACGTGTTTGCCTGATAGCAAAAAGGAATACGGAAGACGAGAGAAATGTTTGTCTGTTTACGAAATAGAACTGAGAACACGAGAAACGTGTTTGCCTGATAGCAAAAAGGAATACGGAAGACGAGAGAAATGTTTGTCTGTTTACGAAAGAGAACTGGGAAGACGTGAAACATGTTTGCCTGATAGCGAAAAGGAACACGGAAGACGAGAGAAATGTTTGTCTGTTTACGAAAGAGAACTGGGAACACGTGAAACATGTTTGCCTGTTAGCGAAAAGGAACACGGAAGACGAGAGAAATGTTTGTCTGTTTACGAAAGAGAACTGAGAACACGAGAAACGTGTTTGCCTGATAGCAAAAAGGAACACGGAAGACGAGAGAAATGTTTGTCTGTTTACGAAAGAGAACTGAGAACACGAGAAACATGTTTGCCTAATAGCAAAAAGGAATACGGAAGACGAGAGAAATGTTTGTCTGTTTACGAAATAGAACTGAGAACACGAGAAACGTGTTTGCCTGATAGCAAAAAGGAATACGGAAGACGAGAGAAATGTTTGTCTGTTTACGAAAGAGAACTGAGAACACGAGAAACGTGTTTGCCTGATAGCAAAAAGGAATACGGAAGACGAGAGAAATGTTTGTCTGTTTACGAAAGAGAACTGAGAACACGAGAAACGTGTTTGCCTGATAGCAAAAAGGAACACGGAAGACGAGAGAAATGTTTGTCTGTTTACGAAAGAGAACTGAGAACACGAGAAACATGTTTGCCTAATAGCAAAAAGGAATACGGAATACGAGAGAAATGTTTGTCTGTTTACGAAATAGAACTGAGAACACGAGAAACGTGTTTGCCTGATAGCAAAAAGGAATACGGAAGACGAGAGAAATGTTTGTCTGTTTACGAAAGAGAACTGAGAACACGAGAAACGTGTTTGCCTGATAGCAAAAAGGAACACGGAAGACGAGAGAAATGTTTGTCTGTTTACGAAAGAGAACTGAGAACACGAGAAACGTGTTTGCCTGATAGCAAAAAGGAATACGGAAGACGAGAGAAATGTTTGTCTGTTTACGAAAGAGAACTGAGAACACGAGAAACATGTTTGCCTAATAGCAAAAAGGAATACGGAAGACGAGAGAAATGTTTGTCTGTTTACGAAATAGAACTGAGAACACGAGAGATATGTTTGCCTGATAGCAAAATTAGATCGACAAATACCTGGTGGGTAACTTTCTCTAGTTAGAGTATCAGTTACAATCTTATTATCATATGGTCAAGACCGAATCAATGACTTTAACGGTTTTTAATGTTGGAGAGATTCCTTGGCAAGCCTATGGTGCAAGTGACACTCATTGTTAGTCTGTTGGCATGTTGACCTACACCTCTTTTCCTATTGAATGTTTCCCAACTGCTCAAGCGGGGTGCAACTTTTACTCATAGCCGAGTAAATTTCTTATCCGATGACGTAACTTCAATTCTCTCCTGGGACATGTTTATGAATCGCATCACCTGAGAAGATGTTTATGAGTTTCTAAGTTATTCTTCCCAATAATAAGGAGCGAGGGACAACTCAGAGTAATACTTCAAATTAAAGGCCTCGGTAGGGCAAAATAAATTTCTAACTACCGTATCCAAAATGGGCACAGTTTGAACAAAGTAAAATTCTAACTTCAAATTGTCTCTACGTTGGATGTATTCAAGTAAAATAAACCGCAATTGTACGTCTTTTATCGGGATTTATTTTAAATGAGGTATCATACTACTAGAGTGGTTAAAAATCTTATACCTACTTCCTACAAACCCCTATTTTTTGTAAGAAGGGAAGGTGAATTTTGAAGTCCATCAAATGTATTCTAGTGATTGTTGAAAAATTCTTGATTGTCCAACAATCGTAATCCACAATTCCCGGATTGACATAATGGTTTAATTTTCGTATATCAATACCGTCACAAGTTTGGGACTTTAAGAGAATATATATTAATTAATTGTTTACATTATAGTAAAAAAGAATACGAAGGATCCTAATTATTGCACATCAATGTTGAACATAATTGTAAATCAGTACACTTTCATACAGCTGAAGTAAAATTGTTTTAGCCAACCTTTAGATCCAAAAATGTAAATAAGAATTTTAATTCTGTAAATATTTGTGATTGCTGCAATTATGTACTTCTTGAAATTTCATTATTTTTATACGATTATATCACATCGACACTTCCAGACAATCCCCCTCCCCCTTCCAGGAAAATGTGGTAGATAAAGAAAACTCGAAAACATAGACGATCTTATAAGGAAAACGAAACCTTTTAACAATACGATTGTATTACACCGGTTTATTATATTAAGTGAACAAAGTTACGTCAGTCAAAGTGGTTGTTATCACAATTGGATCAACTGTACTATCTGCATCCTTATACTGCTCGTCCCCGTGTGCGACGATGTCAGTGACAGTTGCAACTTCCATTTCATCTGACGTAACAACATCTAGTCAATTTCAACATCGGTGCGCTGCGCTGTTATTAGATCGGTGAAACTGTCAGTCAATAATACTCGAGACAGTGTAAGAGCTGAACTGGGTATGTTTTGTAGTTCTGACACCCTTCCTTGTGTCATATGTGTCTCTTTTATTGTTTTTTCACTGTCACTTATAATATCATTTTAAAGGTTAAAAGTCAACTGTACAGCAATGCAATGCGTTATCGTCGTCAACGTTGCCTGTAAGCGTAAATACTTAATGCACGTTCATGCAAATAATCATTAATAAATTATTTATGTAATATTTGTTAGCTCGGTTGGCACTGTATTTTTTAAACCTCTCAATTTTTCCACACCGTGACACCTTCCGTGAGTACAATTCGGAAACCCTATATATGATACAACCAAATGAACTGAGAATCGGATTAGATCATTCCCTATAACTTGTGCAGTTCAGATCATGTTCCAATAACAGAAATGATATTTCCAAGTCGCGCAGGAGTTTGAGGAAAGTGACTTACTCTTTGGTTGCCAAGAAAAAGTTGTCCTTGTTCCCCGTACTGAGAAACTATGCGGTGTACTTCGCTGCAAATATTCACCATCCTGTTATGGAACGGTTTCTGTCAGAACATAATCCATCTTCTGGTGGTCGCAAAAGGAAACTGTCCTGACACATGCAGTGAGATAGATCTCGGCTCAGAATCCTGAAAAGTACATTTGAGCGACAGTAGAGAATCTCAATCACCTTGTGAAAGCCATGATGTAATATTTACTGTCTGCGCCCAATTTTCACATCTTAGAATCCACGGAAGGTAAAGATGTTGCGAAAATGCTGATAGACTACGTCTAGAAATAATAATAAGTATGGTAGTTCATAAATCGGGTCCTTAAAATATTTTAGAAGTTTAGTAGGCGGACTCGTACGTAGCCATGCATTACGATGGAAAATCAAGTAAATTCCATTACTGTATAACATTTCAAGTCAGTAACGTATATTTGTAAGGCCTTTACAAGAATGTCTTCAATAACCATCTCCTTATTTCCTAAAAATATTGTATTTATTTAGCTTTCTTGAGATATTTTGAAATATAGTGTAGAAACTGCAATATAATATAGGTACTTCACTGTTATAAATTCAGTTCAAAATAATCAATTATTATTTTCAAGGATTTTATTTCTAACAGCATGTACATGCTATCACTACGTTATTTCATATTATTTCAATGCGCATTGAAAATAAAGTCTTAACTTGCCGCAATCTAATGGTTGTGGTTTCGTTATATCGAAAGTGGTATTTTTGTGATTATATATTATTTTCATAAACGTTCTAAACTGTGATAGTAACTTTTCTGTCTCAATATTTACGTATTTAAATCTCGGAATTGTTGCCTCTGCATGGAAATCTCATTTTATACCGAGGAAGGCAAACGACTCTGCTCTTGCTGGCAATTTTCTGAGCGTTTCCCCGATCCTTTTCCTAAACAAAAATAAAAGTGCATTTGCATCAATTAGCCTTTTAACACATTATTCAAATATTAAGAGTTTTCTTGTTAGTTTCCTAACTACATTTTTATTTTTAGTCAACAAAGCAACTCCAATTCCTACAAATGACCTGACGTTCTTGTGGGTTTTGTTCTTTGTATATATTCAATTACGTATATATTCGTCACATGGGTTCATAGAAACATGGGTAAAATTACTACATATTCTGCTCACACAAGCCAATTTATTTCTAATTATTTAGAATAGTTTGTAGATTTTAAATAAGTTTAAAGTTTAAGCGCATCGTGTTCGCGACTATTGTGCTCCGCAGTGTCACCTTCTTGTGCCGATTTCTTGTGTTGTCTGATTGGGTTTGTCAACACCGCAGTTGGTTGGAGATAGGGGCAATTGTTGTTTTTATCGACTTTTTAATTTAATAGCATTTTATACAGACTAAATAACGTACCCTACCAGTTGTTGTACAATACGGACCTCCACACTTGTTCTCTACTATTTTCTATTAACTGCCAATGGTGTAGGTAGTGTAGTGGGTACGGCTGTTATCACAAGATAACCGAATCAAGCAACGTCGTGCGTGGTTGCTCCTCGGATGGGGGACCGCTGAGCGATCCTGTCCTTGTATGCATTCCGCCTACCCGGCTATTGGTTCGGAATACACCCAAAAGTCGTTGGTTCGCAGGTTAAGAGTTGGAGAGGGCTTCTTAGTTCTAACTTCGCCTGGTAAAATGAGACATTCTTTTCCTTCTCCTTTTTTACCTTACATTGCGGTCTGACTCATAAATTAACACATTGTTTGTGTCGGACTTTGTTCTTTTTGTACCGAATAATCAAGAACAAGTCTTTGAGACACTGAGAAATAAACCGGTACAACAGAAAATAAAACGAACCGACCGAACGATAACGAAAGAATTATCGCACGTATGGCAAACTGCCCTTTGCCCTTTCGACCCCAAAATAAATATCTATCTTCTTTAGGCCAATAGGAACGATCGTAACCTATCAACCGAGTTTCTAGTCTCTAAACCCCTTCATACGTTGCCGTACATCTGAATATACGAACAATTTAGAGCCTTTCGGAACCTTAATAATAAAAAATAACTAAAATATTTTTGCAGATGAATTGCTTAACTAAAATAATACATGTTCAAAAAGGTATAAGTTTAAATTTCTGTAATAAGTAGTTGTACCAATATTACGTAAATATGAAATATGCGATATAAATGTCTCAAAATCACTAGTAAGTTGTTCGAATGTCACATACACCCACCGTAAGGGAAAGAGGTATATTGTTTTACTGTAACCTATTGTCGATTTTTAAAAGCTGATAATTCCAAAATCCTGTCTATCCAATGCAGACAAAAAACCAGTCTTGGAAACCTAAATTTTTTTGTCGAAATAAGGGTACTGTAGGATTTAAAAATTAAAATATTTGGGTATTTTTCGTTTAAGGGCCAGCACCTTACAAACATACTATACCTGACTGACAGTGCATTTAATCGTTTTTTTTGTGTTATTAGTTCTTAGGGCAGTAGTCCAGGTACTACTTCTAGTATAAACTCGTCTTATCTTATCAGCGATAAACGCGCGCCGCTTACCTTTTGGCTGTAATGAAACCTGCGTTAGTTCTGTGAGTTATACTTAGTTTTTCTTGTTCAATAAAGCGTAGTGAGTTGATCTGGGCTTGGACTTTGCAAGCTCGAGTTAATTTTTTTTCTAAAAGAGCAAGCAGCGCAAAGCGCTGCGCAGCGGGCAAGCATCGCGTGATCTGAGTTTTGAATAGGCGAGCTAGGGTCTTTTGTGCTGGCCCTTAAACGAAAAAGACCCAAATATTTACTAACGAAAGATCGTAAAGTTCATGAAAACACTGAACTTGAATGCTGAATTGAGGTGTGTAGTTACGAATGAGCCGCCATTTTGCCACCAGCCGGAAGAGGAGGAGGTGTTCGTACTGCTGCAAAGTTGTCAATGTTCCGTGAGTTGCTAACCGTGGTTATGTGACGGCTCCCCACAGGTATCTTAACGTGTCTCCAGTTCATCATAGAGCACCGTTTGTGTCATCTTCCTCTCGGTTACTGATTTGGTTTCATTGAACTTCCAACCACATTTGTGTCACTAATCAGTGTAACAGAACCAGTGCCTCAAATAAACACCCAGTTTTTACTTTCGGTTTTATTCTTTCATGCCTGAATTGGTTCCAAATATACAATATATTAGAATAGTTACAACGAAATAAAACACCTGTGAACTTCGTACGCACGATTTACTTCGCGTACCTTTTGTTATGGATGAGGCTAAAGAATGGGGTAGTAGAGTGTTGAAATATAACCAAACTTTCAACTATTACAATAATCTGTTCAGCAGGACCGTAAATATAGACAAATAGCAAATAACGTTTCCAGATATCGATTGTTAAATTCTCTCTGGATCCAGTCGGTTATTGAATGATGTATAACTTTCGTACATGCTGTTTCTAACTACAGTAGTAATTGAAGGATTTCGTCGCCACTTTGTCGTTACATTAAACATTACTTTTGGCAGGAGTAAATAATTTTCTCATTCATGATTAGTTAGAGACGGCTTTGTTACATTTCTACCATTTATATAAATGTCAGACATGTATATAATTCATTACACATTAATCAAAATAGTGCACCCGCAATTCTGCAGAACGTCCTTTTCCAAAGGTATACCACAGTAAACTTTAATTTAGGGGTAAAATGGAATTGAAAGCACAGAATATACACTTAAACGTGATTTGTTTTTAAACATTAAAGTCTGATTTTTTTACAAGTACTTTTTAAGCACTTTTCCATATCATAATTTTTAATACTTGCAAAGAAAATTAATCTTGATTGGTTTGAAAATACGTCATTTGTTCTTAAAAAAAAAGTAACTTTTTCAAGCGTTCAAACGATTTTTGTGAAGTTTGTATGTCCAAGGCACAATATACACGTTTGCATTAAAGTGTAAAAAAACTATTGCAATTAAAATTAAGAACATACTTAATTAGACCTTCCACAACATTAAAATAGTGCGAATAGATGCTTTATGACAATTTTGGCTGTTTTCTAATACTATTTACTTTTCAATGGATTTACATTTTTTACAATAAAATAAAATAAATTATGCTTAGTCTACATGAAATTCTCTACTGCTGAAACCTCTGCCTGAACTCCAACCAGTGGGTATTGCTGCGACTCAGCCTTTGCCACGACTGGGTGTTCATCCTCTGCTCCAGATCATGATCGACTTTAGGGATCGTGTGCTTGTTTATTGGGTGAAATGGATTATTTTATAGTTAAAGCTATATTTGGCAGTCATACATAGGCCTTAAGGACAAATAGTTTGTTATGCGTTATTAAGCATGATACCAAACAATATTACAGTTGTAAAAGTGTTGGAACTAAGGGCAAATTGCTCACCTTATTCCTTTGTTACAGGATTCATAAACTGCAACACGAACGCCCTTCAATCTCTGGCACAGCTTCATGGTGAGTTGTCAGTTTTATATTACTACTTATATTATTTGAATTGCAATTATAAAAATAAGGTGCAGATATATTTCGCTTTTAACTATTATCGTATCTAGCAAATGACGATTTAGTAGTTTATATTTTGCATAACAATTAAATAGGAGAATTTATTTCACGAATTAGCATACATGAAATTAAGCTGATTTAATATATTAGTAAGCGAGTATGATGCTATAATAGAACAGAATTTAATTTTTGTCCTCGACAAAAATAATTTGTCCCTCAAGTCGGAAGCGGCTTGGCACGTCCTTCCTTACAACAGAACACTGACGTCATTGTATCTCCTCTTAAATATCGTCCTCAATGAGAGACAAGTATAATGTGCAATGTCTCTAAACATTGCTGAGATGCGTGATGGTCATCGGAAAATATCCCCACTTTAGTAACCAATGCGAAGCATTCAAAGAAATAGTCGTGTTTGGCGGAGCCCTAAGTCGAGTGAGTGTTATAAACGAGCACAGTTTTATAACTGATGAGTGTGTGATTATATCTTGTCCTAAGTCCACTGCGTGTATTGCTAGTTCCGTAGGTGTTAGTGTTTGCTCTTGGCACATATATAACCATTAAGATCAAGTCTTGAAGTCGGGGACCTTAACCATTTCTTGGTGGGCGTATATTAAATACCATAAATATTTGTGTATAATTCTAAGGAATATATTTCAATATTACGTGTTATTTCAAATCATATAAGCACAAAATTTTTGAAAACCTATAATTTTTAACACATATATGTATGTGAGAGTAGTATCAGATAACATTTCAAGATACATATTTTGTCCTGTAATTTCTGAGATTTTAACAATTTCTTTTGAAGGCATAAATAACAACGTGGTGGACCTACGAACTGGAAGGGAAACAGTTGAGCAATAAGTATTTGTGAGGTGACATAAATGTCTGTAAAATTTATCGGAAATGTGTTTTAATTCGGTTCTCACATTATCTGTAATGGTGTATTTTATATAACAATTTTGGTTTCACAAAGTAGTATAGTATTACAAAAAGTAATTTGCAATGCGGTCGACATTTCACCCTCTCGAACTTAGAGTGTTACGACGTGTGGCCAGGTAATTAGTTTATTCCAAACGGAATTGCGCTCAAATACTGAACTAGATGATTAGGACATTTTTAGTATAGGTTCGTATTAATACCCACTTTATAACTTCTGTATTAGTTTTGATTCTTAAAGTTTTATATAACCGACATTGCTAACATGGGCATTAGTAGGTCATGGATTTAATTACGAGAATGAGAAGTCCGATATGGTGGCTTGGAATACAGGTCCTTTAAGCTTGAATACAAGAGAGTTATAATAATGTTGTAATACTAACTGGAGTGAAATTTAAATGAATGCAGACATTTTGAGAGTAATGAGTTCTATAACTAAACGTCTCCGCGAGTAGTGGATGTATACGAGTAGTTCTCGTGCTGCGCCGCGCTTCTCCCATAAACTAATGACAACACTAAACTCGCCAGACCGGAGTGGGGCGATAAGGCGGTTTATGCCGAGAATATGTGGATATGCCAGACTTAATATCTCTTAAAATCGAGCCAACTCAGACCTCGTAAATGTTAAATCACCGGCGTGCAGACAGATTCACTGATAAAATACTTTATTGTGTACGTAAACAGGGCTTCTTATCTCTTTATTGTGCAGAGCGGCGGGCGCGGCGCGGAGTTTATACTCCGTGGATCTCGGACGGATATTAACGGAAGTGGCTTCATTTATGGAGAAAACACGTCAAAGGAACTGTAACTAGACATATTTAGTTAATATGATACTCTTTGATATATATCTTCTAGAGATTTAGAAATATATCCACATTTAGAATATGGATTTATCATGCCACAAGATGTTGTAGGGCTTTTAAAAAGAATTTTTTCCCTAATTTTATAATCAGGCAAAAGAAAAACTGTTTGAGGGAAAATATGAAATTTGAAGAAAATGCATGTGAAAAATTACTGGAAGGCATAAGAAGTTTATATTGATGAGACATTTCTTTTCTCAATACACATTATTAAAACATGTATTTACATAAGTCATAAATCATTAAAAATGTGTCATTCTCTGAAGCATTTTGTATCCTCATTAATTTTCTGTAAAAATTCATATTATCAATCTGCTTTTAATTTGAGTCTGGTTAAACATGTTCCTACTTTAAACAGTCATAATTTTCGTGGATTTTCCAGGAAAATTGTATAAAAATGTATAACATAAATTTTTTCAATTCCCAACTAAAACCTGAGAGCACCATATTTGGGACTAGTAAAATAGGAATAAGTATTGGTTTCCTTTACCCTTTAGTGGAGTAAGAAGTAAATTTTGGATTATCGTTCGCATCTTTGTTATTTTGTCTTTCCTTTTAAAATAATTATAAATGCTTTCTCTATTATTTTCTGTTGTAAATACTATAATGTTAATGTTTGCAGAAGTATTAGAAATGTATTTTTTTCGGAATTTTGTTTCAATTTTGTAACATTTCAACTTCTGAGCTGCTGCGGATACGGTATTGCTCGAAATAGCTACAGTTGATTGAGTAGTCAAACAAATAAATATGAAGGCAACGAGCGCTGTGGAACATGGACTTTGTTTTAGCTCATGGTTCCACACAAACACAGTTTGTTTCCAAAGGCATCGGGACAGGAAGGCTGTAGTGTGCGAGGGCCTGGCCCCTGCCGTAACGTCCGGGAAACAGTGGGAGGTGAAGGATTGGCCGCCACGTGCCAAGGAGGGGAATCACTCCTGTGGGACGTCCTCCTCTAAGTGACCTTCAGTTAGCCAGAAATGTTCATGCGTCAGGTGACGGAATAAATTATGAGGGGTTACAGCAGCGTGGTCAAGTGTCATCAACTCTGTTTTGGTAATAAATCTTAAGTATAAATGGAAGTTTGGCGCAGTATATCACAGTGTCAAGCACGGCCTGGCACGGTAGAAAGCTGAAATTTCACTCGTACAAGGAAGGCCTAAGGCTGAAACTAAGGAAGAATGCCTAGCCACCGTGTTTTATACTGTAGTATTTCGACGCAAAAATTTACTCATTTTTTATAATCCTAGATAATTTAAATGTACCTAATTATTCTTTTACTTTTATCAACATGCATTTTAAAAATAATATTGGAAAAGTGCTGTTTTTACTAACTACACACTTTGAATGTTTCCAATTGCCCCAAGAGTCATTAGAGTATCTTACTTATTTTACCTGTACAGAGGGAGTAAAACACAGTTTCCACATTACATGAATAAATTATTTCATGTACTAGTACTTAAATTGCTGCAAAGGATGATTGTTATCGCTGCATGTTTGTCCATACAACTCTTGTCAAAAATTAAGAAATGTTTAATTTATGAATATAATACATTTTTGTACTAAACATCCTTATATAAGTACTATTTACAACATATCTACATTACTCAAGTTGTATGTATAAATGCTCAAAAATAGAGTAAAATTCTTTGGTTAATTGTAAAAATTGAACTAACAAAACAAATACAAATAAACAGAAATTTCATCAGTTATTATAAATGTTTTATCAAATAGGCTACATTTACAATTTCATCAATATTAGGCTATATTTGCAATCTAATCAATTATCAAGTATAAAAATTACAGTTTTAATTTATGTATAGTTGTCTGTAACATTGAATCATAATTATCATAATAATTAATAAATAATAATAATAAATCATTTATAGTTAGAATTCAATATATAAAAGCTATACGATTTGGATGGACATCTAATGGTAAAATATTTCGATCGTGATAATAATTTTTTATTTTAAATTTAGTACTGGAAATTAACGGGAAGCCTAAACAAAAACATCTTTCGACAAATAACATTTCTAACAAATAAAATAATCAAAATGTTCTTTGGTGGCATTAAAACTCTTTGTTCAGTTTACTACCGTACACGTAAAACAAAATAAGAATAATACAATATTCAGTTACCAATATTTCCGAGTTGTTTCTGTAGCAATTGATCGACTCGCTGGATAGACTCGCAATATTTAACAGCTTCCGAATGTCGTAAGGCAGTAAATGCTGTTTAAACGGGGGCAGTTAATATAACTTTAATTTCTCCTCTTAGGTTATGAAGTTGTCGTTAAACCGTTTTATAGTCGAACCTTGTGTCGCGATCTCGTATATTTTGACTACAAACTCCGGGTTGGAATATTACTTACTTCCATCTAATTTTTGTAGTATACTATAAAGACTTTAGTTAAACTAATAAAACTGTTACAATACTTGTAGTGCTCCATTTTACGCTTGCAGGGTGAGCAATAAGCATTTGATGCTTAAATGCATGCTTAGAAGTAAAAACAATGTACCCTAAATAACTTATTTCTGTCGGTTTTAAGTATGTTAGAACCATACTAAGGATTCGACGACACTATTAGGATCTACAGAGAAACAAAGCGAAACGTTACCAGTATCGTAACGATCAGCTGTGTGAGCTATACGCTGTTAGGTTCCGACTCTGGCTCAGCAGGCCTAACAAAGTGTCCGAATGCCGACAGCCCCAGGCCATGAGGTAAACAACTGTCGACTGTACTGTCCTCTGATTAACTCTGTAACCGTGGTCAATATTGGCTGTCGGGTCGATTGCGCACATCATTAATAATGTCCGGTCCGGCCACTTTGTCCTTGGCCTCACCTCTCACGTGTGTGCACTCACATCTCGTTATCGGTCTACTACTGCCACTACTAGCTGTTACTACTGCTACTACTAGCTGTTACTACTAGCCGTTACTACTGCTACCACTAGCTGTTGCTACTGCTACTACTAGCTGTTACTACTGCTACTACTAGCTGTTGCTACTGCTACTACTAGCTGTTGCTACTGCTACTACTAGCTGTTACTACTGCTACTACTAGCTGTTACTACTGCTACTACTAGCTGTTACTACTAACTGTTATTACTGCTACCACTAGCTGTTACTACCAACTGTTACTACTGCTGCTACTAGCTGTTACTACTGCTACTACTAGCTGTTACTACTGCTTCTACTAGTTTTTACCACTCCTACTACTAGCTGTTACTACTGCTACTACTAGCTGTTACTACGAGCTGTTATTACTGCTACCACTAGCTGTTACTACCAACTGTTACTACTGCTGCTACTAGCTGTTACTACTGCTACTACTAGCTGTTACTACTAACCGTTACTACGAGCTGTTATTACTGCTACCACTAGCTGTTACTACCAACTGTTACTACTGCTGCTACTAGCTGTTTCTACTGCTACTACTAGCTGTTACTACTGCTACTACTGCTAATACTAGCTGTTACTACTAGCCGTTACTACTGCTACCACTAGCTGTTACTACTAGCCGTTACTACTGCTACCACTAGCTGTTGCTACTGTTACTACTAGCTGTTACTACTAACTGTTACTACGAGCTGTTACTACTGCTACTACTAGCTGTTTCTACTGCTATTACTAGCTGTTACTATGCTTCTACTAGCCGTTACTACTGCTACCACTAGCTGTTGCTACTGTTACTACTAGCTGTTACTACGAGCTGTTACTACTGCTACTACTAGCTGTTTCTACTGCTATTACTAGCTGTTACTATGCTTCTACTAGCTGTGACTACTGCTACTACTAGCTGTTACTACTGCTTCTACTAGTTTTTACCACTGCTACTACTAGCTGTTACTACTGGTACTACTAGCTGTTAATACCAGCTGTTACTACTGCTACTAACTACTATTTTAGCGCTTGGTGCGGTGGCGTTGTAATCCAACGTTTGTCAACACCCGACTGAAGAATTATGAACATTTATATATGTTAAATTGAAGTAAAGTTTGAACTAAGAAGGTTTTAAATGCGTAATCGCTACGAAACAGGTCAAACGTTACTTCCGAACAACATCCAATGACCGGTTAGACAGATTCTGCTAGCCGCTGGTGCATGTCAATGTTAACCTTCTGGTGAATGATGGCTTTGGGGTCTGGAGGTCATGATTTACTAAGCTACTAAATCAACTCCGTATATTCTATGAATACGGTTCAAATAGATTTTCTGCGGTATATATTAACCAAACTAGCCGGAATTAACGCTATTAATTCTCATAATAAAATATGGGAATCTCAGTTATTATCTTTCAGAAATCTAAAGTTTGCTCATTCCGAATTCAAGAAGATAAAAGGTAGTTTTACAGAACCATCTATTACGTCTGTTAGCAGAGACTTCAGAAAATAAATCACTGAATATTCTGTTTTTCAATTTACGTATGCGCAGGCGTCGTAGTGAACAAAACGTTTAAGAAATTTAGAAATGTTTTCAGCTCCGACACTAAATGAGGTCGCCTTTAAATCCTCAAATGTTGCAGTTGCCATGTAAGGAATTTTAATTTGTATGGTAGATGGTGATGGTGAACTTGTTTAGATACATACAATATATATATAAGTTAATACTTTAAGATTATTATGGGTTTATCCATGGTTACATGTTCTGCTGCTCCCAACTATTAAGCGCCCTCACACCTCCCTCCGTTGGAAACTGAAGCTGCTTGTCAAATTGACTTAGCTGAAATTGCTTGCAAAATTTCAAAACCAAAAAGATCTATTCATTCTCGAGATGCCCTGCGTAAAGATAAGCAGGCTATCATTTAGAAAAGTAATGTGTTTATTTATAGGATAGAAGAAGCTCTCGGATCATCAAACATTCCAGCCGAGTATTGGAAGAAAGGTTAATGTAAACTCCAACAAAATCGTTAAGAATATTTATGGAAACTGTTGTACTTAAATGGTTTCGTTTACGTGTAACACAATATTTTGAAATTTTTATAACTTATTTGAGCATGACACAGACCAGGATTGTAATGAATTATATTTATAAATTACTGCTGTGCTCTTTATTTTGTATTATCTGTTGTTTTAACCTCAGATAGTGTTTTGCATGAGGTGTACCTGTCATCAAAGTGTCGATAATACAGCATTTCAAAATACCTGTCATTTCAAAAGCAGTTAAACTCCAAACAAGAAGAATATTGTCATACAATTTTTGAGTATTGCTATTGAATTAAGATAATGTGAATAATGATATACTAATGGCAATAATTATGCTATTTAAATCAATTGTACAGTTTGAATTTTGTACTACACGGTCAGTGTACAGTACTATGCATTGGAATTTCACGATATCACTGATGGAATTCAGGGGCTAATTGGATGGGGTGAGAGGTCTGAGAAGAGAGTTTCTCTTAATAGTGTTGATATAAGAATCCTTATGAACCTCAGATAAAGTTATAGGATGATGCCAGTGTTAATGTTACTTCAACCGTACACACCTCCTTACGGGTTTGGTGTTCACGGCGTAGGTTTAAGTTTAAAAAGGTTTATCAGTTAGCAATGACTTCTGTAAGGTCGCAGTATAGAAAATAATGCCAGATTACGTCCTTCTAGGCCATTAAAAGATCCAAAGTCTGGTCCAAAGAGAAAGAAAGCTGTGAAATGTTGTTTTCCTATTTTCATCATGTACCTTAGGCATAATTAGGGATATTCCACCGTCAGATTAACATCTTAGACTAGTTTTAACTTTCCTGGCAATAATACCAAATAGTACAAATGAGGTAATAAGGGATTTTTTTGTAACTATTTCGGAATTCGGTAACACAGAACCGTATCATCTCCTAGATAGGGTTCTAGTGTAGAGCATTTCTCCCAAAGAGACTAGAACTAGCTTCGTAATAAAAAAAGGGCTTGTAAATAAAGGTAACCATTTGTTGGTAACCATTTCGAAAACCTGAGACTCGGTGCTTAGTACCTAGTCAGGGAATTTCTTCCAACAAGATTAGAAAAAATTGAGTATTAAACATTTTGATTGCAGCTATTTTGGAATTCTGAGACACATGACCGCATCATCTCTTAGATAGGGTTCTAGTTTGGAAATTTTCTCCCAAAAAGACCAGAACAAATTTCATATTACAGGATTTAATGTTAACTAATTCCGAAATCTCAGACTAAAGAACTCTATCATTTTCTAGATATAGACATGAATTTTTTGTCCACTGTGTAAAACTAAATGGATTTGTGTAATTATAAGCAAATATTTGTTTTCAATAGGAACCTTTTCTCGATATAAAGCATCAAGGAAGAACATCTATAAGTGGAAATATTGTATAGTGGTGGTGGCCGAGACAGATGAGAACAAAACGTCTTGTCTCTTTAGTTTATTTGTATTTTTTATTCCCAGTGACCAGTAATTAAAAATAAGCACAAATACTTGTATCCGGAAGTATTTTGTGTAATGTATACGATGCATTGTATATAAATTTATCCGGTATGATGCGAGCCGGAGTTGTCATTATGGCCGCCCAGTGGTCCTTGGAACGGATGGGTTAAATAATAATGATCCAGCTGTTTAATTACCAATGTGTCCGCGCCGCCACGGCCTTTGGTATCAATTACGGCCAGTTCATTATGTGGCTTGTCAGCCATATTGAATTAACGACCAACGGTATTTAATCATGTTGTGGACTGTGCAATTTCAGTTTCGTGTTATTGCGCAATAATGTAAGCGAGCATTGTTTAGGCGAATTTCTCTAGTAAGGTCAATCTCATTAGGTGGTTACCTACTTGCCGTACAGTCGCTTGATAGTCGTCCGATAATCAGGAAAATCAATTTATTATCCTTTAGACCTGCTTACATTGGAAACAATTACAAATAATTAATAAATTAAATGTAACAAAATAACATCATTGATACATCAAAGTCAATAATTTGTCTCAATTACTATTTTTTAATAATTTATTTTCATAACTGCAGTAGTAAAAGTTTTAATTTATTTACTATATGCTTTTAAGAGATCTGAGGAGTAATGATAAAGTTCTAAAATGATTTTATATCTCGAGGAAAATATAACGTTTGCCGAGGGAGAGCGACAGATAAGTCCCTCTTCTTTCCTCCTAAGCCAGTTTAAACTTCCAACGTTTATAAAGTGGTTAAACTTTTCGATTAGTCTGTTTTTGCCGGTTATCTCCAGTCACTTGATTTTAAAGTTATACTATTACGTTTTTAATATAACTAATGACTTGTTAATTCAACAACTCGGCCCTCAAGTTCATGCCGTGTACATTTACTGAGATAATTCAATAAAGTAGTATATTTACTAGTTATTACTTGATTGTTTTTACCACGAGTGAGTGAATTGAGTTACTGTATTATATACTTTATGCGTAGTCTACTGTACTTCGATTTGTATTAGGACAATAAGTTATATAAAAATATGTAATGTTTCACATTGTAAAAAAAACTCATATTTGGAAGAAAACACTAATACATGTATATTAGATTTTAATCTAAAATATAACTTAGTTGAGAACATATTCAGGTTTAAATAACAAGTTGTGAAATCATAACCTCAGGTAAAGCCGTCAAAAATTAATGTACAACTAATTTTAAAATCCTCTTTTTATTCAAAATCACTCTTTTTTAACAAAAGGTTTATGTTGTGCAAAATTATTTTTAGTAATAAAGTTTAATAAAGTGTTTTAAATTCATTATACTAAAACATTTGGTGAACTAATTATTTAGTTTAGTTCTTGTAGTGATTCATTTGAACCGTAATGGCTCGCTTAGTGGTTATGAAGGAAGTTCCAAGATGGAAGTGATGGATGACTAGCGTCAACTCGCCCAAACTAATGTAACAAGTTTAATTTTTTGCATTTTTTAAGAAAAATGCAAAATGCTAGTTGAAGAATGAAGTTATAAATTTTAAACTTGTTATAGTCACAGCATATTTTTAGTTATTTTTGTTGTGCGGTATCATTAAAAAAATAGTCCTTATATTGCAAGAAAAGGTCAAACAAAGTCAATATTAATAACACATTACAAAGATACAAAATCAGTTGTGGGTGAGTGGAACATCGAAACATGTTATTTTTCCTGACTTAAAAGATTTTGACAATGAAATTATTTTTTAAACTTGCCCAACCGATTTAGACTGTTTTAAGGTAATAGAAAAATACAAATACGCAATAAAATCTTTAAACCATTCCTCACTTTTAACAGACAGTACTGTAACACAATATACGAGATACCTATGTATAGCCGAAGAATCATTTGGAACGAAGTGGCAGCTAAGAGAGAGACGCCCGGAAGAAAATATGACAGGTATAATATAAGTATGTTGTCATGAGACATAATATTAGTGTTGGCCTGAGCCCAAATGGACCGGTACGTGGGGAAACTCAATACTAGCATCTGTATTCCTACCGTACACTCGCTGTGGACCTGGTCCCTGAAACTCGGTTGTCTACAAACTATTTATACAAACTCCGTAACAAATCTGGATACTCTCGTATTATTGATTAAACTCGGTTGTCTACAAACTATTTATACAAACTCCGTAACAAATCTGGATACTCTCGTATTATTGATTAAACTCGGTTGTCTACAAACTATGTATACAAACTCCGTAACAAATCTGGATACTCTCGTATTATTGATTAAACTCGGTTGTCTATTTTACAAACTATTTATACAAACTCCGTAACAAATATGGATACTCTCGTATTATTGATTAAACTCGGTTGTCTATTTTACAAACTATTTATACAAACTCCGTAACAAATATGGATACTCTCGTATTATTGATTAAACTCGGTTGTCTACAAACTATGTATACAAACTCCGTAACAAATCTGGATACTCTCGTATTATTGATTAAACTCGGTTGTCTATTTTACAAACTATTTATACAAACTCCGTAACAAATATGGATACTCTCGTATTATTGATTAAACTCGGTTGTCTACAAACTATTTATACAAACTCCGTTACAAATCTGGATACTCTCGTATTATTGATTAAACTCGGTTGTCTATTTTACAAACTATTTATACAAACTCCGTAACAAATATGGATACTCTCGTATTATTGATTAAACTCGGTTGTCTACAAACTATTTATACAAACTCCGCAACAAATCTGGATACTCTCGTATTATTGATTAAACTCGGTTGTCTACAAACTATTATACAAACTCTGCCAGTTTTCCGTAACAAATCTGGATACTTTCGTATTTTTTATTAAACTCTATCGACTACAAACTATTTATACAAACTCTGCCAGTTTTCCGTAACAAATCTGGATACTCTCGTATTATTGATTAAACTCGGTTGTCTACAAACTATTTATACAGACTATGCCAGTTTTCCGTAACAAATCGGGATACTTTCGAATTTTTTATTAACCTCTATCGTCTATAAACTATTTATACAAACTCTACAAATTTTCCGTAACAAATCTGGATACTCACATATTATTGATTAAACTCGGTTGTCTACTAACTATTTATACAAACCCTATTCGTGTTCCGTAACAATTCTGCATCCTTTCGTACTATTAAATAATACACTTAACTCAATTGTCTACATTTGATTTATACGAAACTCTGTCCGTTTTCCGTAACAAATATGGAATCTTTCGTATCATTGATTGTGGTTTTCTTTGTATGTATGTGTTTTGATCGGGTCTCTGAAACTCAGTTGTCTACAAACTATACAAACTCTGCCAGTTTTCCGTAACAAATCTGGATACTTTCGTATTTTTTATTAAACTCTATCGACTACAAACTATTTATACAAACTCTGCCAGTTTTCCGTAACAAATCTGGATACTCTCGTATTATTGATTAAACTCGGTTGTCTACAAACTATTTATACAAACTATGCCAGTTTTCCGTAACAAATCGGGATACTTTCGAATTTTTTATTAACCTCTATCGTCTATAAACTATTTATACAAACTCTACAAATTTTCCGTAACAAATCTGGATACTCACATATTATTGATTAAACTCGGTTGTCTACTAACTATTTATACAAACCCTATTCGTGTTCCGTAACAATTCTGCATCCTTTCGTACTATTAAATAATACACTTAACTCAATTGTCTACAATTTTGATTTATACGAACTCTGTCCGTTTTCCGTAACAAATATGGAATCTTTCGTATCATTGATTGTGTTTTTCTTTGTATGTATGTGTTTTGATCGGGTCTCTGAAACTCAGTTGTCTACAAACCCTGCCAGTTTTCCGTAACAAATCTGGATTCTTTTGTGTTATTGATTGTGTATTTTTCTAAAGTTATGTATTCTGATTCGATCCCTGAAACTCAGTTGTCTACAAACTACTAATACAAAATCCGTCCGTTTTCCGTAACAAATCTAGATCATTTCGTATTATCGATTGTGTATTTTCTAAAGTTGTGTGTTCTGACCTGGTCTCTGAAACTCATTTGTCTCAAAGCTATTTATACAAAGTACGTCAGTTTTCCGAAACAAATCTGAATCCTTTTGTGTTGTTGGTTGTCTAGTTTTTTAAATTTAAAGATGTTTGACACCTATCAACTGTTATATCGACGTCGCGACGCCTGGCCTTTGTTTCGGACATAGTGTCAGAGCGGACGCCACGTTTTTATATTTAGTTATTCCAATAACTGCCTGTCGCATCACATCACGTCGTGTCGCACGTCACGTCCAGTCCTGTTGACTTTGCGGTAGATGGCGTTATCAGTGGTCTCGGCGCGGCGATTAGATTTCGCTTTTTTAACGCCTTGCGAATTTAATGTTCAAAGATAAAAAATGGTTTGAGGTTAAAAGTATGTTTATAATTAATTATGGTTCCAATACGGAATAACATAGTGAAAATACTATATTTCAACACTGGCGTGTCTAGGATTTGGGTTTAGGGGTCCAAAACTCATATCTCGTATGTCAGTTTTAGGATAGGGCGGTGGATAGGGGTTGATACTTAATTTCCGCCATGTACGCAAAGTACAATAAATACATGAATAATACAATGGTGTTGGCTCGGGGACGGAAACTCGTGTGAGGGTACGGTCACAATCAGATCGGTAGTTGGTAAAGTTCAATGGCGAGGGGGATTAGTGGTGGAAACCCAATCAAGGGTATCCAATATACCAGAAGCGCTTACATATACCACGTCACCACACCGCCTGCTCTCGCTCTCTTAATTGAAAATGTGCTGTTACCATGTGCAGCGCGTCGTCTAGTGAACACTAATATACCAGAAGCGCTTACATATACCACGTCGCCACACCGCCTGCTCTTGCTATCTTAATTGAAAATGTGCTATTACCATGTGCAGCGCGTCGTCTAGTGAACACTAATATACCAGAAGCGCTTACATATACCACGTCGCCACACCGCCTGCTCTTGCTATCTTAATTGAAAATGTGCTGTTACCATGTGCAGCGCGTCGTCTAGTGAACACTAATATACCAGAAGCGCTTACATATACCACGTCGCCACACCGCCTGCTCTTGCTATCTTAATTGAAAATGTGCTGTTACCATGTGCAGCGCGTCGTCTAGTGAACACTAATATACCAGAAGCGCTTACATATACCACGTCGCCACACCGCCTGCTCTTGCTATCTTAATTGAAAATGTGCTGTTACCATGTGCAGCGCGTCGTCTAGTGGACACTAATATACCAGAAGTGTTTACATATACCACGTCGCCACACTGCCCGCTCTCGCTCTCTTAATTGAAAATGTGATGTTACCATTTGCAGTGCATCGTATAGTGAACACTAATATACCAGAAGTGTTTACATATACCACGTCGCCACACTGCCCGCTCTCGCTCTCTTAATTGAAAATGTGCTGTTACCATTTGCAGTGCATCGTCTAGTGAACACTAATATACCAGAAGTGTTTACATATACCACGTCGCCACACTGCCCGCTCTCGCTCTCTTAATTGAAAATGTGATGTTACCATTTGCAGTGCATCGTATAGTGAACACTAATATACCAGAATTGTTTACATATACCACGTCGCCACACTGCCCGCTCTCGCTCTCTTAATTGAAAATGTGATGTTACCATGTGCAGCGTGTCGTCTAGTGAACACTAATATGCCAGAAGTGTTTACATATACCACGTCGTCACACTGCCCGCTCTCGCTCTCTTAATTGAAAATGTGATGTTACCATTTGCAGTGCATCGTCTAGTGAACACTAATATACCAGTAGTGTTTACATATACCACGTCGCCACACTGCCCGCTCTCGCTCTCTTAATTGAAAATGTGCTGTTACCATGTGCAGCGCATCGTCTAGTGAACACTAATATACCAGAAGTGTTTACATATACCACGTCGCCACACTGCCCGCTCTCGCTCTCTTAATTGAAAATGTGATGTTACCATTTGCAGTGCATCGTATAGTGAACACTAATATACCAGAAGTGTTTACATATACCACGTCGCCACACTGCCCGCTCTCGCTCTCTTAATTGAAAATGTGATGTTACCATGTGCAGCGTGTCGTCTAGTGAACACTAATATGCCAGAAGTGTTTACATATACCACGTCGTCACACTGCCCGCTCTCGCTCTCTTAATTGAAAATGTGATGTTACCATTTGCAGTGCATCGTCTAGTGAACACTAATATACCAGAAGCGCTTACATATACCACGTCGCCACACCGCCTGCTCTTGCTATCTTAATTGAAAATGTGCTGTTACCATGTGCAGCGCGTCGTCTAGTGAACAGTAATATACCAGAAGCGCTTACATATACCACGTCGCCACACCGCCTGCTCTTGCTATCTTAATTGAAAATGTGCTGTTACCATGTGCAGCGCGTCGTCTAGTGAACACTAATATACCAGAAGTGTTTACATATACCACGTCGCCACACTGCCCGCTCTCGCTCTCTTAATTGAAAATGTGATGTTACCATTTGCAGTGCATCGTATAGTGAACACTAATATACCAGAAGTGTTTACATTACCACGTCGCCACACTGCCCGCTCTCGCTTTAATTGAAAATGTGATGTTACCATTTGCAGTGCATCGTATAGTGAACACTAATATACCAGAAGTGTTTACATATACCACGTCGCCACACTGCCCGCTCTCGCTCTCTTAATTGAAAATGTGATGTTACCATTTGCAGTGCATCGTATAGTGAACACTAATATACCAGAAGTGTTTACATATACCACGTCGCCACACTGCCCGATCTCGCTCTCTTAATTGAAAATGTGATGTTACCATGTGCAGCGTGTCGTCTAGTGAACACTAATATGCCAGAAGTGTTTACATATACCACGTCGTCACACTGCCCCGCTCTCGCTCTCTTAATTGAAAATGTGATGTTACCATGTGCAGCGCGTCGTCTAGTGAACACTAATATACCAGAAGTGTTTACATATACCACGTCGCCACACTGCCCGCTCTCGCTCTCTTAATTGAAAATGTGATGTTACCATTTGCAGTGCATCGTATAGTGAACACTAATATACCAGAAGTGTTTACATATACCACGTCGCCACACTGCCCGATCTCGCTTCTCTTAATTGAAAATGTGATGTTACCATGTGCAGCGTGTCGTCTAGTGAACACTAATATGCCAGAAGTGTTTACATATACCACGTCGTCACACTGCCCGCTCTCGCTCTCTTAATTGAAAATGTGATGTTACCATTTGCAGTGCATCGTCTAGTGAACACTAATATACCAGAAGTGTTTACATTTATCACGTCGTCACACCGCCTGCTCCTTTTATCTGTATTGAAGCTATGATGTTACCATGCGTAAATATTTAGATATACACTTGAAACTGTGACGAATTATCTTCATTAGTAATGTTTAAGACCTTTCTTAGAGAATATTTGACATGTAAGCTAAATGGCCAATATTTTTTATTTTGGAATATTTTTTTTTATCTCCTCAAATTTAGAAATGTTTAACATTAAGCGGAAAATGTCGTAGCTCCAACAGAAGATATAGCCAGATATTCAGATATTTATTTGAATTTTTGTGTAATAACCTTACGTAGTTAATTTAATGTTAAAGGGGGTTTCTGGCTAACAAGTGAGCATTGTCCTCCCCCCAATTACACCTGCCAGCTTTAAATGGAAAATTGTGTAACATACATAGATGATGGGGGGGGGACCTTTAGAGTCTTAGAAGGGGTGATAGCGCAAAGGCATAGGACTAAGTGCAATAAACTGTAACTAAGTTCAATTTGCATCTTCTTGTCCTATGTGAACGAAGGAAAAAGGTTTTCAATCGATAAGGTAAACCACCTGTTTGTGTGTTTCGGTAATTCCTCATCACTGACTCCTTGTATGTTGGAAATTATGTCTAAAACAAGGCTGTGTTTCTACACGCCGGCATTGAAATAAGGATTAATTCCATAGGAATTAGAACCAAAGTAACATTAGTAATACAGAATATTGTAAAATATTTTCTTAAACGTAAACTTCGACCAAATTCGTATTTTAATGTCACAATTACCGAAGTATGAAGTGCTGCCGAATGATTTACAGCCTCATTACTGGAAACATTGTATGTCTCTTAGCAATTATCTTGAATTAATTACCCAATTAGGAATATCAAAGAGAATGCAACAGATTTATGTGGATTCAGAACCAGAAGGGTTTTAATGGTAGCTTTTATTATTTGTCTGCTCTGTTTCCAGTGCCAAATTCCACTCTTCCCCATTAACATGAGCATGGCTTCACGTCATCCTACGGTTTAGTGTGGATCTCAGAACACCTGTAGAACAATCTTCATAATCCGATCTCTAAAGTCAGATATTACAGGACTATGAAATGAAAATTCCTCTGATAATATGAAATAATTCATACTTTTCATACTGATCTACGCCACATTTCATGTTATTATGATATTTATTTGTTTTCAATACTTACGAATTAAAGAGTGGAATAATTAGTATCACATTACCACCTTGTATTGATTTAGAAAGTACTTATGGGGATCAATTCAATTATTTTTATTGATTCAACCATTATAACTTTCATTTTCCATCAAAACAAATAGTTTTATTTTTTGATAATTCTGGTTTTGAAATAGAAATAAAGTATTATTTACTTTCTAAGAGAATATATAGCAGCCATTAAAAACGTACACCTTTGTTAAGCACTGTGTACAATTATACAAATGTTACATTATTATTCTTAGTAAACGAGCGTTAGTTCTTATTCTTGTCAATCTTATCTTATGTCGATACCCGGTTATATCAATTTATTTGGAAAAATCTGTACGCATCTTCAGACTAAAGCAATTAGAAACAAGAAATTTTGAAAACAGGAAATGTTGTGAACTGATAGCGTAAATGGTGGTACACTTTAAATTATATGAGGGAATTACTACATTATTAAATGCTTTAAATAAATGTTGTAAATGTGTACTAATACTGTGGTCAACACCGTAAACGAATACAGTGTTAAAGAGAGTATTTGGTCGAGTATGTTATGCAATATAACGGTGTGGAATATGTTCCCGCCGCTTTGACCTCTGGTATCAATTACGGCCAGTTCATTATGTGGCCTGTCACCTATATTAAATTAATGGCCGTCGATATTTAGTCATGTTGTAGAACGGGCAACTTTGTATTGTCGTTGGCACTTTAATTAAAGTCCCGTAATGTTGTCAAAGTTTAACAGAACAGTAATAGTTGTTAGCATTGGCTTCAAGCCATTATACTTCGCGTTGCAGCGATCAACGATACTCGATATCGTTTAGCATTATTAAAATTTAACGTAAAGTATTTAGTGATGATTTAAAGTTTCCCATTGTCTTTAGTTGTTAAGTTATAATTTAATCGCCTTTTCTTCTTGTTTTATTAAATCGTTTAATTAAATAATTTAAACATGTGACATACATTGTTGTGAATCAAAAGTATATTCTCAGCAGTAGCGCAAAGCAAGTGTGTATGACTCAAAAACTTGAATATGAAGTGAAAATATTTATTTTGGATTACTAAGACAAAGTCGTTAGCACAGTTAGAGGGGTTGCCAAAGCTGATTTTCACTGGAAGAATTTGATTTCTGGAGAAACAAATCTGTTACAATATTTAGTATACAGTTTACACGTCTGCAAAAATTGAGTTTTTTCTTGCAAACACTTTCGTATTTAATAATAAAATATGTGTGGTTATAAAATACCGAGGGTGGCGCTGGCCTAGCCTCAGTGTTCACCAGAGATCGTGCCCTGCATAGTAACGTCTCGGTTTCAATTAAGAGACGGGTGGATCCCGGTTTGGTTTATCTTTGATTGCTTTTTGTCTACAATCTTCGTTCGAGAACTTAAGGAAACTTTAGATTGGATTTCTATATTAATCTCTTGCACTTTGATCTCTCCTTTTTCGCTCTTAAGGTGTAGCTTTTACACTTCATATGACATTTATTAGACTTCATACTAATCTATGATGCTCAATATAATTGGTGTACTTTTTAAATAATTATAAAAACGTTACCATGGGGTATAATACTAATTTTTATTGGTAATTTGTGATTGTTCTTCTAAAAAAGGAAACATCTTCAGATGTTGGTACAAATATTTAAAATTTATGCATATGGGCTTAGTGGGACTTAGTGTATGGCCTGCTACTTCTTACAATACATTGAACACTGTATTTTTTGCACATAACGTTGTCATAAGTGAAAGATAATGCCAAATGTGCGTATCACTATAATGAACTATTAACTGTGGAAGGGAGTCAAGCTCGCGTACACATCTTGCTTAACGAATTAAAGGAAATAGAAAAATAATTTATGTAACTTTGTTTTAGCTGTCACTTTATTTATATTTCTTGTATTTTTCTTCGTTCCACAGTGACTGCCAAATAGTATTTAGCTCAATTTATAAAAGTTGCATTACAAAAAGCTTTTTCAGACAACAATTTTCTTCTGATATCATATAGGATATCATATTTGAAATTATAATAGTAATAATAATAGTAATATGCAATTGCATAGAATCCTTCACTTTTCCGATAGATCCCTTAGATCAAATTTTGATTGATAGTACCCCACAAGCTGTAATACACAATGTTTTGGTCAAAGCCAAGGGATTATATGTTTTAGAAACAATTTGGAACAATAAATTAGTTTTTTACGACTACAGCCACTAACATGCTTACCCTTACGGCTGTGCTTTAATTGCCCTTTATAGCTCTATTAAGTTGAACCGCAGAGCACTCTATGGGGATCACTTTATGTGTACGAAAGTTGTGTTTAAAGATCGGTTAAGATTAGCCGTTGATAATTACTTGCAGTAAACTCCATTCTCCGCCAAGCTGCTGCAAAGCGTGTAACACTCACTGATGAGTTAATTACGTCACTACTGAATATTAACTATCAACATCTTCCTTTCAGAAATATTTTATCATATAATTTGGGGGATCGTATATATTACATTTATTCTGCACAAGCCCTGTGGTACAGCTGGTCTTTCCTCGTCTTGATGAGTATTTAAATATCTACAAAGTTAAACGTTCACTTCATAAATTTTAATATAATAACTTTGGAATTGACAATTTTTAGCCTACTTGAAATCAAATTTAAATCAATGCTTTTATTTTATATATTTTGTCTTTGTCTTATGTTTTTTATTTCGTTTTTATATAATATCTGATTTAGAAATCTTTTAACATAATACAAATAAGAACAGTATTAATAAAGTTCTAGTCAATTACTGCAGTTAGTGTAGTTAAGTGTGGTTACAACTATTCTGTAACAGTCGTAGTATGAACTTGTATATATTAGCCGATACTGCGCATGTTTTTCCAAATTTATTTTACTTTTCAAGGTTTTAATGCTCATATTTCTTTCTTTAAACTTACATATGTATGTAGGTGTATACTATATTACAGGTACGTAGTAAGCGCACAATGTTTTAATGGAACTCAGAGCCACACAGGATTCCTACCATGGAACCCTTCATTCTTATTATAGTGTGTCATTACAAAGAAATAAAGATTTCTGATTTCTGCTACGTAATAATTACGAGTATTCTGTTAGTGATAGATGGAACTTATTATATTTGTTAGGTAATAATTCTTAGTAAACTATCATAACTAAAGTGGCTGGACACAATTTATTACTGATAATATACCGTTCGCACCCACTCGGTAATGACAATCACTATAATACTTACCACATAATACTACAACATCCTTTGATGTCCTGCGCTTAACGAGGTCTATTTAATACTGAAACAATTTAAGTATAGAACCGCTATACAATTATCTATGACAGCACGACGAAAGAAATCTAAATCATTGAAATACGGTATGCTTTTTAGATACGGTGAAGAAGAGGCATCACTTAGGCACATTGCCCCTAATGCGGTTTGTACTTAAGAGAACATCGCCGTTCTATTAAAGTGAGATACATGTTTAACAAAAGGCAGTAAGTATAGTAGACGAGCTGTTTAGAAACAAAACATGTGTGATGAAATGCACTGCCAATGTTGAAGCGGGACGCGGACATGGCGCGGCGCGGCGTCCCGACGCTTTACAGATAGAATAATCAGACCGAGGCGCCGCGTCGCGACGCACCAGCTGACATTGTCGATCACCTACATGTATTTACTAAAACTGTACACTGGCACATACATCTTCTTGGTGTTATACTAAAAGCATTCATACATAATAGGTTCGGTTTACAATTCCCATCTGAATGAGTCTTCAACACAATTTTTAATTGCTATTGAAAAATATGTCTTAGGTACATTTTTCTTTGAATAAATATTTTTAATCGCTCAAAAATAAATATTAACGCTGCAATGTGTTGTCCTATTACTACCAATGTCACTTTTTGCTAACGACGTTATTTTTCTATTATTGTATTACTGTCATTAATACTGCTTAACATTTCGTTAACACCCGTAACAATTAGGATGTTTTATTGCTGTTCGAAGTTTTTAAAGTTAGTTAATTTACGAGTACAACTACTATGTTTCGAAAAGGGTGCCTAAAAGAGGCTACAGTATTATTCCATAAAAGCAATGTTAATTTCTAACACTGTTGCGTGTGTTTCTGGCCGTTTAGTAAGAGATTACTACTTTTAAAACAGATTAATGTGCATGAAAAAGGTTATTGGTTTTTCTTTGAAAATACATATGTTTTGATGATGAGGTGCAAAAAGGTACGAGATTTATTTTCCAAAGTCAATAAAAATATCTAAAATCGTATTTAAGTGATTAATAATATTGTTAAAATCATACATAACACGTATTATCATAATCTTAAGACTAACAATAAGATCGAATAGTTTTACATTGTTTTTATGGAGCTAAAATCAAGATGGCAGCCATTACAGCCGGATTTTACGTATCAAAACCCAGAGAAAAAGACGATCACGTTATTTAGCACTGAGTCTATTCTAAGATCTATTCTATCAATCTTTTGATACCGCTTGTTTGTTACGTTGCTTTCTGTGATTTGGTATTTAAATTTTACCACGCATTTAATACTACATCATAAGGTACTTAAACCTGAAAAATAAGTTAGATAGAATGTATAAAAACTTAGTGTTGGGACACTGTAAAATTGTCTCTTTTTCTACCATAAATGAAGTTGTAAAGAAGGACGGTGTGGTGAAATACAGCTCGCTGTGTCTGCCGCCATGACACAAGTAATTAGAGGGGAAATTGGTTGTACGACAAGACGCGTGGCTCAGCGCTGCATGCAGGCACCCGCTTTGACTGATGAGGTCAGCGCACTGGGACTTCTGAAACTGGGTCAAGATTAGGAGTGGGATGCAGTTGGAAAATAATTTTAAGCCACTGAGAAAAGTCTCAACTTGCCTTTGGCCTTGAATAGTAAGTTGTACATCGACCGTAATATATTTACCAAAGTCCGTGAAGTATTTAAGCCAAACTATCATCCAGTACGCATGTAGGTTTAACTCAACCTAAGGCACCAATATACGATGTCGCGGAACATCTTGAACGGATCTCAGACCTTTGCCTACCCAATAACGTATCTCAAACCATTGCCTATCGCCAGTATACACCGTCGCAGAACATTCTTCTATCCTAAATCAATCTACGCGCCAATAGAGGATGTCAAATCAAATTTTTAATTGCTCGAAACAATGTCACATTGTATGCAAACGTCATAATTAATTCTAAATTTTAAACTCCCATACCATTACCACCACGTTCAAACTTACATAATTTTTCATACATTTCAGTCTCATTCATGCTTCGCCAATCTCAACTCACTTCCAGCGCTGGAGTCAGTCATCGAATTGGGCGGTCTCCCAGTAAAACGCCAGAAACTCGTCAACGCTGTAAATGCCTTTAACACCAGAAAGCGCTTAAGACGATCTTTTGACGCCTTGAGCGTTTAGCGTTTTTCATAGAATTTGGCTATTTGTTGATGAAAAACACCTACCTGCGAAGGCAAGTGCTCATAAACTACCGTCCTCTGTCTTCCAGTACGGTAGTTATATCTGCCTCTAGTCTCATACCCGTGTATGAAACGTCCCCTGGTTAGGGCACATTTAGACAAACGGAACAAAGATGTTTCTAAAATTTAGAGACTGGACAAAGTGAACAGTTGCAAATTTTTGAATGCAGTCTTGCACGACCCTCTGAAATTCAACTTTGCGATAATACGAATCGCTTTTTTGCAATTTGAACACCCTTAGGAAATTATTGCCTGCACAGGCCCCCCACAACTCCATAGGAATACCATTACAACAGTATATAGAGCAAGTTGGGAACGGAGCAAGTTTAAGGATGATTTGTGATGATCCAGGAACCGAGAGCCAGTAAGAGTTACATTATGTTTTATGAAATCAATAGAGGAATATTCCATAAGAAAGAAATCGATTGTCAGCCACGTTAGATTTGTCAGTAGTCGGAATGGGAGGGTATCAAAAATGTGGAAAGGTGAGAGTGAATTAGCCCATAATGTGCCGCAATCGGTACCTGATTCGGGCAATACCGGGCCAAGGACCTCAAAATATATATTCCTGAGGACAGTTTGGCACACACATGGTCAATGTAATTATTCCATGTCAACCCTCGATCGAGCAGTATTCCAATGTATCATGGAACATCTCACATTTGTCTACCGCTAGTACAAGAACATAATTAAGAGTAAATCGTTATTAGTACTAAAATACGTTTCGTCAACTTTATTATGAAAGATACAATTCTCTTCGTAGTTTAAAAGTTTAGTTAACGTGTCCTGTACGTAGTCTGTTTTCGTGTTTGTGCACTATCAGACGACCGTACATCAAGATGAGCTGTAGCGGCCATTATGCAAGAGCACGCCGGGTAAAGTGGTGATGTTAAATATTAAGCCGGGAGCCCAGCACGCCGTTATTGAAACCCTTCTTTATGAGCCAACTTACCAAAACAGCGTTATCCAATATTTCACCGGGTCGAGGAGCGTCTCGTAAATATCGCCAGTTTTATGACAGTTTTGCGGGAAGTGTAACCCGTACGTCTTAAAAGTAAATCGTATGTCAGTACTTAGCGAAACTAGGATACCAAGCGGTCGTCATAATTTATAACCCAGACTGCTTGTACAGACCACCATTATGATGTAAATCTGCACTCAACGGTAATTACGTTTTCCTATGTTCTGTATACAATAATTTTACTTACGGTCCACCATTAGTATAAGTAATAAAAACGAAAATATCAAACCAAATTATAAATAAAGTACAATTTTATGTAGTTTCATTTTGATGAATTAACATGACCTAATGAGTTACAAATGGCCTATATTTCATGGATTTCTTCAAATTATTAGGGGTTTCTACTATATTTTTTGTAAATTCCCTGCAATTAGAT
The DNA here is from genome assembly GCF_021130785.1 of Homalodisca vitripennis. NCBI lineage: Eukaryota > Metazoa > Arthropoda > Insecta > Hemiptera > Cicadellidae > Homalodisca > Homalodisca vitripennis. Next base: position 179,642,479 of record NC_060207.1, on the reverse strand, counting down.
CGCCTAGATTTAATGTCCTCAACACATTATTCCTTCTTTAGACTTGGTTGATTAATCCAGGTATGCTAGTTGCTAGTCGAATCATCCTTTATACGAATAGTAGCCCGGGAAAAATGGGGGAGTGTTATTTGCAAAAGTTCGATTTAGCTGCAATGGAGCTAATATATCTTTATAAATACTGCATTAGGTTTGCAAGTGGATGGGGAAGGATGTGTTAATAATTCGAGAACGCAAATAGTATTGTCTTTTACATACTAAATTTGTAAAATTATTCTTAGACAATTCTTTTGTAAACAGCGTACAGTAAAGTAATGTTCATATTGAAGACTCAAATTGGTTTTCTCTTAGGAGATATAAAAATATGTCAAACTATCATAAAAATTGTCAAATATTGTATACTTTGTTATAAAGAAGTTTATTTATATACTCGATAATGTCTGAGGCAATCATGTATGTCATGAAATAAACTAAGGAACAGTTATTTAAAATTATAATGGTTAACAAAGCGATTGTACATAAAATAATCTCCTGGTGTGTATTCTCTATTGTACAGCTTGCTTGAAAATGAAAATTCAATTTAGTCCACTGTAACTTTTGTGTCGTACGTGTTATTTGTCTATTATTAAAGGAATATTGAGTAATAAATCCGTTACAATTATAAAGGACTATAATATTGAGGATAAGAGACTAAAATTCCTTTAGATGAGGCAATCAAGATTCGTTTTATTACATGAACACCAAGTACAGTAATAGTGTCATGAACAAATAACATTTTACTATCTGCTACTTGGTGTTGTCAGGGACTTTTCCAGAGTGTACTCGTATATTGGTCTTGTCCATAAAAGGTCTCGATGGTCTTCCTTGAGTCTATTTCACGATTGTTCCTTTGGTTGTCTGGCAGAATTTTTTGAGTTTCGGCCAATGTAGGAAGGTTGAGGTTGTGCAGCCCGACGTTGAGGCAGATCTGGAAGCGTGGCGAGTATGGTAGTAGTGGATATTCCCATTGTTTGTAGGTCTATCCTGTCGACATGTAAGATGGCTTCATAGATGTAGAAGGCTGTTACTGTATGTCAAATGACTGAAATGCTTGTCGACAGCTTTGAAGAGGCTCGAGACCAGCTAGAGATCTAACTGCATTCTCTTGTAGCGTGAGGGGTTTCCATAGGAGTTACCCCAAACTACCAATCCGTATCTCATATGATATTCAACTGATGCATAATAAGCTGTGTTTGCAGCTTCCGAGTTCCAGTCCATTTCAGTTGCCAACATCTGATCCTTTGCAGATGTTGATTATATGTCCTATCCATGAAAGGTAACGTCCAGAGTAACCCCTGGTAACTGAACCTGGTAAACCAAGGATGCTTCAAGGCTCTCAGTGGTTTGGTTCCGGCATCGTCTTTTTTCAATCTCATCATATCGCACAAGTAAATTAAGAATTTTTTATTGGATGTTCACGCCAGATACAAACATAATCTAAGAAACGTAATCGATCTCCAAGAAAGTCGTACCCAAAAACGGCAACAAAAACCATTAAGTGGTACGTACACATGAGAGGTGCGGGGAGGGGAGGGGGAGGACCACGGTCGATTATGGCGCTAGCTATGACACTGCTGGGCGGAGTCATTAGCCTATGGAAATGAGCTGTGATTGCACACACGGTGGTTATCAATTCTAATCACTTGATTTGTTTCGACACGCCCGTGTGTCCGTGAATAACTCACTAATTGCTGTCTTTTTGCAGCCACTAACAATTTCGGCGAGTTGATTCCTCTCTAAATCGCTTGTATTCAAATAACAGCAGGGTGTTTCGTAATTGTATTTTAATCTAATGTTTATAAATTGCAGCGTCCTTATAATTGAGATTGAGTATAGAACGTTCGAAAGCCTAATATATTTCCTATTCTTGCATGAGTCTTTCTGAAATGTTTTAAAACGCCTTTTTTGCAATTAATGCTACAGAATATTTACCCTAAAAAGTATTTTTCCTTTCGTTTCGTCTCATTTAATTCGAACTTATTTGTGAACATAATGTTGGTTTTGATATTCGGTTAGTCAAAAGTGTACTACATGTTATGTGCTCAGAACTTATATCCAATTTGCCTTGTCAAGTACACAATCCACTTTTTTATGAAATCGTTAGTAAGAATTTTTTTAAAGACAAGAATAAAATTTATCTTTATCCTTTCTAGTTTTGGTGGTAGTCGAAATGGGGGTGTATTTATCAAAATATGTATTTTTCTCAGATCATATTTTTTATCTTGACAGACGTTAAAAAGTCACCACGGCTATAAGAATTAAGCAGCGATAGGCAAACTTGATGACCGGGTCATGGCAAAAAATGGTGACTCAATCTCTATACTGTTGACTGACTGTGATATAACTATTATCTAAGTGTCTATGAGATACAAAATTATGATGAAATAAACAATTTGGAAATTTTTTAACATTTTTGATACCCTCCCATTCCGACTACTGACAAATCTAACGTGGCTGACGATCGATTTCTTTCTTATGGAATATTCCTCTATTGAATTCATAAAAAAATGTATAACTCTTATTGGCTCTCGGTTCCTGGATCATCACAAATCATCCTTAAACTTGCTCCGTTCCCAATATTTGCTCTATATACTGTTGTAATGGATATTCTTACCACAAATCTTGTCGACAGCTCAGTCATCGTGAGTAGACCTGTCATCTATCCCAGGTAATGTACGATGTACCCATACATTTGTTGGGGGAGGGAGATCTGAGCAACTGCACGTTTTTAAAATACCTCCCAGGGTGCCATCTTCTGCAGCACAGTAGATTTTTTTTGATTATTTGGTGTAACGAAATTGTGTAACGAAATTAAATACCCACTACTTTTAGTGGCTTCAGCTTTATTTTACCTTTACGTTTCTGTCTTCTAACCAACGTTTTATTCTTTTAGTTCATTATCATTACGATAGCACTTTTGTGAGCGCTGCGTATCCCTTATGTTTATTCTTGCAGTGTGAGGTAAACTGTATTTAATTGGGTTATTTTAGCTTGGTTTATGGCATTCTTCAACAATAAGACAGCATTCTACCAACCTCGCAGAGTTGGGACGATGACGCCCTGAGTCTCGTCGGGTTGTCGTAAAGCTCAGATTCCACCGGACTTTTACAATTGGCGGACACTAAAATAAATTCCGAGAAATGGTTGCAAGTTAAAGGAAGGAGGGGCTGACGGGGGGGGGGGGGTATTTCAGAACTAATTGAACAAGAAACTCCGCCGCTAAGAGTGCAACCATTTAGGAATGATTCCGACAACCGTTTATTCGTAAGTTAGTAAAGTTAGTTTATTGCTAATGGTCTATGAATAGTTACAATCCAATAACAAATAAAGTAATTGATAGTTTGTGGCAGTCCACTGCGGACTATGTCTAAAATGTGTATGTGTTATTCTAATGGCCACAATTTGTCAATAATTACGATTTATCAATACTAATTAAATGCTGACTATAAATTGAAAATTTTATTGGTCCAATATTTATAAAAACGTATAAACGCATCTCATACTTTATTTTAGGTGTTATAAGTCAAACATAAATGATAATGAGAGAGCAATAAACTTTTAATAAACGAAACTACTGTTGAATATCAAACAAATTCACTCAAAGACAAAATAAACAAAATTACAATGTCATGGAATTTGGAGATGGTTAGGTAAATAAAAATGTTTATTTGTGGTTTAAACTGTTGAATATTTGAAATTGGAAGTTGAGTTACAAATATTTCATACTGAAATACCTGCTTTATAACACTGATATTTGAAATTGTTACGATTTTCGTTTGGCCCGTGAAATAATCCATCGATTTACTTATATTTTGAAAATGGTAATTTTGCATGGACATTTACTCAGGATTTATTTTTATGTTATATTATGTTATATTTATGTTTATGTTGTATTTTTATGTACAGAGTATTGAGAGTATGGAGTTCATGTAACGTGTCCACGACTTTCTGTTCTAATTAATAATAATAATTAATATATATTTGATGTGGGGCAGAACCATTATGAATTTTTCCTACGTCCTTCTAACGACATTAAGCAAAAAATCTTTAAAATTTATATATGTAATGAAGAGTTGACTAAAATGTACAGGTTCTGACTTTTTACTCAAACTAAAGACTGAAAAAAAAATTTTAAATGAGCCTAACACACAGATAAATATTGATCAAATATTCCTCTTTAATGAGCTATTAAATGTAAGAATTTACCTTCAAAGTAAAATGTTTTGAATGGACTAATACTCTTTATGGGCATCGAATAAGCGCACAAAGCTTAACATCTCTAAGTTAATGTATAAACATGTAGCATCAAATGTTTATCTGTATGACATTGCTAAATACATTTTTGTATCAACCACATATTGGATAATGGAACTTTTAGATTCTGCTGATGGAACTGAACGATTGTATATGCTGAAATACTGATTAAAACCGGATATCAGTAATGCATCATTGTAACATATTTAGAACGTAATCGATTAAACGTTGCTCTCTTGAAGGAGTTTTAATCAGTAATTTGCTGATACATGGAGAGCTTTATTGGATCCATATTTAAGAGGTAACAAAGAGCCGAGTCGGTTTACGAGTCAACCATAGAAGCCAGATGTTATTCCCCAATCGCCCTATAAAGCGCGTTTTCAATAACTTGCCACTCTCCGTCCAGACCACTTAATGTGACCACTTTATGCGCCATATTGTTTAACATTTTATGGCCTCCGTGCCGCGATGTGAGGGCAGCTGCGTGTAAATAATTGTGTTTGTGTGAGAAATGATGGAGACCCAATCACATATCGTGACACATAATTAGTGATCTCAATGTACTCGTGAAACGACTAGAGCTCTCGATAATCTCGAGATCAATCAATTAGAGATTTCGAAATACTTATGAGACTGTTGTAAATCTCAATGTGATCGTGTCACAATAATTAAATATATATTTAATTTATTATTCCAATAGTATCTTAAAGCAATCAAAACTTTTAAAGTAATGTATCACACGTGTAAATGTAATCGAGGCATAATAATATATCTCAATGATTTCGTAATATACTTAATTAGATCATTTAAAATACTCGTAAAACCCTTAGAGATTTCAAAGCAGTTGTGAGCCATTGATGAATCTCGGTTTACTCGTGACGTAGTTAAACATCTCAATGTAATCGTGACGCAACTGCAGATTTAAATTGTGATTGATCATGACACACTTATACAGCTCAACGACGTATTAATAAAAGTAATGAAAGATCTAAGTATACCTGTTAAACAATCGGAAATCGGAAAGACTTTAAACGCCTCAACGTAATCGTGACACGATTATCTCAATCGTGCCAAAACTATGGATCTCAGTGTTATTTTGATACAATTAAGGATTTTAGTAATGTCAATAGGTCTTTATTACGAACAAAATGTACAGACAATCAACTCGTTCACTTATCTTGATAAACACAACTCCCTCCGATCAAGGTTCAAAACTCCCCAATGACTAAAATCATCACTAGTTGTCTAGACTTGTGGAAAGCAAATTAATTTTGCCAATTTATCCCGCTGATCAACACCAATCGTATGGATCACATTAAACCTCTGAATCTCTTTTAGACCTGAACCCTTGATTAGTTATGGATGGGGATATGTTACCCATGTTCTGTTGGCCTCTGTCAATGTAAAATTACTTGTGAAGGAAACAGGATTTTTCCGGACATTTGCCATCGTTCAGTGAAACAAGAAAACAGTAACACTACTAACGTAATTAGAATTAGGTTAGTTCTTTACCTGAAGAAGAGATCAGATTGCAGATCTCGAAACGTAGTGTTACTGTTTTCTTGTTTCACTGAACGATGGCAAATGTCCGGAAAAATCCTGTTTCCTTCACAATCCTTCCATCGTCAAAAATAACCTTCAAACAAAGAAGTAAAATTACTTATCATATACAAAATTTCATCTTAACCCATATTAAACGCAAGCTTCTGATTATCTTTATTGCTTAAGCTCCAATTCGGCAAAACCACAGAAATAACCAAATTCGAAAGCCTGAGAGTAAAGCTTCCAGGAACCAAAAAGGAGATAATTTAATAATTAGTGTTAAGTGTGCGTTTTTTTTTTTTCATTGTTAATTGGACTTACATTATTAATATTTTGGAACATTGATTAGCAATCATGTTTTTCATCCGTATGTTATTGCGAAATCTGTTTGTCCGTTGGTAACAAGTTTTTTTTTCTTCCTGTTTCACATAGTCTGCCTCACAATTTTTTATCATAAATATGATACTCAACTGTTACAATAAATGGCATAATCTTGCAGTTAATCTCTAATAAAACTGAATCGTCTATTGTAAGAGAACAATTTGTTAGCTGGCTTAGACTACTGGGTGAAGGTATCGCCGACCCGGACAACGGTAGTCGTGTCATGTTCTACCAAGTATTACAGCAAGTTTTTCCTCAGCGTCGAACACGATCCTGTACAGGAAGTTTGATATCCTTTCCTCAACCATTTCTTTGTCTCCAGCCAGTCAAGAGTTACACAGGACATTGCGCAACGTGTCCTGCGTCCTGCTGTCGTCAACACGAGTCCTTCCTTGGCGGGACAGACAGCCACAGTTGTACTCGTATATAGGTGAAGATGTCATTGCGATGAATATTGTCTTTTTACAAATTCCAAAATTTCTTTCTTAATTAATTCTTTTAAATGTATCAAGAATCCTCATTCTATTCTTTTCCTAAGAATACTTTTGTGATTTTTTAACCTTATTTTGCCGTCCCATGGGCCACTGGATGTCAACTTATATGATATATTGGATGTTTGGAAGACAATGCAAGCAACTATCTAGATGTGATGACTTCCTACAGACATGTTGTATTAAGTTCTTAGTATTCTAGCTATGTGTTTGTAAATTAAAGGATACTAAGATTTCGGAAATTTGCCATCGGTGTATGTTACAAAATGTACATATAACATAACATATCGAGGATCGAAATCTATCCTCTTCATCAAGTGAAAAATAGTTATTCGGATACGTTTTTATCCTATTTTCCTTCTCTTATTTTCATCTCTCTTCTCTTTTCTTTTCTTTTGTAATGGACCACGTGATGAAGAGTATAGATTTCCATCCTCGAAATGTTATGTTATACATGTTGTAACTTATAACGATGACAAATGGTCGAAATCCTATTATCTTCTCAAACTTTTGATCGTCTATAACAAACTTTAATCAATGAAGTGACTGTAAGTGTTTATTAAAAAAATTGATAAGTCGTAAACTATTTGTATTATAGTATTTGTATTGAATTACATAAGACCTGAATTATACCTCAGTGCATCGATACAGGTGAAAACAAATAATATTTAATGTTAAAATAATCATAAATGTGTGTTATTAATGTGCTTCTCGTTATAAACACCTTAGTTATATTTCCGATTTCCATAAATAAGATTATATAATATTATTATATATTTTATTTATATACCTAGATTGATATATATTATAAATAATATGTTGTTTTATACTTTATTTCCGTTGTTCGTTTTTTGTTGCTCTGTCAGGATCTGTGCAATTTAATGTAAACATTTTTACATGATCACTATTTTGATATTTGTTAAACTAAATAGTTTAAGGTATGTCTTCTGAAAACTAAATATGTATAAAAAATAACAATGCTAACACACAATACGTTTCTGAGTTACGAAATTTTAAGTAAAACAATAAGTCAAAACCCTACAGATGGGTTAGCGGACACTTAAGACTGATGTTTGCACAAACTTCTTCAATTTTTGAGTAATTAATCAATCATCTCCTGAGGTTTGGTTCAAAGTCTCGGAAACACATAGTACCATGTATATTTGCATTAACATAGAACATGTTTAATAATTATTGTACCTACACTAAGTTTCGTTTTATATTTGTTTGTATTTTCTGCTATTACTTATTTTAATAAGCCTCCGAATTAAAATAAGAAGCTTGTTAAATAGCTTCGTCATTGGATTCGTCGTGGTGCGAAATGAATGTAATGTATTGACTATAAGACATACAACACATTATTCCAAATGTACAGAAAGCACAAGGATGGTAAGCCCCATGAGGATACAATGTAATAGTGGTATTGGGAAGTCTCTAACCACATTAAAAGTTATTCTATTTGGAGAATAAACACACAACTGTAAACTGTGCACCACTGGTAGTCAGGACCGGACTGAAATATCGCAGCTGGCCTTGCCCGTCTCGCTGCTCTGTTGTTTCTGACATTGTTTACTCCCCATCTGTAATTCCATGGATATCATTGTATGTATTAACGTTATATTGCTCTTATGCAAAAGCTAACAAAATCCAAGTTTGTTTTCATTTGTGTTCGAAACAATATTTTTAACGTGGTATGTTTGCACCTAATGATTTTAAATTTACATCTTTATAAGTGGGGGTTTACGCCGATATCATTTTAATTTATACTAACCGTTTTTAAAAGAAAAACGATCAAAAGCCAGTTAAAAATTGCTGTGATCTTTCCGGGTATCACATTCCGTGACCTTTTAGTTACAAAGCCGCAGCCTTATCCCTACGTTACGGTAAAGATCAATATGTAGATGATATGGTAAAATAATATTTTTACGCCATTTCCACTGCAAACATAGATTTGTATTGAGGTTTCTAGAAAATCTGTTGTAAATTTAGATTCTGATAAAAACTTATCATTTTAGTCCATAGCAGTAACAGAACACTGGTTTAATCATCGATGTTAGTTACTATAAATATTTAAACATGATTAAGAGATTTTTAGGCCAAATTAAGAAAAAACACAGACTGGAAATTGTAACCTCAAAAATATTATATTCCAACGAAGATTTTCATCATTAATACAGTTTAGGTGGATACTCCAGGGTTATATTTTATCGTTTTTAACTACGATACAGCCTTGTATGTATTTTTAGATAATAATAACAAAAGTGGTTCACGATTTTGAACTTTAGGAATGTGACTAAAATTCACAGCCTCAACTACATATGTGTATTCTGCTTCTCTCACAATAAAACGTTTCCAAATGTATACGCACAAAATTATACCATCAGATCTGCGAGCTGATTTTGCTGTGCTTAGTTATATAGTTTGCCCACTCACCCATGTGTCACGTGCAGGGCTCATTAAAAAGAGTTAATTTTGTCGGTAGCAATACCCTTCTTATCAATCTTTCCCCTCAAATTATCATTTATAGGACCCGACTGTGCGCTAATTCCCGGTAGAAAGGTCCTAGAGACTTGAAACTTGGTACGCAGGTTTCTTTAGTACTTCTTTTACTTCTTTATGTCGTGGATAATGTTTAAATATTGAAAGTATATACTATAATTTTCAATATTTAATTTTTAAATTGAAAATATTAAAAGTACGAAGCACGTATTGTATGTACAAAATAAAATAAAATAAAACATCGATAAAGTGAAATAACTTTAACCATGGAAGTATTTAGCACTTTTCAGAGTGACAGAATATTCACTATTCCATGGATTAATACTGCACAAGTTTTGGTTCATTACATTATGCTATGCTGTGAGAGCGAGCATTCATCCCAATCAAGCAGCTGTTGTAGAGGTGGCGGAGAGCAGAGCAGCGCTCAGCTCAATTTAACTGGTGCCGTAGAGACCAGATGTTATTCCCCAAGTTGCGCCATAAAGCGCAGTTTTCAATAACTCGCCTCATCTTGGGACAGTTAATGTCTCCACTTTACGCGCCATATTGTTTTATATTAGTGTCGCACGGATTGATAAAGACTGCCGAGACCTTCTTTATGGCGGGAGCTTCGTCTCCCGTTTATGAAATATATTTGCTGAGAGATTTGTTTTCCCTGACTGCTTCCGAGTCAACTTGCAACATATTACCTGTAATGCTAGCAATTACCTATCCCAGCGGGAGTAAATATATACTGTGCACACAATTTTTGGTTCTATTGGACGTCCTAATATAATGTTAAATGCAGACGAATTGTAGGTTCAAGTATTAAGAAATACAGAGTATAAGTCAATTTATTTTCTATATGGCAGCCAATAAAAATTAATTTGATACCAGTTAACTGTATATTTCAGCTATAATATTCAATGGACCCTATAATGTTTTGGAACTCTACTCATCAGGCATTATGTATATATTATAATTCAAAAACAAAATTCTTGTGAAAATATCTGTATACCTGTCTGTTTCTTTGTATCACTTCAATCCAATAGTTTAAAACAAGATAAATGTTTTATTTTATTATATACCAAAACACATTTTATTATTGTAGGTATACTGAAACAGTAAAGTATATATGATGGGTACTACAGTAAGTTCCCTGTGGGCATAGGCTTTAGGCTACTCGTTCTTCACCAAACCCACCATAATCATTGTACATCTTTAAGTCACAAGAGATGCTAGTGCTGCAATGTATCCATAACGTAACGCATCCACCAGGTGACCAATCTCGATGGCGGATTTGGGCTACTGGTATTTTCTTCATCCCCCCACACTAATCATTGTATTACCTTTGTCACAAATTATTGTAATTACCGCACTAGTGATGTAATGTATCCATAACGTAACGCATCCACCAGGTTGACCTATCTCAATAGTCACAGTATGAATGTTACACGAGAAGATTATACATTGTTTAAGAATATAATCGCACGTGTCATGAGTTTGTCTTATATACGCATTCAACTATGCATTGGTTAGCACACAAGCTTATTACTATATTCTTTAATTAAGAAGAAATAAAGAGATAGCTTGTAGTTTGAAAAACTATTTTTATCCACGATATCGGATCATTATTCCAATGGTTTTCTTTGCCCAGCCTTCCAGCTAATGGTATAAAAGAAGCCATTGCATAACTTGTTATGTAATGTCTCTAATTACTCACGGCAAAATAATTATTTCCTTATATGAAGGATATATAATAATTTAATCTTTGAGGGCGAAGTTTGGAGTGATATTTGCTTAAGGACACGTTATGAGTGTTGTTCTTTTTATGCTAAAAATGGTTCAATTATAGTTTTTATCATAGTGATATGATGTTGAGGCTTTTTAATTAGAAAAGTTGGATTTTTAGAAATACTTTGTTCGTAATAGCCAAAATGCGAATGATTTTCTTAAACTTCTTTACAATTACGTTGAGATATTTTAGCTATTTGGTAAAATTACGTTTAATGTGTACATTAACAGCTATATCTTTCTGTTTTAGGTAAGCATTGGACTATTTTTGGACGTGAGCTTGCAGTTGGTTCGTTGCTCATTATTTTATCTTTTCCTGTATAGATTGTCACATGCCTAATGTTAGTCATTTGTTGTGTGCTTGTAGAGCTTTAAAGCGTCGAAACTTGTTCTTATGCTATTTGCAATATTGTAATAAATAAATAAAACACACTATTTTGTAAAAACGCTTTGGTTGATCAGATGCAAATGAACAACCTGGATATGCAGTGTCTTGGGTTCGGTGAGGTGCCAAACTTATATGGTAACAATAATCGGTGTCCTGATCTGGATGGTGACGAAAATTCTCCAAGGAATACTCGTATTCTCCGACACCATTACATTATTCATAAACCTTGAGAAATGCACAATCAAGTAGCGCACTATCAATTTTATTCGTATGAAGTAGGATTTTAAATATTTTAACTACGAAAGGAATAGCAAGAAACAGGTACTTTAATAACATTTTTGTTATACATGACAATAATTTTTTTTTTTTTTAAATTAGGAATACTAATGGTTTCTTTACATTAGCTTAATTACTTTGTATTTTTTTATTTGCTACAACAATTACTAACAGCTAATGTTATATATTTGAGACGTGATATTATCTAATAATTCTCGTTGTAAATAAAAACGCACGTTGGAGAAACATGTGAAAAATAAAAACTTTTTTCAATACCGAAATTTCAGTAGTGTAGAAAATAAAACCATGTTTAGACATAACAGTGTTATTCCTTTGCCCGAGTCAGTAGATTTCAGTTACAAGTTCTGGCTAATATATACTTACTCTGACACTAAAAACTTGCCTATTAGGTCTTAAAAATCCAGAGATTTTCTGAAATAAATATTTTTCTCTTTTCTTTGGCAAAAACAAACAGTTTATGTTTTTACTCCTTGAATTTCAACATTTACAAAACTATATTTGTTTCTTGAGATTTATGAGGTGTCCTTTCTTAGGAGAAGTCTTTCTATATCAAGACTACACAGACCGCATAGAGTCGGTTTACTCTTATTTTGTCAAAATTGTTTAAAGTTCGTCAGTCTATACTAGCGATGTGATGATCATTCCCTTTATATGTATCAAACAATAAAATGTTTTAATTTGCCTCATTGACCTCCTCGCAATAAAGTTGGTCAATTACCGTTTTGCTGTCGCTGTCACAGTGTTCACAGAATACAGGTACAACATCGGTGGCCGCTACACTCAAATGAGCCACATTGTCCGACAACCGTATTAGAGACACAGTACGTGCTCTCCCCCTCCCCCTCCCACCCCAGCACTCCGGGCTGGTCTGAGAGTTCTATGTTACCTTAGCGGGAAAGCTTTTACCGGGCGGATACATTCTGTGTGGCGCTGTTTCTCTTTCTTCAGAACCACTGACACGTTTATCGATTCCGAATCTTCGCGTTTTCAATTTTAGCAACAGTCTGTGCGCCATCATTTTCATAGTACATTAAATTGTGTACGTAAAAGGATATCGCAAAAATAACAAGTTTTAGTTTTCAATTCTAAATATTTCTATTGCTGTTGATATGCTGTAAAAGCGAAGGAGTATCACATGTTGCTAGTGTTAATCTTATGTGTCAACTCGTAATACCGTATATTCATGTGCAACCATATCATTTCTACTTGGTGCTGAAATAAAATTCCTTCAACCTTCTTTGGGTTGAACACTACAATAATGGAGTTCGGATTATTTCAAAAGCGGAATAAATCGTATGAGAATGTCTTAGTGTAGCTCATATTGTCACAAATTGATTATTCGCCTATGACCAACCATATTCACAATGTCGTAAAACTTTCAAAATATGTGGCAACAATAAAAGTATTGCAAACACATGAAGATTCCAAAATATGTAATTGTTACATATTTGAAAATAAGGACGGTGATAAATTGTCATTATTTATCTTTAACTAAATATAGCCAATAAACGGTATTATACTTCATAAAATATAAAGAAAAATGTTGAAAAAATAAGTTCATTTCAGAACTAAGACGACATGAGTTTTACAAATAAACATAACACATTATATTGTAAGCACCGTTAACTTTTCTCAGTATAGTAAGGGAAATGTAAAACCAAGACCAAATCGGGAAAATCGAGTTTTTCGTCTGAGGCTAAGTGTACTAGACGTTTGCAATCGTACATCTAAGTCTAGATTTTTAATATTAAAAAAATCAAAAACAACAATTTAAATATAATAATTTGATTAGTTACCATAGATAATTTGATTGGTGACCACTTTTTAAGCGGGGTATAAGATTTTTTCATATTATCAGGAGTAGCGAATAAGTCATAGAATTTCTAGGAACTGTTGCTGTTGTCGGCTTGTTGATTTAAAAAATTGTAATAACTTAGTTCTGTTTTTACTGAAAGTGAGATGGCGGAGATTTTTCTGTCTCAAGCAGGAAGGAATGACGAGATGTCAAATGAAACCTTATCCCTGGGCAGGTTCAGTGGTGGCGTGTACGAGTGATTGATTACCCAAGGTCACCGTTGCAACATAAGCATGACATCGTTTTAGCTGAGCGGTAGTGAAGCCTATCACTCGAGAGGCTGTAAAATCTCGAGAACAAATTGACATGAAATTATGCATGAAGCTTCATTTCACAGATGCATAATCAAGTTCGATGGTGCATGTCTTACTAATTTGTAAACAAACTGAAAGCAATAATATGACATTTTAACATGTGAGATATTGTTACATGTAGCCTAACTAGCCGTGAGATATAGAAAAAAGATTGTAACTTAATGTTGTTACGTTCTGTCGAGTGTTTCGAAACTACATTGCGTTTGTGATGATACACCTATCAAGCAATGAGAATGAGAATGAGAATGAGAATGAGAATATCTTTATTTACAATCTTTGAGATTATAAACAGTGTCATTAAATACATTAACATCAGGAAAAGGTTTTTTGAAGATACTCTTCCAGTGTGTAGAATGGCCGGTCTAGAAGCCATTGATGTAGTGCTATCTTGAGTTCTTTTCCTCTTTTGGACAGCAGGTGAGGTGGTAGGAGATTGTGGAGCTTCATTCCCATATATGATGGTTTTCGCTCATAAAGCCTCAGACGATGTACAGGAAGGCTGTAGAGGTGTACATTTCTGGTGTTGTAGTGGTGTACATCATAGGTCCTTGGAAGATTCTCCCCATCAGCGTGCATTATTACTTCTTGAATGTAAAGCGAAATGACAGTGAGAATCCTCAGAGACTTGAATGCCTCTCTACAGCTCTCCAAAGGTTGTAGTCCCGCCAGTGTTCTAATACATTTCTTTTGTATGATAATTATCCGTTGGAGATTTGAAGCAGTAGTTCCACCCCAGGCAGCAAGACCATAGCGCAGGTGAGACTCAAAAAGGGAAAAGTAAGTTATTTTTGCTGTTTCAAGGCTACTGAGAGAAAGAATTTGCTTGATGACAAAGTGACCAGTGTTGAGTTTTTTACTAAGATTGTCGACGTGATTAATCCAATTTAGTTCGGTATCCACTGTTACTCCAAGGAATTTTAAATGATCTTCAATATATTTTTATTCCGAAATCTCGTGTTTAAGTACAACTTAACGTGTTTTCTAAAGAGTCCGGCATTTTTTTTACCGTTTTGCAAATTATGTTTAAAATTATTGCCGATAACTTGAAAGGCATGGTGGGATTCAGTGGTTGTCAATATTTGTTAGTGCAGTAAAAATTATACATTGTTTCAATATTTCGGTTAATTTTAGTCATGTTTTTTGCCGTTTTTAGATAATTTTGAAACTTCAAACTACAGTTGTATTAAGGTCTTGTGACACATATTCTTCATCCCAAAGATCTTATGTAATGCAAACCTTGGAATGAATTTCCAATAAACTTTGCGGTTTTATAATTAGGACACCTGTTTATGAATCGACATTTACAAACTTGAAAACACCCTGAAGTTTTCTTCCAGAAATGCACATTCATTAATTGGGAAACCAACCAAGGAAACAAAATTGGTTTGTTTTTCATCAGGCCAGCAAACAAACGCGTAATTGAAAGGGCAATAAACAACTAGATGGATCCAGACCGAATAAACTACTGTGGACAATAAAATGGAAAACATTTCAACGAATGGAGTAAATTTAGGTCTGTTTACAGGTGAATTGAACTTAGTGGCAGAAACGCTGGCAGCACTGACGGTAAATCCTGCCGTCGGAGATTGGCACCACTGATTGGCTTTATTTGCTGTTTATTGACTCATTGGTTTCAGTCTTGTCGGTTGCAATCGTTTTATTATTCAACAAACCAGTTCTCTGACCTGTGTTGCTTTAATATTATGTCCTGTATGGTACTGGTATGTCCGTCGTTGCTCTTATATAACAAATAAATAAGGCGTATTATAATCACTGCAATAATGAAGTCAAACAATTTCAAACTGTGAAACAAAAGCTACAAATTGACATGTCAAATAAAAAGTTCGCTTCGCGCCATCGCCATCCACTGCAGACAATAATATTGTATATGCTTCAAATTGCTTAATGCTTAATAACTGTTCAAGAGTAAAACTCGTATTGCTCTATTAAAAATTTATTTAACAAAAATTGAATGAAAACAAACTGATTTTAGTTTAAACAAGGCGGACAAGAATGATTGACAAACAATTTTTAGTTTAAAGCGGTAAATTCCAAAACCAAACTGGAAGAGTATAGTAATAATAATGTTAATAAAACAATACTTTTCCAAATGATTAATTTTTTGGACTAGGCTTTTTGAAACCAAAGGTTCCATCATCTGGTGACTCCACAAATAAATAAGTATTGTTTTATTAACATTTAATACTATTTAAAAAATTTTACAATTGCTTCAAGAGTTTTCCCGGAAGAATATGTTTTAAAAACTTTGAACTTGCTCAACAGGACGTTGCATGCCACATTCTCGAAACTTATTTTTGTCATAATACCTTCATAAAAATGTTATAAGCTTCTTAAATGTGATTGCATCCAAAACAATTTAGTAAAGACAAAATTAAATTGGTTTCCCATTCAATGTATTTCCTAGAATTGTAAAGTTTGTTTTTTTACGGTTTAGCGCACATTCAGTTTATTGAACAATGCTGGAAACAAAAAACTTCAATTGGTGAAACGTTATTCTTTTTCCTTTTTTAAAATTTAAAATTTTGTTGCCGATCAGTAAAAGATGGATTAATGGACATATAAATAACAAATAGCTAAAAGTTACCTAACCGCAGTGTAGATTTTCTACTCAGAAAACAAATATCCAAGTATCAAATTTAAAAAATTTTTCTATAAAAAATAGCTGAGATGCATCATTATCCTGTTCTGGTAGGAAATATAGGTAATTTTGTACCCACGCCAACATAAACACGGCTGAAGATAACAATGTAATATTTTAACTTATGTACATGAATTGACTTTAAGTAGTTTTATGCTATGCTTTTTTGCTTTTATTTATTTAGACTTAAAGAAGCTATATTTTGGAAATAAATATCAATCAATTAAAATTAAAAAACAAATTATTAAACATATCATGTATTTGTCTTCACAAAATTAAAGTGTATAACTTATATAGTTAAAATGTGACAACCTATATTCAACTGTCTTTTATTTGCCTGATTAAAACCACCTTATCTACAGTGTAAATGGCAAACATTTCTTCGTATTAAATACATCGCTACAAAAACGTAAAAATGGTTTAGTGATGTATATTATCGAGTCAGTGAATTGGTATTGCGATGAGTATATTGATATTAAATTAGGCTACTTTCGCTATAGAAAGTTTGATTTATTTTTAATTTACAGGTTAGGAATGCCATTGGGCTTTGGACTTTCATTTGTTTGGAATAGTCAATAAACAGTGGATAAGGTGGGAGGAGAAGATTTAGCGTTCTGTATAACGTATTCGAGCTTCTATCGGAAATTGTGGACTCTATTTTCCCCGAGCCACACATAAACCATTTACTTGGAGCCGGTTACGTGCCGTCAGATATTATCTTTCACATTTTGAAGGCGGAAAAGTCCGCTTGGGTTTATATCACTGTATTCTCTCGCAAAATACTGTTTTGTTTGAAAAATCCGTAGGAAAAAAGCATGATTCTCATTCAATCACGTGTTATACTGCAATGTAGCATTCCGTGTTCAGTACATTGGTGAACCCTGTTGGACTAATATTTGGTAACATTCCGTGTTCAGTACATTGATGAACCCTGTTGGACTAATATTTGGTAACATTCCGTGTTCAGTACATTGGTGAACCCTGTTGGACTAATATTTGGTAACATTCCGTGTTCAGTACATTGGTGAACCCTGTTGGACTAATATTTGGTAACATTCCGTGTTCAGTACATTGGTGAACCCTGTTGGACTAATATTTGGTAACATTCCGTGTTCAGTACATTGGTGAACCCTGTTGGGCTAATATTTGGTAACATTCCGTGTTCAGTACGTTGATGAACCCTGTTGGACTAATATTTGGTAACATTCGGTGTTCAGTACATTGATGAACCCTGTTGGACTAATATTTGGTAACATTCGGTGTTCAGTACATTGATGAACCCTGTTGGACTAATATTTGGTAACATTCGGTGTTCAGTACATTGATGAACCCTGTTGGACTAATATTTGGTAACATTCCGTGTTCAGTACGTTGATGAACCCTGTTGGACTAATATTTGGTAACATTCGGTGTTCAGTACATTGATGAACCCTGTTGGACTAATATTTGGTAACATTCGGTGTTCAGAACATTGATGAACCCTGTTGGACTAATATTTGGTAACATTCGGTGTTCAGTACATTGATGAACCCTGTTGGACTAATATTTGGTAACATTCGGTGATCGGCAGTATGCAGTGAAAAATTATCTTGTCATTGGAAAGAGGACAAAGCAAAACGTTTTCAAAAATCTGTACATATTTAGCCTATTTTGACTTTGATCTTAATTACGATCTTAATTACGTCATTATTCAGTGGAAATTCGCTGA
The DNA here is from genome assembly GCF_021130785.1 of Homalodisca vitripennis. Classification (NCBI taxonomy): domain Eukaryota; kingdom Metazoa; phylum Arthropoda; class Insecta; order Hemiptera; family Cicadellidae; genus Homalodisca; species Homalodisca vitripennis. The sequence continues at coordinate 179,624,282 of NC_060207.1, read as the reverse complement.
TTTCATTTTGTATTAGTTATTATGGGTAACGAATAGAGTTAATTAAGGGCCTATTTGACATTTAAAAGATCGCCCGTTTTTTAATTAAGCTGAACACTTGTGTTAATAAAATATTCTAAAACAGTATCTCGCAGAGGTTAGCTTTAGCACTTTACGGCACATTGGGGAGGGGGGAGGGGTACTGTGTCTCTTAAGTTATATCACCACACAAAAGAAAATCTACAAATAAAAATCGTTGCTGGTTATGCAAATGTTTCCACATCACCACTTCACTCCGTCTCTGAAGCTTCTAGCGGTCTAGATTTTATTTTTCCGATTTAAACCTTGTTTTTGTTCAATGCGAAGTAACATAACTCATCCTTAAAGTCTCAGATATATCTAATTCTGATGCAAGTAAAAGAGTATGTTTATACGATGAAGAATCGTGTGTATTGTTTATTTTAAAACGTCATTATAGTGGTATTTGATTAAAACCGCTCTTTTTTCTTAAGGATAGCTTATATGCGACATACTTCTTTAAAGCATTATTCGCAAAAAATTATATTATCTAGACGGGAGTTAATTATAAATGTACTCCTGCAATAAATCTACTTTTGAACTGTTTGCTATCATTTACTGTTATTTTTCTTTATTTCTTGAAGCAATCGTAAAAACTCATACTTGGATGAGGCTGACGTGATGAGAATGAAACACTCCATCGCTAGAAGAACTGTAAAGGTAACCTTTAGGAGGTAAAAATAACGGCTTCTTGCGTGATTTCCTCTCGGTTAATTATTGAAGTTGCCAGCCAGACTTTAGGAACAGTTTAGCAGTCGATCAAAGTTAAATTATCGCCAAAGTTAGAATTAGCCGCTAGCAACTGACATTTATTTCTGGGGTTAAAGTAGACGCCGCGACGCGACACGACGCTCAGAGCGCCGCCGCCGTCGCGACTTAGTCTAAGGGTTGACGTTCAAAGGTAACAAGAAAAATTATGCAGTGGATTTAATTGCTTTCTTGATTGGCTGTCAAAAGATTACAAATTAAACTCCTCTCTACTTAATTATTCAGAGCCATTTACTGACTACACTGAATGCCGAGTTCAGAGTTTGGAATTGCACTCTCTTTTGCCACAACTTTGCGAGTCAGTCCCGCAGGATTTAGACGCTGCCGTGCAGTTATTTACCGTGAGCAAAGTAAAATCCGCAAACTTGTTTATTTTTATTTTATAACAGTGAACGGTTACTAGAATATTGGAGTGACATTGTGCTGTGACATTGGCGTTGTAACCTTAAATTACATGGGTGTGTCGCTAGATACATCGAAAAAATGGGATATATATGTATCGGATATAGTATATAAGCTATGAAAAAGAACCATTTGGATTTTTCTAAGAAACAACTTGGATACTCTGTGTACTGAAACTGTTTTATTTTCACCACGTGTTATAATTTACATTATCACTACAGCGTTATGACACTGACACTTTTGTTTTGCTATCGCTTTGTGATACTACTGACTTTTATTGCTACCGCGTTGTGATACTGACAGTTTTTGTATAGTTACTAAGTTGTGATGTTGGTCAAGTTCTGATGTTGATCGCGTTGTGATACTGACAATGTTGTATCGCTATCACGTTGCTGTACTGACTTTATTGCTACCGCATTGTGATACTGACACTTGTTGTATAGTTACCGGGTTGTGATGTTGATCGCGTTGTAATACTGACAATTTTGTATCGCTGTCACGTTGCTGTACTGACTTTATTGCTACCGCGTTGTGATACTGACAGTTTTTGTATAGTTACCGGGTTGTGATGTTGATCGCGTTGTAATACTGACAATGTTGTATAGTTACCGGGTTGCTGTACTGACTTGATCGCGCATTGAGCTACTGACACTTGTTGTATAGTTACCGGGTTGTGATGTTGATCGCGTTGTAATACTGACAATGTTGTATCGCTGTCACGTTGCTGTACTGACTTTATTGCTACCGCGTTGTGATACTGACAGTTTTTGTATAGTTACTAAGTTGTGATGTTGGTCAAGTTCTGATGTTGATCGCGTTGTGATACTGACAATGTTGTATCGCTATCACGTTGCTGTACTGACTTTATTGCTACCGCGTTGTGATACTGACAGTTTTTGTATAGTTACTAAGTTGTGATGTTGGTCAAGTTCTGATGTTGATCGCGTTGTGATACTGACAATGTTGTATCGCTATCACGTTGCTGTACTGACTTTATTGCTACCGCATTGTGATACTGACACTTGTTGTATAGTTACCGGGTTGTGATGTTGATCGCGTTGTAATACTGACAATGTTGTATCGCTGTCACGTTGCTGTACTGACTTTATTGCTACCGCGTTGTGATACTGACAGTTTTTGTATAGTTACTAAGTTGTGATGTTGGTCAAGTTCTGATGTTGATCGCGTTGTGATACTGACAATGTTGTATCGCTATCACGTTGCTGTACTGACTTTATTGCTACCGCATTGTGATACTGACACTTGTTGTATAGTTACCGGGTTGTGATGTTGATCGCGTTGTAATACTGACAATTTTGTATTGGCACCTCATCGCGATACTGACTCTATTGTATTACTAAAGCTGTACATTAACTTTAATACATATTATAAATGTTTACTGATTATAGAGAGTATAAACAGTGTTTTACGCATATTTCCTATCATATTAAACATTAAATCTAATTTTGAGTCAAGAATATTACATACACTGTTACTAAGATGAACTATTAAAGCTATAAACGCAGTGAGATAACATACACACACGTCTAGCGTACATAATATTAAGTTACATATTCGATTGGATGAGATATTTACGAGTATATATATTTTTTTTATATTCCATGTTTCGGAAAAAATGTAAGTATTATTTTATTGTTTCGGTGATTGGAACATACAAATGAGTGGCGACGGGCGAATCAGCGGCTCTCTTCAGGGACGACAAAGGATCTGTTTGTTTGTTTGAGAGCTCCTGAATAACTCTCGAATTACGCTCAATTGGCTTTGATTTACACCTGGCTCTTGAATTGGCTTCGTTTGAACGATCCTTTCGTTTACTGTTCCTCGGCAATTTATGTCGTCACCGGCGGTACTGATGAGTCTGGCCGCCCGCCGGGCTGAGTACGCAGTGGCAGAGCTGTTATAATATATAAATTACCCGCCAAATATTTGTATTTATAAAGGATACTTTCCAAGTCTACTTGAACAAAAATTTTCATACATAAATACACGTTCGTATGTTTATGGTCATTGCTTTTGTATTATTACCAGTGCTGCAATATTAGAAATTAAAACCGTGAAAAAAAAAAAACTAATTAAACTCGATGTTAGCAAAACTTTTAATAAATTCGTATTTTTTATATACATTCAAACAAAATTTAGGTTTGAACTTCAAAAATTTACCTGATACAATTTTTCTTAAATAATAAATGACATATTTGAGCACGAATAATTCAATCCGCTCCTTTAAAATACAATACATTCACAGGTTTTAAAATAAATATATTCCAACTGAATTTCGAGGGCCAATTTCTTGAATGAACTATGAATCGAATTAGTCGTCATATTGTAATTGATTAATATTGATTGATTGTCAGACGTGTAAGGTGTTGATTTAGACTTCGGGTACTGGCTACAGTTACCCTTTACGACCCAACGCAATGAGAGGATTCAATTCTGTGATTGGTTTAGACAGACTGAAAACATTTACATTTACCGCATGGTCAATCACGATAGCAGACCAACACGATAGTAGCATAATACATCAAAATGCTGCATGTCACACGTTCGAGACAGCTTTGCATGCAATTCAAACATGCCACTGCATGATCAAACACGATAGAAAAAAGTCAACACGATAGTAGCATAAAATATGCCATGAGTCTCCATGTGGTATTGTGACCGCAGCTGGATGCGATGTTAGTCATTGAAGCTAGCTCTCAGAAATCCAATTTTGGTGACAGAAACATCGTTTTCTCATCATGTACGATCACTTGCTCGGGATCAGTACACCTCAAAACGTGAAATCCTTGGTTGAGTTTGGACCAAACATGTCGGTTTCTTAGGGGAATCTCAAGTAGGTTTCCGTGTGCCATGTGGATTAGGATGACCACTAGAGTAGGATTACCACCCGTCCTTCTACACCCAATGCCCTTCCTGTTCTTTTTTCTAGTATCCGGTATTCCACACCAATATGGAAATATGCGTCCATCATAATGTGTTGGAAATATGAATGCACCACAGCCTGAAAAGTGCTTTCATTACAATTTATTACAGAATTCGTTAACCATTGTATTCCAAAACTTGATTTCACCAAAGTACATTTCCTGGACTTCACATTAACTGAATAAATGTGTTCACCACCACAGTCTACTGAATAAGTATGTCTACCACAGTGTACTGAAAATTGTTGGAGATAGGTTTTCAAGACATAATTATTGAGCTGAAGTGATGTGTAGTATAAATATTATTAGTATTTTATTTTTAAATCAGTAACTATATACTGGATGAGATACACACATACGACTGGTTTAGACGTTTATTCACCATGAGATAGATATATATAAAAATTACTACTAGGTCTAAATATAGATAACTCTAAAGATCTCTCTTGTAAAATTACACGATCAGCCACACGATCTATTCATGCAACACTCGATATATTCTGTCAAATATCTTAGTGTCAGAATGAATTCTTTTTAAAAAATTCTCACATCGCGGAAAACGACGGAGTTGTCATTTCCGTTCAGTTTCCGGAGCGAGCTCACTGTTCAGGTCATCTATTCTTGTTTCCGCTTGTCTGTAGCCATTTCTTATTCTTACCTTCTTTTGGATGCTATCCGCTTTTAAGTAACTCAGTCTTAAACACTTTTTCATTTTAATAACCCACATTTCTTTCGTCTCTTAATGTTGTAATATTGTTAAAGTGAAAAATCCTTAAATAAAGCTACATTTTCTATACTTAATTTGTGATCTTGTTTACAATTTTAGCCACATTTTACTGTTATTAAAAATGCATCATGTAAATTTCTGGTCATAAATGTCTTTTTCTGGTGTTATAAAATTGTAGGCGTCCTCGGTCATTGACAGCACTGGAGCGAAACTGTTTGCTAGAAACTATTTGCTAAGAGACAATCACTCTTAGTAGGTAATAGCCTGCAGCTACCGATGTGTATATCAACCCCTCGACAGCTCTGTTATTTGGTTAAAGGAATAACACTCTGTCTGGTTGACCTAGAAATCGATCCAACCCCGTCATCACATCAGGGCTTAACAAGGCACCTGCTTAACTTGAATCGAAATGGCGTTGTAACTCATGCTCTATACGTTTTTATTACAGTATCTATAGTATTGATGGAGAATACTTGAAATATTCAATCGATACCGTACTATTGGAAGGTGTAATCATCATTTATTGCAAAAGGATATCTGTTCTACCAGTTACTTACCCCGGTTTTCTTAAAAGTTGAAATTTTACTAATGATTTTGTTGTATACAATGAAGGGGAGAGGGAGGGAGAGACTTGCACCCAATTTTACCTGAGGAATGTTTTAGTTATTATATACATTATTCGATATACTCATCCTGTATATGCAACAAATGCTTTTTCTTTTGATATTGTCCTTAAAAGTGCATATTGCATTATTCGGTAATTATAAAAACTGATATAATATAGTATCTTAACATCATTACATTAGGCTGTTACTGGGTTTTAATTATGTATTAAACAAAGTATTTTACATTTTGTATATCCTCACGTCAAGTATTATTCATTTATGGTGTCAGATACTTGACTGTATAGACGGATACGGTTTCATCGATTCCGCTTACATCGTCTTGGAAATGTTGGCAAATAAACATTTGCATTTTTGTTAATTTCCTCCAAGGTAACATTAAATTTTAGCTAGTTAACAAAAATAGTCTCTTACAAAAATATTACTGGTTAACTGTTAAAATAATCAGCAAATAACAATGATAAAACGAAATAATTGTATAAATACTTTTATAACATCGAAATGTAAATAGTAATGATTAATTACTAAATATTTAACATTAATTATTAAAACCACTTGATATTTTAGATATTAATCTTAATATTCGTTTTTTAAATTTATTTATTAGTTATTATACAAACAGCAGTTCTATTAATTGGCAAAACCGTTTGTGCCTAAACTAGTAATTATGTTGGCATTAATATAAGTTTATGGACTGTATAGAATATTCTTAAATCTGAAAATCTGACTTTTAGGGATTTTTTAATGTTAATTTTGTATCTACCATAAATTGATAAAGAGATTAACTCCTGCTTATGAGGGTAATCTACTAATAGCTCCTTTGTTGTTGTAATTAATGTTTCACCTGATCGTGTGGATTACACGTTAACATCACAGCCTTGCACAATCGGGTATTTAGTTAACATTTATTGTTCAAGCTAAGAGAGGTTGCTTGTAATTAAATCAATAGCTAATTTCAAGCGTAGTTTGAACTTTTATTAAGAACAATAATTTAGTATGAATCAAATTATGTTAAGCGAAAAGAAAACAATTTCTGGTTAAGATGTTTTATACGTTATAGCATAGTTATAAAATATGTAGTTCGAAACAGATGTACAAATTTAAGCTGTGTGGCATTAGATGAAATGAGCTTTGAAGCAGGTTAGATAATAATTATAAATTAACCCTATTCAATTGAAGTTATCGTTGGACCGCAAAAGCTTTATATGCAGAAACGAGCTTTCATCTCCTACTTTTGTCCGCTGAACTATCAGTACTATAGAGAATTTAAAACTAGATTACAGAAAATACGTATTTTACATGGCAATATTTCATTGTTTAGGGCATACATTAAATGGCAGCATTTGTATGAAAGTAATTCATAAAAATGTCAGCGTATGATTATTAAATTCATCTCGGCAAGTTCACAACTACTGTATAACAGCATTTTTATGTTATCTTGAAACAATAGTTGTTGCAATAAGATGTATCTAATTTTTAGTAAGAAGTTTTCTGTGAAATAATATTATCGCTATTTTTGAACATAAGATTTGAAAAACTATTTCAAAAGAAATTTTGCTGAGGTAATTCTAAAGGATTGTTAAGTTTATAGTACATAAAATTATTGGCATAATACTTTCTTAACTACGCTATTAAAATTATTGTTCAGTTTGTTGTTGTAAAGAGTGTTTGAATTCAAGTTCTAACTAAATCCTAATTACAACATGTATTGTTAGAATAGATGTTATGACTTATATATAATATAAATAAACAAAGTAACATGCAATAAAATGTGTAATCTATCTATTGGATGAGACTTGCACGTGTTTCACTATCCGCTATTAAATGTGTTTGTAAACAATGCAGATCCAAGAATAGATCCATGTGGAACACCGTATTGTAAAGTGGATAGTTACAATACAGAGAGAAACAAGGCGTATTGGCGCTCATTAGACGTTTCACTGATGTGGTTTAAAAATACGAGGTGGGAAGTAAAGTTGGAAGGCCAAATTGTTCGAATTCCCGTTGAAAACCGCTCGGGAAACAGACAAATAAAGTTTGCACCCTTTCACCTTGTGATTGGGCCGGCGTATCCCCCAGTAACTCGATTTGCCCAGCAAACCCGCGGCGAGGCGCCTAGCTGAAGCTCCCTCTCCTACTACTGAGCGATCGGTATTTTCAATATTTGACAGTTTTCTATACTTTATATTACTTTACTCCTGTGCCTTATCTATAATTATCGGTTAAATGCAGCCAATGTAACTAAAACTATCTAACGTGGAAATCCTCGAAGCTCTAAAATATGCACTTTTATTATGCAATTTTACTATTTGTATTTTTCACACCGGAGTGAAGTTAGGGCACTTCATCAAAAGTAAAACTTTAAGGTCAGAGATGATGATTCATGGCAATCCTTTTAGTACATTCTAGAGACGGGTAGTAGCTTTGAATTGCATGTTTCTATACTTTTGGAGTAACTTTATTTCGAAACTAAATAAACATTGGTTACGCTAATATCTGAGGATACGAGTGGATACATGTTTACAAAGAAGAATAAGAGAAATAGAATTGAAAATTTTGGAATAGGTTTGAGGTTGAGTGGTAGAGAGGGCTAAATAGCCCTAACTCCGCCTCTTGAATAAAGGCATATTTCATTTCATTATTTCATTTTAATTTCTCTATTTGTGTAATTATTGGAGGTGTATTTCTCGAAAGTTTCATAGAACATTCTGAACATTAAACTATAATTAAGTGTGTAAAAGCATGTACTAAAGGGGTTTTTTGTTTAAATTTTCAATGCATGTAATAACCAGTATTTATTGATTAATTATTTCTCAATTTGTAAAACTTATACACCCCGAAACATTTTTATAAGCCCCTCAGGTTAAAATGTGTGAAAGGTGTCAATTACAAGGGGAAAATATTGAATGTCAGGTTTCAGGTTATACTTTAGAAGAATTGAATCTCAAAGATATGTGGATTAACATATTAAAGAGTGGACGACTGTATCGTCTTAGGAGGAACAAAACTTATTTTAGTAATTTTACAGCAATAATTTTGCATTTTAAATCAATTTATTTTAAAAATTGCTCAAGATCAGATTGAGCTACTTGGATGTTTTTTTTATTTGTCTATATTAGTTTATATTTAGATCTAAATAAAGGAGTTTTTTGTATTTTTTAGTTTACTTTTAACATAATTTAAATACACAGGTATTACTGATAAAATATTTATACTTAAAAATATCATTTTTTTTTTAATTACCATCTTTCAAAATTTATATTTCAATCTAAAAAACCTAATGATTAGTAGGAATTAAACTATCTATTTTCCAATTTTGTAATATATGTATTCTAACACAGAGTAAAGACATTAGTGTAGCAATGACATTGAATAGTGGTACAGCTGTTATCGGTAGATCAGCGTGTGTCAAGCGCCGACTAGCGTGGCTGTTCCTCGCGTGACCGCTACTAAGCGATCCTGTTCTCAGAAGTAAGGCGCCTCCCCAGCGATTGGATCGTTCCCCAGTGTTAATGATATGTTATATCCCTAACATTAAACTTCACCATACGCTCTTGTTTCAACTACACCTGCACCTTGTATGGTGTGCTGTTTTATAAAAAGGTTATTTCCAAAAGTGTATTCTCACGTTTACATGTTACTCTTCAGATTTGACGGTGCATAACTAATTAGTCCGAGATGGTATACAAACAAACCTACTTACAAAAAAACTATTATGCTCGGCGTCTGTATTGAATTTCAAATGCACGGATGGAACCAATTTGATGGTGTAATATTAAATTTTTAAGTACTGCAATTAAGTTTATTTGTTGAAAATATTTGTAGTCCAATATGTAGATATTCCAGGGAAGAAAATTAAGACTTTGTACATTCTTAGGATTCAAGTCAATTACTTTTATATAAAATTCTATTCAATCTATTTTCTAAAACTAACTGGAACATTGCGTTTCTCGCAAAGGTGAATGTGCATAAATTAGAATCTACCTAGTTTGGACCTGTTTGGAGCAATACTGAGAGAAACTTGTATAAATATTGGAAAGTTCTTGGATTAGGCTTGGACACAAATTTCTTAATCATGTGACTTTATTTGGTTATCCATCTCGCTGAACAGTAAAAGTTCGCAGCATGTGCAGATTTTAAATTCAAATTTGACTGATTATATGGATATTGATAATGCATTTTGGAAAATCAAATTAGTTGAGTTGTAAAGTAAAGTGGTGCCCATTTTCTACAATTTGTATTTTCAGTAAGTGAGTTTTTAACATTATTATGCGTATTCAGGAAGATTTGGGGTAAATGTAAGACCAGGCCTCCACAATAAGTGTTTATCAATGGATATAATGAGTTTTATTAATTTTTTTTTTTAATAATATAATCTTTCGTGCATGCAGCCTATTTGCAACAATAAAGAATGACGCCGCAGACAGAGTAGAGAGTAGAGAGTAGAGAACCAGCCAGCACACAATGATGGGCGCCACAGCCTCTGTGACTGACGGAGGGTGCGTAATTGGTGTCAGGGTGCTGACTGCTGACACTGATAGACGCGCTTTATTGATTAGGCTGGAGTAAACAAGGTGTACTAGGGCTAATCGCGCCCTTATTGATTCCTGCAATAGCTCAGTGACAAGGGAACGTCGGATATTCTACCCCTTTCGGCCAGCATCCGTGGGATTATACACTGTTTCACGTCAATAGGGGGTTCCACGTCAATAGGGGGTTGACAGTCACATTATAATATTGCAACATGCACTTTCAGGTCGGGGAATAATTATGTCGCATCACCATGTCGCTTTAGCTTTATTGTGCCACTATGTAATTCTGCAACAGTTCGAAAACCGTCTACATAGAACATAATACCTATAATAAAATACAAGCTCTGGTTCCACCCCCACCCTCCCTACAGTATACAGTGTACAAAGCAATAAAAAGGCTATTCCTTTTCGGTCATCCATTTCACTGATCCACATACAATATAGTCGTTCTCCAAAAAAATATACAATTGTTGTCCTCTGATAAATAACGTTGTAGTACTGACGTAAGATTTTGTGTAGCGATCAAAAATTATAGTAATTAACTGAATGCGTTTATCAGGAGAAAAGGCTTTTAACAAAACACGTTTTAAGAATAAAAAATTCTAGTGAATAGGTCTAACAATTTTAGTTATGACTTAATTATTTTAGGCCAGTGTAATGATGTAACATGATATGACGTTTGATGTATAAGAGCTTTATTATAATTCTGAATTGGGAGTAGGTATATTTATGATCTATATTATTTCATTGTTCATGGGCAAGAGTTTCAAAAGTTAAACAATATTGCGAACATTATTTTAGATTTTGGTTGACGCATGGTTTGGAAGAACACATATAGATTACAACAAAGATGCAATTTTAAAGCTTTAAAATGTCAAATTTAACTAGCAAATGTGTTTGTCATTTTGCATTAAATAAAACAGGAAAAACAATATTGTTTTATTACTTTCCGTATCCTTCTATAGTATTGTATTATTATTCTAAAGACATGTATTTGTATTGTGAAAAGCTCTAACGACTTAAAAATCATACTGTATAAACATATTGAAGCATGAGCGTACTGTATTAATCCTTAAATAATTATCCTTTAATAATAAAAAATATGTTAACTATTGGTTTATGGCCAGTTTTTAGTGGTTGGTCGCACGGTGCAGACCTATCGTAACTAATATTTTTTTAGTTCGGATTAAACAGTGTTTTGTTTTTCTTAAGTTTATAGATGCACACTATTGAGTTTATATTGGTTGCTTTGGTGTCTGACTTATGCGTGACACAATGTTTTAGTATGATGTGTTTTATTTCAATCTAGATTGTACTTAGGTGTTAGTTTAGTTATCTATCAGAAGAAGAGGTCACATTGCAGATCAGGAAACGTAGTGGTACTGATTCTTTTCGTATTATTACTGGACAATGGAAAATGTCCGAGAAATTCATGTTTCCTTCACAGTCCTTCCATCGTCAAAAACAAGTTTTCAACAAAGGACTAGGGTTGAGATTATTCAAAACTTGACGCAGTTCAAGTATTAATATGAGACAGGCTCGAGGTTGAGTTGCTTGTGTTATCTGCCAAAAGACACCTTTCAAAATAGTTCACCTCACCGTGGCCCGCGCATACAAACATAGCTTGATGGGTCACGGGCACTACGCTAAGGGCCAACTTCGCAATCTTTATTTCGTTTTAATTCCATTATATTAGCTTTTTCGATCAGTAATAAATCATTACTAATTATTATTCATGTGCCATATCGAAATAATATCAATTAAAATATTCACTTAATTTAAAAGTGAAGCAATTGGTTTTTTGTTGGGATGATCCTTTTTATATTTTAAAGTTATTCCCATTTAAGATAACTTTTAAGAAGATAATTAATTTAATCCTTTAACGATAAATTGTTGGCATTTATAGTAGAAAGTTTTAGTGATTTTGTACCCATGTCCAAATAGAAATGCTTTGGGTGTCTTAATTAAATACAGTCTCGCATCCTGCCTGCATTTAAGTGATCATTCATTTTTATCCTTTAGTCTAATACAACAGTATCTCGAACTTAAATTAAAATAAAGTCTAGTACAAATGTCTTTCAATTAAAAAAATCGATTGATTTATTGGATTTCAATACTTATTTATCAGTACAACATTTAAATTTAGTATTGGCATCAAGGAAAATAATTTTTAAATGGTAAAATTTAATCAAAATTTATCAAAATAATTTAAGAAAATTACTAAATGTGCCAAACTACTCTCAATCTGTATTTAGATTGTAAATTATGTCTCTTTTACTATTATACTATTATTTACAGTTTAATTTTGAGTTTGTTTAGTTTATCAAAAAGAAAACAGAACCTTCTAAAGAGAATTCCGGCAAAGATCACAAATTCTAAGATTGTAGGTATAAAAGAAACGAGCACACGAAGAAAATGAGTGCAAAGTCTCTCCTGTAGCCGACATCTCCACGGTTATCTGCTCTGTACACTTGAGAAGTAAGAATAACATCAACATCAGAGCGGGTCTGGAGTGGGAGAAGTTAAAACTCGTTTCTCCGGGAGCTTCTGATGTGGCGACATTTACATAATCAAAAGCAACCCCGATATAAGGCCGCCTCAGCTGTTCTGTTCTTTCTGCGGTAACAGCACAGCACTGATCTTTTCCGTTTTGCATGAACCCAGTAAATGCTAAAACCAAATATATAAATAAGAATAAGTGAAGTGACATCTAGTCTCTAGGTAGGCATAGTAGGGGCTGAAACCAAATACATGTAAGTATAAGTGAAGTGACATCTAGTCTCTAGGTAGGCATAGTAAGGGCTGAAACCAAATACATGTACGTATAAGTGAAGTAACATCTAGTCTCTAGGTAGGCGTAGTAAGGGCTGAAACCAAATATATGTAACTATAAGTGAAGTGACATCTAGTCTCTAGGTAGGCATAGTAAGGGCTGAAACCAAATATATGTAACTATAAGTGAAGTGACATCTAGTCTCTAGGTAGGCATAGTAAGGGGCTGAAACCAAATATATGTAACTATAAGTGAAGTGACATCTAGTCTCTAGGTAGGCATAGTAAGGGCTGAAACCAAATATATGTAACTATAAGTGAAGTGACATCTAGTCTCTAGGTAGGCATAGTAAGGGCTGAAACCAAATACATGTAACTATAAGTGAAGTGACATCTAGTCTCTAGGTAGGCATAGTAAGGGCTGAAACCAAATATATGTAACTATAAGTGAAGTGACATCTAGTCTCTAGGTAGGCATAGTAAGGTCTGAAACCAAATACATGTAACTATAAGTGAAGTGACATCTAGTCTCTAGGTAGGCATAGTAAGGGCTGAAACCAAATATATGTAACTATAAGTGAAGTGACATCTAGTCTCTAGGTAGGCATAGTAAGGGCTGAAACCAAATACATGTAACTATATGTGAAGTAACATCTAGTCTCTAGGTAGGCATAGTAAGGGCTGAAACCAAATATATGTAACTATAAGTGAAGTAACATCTAGTCTCTAGGTAGGCATAGTAGGGGCTGAAACCAAATATATTTAACTATAAGTGAAGTAACATCTAGTCTCTAGGTAGGCATAGTAAGGGCTGAAACCAAATATATTTAACTATAAGTGAAGTGACATCTAGTCTCTAGGTAGGCATAGTAAGGGCTGAAACCAAATATATGTAACTATAAGTGAAGTGACATCTAGTCTCTAGGTAGGTGTTTGGAAACCAAATCATGAGACAGTAATAATCTCTTGTTTACGCTCAAGCAGATTTGGCTCAGAAGCAATCTGTCACAGTAAGGGCTGAAACCAAATATATATAACTATAAGTGAAGTAACATTTAGTCTCTAGGTAGTCACAGTAAGGGCTGAAACCAAATATATGTAACTATAAGTGAAGTGACATCTAGTCTCTAGGTAGTCATAGTAAGGGCTGAAACCAAATATATGTAACTATAAGTGAAGTGACATCTAGTCTCTAGGTAGGTGTTTGGAAACCAAATTATGAGACAGTAATAATCTCTTGTTTACGCTCAAGCAGATTTGGCTCAGAAGCAATCTGTCACAGTAAGGGCTGAAACCAAATATATGTAACTATAAGTGAAGTAACATCTAGTCTCTAGGTAGTCATAGTAAGGGCTGAAACCAAATATATGTAACTATAAGTGAAGTGACATCTAGTCTCTAGGTAGGTGTTTGGAAACCAAATTATGAGACAGTAATAATCTCTTGTTTACGCTCAAGCAGATTTGGCTCAGAAGCAATCTCTATTCTATCATCCTTTTTTGGCTCACACCGTCAAAACGTTTTTAACACAATGTAATTCAAGGATATAAAAAATCCGGCCACGAAACAATTAGAATTAAGGTGTAATATGTATTTAATTATAGTTCGTTCAACTGAAAATTAAAACATCCTGAAACTTATGGACTTAAAAAAGTTTTTGCTTAAATATGCACTTTAAGTTTATATATACTAAAAATCTTGAGTGCCCAAAACAAAAACAATCCTGTAAACTACTTAATTTTAAGTGAATTTTAACTTTGTTAACCCCAGACAGGTTTACTTTACAGTAAAGTTGACGTCACCTCAACCAGATCGTTATCTGGACCTCAGAGGGTTGGTGAATGTCTTTAATTAAAAGGCCTGCCTGCGTTTGGTTAAGAGCAATTTCCCTGCAAGTAGTATATTTTCACATGTAATACAGCTTAAAAATATACCAGATATACTTACTGTATTTAGATTATGAAAGCGTATTCAATGACATATCAGAAACCTGTTAAATATGAATTAATAATCTGATTTATTTTAGCTGTCCAATGCTCATTGATAAATATTATTCTTTGTAATTTAAGTCTTATGGAATTTATGAAAATTTGGATTTTAGACTGATTTTTTAGGGTTTCAACATAGCCTCCTTCTTGCAGATTACAACTCGTTTGATATCTTGGCCTTTTATAATTTGCTTAGTATTATTTTCTGTGTACTTTTATTACTATTACTTTTTTATATTACAATGCCCTTTCATGGGACATGTTTTAATGTCTTGGGTAATTAGTCCTCAAGTGTTTTGGACAAGATTAATCAATAGCTTTTGTTGATTGTTTTTCTGTATAAAACGCTAGCGGAAAATCGAGAGGCGGGCAACTGACACCTCAAGACCAAGTTCGCAGCACGTGTTTACTCGGGGCAAACTCTCCACGGTAATTGCGTTAACTAATTAGGCTCCCAACATTAATTATGGTGAATTAGTTAAACGTTTACGTCTTCAATATTTTGCTCGGTGGTGATAAAAAATTACTTTTAACCCTGATTGATTTTCTGATAATTTGATATATTTCCAATAATCTTGTCAACAATTACCTAAATAAAAATTAAATTTCAAAAAAAATATATGAAACAATGTTAATTTTAGTTACATTTGGTCTTCGTCTTTCTTAATATAGAACATAAGTAAAAAATACAAATTAAATGTTTAATTTTGTTATAGTTCAATTTTTCGAGCCAACGTGCATAAGTGTTGTTGTTGGACAAAAATTATGTTAATTTATTAATACAGTACTTCTAGACTTCGCATGGAAACCTTTAGAATGATATTGGTGTGACCCGAGTATCAAATGCTTATGACGGATTTCAAGTACAAAATTAAAACTGTATCAGTTCGGATGTATAGAAGAATTGGTGTCGTTGAGACAGATTTAAAGTACCAGAAACACTCTTGAAAATCTTCGTTTTATGCATCGTGCACGCGGAGGGAAGCGACTTTCTTAAATACGTCTGCCACTTTTAAAACTTTTCCTCTGCGAAAAACTTTCATCTTTTCTCACAAAAGGCTGAAAGTTGTTGTAAGCTACACTCGAACATAATTAGTACCTACTTTTAATTCTAAAGAAATTGTCTCTTAGGAAATCTAGGTTGTTCCAGGAATAAAATCATTCACGTAACGCAATATGTTCTTGCCGGCGCTTTGTTACAGATTGTAATTAATTTGCATGAAATTAATTGGTAGGCTCTAGTTTGTAAATTCATAATTAACGTCGTTACATTTTTGAAATAATCCAATACTGTGATAATTAAAGATTACTCTTCGTTGTATTACATCAATGTTTGAGCAGTATTTACAATAATCGTGGAATGTATGTTTTAGCTGCGAGGTAATACTAATGTTTCAAATAACGTAAAGAAACTCGGCCCAAGCTCATCATTTAGTTTCCCGAGCACGTAAAGCCTAACAAAGTTGGGTTGGATTTCGTGAGGGTGAGGCCAATGCTCGCTTGAGCCCTCGCCTACGGCACAGCACAATATCGCACGCATCTCGGTCACTTCGCTCGCATTCTCAGTTACTCCCACACCGGTTCTGCGCTTGTTGGCTCTGGGTTTCATAACCACCATCACTATAAAATTGTCAGAAATATCAAAAAATATAATACATTTGTCGATATAACAGCTAACATACGAGTATCTATTAAAATATTGATTTACTCATTTAATTTTCATTATTGATGTTTTAATGTATTAGTATTTTCAACACGTTGAAAACACACCAAACAATACTTATAACGTTTTATTTGTGAGGCCTTTTCAATAGTGAGGCTATCTTTTTCAGACACATCACAAAAAAGGCTTATTATTCTCCATACAAAAGAAAACGTTATAAGTATTGGTTGGTGTGTTTTCAATGTAGTGATTGAACTGAGTAAAGCTAATACAAACCCCATATTCAAAATGTAGTATATTTAATACTAACACATAATTCTTTTAGTATTTTAATACTAATACGGTTTATTGAGTCCGGGATAAGTCGTCAACATGAGTACGATGGTAGTATCGATGCCACTATCTCCTGGAGGAGTTAATGATTAAAAGTCGACGAAGGTAGGGCTAAGAAGCCCTCACTAACACTTATCATGGGGACCAACAGTTTAAAGGTAACTTCCAGAACCACCACCTATGTCCTAGCTAGCTCTACTTGCAGGGACAGGATCGTTCAGCGGTCACCCATCCAAGCAGCAGCCACGCTCGACGTTGCTTGATTCGGTTATCTTCCGATAACCGCTATACCCCCTACACTGCGCCATTGGTCAGCACTACGTGTTACTATGGCTTGATTATTACTAAGCATCTGCACTCGACAATGAAGACGGTTTATTTCCAACACTAAACATAGCCATCCACACAGATACAATACTCTTAACGCAATTTAATGATGGTTTGCTGCGGTTTCAGTCAAATCCTGAGGACTTGAATGATTGAATGAATTCTCGATTCAATATACACGCCTGGAACCAAATAAAAAAGCTAACGAGTGACCGAGGTAGGGTGTGCGGCAAAAGACGCAAATACGTTTCTTTGAAGATTGTGGAGATTGCAAAACTATCGCGGTTGAGATAGATTCTTTTTGTACGGAAAATTCCTCTTTATATTTCACGGAAAACTGGATTGCGTGGATAATACAATACAAGTCCTCTGTTTGTTTATTGCTCAATCACATGGAATATATTTAATTTCTGGAATGTTTGGATAGGTTAAACTGCTAATTTATAAATGCATTGTCTCAAATTAGTTAGTACACCACATTTAACAATAAAACATTCATTCAGTTATGGATTTAGTGAGATTATTTTAAGTTTCTTTCTTCTTCCTGCTCTCTAAATTTCAAATGTATTATTTGTAAGTGAGTTATGGTCTCTGAAAGATCACAGCTTGTGGTATGTTGCTATGAACTGTTTAGTTGTATTGTATGTTAGTATATATTTATTCTTTGTTATTAAGTATCGTTACGTAATATTGATAATGTGTTTGGTTACAAAATAACGCTAACTGTAAACCACTTAGCGTTTATTAGATAGGTGTTTTATAAAAAAAAAAACTGTTTTAATTTGGTCCACATAAGTTTTCTTAATTTTTTTATAATTAACTTAATAAATAGCCATGTTTAGCCAAGGCATTGCAAATAGTCTGTTTCAGTTAGAATATTTGAACCGATCTGGAAAAGGTTCTACGTAGAAATATTACATAAGTAGTCTCCAGAGGTCACTGGAAATTACACCTATTTCTTTGCAGTAGAGACTTCATTATTAAAGCCAAGTATAAGTTTCTGGTAGAATTGGCTAGAAAGGTTGTTGTGTTATTAGGTGCTCCCTGAATAGTATTAGGTACTTTAATTGTACCTGATTTTTAAACTTTGTAAACTAATTAAAAATGTGGGAAGAAAGGTGGCGGCAAGAAAGAGAGGGCACGACAAACTATAGCAATACATTACTACCATGCAGATAGTGGAAGCAAATAGAAGAAAGTTTGAGACAGCCATAACCAACTCTCGCCCGAGTTCTCAGAATGGTCCTTGATCAGCAGTCTTTTTAATACTTAGTAGAGAAGGTGTTTAAAAGCAAGTAAGATAAAGAGAGGTAAGGCGGCATCGGTGTTGCCTAGTTGGGCAATAAGCAATGCAAAAGGCGGTTCTGAAAGGAAGGAATGCCTGCAATCAGTGTGTTTTAATTGGTAAGAGTCCCACTCACTTACCAATACACCACTGGTAGAGATGATACAGCAAAGCTAATCCTGAAAACTAACAAGACCACTTCCACTTCATGGAAAAATAATGTTAAAATGTACAGATACATTAGGTACTAAATAACGGTGTACCTTTGTTCTTGTACTTAAGAGTTTAAACGCACCGTTTTACCATTATAATAAAATGCACGAAAGGAGTCTGTTAACGAATAGTCAAAGGTAGAAAAGCCAGGGTTGTAATATCGTACAGCAGGTGATCATTCTGTAACACACTCAAACGCCATCCTACGGCCAGCTTTATAAACTACCATTTATTGGATGTAGCGCAACAATAGCGAACTTTCTGAGCTAATCTCAGTGTAACACATAACTACAGTCAAGGTTAAATTTAACAAATCACAGCAAAGCGATGTGTCACGCGTATGTCGGCAAACACAGCAAACATGCAAACTATTCCTGAAACATGCACGTTATAAAACTAACGCTAATTGTGTTACTGACTGAACTAAGTGATGCAGGTCACACTACGTCAGCACGCTATAAACAACCACATACAACTGCAATAGCAATCGTCACAACAGAAAATAGCACCAAATTAGGGAACAGGTTTTTCTATTATTTTTTTTATTCTATAAAAAAAAACAGTTTGATTGTAATTGATGATTGAATTGACAGCTGTACATCCTTGTTTCCTTTTTATTTTAGTTTTCAGTATTTGCAACCAATGCGGCCTAATTTCAACCAACGGTTGACTTATTGGTTGGTCAGCTAATTTAATCAAGTGTATACCAAATGAGATACATTTCTCAAAAGGAAGAAATAGCAAATTCATGGTCCTGTGAGAGAGATTTCTAAAATAGCACTCATATTTAGGAGCATTTTAAAATCAGGCCCTTTTAAAGGGACGAATATAATTAATACATTTTTACGGTGTTTACTCAAGTTTAAGATCGTATTCTATACGAAATTCAGATTTTATTTCTTCAGCCATGTTTCTTTGGACCTGGTCCAAACCAGAAACCAGTAATTCCTAATTTGTATGGCTATAATGTCTTCATGTGGAGCGATCAAATCGTTTTGTTTACATTTTTTTCTGTCCAGACAAGGTTTTTGAAAACACAGCGATTAATTATATGTTTGCAAACTCAAATAAAATTGACAAAAACGAACTCCCAATGCAGTACTTTAATGAAAGACGAGAAGTCTCTTGTAATCGTTGTTTCAATTAGCTAGTGAGTTTTCCTTCGTGAAGGAGTTGGGCTCAGACAAATCCCCCCCCCCCCCAGTTGGGAGGAGGGAGTTCACGGCGAAGACGACGGACACGGATATATCGACTGCGATAAGTGACTGTGCGGGGGGGAGGCTGGAGTTTGCATTGCGATGCGGTAAGAAGTTAAATTAATCCCGCCTTGCCGTAATGTAACACATGCTGTTACCTTGGCTTGCTCCACACGTGGCCGTGGTCGGATCGGTTTATTTGGAAACACCTTCGAAATCGTTTATTTCTCGCAGAGCTACTTTTATCCCCCGACGCGCGCCGTATTGCGCCCTTTATTGAAACCCCGTGTAACTCAATAACATTTAAGCCTTAGACTTGTGTGATTTCTAAATTATCAAAATATATAGATTAAAGAATAATATACATTTGTACTAGAATGGGTAAGAGTGATTTACGAAAATCAAGTTGTGACATGAATGGAATCATTCCTAATCAAATTTACTCTAGAAATAGAGTCTACTACTTCTACTAGTGATTATACATTTCACCTCTAACTGATATCCCCATAGTGATGGATCCCAAATTTGAATTGAAGATCGTCAATGAGACGTTTCATCACTTATGTATAGAAGTAGTCTAAATTATTACTAATGCTCGTGATTGGCGCGGTTTTATACTTTCCTTGATTTCTTGACTTTGATGAAGGTCATTCTGGACATACTATAGCCGACCATTTCACCTGTTATCGTGAACATTGTGTTATCAACCCTAAACGTATGCTACTGTATATTGGTGCTGTCGCTTTTAATGCTAATATCACAACTGTCTATTAGGTTTTATAGCGTCTTTAAATTTCTCCTGCCCCTATCACTCTTGCCTCCCCACCACCTACCCTCAAAGAATAACATTTTGGTCTCATATTATAATACATATATACAAAGTTCGAACTTTTAAGATTTATTTCCTTATTCAATTCTCAATATGTAGGGTTCTCTAACTTTCTTTGTTTAACTTAATTGTTTAATAGATAGTCGCCAGAACTTTTTTGCGATTTCAAGTTTCTTTTTTTTAACGTTTTACACAATAACTCTTTATTTTGATCAACATGAAAGGAATTAGCTGCAGCATAATTTATAAGATTTCTATATTTTTAAGTATTTAGCACACTAGTATGTAGTTTGATATAGTTTTGAGTTTTAAAAGCAGCTAAAAAGTGTATAAAGCATGCATTATCAAATTAATAAAAAAGCTAGTCCAAAAACCTTCAAAAAACTAAATATTAAAAAGATTTAAGGTTTCGCTAATTTATTAAACCACAAGTTTTGCAATGTAAGTAAAATAAACTTACTTGTTGGGGATTAAATAAGGAAAATAAATCGAACTCGGAAGATCGTACTTCTATAAGGAATGTTTGGAGAGATATTCCAGAAATGTAAAAATGCTTGCAAATGTGAGCGTCGAGGATGGGTTGAAGGGAAAACAAGAGCGATAGAGGCGGGAGTTTTAGCTACTGTATATACCTGTCTACATGTTACAGTGATGTATGATAAAGAATATTTCGATTTATAATCATTTTTATTTTGTTGGTTTTACGCTCAAATGTTTTCCGTAGAAGAGTCTCAAAAATTAATGAATTAAATTCGCGGATAAATATTTTAATTTTGTCCTTCTCCAAACTGGAAGAAATTATGAAAGAAAATCCATGAAGTCTGCATAAAGTGAATTGGTTACAATGAATGATATTTATATACTTTAGCTAACTTAAATGCGGTTTTAATTTACTAAGTGACATGTTCAATTCAGGACAGTATGAAAAATAGTTTCTACTTCATATTAAAATGTTACACAAAAAATAATCTTTTTATCTAGCAATTAAATAACTACGTCGTTCGTTTTGGGTAAGTAAAATAAAAACATACAAATTCATTTTTTTTATTTAAATGTGATATTAAATTGTGATCCGTGAAGTGTGAACCTCTTACAGAGATTTCATTGACCTACTAGTGTTAGGACACATGCATTGTGAACATTGCAAGTCCTCATTTGAAAGCTATAAGTTATGAAAAATACTCGTCATATTTGCGGTATTAGAACGAAAACATTCGCAGACACACCGATCATTCCAGTTGCGTTCCGACCAGCTGCGATGTGCTCATCGGTTATTTTTGTTGAACGTTCAAATCTGATCCGTGTGTTTGTATTGTTCGATATGTTAACTGTAACGACGGTAACTCGTCTTCACGGAACAATATTGTACTCAACGTATGGGTTTGTAATGTAAAAAATGTTTGAATACAGTTTCTAAATGTTGACTTAAAAGATAATAGCGTACTAATTAAAAACATAACAGTTCAGGGGATAAACTATGGGTTTTAATTAGTCCCACTTTATACTCTTCATTTTCTTTCATGAAGCAATGCATCTTGACGAGATTTTTAATTCTCGTATTTAGGGACTCGAGTAGAGTTGTGATAATGACCTAAAAGTGCAATAACTGTGTACCTTACAAAGTATTCAGAGTTTTGTTTATAGAGGTGGGGCCGTTAAAAGGGTAATGTTATACCCTTAGTTTAACTTCACTCTCTTTTAATGAACACAAGTGCAACGTCCTGTTGAGACCGGCAATCTCTTGAAAAGTTAATGAAAGTTATCCGTACTTATTTATCTAGATGCTTACAATTAGGATCGAAAATGGTACACCAAAATTTGAAAAAGATCGTTACGATTGCCTCGGGTACGCTCTGTCGTAAATAAATGAATTTTCGTTGGAGAAAAGTCGGCCTTAGCTGATATTATTGAATCTCCCGACCACTCAGATTCACCTTATCATGAATATGGCCCTCTGATAAAAAATAGATAATCTCGAAATATTCACACAACAGTGCGTTACTTGATTAATGAAAGTCATATAAAGGGCCGTTAATTAAATCGTAGACAATCATATTTAACAGGTGATGGAATGACAATTATGGCCCTCTAATCTAGTTGCAGTGCCCTCGTAGATTATTTAACAGGTGATGGATAGTAATAGATAATCTAGAAATATTCACACAGTAGTGCGTTACTTGATTAATGACCAGTAGACAGTCATATTTAACAGCGTCTAATTTTGTAATAGATAATCTAGAAATATTCACACAGCAGTGCGTTACTTTATTAATGAAAGTCATATAAAGGGCCGTTAATGAAATCGTAGACAGTCATATTTAACAGGTGATGGAATGACAATTATGGCCCTCTGATTTAGTAATAGATAATCTAGAAATATTCACACAGCAGTGCGTTACTTTATTAATGAAAGTCATATAAAGGGCCGTTAATTAAATCGTAGACAGTCATATTTAACAGGTGATGGAATGACAATTATGGCCCTCTGATTTAGTAATAGATAATCTAGAAATATTCACACAGTAGTGCGTTACTTGATTAATGAAAGTCATATAAAGGGCCGTTAATTAAATCGTAGACAGTCATATTTAACCGGTGATGGAGTTACAATATAATAGTTACTGTAGATGTTATACCAGTTGTAAGTTAGCATTGCTGTACTACTCATACAATAATCCATCGTGCACTGTTTGTGTACGGCAACATCCTGTTGAAAGATAATTGGTACAATTGGTGGTGTATTTCGTAACTTGTCTTTGTCGCATGCATTGTTCGCCACACAGAGCCTGCATTGGTCACATTCAAAAGTTATTCGTTTTCTTTCTGTATAAGTGTGTCACAACGGCGCACTAGGTATTGTCAACTTAATCTACGGTTTACAATGCGTTGATATTTTATAACGCACTTTACCTAGCGATGCCACAGTGACTTTTTTAACATAACAAAAATAGATTAGAAAATGTGTATGGAATTTTAACATTGAATGGTTACACTGATGACGTATAGGAAGGGCGTGTGCAGGGAGGGAAGGTGTTTATATATGATGATGTTAAAGGTCGAACAGAAATCTGATTTTTATTTTGAAATTGAAACTTCTTTTAACAGTTTCAGTACACATATGTAGTAAAGTATTATAGTACATAAAGTGGTATACAACCAGTTTTTACTGTTGGAAAAATAAAATCGATAGTACATTGTACAAAGTAATTTCCATGGTTCAAGAAGTACCGGACGCTGTAATAACAGTTCCAAGAGTTGCCAAGACCTGTTTCACAAATTCCTAAATCGCCTCTATTCGGCAGTAAGTTAAAGATCGATGTAGTAAACGTTACGTGTGGTTTGTTGACGTGGAATCCTAATGCTATCATTTCCACAGAGAAATCAAGGAAATAAAATCAAGGAAGACCCCTTATTATTGAAAACGTTTATGCCTTCAAATAAAAGCTTGAGTAGGATAAAAACAGAAAAAATATTAAATCCAAATGCATTTGACCGGTATAGCGGTGCGTGTTTTAAATATATACATTAGTTCTTAGTAAGCAGTAGAGAGAGCCTTTTAATCAAAATTTTGGCAATTACTTTAAGACATTAGTTAATGATTAACATGTTGTTTACGAATGTTTTCAGCATGTTATATTAATTTCTTGTCAAGGAAAATTCCAAAGAAATAATATTTTTTTAAATGGTTTAGCATTGTAGTTATATTAAACCTACGTCTTTTCTCTGTATTGGTGCTCCTGATTTTAAAAATGAATATTTGTGTTTTCGTTAAGATTTTGTCCGAACCGTTGAAGTACGGCACTGGATTCTCCACCACCCTTACTTTAATATCCGTGTCATTTTACGAACAGAACTGGTTAAATAGTTAAATATGAAACTGGAAATCTTCGCGGTGGAACATGTAGCGCGGAAAACTTGATAATATAAAGTTGCCTGAGACATGTAATGTGGGGGGGGGGGATTTGTATAACCAGTGCCGTTTCAATCACAACTGTTCAACTCATCGTGAGTACACTGAAAAGGGTATACAGAAGGATTAGGCAGTAAAAAAACAAGTTTTACATTGGTGGAAAGTTAAACATGAACTGTGGAAAGCGGCTTCAGAGTGTAAAGTTGCTTGATACGGGTGGTGTGGATGTGGATACATTTGCATAATCAGTTCCCGTTCCCATCACGACAGTAAAACTCAGGTTGAGTCATTTAAAGGAATATGGATGAGTTTGGGAGTACGGAATAAGAAAAAAGTTGTGAAAAGTTGAACACGAACCGTGGAAATCTTCAGACTGGCAATATAGATACATTTCCACGATCATGATCTGTAACTGTCACGCTAGTTTTAGGTTGAGTATTAACCCTTGCAGCTTCTAAATATATCAAGTCCTTAAAGGTTTGGTGATAAATTAAGGTAATAACTAGATATCAAACATTAAAATCTCTAATAAAACTTCATAAGATATTTATTGTTTGTCAATTTCAAGCAGTGAGGCTCCGAAGTCAAACTTCCATTGGCGTACCAAGAACTTTTCTACGTCAACCGAATCCAAAATATATTTTTTTTTCTGCATGAGAAAACAGATAAGTATTGTAGTCTACTTAATATTAAATGAAAGTCTATTAAATCATAACCTAGGGAAAGGTTACGTAAACGGAAAAAAATAAAAATATACAAGTTATGAGAGGATTACACATGTACTTTGCCAAGAAAGTAAATTAAATCTTGCTTAGTTGTATAAAAATAAAAATATCCAAGTAGGCTATACCTAACTTATTTATGTTCAAATTAAACTGTCTTATTATCAATAAAATACGCGATTTCATCGTTCACCTATTTTTTACGAATGTAAATAAATATTATAAAAAAATTATAAATATTTAGTTAAAATTATGAAATATTAAAAATATAAAGACATTTATAAATATCATAAATATCTTGATAATAATAATATGAATGAATGAAAGAATCGTTTTATTCACCACAGTACAAGACTCGGAGGTTCAACAGATTGAGTATAATCAATTGTGCACCTGATGAGGGCACCTATTGTTTTGCCTAGGTGTCTCTAATGTCGAAACAATGCAGAGAGTTAGTTTTGAGTTTCTTCGCCTTCTTTTTTGGATCCCTTCAGACGTACTCCTCCTCATTCCAGGAATCAAGTCTGTGACAGCATCAGATTTTAGACCCTACACTAAGCGGAATGTGGGATGGAGGTACTGAACAACATACGTATTAAACCAACACTTCCCACCATAACTAGGTTATGGTTTTTATATTGTTACATGTTCATCCTTCATCGCCTAATATCATGCAATAAACTGTATAAAAAATTGATAATGTAAGAGAGATTTGAATTACAATTTTATATATATTGTTCACAAAGATGAAAGCTTGCTCGAGTTCGCTTACGTAGATCACGCTACGCAAATGTTACTCTCGGCACAAAAGTATTGGCCTCTCCAAGTTTTGAAATGCTTGTCGAAGAAGTCCACAATACATCTCTATGGCAAACAGTACACACTTATTTACAATTCATCGTTTCTTTTGTATTCGTTTCTGAATAAAAGGGAAAAGTTATCGTTTGGTTCAGTGTGGGCATATTTCTTTTATAAATTTAGTGGCGTGTTATATTCATAAATACTGCAGAAACGTAGAGTAATATATGAACTATGCATTTTAATATATTCACACATTATTATATAATGTTTAATGTAATGATAAAATGTTTAAAGGCTACTCTTGTTTATAGAATATGATTTGTTATATACATGTTTATAGTATGCCTATTTAGTGAACTAACTACAACTTCATATATAAATATATCATCGTAATATATATGTCATTTACTGAAAATCAGCCAATTATATATATATATATATATATATATATATATATATATATATATAATTTCAATAAACATTGAATCGCAAAAAGTACTTGCTCCGCCGGGAGTCGAACCCGGATCTCTCACTTGCCGGGTGAATGTGCTACCATTACACCACAGAGCGCTTACTTTTTCCGATTCAATTATTTTGTATTATTTTGTAAACGCATATGTGACAGATACGGCCAAATACAAAATAATTGAATCGGAAAAAGTAAGCGCTCTGTGGTGTAATGGTAGCACATTCACCCGGCAAGTGAGAGATCCGGGTTCGACTCCCGGCGGAGCAAGTACTTTTTGCGATTCAATGTTTATTGAAATTAAATAAGGCTATTGCCGTTTATACAATTTAATGTATATATATATATATATATGTTGTGTATATATATACATATATATATGTTGTATATATATATATATATATATATATATATATATATATATATATATACACACACATAATATGCAACATCGAAGTAGGCTTTACCTAATGTCTCTTATTTATGTTCAAATTAAACTTTCGTAACATTTCCCAGTCCATATATATATATGGACTAGAAAATGTTACTTATGTTTGCTAGTCACGCAGGATATCTTGATAACGAATTAACCTATAGAATTGAAATTTTGCATAAAACTCTATTTCTATGTACGCAAAATCGAGTTTTATGATGATACATGTCACTCTACTGCATTTTGCTGAGCTTTAGCGAACATTTTAACATTGGTTTGATGGATAACTGTAAGAGCGAAAAGAAAATTGGTAAATAAATGTTTTAAAAAACCGAGTAAAATCACATGACTTTTTAACATGGGACATAAAAAACATGTTGCTTATCTATACGTAAGATATTTTCAGATGGACTTCATCTTTAAATTTTTCATATAACCTCAGCGAAGCCTGCTATACGACACAAGGTGTAGTTACTTCTAATTTATTATAATGTATGCTTGATAATTCTTATATCATTTCATATATTTACATATATGGGCGTATGTATATATCGAGTGAAAATATAGCTACGAGC
Organism: Homalodisca vitripennis; assembly: GCF_021130785.1. Classification (NCBI taxonomy): domain Eukaryota; kingdom Metazoa; phylum Arthropoda; class Insecta; order Hemiptera; family Cicadellidae; genus Homalodisca; species Homalodisca vitripennis. The sequence continues at coordinate 179,596,718 of NC_060207.1, read as the reverse complement.
GACTAATTAAATATACGATACTATTAAATATATTACAAATCTTAGCAAATTGTTATTTATTACCTCAACTTTGAGCTACTTTAGGACTAGAAATACATAAAGGGAGGTGAGTCTGGATAGATTATATCCTTTCCTACCTTTTTCTTCATATATAAATTTGTTTTTGATATTAATAAAAGGAGGAATTTTAAATACGGGTCGTAAAGGTTTTACGAATTAATTATATAACCGAAGAGTAAATTTTATTATATTTATCCGCATTATTATTCTAACACAATCGAATTGACTTCAACATCGATATTATCGGTTACATTGCATCCTTTCATGGAAGTAATCCAGATACGGTACAGAAACCGTCAATGGTAGTCGCGCACTTGAACTGGCTAGAGATCATACGTTCAGAGATTATACTGCTTGATATATGTGTTAGTAAGCCGCTACAATATTCACGCCCTCTTTCCTCGATGTATGTATTCATTTATGGTAATAAATTATTTTGCTAAAATCATACACGTTTTAATAACACTCTGCATTACAGTGAGACTGTTAATTAATCTTTCATTAAATACACATAAAGTACCTATGGCCAGACCCGTACTTAGGTCAGTTTTTTTTCGGGCCGAGCCGAAATTCCCCCCCCCCCCACAACGCTGAGTACGGCCCTGTTTATGGTGGGAAGGTTTCATTCAATGCAAATGTTGAGTTTAGCTCCGTTATTTTTCATGTTTGCACCTGATGAGACAATGAGAATACCTCCTAATCTAGATTACGCAGGATGTACTCGTATGCTGGGTAAACGAGACAGAGCTGTTTTGTAGTTTTTATGTCTCTGACTTCGAAATGATGCAAAGATTTCTTTTTTAATCTTATTTTATTTGGACCTCTTCAGACGGACGTGTACTCCAGATTCTACGACAGACTTAATAGTCTTCTTCTATAGAAGGTGAGTGACATCCAAAGAATTGTCTTGAAGAGTATTTAAAAGTTTCATTTTTAAATTTGAGAACATAATAGGTTTACACTATAAAACTTTTGTTATGTTTCTAAAGCATGTAAATTGGGAACATTAGGAATTAGGTTACGACATGATATATATATATATATATATATATATACAAACTCAAATATCAAGTAAGAGTATAGCTGCGAGCAACTTATTAGGTATACGATATGATGAAATATATTACAGGTATTAGAACATTGTTATTCATTGACCTCAACCAATACCTTAAGCTACTTTAGGACTATTTATATATATGATGATATTTTTATATGTATGGATGGGATCGATAAAATTAATTCTTTCTCCTAGCGATAAAGTGATTTGTTACGGTTAAAATTATTGTTTTACGTAATGGAATAAATACATGACATACTGTAAGTAATACATCTTTGAAATTCATTAGGAGATAGTTTGACCTCAGATACTTTTACAAAGTTGTTACAAAGAAACTTCTCAAAGTAGGGAGGAAATACTGAGTGTTGTTACGCTTGTTATCTTCGGCCCCAACCCCTGTTCAGTCCAGCCTCCACTTTGCTGCTCTCTACTACGGCAAATACCAAATGTCTCGAATTTATACATTTTACAAACATTTTAAAATTCGTTCCGTGTTGATGAACCAACTGAATTGTAATGTCATTTCTTCTGCATTGCGATTATATTATTTATAAGTTAACTTTTGTTCAGTCATAAATAATGAAGGTGTACTATTCACCTGTAGGTACTCGTGAATACAATGAATTTAACAGTCCAATTCTTATGCCACCTGGATTTCTACTTAACCCAATCATAACCCGGGAAGTTCATGAGTTAAAGTTCCAACCCGAACTTCAGTTTCTAACGCCAGTTTACAACATTGCAGCTGCAGTATCCGGTGTTAAAGCTACAGCTGCCTTGTCCGTTAGTTGGCTGATCCGAGGCAAGCTTCTTGGCAGCAGTGGAAATGTAACTACTAAGAAACTTAATTTATAATAATAATAATTATAATAGTTATAATAATGTTTAGCCATTAAGGCTATATTTTGGTCGTAAGAGACATCTTGATTGCGGCCCCATATGAACTATGTTAAACCTTATGCACTTAACGACCTTATATTTAGTCTTAGAATTATGGGTGCCTCATTTTAGAGATATAGTTAATACGTATCCAAACCTTTTTTTAGTTTATTAAAAGGTTATTCAAAAAATCTTTAACTTTTTTGTACTTCATAGTTCAAAACAAGTGTACAGTTTGCAAGAAAAACCACTAAAAAGGCTGTATGATGCTAATTAATTATACTTTTAAAATGAGACTTCCTATAAAAAAGACTTCCTAAACGATCAATAAATGATAAGGGGTCAAACATTCATGTGGTTCAACATCGTTCTTTTGAAGAAAACCTCTTTTTACTACAGAGGGCTCTTAAGAGATGTTGTTGTATTGAGTTATGTTTTGTTCCTTTCGATATTTGTGTTGACAAAGTGACGTGATGTATCAAGGTATCTGGAGTACATAATTCTAAAAGGATTTTCTGTTTTATTTTTGAAAGTGCATGAAAAACAAAAATGTTCATTTCACTTAGTTAAGATAGAAATGTTCTATACTCACTCATTAACCTTTTCCTTTCTCATTGTATTTTATCCTAAATAAAAAATGTGGCTTTAATTTAATATAAAATAAGAAATTGAGTATCATTTTGATCTCTGCTTTTATAGTCACTGGGTATACTATAATTTTATTTTTCGTAGAAACGTTATTTGTTTGAATTTTTTTATTTCTACATTAAATATATAGTTTAGGTTGTACCAAAACCAAACAAACGTTACGGTTGGGTCCCACAGTATCTCAAATGCCCTAGCAAAACGTGTAAATAACGAGTTTACGAAAGTATAAAAGTAATGCAGCTATTGAGAGGGCACTTTTTGTTATAGATGGCGTCACAGCACAAATGAACACAAAGATATTGGAGAAATACAATAGAGGGACGAACGATATTGATGGAGTCACCTCAGAACACAATGGGGATATTGATATTGTATCGTATCTTATCAATATCGCCACCTAGTGTGCTAGTGGCGCTGTCGTCCAGCAGTGTCGATATTTGGAACCGACTATATTGTTGGTGAACACTATTGTATGTTAAATAAGCATCAATGTCGTTGAGAATGGCCAATACAGACTATTGTACAAAACTCAATTTTAATCTATATTTTCTATTACTTTGCAAAATGGTCATTAAAGATTTATCCAGTTACTCCTAGCTATTTGGTTTGGGTTTTTTTTTATGGTCTGTGGTGCCCATTAGACCAGTTTTTCTAGATTAAAAATCCAGGCAAGTTGGTTGAAAATATAATTTAACAAAACATTAAATTTTGTAGTAGCTCACTGGATATTTTTGTCAAATTTAGTATGTACCGTTCTGTATGATTGTGGTATTTTAAGGAAAAATTGAGCAGAGAAAGCAGTTCCATAAGACATTGCAACAAACTGAAAATTTTGCGCATTTTTAAACCATCCAATCGATTTGAACATTTGTTTTTGTCCCATGTTAAAATTAAGGGATTTCATTATAAATATAAAAGAAGTTGGTTGATTCATTACAAAAAGATAAGATTTTCCTTATAATACATTCACTTTTATGCTTACTGAGTTAGGTGTCATAGCATTATTTAAGTGATAAAAGTTCTACTTTATGTAAGGAGGATACAACAATCCAAGAGTGTGCTGAAATAATATCTCGTCATTAACTTGAAACATAGACTTTTTCCTTTTTGTTCAATGAATACAAATGTGACATGTTAATATCTCATATGATTGTACTCAGTTTGTTAATAATGTATTTATTACACCATTTTCTTGTTGCCATCATGGTTACCCATATGACAAATGTAAAAGTATTCGCTAAAGCTCAGCCTAATCGTATGGAGTGATGTGCACAATCATCTAACCTGTTGTCTATAGAAATGTAACCATATGCAAACTTTCGAGTCTATAGGTCAGTTTGTTTTCGAGATATCGTGTGGACAGACAATAGAAAATTTTTCCATGTCACGTGTCTGCTTATGTCACTCTCTGAGTTTGTCACATATCCAATTTTTCCAACCCCTCGAGTTGGACCTTCGCTAACGCTCAGTCAATTAAGTCATAATGATCATTATTTTTTTGCCGCCTTACACCGTAGCAAAGCATTGCAAATAGTTGTAGATTTAACATATTTGTACTTATGATGGGTTTTCACAAGGAGTCCGATTTCCCAATATATTATTTGTGTCAGCAATGTTGTGTAAACCTAAAAACTGTAAAAAATGTATTTTTCGTGGTGGATTCGATGAAGAAAAAATAACATTATATTGTTTTATATAGTATTCTTTTAATATGGAAAAAGCTTAACTTTTGTACATATATTCAGTAGAATTTTCACTTTAAAAATACCCCCTCCCTATGCGCACTACGCGAGTCTGTGAAGCTAATGAAGGTAATGCCAAATACAACACAGATATTTCTTGAAGACTTCCGGGTCTACCTGTTATCTAAGTAGACAAATGAACACGCGTAGGCGCAGGTAGGGGCGCACTGCACAAACAACAGAAGAGCTCCGAACACCGGATCGTGACAACATTGCCGCTCTCGACTAAACTAATTTACTCGTTCTGTTAGTTCAGCGCGGAAATTATTAAATGGCAACGGTGAAGGGTGAGTAATAGGCCCCATCTTCTGGCGCGAGGTAAAATTGGATTATTTAAATGAGGCGTTGCATATGCATCAGCCGTGCAGCTAGCGGGCGCCGCGACACGACGCACTTACACGAGAACTCGTAGCTTCTGTTGGCAACACTGTGTGACTAGTCGGCGAAATCAGGGCGATTCGCAATGACCACATAATTTCATGAAGAGGAAAAGATATATTATTCATTTCGAGTTTAAACACTATAGCAATCCGATCCCTCACATCTCTCTCTCCTCGAGTTGGGACGTCATAAAATTATATGTACGAGTACGTCTCATCACCAGTGACAGTATTGGAAATGATCCGATGATGATTATTAATCAGTTGGAGGGTGTGGTGGCTGATTGTCACACGCTCAGCTTTTTGCTCATTTATCAAATTGTGAGGTATGTAGAAACAATTTTCATGACTTTTCGTCGTGGAAGATTATTCGCACTGCTGCGGATCCAATCCTTAGGGAAGTTTCAACCATCAAATAAGTGCAGTGTCTGTCCTCTTGGATCATAGCATGCACCCGATCAACGTTTTCTTCAGAGACGGCGAAAAGTAGCCTTCTCGAACGTTTTACGCTTTGAAGCGTATTACGGGCTCTTCGAAATTTCAAATACCACCTAGAACAGTAGTACCACCTAGAATGGTGGTTCAAACCAAAAGGCAATTTTGAGATGTTCGACGCTCTCCTCTTGAAAAAAAAGTAACTCTTGAAGAAAATCCGGAAATCCTCTTCACGATTTCGATTTTCCGAACAGACGACATAAGTGCACTGATGAATCCAAAATGCTGTCAGATACTCTTAGGCACTCGGGCAATCAAATAAGAGTGATAAAATAATTGCAGTATGCACTGTCTGCTGGTACCTTATAACCTTCAGAGTGACGTTCCTATTACTCATTATTTATTTTAAGCTTCATTATTTGTGTAATTTCTAGCAATTTTGATGAAGTTTTCTTAATTTTGGCCCATTATATAGAACTCAAACGCTGTTTTTTTGTCATCAGCAGAAAAATTTAGATTAATTTTCTATTAAGATGGAATTTAAGAAGTTGTGGGGACCAAACGAGACATTCTAATCTGGCTGGACTTTCAAGAATGTTGTGATAGGAAAAATATTAGGTACGGAAGTGAAAAATAATAGGTACGGAAATGAAGGAAGTAAACACAGTTTGTGCAACGTTTCAACACTATTTATATTTATAGTATGGACCAATATCCATGTCGACCGTATCCTGACCTACAGACTTGTGCAGAAACTAGCGGGAAGAGTCAGTAAGTGGTATTATCAAGTTAACTAATAAAGTGTAACTCGTGGGACAGACAAACAGAGGCGTTAATAAAGCGAGTTGCCAACAGCTCTATATTATTAACACGTGATCCCTCGCGTAATGCAGGATATGAAGGCATTATTCACTCACTGTACGAACTACAAACTGTAGTTTATAGTGGAAATGTAATAATCCGTTTAATACTTTGGTTGTGTTGTTGGTATTACATGCTCTATATAAACCCTTTCGGTAACATACATTTTCATCTACTCCGTCCATCTATCTGTATAGTAGTAAATCTGTTGTTGTGTGTCTACAAACTATTTTCTGATTGAAAAAGGTAATTAATTGTTAGGAATTTCCATTAGAACAAACCGGAAACTCGAAGTTTGAAATGCCATCAGCTCTTTACACAATCACCAAGAAGGCCGGGGTTTGAATCCATGTTCGGGCATGACATTTTCACAAACTAAACTGAACCTCGTCGAAGTAATGTTCAGAGTATAGTCACTTGCCATTCATAAAAAATAAAATAAAAACTCTGAGATCACACGAACCACCAGTAAACCGGTTATAACTAGTGCAGGCTACTTTTTACAAGAAAACCTGACTGGGCTTTGGTGAATATGTAGGTCTATTACAAAATACGCCACTATGGATATGAGGAAGGAGGAAGTTAAGACGGTTTATTTTGGTCTAATAACTACCAACAGTGCCAAATAATTGTAAAATACGATTCCTGGAATTGTTTAATCCTTCATTATATCGGCTGTTGTGTCAATGTTGATGCATAGAAATGCATGTTTATCATCATGCATTACGCAGTCGATGCATGATGAGAAACACAACTTTCTCCACCTGTTTTCTTTCTTCAAAATCAGTTTTTGATGGTTCTAAGTAGATTTTATTAAACACAAATTTACATTTCGGTTAATCGGGATTCGGATAATCGGGGTTTTGCTGTTTCTTAAGTAACCGTATGTAATTCACTGGTAAAACAAATTGTAACATTGTGTAACTTCGAAACAGACCGTGTTACCAGTGTGAGGGCGAGATCCTGATCAGATTCGGGGGAGGGAGGGGGTTGATCTGTTACCAGCAAGCACGTCTTGGACTGAGTCGCCCGAACCGCCATGCAACGATCGACACCACCAGAACGGTCGCGTGGTTAGCTTGGAGACAAACGGATAATGGAAAGTCAATGTCAGTTCCCGGGCCCGAAGGTTGTATTGACTGAACAAATTGTCGGGACAACACTGCAGCGCACCCCCCCCCCCCCCCCCCGAAGCCGCGGCCACACCGCAGGTTTGATTAGTTTCCTGTAGTAAAGTTTTATTCGTTGCCGAACTGTGCGAAAATGGCGTGCTGTTAGACTCCCTTTTATTTACTGTAGAGTGAAGGGTTTGTTTCACCTTTCGCTCGCGAGCCGAGTGAAACAGCTCTTTCTTGTGAAAACTAGGCTAGATTGTCCTTACCGCATGAGATTACTTGCAATTTTACTTATTGCGAATGTAGCAAATATTTAATAGAAACTAAAAGACACTTTGTGGTAAACTTAGAAACTACATAATAAAATAACCTGGTATTCTGAGGTGCAAAGACTGGTCCTCCCGATATCGAAACCGCCTGAGCACCTTGTGGGATCAAAAGATATATCAACAATGTTCATAGAGATGGCCTTGATCGGCATTGTGAAGGTGACTGTAGGTTTCCTAGTCATGCCTAGCGTATACAGTGTTGATTGATCCGTGTCAACAAAACTTGTTTAAACCAAAACACATTTGTACAAAATTTTACATTTAATTAAGAGATTACTATAAACATTAAGGTCCAGTTAAAAAGTTTCCAAATCTACATTTTGTCTTGATTATATACAAACTATATTTGTACATCTTTTATATTAATACGTATTTTACACCCCTAAGCCCGCTTGGTAGCGCACTCCTGCCGCCTTTAAAGTTAAACGCAACTGATTTCTAAAAGAATTCTCAAGTGTCATAAAATTTTCCCTAGTAGGCGCTCACTAAGAAAAGGCCATGGTCTGCGACTTCATAATCCTCTTCAATATTCTAAAGACGTTCAACGGCAATGTTGCAACCTCAGAAGCTGTTCAATTAGATTGCATGAAATTGTGTACCGGCATTCATTTTAATTACATCACAAATTATCATTTAGCAACTTCAGGGCCCCTCTCCCTAGTATTTAAAGTTAGCGATACTCAATGATTCGGAAGTGGTTCCGTCGATAGGATCACTTTTCTAACTGTTACGAGGTATGGATGGAATTCAAAAGAAAGGTATTTGTGACCTCTCTGTTTTATTCTCCACCCCACTGATAAAATGGTAGGTAAAATAAACCGTATATATCCGTTTTCAGCTTTGAACTGTTTTATTATAATTTAATTAATCGACACTACGTATTGAATTCAATAGGACAAAGTAGTGGGACCTCCTGAAAGTCGAACCTTAAAGTGTCGTTATTTTTAACATAATGTGAAACAAAAAGAAAATTTAATTTAATTTCAGGAGATTAAAGTTCAGTCCCTTCAAGCTGGGACGAGGGTCTACCTTTTATATCAAAAATGAAATGTAAAATTTCTACAAATGCTACAATTGTAGCAAGCGTTGTTACAAGCATTTAATTGGATGTACATAAACGTTGAACATGTGATCTGTTTGCCTCGTGGACGATTTATGCTGGCGAGTTTAACTCGGAATGCGGACTTATCATTAAGCTGTGTATGAATATTTAGTCGCACATACTCGTATGTGTTGTAAACAGAACAATGTCGGCCGCCGGCGCTAGCAGCGTGTTCTGACATGTGACGTAAGTTGACAGCTGACATCCCCCTCCCCCCACCCCCGACAGGCCAGAGGGTATAAAGACATTACTCTCGGCCGGCCGTTTGTTCCAGGTCGTGTCGCCAATTTAACCCGGCCCGAGGTTTTGTTGCCGTCGCACAACAACAAGCCATGAAACAACTGCCGTAAAGCCATTCTCCTTCTCTCTCTCGCCCTCAACTTGCGCCATCAACCCTCCCCACTTGGCCACGTGATTACTGTCCGCAGTTGTACCTGTTATGGCCCATTTCGTGGTTCAAATCTCAGTACACCCTGCGAGACAGTTGTAGACCGCTATTATACAAAATTCATTACTACACACGGTATATGCCCAGATTTATATACAATTGCCACATTATATGTTGCCAATGACTCCAGTAGTAATCGGAAAGTAAAAATAACTAGTAATTGGTTTATGTATAAAAATGACATTTATAGATGTAAATAAAGAGAGCCCAATTAAATCGTTATAGCTGCCTCGGGATAAGTTAAGCTCGGTAAGGTAACAAATTTGGCATTGGTATAAAAGTCAATGCAATTGTGGATTAAACCGTTATTAATGGATACAAAGAATATTGCAGATGCTAGGCTAGATTCCAATAAATGGTTAGTTAGTCAATCGTGTTGCTATTTATAACTAAAACATACTCAAAAGGCAGCTTATCACGAAATAGATATTTGGAGTGATATTCTAGACGGTTGGGTTTTCATTGAAACTTCTGTCTCACTGCAGCACGCTTGCACAGTGCATAGTAGAAGCAAAACCGTGTAAAAAGACACTGGATGTGCAAACAACTTATTCACCATTTCACATTCCGGTGTGCACAGCTGACCGCCGCGCCGCGCCGTACTTTGTCAGATAGAGCGGAACATTGTGCACACCTCTCCTGACTTATCTAATAATACAGACCAAACAGGCGGTTTACTCTAAACTGTTCATCAAGTATCCTTTATTAAGTTAACAAATTGTTATGAAAATTACAAAACTTAAACTATTAACTGGTCAAGGTTCATTGCACATTGCACTACCGATTTCTCAAAATCGTTCTTACGACTGTTTCAGATATGTGTACGATTTCTGAACCTTCTGTCATTACCGTTTTGTGATTATACAAAACTTGAAACAGATGTATAAAAGCTGATGAGATCAATTTATCATTACCAGGTGGTGGAATGAAACGGGATTTTCCCGGACATTTGCCATTGTTTAGTGATACAAAAAGTCAGTCACACTACGTTTCGAGATCTGCAATCTGATCTCTTCCTCAGGTAAATAACTAACCTTACACACAATTACAAGCTAGGTTAAAATAAACAAATCATACCAGAACGTTGTGACACGTGTAAGTCACGATGTTGTGCGCTAACGTCACTAACTCTAAAAACTTGCACTTAATAAAAAGTTAAACACAACACTAATTTATTAAAACTGAACAACAGAATACATGTCACAATAGGTCTGCATTCGCCGACCAACCACCTACGACTGTCAAAATTTCGAAACGTAGTGTTATTGATGTTTTGTATCACTGAACGATGGCATATGTCCGGAAAACCCCTGTCTCCTTCACAATCCTCCCATTGTCAAAAACAAACTTCAAACAATTTTTAAATTAACATGGTAACATGTTTATGTACGACTTTTCTCTTTTGATCTTACTCTAATTACATTTCTAAGAGTAGAGAGAAGATAACGAAGAGGTGGTATTTACGAGTACAAGGTGAACAGCAATGATGAAAATCCTCCAGCCCATGGGCGGTTTGGATCTGCACTATTTATAACCCAGTCCTGTCCAACAGGCCATACAACATTGTCGCCAATTAGGGTACTACTACATCTTATAACAAGCATTACAGCCTTATTCTAATCGGTACACTGGCTCTAGTAATTTAAGTAAACATTCATCACGGCCAACAATATTTGCAGGTTCATGGACAGTAACAGTTTCATTCCTATGATTGTATGTTGTCGTGTATCATCTGTTGTATCGAATTATACAATGAGCTCGTATGTGCTATAAGATCAAATATGCAACAACACGGCCAGATCTGCTCTTTATTGCACTCAGTCTGTGGTTTGTAAACAGCACATGTTCACTGTTCACATTACAACCAAGTCTCTGCAACTTACAGTCACTACAACGCATCTCGGAGTATGGGTTGACAGGATGGAGACCGTTCTCTCTTTATGCAGTAAAAAGGGACATAATACTAAACGGAAACTCCTGGAAGAAAAGTAACAAAGGATTTATTTTATTCCGGGCCACTTTCAATTTCAGGGGTTCAGGTGGTTTGATTACTTTGAAGGGAAGTTTTATTCGAGACAAGTTCCATTTGTTTGCAGTCGACCTTCTGTTGACGGAATCCTTGGGACATTAGCGGAGCAGTTTGGTTATGCTAGCTTTCCACTGATTGTGTTGAATGCTTGATTGCTTTCTTAGTTTGTTTCATTTGTTTTCTTTTCTATAAAAGCTACTCGCTCATTTTCAATTCTTTATAAGCAGCCAGATTAAAGGCTTCGGTGAATTTAAATAACGTTTGAACTATTTACCGACAACTAAATAGCGAAATAGATTGAATGAGAGGGATAAGGAATGTAGCATTGGGATTGATGCTCAAAATACTGACCCTTTTAATGCGCTCATCCCCCCCCCTCCACCACACGTATGAGGGTTGGATGGTCTACCCCCACGTAATTCTGCTAGTCTACTGAATATCGCGAAACATGATTTGAAGAGGAGGTATTTTATTATGATCCTGTGTCTTTATTTTTTGGATCTGATTTCTTAATTAGTTACCATCATTATTTGCCGAATTATTTAAACTTTATTTGTACTTTTTAAACACGTAAATATAATTTAAATCTCAGTGCATTAATGAAGATCAATTAAAATTCCAGCTCTGATTGGACCAATTAATTTATTACCAACATGTTCCTATTTAATTACATATTTGTCTAAAGTACCAATGTTGCGTTACTGCATAACTCAGAAATCAATATTTGATTTTAACATGTGTAGTTTGTAATTACATTAATTTTGGTTTTTTTTTTTTTTTGTACAATCTGCCATGCCAAAAAATGTATCGAATATGCGAATATTTATTGCCGAATATAGTGATTGTGTCGAGTTCACCAAATGGCTTGAAGAAATAAAATTTGTAACGGTGTAGATTCCAAAATGACGGTCGTGTAAGGCCATTTATTAAAACCCACTGCGGGCGGAGAAAAAGATCAATCCGACTGAAACCAGAGGCCGACACGCCTGACCGACATTACACTGTCGAAACTGAAATAAAAGCAGAAATTGTTTTTTAAACTTTAAATAAAAAATTCTGTAGATAAATGGCAAAGCTTACTAAGAACATCCAAACGCAATACAACGCCACCTTAAAAATACAATAATTTGTGGTAATCATAGTTGTAGTAAAACTGTATCAATGGTTCTCTGTTTTTAGTTTTCTGGGCTAATAAAATTTATATATCCTAGTGAAAATTGTAAAATGATTTTTACTGTTGCTTAGTGGTAATTCGTTCCAATAGTAGCATTGTTAGTGTCTTCAGGCCGGAACTCGGTAGCTATTGCTAGTTTTAAAGATGCAAAATGTGGCTGGGTGTTATGAGCTCTTTCTCACTGCCAAGTCTCTCAATAACTTTATTTATACTGTAATAATTAAACGGAACTGTAGCACGAATTATAGCCTACTCGTGAGAACCCCCTCGCTGATAGTCCGTTGTTCATATTCTTTTTACTCCCCCTTCCATGTGCGAACATAGAACCACACAACGTTCTATACTATTTTTTCTATACTATTAATGTATGTTTTTCTTTAGCGAAAGATGATGTTGAACGCAACTCTCTTATGTAGCGTATTTTCTGTATGCTGTGGAAGCGAAGCAGAATGCCTTGGTGGACTCTGTCAACTGCCTTATGGCAACTAGGTTACGATGACTACCTACTCTGTTTGTATTTACGTGGTGCTACAGATACAGAGCATCACAGGAACTAGGTACACTATGTTTGTCAGCCAGAGGCTGTTTATTGTGAAGTTAAAATTATTTTAAATCACTACCTTTAAATCTAGATTTTGTGTTTCATCGTCTTGTCAGAATTATACATTTTAGGCAATTTTAAATTTATTATTGCGTAATTCCCTCCATTTGTAGTATGTTTAATATGACTGCAAAATTTGTTTAGTGTTATTTTCGTAGGCGCAGCTACTACATTTAATGAAATTTCAATATTATGATAATTCAAAATTTATGAATCGATCTGATATCTAAAAATGCGCTATTACAGCATATATACCGAGTTAATCCGTTAATAGTGTGTATCCCCAGCATAGACTAGTCTAGACTTTAAATGTTGTATAAAGTGTTTAAACTCCCTCCCCCCACCCCTTTTTTAGGTTAGTTTGTTCTGCGATGTTGGTTTTTTCAGTAACAAAACAATGAAACTGACAGTGCATTAAACTGACTGGGCAACAAATCATCATTCAGCACCTCTGTTAGGATTAACTGGGTGTGTGTTTTCATAAAAGATCAGTTGGATTTGGTTCACGGTTGGACACTCGTTCTTTTAGCCAAAGTTCGTAATTTATTCCGGCAAACGACAACGATCAGTGTTGCCACTCGGTAACAAATATAACGTTGACGGTGACGGATTGCCGACGCTACGTACCGCTACGTTGGTAAAGCTGTTGGAAGAAACTGACCAATTTATCTCGGGAATTATTGAAGCGCAGCGAATCTTGCCGCTTCCTCTCCTCTTCTCTTCTCCTTCATCCATAATCTAGTCGGCCATTTCCCCATTCAGCAATCTACTCTGCTCGTACACCTCGGCTACAACTTTCATTTGCCCACTTTCCGCTCTCCTTCCATCAATGCATAAATGTTTGGAATGGACTGTAGTATTTAATTTATTAGTTCTCGCTTTTTTACATTATATAAAGTTGTATATATGCAGTCTGAACACCAGTAACAATTTTATAATTTAATTTTACGTAACAAAATGAGCGTATTTTAATGTTTTGGAAATTAGGTCAATTTAATTTGAGTTTTATCCTGTATTAAAATAATTCAATAGCAGTAAGTACATTTCACAAGCACCAGTAATAAACTCTCTTTCTCTCTTCTATCGGTTAACAATACATAAAAGTCCGTGTCTCACATGCAATGAAATGTGTTTTATAAAAATTACTAAACCTTAAAACCTTAAATGAACAATTACAGTTTTTCTGGTTATTTTATTAAAAATTAAAGTTACTCTCTACTTCAAACTGAGGTGTTTTGCTTCTTACATTATTTTAACAATTTAGTTTTAAATAGTAATTTCGTAAGTTCATGATTTTGTAAAAATAGTGTTTATTTTACAATTATTAAGTATTTTACTAACACTTTTGTTTATTTTCAGGTAAGAATTCTACTGCATGCTGTTCCTACGTAAATCCCCCTTGACATCGTAAGTCTAGATTCGCTAAAATATAAACTCGTAAGTTAATCTTGTATAAGTGGTTCGAAAAGTCCACAGCGCCTAGGTGCAAAAGAAGATGAACATCAGCCAAATTATAACCCATTATAGACAGTGTATTTAGCTATTAGATATAACATTACTTACTGTGTTATCGTGTAATTTAACTTATAATGTTTAACGTTTTCACAGCTTGAGTTATAGTTTTGATTTTGGATTTTTTCATTTGGGATTAAATTTCAATTTAATAATAAAAATTATTTTTAGTTTTTTTATGACAGCATAATAAATAATGCTTTCATCTAGTTCTTTATCGCTTTTTGATAAACATCAATGAAATTGTTTGCTCTTATGTGTTCTTCGTGATTTTTTGATAAACATCAATGAAATTGTTTGCTCTTATGTGTTCTTCGTGAAATTTGGTATAACAGTTTTAAAACTACGGGTAGGCCCTACTATTGTAGTTAGATTAATAAAAACGAATATCCACGATTAGATTACGACAATTTAAAACGTCCTATGTTACTAGGCACTAATTATGAGTTAATTGTAAAGTAAATCCCATATAACGTATATTTCTCAATCACTCCACTTTCAATATTAGTGACAGCTCCAGATTCATGTCATACAGGACTATACATTTCATTTTTAAAGCGAAGGTAATTATAAATTATGACAAATTGTTTAATACGGGGTGAGCCTTTTTTCAATATTTGATACATTTTAATAAACCATTCAACGGTGCATACTTTAGTGGACATTCACAGACAAGACTAGCTATAAATAATTTAAAGCTCCCCTAACTAAAAGTTTTACTCTTTTAGTACGTCTTATTTAATTTTGAGTATCAGGAAGTAAAAATAAATACATTTTGAAAATATGTCGTTACGTTATTGGTGGCCAACCAATATAAATGAAAGTTTTGGACATACCATGACAAGATAGGATAAAGTTTAAGTACATGTTGATAATGTTATTCCGTGTTTAATGGTATTCGGATAATAGTGTTGGAGTCAAAATTAGTATAATTTCTAAGGAAGACTTCCAATACTGTAAGTCCACGAGTCCCCGGTCTGTGCCTAATACATATTTACATAACCCATTCAACGGTGACCTTCCTCTCGGAGTGTTAATTTGCCTAACAAAGGTGTTAATTATCTCAGCCTCGCAGGGACAAGTGGTTTGTTCCAGTTTTCTGCTCGGCACCGTCTCACCACCGCACACTCTCACACTGATAACTGTAATTTGGTCTGCTAAACAAACCATCCGGTACAATATGTCTCGCATGACATACCAATAACGTGTGACTATTGAACGTTTAACTTTCATGTTTGAAACATTAGCTGACATTTTGAAAAGCGATTTTATATTTAGTACTACATTCCGTTCTTCATAATTTTTGGCGAAACTCAATGCAAAATTGTAATACTACAGCTAAAACAGTTTTGAACCACAAAGCTTCGCTCTGCATTCTCCAGTAAAAATTACATAGAGAAACACACATTCGGTTCTACACATTCCAAGGCAAAACCCAATGTAAAATGGTAATACTGTTGCTGGAACCGTTTTTACCTACAAACCGTTGTTCTGCATTCTCCAGTAAAAATCACATAGAGAACCACACATTTGGTTCTAAACATTCTAAGGCAAAACGCTATGTAAAATAATAATACTACAGCTTAAACCGTTTTGAATCACAAAGTATTGCTCTGCATTCTCCAGTAAAATTCACATAGAGAAATACAGATTCGGTTCTACACATACTTAGACAAAACGCAATCTAAAATGGTAATACTGTAGCTACAACCGTGTTGAATTACAAAAGGTTGCTCTGCATTCTCCAGTAAAATTCACATAGAGAAACACACATTCGGTTCTACACATACTTAGACAAAACGCAATCTAAAATGGTAATACTGTAGCTACAACCGTGTTGAATTACAAAAGGTTGCTCTGCATTCTCCAGTAAAATTCACATAGAGAAACACACATTCGGCTTTACACATACTTAGACAAAACGCAATCTAAAATGGTAATACTGTAGCTACAACCGTGTTGAATTACAAAAGGTTGCTCTGCATTCTCCAGTAAAATTCACATAGAGGAAACACATTCGGCTTTACACATACTTAGACAAAACGCAATCTAAAATGGTAATACTGTAGCTACAACCGTGTTGAATTACAAAAGGTTGCTCTGCATTCTCCAGTAAAATTCACATAGGGAAAACACATTCGGCTTTACACATACTTAGACAAAACTCAGTCTAAAATGGTAATACTGTAGCTACAACCGTGTTGAATTACAAAAGGTTGCTCTGCATCCTCCAGTAAAATTCACATAGGGAAAACACATTCGGCTTTACACATACTTAGACAAAACGCAATCTAAAATGGTAATACTGTAGCTACAACCGTGTTGAATTACTAAAAGGTTGCTCTGCATTCTCCAGTAAAATTCACATAGAGAAAACACATTCGGCTTTACACATACTTAGACAAAACGCAATCTAAAATGGTAATACTGTAGCTACAACCGTGTTGAATTACAAAAGGTTGCTCTGCATTCTCCAGTAAAATTCACATAGGGAAACACTCTGCATCCTCCAGTTCACATAGGGAAAACTTCGGCTTTACACATACTTAGACAAAACGCAATCTAAAATGGTAATACTGTAGCTACAACCGTGTTGAATTACTAAAGGTTGCTCTGCATTCTCCAGTAAAATTCACATAGGGAAAACACATTCGGCTTTACACATACTTAGACAAAACGCAGTCTAAAATGGTAATACTGTAGCTACAACCGTGTTGAATTACAAAAGGTTGCTCTGCATTCTCCAGTAAAATTCACATAGGGAAAAACACATTCGGCTTTACACATACTTAGACAAAACGCAATCTAAAATGGTAATACTGTAGCTACAACCGTGTTGAATTACAAAAGGTTGCTCTGCATTCTCCAGTAAAATTCACATAGAGAAAACACATTCGGTTCTACACATACTTGGGCAAAACGCAATCTAAAATGGTAATACTGTAGCTACAACCGTGTTGAATTACAAAAGGTTGCTCTGCATTCTCCAGTAAAATTCACATAGAGAAACACACATTCGGCTTTACACATTATAAAGCAAAATCTTATTTAACGTTGTAATACTGTAGTTAAAACCGTTTTTGTTCGTTGCTAAATAAGTATATTTATGTTCTCCTGGCACTAATAACGTTTTGTATTCTTTTTACCCGAGTAACCGTAGCAACTGAAAATTAATGAGTTGATAATAATATATTTCGCGCAGTATTAGAGCGCCTGTGTGGTTTCCAAAAGTGTAGATAACTCAAAATATAAAACTAAATTACCACTCGTCCTCTATTAGGTTTCGATACTGAATTTATATTAAATATTATTATAGCAATGTCAAAACGATATGCAGAACACTTTAAGTGGTTTGTACTCGTCACTGGCGCCATTTTAATAAAAAGTTAGATAATACAATGTTTTTGGAACTCCAGAGTTATATATATATATTTCCAACTTTTGCACTTTTTCTTTCCATAAGTACCTAAGTTGGGCTATTACGAATGCTTTAAAACAAAACCTCAATCGGGCCAGCCAATTGATGCGCTTACCAATGAACAAGTTTTCATTATTTGTAAATAAAATTAATATAAAATATTATATTTTATGTATTGTATTTTATTATATTATATGTATTACACAATATTTTTAAAATATATGCGAAATATCAAGCATAGCGTTTGCAATAGAAACCTTGTAAATCACTCACTTGCCTGCTGGCGTCCTACAACTGGAAATTCAGGACTGGGAAAGTGAACCATAAGGGTGCCTTATTTATACGTGTTTACAATGAAAGAACGTGGAGCTTTTTTATTATTATATTTATACTAAGTTTTTTTGTGCGTGTATACAGTCGCATAAAATATTATACAATGTAATAATATAAAGGGTGAGTAAATTGGATGGAAAAGTTTATCTCCTAAGATTTATAAAAACATTAAGATGTTTCCAGACATTTTACACATCCTTGTACAAGGCTCCAAATAAATAATAAATACACTTCTTGTTTGTTTTTATCCCAGGCTGGAAATTAAGACATTACTAATGTTGAATTTTGTGACGCAATTCGTACAACATTGTTTACCTATTTTTCACTTTGCCAACACGCGTTAGTATCAATCAAGGAGTTTCAGAGCACATCTTCAGGCTTGGTGTAATGTATTAAATATTATAATAATTATTATTATTTTTACTGGCTTTGTAATGATTTACCAAAGGTCGCTGGATACATCTATGTATGGGATCGTATGATGCTATGACGCCATATGGGGTGATTTGAGTTCAATAAACCGCATTGGCTGCTTCCATCACACCACTGTCCTCATTCCACCATCACGTCCACTATCCATCCCTGGCCTTGGACACTAACCGTGAACCGTGTACAGTCAATGATGTGACCGAAAACAGTCTTTCATTTCAATTACCGATCCTCCGTGTCCCGTACACAACAAATGGCGACGAGGCATTTTATTCAGCCCGCGTGTGCAATGTAACCAGTTTGATTGTACCCGGAAAATTTCTCTGAAAACTGTAGTGGGAGGAAGTGCGTCCGTAGTTTGGTGTGGCATGGACTCAAAATCTGTATAATTTGATATCGGAAGATGAAGAAGAAATTTAGAAAAACTAAGTATGATGGGTATTATTGGTGGGATCGGCGACTTCGACAACAGTGTGGAAACGTTGGCAATTTCACTTTGCCAATAGTAAATATTTACAAGTATATCGCAAATTTAGCCTATAGATATATCTTGAAAGCTGTGTAGAATCTTAAAGAGATTCTGGACTCGTACATACACCTTTTTTTATATATTTAAGAAAAAAACTAGTATATTTTAAACACTGAATGGGATTTTATGGATTTTTATATAACAAAATGTAACACTTTTCACATTGATATGGCTTGATCAATATATTACAAATCACTTTAAAATTGGTGTAATTTTGTGGCTAAGAATACTATCTAAGTTACTGGATATTTTTTGCCCATATTATACATATGTTTTCTTACACATGTTCGAAAAATATTTTCTCAAAATATTCAGCTGTATATTATACAAAAATCCATCAATGCTAGACTCTTAATTATCAATAATTACCCAAAAAGGTCCTTTCTATAATCAAGAGCACGTGTTAAAAATTTCAACCTTTAGGCTGTTTATTAGCAGCATCATTCATAGTATTGTTACGTTTTGAAAGAAACAAACTCAAATTCAGTAAAGAATATGTTACCATCATATAACCATAGGCTTAATAACAACTGAAAATAATCACTCGTAGGTATAAATTACAATGTACATTTGCTTTATGTAGGCCTAATTCAAATTATTAGCAGGTGTAATGTGATACAAAATAATATGTTACAACAACATAAACACATAAATGCTCAAAACTGTCCAGCTCCATACATCTGGCCTTCTTCTTCTTATTTTTTTGCCCAATATGAGTCCAGAATCCCCTTGGACAATCCTGAAGGGTTATAAGTACGAAAAAATACCAATCCTCATTGAAACAACTGATCGCAACGTGATCTAACGGCGAAGATGGAGAACTGCCATGGACAGTACTAGCGCGACACTAGCGTATTCTGTTGACAGGTTCGAGGTACTAACCTCGATGAAATGTTTAGATTAAGTTGTCTTTTTCTGATTTCCGTACTCACAAATTAGTTTGCGATAAAATTCGGTATCATTTAAGGAAATGACATATGAACATTGTATCACAAAATATTATTAATAAATTACTAGACTTTTTCGAAATAAGAAGGTTCAACTCATTCCATTAAAGTTGCGTAAGAATAATTATTAACAAAGTGGTTATTGCAAATTAAGAGACGTAACTTATATTGTGTTTTGCTCTAAACTGGACTCAAAATAATCCGTGAACTAAATTCGTATTAATCAACAGATTTCAGACATTTGAAGTGCTGAGGTTGCCACAACAACACCCTGTGAAGCAATTTAAATCACTTCATTATAAATTGGGACCAGTTTTCGAAACGATACGACAGAGGATTGGCACAACGTTTCGGTGGAGATGATTTCTAAATGTTACCTAACTAGTCCACTTGTAGATTAGCACGATCGTGTCGTGGTCGTCGCCAGTATTATTGAAATGTCTCTGGGTCAGAGTGGATGACAAACAACTCACAAGACCCACTTTGGGCAGAGCAACCATTTATCATTAAAATAAATTGTTGTAATCTGAAATTAAATGTTTCACTAATCCGTTGCGCCATCTAGACCCATCTTTGACATTAATTTAGCCTACTTCGTTACTTAATACTGTTTAATTTAGGTTACTGTTCGTTCACTCACTATTTAACACACCTTTGACATTTAATTTAGTTTATAATAATTTAATTTTAGGTTTATAGTATTAGATTTGTTACCGAGCATTTATAAGGGTTTTGTTTTTTGTTATTGTAATATTAAAAATGTATTTTAGTTGTTCGGTTATATGCAAAAAATGTAAGTATAACCTTTTTTATAAAATGACTTTTGTGCTTTTAAATAATCAAAAATAGTGAGACTTCTTTTTAAGCTAATCATACTTTCAAGAACAGTCACGAAGATTAAACATAATGGACCAAAATATATTTTTAAATTAAAAGGATCCAGAACAAAGCAACACGAATACAGACGTGTCAATGACTGTTTACAGCGATGTCGGACTGCCAGTTATGTATCCTAATGTAAAATGTAGTACACAACCTATGACGCTCAACTTAGCAATGCCACTGGCCATAATAAAGCATCTTGGAACGAGAAGGTGAAGTTATTACTCGTCTCTATGTAATTTAGAGAATAAAAAAGAATCTGCTTTTACAGAACAATATTTTCTCCATCTACGCCATTCTTGAATAGGGTAAATTGTCGATTTATTTTGTTACTAAGATGCTAATAAACGTTACCGTGTACCTTCTTTCTGTAATACAAACGCATTACTCATTGTATTTTTTAGTATAGTAAACTCCCGGTTAACCGAAATCGGGTTAACCGAAACCGTGTTAACCGAAACGGCTCCATGAATCATAACTTGTATATAAATAACTGAGTAAAATAGTTTATGTTCAACGGTAGAACAATGGGTGACGCATCACTGTAGCGACTGGCTGGGTAAATATCGAGATTATTCCCCCACGCCACGCCAGTGCACATAGCCACGACGCCGGACACCACGTCACTGTTATTAGTCACTTCCCCTACTCCTACCACCATTACTAAAGTATTACTTACGTTAATCGTTTTTAAGTAATTCATTTCTCCTAGGCATCGATTATAATAGACTATCCGAAATTGCTTTTAATTCCGTTAACCGGGAGTTTACTGTATATACACGATCGTATGGCTCTTTTACCTTGCATATACATTATGTAGGCATGCGGCAAGATATTCGTTAGTCTCAACACACTAAGGGCAGTCAGTACAAATGTGTAACAATAGTAAGTTAATAAGCAGGCTACTTATTTACTATGGTGCACAAAAGCAAATATAAGAGGAAACTAAAGTGACAATATGGAACCAATAATAACAGAACAAAATAATATCAGTAATGTAACAGTATACCTGGACTATACAAACAATAATGCGACAACAAATGGTGTAATAATAACAACAACGGTGTAACAATTGAGGGTATGTGGTGTGGGTGGTAGCAGTGGTGCGAAGCTGGGGTATCTTGGACCGAAAGCCATTAACGTTCTGGAAATAAACATTCAGCTCGCATTCGGGTTGGATTTTGGGCTCGTTTCGCTTTTTGACTTGGATGACACGAACTTTGGGAGTTTATATACTACACTAAAAATGTTCACTCTCTCAGTATTCGCCATTGAGTGAAATTTGTGACTGATCTAGCCTCAACATGTTTATTTTCTAAATGTGTAATGCCACGTATTACAGTAATAATTAACAAAACGGAACTATTACATTAATATATAATCAGGTTGTACAACATAAATTTCGTCCGATCTAAACATCTGAATGAGTTGGCGAAATATGGAAATACCTATTCATACTAAAGATAGATGGAACCGATATACAAGTAGTCTATATTTAAGGTTAGCTGTCTCTGGCACCACAGTTTAATGGTGGTGCTTATGTGACTTTGCTCATTTTTCATATTGTAATAGCTCTAAGAAATTTACGCGTTCAAGCAACAGAATGTAATGTCTTATTTTCATGGACGGAAGGGGAAAATAGTCTAATCATTCGCTTAATAACTTTATTAACACAAAGTTACGATCAAATGAAGTTTTGATCACCATTGGTCAAATCAAAATAGACAGCTGTATTATCTACCTATTTGGTACACAGTTAAGTTTCATTGAAAGCTCAGAAAATAAAACTTTATTAAGGAAAATATTAACATACTGTCACTGGTCTAAAGTATAGATTTTTCAAACGTTTTGGTCGAGTTTATACTTTTTACACAGAACAAAACAAACTGTTTTTACGTATAGTACATAGGATTTTATTTTTTTAAATATAAAATGCAAGCCATTATAGAAGTTAGAAAATTGATTTATTTGTATTGGATGTTGTTGAGTAAGGGCTGAAAGACAGATCGCGTTATAGGACAAAGATGTGAGTGCAACATTCTTTGATAAATGTTTTTATTTACTATTTACAAATAATTATCGGCTAAATAAGGCTTTAAGTTTTATTAGTATTTAGGAATAAGCTCGTGAGGCATGAAAGTATGGTGGAGATGACACCCAATTTTTATTTTGACAAATGTCCTCACGTATACCAGAAGTGCTATTAATTAGCTCTCAATTATGTAACAAAATATGGGTGTTATCATTATGATTGCGTTGTACCTTATTCTGTACATAATCTATTATGCTCTGTATACAGTAAAAATACGGATGACTGGTAGCAATGCAATAATTCAATGTATAAGGAAAATGTGGGCGAAAAGTAGAGGTTTTATGTCCTTGATCTTAGTAATTTTCAGGTTACTTTCCTCGTAAATGCACTTTCAGTTGCCTTTACCAAAAAGTGTGCCTTCAAATAAAGAAAGTTATTTGGTGGCCTCGACTTGTGTCCGGTACAGTCTGGTGGCACTCCTGTATCGCTCAGTTCGTCCTGCTCGCTTATTTCACCCTTGCATTCGTACAGAGAAAGTGCTCTCATTTGGACTGGAGGCGATTGTAAAGAAACTCGGGGGAGTTTCAAAATGGTGTTTTTAATTACGGGAATGATATCCGCTAATGGACCGTAATCAGGAGCAACCAGGGACCACGTTAACTGTCTGGGTGAATGAGGGGTGAGGTTGTTGTCGGCATCAGCACTTCGTTACGGCAAGAAAACATCTCGATCATCGCCGCGAAGACATTACAAGAGTGGCATTAGATTAAGAGATTTGTGACCGGCTAGCGACGGTGATGGGGGTGGGGTCGGGGTCCACGTGGTGCTGTGGGGTCGTTCACCCCGGGGTAGGGTCGGCCGCGGCGTGCGCACGTGGACGCGACCTAGGACACCGCAGACGCCCCCATCGATTTTAGGGGCCCGAGGATACCGCGCCGCGACGCTGGGAAATGCCACCCTCCTGTGATGCAGTCTGGGGAGGAGATCGTCAGTGGGATTCTTGAAAAGCTTTTGGATCTGTACCGTGCCACGTGTACAGATATGCTTTTGAGAATTTGAAACAAATAGGGGTCTTAAAGCATTCCAGCACAAGTGGTTCCTAGCTAACATTTTGTGACAAATCTAAATATGTAAATATCATACCCTATTTCTTCAAGTTCTCCCGAACAAATGTTTTATTTAATGTAAATTACTTGTCTATTACAATATCATAAGACATAATGAGATATTCAATTGAATTCATTTAATTCAACATCTTTGTTACGGCGACTGTCATGACTTTTGAACCTGATTTTTATGCCGTGTCACCATTGTTATTCGCCTTTTCATAAGATCCCACTTGTTTCGTTTGAGATAGGAGGCTCCAATTTATTCATAAACTGTATGTATTTTCGAATACGTTGGACATCAGATCACTGGTGAATGACATAAACTATGTTTAGAACGATAACAGGTACTAATTACCTACGTCGCTTTCTTATTACACAGCACTAACATCCTTAAAATTAACTGATTAATCAATGTAACAGCACAGTAATAATAATAGTCTCCTGATAGCCGTAGTTAAAGGAGGGGATAAATACAGTATCGGGGTGCACGCGCATGCGCAGTTGTCCCCGCGGTAAAGAGAGGTTATGGTATCAGCTAGCGTCTGATCCAAACCGCACATAATTCAACCCTAATGGCGGACGGCAGACAGGTTTACGCTATTGATTCACTTAGAGCCGTGCCGTAGCGACCACTGGCCGAGGCGAGATATCTGATATATTTCACCTGAATGGTCCACATTACCCTCATACCGCCCGTGCTAGCAGACCAACCCGCATAAAAAGACACTTCACCTTCTTAACGATCCCACTTTATACGTTCTTTTGATAGTTTACAATGCGGTTTTACATAAAAGTGCAATTCAACCGGTGCATGAATTATAGTAGTTTAAGTATTATTAACTCCAGTAGTAAACTTGGATAGTGACTTAACTAAAACATTTATCAGGGAACAATTCTAGATAAAGTTTATCTTAGTGAAATATTTAATTGGAGACTCTTTTATAGTTATTCCACAATCTAGAGAAATGATCCGATTGTGTATAGAGATTCTTTGAAGATGGGCATTAGCGTTAACACCCTCCAAAGTACCAACGCTTACTGTTTACATTGTCATGACAATATTCATTCTTCCATTCAAAACTCTGAAGAATTGGTAGATGTATATTAACGTCAACACTCTCCAAAGTACCATCGCTTACTGTCTATATTGTCATAACAGTATTCATTCTTCCGTTCAAAACTGTTTGAAGAATTGGAAGGTGGGTATTGACGTTAACACTCTCCAAAGTACAATAGCTTACTGTCTACATTCTCATGACAGTAATAATTTTTCCATTCAAAACGCTTTGAAGAATTTGTAGTTGTGTACTGACGTCAGCACTCTCCAAATTACCAACGCTTACTTCCTACATTGGCTTGACAATGTTCGGGGTGTAAAAGGCATTCTTCGATTCAAAGTTCTTTAAAGAATTGAATTGTTGAGGATATTGACGCCAACACTCTCTAAAGCCACCAATGCTTACTGTCAACATTGTCTTTACAATATGTTGTGGTTGTATAACGCATTCTTCGATTCAGATCTGTTTAAAAAATTGAAGAGTAGACGTCAACATCCTAAAGCTACTAACGCTTGCTGTTTAAATTATCTTAAAAGGAATTATGCTCTTCAGTTGTCTATTACGAGTATATTCAGTTTGTTTGGCTAGTTTAAAACTCCATCTAGTGATCTGAGGATTAATAGTGGAAGGACTGAAATTAATTCTTTAAAGAGGCTGAGACATGTTTGAACCTACTCATCAGGTGAGCTAAGTGCGAGTGTTAGTTCGGCCTAAGTAATATTTGGCTCATCAAATAAGTGGTTGTTTGTAGTTACTAACTTAGGTTTGGAAATTAGCCTAATTCACTATCTCGAATGAGGGATATAGGGGAATAACCTACAATAATATATACCATATACTTATGTATACTGTATTATATAAATATACTATCAATATCAATATAAAAATCAATATATATATATATATATATATATATATGTATATATATAATACATATATATTATATATATTATAATTTCGAAATTGTGATGAAAACATTTCCAAATTTCCAACTCCAAGTTTCTCGTCATTATTAATTTACCACAAAATGGTGACATAAATTGAAGACCCGCCACTTAACAAAAATGCTAAGTGATCAAAAATCTTTGCCAAGAAAAATACTTTAATATCTATAGATAAAAATGCCTTTGTAGAATCCTCCTCGCTCTCATCATTGGCAAATAATATTTTACCACCATTCAAATGATATAATCTTGGTACTCTTGTAACTTTCACGTTCCTCTATTAGTTTTCAGTTACGCAAACATACAATAACGAACACAAAACTTTAGTGGATATTTTAAAAATATACTTGTTTGTTTGGGTTACATGTTGTTATTCCGGTCATATCATGTTTGGATCTCCTCGAGATTTGAGTCCGTGATTTCTCAGTTAGCAAACCGTGACTATAGCTATTAATATGGATAAGGACTATGAAAACCAACAGAAACGGAAGGCTCCGGTTTCTGGCACCTACCTCCAAGCGTAAATTTCAAATTCGTCAATACTACCAAGGTTCTGACAAAAGCTCATAGTTTTAACTTTTCTTGTAAAACATGTCGTGTAAACTGTTCAATTGTTTTCGGTTGCAATTCCGTCAATCGCCATATATTGTAAATGGTGTGAATAAGAAACAAGGATAATGGAAATCAGTTTTTTATCTTGAGTTTTCAAAACGTTGAATTAAATATGTATACATACTGCATGTGCACTATACATAGCTATATAAATCACGACAACGTTAGTTCAATCAGCCAATAAAAAAGAATAGAAAATTTACTGACACTCTCCCCATGTATGACACTCTCCCCATGTAATACCCAACTAGAACTTATTGCTGAAAAAAAGAAAAATTTACAGCTTGCATTTTAAATCAATCGGCTTATGTCGCCGTTTTAATACAGAGAAGAAAGTTGTGTCGTCGTCTAACATGAATTAAACATGGTAACCACGTTCTTCATCAGTATTAGAATGTCACGTCTTCACATGTTAGATTAATCCAGCCTAACCTGATACACACTTTAGGCCTCTTAACTTGCACATTAATAGAGACTAGAGACTTGTTGCATTCTTAACAATATGTCAGAACGGCATGACGTCATATGTAAGGATAATCGGATCTACCCAGAAACGAACGTTGCGTCTGTTTAGTTATACACGATGAGTTATCGTCTAGGATTCCTTATATCTAGTGTCGACAATGCAGAATCTAGTTATAGCTATGCAGAACAAGCTGAACGTTTGTAACTTAAAACCGCTGACATTCTGTATAGACACCGTTTGAGGTTGGACTTGCGTCATAGTGTTCTGTTAATAAAGAACTTAAATTCGATCTAACTTACTACTCGACCTATGAAGTCGTTTCAGATTTTCTTCCAACTCCTTGTAAAAAGTTCCCTAATATGGTGACGAATCAGATATTTGCTTACATCATCGACAACAGTAAAAGAAATGTATATATAATGCTGTCCACGTAGTATTCAACTTTTATATTCTTGTTCAATCAATTACGGTAAGGTTTTATTACTGAAACTAGGCACTATACTGATAATCTACTTAACAATAACACCATTTGCTGTTTTATTATGTTTTAAATTACTCACACGTCTTTAAACAGTCAAAAGTGTCATTTTTAAAACTTTTGTAGGCTGTAGCCCCTAAACTAGTAAGCATAAACAAATGGCCAAAAATAAAAATGTTTTAAAATGTTGTTATATCTAAGATTGGATGAAAATATAGAGTGCTCCATAGGAAATTTAAATCTGGTCTCCATGTGTGTTTTTTAAAATGGGTACCAAATTTTTAAACTTTAAATTCATATTTTTAACTATCGCTAAAAAGTATGTGAGGCATCAATAGCCTAAACGCTTCACGTTCTCTTTATTTTTCTCTGGTCTGACAGGTCGTGGAGCAAGGTCTGACATATCGTAGAGTATGTCAATCCTGTATTGTTCCCTTATCCAATTGGTACAAAAGATTCTACTGGAAATCTTGCAGTGGCGATACATTCGTCTAGTCGAGGTCAGAATTTCAGTTGAGGCCCCCATAGAGTCACTATTTGAAGAACTAAATCTTCCATCTCTTGCAGCGTGATGTGGCTGATGTAATCTTGCTGTGGAACATTATACATGGTTTCGTGTAGTGCTCCTTGCTAAGATCGATCAAGAAATCCTCTATGATCACCAGATTCTGCGAGCTTGTTGGCCTAAAAAGAAAACACGCTACACATTGTGACTTCACCAAAACTCTTCTCTGACAACCTCCCTTCAAATTGTTAACGGATCCTCTAGTGCTATCTGACAATGTGACCAACATCCCTACGGATTACTCTTAACCACACTGCAGATCATCTGCATGTATTAATATATTACATACATAGACCTTATTAATAGTTTTTACATTAAAGGTATATAACTTCCTGTGATCTGCCCACATCGTTTTCTGCTACTTATACAGCTTCTTTAATACAGTCTTTTAATATATGTTTTCTGGTTGTATTAATTGTTACTGCCTCCTGGTGTATGGCTCCTGAACTCTGCATGTATTACTTATCCCATATATTTGTATTTCGTGTAAATCGCCTGTTTTTCGTTAATCAATGGTGGGTAAATAACGAAATAAAATTATGAGTTTACTGCTGATTCAGGATCATTTATTCAAGGAATCGTTAATGGTCAAAATCTCATTTTGATAAGGTTGTGATGCGTAAAAGTCAATGTTCTTGTTCTGAGGGTAGAAGGTTCGCACGACCCTGGATCCGGATCGTTGTTTAGTTCGTAGATAGTCCCATGGTGAACTCGGGTAAACAACTGGATCTGGTGTATGGAAGACAAAAGTGAATTAGTTCTATAAGTCAAGGAAAGCCAATCAGGCCCTCGATTATTTTATAGGTACATAAAGGCAATATCTTAAGGGTTTTTTTTATTCACTTACAAGTCCGAAGGTAGGCTGTTGGAAGTTTGATTTCTGGGGTTTCGAGAGGGTCATCGAGCCGTAAGCTCACCAGACGAACTGTGTTCAATAAGGTACCTTTGGTGTTGAGACATTTTAGAGAGTATTGGCATTTGTCCGAGATAACACCATGAGTACGAAACGCCATCAGTTACGCACTGTGACAATCATTAGTTTCTGCTCTGAAAACGAATTTCTTGCGTGTTGCGCTCATTTGCGCTTTGGCGTTCCCCTGAAAAATCGTATGAAATGTTGTTTTCTGAATAAAATCGCTGTGTATGCCACCAACCACAATTATTTATATAATCTGAGGTACTGAGGTACTGTCATTTTGATCGTCACCTCGGTAGATTCTAGTATTCACGTCCCTCGCGTCCAGAACATCATCTGTGATGAATGAGTGCCAACTATAATTTATTAATGGAAATCTATATAAAACCAGCTCTGGCATTCCTCCTTGACTCCCCCACTCCTCTGTTCCCATAGCAACCTTGAGCCAATGGGATGGTCTGGCCAGCTGACTGCTACTCTGCCAGCTGACGGCATGTTATCATTGGTGGACGCAATGGCTGCCGACCTCAGCTTCATTCAATACTCACTCTAGTTGTAGTTAAATAGTAAACATAGTAAATTTTACTGCTTAAAAACGGAATTTTACCGTCTTCATATTTTCCGTTTTCTGGGTGTTCATATTTCGTTTTCTACAAATGTGGAATCACTTCACACTATTTCATCCAGGTAACGCTTGTTTTGTGTGCTGTGTTATAATCAGGACTTTCCCTGTGTTCATAGTGTGTAGTTTGTTTGGTAAACACTCGAAAATGTTTTTTGTTCGTAAGAATAAGGGATTCTTAAAAACATTTCCAAGAGGTACGTTTATAACTGCATGCCTACTTCACGCTTTCAAGTCTTAACTCATATTTCTACAACAAACAACAAATTAAAAACATTACAGAGCCGTGAAAATTGATAATATCTTAACCAAGTGTCTTATCATTTTCACATACACTTAAATAAATACTTAGATTGAGGACTACTTAGAATAAAAGATTAGTGGTCAAGGCCTACCTTTACAGGCCTAGGGTGAGACAGATTGTAAATTGTTTAATATAGGAGGTCCTGTGTATCAAAATGATTTTGAAAATGGATTTGTTTATCTCTGGCTATATCAAATTAAGCTAAGAATTTTTGGTCTAGGCTAGTAAAAATCTATAAAAGTGTTTTTCTGTTTACATGTTTCAGAGAAACTAACCTCAGACTAGCCTAACTGAAATACGTCCGCTGGATGGTTTGATTTTGAAATGATTGAGTCACAGTAACATTAAACACAGTTTTATAGTTCTTAACAAGTGTTTCACTGTGTCTACTAAGGCTACACATTTAATGAAATATTTCATCTGAACTTCAAAATTGTTTATTTTTATATGTAATGTTAAACACAAACCTAGGCGTATTCAGCAGGGATGGAGTCCAATAATCTAACCCAGGTTTTATATTAATAGGCCTACTAGACTATTATTGTATTTGAACCATTGATATTATCAGCCGATGTTGGTAAATTACTTATAACAAATAATTCAAATAGGCTGAGCTAGGTGTAGCTTGATCCAAAAGCAATTTTTTCATGCTGGCTAAATGAAAATAACGTGAATGGAGTGAATTAAATTTTTAGCTTTAAGAAATGATAAAAATTGTGTTCTTCTGGCTTCAAGACATTTAACTGGTGTCTAATAATTGACCTCTCTACACACACAAACCCTGTAAATATGCCTACTTGTATAGAAGAGAAGGATCTTCTATGTTATCTGGAAAAGATCTTTACATCCACTTTTGGACTATAGTCACAGCTTCATTACTACTCAGGCTCTCCTAGCATCTCAAATACAGGGTGACACAGAATAACGGGAATTTTTAAAAAAATTCTAAAAAATAAGAGTGATGGAAGAAAATGGTTTTATTTGTATTAAATAATTATGAAACACTGATGGAATTTATGATTTTTTAAAAACAACATCCTTTAGGTGGCGTCCTCGTCTACGAATGCATTCTTGAAATCTGCGGTGGAGATTCCTCATTGACCGCTGCAACATCTCAACTGGAATACTGTTAATTTCATCCCGAATTCTCTGTTTTAACTCATTTACAGTTCTTGGTCGAGTTGTGAACACTAGTTTTGAGGTCGCCCCACAAAAAGAAATCGCACACGGTCAAATCTGGTGATCTAGGGGGCCAGGAAACATTACCGAATCTTGAAATGACACGGTTACCAAACAATACTCACACAGCTTCGATTGACTGTCGTGCAGTGTGTGATGTCGCACCATTCTGTTAAAACCAGCATTCTTGAACGTCTGGAAAATTGTTCAATTCAGGTGTAACGAAACGTTGTAACATTTCCACGTAACGATCAGAATTGACAGTTACTGCAATCCCCCGTTCATCCTCAAAAAAATAAGGTCCAATGATCCCATGTAATGAAACAGCACACCATACTGTAACCTTATTAGCGTGTAAAGGGCGCTCATGAAGTTCATTAGGATTTCTGTCTGCTCAGTATCGGTAGTTCTGCTTGTTAACATAATCTGTGAGATGAAAGTGGGCCTCATCTGACATCCACAACTTGCTTAGAAATTCATCTTCATTGTTTATGTGTGTTAAGTTAACATTTGTTGGCAGAATTGCAATCGGGACTGGTAATCATTTTCCTTCAACTGTTGCACTATCTGCAGCTTGTAGGGGTGAAATTTTAATTCTAAATGAAGAATTCTGCGAACACTCTCACGGGACATTTCAACCGCAGCTGCTTGCTTACGAATCGTAACTGCGTGGACTCCTCAATACAGATCGGCGTATAACATCAATGTTCTGTGCAGTACAAGCACTTCTTGGTCGTCCCGTTGGTTTCTTCTTTAAAGCTGATCCACTCTCTTCAAAATTATTAATCCAACTTCTAATGGCATGTTTTGACGGAACGGAATCATGATGTCCTAAGTTGTAAAAACGTCACTCAATCTGGGCAGCTTTCAAACTATCACCGTTTTTATAAAACATTTTTATAGCTAACGCACGCTGTTGCCCGTTCCAAGGTCCATGGCTACTGTAATGGCGGCTTGTTTACTTGGTCACTGTCACTGTCCCGCAGTGCTGCCACAACGCGTTAAAAAAATTCCTGTTATTCTGTGTCACCCTGTACTTCTCAAAAATGTTCCATTTCATGTTTAATTTGCTTCCATTATATTTGTTATAAGTTTTAAGTTGTATATTACTGTGTGTTATGTTAGTTCTTTTGGGTAGGGTACGATAAGCGGACCCGGTTTTTTTATATCGAAGAATAGAGTCATCGATACCTAATATTTGCATCTCAAATCCTAGACTATCAATCGATATAAAAGTACCTATAGTCCTCAATAACAATCATATGTTTTAAATTAAAATATGAATTTAATATTTACAGTGATCAAAAAAATTATTATAAACAAAATTAGGAAAACTGATGATGACCATATTTACTCCTGTCACAGTTAAAGTTGTTTCTTTCCCACAAATTTCACATAATGGGTTTTTCGGTACAAGTCCAACATGTTGAAGCCACGAAAAAGCAATGTCATCTAGTTTTCTAAAATTGACTGCCATTTTTAATAATCAGAATTACTTATGTAAAATTGAAATATTATCCTATGTGTATTATTTTAGAGTGTTTACAGCTGTTGATATAGATTATTTAAGTTATTAGTTCAAAATAATTAATCAGTATCGATTCATTATATCGATGGTTATGATTAAGTAATATCGTTTGCCAATTTCGATATAAAAACCGGGTCCGCATATCGTACCCTACCCGTTCTTTTATTTCTATTAAGTATTTTAGATATATAGCTTGGTCAAGCCTAACAATTGAAAAATACCAATTTGTCTTTTTGATTATAATATTTATCAATGATTATATTGAGCGATATAAAAATCAAATCCGCATGTAGTACAGGCAGTACTTAGCTCTTTTTTAAGCTGCAGTGTAACAAGCGGCCACCACAACAATGACATCATCAATATTTTTGGCAATACAAAATCTCAACTACTAACTTAAATTCACGAACTGAATTACGTTGTAGGTATTTCAAATTATGGTATTTTATAGTTCAGGTATCTATGTATTTCTTAGATTGTATTAGATGTAACAAACAAAGCAATGTAAAACTTACTTCTTAACACTATTAATTGTTAAAGACAATCTTAATGTGTCTTATAGCTTATGAAACAAATAATGCTTATTCTTTACCATTGTACTTGCAGTAATTTCTCAAATACTTACCACACTCTAAATGATTTTATTTTGTTTGAATTAATTTCAAACAATGCTGGTATTTAATGCGTTATAAAATAAAAGCTGGGAATAATTAATTAGGTTAGAGCATTTTTTAATTGATAGTTTGGGTATGTGTAATTGGTATTTTGGTTCATTTATTCAAATGTTGTGATGGCCACTTATTATACTGTAGCCCTTTTTTATTCACCGTCAGTCTTAGGATTTAATTTCTCTGAAAAAGTAGGCCTACTGAAGACCATTTTGATTCTTAGAGAGAGTTTTTATAAAGGTCAGAAAGTCTTAACTTAAATTTGATGCCAAAGAGTCATATAGCGCAATACATTCTCAGAATAATTGACAAAAATACTGGATTTTTTGTTTAATATTAACTTAAGGTTTAAAGAAATTTTGCTGGCGGGTGCAAATGTTCGATAGTTAAGGAAGCTAATATTGGTTATATGAAAACATCTATTTAGAGAGTTTTGTTTATTATTATTAATTTGACAAGTTTCCAAGTTATAGGAAAACTATTCCTAAGATTGTAAGAAGATGGGTAGGCTTTATAATTAGTTTATCAAAGGTTATCTCAATAGTAGATCCATCAGATACCAGGTTTCACTCCAACTTTTTAGCTTCTACTAATGATTGTTTTATTTGAGCTAAATCTAAAGTTTTCGTAAAGAGCTACAGTATTTAGTTTGAAGTGTTCTGCTAATTATTTTCATGGTTATTTATTATTTGGATATTTAATTTCCTTTTTATTTATTTTATAAATCTAAATATAAACCACTTAATAGTAAATTTTTCTTGCTGATGTGTTATTTTGTAGAATTTCATAATTATTGTTCACGCTATTTACCTACGTTAGCCTTAGGCTAGATTATCTATGTGTTATTGTTGTTGTTGTTTTTTTGTTAATTTAGTTAGAATGTTATTGTTTGAAGATTTTTTAATTTTATTGAAGCTTTGAGGTAGTTCTGAGCAATTACTGGGTTAACACTTTGGAATTTTATTGTACATAACACTTCTTTCATATTTTAGTAGAAACCGGGGTAATTCTTAGAAAGTAAGAAACTTGAAAATTAAGTCAGTTAATAGTGCCGAACGATAAGAAGGTTCATTGTCCACTTGTTATCACTGGTATGTGGGAAACAATCAAATCAGTCCTGTGCATGATGGCAAGTCTAATTTACATTATAGATTGATAAAAATGTAAATCTATAGCTTACTCTCCATAATCAATGCAATACTCATAGAAACCATAGTGCTGAAGTGTCTGAGCTTGAATTTAGATTCGATCTTGAGGGAGTTGCTTTTTGTGCCAGTGTTTATCTTTTTGTGCAATTCTGATGGCCAGAGGCATTTTTAAATAGTATACTTTCTCGTGCCATATCATTCAACATGAATGATAATTTTATCATGATCACTTCAGTGGCATCATAAAAGAAAAACATCCTTTGATATAGTTTCTAAAAATCAAGCCGAGGTGGGTGACAAGAACCACTCTTCAGGTTGGGCGATAAGAAACATAGATAATAAACCTTCTTATCGCTCAGAAGTTCAAGGATGGTTATCCAAAATTTAATTCTCATGTTTTTTACTTTTTATGGGGTGCCTCTGATCGTTTTACAAAAATATTAAAGAAATTGAAGTTGATCAAGTAATTGCTGTGAATGATCTACTTTGTAATTTGTTAATGTCATGATGTTTTTTTAACTCTGTAAAAAAGTTGTTTTGCCATAATGTTTTATTATAATTTTAACAAAAGTTTAACAAAATAAATTTAATTAAATATCTACCTCTTTTTTTAAGAACAGAGTATGGTAAATGTTTACCTGAGTATGTTGTCCCACACATATACTCAGCTACCAGACTGGATAAAAAACGGTTTTATAGTACTTCTTAAAAAACTGTATATATGGCTGATAAATCCTGGCCCTGAAATATAAATCTTCTAGGACCAGACTCAATGACTCTATCCTACACAAATACACGTATCACTTCTCACAATTACACCATAAAAATCGTAAGATTTAAGATTTCTAACTCATTTTTTATAAATTTAATGGTAGGTTAAATAATTTATGTTTAAATTTAAAAATAACAGACCATTCTACGAAAGCCGAAAACTTACACTACAGATAACTTATTGCAGATGACTGCTTATTGCAAGCAACTGACCAAATAATACATGTATACATCATGTGGATTCTTATCTAATCTATTGTATAGTGTTTACTTGCCATCCTCCCATGAACCATTTCTACGTATATCCGTTTTTTATTTGTCTGAATATTATATAGTTTTAAAGTAACTTAAACATTTAAGTGCTCAACACATGAAAGACATTAATTGAGGTATAAATAGAGTGCCTGCACTTAAACAACATACATCTTAAATTTTTGTTAAATAGGTAAGTTGTTAATAAAATGCAAAATTTGTAAAAATTAAAAAATATTATTTTAGTTTTTTGGCATTTAGTTTTTTGGCATTTATGTGCTTCCCACCCTAGTGTGGGATCTTAGTAAAAAAAAAGAAATGAATACATAAATAAAAGTAAAGTAAATAAAATTATTTATTACATTTATTTTAGTTTGGATAAAGTTAAATCTGCATTGGATATTATCCATTCTTTATTTTTAAATTATTTGTAATAATTTATAAATTATAAAATAAATCTTAAAGTAGGATTCTTACAGTCTTATGTATTCTGTGTGATCCAACATGTATATTATTTGGTCAGGTTAACATGACTTTATTTGTAGATATTTGTGCGTGCTTTCATTGAAATATTCATATTATTTACCTTAACATCCAAATTTATAACACCAGTATTACTTATCTCCGAAGTCATCTGCTGTCTTCTAGAGTATAGTTATTTTAGACATGGAACATTTTTTTAGAACTACATAGCCTGAAAAAAGGCTATGTTGTTCTAGGCTCCTATAAAATTGTTCTTAAATTTTAAATTTAATGGACTAATTCTACAATATACCAGTAAAATAGTCTTTGAGACAATCATTTAGCCTTGAAAACAGTTGTATTATATGATGAAGTTCTTGATAAATGCGTTCTTCACTCCTCAGCTGCTTAGGGCATGGTGACCAACATACAGTATATAAACCTTCATAGTTAGCTTAAAACTAAATACAGTGTGTTTAGATTCATCGCCTAGAATACCTTAATCTATTATCAATGCTGATGGTATGGTTAAAATGTTTCAGGCAAGTCCCCGTTTTTCCCGGGCCTGGAAGACCAAGCAGCATTGCTGGAGGATCCCACCTCACATCTCGTAGATGGACAAGTGATGGCAGCTCCTCCACCTCCCCTCAGCTCTCCCTCCCGATCCTCCCCCCACAGCCAGGGCTCTGAGACTGGTGAAAGATTCTCCAGGAAAGTCTTTGTCGGTGGTCTACCTCCAGATATTGATGAAGGTATTGCTAAATGTTCTTTTCAATTATTTAAATAGTTTCACATACCTTAGGATCTTCAACTAGTAAACTTCATGAAGCATGTTGGCAGTTTGTTATTATCCGGAGGCCATATTTTTGGAAGAGTTTTTCTTATTGTGCATCTAAAAAAATATATTAGAAGAAATAGATTTAATAATTTAATTTGACTTACTATGAAAATTACATGTCATTATGATGATCGGTTCTTGTTATTTGCCACCCAGATATCATCAAGAAGGAGGCCAAGCTGTCCCCTTATTACATTCCAAAGGCGCCACCGCAGCCCGTACTAATGGCCAAGGGCATTTCTTATAGGTACTTTTCCAACCTCAGATAATGTTCCATCCAACTTTTCTGGTGTCATACCACTTAGGACAATCTGGCACACAATCTGAGGTCGGGAAAGTACTGATCGGTAA
The DNA here is from genome assembly GCF_021130785.1 of Homalodisca vitripennis. NCBI lineage: Eukaryota > Metazoa > Arthropoda > Insecta > Hemiptera > Cicadellidae > Homalodisca > Homalodisca vitripennis. The sequence continues at coordinate 179,559,505 of NC_060207.1, read as the reverse complement.
TGCCCCTGGCCATCAGTCCTGGCTTCGGCGTCAACTCGCACTTTTAGTAGAAAAAGAATAGTATCCATACTATCTAAATTCACTTGATCATGTTTCAGCTCAGATCACGTGAGCACATGCTAACTTTTAATATTTATAATACGTACGTACATATGTATTTACCTACTTATATAATAACTTAATAATAAATAGTAGATACGTACAGAGTGGCCATCATTTCTTTTTGGGAAGCAGAAAACAAGAACTGATCGTCATAATGACATATAATTTTCACAATAAGTAAAGTAAAGTCTGTTCTTTCTAATAATGTAGGTTTTTTAGATTCCCGGTAGGAAAAACTCTTCCAAAAATAGTGGCCTCCGGATAATACCAAAGTACCTACATTTCTACATAACTTCACTAACACATTCCTCTCTTATCTGCATTTAGACTCAATGGTGTAATACGTAGGCTGTGGGATAAAGTCCTAGAATCTTTATCAGATTCTTTATTTAACCTTATAAACATATCTGGCTTGATTCTATTCTATTCAACAAAAAAGGTTTTTTATTGTGGTTTTAACTAAGAATTTTTGTACCAGATGAAATCACAGCCAGTTTCCGCAGATTTGGACCACTTGTCGTCGACTGGCCTCACAAGGCAGAGAGCAAATCTTACTTCCCACCCAAGGGTTATGCTTTCCTTCTATTTCAGGTAAGATAAAACAATTTTTCAGATTACTTCATCTATATAGTTATATCAGTGTTGATTTTTAGAGCAATAAGTGTTTTTTTGTTCTCAAAGTTTTTATAAAACTTAAATGTGGGGAATTATATGTTTCTATGACCCAGAAGTACTTGTGTCTAAGCATGTGCTTATCTACACCTCTTTATCAGCTGGTGAGGATGGTAACTAAGTTTAACCTGGTTATAGATTGTATGAAGTTGATTAGAACCAGTGTAGCATGATGCAAAGGGCTATGACAGTGATGGTGTCTCAGACCCTTTCCCAAGACTCGTTTTTTTTGTCAGCCCTTTTATAGATTTAAAAAATTAAATATGTTGAGATACCCTTCAAAAATGATTTAGATCTTTCCAAATAGCCTAAGAACTTTGCACAACCAGATAAGGTGAATGAAGATACCTATGCTCAGGAAGACCCAATGTATATAGACTCTAGAAACTCTTTGTATTTGGCAAGAGAAGACATGGTGCTGCATTGGGTTCAGTTTCCAAATGAAAATCTTTTTTGAGGTGTTTCTCATTATGTAATCAGGAATATCACATGCGTTTCAGTATAAATCCCTCCAAAAGAGGAACTGTCCAGGACATGGAGGCAGCTGAAGATTTCTCCATCATCCAATGACATTCGGACTATTCTTCCTCAGACATGCCCACATTTGTCATATCTGCAAACATCACCTGGGTGGAGTGTTATGTACAAGAGTCTTGCTTTTACTGTTGGTTGGGTTTATTTCATGAATGTAATCTATCTATTGGTTGATGGACAGATTTTCTGTATCATATGTATTTTTCTCGCTAATCATTTGAATAAGATCAAGTAATGAGAGAGTACGGTATGCATGAGTCTAAAAGTTAAACAGAAAAGTTACAAGTGGAGCTGCAAGAGGGGTGTTTGATGTGTGACAGTAAAATATACCAGAGTTCCACTTAATAGGCCAACCATCTCATCATGTTGTTGCAGGTTTACCGGTGTCAGAGTTGAAGTTTGTTCTTCCTCTGATATCTGGTGATTTGTGAGGACATTTTCACCTCTGAGTTCCCTTGCTTTTCTGCATCTAGATCCAATAGCATAACTTCCAAGCAGTGCAGTGGAGTAACGTTTCAGAATCGATTGAACCTTTTTCTTTGAGTCTGTTTGATTCTGTGATAATCGTTATTATCAGGACTTGTCTTTATTGCTAAATTATCAATTCTGTTCAACATGACAACTTTCAACCGTTCAACATCTTTTTTTAATATCAAGACATCTCCGTAATATGTTGGTTCAATGCATTCGGAAAGCAAATGTAATTGACTTTGCATCAGTGTTTCTTTGATGGCTGAATATATTGTTCTAAGTGTTTTCATAATAGAAGCATGGTAGAAGTTTTGTCACCTTCATGTTGCATTTCTAAATGTTGCAAAGACATATGAGAATGTGAGTCTATATTGCAAAATATAACTAATTAAACAAATTCTGACAGGATTTTTATAATGGATAGGACTTAAACGGTTAAATGTTTTATAAAAGATGTATAGCCATAGAAAATGTATCTTCTTGGGCACTTATTGTAGAGATCATAGAAGTTTAGAACTTGTGTTCAGATACTTCAATAGCATATTGTAAAGGTCCTAGTAGTGTGTTGTAGTTCAGATACGTCTTGTCAAAGCTGAATGTCATAACGTAAGTGTGAATTATAAAATTTGTGGAAACTTTAGTTTAGTTTTTTTGTTACTGATTTCACGGACATTGTCATGGTTTAGTAATACAAAATATCAACCTTTATTCTGTAGTTCAGTTTTAATAATTAGTGTTATGTTTTGTTTTTATTAAGTGTATGTTTTAGAGTTAGTGACTTTGACTCACAACATGGTGGTTGTCATTCCAGACTTATGTGTATCACAATGCTCTGGTATGATTTTGTTATTTTAACCTACATTGTAATTATATGTTTGGTTAATTATTCACATGAAGAACAGATCAGATTGTAGATATCAAAACTCAGTGTTACTGATTTTTTGTATCACTGAACGATAGCAAATGTCCAGAAAAATCCTGTTTCCTTCATTCATAAGTTGCTCTTCGATGTATTAGTGCTGTAATCCGACGTTAACGCAGATAATTTTAATTCAATAGTACATGTTAAGATTCAAAATGATAACCCAATGTTTTGTGCAGGATGAGAGCTCTGTGCAGCAACTGATTGACGCTTGTATCCAAGACGAAGACAAGCTGTACCTCTGCGTGTCCTCACCCACAATCAAAGACAAGCCAGTGCAGATCCGCCCCTGGCGCCTATCTGATGCAGACTTTGTGCTGGATGCCTCCATGCCGCTGGACCCACGTAAGACCGTTTTCGTGGGGGGTGTCCCTCGCCCTCTCAAGGCCGGTAAGTACTATCTTCTTTTTTAAGAAAATATATATCATTGTATTGTCTTTCTTTTTTTGACATTTTTCATAAATCAGACAATGATATGTTTCTTTTCACTAAAATTTTAGGAGCAAGTATGAAATTAAATAATATAAATCACAATAGAAGCTCATTTTAAGATTGGATTTTAGTGATACTTTGTTTAAAACTTATTTTAGACCATTGATGGTTCGAATAAAATTTAGGATTTAAGATATTTGCCATTGTTACATGCTGCAAAAAAGAACAGTATATTTTGAGGGTTTGGATCTATCCTTTTCTTAATCTTGGATCTGACGATCATATTTTCCTTAGATGGCAGGCCAATTTGAGTATTTTGTACCCATTGTTTGAAAATGTTGTAAAAAATATTTTTAACCTGTAGCATACCAATAATCATCTGAAACAAAAAATATTTATTAACAAACAAAAGCTGATATTTTATTTTAGCTTTATTATAAGCTTTGTACATTTTCAGACAGATTAGTAATATCAATAAAGTTAGAAAATTTTTAATGTGAGAGAACATTTTTAAACACTTGATAGGAAGTAGAAATCGTACAGTTTGACCCAGTACATTTTTAAGAAAATAAATTTTTATACATAATATAGTATAGTACGATAGTAACTGAATGATGTCTGTTTGCAGTGGAGTTGGCCATGATAATGGATCGTCTGTATGGTGGCGTGTGCTACGCAGGGATCGACACAGACCCAGAGCTCAAGTACCCGAAGGGTGCTGGCAGGGTGGCGTTCAGCAACCAGCAGAGTTACATTGCAGCCATCAGTGCTCGCTTCGTACAGCTGCAGCATGGTGACATTGACAAGAGGGTTAGTCAGGAGTTACTGCCACAATAATTTACAAACTATTTGTGACTCCCCATTTTCAGAAGGCTGTGTATTTCCCAGTGTAATTGGGTATCTAATCGGGTGTGCAATCAATACCAAAATCCGCTTTATTCATTTAACTTGATTCTGCTAATTAAACGTAACTTGCTTTTAGGTTAGTAACTTATAATTACTTTAAATAACGATAACAATTCTCTAAAAAATGTATTGGCTTTTGTATTTTTTAGAGATTGGGGCCCTCATAAACTCTTCTAAACAAATGTTTTGACTTTTGTATTTTGTAGAGATTGGGTCCTTATGAACTCTTCTACCATACTTGGCAGTAAAAGTAAGTACACTACACTCTCAGATTGGAGTACAATCGATCTCTATGTTCTCGCATGTGACTAAGTGTGAGTGTTGTGAAGAAGGCTGTGATGAAATTTGATTATCTCCTTATTCAGTCTTCTTTCAGAACAATTCTTGGGAAAAAATGTTCTACTTGCTCTTAGGAAAAATCTTTCAAAAATGCTAAAGCTCAGTTAACTTTTGTGACTAATTCTCTTAGTTCTCTTGTCTGGTATCTTCCTCCTTGGCCAAATTTGGTTCAGGTCCTTAAGAGCATTAAGAGGACACACAGGTTACCTTCTGGTCACACATTTGAGACTTCGTTAATAACATGGGAATATTTGATTAGATAATAGATATTCGAATATAGATATTAGAAAATAAATACTTAGCCACTTCTCAATATTTCTTGTTTTTTTTTCAAAAGGGAAATGTTTAGTAACTAATAAAAAAAAAAAAAAAAAGAACAGATAACAATTTACATTTACAGGTTTTTTAAAAGATTACATTTTAAAAAAAACCGAAACTATTTTTTTCTTGTAAAAGGCACTAGTAGTTGAACAGGCTAACTGCCATACGCTGATGGCTCAAATGAAAAACATCCCTCGAGATAGTACCAACCAGTAATATAAAATTTGAAAAGGCTGGTCACTAATGCTTGAGAGCTAAAACTATTACAAATTCACAACCATGTTATTGTATGTAGCAGTACAATGGCTGACAATTGCCGTTATTATAGAAGTGCACAAACCATTTAACCCTTTGAGTGCCAACGTCCGATTTTACCGGACGACAAAAGTTGGCCGAAAAGTGCCGACGTCTGATTTTACCAGACGTTCGGGAAAGAGTCACTAAAAATTGTAACCTTTAATATTTTTCAATAATATCATATTGAAATGTTTGTGAAGAATCGTTCTTTTCACAATAAATTGTTATAGTACACTTCCGATCAAACTTTAAATTATGAAACTCACATATAAACATTTTTGGTTGCCATAGCTACCAGAAACAATGTGACAATAGTTTCTTAAAAGTTGTATAACTTACTCATTATTGAAGATAATAATATAAATTGTTCAAGATTTACAGACAATTGCATACACTTTCCAGTGATATGGACTAAGAAAAGGATATGAATTTTTTTGGTCATAATAATTTGGTTGAAAAATGAAATTAAAAAATATTTTTGTATTATTTTTAGGTGTCTATTTTTGGTATTCCTAAATTTAGTGTTATGGTAACTTTGTTATTTTATGTTAATTAAACAGAGTTTTCAGAGAAAAATAAAAAAAGAATCATGTTGATAGCTTATTAAATAATCGAACTGTGAATTTTTTACTAAAACCTTGCAAAATGCCTGAAAAAGGGCTGGCACTTTTAGGTACACCCACTAGAAAAACACCTGGCACTTTTCAGTATACCCACTCAGTAAATACTTGGCACTCAAAGGGTTAAATTCTCATTATGAAGTAAAATAAAACACTACATCTTTTCTGTCCATTCTGACACAATATAGTATATGTTAAAAAGTACTCACGACTCTAACTTTTGAGATGCCCAAAGAAGTTGCACAATAGCTTATAGAACCAAAATAACAAACGTACAAATTTGAATAATATTCACCATGAAGGTAGAAACGATGGATAAACTTCTCCATGAAGGTAGATGATGAGGTAAAGATATAAAAAATTTGGATTTCCTGAGTCCGATTTTCTCCTGTCTCGGATCTGATCCTCTCTTCCAAGGCATTTATTTACAAGAGATGTACTGTAGAAGAAGGTTACTCCACAGCTCGGTTATTTCTATACCTAAAGGCTTTCAGAGCCTATCTTGGCAATGATGTCCAACGTTTTAGACTTAGAAATGCCTTTGTGACCCAGCACTCAACCAAGGTTAACTTTGTTCGTCTTTGCCAGTTTCATTAGAGTATTCCTGCATTCCTCTACTACCTTTGAGTCAAAAGAGCAGGCGTCAAGTGCCATTTAAGCTGCCTGACTGTCTGATAGTGTTAGGTATTCTGCACCTTTAGGTCCATTTTGTATGAACCTCTGACACAAGTTTGCCACGACTTCTGCTTGGAATGCAATTTTCCTAAGGACACCACCAGTCTGGCTTCTTGGCCCTTATACATCACACTCTTCCATAGAATCTTGGTATAACACTTCATAACACCTTTTATAGGGTAACCCCTTTTGTATACTATTGATCTCTATTTTCTATGGAAACTATGGTTTATGAAAGGAGTATTTTTTACCATGTGCTCCAAAATATTTGTTATCATTTCGACAGAGGAAATTTTTTTATTATTGTATGTGTTCTGAGGAAGTAAATGTTATCATCTTTCTAATGGAGAGCTTGGTATGCATTTCACTTCAATATGGCAGCCGTTCCATGTTAACAAAATTCACAATTCTGTTATTTATGGGCCCAGAAAAAAATGTTTATGTGCAAATGTAGTTAAAATGATGTATTTTAAAAATAAACCATATCAATGTCTCTATTTTCACAAAAGCCAGAAAGATTGTTTGAACTTAGAATCCATCTCAAATCCAAAAATGTTTTACTTTTAAAACTTAGATTACAGTGTCTTTAATGCTCATGCATTGTGAAATATGCAGTTATCTGATAATACTAATAGTTTTAAGTTTAAATTATAATTTAATATAGATTTTTTATATTAAATATAAGCCAATGTTATAGGTCAAGCAAGCTTCAGATGTATGGCCGGTAGTTAACCTGTGTGTCCCCTTAACAAGGTGTTTGAGATACAAACAAATTCTGCTCCGTTGAGAATCGCCCCACCTTATTGCAAATTATAATTGTTTTGGTGGTCTTTAAGTAGATCAGCTCCTTTATTTTGAACAACAACCCTGAAAGGACTTAGAAACATGGGAACGTCTGTCAAGAAGAGATCTTGATTGTAAAAATATTGGTTTCGAGAAGACTTTAAGTGCTAAATTGCTCTTGAATGTTGTATCACTCACATATACTTTTCTCCATTAAGTTGATCCACCTCGTGTTTTCTACAAAAATTAGCTAGATTACTCAGGGAACAATTTGCTGAACCCACTTAAAACACTGCAGTGTTTTTGACAATAGCATCATCTTTGACTGTGGAGCACAATCTTCCATCACAAACTATGATTGTGGACAAGCTAAAAGCTCTTGAAGAGGTTAGATTTGATTACTAAAACTCTATGCTACCTGGCAGCAATTTTTCTCAAGTTCAAATTTTTCAATAAATATAAATAAAAATCTGTGTCTGGGTGAGATAATGTCTGTGACATATTCATTTTTGGGTGAAAGAGAATGTTACAAGTCTATAATATATTACAAAATATCCACTAACTAATATGCTATAAATTATTACTCAAATACATTTTTTATTTTAGAATATATATTTTTACAGTCAGAGAGTTTAACTCGTGGTGTGTTGCAGGTCGAAGTGAAGCCATATGTACTTGATGACCAGATGTGTGATGAGTGTCAGGGTCAGCGCTGTGGTGGCAAGTTCGCTCCGTTCTTCTGCGCCAACGTCACATGTCTTCAGGTATGAATGATATCTGATGAGTATGTGATTCTAGCACGTCGGTACAAATTGTTAATCTTTTAAACTATTTTAACTCCTTTAGGACCACAAGTTTTCAGATTTGCTTTGTTTTATGAGAAAAGATTAGATTCAAGAATTGATTACTCTACAATCAAAATCTTTTAAATTTGCATGTCACTAATTATTGGAGATAATTCAGTTACATGTCTTACCACTTGTAGAGATGTTTGTAAATCAATGATGTTCTTTGTCATGGGCCACAAATAATTATGTAAACAAAAGGAGACAGTTCCTCTAAAGATAGACACAACCAACAAGACTATGCAGCAGTAGTCTGTACAGTCGGACAGGTTGAGATCATCTGTTACCTTCTGCACTCATAGTGTAACTCACCTACTACATGGGCTATGCAGTGAGCACCACCAAGATCATGCAGTGGTAGACTGTACAGTGGGACAGGTTGAGATCATCTGTTACCTTCTGCACTAGTGTAACTCACCTACTACATGGGCTATGCAGTGAGCACCACCAAGATCATGCAGTGGTAGACTGTACAGTGGGACAGGTTGAGATCATCTGTTACCTTCTGCACTCATAGTGTAACTCACCTACTACATGGGCTATGCAGTGAGCACCACCAAGATCATGCAGTGGTAGACTGTACAGTGGGACAGGTTGAGATCATCTGTTACCTTCTGCACTCATAGTGTAACTCACCTACTACATGGGCTATGCAGTGAGCACCACCAAGATCATGCAGTGGTAGACTGTACAGTGGGACAGGTTGAGATCATCTGTTACCTTCTGCACTCATAGTGTAACTCACCTACTACATGGGCTATGCAGTGAGCACCACCAAGATCATGCAGTGGTAGACTGTACAGTGGGACAGATTAACAAATTATGGTGGTTTTCTTAATAATAATTTACTTGCAACTTGTATGTTTTATATTTGTTGGAGCATTGGAATCCAACAAACAGTGGCATTGTTGAATCTACTGAGGGAAGACACTTCCTGGTAGCTATCCCAGAAAGGTTTGGTGTTAATCAAACAAGGATATAATGCCTTCAAAGCTACCTGGCTATCAGTTTTAATAATAATTGTCTTATTAATATAATATATTATATATATATTATATAATAGGCTCCTGTACCACAGACTAAGATTCTCACAACCAACCAACCACATTCTATAGCAGTTGTGAGAGACTGTGGCATAAGAATCCATAGAGATCACCAGCTTCTAAATGATCTTACCCCTGCAATTCCGGTGCCTGTGCCACTTTCTGTCGTAAAACTATCAGTAAACTATTCAAGGAGAGGTAACCTTCCCTCAGATCAAATCTCCCTAGAAGGCAATGATTTTAACCCTTTATATTTGTCGAAGGAATATTTTTGAGGCATATGATCAGAGATCAGCAAGGTCCTTATATCCTGTCACAAATCTGACCATCAACACCTTGTCACTAGACTATCAACAATCATCTAAGTGCCAGTGTTGTTAAAAGCCCTGTCAATGTCCATAAAAACATCCAGAACCACTTCTTGCACTGCCAGTGTTTTCTCTATTCTGCATATCAATTGATAGATTTCCTCTTCAATGAAGCCAGTTCAGAACTAAGCTAGGCTATCACAAGATCTCATCCTATTGATGGCAGAACAGATATCCTCTGAAGAATCTATAACAGCAGGAATCAAGTTAGCGGCAGATGTTAGAGATGTGCCAAAAGAACAAGAACTAGTTCCTTCAGACCATTCCAAAACCGGAACATGCCCAAAATTCACTTCTTTGGAATGCAATGTTGCGTCGGAACGGTTCACTAAACATGTGAAATAGTTCCGGTCATTCTGGCTCTGTTAAGTAGAACACTAAGCTGCTAAATGTTCCATTTACATTTATTGACAACATTTCAAGTGCAACTTGTCACTCTACTTGACAATTTTAGAGGGGCTGCAATTTAAGATTGACATTGGTTATCAAACTACTGTAATTAATTGAAATACTTAATCATAACTATCTATTTTACTATTTTAATTGAGTTTATTTTCTCAATATTGAATTATGTTTTAGCGTCTGATTTTGCATTATATATAATTTATAAAGGAATTTTCAGTATTTCAGAAATCTTACGTTCTGATTTAAATAAATAGTATTGATTTAAAGTTTTTAGTTTACTTTGATCACCAATACCGTCAGTAATTTTATGAGGGGATTTAAATTTAAATTGCTGTTATGGTACTGCAAATCAAGGTGGATATCTGTAATGGACAAAAACCAATTGACCAGTCATTTTCAAAATGTATTTGTAAACTTCATTGTTATATCTATGTTATGGAATATCTTACATTTCAAATATCTCGAATCAAAGTGTTCGGAATCATGGTGTGCACTATATTGTTTCAGAACGAAATCAGCCAGGAAGATGGTAAAACATTTTATTTAAACACTAATATATACCTACTGGACGTATTTAATATTGAGGTTTTGATATTGTGCTCTCTGTGATCGATTATTGCCTCCCTGTCTATGGCAACATTGTGACTAAAGGAGATTTAGAAAAATTACAGAGGGTCCAAAATATGTGTGTAAGGTATGTGTGTGGTTTAAGAAGGTTTGACCATGTTTCGGAGGCTCGACGATCGCTGGGTTTGTTGACTGTAGCTGATACTTGTACCCTGCGCTCCTCATGCCTGGTTTACAGAATCCTGACCACTGGCAGGCCGGGATACCTGAGAGAAAAACTAAAAAGCAGGTCTCAAGTCCGATCTCGCAGTACTAGACAGGATCAAGTGTTGGAGATGCCTCGCGTTCGCCGTGAATTTGAAAGAAAGCGATTTGCGTACTTTGCTCCCAAATTATATAATGAACTGTCCTCCAGCGTAACAGGCCAGGGTGTATCTGAAACGACATACAAAGAAAATATATACAAGTATTTAATGTACAATACAAGGTGATATAGCCATATATAACTGTATGTCTAATATTATGTTTTATTTTTAATAACTATAAAATAAGCTTTTAATTTTTTAAGAACTATAATAAGACATGAGTCGTTTTGTAAACCAGCAATTATTGTTGAAAACCGCTCCAAAATAAAGTCCTTATTTATTTATTTATTTATTTTATATTGCATGGATGGGATCATGTAATGCAAGGTCCTGGAGTTTTCAGGAAGATTTTTCAGAATTAAATTAAAATTATTTTAGAAGCAGATTCATACTGTTATGGTAACCTCTTATGTAAACCAGGAGTATACATATTACAACCTGTTTGTTTGTTTGTAGTACTACTGTGAGCATTGTTGGGCCACCATCCACTCGCGCCCCGGCCGAGAGTTCCACAAGCCTCTGGTCAAGGAGGGTGCTGATCGGCCACGGGCTGTGCCCTTCCGTTGGTGTTAACCCAGGCGCACATTAGCGCAATTCTCTAGCCAATCCGTATATTAGCCTAGATTCTCTTAATTCGCTGTAAACATAGTCTAATTCTCCATTAACTGTTATCATTACATATTGACTTTATGTAACTCTTCACCATTCTTTAGATGTCTTGTGGCCCTTTCGCCGCGTCCTTGTCAGTTTTGGTGAAATCCTCTTCAGGGTATTTTTGTAAATACGCATCATCTATTGGGAAGTCGTATGCTCTACAAGCCTAACAGTACCTTTTTCACTTCCTTGAGTCCTTTAATTCCTTTTTTCTTCTCTGTTGGATTTTTTCTGTTTGATGTAACAACAAGTCCCTCACATGTTTTGTATAGTCGTTGTAAATAGTCGCTGTAAAAACATTTTTGATTGTACTGAGCCAAAACTTGTACCACGTAGTTTAACAGACCACTTGTGTTTTTGTATTGTCAAAAGAATACATTTCCTCATAGGTAGTTTGTTTTATTTTTGGGACTCGTTTTTGTATATAAACACTTTTTTACTTTGCCACTGACCTTTGATATTCTGATCGGCATAACTACTTTTGTACGTTACGGAAGGAGGGGTGAAAGCCTTGGACCAGTGAGATTCTGATGCTGTCCAATCCCTTCTCTCACTACAATGTCTCGGCATCAGATGTTCAGATCTCCCGATACCAAAGAGATGGAGATATCTAGTCAACCCTAACCTAATCCTAATCCTAATCCTAACCCTAGCCTAGCTCTAGCTTACAAGCTGAGTAAGTGTCTTCTCTCCATATGGGTACAAAGAGTCCTTTATTTTATATCTCCTAGTAAGGTGTAAGAAATATTAATATATAAATAGTGACCCCTCCCTGTATTTGTCCCACTTTTTTACGATTTGTAAATGCTTTCTTTGAGGATGGGAAGTTGGCCGATGGTCAAACCAGGTTCATAGTCGGATTTTAATTTTCTACTTTTAATAATGATTCCAGCGAAAGAGTAAAGCCTTACCGCTTGTTTAGATTTTCAATTCAGAATGAGAATTTTCATACCGGATGTTGAGTGTTTCATACCATGTGTTAAAAGTGTTTTTAAGAATATTCGATTCCAGTAATTGAATGATATAGATAGATGTATGTTATTTTTTACTTTCTTAATAAAACGTAGTTGTTATTTTTACGAGCGATTGCGTTTGTTGTGTTGTACGCTTGTAACGGACTGCTGTAAGCGGTCGCCTCGTGTTGCCAAGCAGCATACCAGGCTAGGCCTAATAACGAATGTATCTTTTCTACACAGAACTAAACAAACACGTTTGTCTTATGTGATAGTTGTATTCAATACAGAGTCTACTCGTGATTCGTTTGTAGCCTTGGCTAAATTATTTTAAACGTTTAGCACTATAATTGATACTTTTTTTATTAATCAAATAAGACTATAAAATTTGTATAGATATTCCAGTGTGATGATTCCACCTGTGTAGTAGAGTGTAGTTTCTATTATATACAGTCTGGCACTTTACCGTAGTATAGTGTTCACACCTGTCGATGTACCGTTACCGTACCGACTGATACAGTACCGTACCGTACCGACCTACAATACAATATGTGTCGGTATCTCGTATTTGTGTCTCTTTGTTACCATTTTCTGTAGACTGCATCACACGCTTTTCTCAATTTGGATTTTAACAATACACTTCTCGGTAAGTCGCCTCTGGTGGTTTACCCGATATCTACTTTTATTGAACTATATTTAATGTAGGGAAATTTTAGGGTATAAATTAGTATAAATAGGTTTTATGAGACGTTCTAAGCAGATGTGTTCTCTGTAATAGTTTTCTAGTTTGTCTTACAATTGGTCTGAGGCCTGAGGCGACGATGGACACACGATAGTTGCCGAGGCTGCACCCAACAACTTACAGAAAATTGTACAGGACCAAACAACTACTATTTGTCGTCAAACATTGTACAAAACCTCAAACATAACTTTGTAGATGCATGAATCTGACTAGTAGCTCATCAAGAAATACTTTTACTGCTGTATTTGCTATGGGTCTTTTTATATCTACGCGTTTTTTAAAGTCTTAGTAAAAGTATTTCTTCTCATCTTCTGGAATGCGATTGAAATAATTCAAAAAAAAGGTTAAAAAAAATAAGGACTTAGCACAATGTTTGCACCTCTGTGGATTTGTAACCTTGATACATTGAATAGGCTAACAAGGTTCATTCTTATTTAATTTATAAGTACCAACTGAATTCAGAGTTTTAATTATTTTCTGTATTATACTTGTGTGGTTTTAAAATTTATATCCTTAAAATTTATGCTAAAGTATTTTGTTGTTGTATAGTATCATTTAATTTTAAACTGTTGGAGATTTAATAGAGTTTATTTACATTATATTTATTTATTCAATGTGTTCTGTTATTAATTTCATATTTTGTAACCGTTAAGATATTACTTGTTGATCTCTGAAGATTTTAATTTGATAGTAACAGACGAAGCCAAGCCAATTGCACAGACAAACTCAGTTCCACTGACTGAAATGTTGTTGTATATACTTCATCGCAATTTGTTACACACAACACAATAACCATTTTCTAATTTCAATACTCGAGTTACCAGATTTCGATTGACCGACCTCAGCTTCAACGTCGGCGGAATGTCATGTTTCAATCGCATCGTTAGTCGAGTCGAGCCGAGTCGGTGTGAAAGTACAAATGTCGGTGTGTGTCTCGCTGTTTTGCTTTGGTGTGCCCGTGCCCGCTGTATATACTGTACTGTACCCTCAATGTTACCACTATGTTAAGTCTAGTATTGTGCACTACTTAGCGTTAAGTGTTTGGTGTGGCACTGTTGTAGTCAATTGTTATGGTTTGCCGGACGTTTCGTCTCATCAAATCTTTATTTTTCTATAACTTCTAGCTTGTGAATTCTTTTTGGTCATGAAATTACCACAAAGTTTTTATAATATTAGCACAAGCTATCGAATTCGGTTACCTTTTAAACTTTCTAGATTCTAATATATTTAAAATATTTTTTTAATATGTAAAGTGTTTTTAAATTAATAGTTTTTTATAGACGATTACATTTGTATGTAGGAACGTGCAATAGCTAAGTAGGTTCGAAATCTATTAGCCCTCAGACCAGGCAGGCAGGGTACCCTACCGGTGAGTTTGTATGACAGACACTCCGGTCTGCCTAACAAAAATATTTTAGCTAACAATTTTATATATGTTCTAAACGCTATGTAAGTTATATGTTATGTCTTGTTGATACTGTGAACCAAAGCAAAACAGCCGCCGTCGTGCGAGCTAGGAAAGGACTAGTTCTGGCTTTAATTAATTTTAAATTAATACTGTTAGTTATAGTATTCTAGATAGGGGTTCATAATTTGTGTGCATTTTCAATCACTCCTATTTTTTATGAATTTTGTACATTTTCTAATTTTTGTACGATAAACGCAGACGGTCAGCCCTGTGCCTGGCGACTGTCCGCATTGCTTTGTAACCAAAATTCACCCTAGTTATTTTTGTTGAAGATCAAACTTTTTATGTTTTATAAAATAATTATTAAAAATGTCAACTGTGTTTATTTGATAAATATTGCTGTTAATTCTTCATATCTTGATGTGTTTTTATTATAATACCCAAGTACCACTCCTGTCATGTTTCCTTTTCATCAATATTATTCTATTCCACTAGCCATGCTTTAACCAATCTATCAATAAATATAAGATTAAGAATGATAAGTAACACATTCTTGTAGGAATAAGGATACGTGATTGTGTTGCGAAGAGCCTGTTACATAATGAGTTATTAGTAATTGACTTTTTTGTTAGTTTAGAAACACAGGTAGGTGAAATAAAGTGAAACCAGAGCTACAGGAATTCTCTGGACAAGGGTCTTAACATTCAGGGTACCAGACTGTCCAACCATTCATTTCTTCTCCCCTGAGTTTCCATATGTTGTTGGTAATGTAAAATATTTTTTCAAAGAATATGTCAAATTAAAATTAAAGTCGGAGCTAAAACATTCTTTACACATGGAATACTAACAAAATTCCTTTGTCTGATAGCATGCAGAATCCATTTTTCTTTGATTTTAAACCTTATTTAATCAAAATACTTTTAATTGAGTGTGACATGATTATTTGAAATGTCCCTAAAATAGGTGGTGGGGAAGAGTCATCACAATATTATGAATGTACTGTCTAATCTGTGGAAATTAAACCATATTGTAAATGAAAACTTGCCTACATATGGCATTTCTTGCATATAAAGCTGGTAGCAAAATATTGTCACTGTGGTACTCAAAGGGTTAAAATTTTCGCATTTGTGATCTTTATGTAATGAAAAAATAGTACACTATGTTTTGAGGATTGGACTCTAAACATTACGGTATATAGTTAACAAATATTTAAAACTATTCAATGTATGGTGACTTACCAAAGTCAAAGTTTAAAACAGAACAAGTAGTAAATAAAAAAAAACTCAAGCGTATAACTGAGAGACTAGAGTAGTTAATATAAGCACAAACCCTGACATTTCACAAAAGCAGTTCCACTGAACATGACTCTGACACAAAAAGGAGACAGGACGGCTACATTTGGGAAAATGGAGAGGGTAAAAGTCAGTTTAGTTTTTATAGGACTTTGCCTGAAAGTGTTTTGGGTTCTCATGCAATTTCTTCCTATACTCTTGTAATTATCTTCAATAATCCAGTTATATAAGGGATCAAGTATTACACAATTTTGTTATGACGGGTTTTTGGTCATCCATTCTGTATAGAGCATGAATTAACTGATAAAGTCCAAGAATTTTTGAATGAATCTAAATTCATTTAGACCAACATATTAACCCTAAGAAGCTGGCGAATGGTTTGTCACTCTGTACTGGCGGGCCTCTATTTTTTAACAGCCTCTCGCAGACGTTCTCTTATAATTGTATCACATTTCATAACTGTTCTGTCCAAATATAAACTATTAATAATGTTAATGTATTCATCAACTATAATGGAGAGCATTATAATAACTATATCTTTATTGTTTTCACATCGGAAAACATATTTTTTAAATTTTTTTTTACATAAATGTAAGTAAAATTGATTTTTTGGAAATTTTGTGTTGGTTAAATATTCCCGGTGTGTAGCTGCTTAGCAATAAGCTTTACATCAAAAACCGGTTAAATGGTAATAACTTATTCCGAAACTTTTTGTCCTGATTCTCAAAAACTATAGTAATTATTGTATACTTTTACCTCAATAACGTATTGTGTTACAGGGCTTTTGTATGAAAAAAGCACCCAAATTTAACTTATTTTTAATAATTAACTGTGTGGTAGATTTCTAAAATAAAATATAATTGTTCGTGGGTAAACATAATTCTCTTGACTGCATTTTATACTATAATAAGTATGACAATTAAAACAAAAAATATAATAATAAATTTTAATCTTACCGTATTACATATTTACAATATATACCAAAGTTTGATTTTCTGAGTTACTTAGAGATCCCGCCCTGCGAGCTCTCTTAAGATCAACTGATCCCTCTCTAAGGAAAGTTTTTCCACCCATACTGAACAACTAACAATTATAACCTAAGGAAGCTAAAAAAACACAACAAATACTATTGGATTCGTTACCCTACACAACACAAAACCCGGCATCTTGTTTACAGTTTCACAACAACTGTGAGTTGACCCGTACTACGTTTCAGCTCGTTCACGTCAGCTGTCCATAAAAAACTATGTTTTACGGTTAAACAAAGAGACGAATAATCTAAGTAAGAAACAGTAAATCGGTACATAGTTTAATGCCTCTTCCAGAATATATCAAATAAAAATCATTTATATGACCTTAATTGCCCTAAAATTTCAACAACTGTAACATGTCTACTTTGGTGACGAATATTCGTCTCGTTTGCCGAAAAAAAAAAAAAAAAATCGGACGGGCCTTTGGGCGACAAAAATTTTGTTTCATACCAGGTCTCTAGGGTTAATAGAATATTTCTTCAAATGATCTTCTAATTCTGGAATGAATTAGACTTTTCAAAAACATAGAATAAAAACAGGTAAAACAATGCGATTGGTCGATAAATTGCGTTATTTGTTAGTTTTGATCTTTCTTTCATCTTATAAAAGAGGTTACACAATGTCCAAATTTCAGTCTGCAGTGTCACCTGTAAAAATAACAACTTCAAAAGATTGATTAATGAGAAAGACATTGGCCAAGCAATTGGACCTGAAGCTTTTATGAAATTTATATAGAATGCCATACTATTACAACAGAATATTTTAATTTTCAATAACCAAATTACGCATAATTAATTCAATAGGATCCGTTGGGTGATCAAGAGCAGGGTTTAGAAAAGTTTTAAAGAACAGAGTTGGTGTGCAGAACCAGTAAGAAATCTAAAAATGGTATGCCTGTAAATACTGTTATAGACAGGTAACTAAAGTGAATTATTTACAATAAGTCTAGTGTCATCCATGAAAAGAGTGACAGCATGATTTTTTTTTTTTATGGTTTTGGTTGAAAATTACTCTTTCAATATTTCTTGGAAGATCATTAATGTAAATGAGGAAAAGTATGGATCCTAAGGATAAATAGATCCCTGAGGTGCTTGGATCTAAATTAACAGAACAAATCAGAAAAAAATTGGCTGGAGAATTCAACACATTTTAATACGTCCCAGCACACAGTTAGTTTTAAACCACTGAAGTTAACCCAATCCTTGAAATCCACTATTAGCCTTTCAAGTTTATTATTAAGAAGTTTATGAGATGAGCTACATTATCAAATGCCCTGCTGAGGTCACAAAAAACCAAGGGCTCTTTAGAATCAGGCATATGATATAATTCTTTTTAAAGAGTTAGTCATGGCAAGTTTAATGTTTGGCCCAGGGTTTAAAGCCATCATTGAACCTTTGAGTTTAGCATTTTATTTAATTTTCCAGGAACTGTAAAATTGTTGATGGATAATTTTTTTCAAATACCTTTGCACAATATTGGGAATTATGGATTATTGGTCTGAAAGAATCAGGATCTAACTTCTTGGATAAAGTGATTTTTGTCAGCTTAAATGTCTGATGGAAATATCATTTCACTTAATAGAAGCATTATAAAGATAGGTGAGTCATAAGAGAGAGGTTCAAAAACGAGCATTAAGAGAGTTCAAAAAACGAAGATCCTTTTAAAAGAGAATTTAAAAATCTGAAAATGTCTTGTGATTTGCTTATTCGGTACTTATTAAATAAATAACTTGGTCGTGATTTTCATGAGGCTAACAATTTAAAACAGAAAGTCTTAAGCAGGTATTTGAAAATGACAAGAGAGTTGATGTTGAGAAAACTTAGCTCAGGAGAAGTAGTAAATCTGCCAAATCACCAGCATTGGTAAAATCTATATTACAAGAAGAGGCCAAATTCAGGAAAAGATTTAGTAATTACCTCTCTCTCTCAGATTTCTAGTTGTCACACAATTACCCCTTTTTGAAAACTACTTTGTAGGTTTACAAAACTAATAATGACATCCCAGGCTGCACTTCATCAACAAGATTACTGCTATTATAAATAGATATCCAAGGCTACTTTTCAGCAATAAGACTACAGTGATGGACCCCTTAGAAGTCCCATTAGTAAGCCTTAAGCATAGGAGGACCGCATGCTGTAAAAATATAGGCATCCTGGGCAGCCGCAACCGGCTCTTCATCACCTACACAGTTAGCCACCAACCCTACCAAGGACCAAAGGGACATATCTCTTTATATTACAATAAGAAATAAAACATATTAAAAGAGCATAGTTAATAGAATTTAGAAATTTGGGTCTCAACTGATGGTTCTAGAAAATCACTATCGCGTTGTTTCTCTTTGAAGAACATCAATCTGTGACAAAAGTTTATGACCATTCATCGGTCAGACAAACATGTAGGGAACAGCATAAGACTTAAAGTAAAAGCAATGAAAATTGGTGATAATAACAAAGTATTACCCAGGCAACGTCAATTTTATCTTTTCCTTTTTTTTACTTTGTCTTTTATTTTTTTGCAATCTATTTTCCTGTTGTTTTTTATTCATTTTTTTTATATCTCCTTTGTGCTTTTTCCCTTTTTATCAGATTTTCTGTAATTTCTTGTGGTAGGGATGAGATCAAATACCTGTTCAAGAGGTCAAGGAATGAAAGTGTCTTGGGATGATTCAATCATATAATGTTAAAGTCATCGATATGAGGAGGAAAATTATCTATTCTTCTTATTTGCGCAAAAAGTTTAAGATAACATATTAGGAAAGCTTGTCATCAGAAAAATCCAACTGTCCATTTGGAGATCTAAATATATAGACATAATAGCATTGCTCGCATTTCTGGAACAGAGATTGCCGCCACATCAAAATGAAGTTCCTGACTGTGCTGTACTAGGTCATATAGGCAGTTATAGAAGCAAACTTTCAAATTCTATTTTCTATAAATGTATGGTGTGGTATAATTTGGGACCAGTTAATTGGCCTATTCATTTTTGAAAACCGCCTTACTGGTCTTGAGTACAAAAATTTTTTAGAGAATCAACAGCCAGTTTTACTTAAAGATGTACCATTTGAAAGAAGACATCATATAATATTCTAACATGATGGCGCACTAGCACATTATTTATAAAATGTTAGAGATCACTTGCAGATAAGTTTTCCAAGCATTTGGATGGGTCGAAGTGGACAAATTAATTGGCCTCGTAGGTCCCCTGATTCCCTTGCATTATTACTTTTGGGGTCATTTAAAGCATCAGTTAATTCCAAAGAAGAATTATTGAACCGAATTTTAAATGCTTGTGAACTACTTAAGAATGAACAAGATGTTATCAGAAAAACTACACGGTCATGATTTTGTTAAATGCACTAGATGTGCATAAATTATCAAGGAAATCATTTTGAATACCATTTATAAGGTATGGAAATTGGAATAAAAGATTAGCAAAAATCAGCAATTAAAATGTTTTGTTTTTTAGAAGAACGTTCATGTAATAAACAGATATTGCATTTTCTGTCTTATTTTTCTTATGTATTGATTTAATTAAGCATTTTTTAAACTTAGTGTTTGTTTATTTGTTAGCCTATTTTACATTATTTCTCTTCGGAATTAAATTCTCTAAAAGTTTTGGATAACAAGTTTGCGTGTTTATTACCCATTTAATGAACTTAATGTACTTCAAATCTAACAAAGCATGATTTTCAAGACAGAATTTTGCATATTTTGTCTGATATCTGAGAAACGGGCGGTCTTACAGGTCTGGGATGTATTTTTTCAATTATAAGTTCATTTTACATAAAACCCAATAATCTTAACAACTATCTGTATGCCATAAAATTATCAGTTTTCCTTCATTTCCGTTCTTCACTAGAAAATAGGGTGAAATCTTTCACTAGCTGTAGCTTGTTAACGAAGTGTTTCCGGACATATGTTTATACAAACTTTTGCCATTATTTTGATGAAAGAAAACCACCTGAGAAGTTTGACGGGTTAGTTATGGGACACCCTGTATATGTGAATATGTTATTTTAGTAAGTATAATAATTACTTACTTACTGTAATTGTCTAAGTTTTCGATTGACATGTATTGACGTACATAAAAAACATAATGTTCAACTGTATTGATAAAGATTTAGTTCAATTCAATTAGTTTTCATGCTGTTTTTAGATTTCAGCAATTAGGTAAGTACTCATCTACCTTACAAAATGTCAAAAAAGATAAGATGGTCAGAATTTGACTCCAAAGATTCGCCTTGAAGCAGTTGAGAAGAACTATGCTAGATGAACGTTCACTAGACGCTATTTTTGAACTAATGTATCAATTCCAGCTCTAAATGTTCTAAAATATTTAAAATATTTCTCAGTTTATATAGAAACAAACACGTAAATAGTGTCATTGTTAATTTACTTTTTAGCAAACATTTAGTATTAGAGATATAAAAAAGTTACTATTTAACTTTTACTATAAATTTAAAGATTATTATAAAACCTATCTTGGTTGTCTTTTGACAAAAGTAGGCTCCTCTGATCTGTGATATATTTCTTGATCAGGAAACAAGGCAAATTCAACATTGGCATCGTGAATATAATTGACTCGAACCAGCGGTGGTAATAAACATGTAACGCCTACTACATTACATGCAAAGTAGTGGGTAACTGCTTGCAGTGCAGATATAAAGACAAAGTAGTCTAATTTTTACTATACATTTAAAGACTGTTATAAAACCTATCTTAGTTTTCAATTGACAAAAGTAGGCTTCTCAGAGTTGTTTATGTATGTATATTTACTTGATCGGAAAAAAGGCAAAATCAATTAGACAAAAAAAAAACAATATAACAAAAATTACTAAGTCCAGAGTAAATTACAATGGCCATAAATATATGCTTTTAACATATTTTCTTGATTGTGGCAAGAATGCAAACTCATCATTCGCATCAGAAATGTAATTAAATCGAATCAGCAGTACTCATTCGTACATGTGCAAAGCCTATGAAATTGTGTGTGAAGCCATGGGTAACTGTTAGTAAGAAATATAAAACTTAAATTGCCATCTTATTTGTCTGATAGAAAACAAATAGGAGAATACAGGTAAAATTTGAGACCAATACATATTAGAATTCCACAGGGTTCTGTACTAGACCTTATTTTGTTTATTGTTGCAGTCAGTGATTTTTCTTTCAATGTCCCTTCAGTATTGTATGCAGATGATACAAATCTTTACAATTTCAAGAAAAACGCAACAAATATAAAACTAGAAGAAAATATTTTATAAGTCTAGCTTTAGAATGGTTTAGATGTTAAACAAAATAAGAGTGAATGCATAACTTTTTCTCTTAAAAAATCTATAGACAGCAGTAATGAGTATGTTAAGTTGGAAATAAAGAAGACAATAAATTAAGCTGGTACTATCATGTTAGTTACCTACGCAAATAAACAAAACATATATTTGCACTATTCAAGAAAGAACTATTTGCTAGATCTACAATTAATTAGATTATATAAAACTAAAAACAGTCATTTGTTTTTAAGAATAAAACTTTTCAGTAAGTTACCTGAAAAAGCATGGCGTTTTTACATTATGAAGTTTTAAGTTACCTGGAAAAGTGGCAAAAATTAAATGTTTTTATTCCATAAATGATTACATGCCTATGATATTAGTAATTAAAGTTTTAAATCCTGTTATAATTTAGTTTTATAATTTATTGCATTTAGTAAAATGTTCCTACTTCTTTTAAAATCTTTTCTCTTCTACAATTAAAGGCTAACAATTTTGCAGTTCTTTGTTGTTGTTATTTAATAAAAATAATGTTATATAATTTGTTGACTTATCCATTGCATGATTTGTAACGACAATAAAAATAACTTGTATATTATAATGACTATACAGTCGACTTCAAAGAGATCTGCTATCATGGTGTCAATATCTGCCTTAAAGTAGGAGATGGGTGCTCCCGGTCCCACCACTGTATTCACGCAGCACACAAGGCCAATGCTGTGAGGCAGCATTTCCTGCATCAGTCGGACATGATCAGGACCATTCTTTCTTTTTCTTACTGAGACCAATTATATATTGTACGCCTCCTGTTTAAGCTGTTGCTGACAGTTATTATTTAAGATTACTTTCAGTAAGAGTTTTACCACAAATTGTTTAGGTAGTGCACTCTCAGAGCTACTTGATGCACCAGGTGCATCAGCAGAATCAGAGCTCTCATTTAGTCCATTCAACAGTTAAAAACTATTTTTTGTTACTAACTTAAATTGTTTTAGGGTTCAACATTTAGACACTTTAGATAGAAAATTAAAATTTGAAGATGTTGGATTTGGATTTTGTCTTGGTTTTTTGTGAACAAAGCAGCAAAACAGGTTCACTCATTGATTACCAATTCCATCATCTCGTATTTCTTCCTCTCTCTGTTTAATTACTTTATGAGAGCTTGTCTATCTTGCTCACTTTCAAACAAGCATTTCACACTTAATGCTCATATCACAGAACTTTCCTCAACTTTCTGTTACCAATGGCACTACATCCTCAATTTAATTAGAACCAAAATATGAAATCACTTGCTTAGAGATAGAAAAAATCCAATACTACAGGTAATTGCTTCTTATGCAAACTACCATTTCAGCGAATCATGCAGTCTCCCATTGGGAGAATGCTTTTGAAATCAAAGCAGTTTTCAGGTGAGTTTTAAGTGCCTTGGGCATTTTTATCGAATTGGGGGGTTGGTTGAGAAATTGAACTCCTGCCCGAGAAGGCATGTTCATAAGGTACTATTCTGTGTCTCTCTGTTCGGTAGTTATCATAATAGGTATCTCTCTACACGGATTTCTTAATATCTTGTCTCATAAGATTGCACTTTGTCTTGAAGAAAAGAATATCTCAAAAATATACAGGTAGAGTAATGTCAACCGTGTCAGATTTATGAATGCTGGCCTGCACGACTCTATGTTGCAATTATTTTTTAATATGAACATTGTGGAAAAATGTACGTTTCCACAGCCACCCCACAAAGTTACGCCATAGGATAGGTGTGAGTAGATTAGTTCATAATACACTGTTATGAACACCTTAGTTGAGCAGCATTTGGGTAATTGTCTCAGTGCATACACCCCATATGACAATAAATTTTGCACATGTGCTGTCTATGTAACAATCCCATGTCAACCATCGATGAAGAAGTATTACAAGAAGTTTCATTGAGTAGACTTCTTAAAACTTGGGCATCTTGGACTCTTAAAAAAATTCCAAAATAACTGTTGGACTAGAAACCAAACCTCTCCGTCACAGATACAATTTAATTTTGTTGGATATTTTAAAAATTGAGCTCATTAAAATAAGAGATTTGTGTTATCTGCATACTGGATCCCTTGCCTGTGATGGAACAATGAGCTAACGGTACAATCAAGAGTCGTGGGTTGAGAATGGATGCCTGACGAACATGTCCCAAACTCCTCTCCTATGATTGCACATCTGCAATTTGGACATATTGTTCTATCTGACTTGAGCTACTAGAGTGGCACTCATATTCCGTAATATTCAAGTATGTGAGTATTGATAAACACCGTAGAATGCTTTTGACAAGTCAATAAAAAAAAAGAGGATCTCTTTGACTTTCAATTTCTTTCACTATCATGTCAACTAGACACACGACTGCATCAACTGTCGACCTTCTATTTCGGAATCTGATCTGGCTTCTTGGTAGTAAATTGCTTTTCTAAAAATTTTACACACCAAATGAGAAAAACTTTTTTGAGAACTGGCAGAATTAAAATTGGATAGTAACTTTGGCTGTTTTGAGAGAGGAGGGAAAAGTTTCAGAACGAAAAGAGACCCAAAAAATGTATTGAATACCATTTCAGAAGCTACTTTGACGTAATTTGTCAATTTGATTTCTTTGTTGGAAAATCATTTAACTAAATGATTCCAGGATCACTCTGGAAATCTCATTCTCTGTTACTGAAGCCAGAACCGATGAAGGGAGTTGGGCTTTGTATTGATAGGGGGAGTGACTGACACTGATGATGATGCGCCATGTCATAAAGTTTAGAAATGCTTCTTGCACAATATTTACAGCAGACAACAGAATAAAACAGGAACAATATAACGATGCACAATATTATGTTAGTAGCACACTTTTATGCAATCGCTATGAACGTAATATTACATCAAAATCTGTGAAAGGGTTGTGTACAACTAATGTAAACTTAATGATCAATTTATCGTTGGAAAGGATAGACTCTTAATATTTTATTTCCATGTAGTATCTGTAATCTAAATACCACTTCAAACTTTACAACCAGCAAACTTAACTGGGGATTTTAATTTTTTTTTTTTTCAATATATAAATACTAAAAGTTTTGTTTATTATTTAACATTTTTACTTCTTTTAAAGGCATACACAATACTATCTCTTAATAGTATTAAGATAGATGGTGGTTGTTGTTAGTAATTTGTGTTTGTTACTTGTGAAATTTGTTAAATGAAAATGCAAAATACAAATTTATTTTTAACAACTAATACATTTTTGGCTTTTGGTGAATGGTAATTTCTTATTATATGGTTTATAGGACAATTATGTGCCTTTATTAAGGATTTAAAGAAACCCGAGCAAGAAGCCAAAAACTGAACTGCCGCTCCAGAAAAAAGTGACTACTACTTCCACGTTTAAAACATACAATAAAATTCCATTAATCTGGCATCCTATAGTTCGACATACTCAGTAATCGAAGATGACGTCCCTTTTAGAAAAAGTAATATTTTTCTGACATCTATTTACAATTATAACCAACGGAAGTTTTTTTCTGTTCATACTGGACACAGCGTTTATGCGGTTGTGGAGAAGAGGCTAGGCGTCATATTCGGCCGACTTCAGGTGATATCGATTAGACTCGAGTCACATGACTAACCATGGCCATCAGCTGCTGTCAGACTACGTAACGAGTTGCGCTGTGTTTGTCTTATTATACGTTCGCACTTAGTTGTCATTCTCTCAGTCTGCTATTTAGTTTTAGTGTACAGTAATAACTTTTTAATAAACTTTTGCAGTACAGTTATAGTACTCTATAAAGCTTGTGAGTGATTGGATTGCGATTAATAATGACATGGGTTCTAAAGTTAATTTGTCTTCAAAAAGAAAATACTTGACTTTTACTTTGACTAAAAATCTTGATAAACCGGAATGAACACGCCCTCGACCGTGTTCCAATTTCAGTGATACATAGACTACGCACTGTAAGCAGATCGTTCAAAAATATAGTTCTCATAGATCCAACATATAATGCTGTATTTCAATAATAAAAACATGTTTTATTGTTTGTTTATTTATTATGTCTACATTATTTCTCTGATTTATATCCAATAATCCGGCATATTTGATAATTCAGCACGCCTCAAACCCTGACCGTGCGGGATTAAGGAAGTTTTCTATATGCAACTGTATAAATTACAATATTTTAAGACAGGTTCCTGTTGTATACTGAAGAAAAATCTTGTTTTTACTTGATATTTTTAGTGTTAAGAGTAATCATGAACAAACAGTACACAACATTTTAGATTGAGTAAACAAAAGGAGTAATAAAAAACATTAGGTTTCATTACATTTATTATAAAGTCAAGAACCAAATTTAATACAAATGAACATAATTTATGCCTTCATTTCTTCATATTTTTCTATCTTAATTTGTCTACATTATAACAACTACTAATCACAAGTAGTAGACTTAATAGATAACTTCTATACTTAAATAAATCATTATTCTTTATATACACAAAAATGTATACATCCATGTTGAAAGTTAAGAATGTACAGTTTAGTAGTAGTTATAGCCACCCCAGCCTTGGTTGTAGTTACCGTAACCGGTTTGTGAGTAGCCCCAGTTCTGATAGTTGTTATAGTTGGGATCACTCTGATTATACTGCTGGTTGTACTGCTGGTTATAAGGGGGCTGCTGGTTGTAGCCCTGGTTGTAACCACCCTGGGCAGGAGGCTGACTGTAGCCTCCACTTTGATTGTAGTTGGGTGCAGAGTACTGTCCCGTCGAGGCCGGGGGCTGGGACATTTGCGAAGCATTATACGAAGGTCCAGAACTGTCTTTCTGATCCGACTTAGTTTTCTTCAAATTCGGTTCTTCTTGTTTCCTAAAAAAATGTACAAATTAAAAAAAATGTGTATCTAAAGTTTTTCATCTAGTGTATGTTTGACCTTAACACCAACAATAGCGATTTCTAATTTAGGGGCCAGTAACAAATAGATCAGTATAAAAGTAAAGTACAGATGTCTATATAATGTTGGCATTCTATAAACTGGATCTTTGAGAAACCTCTACATATAATTAAAGTTAATTTATCAAAACATTATTTTGTTTTTCATACAAATTCATTGTAACATTATTTTGTTTATCATGCATTTATTTTCTGTTTGTCTATATGTACGTTATCACATAATTTAAATGTACAAAATTCTCAATGTTTATAAATTTGGACATCTAAAATAGTGAACTCACAATATTTTGTGAAGACTGTAAATAGGTGTGAATAGCAAATTTGAATTTCAGTTAAGTTTTTGTTTTATCACAAATTTGATAAGCCTGTATATAACTTCCCAGATTTTGTATAGTGTTTTTTCATTAACACACTATAAAAATATGTATTAAAATAATGTCTGGCACTGAAAGTAAAAAAGTTAGTATGTTTTTTTCATGATTTTATATGTCAAATATGAAAAAATAAACACTGATTTATACTATTTAAAAATGTACATGAAAAAACAAATTTCTTCAACAAATAAAAATTGTAAAACATACATTACTAAAATAATTTGGATAAATTTATGGTAGAATAGTCTTGTATTGGTTACTCTTCCTCAAAGTAAATTATACAATGGAAACTAATTGGATCAGTACAACTAGGAAGCAGTCTGCTCTATCTAACAAGGATGCCCACAGTTTGAAACATAAATATTAGGAAGATACATTTCTCTTATTAATGTAATCTCTCAAGAGTAGTCAAATATTTAACAAACTGCAATTACTTTAATATAACTTAAATTACCGATAATTTTTCAAACATAATAAATTATTTTTGAATTTAAACAAAGTTATATGGAACAGACAACTAGAATGTTTCTTGAAGGATGAGAAAGATTGCAGTGCAATCCAAACTTTCTAATTATGTTGAAAATGTGTACTTTTATGTGTTATTTCAATCGGTGAATGTAGAAGATAGTTTTAAAGGTAATGCTGCTGATTTATCAACTACTAACAAAGTTAAATGATAGGAAGTTTTTCAAAAAGCTCCCTCAGTTCCTGAATGATTTACATGATGATACAATCTATTTTTTTACTTCGAGGGACTTCTGCTATCCTGAGGTTGGTGCTGTTAAACAGCCAAATTCCATATTTTCTTGTGGCGTACATTTTAATATTCAAAATATACAAAAGTATTAAAAACATTCAGTTTTTATTTTTTTCTTCCTACAATAATTTAAGTCTGTCTTCTAAGGGTTAAAGACCACCAAACAAAACAAACACTAATAATTTGTACTATCATAAAGTTTATTTGTTTGTGATATTTTATTTATAATGTGCACTGTGCACAAATAACTGAAAGACTACATTCCATATTTACTGAAATTTTTCTGAAGACACAGTTTCTTAGTTTTTATTTGTTATAAAATAGAGATGCTATTTCCTACTAGAATAAGGGGACAGGTTTAGATGGCGCTGATAAACCTTAAATATTTGAAGCATCTTACATAGCAATTGTTTACCTGCTCCCATAGCAATAAAAAATAAACATCTGTAGTTCAGAAAATATATCTGAACACACACCAACAATCTGAGTATGCTAATCTGCACCTTATCTTGAAAGTCATTACACATTGCCATTGTATGTTATCTTTTTGTTGTTGTTAAATTATTCTATTGTTTATGTTTTATGCATTGGTTGTTTTTACTCTATTTTTGTTGTTTGTTATCTAATTTGTTGTTTTTATCAATGTAAAATAGTTTCCGATTTCGGCATAATCTTTTCCCGCATTTAGTTATAGCCAAAAACAAAGAATTAGTGGAATTCAAATAAAACTGTAAGTTTCAAATTAATGAAATCAAGGCTATTCATTTACTTATTTCCCCCATTATTTTACTAGTTCACTTTAAAAACTATATCCTGTAAGTAAAGGCTGTTAATTTTCAGATAAAACAGAGCCATAACCGAAAATGTCTTAATACATAATATTGTTATATGGAATTGCTTTTTTTAAATTTCCAACTTCTGATTTATAAGACTTCTTTCAAACAATTACAAAGAAATTCAGCATTTTTTCTGTCTGTAGCAACTTTCTGTATGCTAGAGACAATACAATAGGACACTCCCAAGTGGTACTCGAGTGACACCACAATATCCAGCATTAAATATTACTTTTATCAAAATAATGTGAGTTGTGGAAAATTACTTAGCCAACTCATTACTTTTAATTCTTGACTTACTTGTTGTCATCACTTTTCTTTTTCTTCTCTTGAAGCTGTTTAAGTAACTTTTGGAATTCATCTGTCGCTTTCTGGACACTGGAAATAGCATAAATTTAGTAATTCATACAATTAGTTACAAAAATTACTATATAATCATAAATTTACTAATTGAGGGTTATTTTTAAAAACAATTTTATTATTGCACATATTGTACTGTAGTGTGATTAAACAACTAAGGAGTTTACTGCCACACAGTAAGGAAAACAGTACAGCCTTAATTAAAAAATTGCTATTCTTTAATTTTTTAACTTTCAAGTTAATTTTATATTTCAAGAAAAGATTTTTTAAATTACCAAATATAATACAATTTCCACAAATATACAAAATTATATCTTTTAATGTGTATAATTATTTAAATAACAAAATAAATTTTGTTTAGAAAAATGGTTACCAACCAAATAAGTTCAATAATAATTTCCAAGTGTAGAAAGATGGAAATATTGGTCTGTTCTTATTGTAAGGGAAGAGGTTTTTCTAAAAATTATTAATTTAAAAATAGTGATGTGTCGAAACCGAATATCAAACCTACCTACCCAATCTTCAGAACCAGGAATTGGTTGATAACATTTGACAATCGAATCTGGTGAGAATCGTCACATCATAATTAAACAAAAGTCACATTTATGTGTCACCACCTTTAAACATTGGAACTAGACATTGAGTAAGTAGACAGTATCTGCTGAGAAAATCTTAATCTGTGCAACCTTACAAAATATAGCTTCCTTATAAAATATAGTTTTTATATCTATATTTTTATATTTTATATTATGGTTACTTAAAAAAATTACTCTAAGCTTGATAAAAATTTCACTAACAGTTTGATTAGCAAAAAAAATACTTAATATTTTACCACTAGTTTATTTATTTACTATTAATTTTACTTTTAATAGGCCACTTGCCTCTTGACATTGGAGCCAAAGTCTTCAAGGAACTCAATTTTGCGCTGGGCGAACATGACACGTTGTTCCAGCTCAGCGTTTTCCCGTGCCAGGTAAATGTCAATGACTCCTATCACCTCACTCTCATCCACTGGTGTCCTTTGCAGTGCCATGTCGATCAGCTGCAGATACAGTCGTGGGTTTTCCTACAAAGATGATAATAGGACTATTTCACTATTTAATTAATCATAATTGACCAAAAAGAGACTGAATCTAGTGAGCACAGGAAATAATATCGTTAACAAATTGCAATTATATTGTTGAACCGTATAACATAAATTGCTGTATTGATACCACATGATGTCAAAAAATAAACAAATTACTTTATAGGGTAATTATACACTAATTATTACTTTATAGTGTATTAGCAGTATCTTGAGCCATAGTTTGAGATTAAGTAAGAGGACTATCCAGAAAGTAGATTACGTTTTGATATAAACAAAAAACAAATAAAAGAAAAAGATTGTATTATATACATTTGAAGTGACACTAAAATACTATTTTTCAACATAGTCACTATACAAATTTAGGCACTTATGATAGCGGTGAACTAGTTTTGAAATTCTGCCGCCTCAGACTTCAACCCTCTCGCAGTTCCACATTGTCATCAAAGCGTTGCATTGCAAGCCAGGTCTTCATTCTTCTTCAAAAAGAAAAACTCCTTTCCTGTCACAAAAAACAGTTTTAAACATCTTCCGTGCCGTCGATGTTTGCATAAATTTCCTTGGTTTTTGGGGGAGTGTGTATGCTCCCACTTCATAGACTGTAATTTGGTTTTGCAATTCATGTGTTTTACCCAAGTCTTGTCTTCTGTAATGATTCAACCACTATCTTTTTCGTAAGTGTGAAAAATGTAAATGCAGTAACCTTACACTGCTTTATATGGATTTCTGTAAAGGCTTTTGGTACCCATTTTGCACAAAACTTATGGTAACGTAACTTCTGCATGATAATTTTGTGTAACAAACTCCTTGAAATTTAAGGAAAATTTAGTGAGAGTTCTGTGAATCTGCGGTCTTCTTTAATCTTCTTATCGACTTTAGAAACAATTTCATTGGTCACAGTGTTCATCATCATGCACATTAGTTGTGCCATTCAAAAACCTAATACACCACTGACACACTCCATCTTCAGTAATCACATTGTTCCCATAAACTTCACAGAGCTGGAGACAAATCTCAATTAGTTTATTGTGCTTAGCCAACAAAAACCATATTACCAACCACACTTCCCTACTCACACGATTTTTAATTGTGTCACACATTTTAAACTGCTATTGTAAAACCACAAAGAGCAACAGTAAACTCTCACTAGCACGGTTAGATAGCCACTGAACGGAGAAACGTACTGATATCAAAATGGCCACAATATTCCTGTCCCCAGCAGCGTGAAATAAGAGTGAAATCTACTTTTGGGATTCAGAAATAAAATGAAAATAAACAATATAAGTATAAGAAGAAATGAATAAAATCTGTATAATTTATTATTTGTTCCTAAAAAATTAAAAAGAAAAGGGCATAGTTAAGATGTTGATTAATCCTACCAAACCGTTGTCTAAAGAATTAGCTCTCAAATGAATATACTTAATACTCGTGTGTATCTTGTTGGTAATACTAATATTACTGATCATGGTTAGTCTATCTTTAATAATAATCATTACATTTCTTAAAAATATATGACACAAAGTATTTTACCTTATCCTTCTCAAGTGCTTTTTTCAAAATAGAAACAGCTCGGTCAATGTCATTAAGTATCTGTAAAAAAGAAGAACTATTATTTATTAACATCAGACATTAAACATTAAATATCAATTTCAACACTGAAAATTGTGATGAATTAAGTTATTGGGAAGTGAATTGAGTAATTTGATTATTAAAATACTCTTTAGTATACTAGTCTTACTTCAAATACTGTGTATAAAAAAGTGATCTTTCAGAAGGCAAACGGTTCTACTGTACAGTAAATGTGATTTCAACACCCATTCTAACATAACTCTAAGAAGAGGGTTAACTTTCTTACTTTAACAACACATAAAAAAAAACATACTGTTGAGAATTCATTATATGCCCTAGAATGACAATATGTATTTGTGGTTCAACTTGGCACGAGTCATTACCCTCAGAAAACCCTCTCCATTTAAATAGCATGGAAACTTATTCTTATGGACATCCATGAACTGACTATGCCCTTGATACTCATGTATTTTAATTAAAATTTATGTGTTACACATCTTTTAGCCTTTTATAAAATTTTAGTCTAAAACAACAATTTATTGCTATGTTTTTGAAAACAAAAGAAAAACAATACCTTCCAGCAGAATCGGGCATATTTGATTGTCATATTGTTGGCGATGACCCTGTTCTTCGCCTTGTCAATGTAGTGTTCATAGAGATCAGCTGCTGTAGCTACGTCACCACTCCTGCGAGCCAGGTTAATCCGGCGGTAGATCACTTGAATTAGGTTGGGGACCACCTTCTCCAGAGCTGTAAGTATCTCTCCAGCTTTCTCGTAGTTTCCTGACAAACAGAAACCATTAAACACACCTTCCTACTTAAAAATACATATACTCAATGGTTTTGAACAAACAAAGTCTCTGCAGATTTTAAGCAGTACACAATGGTTCACATTTAATTCATTGCATGAAACAAAAATAATGTCTCCTCAATTTGTGGCTGCTGGCCATTATTATCATACTTGGTTTTCATTGTACAAAATCTAAGTGTGTGAGTATTTAATGTTTTATGTGAGTATTTAATGTTTTACCTTGCATCTCTTCATAGACAGCCCAGTGCAAGTGGAGATTGGGTTTCTTCTTGTGATGGATGGTGCAGGCACGCTCATAAACATCTCGAATAATCTCTGTGTTATCAGTTACCTTCTCTTCTAGGTATCGCAAATAACGCAGCCAGAAGTCCTCATACAGTGCACACGCGATGAGGCACCGCTCAAACAGAACAGAGATCCTCTTTGCATCTCCCTGCGCAATCTCAAACTCTAAGTAGTCCTTCCAGTTTTTCAACTGACACCTCTCCAGTGGCTTGACATGGAAGTATGGTCTCTTGATCTGGAAGAAACATTGTCATCCATACACTTTTGTTTAATAACTTCATTAGGTTATTGTAAAATAAAAAATAGTTTTATATATATATATATATATATATATATATATATATATATTTTCTAAATATATTTTTCTATCAACTTCAATTTAGCCTAAATGTATGACCAAAAGTCAATCTAATTATTTCCATGTTAAAGACAATGCCAGTTAGCCTAAGTTTTAGCGAATAGAGAGATTATTGTCACTCGTGAGGTAGAAAAATTTCATTCTGTCTGCCTACCTGTCTACACGATATATAACAAAAACTAAATTACTTATAGACTTGAAATTTTGCATGAAGCTTCCTTCATTTAAATATGAGAAACACTGAGTTCGATGATAGTGCATGTTACTACATGGTTTTTGGCTGAGTGTTGCGAATATTTTTACATTGGTCTTTTGGATAACCATGATGGCAACAAGAAAATAGCAGAATAAATAATTTTGTAAACATCAATTTGTCAATTCTGTCCTTTATGATTGTATGTCTACAACCACAGCGAAGCCAGTTACAAGACACATAGTTCTGTGTATTTCTACCTAGTATTTTAATGAGTAATAATTAACCAATTTAATTTTTGATACAGATACAAAATAGTATGGTGACTTCACTACATATGAAATGGTAACACTGTCAATATTGTAAAAATAACTTACCCCTTCTTCAAAAGTCTGCCGAGCTTGGACAGCTTCCTTTGTGGTGATATGGGTCTTCCAACGAATAGAGACTATTTTCTCTTTCAATTTGGCAGTCTCTTCAGGGCTTGCCTGAAATTGAAAGTAGTTAAAACAATTTACTCTCAAAATAATTTACAGTCAGAGATTGGTTGGTTTACACTTGTTCTACTTCTTATATTTCAGTTTTTGGTTCCAGCATCTCTAAAAATGATATAATATTTTGGGTTTAATGCAATTATTTTAACCTCAAGAGGCCACCCAAAAATTAGACTTACTATTCGCCAAAAAAAAGACCAAGCTCATTTCAGGCATTTGCATATTTTTTACTAATTTGGTTGTAATGCTTATAGCTAGAATGATAATTTTGTTGTTGATTTAATTAGTGATAAGCAAAAACAGAATCGTTTAATTTCAAATCCTAATAGTCTTTTGTAAACATAAGTATGATTTTAACAAAATCACCACCAACCAAATTGTGTCATTCTTAAACCTTTGGAGACCGTCTAATAATATAAAAAATAATTCAAAAATACCACTTTATTGTAAAGGGATATCCAGATGTTCAGAGAAACAGTTATATTATAAGAACAGTTCATATACTTTAATTCAACAGATTCTTATATGGGCTTCCAGAATACATGTCTCTAATTTTAAAAAAATATGGAAATATTTTATGACATTGTAAACTTGACTATAAATTTTTTTAAATAAATTTGAACCATTCTAAACATGATAAAAATGTATTAAAATATTAAAATAATATATTTTATAGAGCAAATATTTATACAACTACAAAACCTTGAAGTGAACAAAAATTAGCGATCGTCTGCTTCCTGTAAGCAGTTGACATCCGTGTATAGATGTAGCAGGCACGTTGCATTGTGCATACACAAACAAAGAAAATAGAAACTGCAAGTGAAATATTACTAACAAAAACTAGTTGATTTTGTAATTAAGATATCTATTTGAGGTTTTCATATACAAAGTACCTGCAAATATTACGTTTTTGCAATCAGTAATTTGCATAATGCCAATCAGCTATTGTTTGTGAACAAACCCAGCAGACTCGCGGTGCTGCGCAAACATAAATATAAAAAACTAACTGTAAGCAAAATATTATTTACAAAAGTATGATAATTATGTAATTAGGTTATGCATTTACGAATTTGAAAATACACAAAGCACAGGAAAACGTGTTTTAATGATCATTAATAGGGTATAGTCAACCAGTCAATAATTAATGACGCGGATGATTTCTGTAGATTAAATTGTAGAATTCCAAAGAATGATGATTATCGAATCCGAATCTTTGCTCGAATCCGAATCTTTGCTGAAGATTTGGTGGATTTGAGATTCGGCTTCAACAGAATTTTATATAGATAGAAAATTTGTATATGAATTTTTTTCTTTAGGAAATAAAAGTTTATAATATTTTGAATTGACAAGGGAAAAATGTAATTTGTAGCTAACTGCAATGAGTAGTTTGATTATCTATTCCACTATTAGTTGACAATATTATTCTGAAGATCAAAGCATTTATTATCAAAGCAATGTATTAATATTAAAGCAGTTGATTAATTAGAAAAATTTGAGTGTTCATTGTAAAAGAGTTAATTTTT
The DNA here is from genome assembly GCF_021130785.1 of Homalodisca vitripennis. Lineage (NCBI taxonomy): Eukaryota > Metazoa > Arthropoda > Insecta > Hemiptera > Cicadellidae > Homalodisca > Homalodisca vitripennis. The sequence continues at coordinate 179,523,907 of NC_060207.1, read as the reverse complement.
TAAGTACAAAATTTGGTACTGTAATTGCATTTAAAAGGTAATTAATTTTCTACAAAATGTATTTTTAAATAAAAAATAATCTAATGAAATTGTTATATGTACCTCAGATCTGTATCTGAATGTACATCAGGATTAGGGGTCCTTGCACACTAGTGTTATAGTGAGTGAGACAAAGGTGCAGAAGAATCAGGTGGGCTGGACCAATAGACCAAAACAACTAATACAAAAACTCTGAAGAGAGATGATCCTTGATTTGATGGGTAAAGTCAAGTAAAATCTGATATGGATGTAAAGAGGAAGATGCAGAAGATCGGTCAAGATGATCCTGGGTGTAAGTAAGTACTGTGATATACTCACTACAGCAATAACGGCTTCCTCAGCCGGCTCCTCGCCCGGGGGTGCCTCTGTGTCATCCCCCGGGGCAGTCACCGCCTCTCCCAGTGCAGAATCACTTTGCCTCAACTGTTGCAACACCTCCTGCCTCAGTGTCAGAAACTCGTCCACAGTCAACACCTTGCTGGGAGGGTTATTGTTGATGTGGGCACAGAACCTGCAACACACCAAGTATTATTGTAAACGTATACATCTAAAAAATACATTATTGTTGCTTAGAGAAAATTCTTGGATTCATCAGAGAGGAGAAAGAATTGAGTTAACAACAAATAGTATGAACCTATAGGTAAAATACACGTACAAAGTTTCATATAGAAAACAAGGTTAACTAAAATTTAACACTCACTAAATAAAATGTGCTATTTGTTGATGATGCTAGTGTTAAGCTCAGCGATTTTAATCTGTTTGTCTTGGAATTAAAACATTTTATAGTTCTTGATAGTGTAAATTGTGTTCTAAATGAACATCAACTACTGATTAACCCTTTAAGGACCAACCGTCTGATTTATCGCCGGCAGTGAACTATGCGAAAAGGACCAACCGTCTGGTTTATCGCCTGCAGTGAACTATGCGAAAAGGACCAACCGTCTGGTTTATCGCCGGCGGACTTTTCATATTTTTTAAGAGATATTTTAATACTCTATATATAATAAATATACTATTTTTCTATTCCCTGTATGTTTCTTACTATGATATCAAATTTTAAACGTCTTTGGAATCATCAGCTTGGTGAAAAAAAATATTTTACGGCCATGTTGCATCGTAATGTTGTCAGGGTACTTTGGGATTATACCGACCACACCCAGACATGAATCGTTATTTGACATTTTGCTTCTACTGATTACTAGAATAGCTTAGAACAATATTTCGTCAATATAAAACAGGAATTGTCTTATCGCAAACCCCTCCCCATCCTCAGACAGAGGTCGAAGTCGAGCGGTCTAGTAGATAACGTGATTGCAGAGTCTCGCCGCCCGTTCAGCTGGTGCGTGGCTTTGTTCTACTTCCGTGTTTTACCCCTACATTTCTACAAACACAAACATTACCAAACAAAAACTAAACTCTTTATTGAAAAAATAAACACACAAAACTTGTTTTTATGTACCGTGCAAAAAACGTAAATAATCATGTGTGCTGCGCGGCCTGCCGTAATCGGGATTATCGAGAAAGATAAGATAACAGCGACAACAATACCGATCACAGTACCTGGAGATGCTTGTTAATTGATGGAATGTTAGTTCTGTTACTCAACTACATCGTTTTATAACGTTCTAAGTTCATTGAAAAAAGTTTAAGCGTTGGGGGTATATAACGGAATCTGACCCCATTAACAATTGATAATCGTTGTAATTTTGTAATTAACGAGTTATTTTTTCGTTCTATCATGTTTGTTTCTATAAATGTATATTTTTGTGTTCTTCATACTGGTGTGGTCGGTATAATCCCAAAGTACCGAATAATATCCTTAGTAGCCTATAAGGTTTTGTATGTAAGGCTAATGCTGAAAAGTGTGTTTTTAACCAGTGTTACAGAAAAATGTAATTAATTTACAAACTTTTTATTTTTTATTCCAGGGCTTTCAAATTTTGTACAGTTATAGAGAATTATATGTAGAACTAATAAATACCATTTCTCACAGATAATTTATTCTTATTTTTGGTAGTTATTGAAGATCAAACTCAAATTTTTTATTTTTTTTATTTGATAAACAGATAAATCGAATTGTTTTTTGCTATATAATGACTTAAATTTATTTTTTTACAATGAACAATTTAATTATAAACATTTTAAGCCTAAAAACAAATCTGTACAGTAATTAGTTCTGAAGATATGATTTTTCTCTCAAACGCTTGGAAAATCGCACATTTTTAATATGCACAGTTCTTGGAGCATGGCCAGAAAAACGCAAAAATTTTCTTTGCACATGTCAAATTTTGGTCTGGTCCTAAAAGGGTTAATGAAAGTAAAACTAATTTTTTTGCATTTTCCTCTATACACACTAAACTAATCAGTAAGCCAGTAATACCATTTAAAGACATTTCAAATATCTCCGGTTTCTTTGTAAATTTACAGAATGTCAAAAATTATTTTCTAAACTCACAATTACTTAACTCAATAACTTTAAAGACTCCTTTATTTTGCTTATGTAGACTCTGGAATTGCGTTAGGCTTATGCATTTACATCAGAATATAATTTAAATACAAATTTTTGTTGTTGTTGTAATAATACTACAAAAAAGGTGTATATGTATTATTCTGCACTTTGATTGGAATGATAGTCAAAAACTAATATTATAGTTTGGCTATAGTGACAGTTAGATATCATATTTACCAAGCTATTCTTTACATTAAACAACTGATAAAAGCTAACCTTTATAGAAAACAATCACTGTTTAAAAGGACAATATAGCAATTGAATCGAATAACTGGAATTGTTTAAAAACAAAACATAGGTTCAAAATATTTAAACAATCTTCCTACATATGTAAAAAAAATTAAGTGTTAAAAAAATTCAAATATCTAAAAGATTACTTTACTGAAAAACCGTTATATCATTTCAGTACTTTTCGAGGTAATGAAATTATAATTATAGTAAAATAGGATTTTATTGATTTGTTTTTGCTGTATTCTGTTTAGTACATATTAGTTGATACACAATTATTGTATGATCCTAAGTAAGAATATATAATTTTTACTTTACTGTAAATAAATTACATCATTCATGTAATTTACTAATATGAATGAAGAATATTTGAATTCAATACTAAACTGATATCCAAAACTGCACTTTATTGTGTATGTCATAAGTACTGTACAAATCTCAGTCTAGGGAACACTAATATAGTCTTCGTATTTGCCATTAATGTTTGTAGAGTAATGGAATTTAGTGGTTTTTAATAAAAACACATAAACACAGTCCAATTATACGATTTTATCTTAGAAACATAAAGGGAGAGATTTAATCTTGGAAACCACCTGGTAACAAAAAATGTTTGAAGGAATTCACAGTTTTTATAATTAAATAACAGCCAATTAAAATAAATGGCTATATTTTAATAATTACGATTCACATTCTAGGGTCGTTCGTTAAGTAAGTTGCTGAGTCATCTCATTGTCATGGGTGAAGGTAGCGGTGCAATCTGAAAGTGGCTATAAAGCTACATTCAGTGCGCTTCTACCAATTCTATGCAACTCTAGGTGCTCTAAACTGGTATTCGAAATGGCCACCACAATCAAATCTCCTACCGGCTGAGAAGTAAAAAGTGTCAGTAGATTTCTTTATGTAAACAAAACGCAATCGATTGAAATTCACTGTGGATTCTGTTCCATGTATGGAGAAGACTGTGCTGTACTGCAGTTAAAAATAATGCCAGTTGTTTAGTGAAGAACAAACCAATGTTCACAACAAAAAGTGAAATAGCCAACCACCCATGACCTCTCAGAACAAATCATTCATAACATATTAAGGAAAATCAAAGGTTCAAAATCACAGATCTAGTGAATGTAACTGACTTGCATATCGTACATTTTATGTCAGATGACTACTAAACCTGTTGACTAATGAACTCAAAACAAAAAGAATGGAACTGGCACTAAAGATTCTTATTCGGTACCCTGAAGAAGTTGATTTTCAAATTAATAGACATTGGTGACGAAACATGGGTTTCTCATGTCAACATCAAACAAATATGATAATCAACGGAATGGGATCACACCTTGTCGCCGTGAAAACTACCGTGATCGGTTATGTGCATAGGTGGCAGAATTTTATGCAATCATTACTGAAAAGTTTGTATGTAAATAAGGATTTAAATATAAATGTTATGTATGTTAAAAATAGTATGAGTTGCTCTTTAACACATTCACTGCGGCAAAAAGCATAATTAGGGTTACCGGATGCTGAAAATTTTGTATATAGAAAAATCTTCCCTTGTACGGTGGAAAGGCAGGATTAAAGGTCTAAATGACATTTCCAGCCGAGATTCCTGGAACTGTGACATCACAATTTTCGGCCCCTATTGGGGCCGGCCGCATATTGTGCTGGTCCCGTACTGTCGAAAGTTGTTACGAGCGCTCTGCTGCTGTTTTCACTTACTTGTTTCATTGAAAGTCCATATACACTGAATGGCCTTACCCCAAATAATCCTTCAAAAGGTGTAGGACAACATTCTAAGTATGCCCAGTATGCCCTACACCACCTACGGTAGTATCTGATTTGCCCGTGTACATGAGGAATCTAAGAATAAATCCCTGATGCTCTGTCAAGTCTGACCAGAGGTACCTGGCACTGCAGGATCTATTTTTATAAAAGAAACACACAAATAACATAGAGAAAGAATTACACAGTTGATATACACAGAAACAACACACTGAACACTCTAAGATTACAACGGGCTCCTATTGAAAAAGAACCGTAACGGGTAAAAGCGAACGAAACCGATCACAATAAAGCGTTGGTCATAACCTAAAATGTGGCAGAGATTGAACAGTATACAATAAATGGCTGAATCACACTGAGGCTTTGTGTGTTGAGGAGCAAGGCGGCCCCATCTGGGGACGTCCGTACTACGCGCACAGGTCTGCCGTCCCCATATGGGGTCAGCCGCAGTGAATGTGTTAAAATGTATATCATAAAAAAACTGTAAAATTTATGTGTAATTTTAATTTGTTAAAGCAACTTAATGTTTGAATGAAACTTGTTGTTCTTGTATCATGTCAATGTATCTGAATATATGTCCTTTCCTTTACATTTTTAAAAACTAATTTAAAATTTTTATTATGGCTTTATAGTGATATAAGACTTATTGAAATACACATATAAATGAATTATTATATATAAATAATTAATTTATATCAATACATTCATATTTTAATAAGATTTATCTTTCTTAGGGTATAATGTAAATGTATTGTAACAGCCATCTGTCTGTCAGTTATTATTATCTGCAAGTATCTATTTTCAACACTTTGGGTGTTGTAGATGCATTGTGATAAATAAACACTTATTAAAACACCTTGTACATTGGACTTGCTCAAAAATATCAACTTTTAATCGCATATTATTAATAAAACCATGACCTAGCTTTGCTATATACGTTCTTGTGAATTATTTGTTGTCCTTTTCCCAAGATTTGACAAGAACAACAAGCTCTACCCATCAAAGTAACTCACCCATCAAAGTGAGTCTGGAATCCCTGTGTCGCAGTGGCCAGCACTCTGTCATAGATCTTTGTGATGTTCTGCAGATTCTTGTTATCTGTTTCCCATTTCAAGTAGGCATCCCAGAGCCGGTCCGATCTGCAAGTGAACATGAAAAATATAACAACAGTAATTCATGGATGTAGAGAAATTAAAAATACGAGTCTAGTGTATTTAACAGTAATGATAAACAAACAACAAAATATAAACTCTGTGTCCCACTAAGGTTACATTTTTTAGCAGCCTTCAGAGGAGAGTATGAATGTTTTTATACAAAATGGAAATATATTCAAAAGTGTATCCTAAAATTTTGATGTTGATATGACAGTAACGACTCATACAACTTATTTTTATTATAGAAACACTATAAAAAAAGAAACAATAATTATTGCAATTTCTAACAGAATAAAACATTATTTTAATGCTCGCTGTAGTTTAAGCTATGTACGTTGCCAAATTGTTTCTATTACAGATATTAATAACAGATATTTAAGGTATTCCTTTGAATAGGTTTCCAACATATATGCAAACATTCATAGTTATTGGCTGACGTTTATATTTTTGGTGACTGTTCAAAAATGTAAATACTTTCGAGGGACACAGGGTAGATATGCATATGTATATCTTCCAGATTTTAAGTAGCGATAAATATGTACATAAATGTATACAAGCAGTATCTAGGTGCAAGGATCTGCACCTACAGATTCAGGGGTACAGTGTTTTGGGGTAATATCATCCTATGGGCAAGTATTCACTGTATTCCATGCAGAGGTTACAACCATTATGGAGTGTGTTTCTGAGAACTGGCGTCAAAGACAAGAAAATCTGTATCTTCAGACACTTAGCGGTCCTTAGAGACATCCATCGATTTTACGTCAAGTAGTGTTTCAGATTGTTACATTCCAGCCTCCCAAGTTGGGCAGATACAAAAATCTCATTGTGAGTTGGGTCCCAGACAGCTGCGCTGGTAGTGAAACAGGTGATGATTTGGCAAACAATTCATTTTCAACAAAGTTCATGGAGCTTCTGCCACTATGTGGGACACAGGTCAGGTAACCAATTCCTGGTCAAACATTAAGTGCCAAAGAAGATGGACCACAACTCCAGGGCCTTAGGATGAGTTAGGTTTTACATTTATCTTCCAGAGAAGTTGCCTTTGAAGCACTGCAACTGAAGAGAGATGTTAGAAGACTGGTTAAGGGCCATGTAAAATCTCACAGGGTGCTCATTGATAAGTTACACCACCTAGTAAAAATTCTTGAACATGTTAGAATGTACTAAGAGAAATCCCTAAAAACATTTGCGGCCAAGGAGTTCATCATGTATGAACAGAATAAAAAAGAATGAATAAACAGTACAAAACCAAATAAACAAATTATATCACAACATCTCACTCATCACTGATGTGAAGGATCTATATATTCCCTGTTGATAAGACCCTCAAATGGAGACAGATCAGTCAGAGGGTGAGTAGGAGTGAGAGACAGGGACCAAAATCAAGCCAATTCCGATCTTTGATGTCCACTGTCTTTAGCAGATAAAGTCTGCCTTTGAAGCACTGCAACTGAAGAGAGATGTTAGAAGACTGGTTAAGGGCCATGTAAAATCTCACAGGGTGCTCATTGATAAGTTACACCACCTAGTAAAAATTCTTGAACATGTTAGAATGTACTAAGAGAAATCCCTAAAAACATTTGCGGCCAAGGAGTTCATCATGTATGAACAGAATAAAAAAGAATGAATAAACAGTACAAAACCAAATAAACAAATTATATCACATCTCACTCATCACTGATGTGAAGGATCTATATATTCCCTGTTGATAAGACCCTCAAATGGAGACAGATCAGTCAGAGGGTGAGTAGGAGTGAGAGACAGGGACCAAAATCAAGCCAATTCCGATCTTTGATGTCCACTGTCTTTAGCAGATAAAGTCTGCTGTCTCGCAAAGTGATTTCTTCAGAAAGCTTCAGAGGAATAGCCATTTTTAAGAATTAAAAGCCATATTTTCTCTACCTTTTATTTTTATTTCATAAAATATGAAAAAGTCTAGGAGTTTAGAGCCAATTTACACTGTACAAGGACACAAACTGGTATCTTGATATTAATGATTCAAATTTCTTCTAAGAAAGAAGTCAATCACAACCCACATTAGTTATGGTGAAGATTGAAATAGGAAGGTATTAAAAGAGTTTAAATATCAAAAAATAATATTTTCTCTTATATTTTTCTTAGCTTGATATAGTCCAAGGAAAATTATCATTAATTTCATGTTTTAATTCATTCGTTACCCTTTCATTTTGACTTCCAACAAAATCACCACAGCTGACGATCAATTTCTTTCTTTATATTGATTGCAAAATAAACCAGGTTGTGTGTTTGCTGATACAATGCAAAGTGGCTCTTAACTCTTGAACTATATCTATGAAAGTACATTTAAGTGATCATCTGTTTGTTTACTGTCAAACAGCTGATGTCCATTCCTAGATGGAGCAGACGAGCGGCAATACACAAACACAGACTTAAAAGTACAAATTTCAAGTTAAATATTGTCAAACATAACTGCTGTTGACCTTCGATTTACAACTAGGAGGATGTTGGGATGGAACTGGATGCACTTCATCGAATTCATTATTTAAAAAGAATAAAAAAGTGAGAATTTCACAAAATTTATTTACAGTAATAATACAATAATTATTTGAATCACTGTACAATAAATTAAAAACTAGAACACATTATGTAATAATTTAACTTACAACTAACTGCGATAATAAAAACTTAAATAAAGTGTTTTAAGGTAAATTTTATTAACTATTATATTCATAAAAAAATAGATTAAATAATCACAAGTCAATAGTCACGCATAAAACTTGTACATTCATAAAATAGATTTAATAAGAACCAATTAAACTAAAAACAGAGTTGGAACACAGCATAGTGTGGTTATTGATACTCCACCTGAACTCTAGGCCACAAGTCTCCAGTGCCTTCTCAAAAGTGCTTCGCAACATTTCCTCGTCATCAGCAAATGTTGTCTTGCAGTAGTTGAGGTAGTGGATCCATAGGTCTACACTGAACGGTATGGCCTTCAACCCCCTTTCATATACCTGTCGACAGTCTCCTATGTTATTGCGAGAATTCGCATCGTGGCAGATACTAACCATCAACTAATCAAATTTACAGCCTAAGTTATCAACAACAGTCAAGTAAATATGGTACCTATCATAGCCATAAATATTTCACCTTACACTGTTGAGAGACGGTGACGACCCCAGTTGTTCTCGGCGAGTAATCGTCTTCGGCGCTCCATGATGTTCTCTTCCACCGTCTCCAGACCATTTCCAGGCTATGTATTGATCGTATATATCATACAAAACACATATACAATCCAGGATTGTACAACTTAGTAGTATGTAGCCTCACTATTGCCTACATACTTATTGTATGTACTTACTTATAAATAACAACAACAACTTAATTGTACAAATGTAACATAATTTTAGTTCCAAATTCCTCCAGAATTTGTAAATTGTTACGGTACCATAACTTACTAAATAGGCCTACTGTAAGTATAATAAGCCTTAAATTACATCTTTCGTAGTTGACTTAGTTTGTAAAAGTTAAAACAATCATATTTTCAAACACCATATTCGTATGTTCAACAATGAAAATGCAGATTAATATAACAGATAGAGCTACAAACAAAAGAAATACATATAAATAAACAAAAACAACATATATGTGCCCTAATTTAAATGGTATGCACTAACAAATTTAGGTAGCACTTCACTTCAACAACATTTCTTTAGGTGTGTGCCTCTTTCAAATTTTTGGTGCTGATTGAACTCAGGAGCCAATTGTTCTGGTGCGCTGCCAAAGAGGAAAAACAGTTGGTTTAATAAAGAAGTATTGTAAAAACATCCATCTTTAAAATGAAATCGTTTTATACGTCCTCGTGTCTCAGGAGCAATAGTTACCTCCTCGCACTTGGTTTTGTTGCCTTTACGCTTCTCGTAGTCAGCGTATTTCCTCCAGTATCCATAGCAATATGGGTAGTGAGATAAGAATGCATCATATGCCTCACGTGCCGCTTCCACATCGTTCTGTGGGAAAATAAAAAGTTATTAGAATCGGATTATAATCCAAATTATTTTGTATTTTTAACTGGTCAAAATAAATTGCTTAACCTCTAAAGTGTTCGCTTATTTCAGATCTGTACTCAGCCCTGGCTAGGTTTTTGGTCCTAGATATCCTTAAGTTCTATCAATTTTGAAACATTGTATATTTGTTTTACTTTGTTGTATCATTACAAAAATTGTCCATAAGTATAAAATTCTATATTTGCAAGATTTTTTAATGAGGGGAGGTGTAGGGGGGGGGTATGGTTACACTAACTTGTCAATATATTTTATAATATTATAATGAAAGTGATAATACACAGAAACACCTATACTATGAAAACAGCAAATAATATATTGAAGTGTCCATGACATACTTGTTTACAACATAGTAACAGAACGAGCGACTCACGACACAGAGGGCAGCAATGGACGGCACATGGCAAGAGTGGCGGATCAGTTTCTTCCCCCACTTTATCCTCACCTTGACACAATAACTTAAGACTAGTTGGCGTCAAAACCAATAGACAAAGATGTCAGAACCACCTCATAAATTAGGCATGATGATACGATCTTGGTTTTATCGAGAAAATGTGGAGTATATATACATAACGCAATTCTCGGTCGCATATGTAGATATACACCCCTTTCTTCTATGAGGCAGCCAATTGCCGTGCACTTAGGCCTCAAGGGCCTTTCGCACTACCCGGAAGCACACCATGAGGCCGACCAGTCTACGGTTTCAGCAGTTCTACAAACTGCCAAAAACAACCGATCTGGTCCTACTGGGGAAATTCGCCACCCTTGTCCAAACTACCAAAGATGGCCACCCTAGGGAAAAGCGACTGTAGAACCATTCTGCTCATTCTCAGACCCGGATGCAGCCTCCACCTTCTCTCGTATTCAGTGTGAACCCATTCCAAGACACCCCCAAAGGATTCACACCTGAAATGCCACAGAACGGTTGGGATCCCACCATATTGGACGCTGAGCCCAAGTTAACCAGTACTTCATATCAGCTCTTTTGTTCCCAGAGATCCCCTCATGACCAGGAACCCAACAAACAGTCACATTGTTGATTCTGGTAAGGGAAGAAACGATATGATAACAATCCCAGACAAGTTTAGAGTTGAACACAAAAGAGTCTAACGCTTTCAATGCTGCCTGGCTATCTGTGAAAATGCTAATCATCTTACTCCTATACCACAGATGAAGATTCTTACGAGCACACTGCATAATGGCTGTGACTTCTGTCTGAAAGATTGTACGATAAGGAATCAGAATCAGAATAAGAAAAATCTTTATTCGATTGTTACACATGGTGTACATGAATGGCGTCACATGATTAACAAAGTAAATGGTTAAGTTTACTAAATATGCTTTACATTAATATCTAACGAAATATAATACAATGTAATTTTAATGATTGTAAAAACTATTGTGAATTGTATAAAATTCAGAAAAGGAGTACAACGGCAGGTCAGTCAGGTAGCTTTTAAGTTTATTTTTAAATAATTTATTATTTTCTATTAACTTTATATTGCTTGGCAGCAAATTGAAAAATTTAGCTCCTATGTATATTGGTGTTTTACAGAAAAAATGTTAAGTTATGTTGAGCTACTGCCATATTATATCTATTTCTTGTTATATAATTCTCACCACTTTTGCCTAAGCTATGAGTACCGATTCATCAATGACATTATAGTTTCATATATACAGGGTGTCCCATGAAGAAACGGAGAAACTGTCAGGACTTGTTCTTACGGTGAAAATAACGAAAAAAGTTCATATACACATAGGTCCAGAAACGCTTAGTTAGCGAGCTATACAGGGTGAAAGATTTCGCCCAGATTTCAGTGCCACCGTTAAAAGGGAGCCCTATTAAATTATTTTGGGCGTTACCCAGGACGTAAAATTTAATGTATATTATGCAAATTGAACTGAAAAATTGAATAAAATTGGTACCAGACCTCTAGCTGCAGTAATTTTTAAGATATCTGAAGAAATACACAAAATTCGGTGTCCAAAAACAAGTTTCATTTAGGTTTCAAGTAGATTAACTTTGTTAAATGTGTAACAAACACGTAAAATTCTTTAACAAAACTTGTAAAGAATTAATTTCTTAAGATAATGATGTAAAATAAGCCAGTAAAAATTGTACGTAAACGTTAAGAAAATCAATTTTTAATTAAATAAATAACGTACGAAGAATAGACAAAATCGGTTACACTTTTTTTCTTACTGAATGTACATCCTAATATTTGGAGAAAACATGTTAATTATTGAAAATAATTATGTATAGATTTTAGTTATAGAAACATTCTTCTATTTTTTCTAATGAATTACATACTAGTAAAAAAACTTTAGTGTCATAAAATCTGAAACTTAACAATAATTGCGAATTAATTTACGTTATTCTACAACTTTTGTAACAAAAATATTGTTTTCATAGGTTGGCAGTACTAACAGCTGTTCAACAATCACAATTACGAACTTTTTTTGAATATTTTATATTGAAGTGTCATACAGATAAGTTAAGTGTAAATATTGATCGTTATTTTCACCGTAAGAACAAGTCCTGACAGTTTCTCCGTTTCTTCATGGGACACCCTGTATATGCACTGTAAACCGTCATGATACCCAGTTGAGGAAAGTGATCCTTCACACTTTCATTCCATTTAAGTTTTAAAATGACACAAATTGCTTTTTTTTGTATCACTAAAATTGAATTTAAATGTTTTATTGATGTGGATGATCCATATAATGAGATACCACATATAATATGTGAATGGATATGTGAAAAATAAATCATTTTTAGAGTTTCTTGTGAGCATAATTTTGACATTCTGGGAAGAGCATATAAACCAGAGTTAATTTTTGAAAATATTTTTTCTGAATGTTTATTCCATGTCAGCGAACTGTCTAACGTTAAACCCAAAAACTTTACTTCTTCTTCCTTAACAATAGTCACTTCACCTATTCCTATATGAGGATTAATTTTATTTCTGCATTGATTAGTACAAAATTCCATATAGCTTGTTTTTGTTGGATTTAAAATTAAGTCGTTTTCTTTGAAAAACTGATTTATTTTTTATACGCTGAGAAAAGCAAACTCCTCTATTTCCTCTTTAGATGAAGCACTAATTCTTGGAGTGGCATCATCAGCATATAAGCATAATTTATCTAGCTCTGGAATTCCTTTTAGGTAGCAGAGGAATAGAAGTGGCCCCAAAATGGATCCTTGAGGAACCCCATAAGAAGTTTGTTTTAAAATAGAATTATAACAATTGGACCACCTCCCCTTCCTCCCTCATAGGGACCACCAGCTTCCTGCGTGATCTCACTCCCACAATTCCGGCGACTGTGCCACTTTTTGTTTTAGAGCCGTATGTAAACTATTCAAGCTCTGCTGGTGGAAGAAGTTTTTTCCCTCCGACCAAGCCTCCCTAGAAGGTATGACAATCCAGAATATATATACCCTCAAAATGGTTTTAACATATTCACGACATGTACCCCATCGGGTAATCCTGTGAGTTTTGTAAACAAGCCGTGGATTTAATCACTTTGCCCCTTTGTATCATAACATAGATCATTTGAGACTGGTTATGTTCCTTACCATTTTAAATATGAAGAAATAAAATCTATTATCAAGAAAGGATGTAAGCACCATCCAGAAAAGTACAGAACAGACCAGTTTCAATTTTGCCTTCTTTTTCCAAAGTGTTTGAAAAATATTGACAAATGAAATAATATCTCAGTTTAAACACAATAATAATATGTTTACAAAATAATGAGTAATATGGTTTTAGAGTTTGACGAAACACAGTTCTATTGTAGCAGATTTTGTGTACAAAGTGATGGAAGGCTTGTATAGGTCGTGAGACACAGCTGCTGTGTTCTGCAACTTGTCCAGGACCTTTGACTGTGTGGTATATAAAATCTTCTGCTATGCAGTTGGATAAAATAATGATACGTTATTCAAGTAGAATATAAATTATTTAACTGTTGGGTTCCACGAGGATCAATTTTGGGTCCTGTAATACTTTTAATATATGTTAATGATCTCCTCGCAAATACAAATTCTAGTTTAATATTATATGCAGATGACACAACAGTAATTCTCAAATCCACTTCTAGTATTGGTCTTCATATGTTGATTCAAGACTCTCTTTTTGAATGGTTTACAGCAAATAGTTCAAAATTCAATTCTACAAAATCTCAATTAGTTAGTTTCTGAACTGTTTCCAAAGCCAGAACCATCTTCAATTTAACTTCAAGTTAGAGAGTCAATGCATTGAAGTTTTGAAATCAGCAATTTATTAGGAATCCACAAAGACTCAAATCTAAAATGGACAGAATATTTTCAAATTTTGGGAAGAAAGCTTAACTTTGCTTGTTTCCAGATGTCAATCTTAAGAAATGTTGTTGACTTAAAAACAAAACTTCTTGGAGCAAGGATAGGAATTTCCATGGAGATCGTTTGGTGAAGTAAATAAATAATAAATGAAGTGAATATAGTACTCTTCAGCTACAGTCATTAAGTATGTAGGTATTAAAATGCTACTCGGGTGGATAGTATCTCTAACTGCTTTCCCTGTAATATTCAGTTTCCATTGTGATTTCTTCACTACTCTTACTCGCAGCTCTCTCATAATTGATTGTACTCCATAACGCTTTGTAACTAATGGAATTGGAGCTGATTGAAGGAAGCCCATGAACCTACTACCCTGAGTTCTGGCATTTCCCCCCTCTGCTAGCAGACGACAATAAACAGCTGGTACCCACACATAATCCCACTCTTCAAGCCTGATCACAAATAACTTCACATTTCGTCTCAACATTTAACTGAAGCTGTGGATTTGATTATTATTTACAATACTGATGGTTAATTCATTTTTTAATAGACTATGAAATGGTGAACTGTGATTGAACTTGTGTACTAAAAAAATCTCAATCAAGTAGAAATCATCAATTAGGTGTATAATACTTTAAAGATTTAATCACACTATCAATTTTAGGGCTCTATCTTTAGCTGAAGACAGATTGGGGCTGATTCTTTCAACGAATATTAACTGACATCACTGTTGGTATCAAGTAAAACACAGAAATATTGATGCATATCAAAATTGAAATTTAAACCCCTGAAACACTATACGAATCGAGTATGTAAAGTGATCCTTTAATGGGCAGCTATCAGTTATGTTCTACATTAATTTGTTTTATGTTGGTGAATTTTGATCAAAGTATGTTAAAACAATTCTTTATGGGTTTTCATGATTCAATATGCAACGTATTAAAAATAATCAAGAAATTTCATGGATCTGAGAAATAAATATTATATCGAAAAATAAGCTCTACAGGTAGTGGACTAGGCCTAATTACATTAACCTCAACCAGAGGAAATATCTAGAGCTACTAAATATATTATTTTTGGTTTTAATGTTGATACAAATCTGATTGACACATTGAATTACATACAACAACTGAGAAATATCCAGATTACACAATGTTGCCATAATTATTATATAGCAATCACTTTGTTTGAGCCAGTATTAAATTTATTTTAGTTTATAAAATTTATGGTAATTATGTTATAATTGGAACTACATATCATTGAGAGCTACAAGACCAGTTTGATAATCAAACATGGATTGAAATAATAAATTCTCTTTACTAGTCCTGCTCATAGAAAATAAAACTTACCTCCTGATCAACATACTGAAGCAGGTATGTCCAACCGGTGAAATCGGTAGGATCCTCTTTGACAGCTTTCCAATATTTCTCCAACTCTGGGAGTACTTTGTTCACCTTTGTCTACAACATAAACCAATAAACAAGTTATTAACTGGTTCTCTTGTACAGTGCTGAATAAAATAGTCAGTTAGGTCTATACTACAGGCTACTTGAAATTTGTAGTTTGCTCATTACCATGAATCAATTTATTCCTTTTATTAACATCATTCCTTTTTTTACAAAGTTCTAGAATATGGTTATTTTGTATTCAAGTAAACTTAGGCAGAACTTAGTCACGAAAGTTTCAAAAATATTGTTTTTAATTCTATGTAAGAAAAGTCAAATTCGGTAGTTCTCACATTTTTATTATGTATTTATTGCAAAATCCACTCAAAATGATAAGCAAAACAAAATCGAGTTGCAATAAGTCAATGAAGTAATTCTGGAAATGTCATATTAATGAACAAAATATCGCCTATTACACTTATAAGGAGTTATGAATTGTTTAAAAAAATAGATTTTGAAAAGCCTTTAAAAATCTTTGAAGTTTTATTTTTTTATTTCAGTACTGTTTATGTTACTGAATATTTATGGTATATTTCAAACCCAACAACGTTATATATAACAAAACTTGTATGTAAACAAATGTTGGTAATATTAAAACTACACAGTAAAACTAAACAAGTTCACCCAATACAGTTAATCATAAATCTACCCCACATTTACGAAAACATCAATTTTACATTTTAAATATTGTGTACAATACTATAATAAAGAACTCCGAGAAAATTAACTAAGTTTCTATAGACAAGGAAGGACTGTATGAAAGTACAGGATAAGCAAGGACAACATTTCTATTGTGTTGTGGCTAAAAGAATTGCAATGACGTGGTATAAACAATATCTGTAGCAGGTGGACTCACAGGTGGCTTGGTAACAGACTTCCCATCAGTAGCAGCTTTCTTGGCGGCCGGAGAGTCGTCACTAGCCTCAGACGTAGGGGAGCTGGGGTCGTACTCTCCGTCAGCCAATTTCCTCTTAGATGACTCCTTCTTGGTGGCACTTCCCTCACCACCCTCATTCTTGTCATCTCCCTCTGAAAGAGTAAAAGGGAAATAATCCACTATAAACTTACATAAACAGTACTCTTCAGCTGTTACAACATACTCTCTTAATTTTTCAATATCAATATCAATTTTTAACTCAGAAAAATAACATCAGTGGCAACATTAGACACTACATTAAATATTAACCTGTTGAGATTCGTTAAAAAATAAAACTGTGCTTATGTAAAAAACGTTATTCATATTTCAAGAAGAATTCAACATCTCCAGCATTGATGTGACTTAAAGTCACAACTTTCAAAAGTCTGTATAGTTCAAGCTAATTGGGACTGATCGAATCTTTAAATACAAGAAAACTTTTTAATCTGAAATAAATGCGGAAGCATGGTGGTCACTCAAACCCATTTTTTCAAATTTCCGGTTTTTCCCCAGTTTTTCGATTCTCTATAGTCCATTTCCAGACTAAATATAAATAAGTGAAACACTGTATTTAACCCTTACTGCTCAGTGCAACTGTGGCAGTTTCTCGTCACCTGTATTTGCAGGGAATGGCATGAAGTTGCAATGACCAAACAAATTTCATCACTAGCACTATAAGCAAGAAATTTGGTGATGATTCATCGCTACCATCTAATCTAAGCTCCTTTATTTATCTCTTTTGTCTTTCAATGAGTCGACATAGCATTGTGTATACCTAATAATTTTCTGTTCTGTGATGTTTGGAAAATGCATGTATTCCATTCAGAAAAGTAAAGAGGACAAACAATTACCAACCAGCGCTACCGTGGAGCAGACATTCTAGATTGCTGCTCAGAGGTCTGCAACTTTTGGAAAGAGACCACAATTTTGCCTTTGCACAAGATTGGTTCAGTACAACCAAAATATAATCATGATATCTGAAACTTTGGCTTTAAATTGATTATTTTTTAGGATTAATTAAATCTAGTAGGCAACTTACTGTATAATTTTCTTTCAAGATATTGTTGTAAATACAGAACAAAAATTGGAAAATGCAACATCTCTTATTTCTTGTATTATAATTATGGTTAGTGATTTACAAAGAAGAGCTTGAAATACTGCCTTACAAACAATAAACATCTCAGCACATAAACCAATGGACAGGTTAACAAATTTAAATCTATAAATATTTCTTTGCAAGGTAAAATGTCAATCCTTTTGGAAAATGTCATAATCCTTAAATATTTCTTTTGGATTTTGAAAATGTCTTCCAAACTACTAGAACTTAGCCAAACTTTAATGCCATATTGCATGACTGAAGCAAACATAGCATGATAAATCATACATTTTGTTTTAAATCAAGAACCTTTTTCAAGATCCCAAAAGATCAAACTAACATATATTTTATGTTTATATGTTGGTAACACTGTTTAACAATAGTCACGTGACTTAAATACTCAAGTACTGACATAAAGGTGCTTTGCTTATGTAGTTGGCAAAAAGCGTCACAACAAAAACAAGTATTACATTTTTCAACAGTATTAAACAAATTAAAATCCAAAGAAAGGAAAATAAAGTCTTTATAACCAGTAGGCCTAAAATGATCTGCCATTACAACGCCTTCATGGGTGGAGTAGATTCGACAGACCAAAAGCTCTATTATTATTTGGATGAAAGGCGTACTCTGCGCTACTGGAAAAAAGTTGCGTTCCATATTATTTCCAGAATGATGTGAACCTCTACATCCTTTATAAAGTGAATACAAGCTCATTTCAAGACTAGCTTTCAAAATTTCGATTGTAGAAGCAATCACTGAGGAATGGCTTGGCGACCCCACTCTGGTACAACATTCAGGTTTCGGTAATGACCCTCTTTACCTTTTACTGAAAAATAAACAGCGAAATTGCACAGTGTGCAGTGCTTAGAGTACAAGTTCAGGAGGTAAAAAGAGAAAAACTCGTTACGCCTGCAAACATTGCAATAAAGGCGTTCATGGACCCCCTGTGCTTGACAAAGCACAGGTGCTAAGGAGAGGAGAGTGTCATGAACACAAGTTTTGTACTATAATCAATGTACATAATTTTGATTTTTAGTTTTTTTATATTCTGGTAAGATACATATTACATTGTTAAAAGGTGTACACATACACAAGAATATGTCTAAACATCTTCAAGAAAAAAAAAAAATTGAACTGTCCATTAGACCAGCGACCAAAGAATAACCATAGACTGGCAATCCCTAATTCGTAACACATAGTGAGAGTTGAAGCCGATCCCCGCCCCCTCATAGGTCCCTTCAGCGGAACTTATGTCCGCTGCCGGCACAAATTTAATTCGCCGCGTTTCATTAACACCGTTAGTCTATATATAGTTAGAGATGAGATAAAATTCTGAAATTTTGGTACTATTTAAACATTACAATGTGACCAAGGCCATGGTACAAAACCAAAAGTGGATAGGTTTTTTATTGGTTTTTAGTTTTTTAGTAGAAAAATATAAAAACAAGTAAAATAAGTTGACATTAAAATTTTTGTACATGAAAAAGTATTGTCGGCTACTACTTTTTTTTTATTTATTGGTCAGGTGAGTTTTGTCAGCGGGAAAGTTTGAGATAATAAACCAAATTATATGAAAATAATTTTTATAATTTTTGAGATGATCGGTTTGTTCAGCAATCAAGGTGGGAATGAACCGTAATTTTATGGGTGCAGCGCGCCGCTATTGCACAATACGGAGTTTATTACATCCAATGAACTAGAAACCTCGTATTAAATTTTTGTATTAAAAACGTCCCATAGATAAATTTTAAGATTTATCCACTCTCCAAAATAGTAACCTAATATTAATAATACGGATTTATAATTAAATAATAATAACCATGGTAGATTAATAATAATAATAAACAATGTAGTCAAATCATTTAAAAACAAGTTGTGTTGAGAACTATTTATAACTGTAGGAGAACACTTATTTATTTTAACTTATACATTTTAAAAATACTGCATACATTAGGAGATAAATACAGTAAATATAAATAACTAGCTGTTTCCCGCGGCTTCGTACGCAGTCTCAAGCTTTGCCCGTATATTTCTTTGCCTTCAAATATAGTGTTTTGGCTATTTAATATACTTAACTGTGTCGTAATTGCAGTTTATAAGTGTGCTGGCGCTTTGATAACTTTTATATCTTGCAATACGAGCCTGGGTGGTGAGTTACATCAATGGGGGCATTGCATATAAACCTTCTACATAAGAAAAGAATACAAATAAAATACAAATTTTCATAGTGGGGGATCGGTCCAATAGTTTCTGAGTCTATAAAGTGACAAAACACACAAACATTCATTTTTATATATTACTAGCTGTTTTTTCCCCGCGGCTTCGCACGCTCTTTGTAAGCTTTGCCCGAGGAGTATGAACATTTCAGGTTCAAGCGAATTATGTTTACAAACAATGATGTAGATTGGCCTTGTTGCCACGATCAGTGGAAAATCTGTCAAAAGTGTATGTTTTTTATATTTTTGTATCCATACATGTACTGTATTATTAAAAGTGGTCTTCTATTTCAAGTTTTAAGTTCAATAAATAAATTTATTTTTTAAGACAAATGTTTTACACCATCTTATCGCGTTCAAGTAGTTTTTGGCTACTTAATATACGTAACTGTGTCGTGATTGCAGTTTATAACTTGCAGTCGCTTTCAAAACTTTTATGTTCGCAAGCACTGGGGGCCTGGTGGCAAGTTACAAAGTGGGGCATACAATTAAACCTTCTCCATGGAAGAATTCATGTACATACAAATTTTCATAATGATCGTCAAATAGTTCACGATTCCATATATAGGACAAACACACAAACATTCATTTTTAGTATATATAGATTATTGATCATTGGTGCAATCATAGAATTTAAAATTAGGCAATGACGTCTTCTATGCAACCTGCATTACACTTTACTAATCAAGCACTTTACAATAAAAATTTTCTAAAATTTTAAATGTAAAACAAATGTTTCTGCGTCTTTGTGTAATGAACTTCTGCCTGAAAGTATTAACAGCTGTTAAGTATCAGTTCGCTTTGTATTATGTCGTAGCGCAGTCTGTCGGATCCAATATAAAAAACACTCTAACATCAACGATTTAATAATTAAAAAATTAATTAAATAAACTAATTTGAATTGGACCAAATTTACTCTAGTATGTATGCCTATGTTACTTCCCAGGAATGTGTAGAATCACTGTAGCAAAATTTCCACGATGTTTCGTGCATTGGGTTCCAGAGTTATAACGGAACATACACACAAACATTCGCATTTATATATATATATTATATATATGAAAGATACTAATATTATACCTACCTGCCCTAAGAAATATAATAGTTTTTGTCAAAATGATTTCTAACTTTTTGTTTGTGAATTTTTTATGGCTATACAATTTGCTGAAATGGTGTAATCTTATGGTAAAAAAATATCGCCAACAAACAAAAACAGCACTGACAGGGTGAGTGCGGTATGGTGGCGTGACGATGCTTCGGCAGTAGTGTTTTGATACGTGATGTTACCCCCTCCACCACACATCGGTCCTACTGGCTTTCAAATCCAGCGCGCGTGGTACACAGTCTATGGTATTCTTTGGTCGCTGGTCCATACTACTGACTAATAATGAACAGGTAAGAATATATTATAATCAAATTTTACCATTTCCTAGAAAATAATTTCTTGCTGTTATTTAACTATTCAATTTTCTTAAAAATTGTCACAGGTCCTTAAATATTACATGTAAACTTCAATACAAAAAATAATTTTATGTATAAAATATTTTTTTGTTTATATTGATTTTGATGTTCAATTAATAAAATTTTTCATCATAGAACTTTTTTTTATTTTAGGTTTTAGTACTTTAAATTAAGCTTAGATTTAGAATATATTTATTGTTATAGTACAGTTATACCCCTTTCCCACTCGTGAGTCGGACGTTGTCCGACATTGCTATTTTACCATTCCACTCGTATGTCGGACGCCATCCGACATTGCAATGACGTCAGCTTTACTTTATTTTTAGCCGGCCTACGATGTTTCCGATTGGTGCTGCGATCGCATGGCATTTCTTAGGAACTAATAAATGACAGCTGAACTATGATTGGTCGGCTGCTGATTTATTTTGCTTTGTCATTGTAGTCACGTTTCCTAACAAATTTTCCCGTAAATCTCTAAAGCTATTTCTCTGGATGTTGGAAGTGGCAACAGTAAATAGCTTTCTCTTGTTCAACATGAATAAACAAAACCATGGAGAAAAAACAATTCAACACAGGAATTTCAGAGAAATCCTCATCACTGAACTTGTAGGCCATGTCCGTAACCCTAAGAGTTTGAAGCGGGGTCGTCCTTCATCAGTAGAAAAAGAAGAAAGGCTAAACAAACACCCTCACTTTCTTGCAGCTCATACAACAACAAAAATTAAAGGCTGTGCTGTTTGTAGTAATAGAAAGGTGCCAGGAGGAAGAAAGGAAATACTTTACTATTGTAAAACCTGTTCAAAAAATCCTGCAGAGTGTTTTGAACAATACTATTCCTTGCTAAAATATAAAAGTTATTAGTGAAAGTATCAAATTTTATATCTCTATACTATAAATTAGAAATAAAATAAAATTATTATACAATATAATAATGTATATACTTTATTGACTTCCAGTTTGCTAAAAATGGGTTTTTACTGAAAATATGCTAAAATAAATACGAGCTGAGGGGACAGACTGGTGAAATAAATCCGAGTGGAAAGGGTTAAAGTAAATAAAACAAAGTAAAAAATATTGTACTTCTTTAGTAGTAATGTTTTTAGAATGATTTATGTAAACTACTACAAAAACGATGATTTAGGCCACGGCGATTTACGCTAGTCAGCCGCGCTAAGCACCCAGCGGCCAAAGGGTTAAACTAGAATTTGTATTTGCTGAGAGATCATTAACATGTATTAAAAATAGTGCAGGACCTAGAATTGATCCTTGTGGAACCCCAAAATTGAATGATTTTCCATTCTGACTGAAATAAAAGTTTATTTTCTAATACAATTTGTTTGACGATATTTAAGTCCAACTCTCCAATGGGTTAATAATATTGCTGTTATTAAACTTATCTGGTTATTTTAATATTTTTCACTATCTATTACCTGTTTTACTCTTGGAAGGTGTTGTTTTTCTGCGTTTCTTTTTCTTATCAGTGCCCTCAGGAGGCAGTTCATCCTCAGACACAGCTTCAGTCTCAGGCAGGTCTCCACTGGTTGGTAGCTCCTCATCTGACACAGCCTCAGTTTCTAATGGCTCCTTGTTCACTTCTGCTGGCAGCTCGTCTTCAGACACCATTTCCGTGTCTGGTTCCATGTTCTGATCACAGAGAAATATAAAACAACATATAAAATGTTCACAAATTTTATACAATTTTTACTCCATAGTGATGACATCAAAATTGACCTCTCAACTTAATCGTAAATAAGAGTACGTTCTGGAAAATGGGCCTATGAATGAACTTACCTGTTTGGAATCGTCCAGTGAATCCTTCTTCTCAGATTCATCAATTACCTCATCTATTACAGTCATGCCCTCAAGAGTTTGTCCTTGGGGTGAAGTCTTGCTGTTATGGACTGACTCCACTTCCATTTTCTCTACAGGAACCTAGCCAAAATTTATTTTGTACAATTAACTCTTCTAGGAAGCAAAATATATAATTGAAATCATGCAAAGAGTAAGTAACTGAAAGTAATAATTCTTTGAAAATTAAATCACTTCAAAGAAAACTGTTTAACTTCAAATTTCTTGGAGTAACAATTCAGTTACCTCTTGAACATCGTCAACATCACTTTCCACTTCCTCCACTACTGTGAACTCCTCCGGTAGCTGATTATCGTCCTCCATCTTCTCCACGTCCTCTTCCTTTTTCTCGTCAGTGTCTTCCCCATCACCCGTGGAGAGGCTGGTCCGCAGCTTCAGAGGACGAGGAGCATGTGTTGGTGTAATGGTGGGTGGTGGAGCCTCATCCAGCTCTGGCACATCCACATCACCTGACAACAAGATAAAACATGGAAAGCAGTTTAAAACAATAGCAACGGGCTATTTATAACGATATTTATTAAGTTACAATTTATGTCTATATCTGATAACAACATTAACCTGCATTTGACACTGACAACTGTGACCATATCCATTCTTAAAATTGGAATATATTTTGTCATCAACATTTTTGGTCAGATAATTTGTAATTTCTTGGGTTGAATCCTGGGAACAATCACAGCACAACCTCATTTATATGGATTAACTGATATCGGAAGTGATCTGGATAAACTGGGAATACAACAATAAAGATAATAAGGAATGTATTTGTTACAAATATATACCTAAAATGAGCTAATTTATTATTTAATTTTTACAGAAATTGATTATAAAGCAATTTTGTTTTGTTTAAATTCACTCTGTCTCTTTTATTATAACTTTGGTACATTGCTTCCAGGAGGTATGATCACGCAGACGTTTATGTCTAATAGTAATAATATAGATACTTTGAAATCACTTTTACTATGTTATCTAAATAACAATTAAGTGTTAATATGTTTACATAAACAAGAAGTATATTAAACCACTATTAATAGTCACTATACAAAGCAGGTGATTGCAACTGAATGATTGACAATAAAACCATCATTGACTGTTAGTCTAGATATACCAACAGCCAGCCTAGCTGCGTCGTGGCATCAGAATGAGTTATGACATCTTCCAGTTCTTAATTGTCAGAATAGTTTTCCCTGTTCTCAATCACTGTTGAAATATAAAGCTATAGATACAATTTCTATATCGGTTATCATGACATTGCTATTTCAATCTTAAGATGATCATTTATATCTTCGAAATTTAAAATTATCAACCTCTTTTATGCCTATACAAATTCTTAATTTATTATACTGTACAATTTATAATAAACACCAAACATATGTTAATAGAAAAACATATTACACTGGAAATTCATTAAAAATTATTTATTCTTCAAAATATTGGACTCTCTGCACTCTGAATAACCAGATAGCTGACGTCTGGATATGCGAGGTTTTACTGTTTGTAAAACCAATACACAATGCCATCTGAATAAAGTAATACATGACATAAGTATAACATAGCAGTAGGATAGTATTCTTTAACACATTCACTGCGTAAAAGTCTAGCAGTAGGATAGTATTCTTTAACACATTCACTGCGTCAAGAGTCTAGCAGTAGGATAGTATTCTTTAACACATTCACTGCGTCATGAGTCTAGCAGTAGGATAGTATTCTTTAACACAATCACTGCATCAAGACTCATGTACCGACTTTAGGAAACACGGAATAGTAATGATGTGTGTCAATGTGTAATGTATTAAAATAACAAATAACACTTCATAAAGTTTAAAAAAATTGTTATATTTGAAATGAGATAATGTACATTTATTTTGTCTGTTTATGATGATTTCAAAATTTTGTTAAGTTAAAATTAATAATTTATTTAAAAGTTATATTACATAACACATTTTTTGAACAAAAGTTTGCTAAAAACCATTTTATTTTAAATTGAACTTACCGGTAGACAAATTTGCAGGACTTTTTTTATCCGTTTCTTTGTTTACATCATTTGTAACATTTTCATTGCTTGTCTTCTCCAGCCCACCATTTATTGCATTTTCCTCTCCATTGCCCATTTCTAGTTCCTGAAAAAACACTTATTTTTTATTAATTTGTTAGTTTAGTTGTAATAGTATACTTATTTTTAAATAATATTTTGATGACTAGAGGCAGAGAGATCTAGTCTAACCAACGCAGACTATCCAATAAATGGAATGTAAAATCTTGTTTAGGTTTCTATTAGAGCAAGAAAGCACAAAGTTCAAGTAAAAATGTCCAATGTCAAATTATGTTATTCGACAACATGCATTGTTGTCAATTGATAGTGTTCCTCAAGGAAGTCAATGAGTGATAATACAATTTTGTAAAGTTAAAGACTTTACTGTCTTTGCAATTGCCAATACAACAAAACATAAAATAACAAAATATATAAATACAATATAAGCCAACAATTATTTGTATACATACTACTGAACTACTATTTACAATCTCAGTGTTGAGTTTATCAGATTAATGGCATAGAATTTTAAAACTGTTCACAGTCATGGCTATGGACAAATTCAATTAATCTAACCAATTCATATTACTCCTTTAATTGTACAGTATGGATTCAAAGGCAACAGAAGTACTTAAAATGAACATTACTTGACACAACCAAACTTAATTCTACACAAAATTAACACTCAAAGAGACTCTTCATTCTGTTTTAATTATTGTGTACATAAATAATTTTACTTGGATTAATATAAATATCAAAATTTTCCCATTTTCTAATGACATAACTATGGTAACTGATGTCTGTGCAAGTGGGAAAGATGCTAGGGCATGTCAGGAGTCTCAAGATCCCAGTTTGATTTCTGTGGTGATTCCTGAGTTGATGACTGCATCTGAGGCATTCTAGAACAGTGCTAATATGTGGAAATTGTAATGTACAGTATTACAATCTTAGTTGAATTCCACATGTACATACACAAAATGACTTTGGAAACTCAGTAGGATTTGCATCATACCCTCATTTTGTTGTTAACATAATATGGTATCCTATATGGGGGTCTCATAGCACCAAAGTTTATTGCTATAAATCCATATTTGCCAATTTTATTCAGGAGATTTCCTTGCCTTTGAAAATTAACTACAGAGTTTTAAACTGTTTTGTTGGGTAGGACACAATTGCTTTCATTACATGAAGGCAACAATAGTAAAAGTACAGAAATAATACTTTACTTAATTAGGAGGATTATGTTAAAAATAAGATCCAGTTTTTAATAAGTATACCTCTTCCGGCACAGTTGAAAATTACAGCCATCATCATGTTCTATTTCCACAATACTATTATATACTTCTCAAACTTTTACTGCTGCTTCTGAACAAACTTAAACCAGATAATTTTTATAAATGTTCAAACATTTGTCATATCATACAAGTTTTACAGGCGGCATGGTTCACCGATGACTCATAGTACACTTTTAGTTGAGAACCCTACCGGATTTCATCAAACCTACTCTGTTTTGTAGAACATATTTACAATTTTTTACCGATTTAGTTGGTGACTAAAGTGGTGAAAAGTATATTTTATTACTATCAATACAATGAAGTATATTACTATGTATGAGTCACACACGTGTGGCTCATGCTACACATGACTTATTTTGCATACACAGTTATTTCTCATTTGCGGCATTCCAGTAACTCTTGGTCGTACTGATTTCAGCTGCTACTATTGTCTGCTACTTCCAAGTTTCAGAATAGATCTTTATGATAGCCATGTTTATAGTTTTGTTATATAATTCAATATTGGTTTAATTCAACATAAATAGTGTGCAGCATGAGTCACCGATGGCTCATGGTTGGCCACCTGTAATAAAAGTCATTGTAAATGCAGCTTCCACTTATTTTCAAACAATTAACTGCCAAGAAATTCCTTTCTTAAACCAGAGTCAAATCCAAAGAGACTATTCCAGCACAGATCTATAAGGGAACATCTTTTTTTTTTTACGGGACATGAAAGGTATTCTGCTAGTGGATTTCATGCAGAGAGGCACAACAATTTCAATTATTTCTGATATGTGATGTGTAACCATGCATAAACTCTGGCATACCAGTCAGAACGTATGTAACATGGAATTTATTGTCTTCCAATATGAAATTACAACAAGACAATGAAGCTCTTACGTTTCTGCACAAACAATCATACATCCTACACTATTTATTCTACACACAAGGTTTAATTCGTGTTTATAATACTCTGTTTTCGATTATTGAGGGTAGTCATGTGACTCCCTTTCCCACCCCTAAACACAAGGTTTAATTCGTGTTTATAATACTACTCTGTTTTTGATTATTGAAGGTAGTGATGTGACTCCCTATCCCATCCCTTCTCGTGTTTCATTTGGCTCCCATACTTATTCCACCTGTAGCTGATCATTTTCCATACCCCAGTTCTTTTTTTTTACTCTTCATCAGTCTCAAATCTTGTTACTTTCAAAACTCACTTTGACTTTAAAAAAAAAAGAACAAGATGCTAAGTCAAGTGGATAATCTAGGATAATCGAGGGATGTTGTGCTTTGAGCTGGGGCTCAAGGCATTGTCCTAGTGATGTCCCATGACTGTCTATGCACAAATCGTTCTGTTTTCTCTGTGCACGCTCACATAGGGTAGTCAGGACACTAATGTAGTAATTCTGACTACTTATCAGTAATGTAGCCAAACAAGGTTACAGATCTTTTCAATGTTAGCTTAAGTTTTTGATGTCCAATTGCATGTGTCGTCACTTGTGTTTTCCCGTTTAAAACTCTTTAAAACGTTTAAAAACATTCATCATCATACACTTGTAAGATTACAAATGTTTCACTTGTAAATTTTCAAAATTTGATGTTCATACGCTGTTCTTTCTGGATACTCAAATTTTTTTCCAATACAGAGACAAAAGGTTAACTGATTATAAATGGCACTATGGGCAAAGTACGGGCATCAGATGGACCAAGTGGAGAGTGACCGGCTGTACGATATTCAGCCTTATTGCATTAGTTCTGTTCTCCGCTAGTACTAACCAGGTTGATTTATAGCCACACCTTGGATTCATGAAAATGTTTAATTGTGTAAAATACATTGTCATACATTAGAATTATGCTAGTTAGCAAGAAAGTAGCTACAAAATAATTTAAATGTTTTTATTAAAACATTACAAAAAATATGTACAAATATTTATAAAATTAAAAATTGTATACAGTTAAAAATTTAATTACAAACATGTTATTTAGTATATTTAATGAAAATGTTATGTGAAAACAGTGCTAAAAAATGAAGGCATACTCTGCTCTTCTGCATGTTATGCTCTATCTTTTATTGATTTTGTTTTAGAAAGATTTAAGCAAAGTCTTGCATTTTACCCAATTTAATTGCCATTAGCGGTCCTGCAGAGGCCTCAATAAATCCTTCTTCAATAACCTGAGCAGTGTGTTTTATTAATCAGCTGTTTTAAACTTAACAAAAACTTCTCATGGAGGTTAACATTGAAACCCAGGAAGCCCTGGGGACAGAGGCATATAGTCAGATTTATTTCAAATCCAAAAAATTCTAAAATGTAAGAGCTTTCAATTGGTTCCAAATATCTGTATAAAATAATAGGTTTAGATACTTAAACTCATCATATTTACATACTATTTCTACAAGGACAGATGTAAGAAACTACTACTGTATTAAATAATAAAACATCACGAACACCTCAAAAAGTTCATATGACATTAACAAAAGTGTAATATCAAACACTACTATACTTAAATTTTATGTCTCTTTCCACCAGTAATAAATTTTATCTTAAGAGACTAAAAACAGATATTTTCTGCTGTTATCTAAACATGTTTTGACAATATACTCTTTCTTTTTGTTGTAGTATATCGTGCTACTATAAACTCAACAAAATAACAAAAAAAAGATACAGACTATAGTAAAATCTACAACCAACACCACTTTCATACACACATATATCAAAAGACAATAGTCTTTTTAAAAACTGTTTTAAAGACTTACATTCTCATTCAAGCCCTTTTCTTCTTCACTTTCTTTATCCAACTTATCCTTCACATTGTTGCCTTTTCTTGAACGTCCCCTCTTTGCTGTGCCTCTTGATGATCTGGCTTTAGGGGACTTGGTTTCTGAAAATATATTACAATCTTCAATCAATGTACAAAATGGCTAGGTACAAAAAAAGAATAACACAAAGTTAAACACTAAGCAACCTTATTTCTATATCTGTTATGTTATTTCTTTCAATCTGCTTTCAGCTAATTCACAAAAACAATACATCCACTGGTACATGGTTGATTAACATAACTGGACCTAAGTTTTGTACCATAACTACAATAACTAATTTAATAGATATCATGCAATGAACAAGTATATGGAAACAATTAACCTAGAAAAGCAATACCATAAGCATAATGATACTGTTTGAAAAATAATAAGTAGCCTACAAATATAATGTAACCAAATTATCAATAGAACAATTAAATTAAAATTTAATAAATAATAAATTGAACTTGAAGGAAAAAGATTAGAATGACCAGGTATTAATACAAGGAAAGGTAAGAATAGGGGCCAATGCAGAACTGCTTTCTTTAACCCTCCAACTATGACCAACAGCTCAGATGTCCTAGCTTGTAAACAGATAAAGACGGCATAGCCATCGGCCAACTTTCCGTTATTATTATGTGAAAACAGTTTAAATTATAAAGATATAACTTGCACCAATTGAATCCTCTACTTATAAATACTAATTCATTTTATATAGGTTTTTTTTTTTTTTTTGTTCTCTTAGGACAAGAAGCTTATAAATTGCACTTAGTCCTGTAAGGACCTTTGCGCTGCTTCCGGAGTGATAGGATATTCAGGATGGGTAAGGTTAGGGAGTAGGGGCCGCCTCCTATCGAGATCCATGAGGAAGAATTAGGCCACTACATCTCAAAGTCATCCCGGAAGAAGGGAGGCCAGCTGTGAACCAGCCTCCTCCAGTCAAAGTAGGCAGGGGGTGGCACACCCTTGTTGAGGTTAACAAGAGCCTCTGAGGTAAGGGAACAAACCCCACCAACTCCAACAGCCATCCTCCACAGTAGGCTAGACCTATCGAATTGCCCATGAATCCCAGAATCTCAACATTTGCGGTTAGTGATGTGCCGCTACTGGACATCCATAAGGTTGCCCAGATTGAAGTGGCACATCGATTTTTGCTGTACCCAGTGGTGGGTTCAACTGGTAGGTATAAACCAGCCAGAAGTGATCCCTGCTGGGTGATTTTATACGAGTGGGTCTAGGGTTTTAAGCTTACACCAAGCCTAAATAAAATGAATGAAAAGAAACAGATTATCTGAAGTTATTTTTTTATGTAATTGAAAACAATGGCACATTACATCTGATTGACGTTTTTCTAAGAGGAGAAATCTCCTGAATGAATTGAAACAAAATTAGAAACTATAGGCTTTCCTACTTCTTTACAAGAACTATATTTACAAAGAGAGGTAGTAGCAGTACATACAGTATGTTCAAATAATTTTAACCATAAAAGAGGTGACAAACTAAATTCAGTTGAGAACAGTTTCTTGATTCCCAAGCAGTGGAAAGTGACGAGGTAAAACAAGTGAAAGGAGTGATTCAGTAAGTCAAAAAGTGAGGTCAGGTATTAATATTTATAAATATACAGGCTATATGGCAACATTTCAAATAAACAAGTCACACTCATACTAAGGAATACTTCACCTATGAAACATATACAACATGACATAAAGTACGGTAGAAATACACTATTCTCTGTATAGCTTTAGGCCTATTTCTATAATACTTGTAATGTCTAAGATATTTGAGTATCTTATATCCAACCAAATTTACTTCCGTTTTAGAGTTAAAACTAATTTATTGACCAAAAACCCATATGAAACTATAAACAGAAACTAGACTAAATTTGTGACCTTTAGCCTATCTTGGAATTTGAAATTTATACTGAACCTATATTTTCCAGGCCCACCGCCCCTTTTTTTATACACAAAATACCAAAAAAATGTCCCACTCACTATAAAAAATTCAAATGAAAATATTTAATTACTCTAGTTATCAACTTTCATTGCTTTCTATTTTCATATTCTACTGTTCATTGTGGGATGCAGTATAGTAAGCAGCCACCAAGACAATCGGACTATGATTATCAAATCATTTGAATCATCATTATTCATGACAATCCAAAAGACTGAAGGCAAAATGTCTAAACAAATAACATAATAGATATTTTAAAAAACAATATGGTTTTGGTAGTTTTAAATCTTGCAAATTAATGTATAAATATTAATATAATTTACAAATTATAATATATAATTACAACAAATCATAACATTTACTCACTTTATATATTTTCAAGGATAAACGTGACTGCTTGTGAAACAAAGAAGACATGTACGTAACTATTCTTGCCGACATTAGTCAATAACGAAACACATTATTTTAATTTTGAATTTATTTCCAAACACAATTTTCCTTTGTACTAATTTTGAGTGATAATGTCGAACTGAATAAAGTTTTAGGCTTTTAAAATCGTATTATAGTGAAGCTATACTTTTATATGTAAAATAAATGTATTTGTTTTAGACTACATAAAATAACTAAGCTTCAATTAAACGTTTGAGAAGCGTAGTACTTACGAATACTTTAGCCAATCTGAAATGATACTTCTGCAGGTACTGATGCTGTCAAAAGTACATTCATTAATAAAAAAGTGATAGTTTGTTTGATTTCAACTAAAATAATACACGGTTTTTCATTATATTCATAATACCAAATTTAAAATGTTCAAAACAAGTATTCTCAAGATTGTTTTTAGATACGTCATGTTTGTTCTTACTTTTCTTGCAGCGAAACACTATTTGATTTCCACCTTTAATTTGTAGTATTCATCTTGTCAATAAAAAGCAGGACAATTCGGATTTAAAGGGGCAAGGTCATTATCTTAACCATTTAGAACATTGCTCAGTGTTTATAAAAACTTTTTAACCAATATCTGCATTTTCATCGCCATTGTTCTTGTCATAAACGACTGGTAATGACGTCACTAGTCTAAATAAAGAAAGCTGGCAATCATTATTTATGAACATCTAAAGGTCAAATGTCGTATTCGATAGTAACGATATTTAAAATCGATAATCATAATCCGATTGTGTTGGTGGTCGCTTATTATACTGTTGCCTCATTGTGAACAAAATGATGTTATCTATGAGGTTAAAGGGTTACCCGGCAAATCCCGAATTTGAAATCCTCCTGAGCAAAAATATAGGGGGTGCAAATGACATATAAAATGGTTTTAGGGGGTATATTCATAGTTAGGTTTTTAATGTCTTAATGACTGTTTGTGTGCTGTGTCTGAATATCTGTTCACTTCAATGTTATCTGTGGCCAGGACTGATACCGTGTCTGTTATCCGCTGTATCTGTGTCTGAGAGCTCCAGGGCTGTAGTCAGTGCATCACAGGATATCGTGTACTGTAGTTCGAATCGAGTGAGTGCTTGTCAATCATGGATCAACATCCACTAGTTCGACGAATTGTGTGTCAGAGTGTTTTTCGGACATGTTAGGAGTTTACATTTTGACAGACATGAGATTATTTCCTTTTTAATAGAACATGGAATTTGTAATAATGAGTATATTTGTTGGCCGTGCGATCGCATATTGTTTTATATCCGGGAGACTTAGATGTTTTGTTGGGATATAAAAATTCGTAAAAGTAGCAAAAAGTTTTAGGCTAATTGTTGTAATTATAAAATATCGGCAAGGGCAAGTTCCTTTTTCGAAAGAACGCGCTTAGTTATAGAGACATATTTTGGTTTGGTGACCATGTTGTTGCATTTGAAGCCACCGAGACAACGCCATATTTCGTTGGAGTTTGGCGTTTCTGCACATTCTGTGGTGGACTGGTATTCTTTCTGACGTGATGTGTATTTCCATCTCATTTCAACGACGTTGACTAAAATTGACAGTCCTCTGACAGTCGTTGAAATTGATGAGGACAAATTTGGAAGGAGAAAATACAATCGCGGCAGAAGAATTCAGGGACAGTGGGTTTTTGTGGGAATCAAAAGGTAGAGAGAGCAGAGATTCCTTCCTTGTTCCTGTTGAACAACGTGACAGGGACATCCTCCTTGACATAATTAAAGCATGGGTTCTGCCAGGTACGACAATTGTAAGCTACTGTTGGAAGGTCTACAACTGTCTCGGTGACGAGGGATTTAGGCATTTCTCCGTCAATCATTCCATTAATTTTGTTGACCCTGATACTGATGCACATACAAACACCATTGGAAGACACTGGCGAGAAGTTAGGCCGAACATCCCTTGTTATGGTGTCTGAGGTGACCATGTTGTCGGGTACCTGGCAGAATTCCTTTTTAAGGCCAAATATCCCCACCCACATACCAGGCTTCATTACTTTTTTGTTGCTGCCGCTCAGATCCATCCATCAACACACTAATGGTAAGTGTTCTCTATTAATATCCATTTATATATTAATATTAGGGTTTTTCATGATTTATTAAGTTTTATACACTTTATATAATTTTCTTTGCATTATATTTTAATTTATATTTCTGATCAGGCCCTATAGAATTTGATATTTTACTGATAGGTACTATCTCGAGGGGGATGTTTTTCTTTCATTGACATCAGCACGCTGCGGCAGCACACTGGAGGCACTTGTCTCAACCTGATAACCACTAATTAATTTTGGTACTTTGGGATTATACCGACCACACCCAGACATGAATCGTTATTTGACATTTTGCTTCTACTGATTACTAGATTAGCGTAGAACAATATTTCGTCAATATAAAACAGGAATTGTCTTATCGCAAACCCCTCCCCATCCTCATCAGACAGAGGTCAAAGTCGAGCGGTCTAGTAGATAACGTGATTGCAGAGTCTCGCCGCCCGTTCAGCTGGTACGTCGCTTTGTTGTACTTCCGTGTTTTACCTCTACATTTCTCCAAACACAAAAAATCAACAAAAACAAACATTACCAAACTAAAACTAAACTCTTTATTGAAAAAAACACTCAAAACTTGTTTTTATTCTTGATCACACTCCGCCACCCAAAATGCGAGTGCCTCCGGCCATCAGCACGGGCTTCGGCAGCACCTGATAGCACCTTTGGTGCTGCCCCGCGCTGATGTCGACGAAAGAAAAACATCCCTCGAGATAGTACCTACCAGTAAAATATAAAATTCTAGAGGGGCTGATCAGAAATATAAATTGAATTGTAATGGAAAGGCAATTATGTACCGTGCAAATGATGTGATGCCGCGCCCTGCCCTAATCGGGATTCTCGAGAAAGATAAGATAACAGCGACAACAATACCGATCACAATACCTGGGAATGCTTGTAATTTTGTAATTAAACAGTTGTTTTTTCGTTCTATCATGTTTGTTTCTATAAATTTATATTTTTGTGTTCTTCATACTGGTGTGGTCGGTATAATCCCAAAGTACCTTAATTTTAGCTTGAAATTAAGAAAAACGTTTATTTGGGTCAAAATTCTACCCATTTCAGTATTATTTTTCATTTACATTTCCAAAGATGGTGCCGCATCCGATGGCGTCATCACAAGGTTGAATTACGGTCAAAAAGGTCACGTGATGCCCGACGCGGATGTACAACATGGAAATAGTGCTCACCGCGTGAACAATTGTTCCATTTTTTATGTTCTACAACTTCGTTATTCCTCATATCCACCCCGTCAAACCTTATATTGTTTTGTTCTGTAGGACGATTCCAATAAGTTAATAAGGCCAAACTCGTATTTTGCCACTCTGACCGTTACTTTCAAAATTACCAAAATGATACTAAATAGCCTACAATTAGGTTTGCTATAAAAAACAAGGGTACTTTGGGATTATACCGACCACACCCAGACATGAATCGTTATTTAACATTTTGCTTCTACTGATTACTAGTTTAGCGTAGAAGAATATTTCGTCAGTATAAAACAGGAATTGTCTTATCGCAAACCCCTCCCCATCCTCAGACAGAGGTCAAAGTCGAGCGTCTAGTAGATAACGTGATTGCAGAGTCTCGCCGCCCGTTCAGCTGGTGCGTCGCTTTGTTGTACTTCTGTGTTTTACCTCTACATTTCTCCAAACACAAAAATTCAACCAAAACAATCATTTACCAAACTAAAACTAAACTCTTTATTGAAAAAACACTCAAAACTTGTTTTTATTCTTGATCACATTCCGCCACCCAAAATGCGAGTGCCTCCGGCCATCAGCGCGGGCTGCCGAAGGTGCTGCCGAAGCCCGCGCTGATGTCGACGAAAGAAAAACATCCCTCGAGATAGTACCTATCAGTAAAATATCAAATTCTAGAGGGGCTAATCAGAAATATAAATTGAATTGTAATGGAAAGGCAATTATGTACCGTGCAAATCATGTGATGCCGCGCGGCCTGCCGTAATCAGGATTCTCGAGAAAGATAAGATAACAGCGACAACAATACCGATCACAATACCTGGAAATGCTTGTAAGTTTGTAATTGAAGAGTTGTTTTTTCGTTCTATCATGTTTGTTTCTATAAATTTCTATTTTTGTGTTCTTCATACTGGTGTGGTCGGTATAATCCCAAAGTACCAAAACAAGTTTTTAAAGATTTTAGGAAAGTAACTTGCAAAACTGGAAAAAACGGCTAGGCGTTTAAGGAAAATACTAAAGGTGGTCGGAGGGTTAATCTTAGGACTTTTAAGACAATACCTTAAGGTAATGACTCCAGATTAACTTAGCCACCAACTGATGGGGTGGCTCTACAAGGGAGACCTTAATACTGTTTTATTCAATGTGTTAGCCTATTATACTTTTAAAACTATCATACGCTACAAAAAGTAAATTTTCATTTTGTGAGAATGAAATTTACTATATAGGTTAACTGAGAACAGTCATTTTAAATAGGTAACCTACAATGTTTTTATCTAGTTTTTCTTTAGATGTATAAAATATTGGTTGCCTAGCGACTGCATGCACTTTTCTATAAAATGCTGTGTGACCCATAATCGTTTCTAGTAGTTTTTGTTATCTCAAATGAAAACTGTAAGATAAGCTAGGGCTGTAGTATAATAAGAGACCACCTCACCACAATAAAATCATAGTAGCACAACGGTAAAATGTAACTAAATCTTAAACTGTTTTGTTTGTTACATTTTATACATAGTTTTTACATAATGTAATTTTTATCAACATTTTTGTTTCTATAGTTTAGATAATCATAAATATGATTCTATTGTAGTGGTGGCCTCTCATTATACTGTAGCCTAATTTTTATCCTAACCCATTTCATACTAGACGCTTAAGTACCTTCATAATACACATGGAGGTTTGGTTTATATTGTAATAATATGATTTAAACAATGCATTTTGTTGTTCAACATCAATAATTTTCAGTGCTCAGAGCTGTTAAAAGCCTAGAGTTTATGGCTATGTTATCAAACAATTCAATCTCTTCAGAAATACCTCAATTTTATTTGAGAATTTAAACTTAAACCAATTACTTTTTGCAGACTAAGCTACACATATGATCATAGGTAAAATAAAACCAGAGAATTCATTACATACCTTCGTTTTCATCAAGGATAGAAGAATTTTCTTCTGTTCCAGACATGATTTATTGCAAATCACCTATTTGAAATGAAAATAAATTGTAATATCGCCTAGCCTAGTATTTAATCTACAGAGTATTCAATGAAATCATTCCATTATCTGGAAATTAACCAGTATAAAATACTTCATTCAATACCCTACTTCAAATCACAAGCCACAAGCTAACAAACTAATAAAATGGTTCCCGGTTCCAGTCCCAGTTCAGTATTGCAGGAATAGACAATATCTGAGTAAAAAGATTAAATTATTATAGTAAGATCAAGAGTTACGGCAGGGTTGCCAAAACATTGTTTTGAAAACAATCACTGAAAATTAAAAATCTACTATGAAGAAAGCTAAAGTTACGCACAATAAACTTTGTTGTAATTTATACATAATCGGCACGCCAACTTTATTTATCCACAGACATTTTAACATTACACACCGCTAAACTCTTTACTTTTATTACATATTTCTCGTATTCTTTAAATTTATGGTTTTAAATAACTTTTAAAATGTAGGTTTTTTTACTATATACCTGATTCTTCGTGTAAGTTTAAATTATCATATTTTTCATGTTTGCTGTAAGTATTTAGTATATTTTTTAACTGTTTTGTAATGTACAAATATTATTGTTTTAAATGTTGTAAACAATTATTTCAAATTTAATTTAAACTTCGTATGGTTACACTAATAAATGTAATTGTTATATTAGCTGAGATGCTTGTTATATAAGTCCACTGCCGAGTTAACTCGCAAAGGTTTTGTTTGCCTGCTAAATTAGGAGTGTTAAATGTAGTTCAATACTGAGGATTACACCGAACAATTTTTTGTGACTAAAGTAATGACTTTATTCCTAGCATAGTTTATGTTTTACATGTGTCATTTAATCTCTTTCAGAAATGCATGTACGAGCATGTGCCTAATAACAATAATAATTAGTATGAGTAATAACAGAATCACGAAAACCCCACCAACAGTTCATATTATCTATATTGTTCTACAAGGGAACAGAAAATGAGTTTAAAACCTTATATGTTATAACTTCTAAACTTGCTAATAATATACCCATATACAAAACTTTAAAAGAATAACTAAAGAGAACAACTGCCTATAAGTCAACACAGTGAATCAGATCCATTTATTGTCCACAATAAATTAAGAACAAAGTTGCCTGTGCTAGTCGTAGCATATTTTCTACACGTTTAATAAAATAACTAAGTGAAAACTTCCTAATCACCTATCACATTTGAATAAACCGCCAGACAACTGAAATATCACAGAAGAATATTATACAAAGCCTTCTCCGCCATGTAAGCCATTAGATACCTTTTTAATTTGTTCACATTTATTTCTATCCAAAATAAATGGGAAAGAGTAGTATATAATTTAGAGTAAAAATAAAATATTAAAGGGTTTGAGCACTTTGAATTTGAATCTGCCTTTATAATCAATTGTCCTAAGCCGAGTGCCATATTCACGATTTACATTGATGGAAAAGAGATTGTTTTTATAAAAAAAACTATAAGAAATTAATATAAGGATAGATGCTAATCTTATTTGACCATAAACATCATCTGTGGTTTTCGTTCGGTCTCATCCATAGACGACACTCAAAACTCGTTTAAGTTTGAAATAAATATAAGCCTAACTTTATTGTTTACAATTCATGTGTCTTAATTTTATAATAACTTTAAATTACTTACTGTATGCGTGATGGTAAATACATCGAAGCAAAATGATTCGAAATTGATCACAACTCACTCTACGTTGAAAAGGAATTGAAACATTGGAGATAGGTTTTCAACCTTCTAGACCTCGTTGGATTCTCAAAGGACGCGGAAAGAGGCTTTGAATGTACTTATCCTGTTTCATGTATCTAAACCATTAAGGTACCAATTTGCCACCATTCCTCCTGATCGACTTCACCATCCTTTGAAAATAACAATGTCTCTGCAGCTTTTCGCCCGAAGACTCATCCACCCTCTTCTAACTTGAAATATTATTATTTTGGATATAAATATTACTGTAGGAACGAATGCCTGCAAAAAGTGCCACTAGTAGCAAGTATGGAAACATTTAACACTGTCCAAAAGCCTGTAACTCCAAAAATATATATAAAAGCTCTTTTGATTCCTTATTTTACTTATATTCCTTATCCGCTGTAAAATAAAGACATGTTTACCTACACAAAGGTCTTGTTAAAGTATATCTGAATAACTCTCACTGCCATTATTGGTCTAACATCCAGGTTTTGCTATTGCAGATTTAAAGTTGTAAAATTTTCACTACCCCGAATTGAAGTTGTCAGTCTTAAAACAATTAAGCACAGGTGTGCTGATTGGCCACAATCTTCTGAAGAGCTCTAGATTATCTAAATTACTTTTGGTGTCAGATTCATAGAAACTTCCTTAAAACTTACAATTCCATCCCAGCTTCGGTCAAACACCTAAGCTGGTTTCAAACATAAAACAAAATTGAAGGCCTATCGGAACTTGATCGGAACTTGGCGGGTATTCATATCGCTGGAAGGTTCCAAATTCGTGAGTTCTGAAAAGTTTCAAGCCACCATCCGAAGGAATTATTGTAGAAAGTAATTCTCCATGACGGGCATAAATATTGGCTACTAAGAGTGAAAATCGGATGAAAAGGATAGTTCTAGACTATATCGAATCCCCGAACAATAAATATATTTATATTGTTATTAGACGACTTTCCTATACCTAAACTTTATACCCTAGGCCATATAATTTCAATTTCCAAGTTCGTTTCTACTATTGCCTTACAAGCAGTTTATCACCAGATTGTAGGAGAGGAAGTTCACATCCAACCAACCATGAAATGCGCTAAAAATATGGTCTGGTAATCAATGAATCAATCTGTATTTTCCAAAGAAACTGTAGGTATTCTTGGATACCGTGCTGCAGAACCAACATGACTCAGGCAGGATGAAACCCACGCTTAGCCTGCTCCCAGAGACCGAGCCTCACTCAGACATGTTCTTGATTGTTTTGCGTACTGCTCTGAGTGTATTCCTCGTTTCTCTAGTAAAATACACAATTTAATTTCCTGCATTACTTTCTCGTTGCATCTTTATTCACTAAAAGACTTTAAAACAACTAAACAAGATAGCCAACGCTATCATCATAACCATAACTCATCTCTCGTTGTTAAAAAGGATGCGTCTGATTTCGTTCTCACCCCCATGCTCAGCTATGATAACCGACCTGTAATCCTTCTTTCCTCGTACCCTCTCCAAAAATTAAAGGATTCGCTCTGCTGTGGAAAAGGAATCTCCTGCTATAATGAAATCACTCCGTAAATCGAGAGTGTTTTTGCTAGGAAAACCATCAAACTATAACGAATCAACAGGTATTGTCATTCATTGTCAACAAAAAGCAAACAAATAAAATTAAAAGTGATAAACTCATTAGATGGAGCCCGGAGTTATCTCCCTAAAATTTTTAAATCGTTTACCGTTCAGAATACGTTAAACATACAAGTTGTCTCAGACATGCGAAGTAACCAGTTCAAATAACTATATCACCTCCACGAAACAACATGTCGTCCAGGGGGTTACGAGAACGTATCACTGGTTGCATACCAAAAATTTGCCTTACTCTCTTGAAGAGGTCAGAAGGATGGCATCAGATTGTCTCGTCTGTGCTGAGGTTAAGCCGTGGTTTGTAAAGCATCAGAGCCATCTTATTACAGCAATAGCTCATATGCAACATCTTCATATTGAATTCAAAAGTTACGTATCCTCGAACTCTCGTAATAGTTACATTTTCACTGTATTTGACGAGTACTTTCCTATCGTTTTTGCCTTTCCCTGTCTCATTCTAAGTTCTGCTGTAGTGATCAAGTACCTCACGGGATTATTCACCATATTTGTCCTCCCTGTTTTTATTCACTCAGGCAAGGGATCCTCCTTCCTAATTCATGAACTAATCTCCTTCGTGCATTCGAACGGAATTGCTACAAGCCTTACATTTTCATACAACACAAGAGGGAACGTTTAAGTAGAAAGATAAAATGGGGTAATTTGGAAGACTGCCATTCTTGCATTGAAAGGTAAACATGCACCTACCACTCACTGCGAATCTGTTCTTGGCGAACCTGTGCATGCCATTCGATCCTTATTATGCATTTCGAACAACTATACCCCACACGAATCCTGTCGTCTATACAAGAAGAATGGCCGGCCTATTAAGTACAATGACTTGGTAGAAGAAGCAGAACTAATAGAAGCCAGTCCATATATAATATGCATTAGTCAGAAGGAGGATGTAACATGTCATTTTTTATGGGGGCTTAAATAAGGATGTTTTTTTATTTTGAAAGGAAAATATTTTTTTAGTTTTATGACATGTTTTGATCTTTATTTCTTCCACCTACAATTACACGACTTCAACGCAGAAGACGTCAGCTGGCGGGGTCCGGCTCGACCAGGTAAAACACGGAATTTCAGAATAAGTCCGCTGGAGATCGCTTCAAGGGCTGAAGCGCCTTATATGTACTACTCATGTACTACAGTATGTAAGTACGCTGTGGCTGGCTGAATTTAGTTTAGTTTTTATTTAGTTTATCGTTTCTTTTCGAGGCCGCTGGGTCGCTAGACGTACGTTGGCACCAGCGTTCCTTAGCTTCGGGCTAGACGTGATTTAGTTTAATTTTTATTTAGTTTACGGTTTCCTTTTCGAGGCCGCTGGGTTGCTTGACGTACGTTGGCACCAGCGTTCCTAAGCTCCGGGCTAGACGTAATTTAATTAGGTATTTTTATTTAGTTTATCATTTCTTTTCGAGGCTGGGCCGCTTGACGTACGTTGGCACCAGCATTCCTTAGTTTCGAGTTTGGGTTGAACTAATAACTGTCGTGTTAGGGAACGTTGAGGTATGAGAACAGTCATCCTAAAGCAAATGCTGACGCCTTCCCTTTATTTCCTTTCGTTTCGAGTCGGCGATGACGAAAGCCTGTTGATCCGTTGATCATCGGTGCTGATATCTGCTTCGGCTTTTGTTTTTACATTAATTCGGGTCTGAGCTGAACTTGGAAACTACCTCTCCCTTGCGAACCCTAGATTTTATCCCTCCCCGCTGTTCTAACCGGTGTCTTAGGGTTATATAGTATTATAAACTATCCCTAGCCGATTACCCGTTATAAGGGATGGCACTGAAGCAACTGTATTTCTGCGTGATGTTGTTATACGAGAAAATATCAACCTGTCTGAGGAAGGTGCACTAGAAAAATTAGAATTACAATGTCGAATTTTTCAAGGTGAAGGGGGGAATTGTTCCTCCAAGATCAAGATACTCAAACTATTACCTTAGAGCCCTCTTCAAGCTAAACAGAGAAAGCCTCCATCGTGGATGCAGGATGTCATTTCGCTTCGAAGACTACGTTCTACACAAGAAATTTGGTGGGCAAGAATAAAATGAGTTTTAACCATGTACTTTAAAAGACATACGTTTAATGTTTCTTACTTTAATTAAATTTTTACTTTATTACTTTACGTTCTTAATTACTTTATTTACTTTAATATTTAAGTAATTAAATGCTTAAGTTTTACAGTTTCTAGTTTGTTTGTATTTTACAACAATGTAATTATTGGCACAAAAACAATACGTATTTATACTAATTTATTACAGAAAATTGGTTTATGAGGATATGAAAATCTTTATTATGAAAGACACCATCCTGTCAATACAAATGACATGATACTACCCTGTATGCTTTCCAACGTGTTTGAGAAGATAGCATTAGTAACCGTGAAAATGAGAATGAAAATGGTATATTCACTTACTTGATAATTCCATATATGGTCGATTGATACTGGACTGGTCCACACCTGCTTCATACAGACGACACATCCTCCTATAGATTTATAATAGATAACTTTATAGGACCATATACCTAATAATATACTATATGTTAACCTTATCAAACTCCATAAATCATAAAAGCATTGCTTCATAATCAATTTCTGTTGAAGATTTTGAAATATGTACTCCAGCTATTCAGCTGAATCATATACAGTACTCAAAGCAGTTCAGATAGCTAAACATAGCCCTAAAGAAAAAGTAGTAATATGAACTGACTGACTGTCTGCAATACAGGCTATAAACAGAGGAAAATGTTTATATTTTGAAGATAACTTATTTAGATAACTAGATTCAGGACATCACTTTACCAAAGAAAGATGAATTTAATAATTACATAATAAATAAACTTAAGTCACTTTATTGATAGAACCAAGCACAAATTATAAAAGAAAATAATAGCATCACTTCATCTACCCTGAATCTTAGAGAATTCCATTGTCCAAGTGAATAAGAAAATATGTGATATTAATATAAGTCTTTTTATAATAAAATGTGCTGTACATTAACAAATTAAAATTTTTAACATTAAAAGCCATTTTATCCCAATCTGCCTAAAAGCATCAACAATTCTGTAAAAACATACAACATATAGTTTATGAATACCTATCTTATAAAAGTTTTAGAATAAGACTACAGCAAATTTAGATTTAATAAACGTCTTGACAACATACAATTTACAGTTAAAAATAAATAATAATAACCTTGATGTTATGAGGAATTAATAAAATATATTATGGTGATAGGGCAAAAGATATAAGGACTAAAGGGTTGATAACGATAAAAAATAAGGTAATAAAATAGGAAAGTGGATGCTACATTATTTTATATTATATGCATATATAAGTTAGGAGTACAAAATTATGAATATAACCATACTCATTACAATGGACATTATCCTTTTCTAGGTTTTTCTGTCAATCAGAGCCTAAAAGCCAATTCGGCATACGAAGCCGTCTGGGTGGGCTTTAAGAGTGAAGAATGTACGCCTGATATAACAATGTAAATCCTATCGTGACACCCTTATCCAAAATGATCTATGGATATATTGTAAATAACATACTGGTTAAACATCACAGGATAAGACACCATTTAAGTATAATAATATTTCTTCCGTTAAAAAATCTTAAGAAAAATGAATTTTTTTCTTAATGTAAAATTATCTTATAAATATACTAGTGTACATAGGATCTTAAATTAATACTTAATTAATAAAAATATATATAAATGAAATGTCATTATATTATTACTAATAATTTATTAATTTCAGATTGGAACCATTAATTTTTTATTACTAACACACTAGTGAACTTGAACCAAGTGTGCAAAATACAAAAGAAGAAAACCTTGTAGAATAAAAAATAATAATTGTGAATATTAATTTATGTTGTGTTTCTAGTGTAATGGGTTCATATGTTTCCAAGTCAAGCCGTGCTTGTCTCTAAGGAGAAAAGGAAAAAAGTGTTTGTATATTTTTATTTCAGCTCAGCCAGCTGGTCTCCTTCATTGTGTCAAACAGAAAACATTCAATGGGGGTTTACAAATTTTAAGTTAAATTTTGAATTGGTTAAGTTAAGATGGATAAACCGTCTGATGATGACAACTTTGAGTTTAATTGGATTCAAATGCGGAAAGAGGTTGGACTTACAGATTTAACAGTTTTTAATGAAGAAACTGGAACAGAAAAGTTTGTTAGGAAGGTAAAAGAAAACCCTTTAGTTCCAGCAGGTAAATGAAGGTTATAATCACTTTTAATTATATTATTTAACTTAAGACAATATATTTAAAGTAAGTAGTTAATGAGTTAAATAGCAGTGAATTTGTAAATAATTCGAACTAAGACCAGAGCATTGCAATAAGTCTTTTAGTGGCATTGAACTGAACATTGGTAGTAACTTAATAGCCTACTGTATATAAATAAAGTAGTCTTTGCTCATTGGTTGTGAAGTTAGTTAAATTAATGCTTTACTCAAATTCAGGTCTCAGCTGAATTCAGTTGGGGTTTTTGTTTTCCAGGGAGACAAGTTTATGAAATTCTAAATAGTAATTGGAAAGACTTTAATAAACGGCCTGCACTCGGTAGGCCTAGTCGATTATTACAGAACAATTCAATTGGTACCAGTAAGATTAAACGCCGGGGCGGCAAATCACGAATTTGACG
Source organism: Homalodisca vitripennis (assembly GCF_021130785.1). Classification (NCBI taxonomy): domain Eukaryota; kingdom Metazoa; phylum Arthropoda; class Insecta; order Hemiptera; family Cicadellidae; genus Homalodisca; species Homalodisca vitripennis. Next base: position 179,479,112 of record NC_060207.1, on the reverse strand, counting down.
TTACCAACGTATTCTGCTCACCCTCCTGAACAAAAAATATATATAGTACTATGGGGTGCAAATGACAAATAACGATTTTAGGGGGTATAATTGATAAGTGGTAAAGTTTCTAATGTTTTAATGTTCAGTTTGTGTGCTGTGTCTGGATAATCTGTTTACTTGAATATTATCTGCGGCCGGGACTGATAGCAGCCTGATAGCATACCTGTTATCTGAGTTGTCCGGGGCATAGGTCAGTTCTACACAAGATATCGTGTTCAGTAGGTCGGATTGAGTGAGTGAGTTTACAATGATGAATCAACCATCCACTAGTTCAACCAACCCTAGTGAATTGTGTGTGTCGGAGTGTTTCGTAGGGCACGTAAAGAGCTTACGTTTTAACCGAAACGAAATTATCTCTTTTTTAATAGAACAGGGCATTTTTAAAAATGAGTGTATTTGTTCGTCGTGCGGTCGAGTGGTGTTTTTAAACCGGGAGACTGTGTCGTTTCGTTGTGATAGACCACTTTTTTGTTGCTGCTGTTTAGCTATATCCACCAACACACTAATGGTAAGTGTTCTCTGTTAATATCCATCTATATATTTGAGTTTTTAATGATTTATTTAGTTTTTAAACTTTACATAATTGCCTTTGCATTACATTTCAATTTATATTTTTGATCAGCCCCTCTAGAATTTTATATTTTACTGATAGGTACTATCTCGAGGGATGTTTTTCTTTTATTGACATCAGCGCGGGGCAGCACCGAAGGTGCTGCCGAAGCCCGCGCTGATGGCCGGAGGCACTCGTAATTAATTTTTTTCTCGAAATTAAGAAAAACATTATTAATTTTGATCAAAATTCTGCTCATTTCTGTAATTTCTCATTTACGTTTGCAAAGATGGCGGCGCAACCGATGACGTCATCACGAGGTTCAATCATTGGCCACAAAAGGTCACGTGACGCTAGACGTGGATGTAGAACATGGAGATATTACTGGAAAGTTATTTAATTTTTTATTTTCTAGAACTTCGTTATTTCTCATTTCCACCCATCAAACCTTATACTTTTTTTTATATAGGACGATTCCAATAAGTTAAGAACGCAAAAACTCGTATTTTTCCGCCCCGGCGGTTAATATGATAATTACCATTCAATTTATTACGCAACTTCAATATTATATAATAATCGTAAGCAACAAAAATTATACATTAACAAAAAAAGTAGGCCTAATACATTTAAATTTTTAATAAAAATAAATTTCACAATTACATTAAAAACAAACAAAACTAAATTTTGTCTATGCCTACACATAAGAGGAATGTTACAGCATTTCTAGCTTACCGAGATATCAATAAGTAACCGGTTTTGTGAAATAGAGAAAAGGATTCTCCCCAGACAGGCATACTTCCCTGCAGTACAAAAAAATCAAAGATGGTCTGCTAGACAGTCTGCCGGTAGTCCACTCCTCAAACTTGACTGCTCACCAAGAACAGTCACTTTCAGTTACTCATCTCACACAATTTCCTCATATTAGTCGCCATTTACAAATTCTCCAAATATTACTTCTTGTATGCTGTTTACATTAAACATTACTATAATTAAGAAGTTGAAATTGTATGTTAAGTTAAATTAATTGTACTGTAATATCAAACTATTCATTTAATAAAAACAATTGAAACATTTGATAAAAACAACCAAATTATGAGTGTAGGCCGCTTGTAAAGTGTACCCTTGTAATCTAACACTTGCAAAGGACTCTTAGTTACTTAAGTAAGTATCCTTTGCTGTAGTAGGCTGCAGTGTAATAAGCAGTTATCATGACAATTGAATCAAGTATCAATTACAAATATCTAAACTATTGAATATAAAAATATTTGATCTATAAATAGATATTTATAATGAATAATTGGCAGCTGTTATGACCATTATTAATCTATTGCTATCATCCTCCAGAACAACAATAGTTCAGAAGGTCGATTGAATAGGTTAATAACAGGAATCTCATTACTGGTGTGGGTCAAAAGAATTTTGAAAATAACACAAACAAATTTAACCAAAATGTTTACTAACTAATAAATTATATGAAAAATAAACATTAAACAACAAATGTGTAAATGAACAAATTAGTGTAACCATAACTTCCTAATTTCTCATGTATGTACAAACCATCTGGTAAACTTGAATCATAAATATATCTTTTCCTGATTTAAAAAAACACATGATTTCACAACATACTCATACTCTCACTCTGAAAATCACAATGACTAATTAAAAAAGGGATACATTGATTTCCTAATATTTCAAACTGTTTATATAATTCGCTCTCAAACACGTAAATAGCTTTTTCAAAACTAATTGACAGTATTGGAGACAACACACAGTGGTAGTTGAGTAATGACATCATGGTTATCCACAAGGCATTGGAGGTAACTTCACTACATTGTTGTAAGCTGTTCTGACCACAGATAAGCCATAGGGCGTAGATAATGCTGAATATAATAGATAACAAAAAGTGCAGCATTCAAATATAACCACAAAATGAAATTTCCTAATTATTAAAAAGTATAGTTATATGTGATTTCCACCCCCTAAAACAATATATAAGTTAGTTTTGTTCAGGAGGGCGAGTAGAATACATTATTAATGTTGAAATTTTGATTGGCAACTTTGGTATTTAACTTCACTTATACCAATGGTTGGGGTGGCCAATTATAATTTCAATATATTCACTCTGCTCGTCCTTCTGAACAAAACTATGTACAGTTTTATAAGGTAGAAATCACAACGATGCACTTTAATATTGGAAATGGAATTGTCATTTTGTTATATTTATGTACTGTGCTTCTGTTATATATGTTTTTCAGTGATATCTATGCCCGAGGGCACATCTGAGCTTTCTGTGAACAGTACTGTACAGCTTCAAGAACCATCACGTATAGTAGTGTCTTTCGTATAACCACATTGCCCATTACTCAACTGACGCACGTTCAACTTTAATTTAGTTTGAAAGATTATGTATGTTTGATTGTGGATTATGTGAGCATTTCAAATTTTATGAAATTAATTTTTAATTGATCGTTGTTTTTTATTCAGAGTGATTGTGTGTTTGTTGTGCGTTCTTGTTTTTTTTTTTTTGCATCAGGAAACTGATTTAGATGTGATTAGAAGTTATCAGTACGTTTGTTCATGTAGATTTAACTTCAAAATTAGAAATTTATGCTTAAATTAATCGTGTTCATTTATTAAATTAATGAACGTATAGTTTTTTTCTTTTACATTAGTTTCTGGGAAGTGATGGTTAAATTATATAAGCCTTAAAGGGACGAAAATGGCATTTAACTAAGTTCAAGAAAGTAAAAAGTGGAACTACTTTTCTCGCAAGATAGTAGAAAGTTATGGATTTGTGAGTTGACAATGTGTGTGTTCCTCTGTTAAGTTGTGATTCCCATCTTGCAGTAATGGCCCGAGGTATTTTTGATCAGACCCTCTATAATTTGATCTTTTAGTGTTAGGTTCCAGGGGTGGCCCATGATAGAAACTTTACCTGTACAAGGTCGTATTTTGGTGTTCTCCCTAAACACACCATTCCTGGATCCTATCTATACTTTTATGGTCCTTCCGTAATAATTGTTTTGTAGTGAATATCCACTTCATAATGACCACACCACCGAATTTTCTAACATGTGCAAATAGTTTTTTTTTTTTTTTTCATATTTTGTTATTATTGAAAAGTGGAGAGGAAGTTGATATATCAAGCAATCATACTGGAGAATATGAGTTTGGGGCCCAAACCTTGTGGTGAGAGGGTGGACTATTAATTATTTTAATATTATGTATTAAAGAGCTGCCATGTATCACGGTATGTTGTGCAATCTTATTTATTGTGCCGTTTCAGCGAATGATCCCTTCTAGAGGCTTGCTACTGCCTTGTTATTGTCGGTGATGTGCACTTGTTACTAAGCTAGATCTCTGCTTCCTAGAAGATTTATGGCAAAGTTTCTTTGAGGTAGCCACACAAGTTTTTAAGGTTGAATAAAATGATTAAAAGAGCTGCAGTGGTTTTTCTGTCTATCCCACATGCAGGGGTAGGGTAAATTGGAAAGGATTCAATGCATCCTATCCATGTATCAAAGGTCAATACAGTGATAAGTAATGGGTTAAATATTGGAAAGAAATAAATATATATGAAGTAATTATGTAAACTCATTGTAGTAATATATTTTATGATATAAATAAAAATATTACCTCTTTTGAAGTAATAATTTTACAATTTAGTAACTGGTAATTTACAAGTTTTGTTTCTGGTTCTATATTCTGTTTTGTTCTTATTATGTTCCAAAATATTAGTTATTGTTAGGCACAATCTTTTTTAGTTATTTCTTTGTTATGCTTTTGTTGTTATTTGCGGCTGCCATTACAGTCCTTTGTATTCTATTCCTTTTCAGATTTCAAATACATGTATCAAGTTGAATTACAATAAGTTAAAAAATTAAAATAGTGTAATAATTTGATTTACTACAGAATAAATAAGTTGACAAAAGAAATGATACTTTATTAAAAATATCATTTTTTATTAAATTAATGATTCTGAGACTTTTACGCTGAAAATAACCCATCTCAATTTACAATCATAATATATCTAAGTTGCAATATTTGTTTATGCATGAAGAAAGAAATTATAACTCATACAGTATTAACATTTTTTTGTTTTAATAATGCTTTCACGAAATATACCTGAATTCGTGTTTTCTGAGCTCTGTTATAAACATTTATCAATGAAACTTATAAGTATTGGAAGACAAAGGTGTAAATTAGTTGTTTTGTTGTCTAGGAGCCTTATTGACTACGCTTTGTCTGTCCCTGGGGTTGTTGAGTATGCGGAAAGGACAAACTCAAATGTCTCAGCTAATGATGCGAGGAAGAGTTGCCGCTCAGGGTTTCACGATCGTGGCTCTCGTCACTGGGCTTTGTCTTAAGGCAGCATCAGACTAGTTATTAGCTCATAACAATTATTGTCATGTATATAGCAATACTTTGACCAGAAATGTACGTAATTATATTAAAAATATATCTTGTTTTCATTTGACTTGTTTATTCTCACTGCTCCTTGTCTTTGTTAGATATTTAACGTTAATATTTAATTATATAAAAAAGTTATTAAAGACAATATTATTTTCATAGTTTGAAAGAATTAACTCCATTTTGTGCAATTAATAATTTCTTATGGAATCCTGTTTTACATATTTAATTTTAAAAACTATGTCACATGTCACATTTATATTTGCGTACAGTCTGCTGTTGTAACCCTACAATAGGTAAGTAATCTTTACAAGGAACAACATAGGTTTTGGAAAAATAAATCTAAAGTAACTGCATTGGTAGAGTTCACAGAATCCATAATAGTCAATTGACAAAAATGAAAAAAATTACAGGGGTATTCATGGAACTTTACAAAAAGACTTTGACATTATATCTCATGACATTTTACTTAAGAAACTGCAAATTTTTGTATCAATAATATTCATCTAAGATAGTTTGATTTATATCTGTCTAAACGAAAACAGTACATAGAAATAGTAAAAAATGAAGTACCCAAAGGGCCTATTTTAGGTCCATTACTATTTATATGCTACATAATGGACATGCCAAATTACCTTAGTAACCTAAAAAAACCAGCTCTCCCTAATTGCAGATGGCTTGAATCTTATCATATCGGGTAAAACAGAAGCTGTATTAGAGATAATAATGTATTTGAAACTATCTAAATTACAACATTTTTGAGGTAATCAACTGAATCAATTCTCGATTATATGCTATTAAATATACACACAATTTATCAGTTTTAAAGATGGCTTTCCACGCCCATGTTACATGTGGGATTGATTGAAGTGTATGGATGTACCACAATCCAAAACATAAATGTCTTGTTCTACAAAAGAAAACACTGGATAGTGTTGAAAATAAAGAATGATGAATCAGTTAACAATTATTTCACTGAACTAAATTTGTTAACAGTTCATAGCCTTTATATTCTAAAATGTATAGTGTACGAGTATGTCAAAATAAATGTCTTGTTCTACAAAAGAAAACGCTGAATAGTGTTGAAAATAAAGAATGATGAAATCAGTTAACAATTATTTCACTGAACTAAATTTGTTAACAGTTCATAGCCTTTATATTCTAAAATGTATAGTGTACGAGTATGTCAAAACATAATGTCTTGTTCTACAAAAGAAAACGCTGATAGTGTTGAAAATAAAGAATGATGAATCAGTTAACAATTATTTCACTGAACTAAATTTGTTAACAGTTCATAGCCTTTATATTCTAAAATGTATAGTGTACGAGTATGTCAAAACATAATGTCTTGTTCTACAAAAGAAAACGCTGAATAGTGTTGAAAATAAAGAATGATGAATCAGTTAACAATTATTTCACTGAACTAAATTTGTTAACAGTTCATAGCCTTTATATTCTAAAATGTATAGTGTACGAGTATGTCAAAACAAATGTCTTGTTCTACAAAAGAAAACGCTGAATAGTGTTGAAAATAAAGAATGATGAATCAGTTAACAATTATTTCACTGAACTAAATTTGTTAACAGTTCATAGCCTTTATATTCTAAAATGTATAGTGTACGAGTATGTCAAAACTTATGAATTTAAGTTCAAAATTATTTGTGAAAACCATAAATTAATACGATAACAAGAGTTAATGACATAAAGGTAATCATTGCTAAAGATTACTTAAAGGCTGTTCAATAAATGTTTTGTCAAATCGAAAATAAACTAAACCTTTTTGAAAAAATTCTTGTATTTAGTTCAAATTAATTCTTGTAATTTATAAAGTTTCTTGTAATTTAGTTAATTATTATTTGGTAAGCAAAGCAAATGATCACTTTTTATTTTATAAATTTAGTCTTGTTCCATGTATTAGAACATATTTTATGTTTTTCTAAAACTGAATAAAATTTCATATCACTTAGAAACACTACATTTGTATCTATAACATGAACTTTCTAAACATCTGCAATACTCAACTTGTATCATAACTGATTTTATTATGTTCAAATATATTTTATAGAGTGCTATCTATTGATATATTACACATACAACACTTAATATGTATATAATACATATGACACATATATTTTTGTTATTTATTATGCCGATTGTGTTAATTTGATGTCAGTAAATTAATTATCATTTCAGTGATGTTTATTGATATAATATTGTGTTAATATATTTAAAATATAAAACAAGGTCAACCACCTGCCACTTATTGAAATATTAAAATGTATAAGAAATACAATTTATTCTCTTAACAAAGTTCAACTGTAACAATACTAATAATCATCACAAAAGATATATCAGGTGGTTCATAAATATAATTCCAGCTGATCTATTTGACAGTAAAACAGACCTTATAAGCTGCAGAACCATATTACTGTTGTTTGACAAACACCACATTTTTTAGGATTTGATAGTAGTCAAGACTTTTGTGAAATCCAGTAGCAAGGTGTTAGCTTCAAGTTGATCTAATACACACTCCACAAACTTATTATGGCCGTTATTGAAGACTTACATTATAAAACCGTGCTGATTTGTAAAAAATGGTCCAAGAGGTTGAGACAATGCTAATTTTTCAAACACTTTTGAAAATAGTGTAAGGAAAATTGAGAGGTAGTATTGCCCAGTTTGAAGATTTTTTTACTTTAGCTACTTTGAGACAGGTAGGAAACTTCCCTTCTCCAAATGACATGTTAATGAGGTGGATTAGTGGTTCATCAAGATTGTTACTGCACATTTTTACTAACTTTTAGGTCACTTCATTAACTCTTGATGGATGTTTTTGGTTTAAGTGAAGATATATTTTTTACTTCCTTTACTGTAATATGGTGTAGAATCAAAGATGAAGCATTGTAATTTTGTGTTACTATAAGTAGAAATTATGGATTCACTGCCAAAGCATTGTCCACCTTGAAACCTTAGAGATATAAAAATCATATTTACAAAAATTGATTAAATAATCTGAGGATTCTTTAATTCTGTATTACTAATTCAGCTGTTATAATTATTTTTAAGTATCAAATTGCTGAAGTTGTAAACTCTTGAGAGATATTAAAAAAGTTGTTTTTTAATTGCCTAAGAATTTTAAAAAGGGTTAAATTTTTTGTCTATACAGTAAACTTAAGTCACTTTTATTTCCCATGTTGCCTGGTCTAAATAAGTTAAAGGATTTTATGTTCACAACTCACATTATATTGCATGTTTTGCACATTATATTGACATGCCAGGTTTTTCATAAAGTCTGTTATGAGGATTATAATAGGCAGATCTAAGAAACATCCACAGTCACATGGTTCTTGAAAGTTAATCATTATAACAATTACGTTTTAGAATAAATAATGTATTATTACTGGAAACTGTTACCGTAATCAAAAATTATTGGCTCAAGGCCAGCCTTCAAGCCTGAGAGAGTTAAGACTAGCTATGAAAATTATATCTCTTTATTAGATATATTATATATACATATTTTTGATTATTTATTACTTATACTCAAAGTTACTAAGAATGTGTTATATCTTTTGTACCTTTCCATACTCCCCAGTCTTCTTCCAGCAGCCAGAGTGAGTGGTAAAGATAATAGATATCTTATCACAACGCAGGAACATTCAAGTAACTTTGTGTGTAACCATTGTGTTTTCAACCTAATTGTAGATAACTTAATAACGCTTTTTTGACAAAATGGCAATATGTGGTGTAACAAATCTTGTGAAAAATCGGCGATGCAATGATAAAGCATGCTGGTTAATGGTAGCAAGTTCCATTGGGAGTACTAATCTGCTCCAGAGCTGAAAACATGTAGGGCAATTTGTACTGTGAAACCTGTAAAATGTCTTAAGACAAACGAAACTATAAAACCAAGTATCAGAGGGAGTGTTAGTATGTGAAAGATTTATGATAGAGCTCAGATATAATTTATGCAGAAGGTTCAAAATTACTCCGGAGTTCAGAGAATCTATAGAATTCTTCTCAAACATAATTGACGAAACAATCTCAGCATTGGACTAGATAAAAACTCAGTACATGAAGTGAAGAAAGAGAATGCGGAACTCCAGAGAGACAAAACATGGATCTCACGAGCAGTGTTCGTTCTCTAGAAGCCAAAGTCTGAGATCTCAAACAATGTGAGTAATGTTAAAATTAATATTCTACCAAGAACACCAAACGAAAATGCAATTGACAGCTCAAAGACATTGGACGGCCCACCGAAGCAGAAGTGCATAACAGCGATGTGGTAGCCGTACATCAACAAATGTGGTAGCCACTTGCAGACTTACAACGAATCCAGAACACCAGTTCTCGCTGCTAAATTTCATACCCGGGAGCAGAGGTACCAGCAGGATTTACATTGGTGAGCATCTGTCTCCAGATAATTAACAAATTTGAAAGAAGCATGTAAAAAACTGGGGATGAAGTATCTTTAGTATCACGAACGAACATTTTATAAAAGGATAGAAGACTGCAGAGTTGAGTGGAGAGTACAGATGATCTTAACAAAATTAAATGGTCGGTTAATCTAGTATGCTTTATTTGTCCAGATTAAATGTTTAAGTTAATTCTTTTCTGTTATCAATATAAAGTGAAAATTTATAATTTTAAAAGTATAGCTATGGATGTTATTTGTTAAGTACATGAATTTTAGCTTTAAAAGTACAGTACATATATAAAGTATATCTTTTTTTATATTACAGTTTTGTAGTTCTCATGCTCTTTCACGATCTTATTTTATTTGTATAAATGGAAATATCTCATTTTAAAGATATAATTAATACACGTCCAAACTGTTATCATGCCCATTCTCCAGTCTTACATATTTGGACTACTATCTTTGGGAGAAGTTGAAGTGTATGGTTTACGTTATAAGACCTATGATGAAAAAAGTAAGCAATGCAGTAGTTTCCATTCCTCCAGAAAAGAATTCAGCGTTTAGTAGACAACTACAGTGGGCAGGAGCTTTGCATTGCTAATGATGGATGGGATGCAGCTTGAGCAGCTGTTGGTGCTCCTGATGAACTTTTAGGTATTAGTAGTGTTAAACTGTCCCATTACCATTTGTTGCAGGAAAAAATGCATTAAATAAAGAATTGAAATTGTTATGTTTACCTACAGAATTAAAAACCTATTATGAAATCTAAAAATACCAGATTAATCAAAGTTTACCATATAAATAAATATACATTGAGAGTGTCATGGAGGAGTGTTTAAGCCAATTCATAAACTTTATTAGAGCAAAAATAAACATAAAAAACCCTCAAAGGTCAAAGATACTTATTAAATGAAATTGCCTATTTTTATCATGTATTAATCTCAATAATTCTATAATTTATTATTGGCAATTTAAAAGGATTTTGGACATAAGCTACTGTTATATGTTACAATTAAAGTACAGAAAAAGTCAATAGCGCAACATGCATATAAAAACAAAAATTAGATATGAAGATGAACTCCGGAAAGATGTACTTCAAGACTATTTTAAAATAATGCAAGTCAGTATATTTTATGAGTAAAGTATTGAATCAACAAAATTGTATGTTTACCCTGAAATATAGTAATAACATTTGGAGATTATGTAGTTTTTAACAGTAGATTAATGCAACATATCAAGATTTTATACATGCACAAACACACTAATAATTTGTTTGTTTTAAACTGTGCTTAAATCACAAATGCCAATACATATTTTGACAATCATTTGTGAAGGAGATGGAGCACTCCTTACAATAGCAAATATTGTGAGGAAATTCATACTTATAAAAATATGTCCAGTCTTTGTGGACACCTAGGCGATCGAACAATTAATTATCACCAAGGCAAATATTATATCCAGTTGAGAGCAACATATAAAACCGCTTTAAACACTACCCACCAATGACTTCGAAAAGAAAGGTTTAATTTTTGTACTCTATTACAGTTATAGTAATAAACACTGTATATTTTCATTCTTTTTATTTACAGGTATTTATTTCAATACAATAGCCACAGATGCAATATCCTTATAGCTAATTTGACATTTTATCAAACTAAACAAAATACAATAAATTTCAATACAAAGGAAAAAAACTTTAAACAAGAATAATACATTAAAATAATGCTCTATACAACAAGTTCAGACACTTGGTATGCCTAACTAAACAAAAGAATAATTTTTATAAGAATAAAAAATTAAGTGGTTTGCTTTATAACTAAAAAAAACTACGAGTATACACAAGTTGCATTTCATGTTGTCATTACGTTGTTTTTCCATACGAAGATTTACATTATTATTATGTTGATGAGTACATATTCATGCTGCTGATCGCGTCTCGATCTCCACACACACAGGCTACGCCCATGTGGAGATCATTTCCTGTTTATGCATGTATGTTGAGATCTTTGTATCTATGAGGAAATAAATAAATATTCATCAACTTTGTCAATTTGGGATTTCAACTCACCAACTGTTATTAAACACATCTACCTCCTGCTTAAATAAATTTAAAAGTCTCAAGGCTTTAAAAAAGGAAAAACTATAGTGACATCTGGGGACAAAAAAAAAAAACTATCGATGGACGCAAGTTGCTTCTACGAACAACTGGATCTTATTTAAAAAGAACTGTCTATTGACCTATGAATAATTTTGTAAATAAATGTAAGACCAGATTTGTTCCTTCTTATGTAAGTGTATAAAATGAAAAAAAAAAAATCTTCTAAGAATTGCCGTTGAAAGGTCTTGGTCACAAGGAAAGTTAAATTGTTTGTAATATAAATATTTACATAATATATATGAATATTTTCAGAATCAGCAAAGCCATGAAGTGAGAACATTATGACATACTATGACAGCAGTTAATAGGTTAACAAAATAATGTCTTCAGTAGCATTTAAATTTTTAAAGCTGTAAATATTAAAAATTAACTCTCTTTTAACCTTATGCACTCAAAAGGCAGTATTTATAATTTTTCCTATTACCAGCTCTACAGGCCACCGCCATTTTGTTGGAAGCGTGAATTAATTATTGCCATTATGTTATCTCAGCTCATATGTCCAGCTATACTGGCCACTGAACATAGAAGTAATTTCCTAATATTCTCTTTGTTTAATAACGAATGGTAGGTGCTTAAACCTATTAAGCAGCTTTATTTGTAAATAATTTTTAAGTAAAGCAGTAAATTTTAAATAATAACATCTAAAGAAAAACATTCACAGGATTAAAATAAAACAAACTCAAATATAAAGTCATTTTTATTTTTTAAGTGTAACAAAGTTCACTACACAAATAATACAAAGCTATACTAAATCATAGCTTTTATGTCTTTACAGGCAGTGAAGTTGAAATACCCTGCTTTCAAGTTAACCACAATGTACCACAATTTGTATAAAACACAACCCAGATAATGTTACAAAGACAAAGTTACAAAGCTAAAAGCACCGGTTTAAAACCATCACATTCATTTACTTGAACTTCGTTTTACAGTATTTTTATCAATTTGTCAGTCTTCTATTTAATTATTTAATGCCACTCTCTTTTTTAGGATAGTATAAATAATAAATAAATATTGGTCTCACTATCTTGAGAGCCTAGATCCATGACTGAAGTAGAAATTCAAGAATTACAATTAAAAAATCAGTCTTATTATGTAGATGTGCTGAAACTTAAGACTTAATTTTTTTTAAGAACACAATCAGTCAGACTTAATAAAATTAAAATAAATTAAGAATACAGACCAGATACACAAAGCTACATTAGATCATAAGATAATTATATCACATTACATAAATATGAAGTGAGCATTCGATAGGAAGACATCGAAATACAAGGAAACTTAAATTATTTATCACATAGAGGAACTTCTATACAGCTTAAGTAAAAAAAAGCACAACCTTGTATTCATACTGTTATATAATACTGAATAATTATTTTAAATTATGTTTTAAAAAACTACAAACTAAAATAAATAGGAATATATAAATACAGTGAAGATTTCAAGCTTCAACAACCGTTTCCATAGGAGTGCTGTTTTCAGTATTATCACATTTTTTCCCTTCAATAGGTTTTACATCATTTTCATTACTTATTTCTTGTTTTATATCAGGACTAGATGATCCATTTAACTGTGATTCAACAGCAGTACCGTTTGATACATTGCCAGCTGCTGACATACCAGTGCCATTTACAGATACCTGCTCATCCAGAGTGGTTTGACTTTGACTACTAACATTTGTCTTCACATCAGTTTCTTCTGCTATTCCGTTACTTTCTGCTAGAGGGGCAACTTCTGTTTCAGTCTTAAGCTCTTCTTTATTAGTCAATGTTTCATTGGATAAAACATTTGCTGCTGTTTTTGACTCAGTTTTATCACTAAGTTTGTCTAAGACATCTTTAGATTCTTTAACCTTGTCATCTGTGTCTTTACATTTTTCATCAAAGTTCTCCTTATTTTCTGGAACAACTTTATTGGTTTCAGACTCTACCTCCATTAATTCATCTGAATCTCCATTTACTCTTGTTTTACAGTCTTTAATACAGGTGTCTTTTTGTTTTTCTTCAGTAACTATTTGTTCAGTTTCACAATCCATTTGAGTATCATCACCATTATCTGATGTCATTGCCAGTGAATTTCCTGATGGAGCTTCTTTTTCCTCAACTTTCACAGGTTCATTCTCTGAAACTACAGTTTTCTGATTGTGATCAGAAACAATTTCCGATAACATAGATTTTTCTATTTTTAAATCTGATTTACAATCAGCATTGGAATTGTTCTGAATTGGTTCTAACTTAGATTTTTCAATAGGAGATTTAGCACTGTCTATTTCAGATTCTTTTTTTGGCTCAATTGATTTCAATTCCAAGTCTTCTTTAAGAGATTCACTGTTATTAGATTCAGTTTTGAGCTCCAATGTAGATTTAACTTCCATTGTTTCACATGATTTCTCAACTTCTTTACTAAAAGAGTCTTTTTTAACCACATCTTCTTGAGATTTTGTTTCAAGCTCTACCCTAGGTTCAACTTCCATTAATTCATCTGTTTTTAAAATTTCATTATTTTTTTCAGACGTGTTTTCTTTTCCAGTTGAATTTGAAGCGAATTTATTCTCTTCTTGAGATTCCAAATCTTTTTTTTCTGTACATTCATGTACAATTGATGGATTTTCATGAGAGGGGTTATCTTCTGTAACCTCCATATTATTCTCAGTATTTTTTTCATGAGAATCACTCTCTTGGGTAATTGCAATAGGTGACTTTGATTTGTTCTCTTTATCAGCTTCCAATAAAGATATAGATGTTTCTGTATTAACAATATTTGTTTTATCAGCATTGCTTTCTACATCAGTGATTTCAGTCTTTTCTTTTTCTATATTTGTGTCGGAAGGAACACTTGAGTTTAGCGTTACATTTTCTTTACATTCCTTTTCATTATCTTTTTTTGATTCTGTCTTACAATTGTCTTCAGTCTTATTTTCACATTTTTCTTGAGTTTCTATTTTCCCCTCCGATGTGTCTTTTTCTTGTTCCACACATAAAATCTTTTCATCTTTTGATTCCAATTCACCATGATTTTCAGAAATAGTTTTAACATTTTCTTTTGAATTCTCTGCAGGATTTTCTACAGGTTTTACAGATGCCATATTTTCACAAATGTCTTTCTTTTCTATTTTAGATTTTGATTCACAACTGTCCTCCATTTTATTGTCACCCTTTCCAGAACTATTTTCATCAGGTAAAGTTTCCTTTTTTTCACTGGCCTGTTCAATCTTCTCTTTGTCAGGAATGTCACCTTCTTTTTCATTAGTTGTAACAACTGGTTCAATAAGATTGTTAGTGTTTTCCTCAAGAATTGCACTTTTATCTTCTACAATTTTAACGTCTTCCTGCTCAGTATTTTCTTTGTGGTGTATTTTATCTTCAATTTTCAATTCTTCTCCAATTTCAATCTTATTTTGTTCTCCAGGTTCAGCCTTCTTTTCTTCTCCGGGTTCAGCCTTCTTTTCTTCTCCGGGTTCAGCCTTCTTTTCTTCTCCGGGTTCAGCCTTCTTTTCTTCTCCGGGTTCAGCCTTCTTTTCTTCTCCGGGTTCAGCCTTCTTTTCTTCTCCAAGTTCAGCCTTCTTTTCTTCTCCAAGTTCAGCCTTCTTTTCTTCTCCGGGTTCAGCCTTCTTTTCTTCTCCAAGTTCAGCCTTCTTTTCTTCTCCAGGTTCAGCCTTTTTTTCTTCTCCAGGTTCAGCCTTTTTTTCTTCTCCAAGTTCAACTTTCTTTCCTTCTCCAAGTTCAGCCTTCTGTTCTATAGTACTGTCTTCTGTTGTAGAACTTTCTTCAACTTCCATCATCTCTACATCATCATTAGATTTGATATTAGGGTTACTTGGTTCACTCCCCCCCTCAAAAGAAACTGCACAGTTTGTAACTTGTTTATTTTCATTAGTTACATCAGTTTCAGAACACACTTTCCTCTTTTTACAATTATTTTCAAACTCAATTTCTGTAAAAGATGTAATTACTGGAAATTCAGCTTTATCTACATCTGTCAATGGGTTATTTCCCTCTCTTGATAGTAGTATAGCTGTGATTCCCGTCTCTTTAGCTGCTCTTGCCTCTGAAACCAAAGATATTAGTTAGATATTAGAACATTTTGTACAGTGTGACACAGAATAACGGGAATTTTTAAAAAAATTCTAAAAAATAAGAGTGATGGAAAAAAATGGTTTTATTTGTATTAAATGAAACATAAAAACTTGCCATTTATGAAACACTAATGGAATTTACGATTTTTAAAAACAACATCCTTTAGGTGGCGTCCTCGTCTACGAATGCATTCTTGAAATCTATGGTGGAGATTCCTCATTGACCGCTGCAACATCTCAACTGGAATACTGGTAATTTCATCAGCAAAATTCTCTGTTTTAACTCATTTACAGTTCTTGGTCGAGTTGTGAACACTTTAGTTTTGAGGTAGCCCCATAAAAAGAAATCGCACACGGTCAAATCTGGCGATCTAGGGGGCCAGGAAACGTTACCGAATCTTGAGATGACACGGTTACCAAACAATACTCGGACAGCTTCCATTGACTGTCGTGCAGTGTGTGATGTCGCACCATCCTGTTGAAACCAGGATTCTTGAACGTCTGGAAAATTGTTCAATTCAGGTGTAACGAAACGTTGTAACATTTCCACGTAACGATCAGAATTGACAGTTACTGCAATCCCTCATTCAGCATCAAAAAAGTAAGATCCAATGATCCCATGTAATAAAACAGCTCACCATACTGTAACCTTATTAGCGTGTAAAGGGCACTCATGAAGTTCATTAGGATTTCTGTCTGCCCAGTATCGGTAGTTCTGCTTGTTAACATACCTGTGAGATGAAAGTGGGCCCCATCTGACATCCACAACTTGCTTAGAAATTCATCTTCATTGTTTATGTGTGTTAACATTTGTTGGCAGAATTGCAATCGCGACTGGTAATCATTTTCCTTCAACTGTTGCACAATCTGCAGCTTGTAGGGGTGAAATTTTAATTCTAAATGAAGAATTCTGCGAACACTCTCATGGGACATTTCAACCGCAGCTGCTTGCTTACGAATCGAACGGCGTGGACTCCTCAATACAGATCGGCGTACAACATCAATGTTCTGTGCAGTACGAGCACTTCTTGGTCGTCAAGTTGGTTTCTTCTTTAACCCTTCAATGTGGGGATTTCCTGGAGCCCACCAACTGCCTGCTGCGGGAGTTTTCTGTGCTAATGATTGTAGATTGCTATATTTTAGTTATAATGACATTAAGTACCCCTTGTAAATATTGTAACAAATTTTATTTTATTAATTTATCTTACATCTAATAAAAACAGCTGTTTAGGTTACAATATTAATTAATACTGAATATTATTCATATCAAGATGAAAAATTATCAGTCAAAAATTTGATTTGGTGTGATAGTTCTTGAAGCAGGTTCCCACACACATTGCAGCCTGGCAATCAGGGCACCAAAATCTTGTTTCCTTCCTTTTTCCTTGTTTGGAACATACCACACAAACTCTGTATGGCTTGGATTTCTTTTCTGTAGGTGGTATGTTTTCGATGAAATGCCTCTCAACTAGGCGTTTTGGTTTAGGCTCAATGGAAGGGCGCCCATAGACTGGCCTCTTGACTTCTGAGCCATACTTTTCAATAAGACCCTTGATTAGTTCTAGTCTTACAGAAATATGCTCAGACTTATCATTCCGACTCTTCCAGATGATAAATGTGTTTAGTACAGTTACGTTCAAAATTCTCTTGAAAAGTTTGATGTACCACTTTAGATTTTTCTTTCTTTCCAAAAGAAAGCTATGGAGCAACTGATCCCTAAGGTCAACCCCCCCCCCCCATATGTCTATTATAATCAAGTACAAGTGCAGGCTTTATTTGCTCAGTGCCAAGACTATTTCTCTGATACACTAGCTCATGAGAATGAAATGTTGAAATCAATGTAACAATCCGTTTATCATGCCATTTGAGAACCATTACTTTATCACTATGGAAACAGACAATCTCCCCTTTATTGATATTTGTTTTTTTCAGTTGATCTGGTACTTCCTTTCTACACAATTTTAGGGTGCCACAGGAATCAGTTTTCCTTTCTTTTAAAATTTTGGAAAGCTCAGGGGAGTTGTACCAATTGTCTAACCAGACTGTGTGACCTTTATCAAGAATTGGCTGTAAGAGCTTGAGGACAATTGCAGTTGAAGTAGGGCAGTTGTTTGGTAGTGCTTCACTGGTAAAATCAGTCCCTTTACCAGTATAGATGACAAAAGACCATGTGTAACCACTAGTAGACTCGCATAGCTCAAAAGATTTGATGCCGAATTGAGAGGCTTTTAGTGGAATATATTGTCGAAAAGACAATCGACCTTTCCACAATGTTAGGGACTCATCGATAGAAATATTTTGTGACAGACCATAGCAACTCTTAAATTTGTCATTCAGGTGATCTATGATAGGAACAATTTTGTACAGTTTTTTTGAGCCCTGAAATTCACCAATTTTTGTTTTGTCAGAAAAATGCAAATACTTTGAGATAAGTTCAAAGCGTTCTAAAGGCATAGTGCTGGGGAATACTGGACTTTCAAGCAGAGGATTCTTCGAATAATACATTCTAACTGATGGTTTCTGAACAACTCCCATTAACATTACAATGGCAAAAAACACATACATTTCTTCAACTGTAACCGGTTTCCAATCCCAGTCCCTAGACCTTCGCCCAAAAACCATTCCCTTCTTGGTTCTTTCTTGTTCTGCATACAAGTTTGTCTGTTCAACTATAATTTTCATGATTGTTTCATCAAAAAAGTTTTCAAAGATATGTAACACATTTTCAAATTCAAATTTAGGTCCTGGTTGCCTAGTAAAAACTTCTCTTTCAGGAATGTAACCCTCCATGGTTTCCCAAATCATTGAGGGACCTTTTTTTTGATTTTTTAGGCCTAGGAGGCAAGATTTCATTTTCTGGTGTACTTTCCCCAACCAGCAAAACTTGATCATCATTTAAATTATCTTCAATACAATCTAACTGTGTATAATCCAAATCTTCCACACCAGGGCTATAGTCTATCTCACTGCCACAGTCTGACAGTTGGTCATTTAGCCAGTCGGCTATTTGGTCACTGCCATTTGACATTGTGTAAAAGAAACAATAAAGAAATGTCTAAAAGTTAGAAATTATAAAAACACTTACTCTGAATTGTTCAAATTATCCATAAAAACAACTAACTTTCACAGATAGGCCTAGGCCTACATCACTCACAAACACACATTCACCAAATTACTACCATTATTATTTGCACTTACTGAAGAATGTAATAGTATTATTTAGGCTCAAAATAATAACCAATACATCTAGTACCAACTATAAACTTAATATAAAACAATTAATATTATACAAGTTCTAATAAAACACAGTGTAAACTTAATATAAAACAATTAATATTATACAAGTTCTAATAAAACACAGTGTAAACACAAGCCGGTCAGCAATAACAACAACAGACACGATGTATTGGAATACCGCGAGACAGCTGACTGAGTCATCTGTTTGGTTTAGGTTTAGAACAGCTGAATAAAAAAAAACATATTCTGCGCATACGAAAATCAAGAATGGAATGTCCTCTTTCTAACGATATAAAACATCGCTTGAAGTAGTTCAAACTGTCGCCGCTAGATCGCTTACGCGTACGGTCTGCACGAAAACGTAACGTTCACGTGAAACCACCGCAACGGGCTTCGTCAGTCGGCCGTGAATGTCACGTGGAACCACGTTGAAGGGTTAAAGCTGATACACTCTCTTCAAAATTATTAATCCAACTTCTAATGGCATGTTTTGACGGAACAGAATCATGACATCCTAAGTTGTAAAAATGTCGGAACTCAATCTGGGCAGCTTTCAAACTATCACAGTTTTTACAAAACATTTTTATAGCTAACGCACGCTGTTGCCCGTTCCACTGGTCCATGGCTACTGTAATAGCGGCTTGTTTACTTGGTCACTGTCACTACTTTGTTTACTTGCCGCAGTGCTGCCACCTGCTCACGGCTGCCACGACGCGTTACAAATATTCCCGTTATTCTGTGTCACCCTGTATTAACCTGGTCTATCTTACCCTATTTCTATAACAAGGTATCATTCAATGCAAATATACCATTACATCACTAGAAAATTAAGTTTATAATGTGTAAATAAGTGTAAGAAAATGTTGCAAATACAATTAAAGTAGCATTCTTTTGAGGATCAACATTCAATTTTTGTCATTAGGCATTACAATGTAATAGACTACATCAATATATAATGTATACTTCAAACTAAATATAAAATAGCTTATTAAAATTAGATAATTTAATAACAATTGGAAGATATTAATATAAAGACATGTATAAACTAGAAATAGACAGAATAAAACATACTGCACACAGATCAACACTGTATACAGAAAGCTTTATTCATAAACAACAAGTTTAGAACAGGTGTCAAATACAAAATAATATAAATGAAAATCAATACAATGTAATGGAAATAAATTGTCTTTAGTTCCTTGTAAGTTTTTAATAGTTGTTGCAGCTATTTGCATGTTTAATGAATTCACTGATTGTGTAAATTGTGTAGGTGTATGAACAGTAACCTCAATATTTGGGTTCTAACATTTACCATAAGTTACCTTTATCTATTAAAAACATCTATAGTAAAAAGTTCCTACAGAAATAGCTGGTAGGAGAAGCCTTCAACATGTTACAAGAGTTTTGGGAGTTTGATATGGATGCTCTAATTTGATGTTAAGCTGTTTTAAAGGTTATAATTCTGCATGTTGTAAACATGTAATCTTTTTATGTTTTTTAGTGTATTTTTTGCTGCTGTAGGTTTCTGATAGTTATTTATCTATTTTTTTTTTTTAATTAATAATGTAAAATGTTGTAATCCCTTAATGATTAACACAATTTTATTGATTTAAATTAAACTTTTGCAACATTGTTTAACATAACAGCAATAATAGTTGTCCTGTTAAATTCAAAGCTTGTATCTGTTAATTTTTGTTTTTTTATATCAGTTGACCACAAAATTGAGTTCAATTTTATTGACCTGGTGCACGAAATAGTCAGTTTTATTGCTAGTATCATTGTAGCATAATAATCGTTATTCACTTTTTAGCACTGTTTAATTAAGATCTGTTTCTCTTTGGACAATTTACCTTTCACTATACTTTTGATGTGCTAATTTGTGACGTGATATAAATCTTTGAACTATATAAAATAACAAGACTACATAAATTATTTAACCCTTAACAGTCTGTATAGGCCACTGGGAGTGGCCTAAAATATTAGAGTTTTTTACTCGCAATTTTCCTGGTAAACGATGTTTCAGCACTCAGTAGGTCACGCTTAGGGCCCAGGTCTAGTCTTCCTCCTCATGTATCTTTCATTTTAAATGTCTAAATAGTAAGTACGTGTAAAATCTGTTGTCGTCGCACACAGCGCAACTATCTTTCTTCTTTCCTCTGTCCAGCTCATAAATAAGGTGTAGTTTGCCATTTAGGCATTGGTGTTCATTAAAGAATGCTTGTTTTCCTCTTTTTTAATTCCTTATCACAACTACTAGCTGCCTTATCAACAACGTTCTGTACTTTTTGTGGCTAATTTTCTTCATGCTTGGATTAATTCTATTCAAAAAATATTCTGGTTCAGGGAGTGGAAGAGCTTAGGAAGTAAGTGTGGAATTGAGGTAAATTTTAATGTTGACAACAGCGTTGAGTTGGTGGGCCAATTGTCTAGAGTGGTTGAGGCGATGCGAACAGGCTGGCGAGTGGAACGTACAGGCCGTGCTTGTACGTCTGTCTATCATCCACATTATTTAACAATAAAACTTGACCTTGGAGATGAGACATTCCTGAAAGATTGTTATGATATGAATATTATGTCTTGGGCAATTAAGGCGTGGGCAGGCCTGATTGATTTAAATTACAAACCTTGGTTTCCTGATAAAAATCACGTATGTTCTTTGTGTAACCGGAATGAGTATGAGACGGTCTTTCACTTTGTGAGTATTTGTCCTATTCTGGCAACGATTCGGAGAAAGTGGTTTGGGAGTAACATGCTAAGCGAAAAAGAATTCTTCAAGTTGGAAAATATATGAGAGATGCGTGGAAAATGCGGTGGGATTTAGTCTATGAAATTAATTTTTAAATATTAAAATATAGATGAAAAACTTTTATATGACAGCTGTAAGGATCCCAAAATAAAATAAAAACAAATATTATATTATTGTGTGTGTATGTGTGAGCGCGCGCGCGCGCGTGAAATATTACATTTTCCTATTCTTTTTTCTGATATTTTGAACCTTATTTGAATCGCCAAACTTAAAATGTCTATAGTTTTGGTTAATTACATTTTTTGTATTAATTGTAGTTATAAGAAGTGTACAGAAGTGCCAACCAGACAGACGGTCGAAATGACCATTGTATTTAGTGCAAATTTTTGTTCCTTACTTAGGATAAATAAATACTTATTTTTTTAGAGAGCTAAAGCTAGTTCCTATTAAGATTAGTGAGGGTAATATTTTGTTTTTGTTTATTGTACAAATAAAGCACTTTTTCTTCTTCTTCTAATTCTATTCAAATTAAATCAAATAAATGAATTGACTATTCCAATTTCCAGAAGTCAAAAATACTTAATTTTATTATTATTTTAATATCTTCTGGTGAATGAATATGATGCTGCATATCGATACGTTAGATCTACCCAACCTATACTGTATTTTCATTGTATCTACTGATGGTTGTTTCACAGTTGTTTTATGTGCTCCTGCTTTACCAGTTCTTACCACTACTTCGATAAAGTTGTTATAATGTTTGCTAATCATGAGTAGTTCCCTCTTATCTTTCTATTGCACTAGATTAATTTTATCATCTTTCTAAATGCATTAATTTTCCTTCTTCAATTTTATCTTACTTTAAATTCTTTCTGGAAGTTCTTTATGACCTCTATTTATTGTATCTGTAAAATGTAATTTTTTTCATACAATACTTGGGCTAATTCAAAACTAGAGTAGGACATATTAGCAAATACATGAAGAACCTTAACATTCCCATAACTATTTTGAAGGCTTTCAACTAAGGGTTCATCCCATCTTGAGAGCACTGCTACTGCACTCAGAGCTTAGGAAAGATGACAATTTTTATTAGTACAATTATTACCATATAATCATTCAATATACAAGTATGCAATATTAACTTGGTTCTTGATTCCACAACAAAGATCTACACTTTACTTCAAGTGTCACACATTTTAAACATAAACTATGTTAATAACATCAGAACTGAAACTAAAGACACCTGTATTTAAGTTGAGTTGAGCGCAAAACCTGGCAACAGGAGCCAAAAGTGCCAAATCCTGGGCCACTCCACAAGTGTAATCTTTTTATGTTTTTTAGTGTATTTTTTGCTGCTGTAGGTTTCTGATAGTTTTTTATCTAATTTTTTTAGTTAATGATGTAAAATGTTGTAATCCCTTAATGATTAACACAATTTTATTGATTTAAATTAAACTTTTGCAACATTGTTTAACATATACAGGCAGTCAGTGGTTTGTGGACAATAGACAATAGACCGCAAAAGGCTGTGTTTGGTGTGGCATTGGGTTTTTGTGGCCTGTGTAAAATCTGCCTAAATAGTGCATTAAATCAAATGGAGCGGTTCACACTAGTGAGCACATGGATATCTTGAGTGCAACAAATAATGCCAGACTGATAGCGCATGTGTGGATATTGTTAATTATGCAATTCAGCTGTGCCAGATTGCCACTATCTTACTCATGTGCAGAACGCATTTTGTGAGCGAGATCACAGCAATCTGTAACAACCGAATTATCTGCCATTCAAGTTGGACGTGGTAAACGTAGGAAAAATGTTTGCTTATGTTAAGCATAAACATGTTTTTGCATAAGCAAAAAATTTTTACTTCTACTTCTTCTATGGGGCGGCCTACTGCCATGCACTTAAGCCATAAGGGCATATTGCGCACCCCGGATGCACACCATGAGGCCTACCAGTCTATGATTTCAGCAGTTCCACAAACCGCCGAAAACAACCTATCAGGTCCTCCTGGGGAAATTCACCACCCTTGTCCAAACTACCAAAGATGGCATACTGCATACTATTGTAGGACAGTCAAAGAGCAAGTGTTTGGCAGTTTCATCCTGCTCATCACACATTCTACAGAGCAGATCCTCCTGAAGGATGCTGACTCTGTGAAGATGCTTCCTCAGGTGACCAGGTCCCGTGATCAGACCTATAACCTGAAAAGACATTGATCTACTTAGTGAGAGAAGGGCATACGCCACTCTGGAAGAAGGTGACTGTAATACCATTCTACTCATTCTCATGCCCGGATGCAACCTCCACCTTCTCCATGTTCAGTGTGAACCCATTTTGAGACAGCCCCAAAGGATCGTTGCGAGTCGCCACGATTAGGCGTATGCAATTCTTGCTTGTGTGAACCGGGCCTTACGACACGTTGATTCATTTCATGGTAAGCTGTAGAGATTTTCACAGTTCGTAACTTAAGTCAAAGGTTATTGAAGAGTTTTTTCATAGTAAACCAAATTCACCCCTTTATCAGGGTATGGTGGGGATCCTGCATCACTATAGTAACCCACACGAAAATAGGAAATGAGATTTGAGATGGTGTTTAATACGTGCATCAAAATAAGTCCATTTGCGGATGACACCTGATCAGCAGTACACACATTTCTGTAGTTTTGTAAATAATATTTACCTCACAGTTCTTTTATAAACCTATATTTCTGCACACTCATGTATCTGCTGCGTCTTTACACAGGTGTCTGCTGCTCAGTGGAAAAGAAACAAAGAGCACCAATTTTTTTCATCAATATGTGTGTTGGTATAAAAATGTCTAAGTAAAGAATATTATGTTATCATCACACAAAATATCTATCTACTTTTATTAAAATTATTCTTGGTACATCTTTTTTACTTACGTTAATTATACTATTTTCATTTCCAATATTCAAAAAAAGTAAAGGTTTTAGCCAAACTACTGTTGAAAAATTATATCTTGTAATCCCTATAACCTGAAGAACATTCATATTCATCATTTCTCAAAATATTAATATTAAAAGTTATTTAATTACCAGTAGGGACATCTGT
The DNA here is from genome assembly GCF_021130785.1 of Homalodisca vitripennis. Taxonomy (NCBI): domain Eukaryota; kingdom Metazoa; phylum Arthropoda; class Insecta; order Hemiptera; family Cicadellidae; genus Homalodisca; species Homalodisca vitripennis. The sequence goes on along the minus strand of NC_060207.1, from coordinate 179,454,408 downwards.
AAAGAAAGCCACATCAGTTGCATTACAGGAAATTTCTGTCAAAATCTTCTTATAACTTGCTGCATCCCCTTTCATTCCAACAGCTGTATCAAAGTGTCCTTTTATCAACTGAAACAAAGGAAAAATATTAAATTAAAACAAAATAAATCTACATTTCTTTCACCCATTCAAAAACAATTACATATGGATTATTACACTAAACAACATCTTTGAAAATTATGTAATCAGCACATTTTTCAATGTCTTCATCATTGATGTTTATAATAATCAGATAGTATCCATTTTAGATCTTCATTACAATAAAATAACTTAAGTATTGATGTGTGGCTTGGCATGCGGTTAGCATATGGACCCAACTATCAATACTAGTTGGGCTATTAAAAAATTTGTTTTGGTTTATAGAATTTTTTATCTTTATCCCTTTGAGTGCTATAAATATTTTGCTACATGATCCTTAAATGGCCAGCTCGATTTTTGTATATTTCCAAGCTTTTCAGGGTACCCAGCAGGGATCACTTCTGGCTGGTGTATACCTACCAGTTGAACCCACCACTGGGCACAGCAAAAACCGATGTGCCACTTCAATCTGGGCAACCTAATGGATGTCCAGTAGCAGCACATCACTAACCGCAAATGTTGAGATTCTGGGGTTCATGGGCAATTCGATAGGTCTAGTCCACTGTGGAAGGTCTAGTCCACTGTGGAAGATGACTGTTGGAGTTGGTGGGTTTTGTTCCCTTACCTCAGAGGCTCTTGTTAACCTCAACAAGGGTGTGCCACCCCCTGCCTACTTTGACTGGAGAGGCTGGTTCAGAGCTGGCCTCCCCTTCTTCCGGAATGACTTTGAGATGTAGTGCCCTAATTCTTCCTCATGGATCTCGATAGGAGGCGGCCCCTACTCCCTAACCTTACCCATCCTGAATATCCTATCACTCCGGAAGCAGCGCAAAGGTTCTTACAGAACTAAGTGCAATTTATAAGCTTCTTGTCCTAAGAGAACAAAAAAAAAAAGCTTTTCAGGGAAAAAGTTATTGTTGAATAAAAACGTATAGATTTTCATAATTTTGTTGTGATAAAATGAAGAATATAATAAACTTTATTTTGTTAAAATAAAATACAGTATATTTTTGACAAGTGTTAGTATGATTTTCTTTTACTTTTTAAAAACTTCTGAGTTTTATTTTAAATTGTCCATATGTATAATTATTTTTAATTGTTTGAGCTATAACACAAGAAATGGCATGAAATTATAAACAAAATACACGTATAATATTACATTTTCTGCAATAAACTAATATTAACAATAAACAAATTTTTATGCGCTTGGCACTAATACTGAAAGCAATAAAACAAAAACAAACCTCATTACTACGGCAACATCCAAATATCAATATTGATACTATTACACTAATAAATGTAAATATTACCCTGTCTTACGATTTGTTTTTACATCAAAATACAATTACGGAAAGAAACAGAGTTACTAGCTAAAGGCATAATTCGCATCTGACGAATTTGTCGGTTGACAAACCCAAATTTATAGTTAATTTTAACTCCAAAGACCTACGAGTAAGAAGAGAAAAACAGCATTAATTGATATCAAATGGAGCTATATGGTTACTCTGATATTTATATAAGAACTATGTACTATATTAAATATCGCCTAAAAACGGAGGCAATTTGCGAGGTCTTTACCACGTCTGATATGCGGCACTCAAAGGGTTAAATGTACACTAATTGTATCCAAGGTCCAATTTTCTTCAAAGCTTTAAGGGCTATAAAAAATAATTTAATTTAAGGAAAAGCATTACTATCCTTTCTAAATTACAACCATCTGCTTCACCAAAACCCAATGTAACAAAATAGTAAGACAAAATATTTCACTATTATAGCATAATTACTTTTAAAATTCACATGGACATGGTTAATTGCACTTTTACAAAAAAATAGTTGTTTTGTTAATACAATTTAAAACATATGCATGGTCTAAGACAAATCAAACAAAAGTGTTGCAACTAAGGTGAAAATTTAATAAATCACTAGCTCCTACTAAAATATTTAGCTTTTAGGAACAAACATGCTTCTAGATAGGTTTCTCTATAAGAACAATTAAAAAGTATATTTTATTGTCAATATAACAACATTTTCAAGGTTATACATCTTTTCTGGAAATAGGAAAATTATGTTTTAACTTCACGCTTTTTTAACGTTCTTAAAATTGTAGTAAAATTATTCCTACTAATTACTTAATACTTACTAGGCCTACTACAAAATAAGCACATATTATTTTTTCTAAAACATTGTGTGTACCTGAATAAAAATTTTAAATTAGCATTCCGAGAAGGATGTTGAAGTGAGAAACTCAGAGCACAACCTTCAAAACAAAAAACATTTTACACATTACTATTGCAAAAATATGTTTCGTATAAACAAATTATATAACACATGTGTGCAGGACACAAAATTGGTAATACTTTAAAGAAGACTTGTAATTTGCACTACGTAGGATGGCTATTTTAAATATTCACTATGGCACCAAATATAGGATTGAAAATAAAATACAGTTAACAAAATAAATACATGAACCCAATTATTTACATTATTAATGTACTTACTGGCAACAAGTCACCTTTCTCCGAGTGACCAAAAAGGAGTTTTTGTGCATTAACACTGCCTGAGGAGTAGATATAGACAGAGCGATTATCTTCAGTCCACGACTTGAGGCTTGGCTCAACATCATCATAAAGACTGCAAAACAATAAAAAAATCTGAGACTTCAAAATAGTAGGTGCATATCAAACTTGTAGAAAATAAATTTACTAGGCATGATATTTATAAATTATGTATCATAAGCAAACCGCCATTGTATTATTTTTCCTGTAGGAAGGCAATCATTTGTATCATCATGCATTTGCTTGGGTTGTGGATACATAGACCAGTTTCAAGGTATGATTTTTTAGTAGAAATAGTACATGATCTGGTAAACTGTCAAGACAATGTTCCCCAAAGAATCCAGCCAGGACCAGGTGGTGATACAGGCCACAAAATTGCTCATCTTGAGGGAAGTCGCCTTGCGCCTTTGTGCTGTTTGTGGTCCAACAACCTCCAAAAGAAGCAGATATTGGTGTCCTCAGTGTAATTGTGGTATTCACAAGGAGTGTTTTCCATATTTAGATCACTACCCAAGGCCCCTAAAGCCTGGGAGGAAGAGGATGAGGCCCAACAGTGATTCCGAGTGAAGTTTGTTCAGAAAAAGAGGTGTACATAGTTTCATTATTGTATATATAGATTGAGTTTTTTTATGAATTGAGCCATACATGTGTAGTTTTTCTGAATGTACATAAAAAAGTGAACAAAATGGCTATTTCAGATTTTTAATTTTTATTTGTACAATAAGGTTCTGGTTGTGAGAATTTGAAAAAACTTTTTTGCAAAAGTAAATCTGAACATTCAGCAGAGTACAATGGATCATCATAATAGCGTAAGTTCACTTATAGTATTATTTTCTGATTTCTTAGAATGTACAGAATAAAATGATATGTAACACAATATATTACAATACAGTTTTTGTTGTTTAAAAAATGTTTTATTAACATGCGCACATTTAATCAAAATATACCCATCACCATGGGTAAAAACATGTATCACCCGGAGGGTTAACAAACTTAACGTATTTGTATACCTGAAGCACAAAATAAAGTTAACTTATACTTAGCTGAAGAATTGTTATAATATTTACTGCCGTTATTAGCATAAAATAAATAAAAATACTAATTTAGTCAGAAATTGAATTTTGTACGATAGTCCTGGAAGCAAATTTCATATCAAAGTGTAGCCTAAAAGACTAAAGGGATTGTTCAAGTCTGGGTGTCTTAAAGTCACGAATAAATAATGAACATTAATTACGCATATACCAAACAGCAAAAACCACACCAACTGGATTAAGACATTCCATCCCCACCAATACTCTCTAGTTTTGACACCACCTCTTAACTTCTAATTATTGTTTCCTACGGTAAAATTCAACATTGGACATTTTGAAATTGTTCAGTGATTTTATTGCTTCTTATTACAGTAAGAAATCCCACATAAGCTACAATTTTTGTCCCCCAATAACAAGTTGATATCAAGAGTCGACTGCAAGGAATAACATCGGACATTATATAGATTCTACAAATAAGTACAAATGTATACCAATAAAATTACACAAATTACTGAGTACTATGTAGGCAGGCAGTATGTTACCTTCACACCAGATGAGGTGGACAATACATTACCAATCTCGTCCTTTTTGCAATGTTTTATGCAGGAGTTGTATTAAGAGTTAATTACTATTATTCGTTAACATGTTCACACCCGCGCCCCTACTTTAGGGTATAGCATTAGAACTGTCAAATTAAGTTTTTTAAGCCTCTACTATCTATTTAGCATTATAATTAGGGAATATAACTGATTACAAGAAAAACAAACACTTTTTATATAAAGTAATCTGACACCACCATGGCGTCATCAGTACTAATGGCGTTGACTTGTCACAATCTTAAACTCTTTCATCTTTCCAAATAATAATAGTGAAACATTTAGCTCATAATAATAGAAACCTGTGAGACTGGTGGGAACTAGGTAAAATAATCAGAACGTCTGAAAAATAATCAGAACGGCTGACACTCTAGTGTTAAACATAAAAAAATATCAATTCATTGAAGATTAATCTCCGGAAACAAAAGTTGATTTGGTACTCTTAATAATCTAAACAAACACAACACAGGATTAATTACCATTTTTAATTTAACAGTAAATATTTGGTAGCTTGGCACTAATGGTGTGACATGCGTACGATGCCACTGGGACAAATGTGTTAATGTGCAGTATTTTTTCTACCTTCAGTATCTTGTTTACTATAAATAACTGTTTACTTGCTATATTTTTTAATTATTACAACAAAAATCATTATTATATTACGATAAACCACTTATATGAAGAAAATATTGACATGACTACAAGGAAAATACAGCAGTAATCATAACTTCATAGCTACTTACTGTCCTTTCAACTCTCCTTTCTTATAACCTTCCTCCATAATTAATCCCTGCAGGTCTTTCAAACATTTGGTTTTTCTGTCATTGTCCATCTGCCACTTAACATTGTTGACGACTGCTTGCAGTACAGTCGTTTTGTCTTGAGAGTCGGGAATGGCAATCACACCTTCAACTTTCTTCTCTTCATCATCTTTGGCCTGGAAAAAAGTACTAGTTAGAAAATCTATTATAAGCACAAAACTTACAAAAGTAGCAAAATAATAAAATAAAATACAACTTTATTCTGACTATTTATCAGATAATTGAGACATCAGCATAAGAAACAAATCATATAATTTATTCCGACACAACTTTTCAGTACACATGTCAGTCATGTTTTTTCTTAAAGATAGTTACAGTTATTGTACTAAAACTATAATTTTATACTAAATACTAATCAATACTAACACAAAAGTTTTGACACATGAATCATTTTCTGTAATATGGAAAAAACAATATATATTGCATTAATATTGGAAAAAAAAATAATAACCAGTAACAATCCACAAATAACAATAAAAAACTTAATGTAAAATGTCTCCTATGGAATACTGTATTATTAATTGAAGATTAATATGTAAAAGTTTAATTTTACAAGATATATTAGCTACAACACTAGGACCACAATTTACGTATTTTGAGCAAATTACCTGTTTGTTTTCCAAAAAAGAAGCCGGGTGAGATTCTTTTTCCTCAAAACCTTTACGTAAATATTTAAAACGACTTACATAAGTCCCTGTAGGCCAGAAATCTTCATCATACATTGTGTTTCACAGTGACAATGGAACACCCACTTTAAAAGAACTATACCCTGGATACCTACTTTTCAATTTGATTACTTTGTAATTACCTTTAACACCTGCATTAACAAATTGCTTAATATGTTCACTTTTTGCACTTTCAACAAATCTTGAGACAAAAATATGTCTATGTTTTTCCACAATTATCAATCTGTCATTATTGATGGATGCACGGCACGTTAAAAACTTGGTCTTTTTATTCATAACAATATTTTTTGGTTGCATAATGTTATGTTTCCATAATTTGACGAGTAAAACATATTCTAGGTTAGCAGAAACCCCATTAACATTCCGTTGAAGGACTGGAAGGTATAAAATAGCCACAAACCTATTTAACAGGCTGTATTGGACTTGAAGCAATTGATTTATTTAAGTAATTAATGGAGAGAACATATTTTAATTTCTATGACAAGGCTTGCAAACTGATGTGAGATATCAGTACGAGCTGTGGCTTGAGAGTAAGTTTGACGACTTACTGGTGGATTTCCGTGAAAGTGTTTTGAAGGTAACAGGTCAGCAGAGCTTAGAAAAAATAATGATGCGTATTCTCACTGGGTGGTTGAGATCATGATTATCAAATGGGTGGTTCCAGAGATAAATGGCATAAAGTTAACATTACGGAAGATAGGGAGTCACACTCTCCTTAAATGGCGGGCTGAAAAGGGGGCTTCTAGCTTTGTTCCGAGCAAAATCGATCATTGTGATTTGGACCTATTGCATGATTCATACAGAAGCATGAGCCCCTAGAACATCTCATTAACCCTAGAACTGGCAATGGTGTCACTCTGTACTGGCGGCTCTATTTTAACAGCCTCGCAGACGTTTCTTATTGTATCACATTTCATAACTGTTAGTCCAAATATAAACTATTATATGTCAATGTATTCACAACTATATGGAGAGCATTATAATAAGAATATCTTATCGTTTCCATGGAAACATATTTTTATTTTTTTTTTACAAAATGTAAGAAAAATGTTTTTTTGAAATTTTTCTTTTTGTAAATATTCTGTTGTGTAACTGCTTAGCAATAAACTTTACATCAAAACCGTAAATGTATAACTTATTCGAAATTTCGTCCTGATTCCAAAAATATATAATTATTGTAACTTTTACCTCAAAACGTATGTGTTACAGGGCTTTGTATGAAAAAGCACCCATATTTAAATATTATTGTTCATGTGTAAACGTAATCTCTTGACTGCATTTATACTTATATAAGTATGACAGTTAAAACAAAAATAAAATAAAATAATACATTTTAATCTTACCTTATTTACCTATGTACAATATATACAAAGTTTCATTTTTCACTCAGCGTCACTAGATCCCGCCCTGCGAGCTCTCTAAGATCATTTGATCGGTCTCTAAAGTTTTCACCCATACTGGACAACTAAAACTATAACCTAAGAAAGCTAAAAAAACAATAATAACACCAAATACTATTGGATTCGTAACCTCAAACACAAAACCCGGCACTTGTTTACAGTTTCACAACAATGTGGTTGACCTGTACTACGTTCACGTCAGCTGTCCAAAAAAAAAAAAAACAATGTTTTACGGTAAACAAAGAAGACAATAATCGAAGTAAGAACAGTAAATCGGTACTATAGTTATTGCTCTTCCAGAATATATCAAATAAAAATCATTTATATCACCTTAATTGCCTACAATTTCAATAACTGTACATGTCTACTTTGGCGACGAAAATTCATTTCATACCAGCTCTAGGGTTAAGGAACTGCATGATATACTTCACATTGTTATCAGTTCAATCAACTATATTAAACATTGTTATCAGTTCAATCAACTATATTAAAAAACACTCCTAAAAATAAAATTTGTTTGAACAAATATTCAAGAACATGGGATCTAACCGCTCATGTTTTATTCTACAGTAGTTATTGTTGGTTGTCTATTGGTAACCCCCTTTCTAGAATGTTTGAGCTGAGACACGAAATATATACTTACCAGAAGGATAAAAACCATATCAATGCCTATAAATTTATTGATAACAACGTTCTGTTGAAGATGGTTTTTTATTGAATTGTTTGAAAAGATGAACATACAAAGTAAGTAATGCACGAAAACAACAGACGTCTTAAGCCTATCTGACACAGTGGAAGGGTTTAAAAAGAAACTCAATTTGCTGAAGACTATCATGGTTCAAGGTGAATCGTAGTTCCGCCTTGAAACAGTGTATTGAAGAAAAATCTTTCCAAACTGAGTGTATTTTGAAGAATATCTCCCTATTAACGATGACAACTCTATAATGTGGGTATGAAATCGATTTAGCAAAGAAATGCATCTAGACTTTGAAGAGAGTGAACAACTGGTTGAATTCCAAACAGATACTTTGTTAAAGACTGGATTAAAATCAAATTATTTGCTAGAGTTTTGGTGTAACGTCTAAAAAAAGTGAACCCACAAATTGCCAGGAAAGTGTTAAAGCGTTGCTTGTGTTGATAACCTTTGATACTTTATACCTTTTTGATGCGAGCTTTTCAAATCAAAATAAGACCAAACCTAATAATTGAAAAAGAAGTGTGTCTTACAGTTTCGAACACGAGTCCAGTTTTGATGTAGGCTACTAATTAAAGGAAAAAGTCTCATTATTCACATAGTCTTTAAGCATATATGTCCGATTGCCTTGTGTGAAACTTAAACGAATATTATGAACTGTGATGAATTTGAGTAGATATAATCCGACTAGCTAAACTATAACTTTTATGAAGCAATCATTGAATTATTATGACAATATTGAAAATGGCAAACATTTTGTATTTTACTTACTTCCCTCTATATATTTACTTTTACTACTCCAAGTCTAACAATTATACAATAATATTGTTCTTTTTTAAATCAGCAATATTGAACAGTACATAATTAATTAAAAACATGGTTTTTACTTAACATTTTTATGATGGCTAATTTACAGTAATCATACAGGCAAATAATTTACCAATGTGAATTATTAAGTCACAATACTTTATTGTTATTCTTTATAGACTATTGCGATGAGCTGAGGGGTGGGGTGCCGCAGAAAGTAATACAGACCTAAAGGGAGCCTGAGTCCAAAAGTTTTGCTGTAATGTAACAATTCTTAATGAATGTGTAAATTTAAAAAAATGTATTGATTGACAGATGACTCAATAGTTGGGAGTTGAATAATGTTGTAGATAAAATATTGAGAGATGATACAATAATTGCAGTCGAATAAAGTGTTAGATAAGAGCAACCATTTATTTACATTTAACATAATAAAATTACTGACTACTCACCTGTGCCTTCAAGTTTTGAACAATTTCTTGAACATGAGATATATCCCAATTCTTATCCAAGTATTCCTCCAGGTGGTTTCGAACATAAGGGAACAAGACATCCTAAAACATCAAGCATAAGCTTTAATTGATTATATCAAATAAAATTATTTAACTTTTCAATTGCCGACTTGTCTACTGTGTTTCGCTCTGTAACACAATGTTGCATGTCATGTCATACATGATACATGGCTAATAATGGCAATGCCATGTGTGTGTTTGTATAAGCTGCAAAATTGTTAACTATTTAACCCTAGAAATGGCACAGGTTGGATATCTGTTGCGGAGGGTCTTCACATAGTGTTCCTGTCAGATATCCAGCCCATATCTATGTGCTTGTTTACGCAACCTGTTAAAAAGTAAATATTCTTTGATCACTTTAAACATCCTCTGCAAAGAACAACTCATTTACATATCTAAAAAGGTTTTGTTGATTTTTATTTAATTCAACCTGCATTCTCTATGTTTGTTGTATATTACTCTAGATCAAGTCTGTAAACGGAAAACTGACAGCTGCAGTGCTGTCATGCGAGTTGTATTTATGTTTACTTATTGTGTTTACTACATATCTGTGTTGTTCAATATTCTTGTTCTATTTGATTTATAGTTTTTCTCATTTAAAGTTATTTTATCCTTATTATTTTCTTTTAAAGCAAACAATGAATGAAAAATTATAAATAGATCAAGTGACTCCAAATAAGATTCACACTCCTTAAAATGTAAATTCAGGATGGTTATATAAATTTATTTACAGCGTGATATTAAAATTTTAACCCTAGAAGTGTCTATAAGAAATTATAAGATGTGCACTGTTTTTATTACAGTTTACATGTTTAACTCTATGTTATCAGGATCTGTCAAATAAACATTTTGCCAAATTTGATAAACAGATTTTTAAATGGTGACTATTTGAAATAAAATTAATTTTACAACATAACTGTTTAATAGGGAATATAAAATATGTAATAGTATTTTTAGTTTTTAAATTGGAACGAATAACTGAATTTTTGCAAGTTTAGTGCAATCATACATCCATCTTATTTTCTTAATATTAAAATAACAGTTCAACAATGATACAAATAGACCTATCAGCTGACAAGTTATTTTGAACATATTAATTTATTTGGACTAAATCTGTCTTGATAATTATTATAATTTTACAAATTCTAATTTATTAACAATTATAAATTAACAAAAAAATCCTGCATAGGTTAAAAAAATAACCCTACATTTTTTCTTCACATTTTCTAAGCAGCTCAACAAATTTTTTGTGTACAGACTGACATATATCTTGCATAAGTTATGAGTAATTTTGGACCACATTTCTATCATATTTTAATATGACAATCAAGCTGTCCTTAGAAAGTAAGACATGAGTATTTAGTGTAGTAAAGCCATGATGGAGTCCGCATATTACAGAGTCAAACAGTATCAGTGAGGTTTACGGCCAGAGTAGCCAATTAAAATTTTAACATTAACATATTCTGCTCATCCTCCAAACAATAATATGAACAAATATATATATATATATATATATATATATATATATATATATATATGGTTTTAAAGGGTTGATAATAACAAACAAATAGGTTTTTAATAAATAAGAAATGGATGTTAATTCCAATAGAATTTTCTCTCAACAAGCATCTACAGTTTAGAGCCCACGTCAAACATGTCTGTAAAAAATTCAGTTCTGGAATTTTAATTCTGAGGCACTTTTCTTCTCTGGTCGACAGAAAAGCTTTGCTCGCTGCCTCCTATGGAACTATCCATCCATATCTTTTATCGCTGTTCAGGGCGACAAACAAAATATCTCTAAATTACAAAAGAAAAAAAAAATTAAGAACCATATACAATAAAAGCAGACAGTTTTCATGCATAGAGCTATTTAGAGAGAGCAATCTCTTAACATTTACATTCTATGTATAACTTTGTTTGGAAGAATATTTATCTATTTGACACTGCCATCTGTAATGAGCAACACATCCACAATGAACTAAATCTTAAAATTCCAAAGAACCACGTTTTTCGAAAATCAGCTTGTTTATAATGGAGTCAGACTTTACAATATTCATTGCCAGAGCGGCTGAGGCAGGAGAGCGGAGATGCTTTTAGGAAGGGATTATGGAAACTTCTCTTGTCCAAAAACCCTTTCAGTATTGTGGAGTTTCTAACTTAAGAACAAAGGCTAACAATGAGCATAAATATTTAGCTATATGAACATAACTATTAAAATTAAAAAAGGTTATAAACTAAAATATAAGTAATATAGCAATTTATTAGTATAGCTTTTATTAATAGATTTTATAGAAAATCTACGCTATTGTACAGTGTATACTGTTTTAAATAAAGGAAATTTGAATTTGAGTTCATAGTGTGTTATTTTTAAACTGAGAAACACTATTTTTGTGAGATCAGAAGTTACAAAGTGGTATGTAAGTAGACAGAAAGTATGTACGAAATTAGGAAGTTATGGTTACATTAGTTTTGCTTATTTATTCAACTTATGTTTGTTTTTACACTATTTATTTGTCTGTAAAAAGATTAGTTCAATTTGTTTGCAATATTTTCAAATTTATTTTTATCCACACCGGTAAAGATTTACGTTATTAAACCTATTGTAATCATGCTCCTGAACAAAACAATACAAGGTTATAGGGAATGAAAATGACAAATAATGAATTTTAAAACATTAAAAGAGGAACTACTTTTCATGGATGATAGTAGGAAGTTATTTTTGAATTTAAATACTTGCTTGTTTTGTCAAGTTGTTTCCTAGCTAGCAGTAATGGCCGGAGGCATATGTTCTGGAATTTAATCTTTTAGTGATAGGTAAATCCGAAGATGTTTTTCATATTTCACTATCAGCACAGGGAAGGTGCTGCTGTAGCCCACACTGATACCAAAGGGACTTGCGGCAGGATAATATGAACTTTTATTCTTAGAAGGCCTAAATGAACAAAAACGTCATTTATTGTGGCAAAATTCCCTTGGGTATTTCAGCATTAATGTTATTTTACGTATCCAAAGAAGGTGTAACAGAAAATGTCAGCAGCAACCAAAAATAGGTTGACTTACAATCATAAAATGACCAAGGAATGCCTGTTGTAACAATGAAATATTACCCTGTGAGAAAGTAGTTCCACTTTTAATATTCTATAACTTCGTTATGTCATTGTCACCCCCTGAAAACCTTATATTGTTTCTTCAGAAAGACAATAGCAATAGGTTAATAACGCAAAACTTTGACTTTTGCTATTCTGCCTGCAAGTTTACAACTGCCACAATAAATATCATAGATGAATAAAAGTGTATTTTTATTATTACCTCATTTGATTATTCAATGCAAAAACCAATCAACAAATGAATGCTAAAATGGTCCAAGATTAAATTTAGTTTTTCTTTTACTGCCAGCAGTGTTGTTTGGTTTCAAGGCACACTGGTGTCCGGGGGCATCTGAAATTGTTACTTTCTTATGATAAATCATTCAATGTGATGTCAAGGGAAATTACCAATAACAAATTCACTTGGATGAGTGCAGACTTGAGTGGTACCTATAGTGGAATAGAAAAACATCCCTCGATATAGTATCTAAAAAAAAAATCAAGCTAAAATCAGGTGAGTAGCTAAATCCCTTCGGATGGGATAAATAGAATACATGAATAAAGAACCTTCTTCATCATTCAACAACAAAGATAGGCTACTCAATTTTCATAAGTTTTACTTTCTAAGGATTACCTTATCTTCATATAAAATATGAAAGAGGTTGAAGTTAACCAGCGGGACTGATAAGAATTAGCAGACTAACTTGTGAATAGTCCAATATTATGATCAAAGACAGCTTTAATATTGGAAAAATACTGCACAAAACCCTTAAAACAACAGCATGTAGAATTAATCACGGCATACAGAAATATCTGTAACCTGTCTTATTTTGAGTTCATTGTGTGTAAATTACAACCACAAGGTGATGTGAATGTTCTAGAATACGTCAAGATATTGATTTATGAACTTCAGAAAAGAAACTGGAATACAGTACATGTTTATTCCATAAATAAATCGATAACCAGTGCTGATATCAATGTGCCGTTTTATCTAATGATACATGCTGATTATAAGCATAGTGTTTTAACTATTATAGCACAGGACACATCATTGCAAGCCTGGTCATTTGGGCAGTTACTACACGCCACGGTAGCTATAAGATAAAAGGCCGGAGCGGCAAATCACGAATTTGACGTTATAAACGTATTCTGCTCACCCTCCTGAACAAAAAATATATATAGTACTAAGGGGGGCAAATGACAAATAACATGATTTTAGGGGGTATATTTATAAGTGGTTAAGTTTCTAATGTTTTAATGTTCAGTTTGTGTGCTGTGGCTGGATAATCTGTTTACTTGAATATTATCTGCGGCCGGGACTGATATCAGCCTGATAACGTATCTGTTATCTGAGTTCTCCAGGACAGAGTCAGTGCTTCACAAGATATCGTGTTCAGTAGATTGGATTGAGTGGGTGCGTTACAATCATGAATCAACCATCCACTAGCTTTGACCAACCCTAGTGAATTGTGTGTGTTGGAGTGTTTAGTAGGGCACGTAAAGAGTTTACGTTTTAACCGAAACGAAATTATTTCCTTTTTAACTGAACATGGAGTTTTTAATAATGAGTGTATTTGTTCGTCGTGCGGTCGCGTGTTGTTTTTAAACCGGGAGACTTTGTTGTTTCGTTGTGACAGGAAAATTAGTAAGAAAAGAAATTTTAAATGTTGCAATTTTAAAAATCCACTTTTTTGTTGCTGCTGCTCAGTTATATCCACCAACACACTAATGGTAATTGTTCTCTGTTAATATCCATTTATATATTTGTATTTGAGTTTTTCATGATTTATTAAGTTTTTTAACTTTACATAATTGCCTTTGCATTACATTTCAATTTATATTTCTGATCAGTCCCTCTACAATTTTATATTTTACTGATAAGTTAGGTACTATCTCGAGGGATGTTTTTCTTTATTTGACATCAGCGCGGGACAGCTGCCGAAGCCTGCGCTGATGGCCGGAGACACTCGTCTCATTTCGATAACAAGTAATTAATTTGTTGCTCGAAATTAAGAAAAACATTGTTCATTTTGATCAAAATTCTGCTCATTTCAGTATTATTTTTCATTTACGTTTGCAAAGATGGCGACCCTCCGATGACGTCATCACAAGGTTGAATCATGGTCACAAAAGGTCACGTGACGCTCGACGTCGATGTACAACATGGAAATATTACTCCGCGCGCGTGAACAGTTGTCCAATTTTTTATGTTTTAGAACTTCGTTATTTCTCATTTTCACCCCATCAAACCCTATATTTTTTTTGTTCTATAGGACGATTCCAATAAGTTAATAACGCAAAACTCGTATTTTACCGCTCCGGCCGTTTATATGATAATTACCCACCCCACTTCCCCTCTCACCAAGCGACATTGCCACTTTGTCCTATCAGCTGATTCTCAGTATGAAGTGATGCAATTACGTCTCACTTCATTACTGTAGTTTACATCCGTTAATTCTTCAGTGTTCAGATTATTCTGGATGTTTTTATTTTATTATTATTTTTAGCTCATGTTCTTTCTCATAGTTTAAACACAAGTTATTTAAGTCGTGAAGTTAAAGAGAGATAGATAAATAAATTAAAGATGAGCAGTAACGATTGCTCAATTGTTGGATTAAATCAATTCATCCTATTACTAATTGTTCTTCCGTTACAGCTGGTAACACCATGTCACAACCCAGGCTTGTATTGATATATCTCGTATTATAGTTTCACCTGATCATTAAAAAAAATTTAAATTTGGCTAGGCTGTTTTATCTTCCAAGAAAATAAAAATGTATTAAATATGACAAAAATTAAAATTTAAAAATCTATATGTACACTAATAGAATTCGAGTCAAATTTTCTTCAGTGGTTTAAATGTCAATACAACTAGACAGTAGATTGCCTTAACAACTATCATATACCACAATTACTCTCATCAACAAACACTTTTAACTAATTTAATCTTTTACTCCACAGTGATGTTTGAACATTACGAGGATGCAGTATAAGCGGCCATCATGACAACCGAATCAGTGCACCAAATTATCAATTAGAAATAGCTAAAAGTATTAAATAAAAAAAACCCATTCTTATTATAATAGTTATTTAAAATCAATTTAATTCAAGCTGTTTTAATGTAGGATATATAACAATATTGTTTAAAACTAATTCAAACTATATGAAATCATTTGTGTGATATTTAAGTAATGACTGCAACTACAATGGCAATGACCTTTGTTAATTTATCACAAGCTATCAGATGCACATCCTTTAAAATTACAAGAAGTTTTACAAGTAGCTTTTTTAAACACATAATGTTTAACTCATGATTAAATTATTACTTTTTAGATATAAAAATATAGCTAAACCATACCTATAAAGTAAAGTAGCTATGAAATAACTTATCTATCACCAAAATTTGGTTTGTTTAGTAGTTTATTTTTAATCAGAAATGAAAATGATTTAATTGTCATGTTGGCCGCTTATTATACTGCAACCCATCACGGTTACGATGTTAAAATTGTTTAGAAGAAAGATCATCACAGGTGCCAATAAGGAAAATTGGTAGGCCTATACCTAGTGAAAATGCTGGAAACTGATTAGCCTGTTCAGTTCATAAAGAACGCATCAATTACAGCTTTTGAGTCGATAGAAGTCAGCAGCATTTGCTGTAACAATACTATGTTACACTGAATTGTTAAACAATACAGACTAACATCTAATTACACTACAAAGAAAGAGTAACAAATAACTTGTGGTTCCAGTCTATTTCATATCCTGAAAGTCCATATCTGCCACTCACCCCTTTACAAGTCTGTATAACCAATTTTAAGACATTAGACTATAACATAAAAACCAAACTTATTTAAATTAGCAATGTCTAAACAAATTTTTCAAATAGACAAGTCTTGTAATCTTCAGCCTACCAAGGAATATAAAATGTACCCTTTCTAAAACAAAATGTAATTAAGCAGTTACTTTAATGACTGGAAAAGCAGGCTCATTTTACAAAGTTGATATATAGTTAATAAAATATATAATATCTACAGTTGCAAATGTTATCATGTGCAATTTGAGTGTAACTTTTGGAATACAGAACACGATTCTCTTCTAGAAGCCGAAATCAATTTATTGTGAACAATTTAGATATACCTAAACTGTTAATTATACCAAAATATTGATCTTCCCGCAAGTATAAACAAAACTGATAACTTGCCAAATACGTTAAACCAAAACAAGATGTATCTTTATGTTTAAATATTGTAAACTGTATGAAACATATTGAAAGCGGAATTACACACAAACGTACGACCCAAGAATGGCTGCCTTGAAACCAACTGCTTTTCTCACCTTAACAAAACAAATTGAAGATGTAGTTCCTTCAATATCAAGTAGGATATGTACCGCTGAGAGAACAATTGAATTATTATCTCGTTTAATACTACTCATAATGATTTAGAATTAAAGACTGAAAATTGAAATAGTCTCAGTTAAACACCGACAACACAACCTGCCGGCTCACTGAGATGGAGATCGCAATGAATAGAGTCCGTCCGAGCTGAGTTCAGGTTCACGAACAGACGTGAAGGTGAAGAGCAAGGGACTGAGACAGAGAAAAACGAAATGTCTGGGGAGAGGGGTGAGAAAACGGAAAAGGTAACAGAATAGAAAAAAATCATGTGGAGACGAAATTGGAGAAGGGCTGCAAAATCTCATAGTCGATAAATTTAAATTACTTTTATTCAACCTTCGTTATTATTACCTAGTTATTACTGTATTTATACAGAAATTTATGTTACCTTTGACATTTTTGGTATGAATTAAATTGGTTAAATTTTGAATTCTAAGTATGTGATTTTATAGATCCTAATGGTGTTGAGGTACCTTACACTTTCAGAAAATAGCTAGGTACTTATATGTTCGTTGTTTCCATTCTTTAATGAAGAAAGATAAACCTAATACATGTATGTACTCAGATTAATTGATAGTTTCTTAAATGATTATTTATGGTCAATATTAAATTTACCAACTACTAATCCGATTCCAAAAATTGTTTTTAGAATGGATTATATGGATGAATTTAAGAGACAAGTATTTCTTTAAATATATTTTTAATGTTTTCCGTTGTCTAAATATGAGGTATGTGATCGTTCAAATACAAAGCGAATGGCAGTCTAAAATAGTGAAGAACTGTTTTCAGTGTTTAACTTTGGAATTAAAAATCTCAAAATTCTACATGCTTTTTTTTATATATTAACCAATATTAATACTTATAATTAATATTATAAACTTATATATATATATATATATATATATATATATATATATATATATATATATATATATATATATATATATATATATATATGTTAACTAATGGTATTTCGGAGTCTATTTTTGTCGTCGCTAGCATGGCTGTCTACCGATGCTTGCACTGATTGCTGGAAGCGTTCGTGGTAAGCCTTGTGGAACTTTATGTTACTTACCTTATATGTACCCCATGATGAGTCCTTTTTGTCAGCCACCAAGCTTGGTAAATTTAAATTTTAAAATGTTAAAGGTTTATTCTTCCCGGAAATGTATGATAACTCTCCCGTACATAAAGAACAAAAATAATGATAATGCGTTTTGTCTGAAACCAAAAATATCTTTAAATATTATGGAGGCAATTATCCTTAAGATTCATTATAATATAATTTTTGAAACAGGATTGGTATTCAGTAAAGCCAATGTTTACTTTCTGTTATGCAAGGTTTGATTAATCACCTAGTTAGGGGATTTGTTGAATTTAGAGAACTTATTGCTTTTTAGAGAATGAATGCCTACTAAATGAGGCGCTAAGCGGACAAATGGCCTAACCCACAAAATAGCAATATTGAGATATGAGCCTTAGAATATTCTCTAACACTCTATTCTAAATACTGCATATCGACCCAAGCCACCTTTTCCATTTTTCTGATAGATAGCAGCACTAGTTTGTTTGTTTATTATTGGTCTTTGAGTCAGCTGCAAACTGAATAGTGGCCCAAGCCACAGCCGAGTGGCCTAACCCACATTCTGTTTCCATTGTTGTGGCTTGAGCCATTTGTTTGTTTTACTTAAGTGTCACCTCTTAAGTGTCACCTTAAATTGCCGACTGAACACTGTAAAAAAAATATTTTATTCCTATTATGACCTAGCGGACCATAATCTACAAACCTCCTTTTATAAATAACTTAGTAACAGTTGTCAAAAAAACAAAGAGTTTATACAAAATCTAATTCAGAGAAACGAATGTTTACAAGGATTTATAACTTAAAAAGGGAAAGTGGAGAAGAAGTCAGGGTATGTAAGGAGTATTTTAAAAAAGTTTTTAGGAGTAAGTGATGGCAGAATTTCACGGGCCATTAAAAATAAAGACAACGCCATAACCCCACCAAAAGACAAGAGAGGACAAGGAAAAGCCCCTAAAAAAAAATAAAACCCTGATCATAGGCTGCAAAGGTAAAGGACTTCATTAGTAAGTTTCCAGCTTATGATTCCCACTACTCTAGGGTAAAAAAATCCAAATCGAAAGTATCTTTCGCCCAAACTTAAATATCTCAATCATGTACAAAATGTATGTTGAAGAAAATCAGGTTGATCATGTTTCACCCTTTGTCTTTAGAAAGGGTTTTTAATAATGATTTTAATTATCACTTTCATGCTCCAGTCACAGACAGCTGCCGTAAGTGTGATGCATATAACATCAAACTTAAATCATTACCAGAAACTGAACAAAGGCCTGTAAAAATTGAACAAGAATTACACTGGCGCTTAGCTGAATCAGCACGAACGGGTTACAGGGTAGATGCTGAAAAAGGGAAGGATCCTTCAAATGACGTTAGCGTGATTGCGTTTGATTTAATGAAAACATTGCCAACACCTGTGCTATCCACAGGGCCCAGTTTATTACAAACGGCAGTTGTGGACGTTATTGTTTAGGAATACACAATTTGTCCACTAAAGACAGCTACATGTATGTGTGGAATGAGGCTGTAGCCTCCCGTGGCCCTGAGGAAGTGGGATCATGTATTTTACATTTTGTGGAAACCATGTTAAAACTTCAAAACTGATCATGTACAGTGACCAATGTGGCGGTCAAAACCGCAATATAAAAGTAGCTGCACTATGTGATTACATTGCTACGTCTCCTAAATATTTTTGTACTGAGATTGACCACAAAATTTTTAGTCTCAGGACATACATTTTGGTCTTATTGAAAAAGAAAAAAAAGTATCACTCTGAAGTTTATGTACCAGATGATTGGATCAAGGTGATCTTGTCAGCAAAAAAGCCACCATTTAAAGTAAAAAAAAATTGAAAAAGATGACTTTTCATTTGAAAAAGCTTATGAACAATATTACAAACCGCAAAGTTGTCAAAACTGGGGATGTGGGAAATGATCAAAAGGTTGAGTGGCTTAAAATACAGTGGATTAATTTTAAGCATTCAGAGCCTCTGCTCTTACATTACAAAATACTCTAACAACGAAGAGGTCCCCTTTTCCATTGTCAACATCAAAAAAAGGACAACAACGGAAGTAATGCAGTTAGATGTTCTCTACCCCAATGGAAGAAAAATAGATGAGCCGAAAAAGAAGGACTTGAGGTCTCTTTTAGAATATATACCACCAATCAAACACTCATTTTACACATCAATTTTAAGTTCTGGAGATATTCCGTCAACCGTTCCAGTCGATGAGGAAGAAGATGAACTTGTTTTGAATTTTGTATCTTTGTATTAATGTTTAATTTTTTACTATATCCTGTTTTAAAGTAGTGTACAATTTGTTTCATATCAAGTACAAGCTTATGGTATCATTAAGTGATGTAATAAAATGTTAATTGACAGTAAAGTTGTACAGTACTTTTATTAATATATTGGCCCAACCCACATAAATTTACTTAATGTATAAAATATGCCAATTTTCAAGTGGCCCAACCCACTTTTATTTTTAAAATTAATGAAAATAATTAAATAAAAAGGTTACCATGCATACAAGGGGGTTATGTTCTTATATAAACTGTAACAATTACAACTAGAAAGCTTGAGTTTTTTAATGTGTTTAAAAAATGTTAAAAAAAGTGACAAATCTTTAAACGCTAATAAACTCAATACAGCTGTTTTGGGGTTAGGCCACTTGTCCGCTTAGCGCCTCAAATATGCATTAGCGTTTTGTACCAAAAACCAGTTGAAAATAGTTTTAATCAGTGAATAGTACCTACGTGACTGCAAATAAAAATACGTATAAGTTTTGTTAAACTAAAAGAATAGACAAACATATCCTTAATAATAATGCATATATCAAATTTTTATCATGATTGTAGGTTATCTTAAGATTTTTGGGATTATTAACAACAAATCAGATCTGCGAAAATAACGAAGCAAAATGCATCATACACAAGTAGATTAAGGTCTGTTAACTACTTCAAAAGCTAGACTATGTAGTATCAAATGTTCAAGCAATTAAAGAGATGGAATGTAGTAATTGTGGGAAGGGTTGATTCAGTGCGAACGTTCAGCTCTATTTTACCTTCTGTGCAACGAATCGTCTGAAATCTGACACCGTCACAGATTTGACACCTGGAATCTGGAGTCCACGTCCACCTGAAAAATTGGTGACGAAGAAGGTCAAAACACTGCATCGTTTTGGCATCAGAAACACCCAGACTACAAAAGAGATCTGTGTGATGATTTACCCAGCAGCCAGCCAGTTAAAGAGGTAGGAGATGACTGATGAGGATGGAGAGCTCTTTTGTAATCTATAGGTGTCTCTGATTTCGAAACGATGCAAACAGTTCGTTTTGAACGTCTTCGTTGTCGACTTTTTTTATCTCTCCAGATGGACGTGGACTGTAGGATTACAGGAGTCATTCTGTAACAGCGTCTGGTTTCAGTCCCTCACAAATCAGAAGGTTAAATGGAGCTGAACTCAACATTTTCAACGAGTCAATGACTTATTTAGATCTAAAATTTTCACGTTGTTTGCTTAATTACCACTTCTCTCTCAGTTGTTGTACCTATTAGAACATTATTGAGAACAAGTGATATTATGTATAACAACGTTGTTAATTTGTCACGTACTTCAAATCTTTAGGCTATTACTAGAAGATTAAGTTATTAGTTTCCATCTGGATGTTAGTTTTCCAGAGTTAAAAGCGTGGCTGTAACTGACAATTATCAAAAATTGTGTTTTACATTCTGTTTAAACTGTCAATATTTCCATAATATGTGTTTATTATTGATTTACTTAATCTAGGCGTTAATGTTGTTATCACAGGGATATCTGATGGGGAGGAATATACAAATAGAAGTACCACGATCATTTTCTAGAAGAATGTTTAAAATTAATAAGCAAAATTGTGAGTTTGAATGGTGAGTGAGAATGGTTATTCTGCTCACTTCATATTTTCTTATGCTCAAGAAAAACTGCTTGTTAGAAATTAATTTTGCTGTTATAAAGTTGGGTTTGAAAACAAACATTTCATAAACATTTACAGTATTTAATTTTTATGTTTCTCAATCGGTGGTGCAACTCACCCATCTGAAAATCTGGCCACTTTCCTTTTTCCAGATGGTTAACCTCTGAATTAGAGTTTGGTGATCTCAGACTCAGCAATGCTAAATAAAGCCTCAAGTATGGCTGTAGCTTGTAGGGACTTGAGCCTTCACACTGGAAGAGTTGAACAGGGTGCACCAAAAATTATTTTTGTTGGAGTTATGTATCAGCGGAAAAAATTGTTTTCAATATAGATTTGAATTACTGTTCGTAAGTGTTAGAATTAACCTACTGAAATGTATGAATTATTCAAAACATTCTTTTCTTCAGTGTTCATTCTTAATATGTCTTTCTCCTTGACCACTTGTTTTAGATGATATGCACCAAAGAAAGTGTGTTGCAAAAATTGAGGCAACCTAATGATTCGGAATGATGAGGGTACCAGATAAATATTAAGTCTTTAGTGTCTTAAAATACAGCAGGGGTATACTCAGTAGAGTATAATAGGAGCTCTCTAACTTTGTGTGCTTTTGAATGCCTTACTAGACTTTAGTACTTTCATTGAGATGTTAGAGGTGATGTTTGTTGTTCCAACTATACACCTGTTTTAATTCTTTTCATCCTATCACAGGGTTTTGAATATCAGAGCAAAGAAGACTCTACCACTGAGTTATCTAGGGTTCCACAGGATTGTATTCTTCATACCTTATATTTTTCTCTTTTGTTTTAAGCAATAAAAATGTCTTAATGTTTACAAACTATGTCGCAGTTTTCTCCCTTTTTCTATAGAAGATGACCATTTTAAACTTAAAAATAATCTTGATAACTTGAAAATCAGGTATTTGGAAATGTAACACTAAGAAATGTCAATATTGATCCATCTATCAATACTTATTAACGATAGTCTTTAATTATAATGTTCTTTATGAGTGAGGGTAAAAGTGAGAGATGTTTTTGACAATCACTGAATTCACACTTATAGCAAACATCGAAAAAAAAAAAAACAAAATGCTGTTTTATTCCTCATAATACAAAACACAACAAAAACATACCTATTATGATAATGTTATACTGCATTAGGTTCTGGAATATGGCTCTTCAATTTAGATCACAAATCAAAAGTGCTTGTGTGAACTTGCCTGAGTGTGTTAAACACTGTTTTGTCGAGTAGTGACTGGTTGCTGATTGGTTTTCTGTATTACGAAGTTCCCTTTGGGAATTTGTGTTATGAGTTGGGTCCGTAACTTTCTGAAATGGGCAGGCATATGGCTGACACTATCTTCCTTCACAAACTTGTAAATAACACTTTTTTCCAGTTCTGAAAAACTGTTGCTAGAAACACTACCGAACATCATAAGAACAAACAGTGTAATGGCGCGTCTTCACAGAGCACAAAATTACATATCAGCCATAGCCCTAATTAGCTGTATTTTCCCCATATTTTTTAGGCAGAAGAGCGCAACATTTTTGTTTTCATTGCCATAATAAAAGTAAACACATTTATACTAACTAGTGATTCAGAAAAAAACAATCTGGACACTAGCTGACGTTGGACCGACGGACAGTTGCAGAGACGCCTTCAGAACCCTAAAGATACTGACTGTGATTGGATTGTGCACCTTGGAAGTAATAATGTATGCTGTTGGAGAGATCAAAATTAGGAATTATAACATCCACTCCTAAAATACCAGAAATGCAGGGCTGTACACCCTCCCAGCTAATCACCTGACGCTGTAGAGAAGAAACCATCTACATTAGATGCAAGATTTTCAACCAACTACCAAGATATCTGAAAATCAAGAGGGGCAGGGAACTGATGTCTGCACTGCACACATGGCTGTTGGACAGACCACTCTACTCCATCAAAGAACTGACATCATGAATACATCACAACAGCACCGACAAACACAATGTTCTATTAAATAGTAATTATTTTGATACTGTTTGAAATCTCATTGATTATAAATAAAGATAATTCTGATTTTTATTTTCAATCAGACAACATTTTTGATCAAATATTACATATTTCAAGCACATACAAACTCTTATTATCCCCACTTCAAATGCTAAGCAAGATATTTAAATTATGTGCAACCAATTGTTGTTTTTATAAACATTTCCTTCCTTAACATTTTGAATTGGTTCATTACATTTTATTTCATTTGATATGTTTTTATACTGATGTATATTCTAAACTTAAGTGCTTCTTTCCCTATCAGCTGGCCAGCACAGTAAATAAACCCCTGCAATATATTAAAAAAAAATATGTACTTTGGATTGAAAGGCGAAGACAACCCTTTGAAAAACTATTAAATCCATTCAAATTAAAATTGTTATAACCCTGTATGTTTTTCTTATATAAACTACACATAATCACAGTTATGGTGGTAAGGGTTTATTAAATGAGCTCCATTTTAGTTTTTGCTTAGTACAGCATCTGAATTGTCACAAATTTCACCCCAAGAATCAGGAGTCCATGTCCGTCTGGACAGTCAAAAATTAGCCAGTAACAGTGATGTTCAATATGAACTCTTTACATTGTTTTGACATCAGATATATCTACACTAAAAATAACTGTCTGGTTTACCCAACAGTCATCCAGTGTAGTATTCTAGTTGAATAGGTAGGTTACGAGAATGGAGAGCTCTTTTTTAATCTAGGTGTCTTAATGTCAAAATGATGCAAAATTCGTTTTGAATGTATTCATCACCAACTGTTATTGGAACTCTCCAGGTAGTCCTGGACTCTAAATTCCAAGAGGTATGTCTGTGACAGTGTCAGATGTTGCACTAAGTGGAAGTTGAAATGGAGTTAAACTCAACATTTGAGTTGTAATTTTAGTATTAACAACTTTCTGTAACTATAACAAATAAGATAAAGGATTAACGACTGTATTAAAATTTGATTATTAATTTGACTTAACCTCACTCAAATCTTAAGAATGAACAAATAATTTTCTTTTAAACAAAACATGTTAAAATTTGGTTACCAAGCATTTAAAAATCAGCCAAACACTGTTGCTGCCATATGGCAGCGGCCCCAACCGACAAACTGGATAAAATGTTTCACACATGTGTTAGTTATTTCTGAAAATAAAACTTTAAACCAACAAAATGGAACACCATTATGTTACTGACACAAGATTTCAAAAGACACGTGTTGCAAATACTGGGCCAAAAGTCCGTTTACTGTGAACAAGTGATGTTGGCATGTGGGGTGAACTTAGATGACACATTTAAGAGACGTGTTGTAGTTTGTCCACAACCTGGCTGTAATAATGAATTACATCTTAACAGAAAAAATATAGGATGTAAGGATGGCAAAATACAAGGCAAGCAACATGCCAAATAAATTACAACAACAGCCATTTCAAATAACATATATTCACCAGAAGAATAAACAGTACAACAGAACATTTTAGTTTTTAATATAATTTAAAGGCACAGTTTCGGACGGAAATTGTTCATTTGTGAATCATGAGCAATATTCTGAGAACCAATAGATTTATAGCTTAAATCTATAAACAATTCAAAAGTTAACTAGGCATCATACTGGGATTATATGTTAGTTACTCTTTCTCTCAAATAGCATTAATATTTTAATTTCAACACCTTTTAAGCTCAAGGCTTAATTTAATTCATAATTTAATTATTTAGTAAAATTAACATAGTATTTACATTAACTAATTTGAATCACAGTACTGTCATATAACTTAAAAATTGGAAATGTTACAGCATTTTTATACAATCACATAACAATATGAATATTCCACACTGAACAATTACAGGGTGCAGTAGCATCTGCTAATAAAAACAGGAGACAGTTATACTTTAAATAAATACATTGTACTTTTTTCCTACAATTGAAATTTTAGACTTTAATATGGAGATTTATTCCATAGTTTCCAGTACATCACAGGCTATTTATATATTGTATTTTTATACATTCAAATATACAGATTCAATTTTCTATGACGCACAGAACAAAACATATATATTTTTGTGTAATGAAAAATCACGAATAAACTTTAGACACACATTTTTATTAATTGATGTACAAAGAGTGTTTTTAAAAATAGAGGTGAATAATTTAGGATGCACACATTACAACAAAAAATTCCATATGAACCCCACCATATTTTATGCTACTTGGCATAAGAGGCATACTTTTCTACAGAACACAGGTCATGGAAATTAGAAAAATAGTAAATTTAAATAGCTGACATTTTGAAACCATTTAGAAATTGTCCTTTTCTCCCAGGTTAAGTGAATAAGACAAATAACCATAAAAAGTACAATGCTGTGTCAGAGTTTATGAGTTATGAATTATTAAGTAAAAATACATGACAGATGGGTAAATTCCAAATATGGGTTTTAAAGAATATATTTACACATTACAATTTTTTTTATGTGTACAACTATCTCCTGAATTCTTAAAGAATCCTTTTTTAATACAATGTATAAATTGATAATTCAAAAATATGAATGAACAAAATGGGCATTATTGAATTGAATATTGAAGAAATGGTTCAACATAGATAAATATTCCTCAGTTCACATCAATTTAGAATTTTGTTAAAAAGTTATGGGTAGATAAATATACAATACAGAATTGCATAACTACTGAAAACAAATCTACATTGAAGTATTAATTATGGAGAGTATTTAAATAAAAGATGTTTGTTTAATACAAATCAGGAAGACTAAAAACTGAATTTATTTAACCCCTTAACGGTTTTTGACGCAATATTATGTTCATATAGACTGTGTAAAAGTGTGCTATTGACGCACTGCTGTATTGTTCCTGTTTAATTCTGATGTTTACTGTCATTTTGAAAAAAAAAAGAATTCTTTTTACAACCAGGCATTTTGTAAATAGACTGGTGTTTTCTACTAAATGAGTGTTTGCACCTTGGTGAGTTCGCTGTAGTCACACTGTGCATACAGCCCTGCATGTTTTTGTTGCATATCACACATCCTGGAGTATTTTATGGTTTTATTTCTAGTGTTTATTGTACCATGGAAATGTCTGATACACAAATGGACAATTGACTTTGGCTTTGTTTGCATGATGATGACATGAAATATTTTATATATATATAAAATATAAACAAAAGAATTTGAAACAAGACGCAAAGACAACTTTAAAAAAATTATATATCTACACTCTACAAACCTGTCTCTATAAAAACAGTGAAAAAATGAGTGAAAAACATAATTTTAGGTAAAAAACCTGTTAAGGGGTTAAACAAAGCAATACCATAAATGAAGTTAATATGTTAAATTAACTAAATAAATCACATATATAAATAAATATTACAAGATGAAATGATACAACTTAACAAAACAGTATTATTTCACTAATTTTGATTAAAATTTGATATTTTTTACTTAAAACTAAATAAAGAGAGAGTTAATTTTATTGGAATTTTCAAACATACCAGTAATTATTTATAATAGTAGGGAATGCATTAATTGAATAGTGATAAAAGTTAGTTTAATCTTATAAAAACAAAATAATGCATTACAACTACATATAAGATTACAGCTTAGATACATTTTTACAGTGAAATAAAACTTGAAATGGTTTAACTACAATAAAACAATAATTTTGTGACAATAGACTCTCAGAATGCTGAAGCTGAATTCCAAAGACTTTTGTGAAAAACATAATTATATGGGTTAATTATTTACGTAAAATATTCATAAGTATAATGTTCTTACAGCTCAAATGTACTACAATGTTGACTAATATAAATTTTTATAGTTCTTGTAGAAAATGCTACACTTTACTTGCAACTGTACAACCATGTCTCACCACTACAGCTCGAAAGACTCAATTTTGGACATACTACATTGTAGCAATTTTATTTAGTGTGTATTTAACCCTTCATACGCTGAAAGCAAGTTGTATAAAATTGCTCTAATGCTCAATAAAAAAAAAATAATAATTTTTAATTTTTTTAAAGTTATATATTTTTTTTAGGTTTATTGGTCTTGCAACTGCTGAAAACACATGATAGTTTTTATATTGCTTTTATTTTATTTACATATGAGTACATCATATAAATGTAAATATACACGCAGTATATAAAGTCCAATAAACTTTTCTGAAAGTAGCAAAAGTTAGCCCAACAGTAATTCATATTATTTATACAAAATTAGTAGATAATGAAGGGAACAAATCCCTGACAAATATAAAATATATAAAGAACACAAAATGGTATAAAATTAAAAAAGGCACACTAATATTGGACTTGTGTGTGGTAAATCTCAAAACACTCATCTGGGTGGAGGGCAGGCTTGGCCTCACATAGATGTATAGTTTATCACATTATCAATATGGATAACCTCGCATAACAGACAGCTAAAGCAGTATAGCAGGTTACAAACAATAAACAACAGTACATAGCGGCCGCCGGCAGCTGACCGTCACGCGCGAGTATTTCCGCATAGAGCGTACAGCTTGCTCACTGGCGATGGCGCGGACTGACAAAGCAAACAAAAGCTTCCGTTGTGATTTGTCCCAGCTGTTTTAATGAGTGACGCTTCACATTGCGCCATATTAGATCACCAAATATTCACTCTCAAGCATTCTGGCGGCAATTTGTAGAACTAACGTAAATATATATTGCGTTGTCAGGGGATTCCGCAATCTATTCCGCTTAGAATGTTTCAAGTTAGATTTACTCTGTGGAATATTCCGCTTACAGTGTACGAAGGGTTAAGTCAAGCACCTGATTGTGCACTGGCTCTACAACAAACTGTTTCTGCTGAATTACTCAAACTGTAATAAACAGTATTGAATTTATTGGATGAGTTGGCATAAAACTATACGGTTTATGCTTATGCATTTCATTATATATTTTGTTCATTAGTGTATCAATGTTAATTCTATCATCTAACACAGTTATAGAAATTCTCTGTTCGAAAGTAACCAGGAGACAATCCTTCAACAGAACAAAATTTGAGACAAAAAAGATTCTTTCAAAAATATAAATATTAAATCTAATGTTTTTATAGGTCATATATTAAACACAAAGGAAAATTATAGAGAGAAACAGTTGACTGAACTGTAAAGAATACACACTAGTGAGTTTTTAAATAAAAATCAAATATATGTCAGCTTATTCTGACAATTTCAGTGCTGTTTCAACACACATGGTGAGGCTGTCATTCAATACAGGAAGAGCAAGAAACAAGTAAAATTCCTAAAAATAGGTAGCTTAAAACCTTTTTTGACTGAAATCTTCTTTTTTGTGACCAGTTACATATGCATGGTTTACAATAGATGGCAATACGGACACACACTGCAGTAATTAACACTAAGCTCACATGCTCAACGTGTTTTTAACTAAATGTACTGTTTTAGTAAGGAGGATCAATATGAACATTATTTACAATTTTTCTCCTGTTAATCACGATGACAAGTGTGTGTAAAATAAAATTGGACTACATTGAATAATTTTAACTTCCACCAAAACCATGCTTCTTAGAAATGCCAGACTACCATTCATAAGGAGAGTCTACTGTACTTATTTTTACAAGGGATTTCCAGAAAGTGACAGACGTTCTGGCCCATCGCAATGATTCTAGAACTTACATCTTAGTGTCAAATGTTCCAACATTAAGTATGCATCCAGCTGTGTTAGCATGTGGACTGTGTCCCTCGTATTTTGCTTTCTGTGACACATTACAATGTGCACTGCTATAGAAAATTCTGCCACTGCCAGGTGCATGTTGCCATTATGGTTTTATTGGCAAGAAATCATAGACCATTCGGAATTTACTATCAATTTGTGATGTAGAAAGGAATAATGAGTTAAAGCTGAGAAGTGTATTTTAAAACGGCCATACAAATATTCACAATGAGGACCACAGTCGTAGGCCTAACTTTAATCTGCTACTTTCCGGATAATCCTTGTACATCGAAAGGTGATCTAAAACAGTGATGGAAAAATGAATGGATCATACAATATACAGTACAAATAATTATTCATATATTTCTACAAAATGTCATGGTTACTTGAGATTGCCAAAATGAAAAACTAACTTAATTAGCTTATATGATAAATATTACAATTATTACATTTAATGATGTTTAATATATATTATCAGTACATGTTCTAAAAGGAAAACAATTATATCATGCATATTTTGTGATGAATTATTATAGTTGAGCTACTACCCAGGCCGTGCAACTTGCTTGTCGGCTAGATGGCACAAAACTTGAGACATTACAGAATTCTCACATTCACAACAATAAGAAGGCACTAATATTAACTAATTTGTGACAATACTAAGGAAGAAATTAATTAAGTGTTTTAAGGAGGAATAACAACTTTTGCATAACAAGCTTCAGAAACATTTGGAGACAAGAAGTAAATCAATATATGTATGTGTACATATATATATGTGCACCCGTGTATATATATACACGGGTGCAGATTTTGAAAATTGTACTAACATAAAAAAAATTCAAAACTCCGTTATTTATTAAAACTTGGCATATTTGTTTTTATTTATATAGGGAACAATAAAAATGTCATATAAAGGCTTAAAAACAAATTAAGGTCAACAAAATTAAAGTGTAAAAATTAATATAAAAAATTGTGTATTTAAAAACGTAACAAGTTCCCTCCAACATAAAACTACTCCAACATAAAACTACAAAAAATCTTCTTATTATGTTCTTTTTTTTTTAAATTATGTATTATTTGGTGGAATGAGTGCTTGGCACTGAGAGAGGTGACTTGTCATAAATGCTTGGCACTGATAGAGCCATCCCCTCAAAAGAGCTTGGCACTCAAAGGGAAGTAATTTTTTACTGACTGCTTTGACATATGTTAGAGAATAGCTTATTCTCTTGTTTTAACTGAATCCTAACAGGAAGGCATACAAAAATAAAATATGCTTATACAACACATACATAAGAAAGATAAACAATGTAATTTATTTATGGCTGTAACAAAATATTTTATTTATGTTATTGCTATTACAGTTTGTCGACATTTGGTAATCCTTTATAGCTGCACCCCCATTTTTACAATAATGAAATTACAATACAATGTTTGCATTAAGCTATGTTTTGGAATATTCAATTTATTACAATTCTATTTGATTTTCTTTTCTTCAATTAAGGCCGTTTTAAATTTGAATATTATAGAATAATATTATCAACTGTACAAGTGAAAATGGCAACATTGAAATTCTTAACTAACTTTAAAATGATGAATGTAACAAAATTTTAAAACTAATGAGCATTTTACATTAATGCAGTTTTTATCTTATTAATGACAACAAATGGAGTAAAAATGAAGTATTTTAAAATCCTTATCAATATTTAAAACAACCTTTTAATTACCAAAAGAGTATTTAAAAGTAGGTTGGATGTTTTCCAACATTTCATGATGGTGTGAATGTTCAAATTTATGAATTAATAATAATAAGTTAACATATGAACCATTAAGGTATCGTCTGTACTGGTACCCATCTTGATTATAGACCCATAACAACAATATTAAATCTCAAACATTTTTACATACTAAGTTTGTGCCAAAAATTACGGGAGATTAGCAGTTACCTGTGACTTTGCACACAATTTCGTAGGTTTTGCACCTGAATGACCACTTCTGGTTTGAGTGAATTATATTTTTGCAATGTTGAGTATGTCATCTTTCAACAATCAAGGAAATACGTTAAAAAGTGTATATTTTGTGGTCTTTGTAATTTACTACGATTTTAGTATTTTTTGTACATGGCTGATTTTGCCTTGTTTCACGATTAAGAATATATAAAAGATTAAAGAATATATACTTCTGTCAAAAGAGAACTAAGTTGGGTTTTATATCAGTCTTTGATTTATAGTAAAAGTTAGATAGTAACTTTGTCTTTTTAAAATACATTAACAATGATACTTTGTGTTTGTTTCTTTATAAACTGAAAAATATTTTAAATATTTTAGAACATTTAGAGCTAGGATTGGTATTGGTATAGTTCAATAGCACAATCCAGCGAACTTTCAATGGGAGTCTTCTGAGTCAAATTCTGACCTTCTGATTTTGTGATTTAGGTTATTTTCTATGCTATATGAGTATTTATCTAATTGCTGAAATCTAAAACGGGGTAAGAAATAACAGTTACTCAGTAGAGAATACTCACTGTGAATGTAAACAAATTGAAAATAAAACACAATGGTTACCCATAACAGTTTATTACATTTTAGATGCTCTTTCAATTAATATTTGATAATTTTAGAGACCAAGATGGGGTTATTCTCTACTACAAAGACCAGTGGGGTGTAGCCCGGAGGGATTTTCGAATCAAGTTATATTCATACCAGGAACCGTAAGAATGAATGTCCATGTTAAATTTCAGTACAATCAGTTGAATAGTTTACGAGTAGAAAAAAAACCAAAGGCACTTTTGACATTTGTAATATTATGGGAGATATATCAGTTTAATGATAATTTACATACATCAAAACCCTCTTTAGTTTTTTATACTGCTATCAGTTGTTAAACAAATATTAAACTTTATTACTTCATTTAAAAAATAAATATTCCACAAAAAAAGTCAAAAGTATATCAGTGGAAAATATTTAAAATGTGACATCCGATGATTCTTCAACCAGAATGCAGGTATAAATGTGTTTGAGATTCAATGTTGTTCCTATGGAGTAAAACTGAAAGTTGTTTCAATACAGCGAGTTTTGAAAATCATTTCATAACCCACTAATTGGTCTATAAGATTTATTGTACAGGCAATAGAAGCAAAATTGCAAGTTTTACAGTGCTTTAAAATACAATTATGTTAATTTGTATAAACAATGCAAAATTATTTAAAGCCAATAAAAGTTAAAGCTATTTTAAATTTTAATAACAAGAATAACAATAATGAAGACCAACATAATGCATAATGTGGACAAAGCTCACAACAATAACTGTGTTATAGTGTTGTCTGTGGGAATTATTAACTACCTTAGGAGGGGATACAATACCACATTAAAGGGGCTCTCCTCTCAAATTTCAGATGGAAGATTTTAGTGATTGTCATCCAACTGACTTCTAATACTGGCATAATCCTCACATTCCACAATAATGTTGAGTTTTAGTATGTAAAAAACAAAATGTGAAAATGTAAAAAACCACGTCAACAAAAAAATCAGAATCTTTAAGAGGAGCCTTCCTGTACCCAATGTTGTGTTAACTAGGGAGTATTGTGTAACATAAGTGCAACTATCTCAGAAACCAATCTTTATAAATTAATGCTATGAAGCAAACTTGTATACAACACTCATAAATAACTGTGCCAGATCTGAAGCATGCAGGTTTCTCAGATTGTTACATTTATGACACAATTTACATCTGGAATTCAGGAAACATTATTTTGGAAAATCAAGATTAATGTATGGCACAATTTCACTATACAATCTGATCACTGGCATACATATTTTATCATAAAATAACTATTTGAGAACTTAAATAAAAATAAAAGTGGAATGTTAAAAAAAATGTTTAACACGAAAAGGGTACATGCCCAACATACGCATTTATGAATAGTAACATTTTGTATAAAATCATTATTAACAATCACAGACGATATACATGTTGCAACAATACACATGTACATGAATAAAAAAAAAACTTTCACTAAAAGATTGTACCCACTAATCTAAAGGAACAAAGTTAGTTAATACACTCATTTCATGTGCAGTGAATCACATAAGCTATTTTTTATGTTGAGTACTCCCTCCATAATGTACGTTCAGCTTGAGGAAAACCAAATAATAAATGGTAATTAAACATAGACATTTTTATGTTAAATAACAATTAAAGGAAAATAAATCTCTCAAAATTGAGCTTAATGAAAAAATAAATTATTGAATAAACTCCCTTAAAAACAAAAAATAAAAGATTTTATTACATTGTTATCTCTCTTATAACAGATTCAAATCCACAGTTCTGAAAACCCACAAGGTTGACAGTAGGTATGAGAGATTAATTTACATAACAGTCCTATACAGCTAGCTATAAACACAACAAAACATATTTCTCTTCTTAGACGTTTTTACAGGAATAAACTTTAAATACAAATCTGCTGGTGAGCCATATTATTGATGACCTTTACTAAGACTAAGTACTTCTACACCAGATTTTCTGTCTCAGATCACAAATCACACAAAAAATGCTCTTAACTGAAAATGGTCAACTTTCGGTGATAATAACATAGAGGATATAAATTATCACAAGATTATTGGTAGACACAGTTTTACAAGTGTCTAGGTAGAATAAGGAAACCTTGTTTGTAATATAGAAGGTTGACCAAACAATGGCTTAGGACAAAATTTCAAATCTTAATCTGCTTCTTAATATTTTAAATTGATGTAAAGATCACACTATCTTAAAATATATAACTAAAATTGTAAATACTTTACTTTCTTGTGTAGTTGACATTAAAATATTTACTTTTGACTGAGTAATTGTAATAAAAGCTATTGAAGACCAAACCAAAGTTACTCTGAGAGGAGGGTGAGGTATGTCTCTACTTAGCAACCAAGAGCCAAGCGACACAGAGCACAAGTCAAGAGGCACAGAGGAGGGCAGTGAGATGGTGTCAAAGGTCAGTGACGGGACCGGACATGGTCACTTGTGGCGAGTGGAGAGACCCTGAGCCCAGGCTGCTAGTAAGAGATTCACTTGTATCGAGAGAGACTGCAGGGGCTGCACTTATAGGGATTTTCTCCTCCAGCACCAAGCCGTTTGGCAGCCTCTTCGTTATCGAGTTGAATAACCGCTCGTATCTGCAATGCACAAATAATTTGTAAATATTCTATAGCAATTCAAACAATATGTCAGAAACAGAATTAAACCGATATGGGAATATGTAATAAGCCTGTATGAGCTGTCTCCTAGCAGCATTTGACGTCTGGCAGTCATCTTGTTCCTCTACTTAAGCAGCTGAAATGAAAGATATATACTTGCCAAAACTCCAAGTTCTGAAATAACCAGATAATGTTCACAGTGAAAAAACAATATAACTGGCCTAAAATTGTACTTTTTAAATATCTTTGGCCAGATTATTTACCTATATAGAGGTCATATTTGAGTTACAGAATTCTATATCAGCTTCAAGTTTGCTCCTGTTAAACAAAACCAACCTGCCCTTGTTGGATCTGTTAAAAAATCACAATATTGCTACATGACACTTGACTCAACACAATGGCGTTTTGTTTTTTCCCTTAGGACAAGAAGCTGAGAATTGAACTTAGTCCTAAAAAGGACTTTGCGCTGCTTCTGGAGTGACAGGATATCTAGATGGATCAAGTTGGGGGTAGGAGCCGCCTCCTGTCGAGATTCATAAGGAAGGATTTTGGCCCTTAAAATCAGTCATGTCTCCCTGGAAGAAGAGGAGGCCAGCTCTGTACCAGCTTCTCTAGTCAAAGTGGGCAGGAGTGGCACACTCTTATTGTCTAGGCTAGCAACTGCCTTTAGCATTTAGACCTATAGACACCTTGCACCCCAATATCACGTCATTAGCGATTAGTGAAGTACTGCTCCTGGACATCTAAAGAGTTATCCACGTTTAAGAGACACATCGGTTTTTACTGTACCCAGTTTAGTTCAACTGGAAGGTATAAACAACCAGCTAGAGTGAAGGTATAAACCAGCCATCGATAAAATTTCTCATTGAAAATGTGGTTAATAGTGAAATTCCATTTCTTGATATTTTGATGACAAAAACAAAAGAAATTTAGAGGAAGACTCTTTCAGTGGACAAAACCTTAATTAGAATTCAGATCGTCCTGATTTAAAAATTGGATTAGTACAAAGTTTGTTTCAGAAGATCGATAATTTGATGACTGATGACAATGACATTTTAAAGGAAAAACATACTACAGAATTTTTTATTTAAAATAACTATCTTCCGTCAATTATTGAATGAGCTAAGACTAAAAACAAAAGTTGTAAACAAACTAACAAAAAGGCAATCCTAAATTATCTCACTACTGTAACTATTCCTTATGTAAAAGGGACATCAGAACAAATTCGTAAAATAAATTCTAAATTTAAAATCCATACTGTTTTTAACCCATTAAATCATCTAAGAAGTATCTTAACAAAATAAAAAATAAAAAACAAACAATAGGAAACCAAGAATGTAATATATAAACTTGACTGTAGATGCAAAAAGATTTTATTGGACAGACATCAAGACCTGTGGAAACGAGACTAAAGGAATATATAATTACAACAAAGAAAACATTGAAAAATCTAAATTAGTGCAACATGCTATAAAGGAAAATCACCATTTCAATTTTGAATCATCGAGTGTAGTTTTTAAAGAATCTTCCTGGAGTAAAAGAAACAAAATTGAATTGCATGTACGACGGTTTTGAACAATGAATGTATTTCCTAACCTTCTGCAAATTTCAGTGAAATTTTTCTACCATTAGAGTAAAAAAAGAAATCCGTTCAAAAATTATGAATTGCAAACCATATTTTTGCACATAATACTACTATAATTAATTTTTTCTTTACAATTAGTTTTAAATTTTATTCCAACTATTTAACATATGTTTTGTTTCTATTTGATATATATGTTTTTGGTTACAATAACTGGATGATGCCTTAACTGGCAAAAAGCCTTATAATATTAAATTGAATTGAGGAAGAAATAAAAATGTCTTCTATATTAGAAGTGATCCCTCTTGGGGAAACACGCTGGGTCTAGTGCAACAGGAGGCTCAATTCTTAGCAAGCTGATTATGTAGGGTAACTGAATGTTTTTCAACGCCATGAGATTAAACCATCAGGAGGCTCAGGATAGCATACATATATAATGCAGCATGAAAAATGCAGTACTGAGTGTTTGCTTACAATATGTTTGTTAAAAAGGTGGATCTGCCATCACATCCAACAGACTTTTTAATCCTACTTAAAATTAGCCAAACAGTGAAAAGATACAAATTAATCCTTTAATATAGAAACTAAGAAAAATAAGCAGAAGACAAAACTGCAAAAATGAAATGATACCTGAAAACCCATTAAGAAAGAGGCGTGTTTTATGAACCATTAGCTGTTAACCCATTGAGGAAGTATTCATTGAGGTCTTTGAGGAAGACCGGTAGCAGCAATTAAATTGGGCAAAACATTTTAAATATTTTTTAGTTACTTTTTATCTAACTTTAATTTACTTACCTAAACAACAGTTTTCATGCATACACCTATATAATAAGGTCAAATATAAAATAAAGGAAAATATTATGAGTAGTTTTTTATAATTTTGCTGGATATTTACTTAAACTTCTTGTTTCATAGGAAACACATATTTTTATTCACTGTATACAAAATTACTCTAAAAATAATAAAATATACTGTACAAGTGTATAATCCAAATAACCTTCATCATGACGTTCAAGTTATTCATCCTTGCACAAACCGTGAATCGGCAATTATTTTTTTGAGCATGGGAAATATTTATGTTTTCCGTGCTTCTATCACTATCACTGATATCAAAATTGCACTCGTAATCACTGTCTAATAACAAAATAACAGAGTTCCGCAGGTTTTTTACAACCATTACAATCACTCTCATATCTAAATAAAAACCAACAACACACCTAACCTCGCATGCAGTAAGCTGACAATCGAAAATTATGACAAAGCACTCAAACAAACAGGTGATTAATTCAGTGCTGCCAGCAACAAAACAAAATGAAATGCATTTTCCTCTTCATAATATAACCAGTGAAGATCATACCAACAATACCTAGCAGGTAATTTCAGAATGAGAACAGCCCATAACAATAAAGAATGGCTAAATATAGACGAAGAGCCCAGGTTGTCGCTCGGCATTCATCCTAGAGCGCTCAGTACAAAACCGGCTCATCTGTCTTCCCCATTGGAAACCTTAACCTAGAAGTACAGATGTTAAATATTACACTTAATGTTAGATTTCCACTATACTTCCTTGAATTAGATCCTTGATATTCTAGAATAATTGTGTGTTACCCAAATAAACTTTTAACTCTCCTGCCATGAGTACTTTATTCATAGTTCACCCTATTTTTCCAGCTCAGCTGTTAAATATCAATATTTAATTTTTATTTTATATTGCACAAAATGTCTGGGTAAATGTGAAGTATTAAATACGATTACAATGCTAAATTTTTACTATAGTAAATTTTAAATCTGTTAACACACTAGTGACTTGTAATGTTACAATATTTTATTATTTTAATAATCTTGAATTCTTAGAAGTAATATTGAACATTGAGATTAGACACTGTTGAGTTTACAAAATACATAAACAATATTTAAAATGAAACAGCTGATACCAATTCACAGTTTGGTATTTAAGTATTAAATATCACAGTACAGTAAGAAAGTTTGTCCAGAAGTTGTTGAGCTTGAAATCTCTACATGGTATAAAGGTGTTGCTTGGTTTATTATTGATTTCCGAACTGGAAAACTCAAAGTAATAGGGGCTACCACAGATCTGGGTACAGATATACTGTAGACACTATCTGACTCTGTCACTCCCCTCCATGATTGTGAAGACACCAGATCAAAAACAGCAATCTTTTAGCTAATGTTATGTAATATTTGTAGGATATTTTAAATGTTTTTACTGTCACATATAAAAAATGTAGTTTACCTTAGTAGCATTAAAAATTACCAAATATTAATGTATTGACTCAATATATATTTTCTGTAAAAAAGTATAAAATCCATACTCTTAATAAACTATAATCAAATCCAATCTTAGTTTATCTATGTGAGACCTACTTGTGCCGTGAGCACTGATGGATAACTAATCAACTGGCCTGAACCTGTGACCCAGTTTACAATAATATGACAGCTGAGGGGTTCTAACAGTAATAGGATTATTTGGCAAGGTTTCAACTATCTCACTTTTAATGTCTCCACGAGGAGAGCAAGTACTTCATAAAAAATAATTCACTTTTATGAATTTAACTTTACCTCACTTTTGAATATACTTAAAATCAAGTCTTATTAATATATTCAAGTCCTACCGTTTCAAAATATGTTCTAGAGAAAACATGTAGTAACCAATAAAACAAATTTATAACCGAAAAACCTTAATGCCTAATCCTCTGTTAGGCACATATCAGATTTGTAAGTAAAGAACATATCCTAGTTCTAGAACTTGGTAGAGCATAAAATATCAACCAATTTTTACACGGTCTGGTAATATTGTACATTCCAATTGCATGTTTACTATATACAATTTTTTCTTCCTTGTCAATGATGGCATAAAATCATCCGCTACTAGAAATAGGGTTATTTTGTACATTTTGTAAAATGATCCACTTGTTTGATTAACATCAATGGATGTATTCTGTTGTAATTATTTTATTTTTCAATGTTTTGAGAGCATAATTTCCTTGTTTTGTATATAAGAGTTGGCCTGAAATAAGTTCCTTTTGCTCATTAACAAAGATTACTCAACACCCAGAGTTTTTTTAATACACACATTTGAAAGAAAAACTTAAAGAATTACCATACTGATAACAAGCTTTTACATCTAGTGAACAAAATTCTTCCACCTGTGTATATTTAACAATCAGTTGACAATGAAATATGAACAGGTTAGTCGAAAATTACAATATATCACATTAAACTCGCTAGCTGCCAATGACGTACATTGCCTATCATCAGTTAGCGTAATTACAAATGACACTATGTTAAATTTTGAAGCAGGTTGATTCTCTTTAACCCTTTCCGGGCCAGACGGCAATATATTGTCAAATGATTAAAGTTTTATGTTTTTTTTTATTCCCTGGTGTATATTTTTAGATAATTAATATGAATATCATTTTTATTTTGGAGGTCTATGCATTTTTATTTCGTAATTGTCACGTGACATTATCAGCTGACTCGATCTATTGTTGTTAATTCTTTATGCTTTAGTGTAATCGTACTATTGTATGCTGGATTCTTCTTCATTATTTTATTTTGTGGTTGTAAATATTAGTAGTTTTAGTTGTTACGTGCTCAGCTATTGTGTGTAGTAGTTACAATGACTGACAATTTGCGATCTCACGGGAGTAAAATTGTAAGTAGCACATTTGTAAAAGAAAAAGTGTAAATCAATTTCAAATAAAATTGTGTAAATATTTCTTGGTAAATAGTGTTTTTTAACTGTATTGAAACTGTTTATGGATCCTACAATCATGTTTACTGGTACATCCATAACGTGAATATTTATTTTAAGTTTCTTGCATTGTAAGAGTCAGTTGCTTTAACACTTATAAAATGTTGCGAAGTACAATTATGCGTATTTATACAAAATATGTCATAACAAATTTATTTATGAGAGAAATAACAAAAAACTTTGTATGGTTGTTCCTTTCTAAATGTACAATATAATAAAATAACTTCCCACATTAAAATTATTTTTCCTTTTTTAGTTATTTGCAAAAAATAAAATTAAAAAAATTTTATGTAATCTATTAAAACATTATTTTTAAAATTTAAAATTACTTAAAACTACATCTATATATTTTTTTGTTGATAGTATATATCTATACGAGTGATTTGGTGCAACTTTTAGG
The DNA here is from genome assembly GCF_021130785.1 of Homalodisca vitripennis. Lineage (NCBI taxonomy): Eukaryota > Metazoa > Arthropoda > Insecta > Hemiptera > Cicadellidae > Homalodisca > Homalodisca vitripennis. Next base: position 179,414,019 of record NC_060207.1, on the reverse strand, counting down.
TCATTCTCTAATTTTTATGAAAAATTATCAATTTTAATCTAAGAGACTGCAAAATTGCCAATTTTAGCCTGGCACTTTTGACTAGTCACAAGGGGATATGAGATGTGAAACAATTTTGCAACATCTCATATTTGGTCATGGCCCTGAAAGGGTTAAATTGATTACTGTTTATCTGTTGATTGTTTCTTTCTATTGCATTAGTTACCATCTGAAATGGCATTCTTCCGAGAGTTTTAGTAACTGAAAATTACGTAACAAGACCTAACCTACATTTGGGAGTGGAAGAGGCAAGCAAATGATTCACATAATTTTATTTTTAATGGTAGATCTCGTATAAATCCAACTGTTGCTAGGAAACTAAATACTAATTCTTCAGAATAAGATGGTTTTGTAAATTTCTGGGGAATGCATTTGGACATATGTTGCCAATAAAACCAATAAATATGCTAACTAGAGCTTTGACATAGACCCAGCTGCTGGTGATAACCATAAAGATTCAAATCAAATACAAAATGGTGTAAGAATAGTTTTACTTTGTAAATATAATGCCAATACTGTCACATGGAAACTATTAACTTTTATTAAACAATAACTATAATTTTAAAACAAAGTTTGATAAGGAAAGGAAGCCTTTGGTTCACTGCATGCACTGTTCCGCAATTCATGAAATAATGGGTCCCCCTGTCTTTGTGGGTGAAAATTAAAACATTTTTTGCTCTTATAATGTTGATAGCACAAAACAAAAACTAACTACTAACTGACATGCATATTCAAGTAAATACATTTATTGTTGTAAATAAATTGAAATGTGTGGCTTACCTTGAAATATAAGGGAATAAAATATAATTTTAACATGTTATATAGTGGTTTAATATTTTAAATTGACCCTAAGCACTCTCACAATGATTTCCATTGAAAATGGAAAATTAATTTGGTACTGAGGATAAAAAATATTTGAATTGTAAATTGTAACCAATGGGACAAATATTATAAAGAATGTCAAAGTAGTTAACAGAATAAAAATACTGATAATTTAAAATACTTTAAAGTGGGATGAGTCTTGAAACTATGTAGAGAAGAAGAAAGCTAATGACAGTATGTAGAGTTCACAACAGGGTACAAAAGGGCTTCTCGATTATAATTACACTTGGTATCAATGTCCAACACAAAAAACACACTTGGTATCAATGTCCAACACAAAAACACCCTCGGTCTGGGGCTGGCTGGTCGCGGGAATGTACTAGTTGAGTTTTTATCACCAGTAAGCAAAGATTTCTATTTGCACTGTCTAATTTATATAAATATTGGTATGATAAAAAAGTTCTAATTTACTAACTAACATTTAAACGGATACTTTGTGGGAAATATTTGATAGAAGACTTTTTATTAACACTGATTCACACAGAGACGATATACTAACATCTTAAAACAACTGATCTCTCAAAACGCTGAATGACAATGAAAATAATACAATTTGAAAATATTTAGAAGTCGAATTCGGGTGACTTCTAGAAGATTACAAAAAAACACCATAGTAAATCTGCATGTGTTCCAAAGATAGGGGGATGTGAGATTTTTAGAACACACAATATTTTTGGAATACCTTAATAAAACAATCTAAATCTGAATGTATTTTGTTTTAAATTTTCAAGACAAAATATGTTAGTCACAATATTTGACACAAACAACAAATACAAAGTAATTTATTAAGGGTATGCTGGAAACAAAGGATACATTAGCTACACATAAATGAGTAATACAAGAGGCAAACATAGAGCTAATCAGCTGGCAGCAGCAATATCCGGGTGTGATGTTATTGCAGCCTGAGGCACTGCAGCCAGACAATACTGCTCGCTGGTTACTGCTGTACCATATTTTATTGTCAGGCACAATCACGTCAATTTGTATTCAATATCATGCGCACCATGTGCTCCTCTCCTGAGGTTGTCTTGTAATCAAATTGCACTGGTACCTGTGGGTATATTGAATACTTTCATGCCATCCTTCGTAGACATGTAGTAGTTTTTAAGACTTCCGGTTCAGGCACATCATTTTTATTCATCAATAAATGTATATCTGAACTTAGTCTTAAATAATGTAATGACTGTTCCAGCTTAATGATTCAAATTAATTACTTTGTAAATAAAATGACAATATTGTCACATGGAAACTAACTTTCATTAAATATTAACTATACTTTTAATACAAAGTTTGATATGGAAAGGAAGTCTTTGGTTCACTGTATGCACTGTTCCGCAATCAATCAAACAGTGGATTAATACTGTAAAAAATGGCTGTCACCTTCTAGTTTCTTTATTCTTCTAACAAATACAACACTTAGTTCTTATAAAATAATACCAATATAAAATTGGTTTCACATTATTAATTTGTATCATTCTCGTACTGTCGATAATAAGTTTATTTCTGTTTGTGTTGTGTTAATATTTTCAAACCATAAACATTTTACAAAGGTAAAAGAGATAACCTTTCCATAATGGTTGCCATAATTATTTATCTACGGTTTTACAAAATTGATTGTTTATAATTACATTGTATTACAGTTACATGTATATAATTCAGTAAACTTTTTAATTAAATAACTTAAATCAAAATAGTTGCTAAGACCTCATTAAATTGTTGCATATTATTATTAAATTCTGATTTGTTATTTATTGTGACATGAAAAATCAAATGGTTAAGTATGAGAGTAATTTATGGACAACCTGTACATCACATCTATTTGGCCTACGAAGGGTTGAAGACAAAGTTTCCAACTTCAGTCAAAATTCTCAGTCAATTGGATCAAATCAGGTACTGCAATTAATATGTCCCATATGCTAGTTAGAACATACTATCATAATTCCACTGTAACAATTATTATTACTGAAGCTATGAACTATTAGATCTTTATAATTAAACTTAACTGATTATATGAGGGAGTACCTGAAAATTCCTGGAATAGCTCCGCTTTGGGCAGGGCTTGTGCAGTACAAACCTCTGCCACTAAGTGTTGAGCAGCACAACTCATCGGCATTACAATGCCGCTTGGATTGTAGATCTGGTTTGTTCTGTTCTTCTGTAGTGACAGTTTTTTTGTTGTTGTTGCTGTTTTGTGCTCATTTTATGCTGACAAATTTGAGGAACAGCGTGCAAATGAAAATTTTGATTCCTGCTTAGTAAAAATGCTGTGAAACTTTTCAACAAAGCCAGAATTGGCTTCAAGTTGTTCCTTCAAATTACAACCTTTTTCAATTCCGACACTTTTAGCAATATATTTCAACTCGACTTTCTTTTTAGATTGTCAACCAGAAAGCAAGGCAGAAACTTATTAGAGACCCATCTCATTCTACGCCAGATCAACGATCCAAACGGCATGGAAATGGCGATGAGTTGTGCAACTGACAGCTAGCAGCAGAAGTTTGTAAGGCAAAAGCCCCTCTCACAGCACAGCTTTTTCTGGAACTTTTGGGCACCCCCTTGTAGAGTATTTCTGCTGAAAAAATACAATAAATATACAAACTTGTACAGAACTTACGAAGAGGCATTGGCTTCAGCAACTTTTCTGGCATCCACAGCCGTCTTGAGCTCTTGTTCCAACTGCTGCTTCTTCTTCTGTGACTGGAGCAACAGCTCCTGAGACGTCTCCTGGTTGCTACTATTCATCAACAAACTTATGTAGTTGTTTTGTATACAACTATAAAATAACACTATGTTTAGAGATCTGCTATCTGATCTCTTTCTTCTTCAGATAAATAACTTAACCTAACACATAATTAAAATCTAGGTTAAAATAAACAAATCATACCAGAGCGTTGTGACACATTTAAGTCAAGAATCAAAACCCCCATGTTGTATGTCAACTTCACTAACTCTAAAACATGTACTTAATAAAAACTACACAACACTAATTATTAAAACTGAACTACAGAATACAGGTCACAATAGGTCTGCAACAGCCAACCAGCTACCTATGACTGACCAGAGGCCAATAGTAAATGGCAATTATCACGACAGAAACAACATGGTGGCAAAAAAGGAGAGAACAGGAATTGGCCTTTTTATTATTGGTTCATACTAGATGAACCTCTTAATACCATACTGTGATTCCACATTGGTTTATTACAAATATCTAATCTGTTTTGTTACTTCTGGTTATCTTTTTCTTTTCCATTTTTTAGAATTGGCACCTAAAGCTGCACAATCTCGACTGATGGTTGACTTATTGGTTGGTTGCCAATCAGTTACTGATAACACCACCAACTGATTGATTGATTTGTGTTACTGATTTGGTTGTTACTGATTTTTTGTATCACTGAACAATGGCAATGTCCGGAAAGATCCTGGTTCCTTCACAATCCTTCCATAGTCAAAATTAAACTTCAAACAAAATAAAAAGTAAGTGTATACAATATTTTTAATTTGACAAAGTTTTTTCTGATCATTATTTATATAAACACATACAATCATGATTTTTCTCTATATATATGTGCTTAAAGATGTGTGCATGTTATATTATCTTTTTAGTGAACTTCCATCCAATGATTCAGCAAATTTGCCACATGCACTTCTTGAAGGACATCTCACTTAGCACAGCATTAAGTTTACAAGTACAGTTCAGTTACATCCATTCAACTTATGAATATATATTTTTTCTGACAAGGATGAGAAAAATCATTGAGTAACATGCAGACTCAAGTATTTAAAATAATTTAGCAAAATTACAAACCACTTGTTAGAGCTAGTTTATACCAAAGGAAGTTGGAGGTTACCTATTGTGAGTGAGTATCAACTTCATCTGCTCCTCCAGCCTCGCCAGTCTCTTGGACAACTCATCCTTCTCTTCGGCCAACTGTTCCTGTAACATTATGGAAATGTAATCCTCATTTATTACATTGAAATTTCCAGATGTCTAAGTTAGGAAGGTGTACCAATCTTCTTCCATCTTACTACAATTGATGTCCAAATTTGGGGATCTTTGAACGTTAATAAGACCCACTTTTTAGTGTAACAAAAATTGTTGGAGGGCAGCTCCCCTGAGTGGGGGAACTCCAACTCAAAGTTTTAAATGATAATCCCTTATATATGACACAGTGTTGGAAAGGGAATAATAATAAATCGCTATCTATCATTATTCTCAGAATGGCGGAGAATGGGGTTTTTATGTAGAAACAGATTTGCACAAACCTGGGCATATAGGGTTTTTTGGGGTAAGAAGCGTGTACCTGATATTATTTTTACAAATTACCCACTCATTTTCAAAATGGCAGGATCAAACAAGGGGATAAAGAGGTTATCCTTCTCCTTTATAAACTTAACCATTTACAGTTTATCCCACGGTAGTGTAATTTTTTAAGCAATATATTGTGGCCAAGGCAATCTAATGCCTTGCAAAAATCAATGAATAAACTGGTGACTGTATTTCCACTTACAATTTGGTCAATAATATGTTCAACTAGTTGGATGATAGCTGTTACTGTAGATCTTTTGTTTAGACATCTGTGGTGGTTGTTTTGTCAAGAGGTTGGAGGTTGTTAAGATGTGTTATAAGTCTCTGCAGTATAATATTTAGGATTATTAAAAAAAAGTCGATGTTACTGATATGGGGCTATAATTACTTGTTTCTGTAGTTTATTTTGTACACTTGGAATATATTTTGTGATTTTACATTTTTCATGTATTGAGCAATTAATAATATGTGTTGAGCAAGGGAATAAAAATTTATTCTTTGCACTTTTTTACAAGTTTTGAGGAAATTTCATGTAGCCCACATGAAGCTGTCTCATATTTTTAACTATTCTTGATACTTCATGTTCTACAGTGGTGTGAGAAGTAGCTGGCTGTTTTCCATGTGATTTTGCTGTGATTGTGTTGCAGGTACTTGTGTATTCTACCTTAAAAATTTCTCAACTACATTTAAGAAGTAGTTAAATGGTTATCAATTTTTCTTAGGACTTCAAGAGATTTTTATATTTATATTGAGAGTAAGCTGGCCATTTTCTTTTGTTTTGACTTTTCTTTTCCTATTTATAATATCTTCTCGTTGAACTTTTGCTTTATTATCTGTTTCCTCAATATGTTGATGTACTAGTTGTTTTTTTTCAGAATTTTCAATTTTAAGTCATCCTCTTCCTTTTCTTATAGCAGTTTCCATTTTATCACATTTAAGTCCTGACCAAAGTTCTTTTCTATATCCTTTTTAGGGTCTCTGTTTACCCTCCCAAATGAGATTTGTTTGCCTTTTCTTTTTTTACGAATGTAGGGGCAGGATGAGTTCAAAGAAGCCTGATAAACTGCATTAAATCATTTGTAGGCATCATTAATATTTTGTGTATTTAATACAGGTTTTCAGTTGTGTTATTTTAGGAAAGATTTAAGATTATTTAAGTTACTTTTCCTATAATTTAATTAAATATAAAGATATGTCCTTGAGTAGTAATTGGTCACCAACACTCAGCCAAATCACATGGAGGGACAATTCACTATCACCAAAAACGATGTTGTCTATATAAAAAGTCTATACATTAAAACCTTATTGAGGGAATAAAACAATGTTTAACCCTCCGGCTGGCGCGCATTTGAGCCTTGACTGGCACCCTGTTTTTAAGCTTCGTGCAGAGTTTTTAATTTTTTATCCTGTACAATTAATTATTGGAAAAAACACAAAAGTGTTATACATTAAATTACTCTGCAGAATATGTTGTACAATATAAACATAATTATAATTTGACTTGCCTAAATAATGGTGGATGTTTGATGGTCAGAACTCAACTTTTTTTTTTCAAAAAACACTTTTTTATATTAAGCCATTAAAAAAAACTCAAAATTAATTTTATTTAAAAATCTAAAATATGCATAATGTTCAATTACTTATGCACAAAAAGAAATACATAGTTATAAACACTTTTATTTACAAATGAAATTACAATTGAAAAAAACAAGACTATATACAAGCACTAACAGTTGCTGAGTCGCGTCACGCGGAAGTAGTCGGGAGCTTTTAGCGGCCAGTAAAAGAACAAATATTCATATATATATAAAAGTGAATACATTATTAGAAGGCTTGGGATCTTGTGATTAAAGTGATATAACTTTTATGCGATTCGAGCGGTAATTATCGGAACTATGACGTAATTAGTAGACGATGTTTAATGAGTCGTATATTACGACTCTGCCAGTTCACGGCGGGAAAAAATGAGTCGTAATTTACGACGTTGCCAGCCGGAGGGTTAAACTTCAACAGTTTAGTTATGAACTTGACTTGCAAAATATTATTTAATCACAAATAGTATAAAACATAAAAGATGATCTTATTAGATATTACAGTAAATTGTAATTATAAAGTATTGTAATTACAAAATATAAAAATTACAACAGAAAGCACTAGTACTAGTGTGTATTGTAAACATTTTACAATATTACCAGCTGGTTTTAAAATAATTTTAAAGCATCATTGACAAGAAAAAGAAAAAAGTAAACCACACATTAATTTGGAATAAAATTTGTTTAATGCTACAGCATGAGTGATATTGTAAGACTGAGTGTCTGTTCACAATTTTAAATTTTAAACAAAGACAAAATGAACAGTTTTCCCTAGTTGACAATTTGACACACTGTACTTGGAAACTAATAAAAAAATAACTTGCTAAACATAGCTAACCATATTATTACTTCCGATGAAACTATAGTCTTTTCTTGCCACTCTCCCTTTGAATAATACGTATTTGATATTTTGACATTAAAAAGAGCGAAGAAACTTTAGGTATACACATCTGAAAAGTATCTATAACTAGTCTAGACTGTGTATCCAATAATGCCTAATATATAACATTTTTAAACTATAATTTTGAATATATTTGTTAGAGAGAAACAAAATGTATTAAATGTTATTCAAATATTCTGTCTATAAAAAGTTTAATTTATTTTATAAATCATCATTATGCTTTGGTTAAAAAACCATTATGGATCATACACAGCACAATCAAAACAATAAAATACAGAAAAAAACTGGAAAACAAAATAAAACATTAATTTGCAACCTGTTAATCCTGGCAAAACAGCTTATGGTTAAAAAGAGAATAATTTGGAACCAGCCTATAATTGATTGCATAATAATAAATGTGTGTTATAATATTTCACCTTGTTATTGAAACATCAAGTAACTTTTTTACCTTCACAGAAGTGTTAGTGACAAAACAATAGTAATTATTATTTGTCTTATTTGATACAAATTGGTGTGGAATTGAATATTTAAAAAAAAAACAAATTACAGTTTCAATAACTTACACTACCCAAGTTTTTGTATTAACAAATCACAATGTACTCAAACATTTTTGATAAATACACCATCAAAATTACGCTTAACAAGTCTAGTAGCAAAACACAATAGTTCAAAAGCCACACAGTATATTGCATAGAACATGATGTTATTACTGAATGGGAGCTGTTTGTCTGCTAATTACAAGACAGGTAAGGGGGTAACTAACGGATATATTGTTGAAACATTTCAAACTCAATAAATTGTAAGTCTTACAACAAAGAAAAAAAGGTAAAATTTCATTAAATAAGCTTTTACAGTTTTATAAAATAATAAAATTTCCAACATGTTAAAAACTCAAATAATAGCACAAACGCTTTTGTAAACAGTTTAACTCATGTAACAATTAAAAGAATGGATGTAAATTTAAGGTTCAACAGCAACTGCAACCAAATGATTAACAAAAGGGATCTATTCTTTGAATATGTGACGGAGGGTGTACATTTTTAACATTGGGCTGTATATATTTTATTTAAAATTGTGAATAACTTCAAACATTTTCAACTCAACCCCCATATTTTTATATGACATACTAAGAAAATAATTTACAGCTCTACAATAAACTATACCACTTTTGTATAACAGGATTCCCTTATACGGTACATCACGTTATACTATCTATTGCATTAAAAAAGTCAACATAACAGATTAATTTACTGTAGAATTTTTGTTATATTTACAAATAGAATTAAGATTTACAAGTTGATGGAATATTTCAGACCTACACATATGTCTCTTTTTGAGAAACTGGAAAACTAGATAAGTAGTTATAAATTAGTATTAATATATATTTAAAAAATAAAAAGTTAATACATGCACACATACAGAAATAGTTCAAAATAATTGTTATCTAAATAAAAACTATACTCAATAAAATGTAAACACATTCAAGATATATTTTCTGTGTGATACAGTTTATCAACAAGGTCTCCACATACGTCAACAACATGACACATCTCCCTACATCAGTTTAGAAGTTGGGATGAAATGGTTAGTAAAAGTTTAATGTTAAAAAAAAAAAAAAAAAAAAAAAAAAAAAACATTGGTTCAAAAATAATATTTGATTTATATATATACATATCCGCTTCTTTCCACATCTTGTTATTAAAAACAATTAAACATATAAATATTCAGTATCAATAATATACATTTTCACAAAATACTAATATTGTTGAATCAAAAAAGCTTTTGGGTAAAAATTACTAAAGGGAAAACTGAATGAAATAGTTGAATATTAATTTTGAAGTCAGAAATCAGACTGATGAGAAAGTCATTAATGTAAGTGCACGATTACTAAATAAAGATATACTTTGCATTTTGTTCTGGACTTCTTAACTGTAAAAATAAGATAAGACAAGAAGATTCAATAAACATTAAGAGGGCCAGAGGCCTAATCCATTACATCAGTATTAAGACGATGGTGGCCAGTGATGGAGGGGAGGCTAATGGAGGGACTGAGTTAGATGGATGACGAGCCCAGTAACACGACACTCGCCATAACCCTGATGTGATGAACCCATCCACTTACATAGACCAATATTGACGGACCAAACCAAACAGTCTCCCTCCCCCTCCCGCCGCGGTCCATGGCCAGCCGGCAACCACTTTTTACTCCAAAAGTCACCCCACATTAAAATTCTAACCGAGTTAAGTGGTGAGCACACATACAAAGTGGGGGCATTAGCGTCACAGTCCCGGCTGCTGTAGATGCATTACAACCGAGTCACATGTCATGGCTGTTGTGTGGTTTTACTAAATATTTAAATAATATAATGAGTGTTCATTTTTTCACTTGACACTTTGTTTTATACATGGCAACATACATGTTTAGCAAACAGATAATTATTTTAAATAAAAATTGCTATAAAAAATGTGTTACATATATATTTTAAATTATTTTTTCAATACATTTTAAACTTTTATTAAAGTCTGGGAAACTGGACATTGGCAATGCAATGATTAACCCATCTGAAAGAGTACTATTTAAAATAAACCATGCCAGACTTTGCATATGTATATCATTTATTCATGAGTGCCTTTTTACTTGATTTCAGGATTCCTGACTAAAATTCTTCTGGAGTCAGAGTAACTGAACATTTCGTAAATAGCACAAAGATATTTATGCACCAAAGTTAATAGGAGTATAAAATTTAAGGTGCAATGAATTTTAAAATACTCTACTTTTTTATGAACAGATTAATTTGCTTTATAATAGATTTGGATAGGTTAAGTCTAAATATTAAAAAAGAAATTCCTATAGAGTTGAAAAGTATTTGTGTGAGATATCAAATTTAAGGTTTTTTGACTGAATCTGAAATGTTCTTAATACAAAGGTGTACAAGGTTTTACCAAATACACAGAACACTCCAATATATTTAAAAAAAATTATTTACTATGACACCTTTTCAGTACATAAATGATGGATAAAACAAAATAAATTTTTATTTAAATTTGAAAGTACTCAACTTACTTTAAAAAAAGCCAACCATAGTCTTCAAATTCACAAACATTCCTGATAATCCAAATTATTTTATATATAATATTATTTTGTCATGGAATCAAAATTTTCATTATTTACTTCACTAAACACAATCCTGTAGTCTTGTCTGTGCAATAAGTAGACCAAAACACTCTACAATACAACAAACAATATTGTATCTTCCTTTATAATGGCTTTGTATACAGTACAATGATTGTATATAATACCAGCTTATACATGAAATTGGAAAATTGGCATTGTTTCAATTAACAATTGTGTAATACAATTGGAACAACATATTGCAGGTTCCAGCAATCTGTTGATTCCTCTTAACTCCTAGTCTTCCACACCACTGGGTACTATGTCTTGTCATTTTCTTCCTTTATAAATATATCTCACTCCTTTTCTCTTTACATAGTACACTCCCTGACCTTAATATACCATTTCTTCCAGGTATACTCATCCTTTTTAGTAGTTAAAACTATACAGGGTGTCCTTAAAGGGAACCCATTCCTTGTTTTTAGAGACATTAAAAAAAAACTTCAAACAGTAACAGTTTTGATATGACAGTCAACTTTGTTTTTCCTCTCGAACACCCTGCATTTTATATTCATTATTTTCTAACGTATTTATATTCTTGGCAATGTTTATATTTCCATTAATAAAGGAGATACAAGAGCTCAATATGTTGAGAATCCTCATTGAACATTGAGAAATCATCTTTTAAACAGGCATAAAATTGTATATTGAACTTTAAATTGGAAACTTTACTCTGTTTTAAGATAATTTTTATAAAAATGTAATAAAAAATTATATTTAGTAGCTGGAAAGGTTTTAAGTAAATAAAAGCTTTAATTGAGCAGAGCCCCATTTTGTATTCAAACAATTTGAATGAACAAAAGGGGTCTTTACACAAATAAATCTCCAATCCCCTTTCCCATTAACACATTTAATAAGATCTTAATAACAAAAGAAAATTGTCAAATTTCAGATTTACAGTTTAAAATATTCAAATAGACAACTAAAAAAAGTTGTTCTTTCAGGTTAAACCCCACTCTGAGCTCTCACATCTCCATATTAAGAGAAGTATTAAAAAGTGCTAAGTATAAAATGTATTAAATGACTTATTCTATAAAAAATAATACAACATATAGGGAGAAAACCAAGAAAAAACAAAGTTACCACCACATTCCGTAATGGTTGGCAGATTTAGTCACCACGATCACAATTAATGGCTCATTTAAAAATACACCCTGTACATCATAGTAACCCACAAATAAGAGAAGTGTATTCAAAATGCTAAGTACAACATCTTGGGAACTAATTTGCCCATAAAAATAAAAAAGGTCTAACAAAATAAACAGTTTATATTTTTATGGTTTTACCAACTTTACTTCATCAATTAAAAATGTTTTAATTTGTTTTTAAATTTTATTAGAAATTAGTATAATGAATAGTCAACTAAAACCATTAAAAAAATTATATTGCCATACACTTGTTTCAGTATTCAACCATCATTAGTTTATTATTGGCAATGTTTTGACAATAGGCATAACATCAACATCAACATACACCAAAAGAATTGTGTAATTGTTTCATTGTTCTTCACTATTGAAATGTTTCCAAAATAATAAAAATGTACAGAGAGCTTCTAAAATAAAAAAAGATTTTTTGAACAAATCACTAACATCAAAATGAAGAAGGTTCATTGTAATCAATACAGATTTATTTTCCATGCATGGGTTTTACTTCATTAATTTCATATTGTGATGTTAAAAAATCGTGATGTTACAATTTTATGAGATATTTGCAAGACGAGAAAGAACAATATTTAGCCCATTAATGTTAAAAGATTTACTAAACTATTTGTAAGATTTATTTACTAACAAATACAATCCATTATTTTTCCATTTAATTTTTATGATACTTTATGGATTACTTCCAAAATACATATTTATATCATTTTATCAGCAAACTTAAAACCTTTAAACAGCAAAATTTAAATAATGTAAACTTTTATATGTTCTTTTTTGTTGAATTATAGCAGAATGGTTCATTCATTAAATTTGTAGTTTGTTTCAGATATTTAGGAATTATCAATTAATTTCAAGTATAGGACATCGAACAATAAAAACATAGCCTACCACCAAATTTCATTTAACCAGGACATATTTATTTTGCTGTATATTATAATTTCTTTCTTTATATTTCATATTATAAGATACATTTAGCTGTAGTTTACTCAAATTTGTAACAAATCTAATGTTCACTATCAAAGTACTTGCTGAAAAAGTCTACATTATTTTCTATTGTTCAAAAGGATATTGTTATTGTTTTTGTCATGTCATAGTTTTTGAAAACATTTATTCCTCAAGCACTTAACTATTAACTATTAACACATGTTTGACACTCTCCCATTCAACAATATCTTATTTTTTAACACTAACACATAGCTCATCTAGTCAACACAATTTCATGACTTAAAATGTAACTATACCCACTTAATTTAAGGAAGATTAATTAAAAATTTTGTTAATTTGATTAATAAAGTTAATTTGTTATGTACTCTAGACTGGAAATCTTAATTTCCAATATTATTTATTAAATTCTATGTTTCCTCTGATGGGCTTTAGAAAAGAAACCACAACTTATACAACATCTGAAGAATGGTAATAAAAATTTTTTTAAAAGGGTTCATACTCAGTTTGCCAATAAGTGTTTTGAAACTGAACAAATATGGATCAGAATAAAACATTGTTTCTTGCGACATAAGCTGCCATTTAAGTATTTTAGGATGGAGGTGTGGTGGGAGAGGGGCGAGGGATTTTTGGTTACAAACATAAATTGTTTTACGTTTTTCTAGAGCCTGAAATTAATATCCAATAAAAAATTAGTCTATTTTAAATTGGGTACCAGATGTGGGCAGTTTAAAAATGTCTTTAGGACTACCAAATGTTACAACAAAACCATGAATATGTGTTCATTAGTAAGTTGGTCTGAAGCACAATACTTCTTGGAATATAAATGTCAATTGAAAAATTACATATACTTTTAACCAGGCAAATCAATCCAATTCAGAATTTCACATAAAATACTTCCTCAAACATTTCAAAACTTATTACGATTTGAAATTTTCTTGCAAAAGATGTATTAATTAAACAATTCTAATAATGGACACTTCTTGGAGAACATGTAAAGAAACATACCTAAATGACACTGGACGAAAAAAAAAAAAAAAACAATTGACTTACATTGAACAGATGTAAAACCAACTGGAGCTGCTGATAACATGGAGGTACCCTGCTGCTTCACCAGACACTGGGGCCGTAATGAACACACCCAGTGGGGAGAAGGCACACAAGTAAATGTCTGCATGGTGTAAATATTTTTCCAGCCAAGTATCACTGGTGTTGTCACAGCAAATACACTCCCCCCCTTCAATCTACCTCCCAGTCTCACTAGACTGCTGTTCAGAAAATGACCCCGATAAGTTACAGTACCTTTTGTGTAACTTCAAACAAACTAATCAAATAACTCCGGTCAACAACTTTAATAACTGACTACGAGAAAAGTGCTCAGCAGTACATTCTGTAAGGTTTTCAATCTACTTGACAGGATGTGTAAAATTGAATTTTACATTCATAATTGTAGGTAACTTGTGTTTAATAGTAACTTCTATTAAGAAATTCAATTCTAAACCACATGTAGTTTAAATGACAACATGATGTATTTCTTGTCAAGGTCTTGAAACACGATATGTTGCATATCACAGCCACACCACATTGGAAGATCAAATGTTATCAATATATTTGCAAGATTAGTTTACACAGTTGTCCACTAGAAATCAATTGATAACCGGTTCAGAATTAATACTGAGTATTTCATTGAACAATATTTGACAATATTTCAAACATATTTGAAATCTCTAGAGATAGATGAATAAAGACTGACTATAAATATAAATATTTACTGCGATGTATTTGAAACTCACCTTCTTCTCTACACATTCTTTGGTGCATTCCCTTTTCAGTTCAACCTAAACATAATGAAAATTTTTGATATAAATAGAAATCTCTGATTATAAAAGAAAAGTAGTAAATGAGGTTTTTAAAAAGAGTGAATTCACATTTGCATGCATTTCTACATTTTCAATAAATTTAATAATAATAATTTTAATAAAGTTGAGATGGAAATTATGCAATCAAGTTACAATTGCAGTAAAATTCTAAGTTAATAAAACAACACATTGGTATTTATAAAGTATATGATGGGACATCTTTTAATTAATCAATGAAACATTACTATCCAACTATTTATTACAACTTAACATTACTTGTAAAAAGAAATTCAATCATAATATGAAAAAGAAGTTTTTATAAGACAATTAACACACTTTTCTTAACAATTTGGTGGAATTATTCTTAATTAATGATTCTAGATTATTATTCATAATAGTAATCTAATTATACACAATACTGGATGGAGTCAACTTAGAGACTTTTAATTTGTATAATTCTTAATTTTTTACCAAGAAAGAACTTCACAATGAGATGTATGTTAAATATCGGATAACTGTTAAAAATCCTTGACTTCAGATCTCTATTTTTTGGGAGGACTAAAACTTTTTTCCTAAAATAACTTAGTATACGTTGAATAATTAATATAATAGTATAATCTCATGTGGGGAGATTCACAATCTAGCAAACATGAGACATGTAACAAGTGTAGAAAAGACAAAATGAAAGTTCCACATATACTGTACAGTAATAATTAGTGAATCAGATAACAAGAGTGCTTAGATCATAAATCTCAAGGAATCTACAAGTCAAAGAGATAAAGAAGTAAAGTAATTGACCTTGTGTTGCAGTTTCCAAGCAAATATATAGTAATTTCTATACTGGCAAGCCCATTTTGGCTGATTGCTACAAAATGTACATACTTTATGCACATGTACATTTATTATAATACTGTTTTTACTAAAGACTACAAGATCGAAACTTCAATTCTTCCATTTTCAAAATAATATTAGTTTCACTTAAAAATATATATCCAAACAGTTTTTATTTGTCAAAATAAATACAACTAGATATGAGTTTCTAGTCATAACAGAGAAACACGCCTGCAGTTGAAAGGTGACCAATGTTTTATACTTTTAAAAATATATAGACTTGTAACAAACACAACCACATGTTTAGAAAGAACTGCTCTTTTCAGTGATGTAAGTTTCATTTACTGAACAGTTAGTTTTCCATTGGTATGGTACTTGGAAATATATGGAGTTTTTGACACTTGTTGCAACTTTGTGGCTGGTGCTTATTATGCAACTATTTAAGAAGTTGCACAAGTCAAGTGATGAGGTTTATCGGAAATTTCAATACCTATTTGGGTTAGTTTAGTTTATTGGGAACACATATATATTTTAGGGCCAATACCTTATTTTATAGTTAAATACATCATATTGCTGGCCAATATGTAAATCTGAGTAATCTGTCTGTGTATGTAAATTTATGAATTATGAAGCTGTAAAAATAGAACTAAGCTGAGATTAGAACATTTAGTTATTAACCTTATGTATCAAAATAGGAAACTAAGAACATAGTAATGTATGCAAATTACCAACAGACGAATGAAACAGCCAAAGTGGGTCTAACTAAAAGGCAGAAAGTATTCAAAGACTAAATAATGCAACAGAATATCACAAAAATGAATCCCTTGGTCATGAAAAAATAAGAGATTTATATTAGCAATAAGTTTCTTAAACTGTATGTTAGAACTAAAAAAGAAAAACACTGAAAAGTCTGTGTTTTTCAAGTTTAAAAATTCTAAGAAATAAGACGATGTGAGTTGTCTGAAATCTCAAGAAATGTAGAAAAAAGTGGAAGGGTGAAAAGATTTAAGTTACTCTGGATATTAAATATGCCTATTCATTACCTATTAATGCCTAAATTAGCCTACACTAAATTCAAAATCCAAACAATAGAACAAAACGAGATACTTACTAGTGAAGAAGTTCGGCTTGCACTCTGCTGGAAATTTTCTGTAAACACTCTCATTCTTGCCAACATAGTGTCTTCCCTTATTTTTGTAGCTTCATGTACTTCTCGTACTAGGTCTAGAAGATACATAACAGTAAATGATCCCACTCCAATGTTTTAATAATGAAATAAGGACTATTAAAATTCAATAATTATCATTAAATACACTAAAACAATTCTTTTATTGGACTTTAATATATTATCTTCAAGATATCGATTTGCAACCAGGTATGGGCAATTGCAGGAATTATTTTAAACAGTTTGAATAGTTCACATTCCTTCTCTAAAGTAGAGCATATCACCATTATGCAATGTTGTATTTAATTTTGTTTAGTGTAGAACAACAATAGATATCTATAGCACATAATAGTGTGCATGATAAAATGTTATTTGGTTCTAATTTTACATAAGATTAGATTATATAAATTTTGTAGCTCCTTAGCTAGAAATGCACTACGATATTAAAGGAGCACATAGATTGTTCTATAGTGAAATCATAAGTTAAAACTGAACTTCTGAAATAATCCAGACTGAATATGCTTTAAAAGTTATTGAAATTAATCTCTGATAAATAATCTGCAATATTTGTAAAAACAACTCACACAAAGTTATGTTTTAAAAAACAACAAGATTGTGTATTAAAACACATTTAAACACTAACCTGAAATGAATCCAGGTTCACAAGTAGACTGCATTTGTGTCAGAGAGGAGACTTCCAATTTCAGTTCTTGAAGTTCAGTTTGTGTCTCTTTCAATTCCTTTGAGAGTCGCTTATTTTCCAATACTAAGGCCTCAATCTGGTTAGCGATTTGACTATCCTCGAACCATGAGGGTGAGGATCCTTCATTAGACAACGAGTCCTCTTCAGATCCTGTATTGTTTGCCAGTCCCGGATCACTGAATCTGCGCTGCTGGTCAGACTCAATATCTTGTAAATTACCAGGTGGTAGACTAGTATATTCATCAACAGTCTGGAATGTATCTTTGGAATGATCACCTTTTTCATGGTTGTTTCTCAAACGTGACCTGCGTGGTGAATACACAGAGTCTTGGTAAGGCATTCTGTGTGTGTATTGGGGTGGGTGGTACATAGGATATCCCACAGAGAGGGGGATGGGGTCATACGGATAGCCCAAAGAAACTGGATAGCCGCATACTGCCGGGTCAGACACTGCTGCAAACAACCGTTGTCCGTGCAATGGCATGTAATTTGGTAATCCATCCCCTACTCTTCCATGATCTTGGTCTTCATTTTTGTAACATTCTCTTGTTTGCTTTTGTCTTCGAATACTTTCGCCTTTATAATTACACCCACCTTGACTGTTTCCATTCATTTCTTTTGGGAATTTCTTTAAATTACTACGCCTTAAGTTTCCAATTTTCCTTCTGTAAAAAAAGAAATTGATATCAGCCTATTTACTTCACAACCAGCTCTAGAAGAGTATTTTAATTGATAAATATATCTCTACAAATATGAGTTAGATACTAATACACATATAAGTAACAGTGTTTTCATTACTCTACTTAGGTTTGTATGAAATTTCCTTATCATGTAAGTAAGGAGACAATGCTCAATTAATCAATTGATTATCGTTCAACAGGAATTGGCAATGTCAGAATACAAAAAAATTTGCCAAGTCAACATATATAAGATTTAAATAAATCATGTAAAATAATAACAGATAACTTCACTCTACAATTTAAAATTAATAAATTAAATTATATAAAACTTTTAACAGTATTTGTATAACATTGATTTTAATAATAAATAATTTATTAAACTAAAAACATAATGGTAAGACAATTCTTATTCTGTACATTCTAAAAGTCAAGGATAGGAATCTAAAAACTGTGTTTACGGTACAAAATGTAGTTGTAATAGGGAATGTAAAGGTGAGACAAAAAGATCATTAACTGTTAGAATATTAAAAAAAAAAAAAAAAACAAAGAAAAGACGAGAAAGGGGTTTACAGAAAAGTAAAAAAATTGCACATAATTGTGGATCTGAAGATCATCTTATGAATTGGGATGGATCTTAATAAGTCGGGAACCTTGTTTCTTTAGAAGGAAAATAATCGAGGTTTCATTAACTAAATTACCGAACCAACCGATCAGTCAACAATCACTCGAAATTAGGCTATTTTGATTGCCAATTCTGTAAAATAAACCGATAAGAAAATCTAAAGTATAAAACAGAGTAGAGATTTATAATAAACTAATGTGTAGTCACAGTATGGTTTTGAGAAGTCTATATAGAATGAGGCAATCATAAAAAAAGGCCGTCGCCCGTTTCCTGTTTTGTTGCTATCTTGTTTTCTGTACCACCATTTACTATTGGCCTCAATGGTTGGTCATTAAGTGAAGACCTATTGTGACCTGTATTCTTTCACATTGGTTTTAATAATATTAGTGTTTTGTTTTTATTGCATGTATGTTTTAGAGATAGTCTGTATGGAGTTGATACACAAAATTGTTGTTGTGATTCCTGACTTATCCATGTCACAACGCTCTGGTATGATTTGTTTGATTAAACCAAGATTGTAGTTATGTGTTAGATTAGTTATCTACCTGAGGTGAGATCAGATTGCAGATCTCGAAATGTAGTGTTACTGATTTTTTTTATTGCTGAACAATGGCAAATGTTTGGAAAATCCTGTTTCCTTCATATTACACCTAAAAAAAAATGAAAAAATCTAATGCCACAGTTTTCCTTGTCTAATTAATTTACGTTACTACACTGTGAAAGTCAAATAAAAATATTACCTTTATACCACAACAATATAGGATGTGTTTCTAGAACCATTATAGCGTGATATGGCATTTGATCAATCACTAACTACAGATATTGGAGATACAAGTGTTAAAACCTTTATGAACCATTTCTCAAGTAGGGCACATTTATTTTCTTGTGGAAATCTTCACTTTCTTCTTGCCTAAAAAGCAAAGTTTGGATTTTTCAAGATATTTCACTACCAAAGCGGGGAATAATAACTCTCTAACCAGAGCTCGATGGAGTTGTCACCTTACCATTTCAAAACTTTTTAAAACTGGTTACGATATTGGTCATAGCACTCGTGTTGGTTCAGGTTATCATGACCATTTCTGTCTCAAGCATATACTCGTATCATTGAATGTTTCTATCCATACCATGTTTCATAGACATATAGAAGATTTCATATCCAATGTCATAAAATTTTTGAATTTTTACCAAGCAAGTGTGTCTTGAAGCTGCAATCTTGATGGATTCCACTTAATTAAACACATAATTCAAACTCAGGGATACAACATTTCTGTGCTAATAGTAACTTTGACAAATACAATATACAATTTCACCAATTTGACATTCATATACAGGAAAAATGGCATTTCAATGGAAAGAAGTAGTTAAACACATCCAAACAATTTTGTTCTTTTTCACAAATAGGAAGAGGTCACGAGGATGCTTTAATTAGGTACAGAGAGAGCATGGAATATCAAATATTGCATATTACTTGAACTCTCAGTTCCCAAATATGGAAAGTCTAAGTGATCTGTTAGCTTATGTAAACACTGGACTTTAGCTGATCACATAACAACTAACAACCAATAACATAATGTCAATTCCCAACAAAATTGGATTTGTACTTCAGGGCTATGTTTTCCCATACAATAAAAAGTAACTCTTTTTTTAATCATTTCCTGAGAATCAATTCAGTTTTATCCCTTTCCTTTTGTTTTGTTATCCTTACCTTGATGTATTAAGAGATCTGTTGTAAGAGTACAACTTTTTGATTAGACAGAGGTCACCCATTTTGATCATGCTGTGGCTATTAAGATTAGGTATGTACTAAATTGATCAAGATCCAGGTATTAGCCCATGTGGTGCATACGCAACCTGTCTATTTGGCTTGTTAGTACTCGTTCCCACCATATGTTTTAACTCGTGATTTTGGTCTCTAAAGCATTTGTAACCATACCCTCAAAAATTATTATATTTTACTGATCAATACTGTCTCAAGAGGTTTTTTTTTTTCATTGCCATCAGCACAGAATATGCTGTTCCAGCCTGTGCTGATGACTGGATTTACTGTCAGCCCGTTCAACTGCTAGTTAACATTATTGAGATATTTTAACTCTGGAATTGTTGAACAACCCACTTGGTGTTGGTCAGGTAACTGCCAAAGTGCGATCGATACCAAAAGTATTGCTTTATATTTTAATCGTTAAGCATTATTATCAGTCACAAACATTTCAGTTATAAATAAATCAAAAGCCTATGAGTTGGTTTTAATGTTTGATGGTGTATGATTTTCTTAAATCCTGTTTCAAATTGCATGTCTGTGCAGTTTTACCAGATGCAATTTTTAAGTTAACTTCTGTGCCGTGGAGATCGTTGTTTGTAAACAAATAATTTTGCTCTTTGTTCGGAAGTGTTTTATACAAATTGTGCAAGTTTGAACATACAATACTGAATATAATACTACAAGAATGGGTGATTCTTGGAGATAAAGTGATATTCGTGACATTTTAATGAAATCTAACTGACTGACTTTGTTGAGTCTAAAGTAGAAACTGTTATATGTACCTTTCTTTTTTGTTGTTTGTTCAATTTGAAGTAAAAAAACTGACTTCTACACTGTTCTATATTACCTAAAAGGTACAAAAAAAACACAATTATTTGATGAAACAAAATCTTAGAATGCATACTTTATTGCTTTGCTTAGCAGCTGTAAATAGGTAAAAATTTGCCACATTGCACTTTATCTGTAAATGTACAAAATATTTTTTCTGAACTTCATAACATTATAGTCTATATCTTTGTGTTGACAACTAAATTTCCTACAATTTGGCCATTTTAGATTTTTGATGATGTAGTACTTTTATGTAATATATTTTTTTACATGTCAAATAACAAATACAAATATACTGTAAAAAATATATTTTTTTACCATACTTGAAACTTATATACAGTAGTTGATTTAATTCTCTACATATTCACAACGAATGAAAGACATCCCTAGAGATAATACTGATCAGTAAAATATAAAATTCTAAAAGGCTGACCATTAAAGCTTGAGAGCTCAAATAATATTACTAACTTACCTAAGCATATTATTGTATCTAGCAGTGTAATGGCTGGTACTGTAGAAGTACACAATAAATTTAATGTCTCATTATGAAGTAAAAGAAAACAAAATATCCCTTCTGTCCATTCTGACTCAATGATAATAATATACTTTAGAATTAATTTCCAACACAAACGTTTAAACTAAATAAGCAGCATCGCTCGCTATCGGCAGAAAAAAAGAAAGATAAACGTCGTCCATTTCTTTAAATGACTACACAACTAAATCTAATCAATCAGGAAAAGCAACACCGAGATGCCCAAAAAAGTTGCACAATGGCAAAACAGGATTAAGATAACAAATAAAAACCAATGAATTAACCTCATCATGGTGGTAAAAACTGTGGCCAAAATTATGTGCTGACCCTTAAAACGACATAACCGGTCTTGAAGATCACCAGAGTATTTAAATTTGTAAATGTTGGTAACACTGCTTGACCTTGACGCGTGCGTAACTTTTTACCTTCCCCCACTCCTTTTTTGGTCGATCAACACTTTTCCTGCTCAGTTTCAGTCCAGTTGTGACACTAGTTAGTTGTGTGTGATCCAAGTCTGACAGTCTCTCATACCAGTATTTCTCTTATGAGCTGCCTTTTTTAGTGGTCATGGATACCAATATTTCTGTAATATGCTCAAAGTAAATTTTGACTTGACTTGTATAAGTTGTGTGCAAATAGCGACTTTGGTGTCTAGTTAATGCATTGTCTATGGGTCAAAAACCTTCATTGATGTAAATGTTGAGTTTAACTATATTTCACTTTCATCTTACCACTGGTACTAAACCTGGACCTAATCTCAACATTTGCTGAAAAGCAAATGTGACCATTGATGAAATGCTTGTGCTGTCGTTTCAAACAATATATCCCCAAAAACCAGCCAAATATGGCATTAAGATTTTGTTATATGGCTCATTCAGATAGTTTTTCTGTGTGATGGGTTTATTTACACAGCCTTTCGTGTACTAATTGTGGATTTTACAATATATTTAATTTTTCTTGAAGAAAAAACCGGATACCACGTATATATTTTATAAAACTAGAAAAAATAAAGAATAAAGTGACTATCTCTGATTCTAGTATTGATTGTATTATTACACTTTACCAGGTGCAGTCCCTTCACTTAAAAAAATGTGTATAGTGTAGTAATTATTTTTATGGGTTTAAATAAAATATGTTTATACCATAATTATTTCCACATTTTCATGAAAAAAATAATGTTTTACACATGTAGGTTTATACTAAAAATGTATTTTTTACAAAATTGTTAAAGTATGGGTACAAAACACTAAAAAATGGCCTGCCATTTGAGGAAAAAATGACTGCCAGTTCTAGGGTTAAGGGCCAAATGATTTTTTTGTAAATGCAGTTGGTGTAACTATTCTTCCAGCTCAAATTCTTACACCTACCCTTTCTTACTTCGTTATGCTCCCCTAGACAGTAACCCCAATTCCTCCCAGTCCTTTAGACCAATGGAGTAATTGAGGTATAAACTAAAATTCAAACACGCCAATAATTTTTGTACAATATATGGTTGACGACGACCTAAAAGTTCTTTATAGAAATGAAAGTATACTATTTTAATTGGTTTTATATTAGAAAGTATTAAAACAACCCTTTTCCATAATTGTTTATTTCGGCCGAGGCCTTTCAAAACCTAAGGTTTCATCTTCAGGCGACTCCACAAATATAAAAAGGACATTTTATTTGTGGAGTAACCTGAGAGGAAATCTTTGGTTCAAAAGACTTTGTCTGAAATAAACAATATTGGAAAAGTGTTGTTTTAATAAGTACATGTATGAAATTGTTCCAATTGCTCAAGGGTCTTGAAGGTTTTTAGATTATTCTACGTAACGTGGTTAAAGTAAATAGTATCCACAAGAAAAATTATATGTAGGCCTAACATTTTTATAGACACACTAGATATGATTGTTTATGAAATTTATGTAATACCTACAAAATCAGTGCACCTTTTAGAACTTCTAATAATATACACTTCCCAGGATTAATTTTTCGGCCATTCTGGAACTTATAATGGTTGCTGTAAAGTAACCGGCCACCACCAATCGAATCAGAGAACAAGATTATCAATTAAAAATACCTAAACTATGAAATACAAAAATATACTCATTGTAGTATTTAACATTAATTATTGCCAATTCTTTTTCATTTATTGAATAATATTAATGTTTAAAATTAATTCAAATAAAATGAAATTATTTGTATGAATTTGAATAATGGCAACAAGTACAATGGCGATGAACATACATTATTTGTCACAAGCTGTCAGACACATTTATCTTTCAAAATAGTAAAAATAAATAGAATAATAGTAAATATAAATGTTATACTGCTTTGATTATTACATTTAATGGAACTACTTGGGACAATTCACAATATATATGTTTTTCCAAAGGGAAAATTCTTAGCCCTTAACAGGAAACGTCAATCAGAAATTCTTAAGTGTGCACTGATCTTTGTAGGTTGTACAGGGTCTCTTTGTTAATTTCCTATAAAATCTCATATGTAATATATGTTTAGAGCATTATACATAATTTCCACTCCACAGAGTTTAACAACAAAATCACACATATTTTCAACTAGAAACAGGATAGAAGACAATCAAAGAGAACTAAAAATTAAAATAGGCTTTCAATTTATGTATAAAGGTCTTTGATGGGTAATAATGTTTTTAGCGCTATAATACGAATCAACCTTTTCGAGATCGATCAAACTTTGGAAGTTACATGATCAACAACGGGTCGGTTGATACTTCCACTTCCAGGGTTAAAAATTAAATTTCATAAACAACAAATAACAATTAAAATTCAGAGACTTAATTTTTATAAATGTTAAGACTCTAGTACTTGACCAGGCTAACAGTAATGCCTTCGACCATCAGCACAGGACTGTTCACCAATTTCTGATGCTAATGGACAACATCTCATATATATCACCAAAACATTTTATACAATGGGGAGAGCAATAGCTGTCCTGACCTCTACTGCAAAAGCGCACAAACAATTTAAATTCAAATTACAAAGTAAAACAAAATGTCTTCTGTCCATTCTGACACAATAATAAATGGTGTAGGCTATAGTATAATAAGCGGCCACCATGACTGTTGAATTAACTATCAATTAGAAATATCTAAACTATCGAATATAAAAAAATCATTAGACCTTACATATTCATAATTAATAAAATTGTCAACGGTTCTTATTTTATAAAATAACAATTTCAAACAATAACAATAAAAATTAAACAAATCAAACAAAATAAAATGAGTTGCTCCTTTAAATTCAAAGTGACCAGTTTGTAGTGCGAAGATGAAAACTAGAATGGGGAGACTTTAATAAGCGACCTACACTCATTATTCTATTGCTATTATCGAAAAATTCGATATATTATCTAACTTCTATATGTAAAAATCATACACAATATGAGTTATAATAAATTACTGTAACAAGAATAATCTCGTACATTACAATTTTAAAAACATAAATTTAACAATAACATTACAAAACAACAAAACCAACTATCGCCTAGACTTAGTTATCAAAGAAACCTTACAACATTTTTAACTTGCCCAGCTTGATATCAAAGAGTAACTGCTTTTGTGAAATGGAGGAAAGAATTTTCCCTATGGGTTACCAGGAGCCAAATCCATATGTTGAAGCCAATTAAACAGTCACTTGTGAGAAATATCTCGCATATTTTTCTCATATTCATCGCTATTTTCAAAGTTTCAAAATATTAGCTACTTCTTACTGTTTATTATTTACATTAAAACTAGTACAGTATAACTAATAAGATGAAATCATATGATAAGTTGAAGAAATTGTAATATTGAATTATTCCTTCGGATAAAAACAATTGAACCATTCAATAAACACAACTGAATGAGTGTAGGCCACTTCTAGTCTACCCACTAGAATGAAAGGTGGAAATCAATTAGCGATTCGTTGTAAGAATATTCTAAACAAACACAACATTACAAAAAACGCACTTGAGAAAATTTTTTAACACTTTAAATTTGGTTTAATGAATATATAAACAAACATGTACTATTGTAGTTGGAACCAAACCAACCTTCTAACCAACTTTCTAATAAATGAACGCAGTTTTGACGTCATCAGTACATGCAGAAGTACCATGTCAGATTGGCTATCGCTTCGTAGAGACTGAAGTATTATTATTTTCTGTAATAATAAATACCTATATTTCTTTTACATATACAAATATAGCTTCACTACCAGTATATACAATCTAAAAATGCCCATAACATAATTCTGTTCGACATTATTGTTCCAAACAATAATAAGCTAATACCAAGGTGTATGGTAATTATGAGTAAATGATTAATTTTCAAGATATAAAAACAGCCAAACTATACTGTAATTTAAAATAACTAAAATATAATTTGGTTTCGTTACTTTTAGATAATCATAAATATCGATAATTCGTCGTAGTGGCCACTTATTAACCTGCAGCCTTAGAGTACTTTAAAATGTAACTTACTGACAACACTTTTTCTATTTCTGTAAATGGCTACACAACTAAGTCTAAACAATAAGGAAAAATAATGTTGAGTTGCTTAAAGAAGTTTCACAATTGCTAACAGGACAGTAAATTAATAAAAACAGTAACAAGTACCAAAAAACTTACATTATATTCAAATGCATTTGGTAGATCTAATTTTCCTGCTAGAATTTTCAAATGAATGTTGACAACCCTGTTATCTTCTCCTGTTAAACTTACTCCTCTTTAGTGTGTTATCCCTCCAGGTTCCCAAGATTTATCGACTAAGCTAATAGTGACATTAAGTTAAAATTAAAACACTTTAATAATTACTGCACAATAGATGCCTATGGTTTGCGACCACCTAAAAATTCTTTCTGGAAATGAAAGTATAGCCTACTATTTTAAGAAATTGTTAAGCGTTTTTAGATAGTTTTAGGTAACATGGATAAAGTAAACGTTATCCTATTTAATAAATACATATTATAGCCTTTAGCGTTTTATTCATCATTAACTAATTACTTTGAAATAAAAACAGCTGAACTAGCCAATACTGCAATTTAAAACACCTATAATTTAATTCAGTTTGCAATTGTGGTTTAATTTCAGTAATTTAATTAATCATAAATATTAATGATTGTGGTGGTGGCCGCTTATTATGCTATACTGCAGCCCTTATAACAGGTGCAAGAAGATCTGAAAAGGTGGCCTCGTTTAACCAGAAAGTACCCAATTGGAATTCAAGTTCATTCTGTACTATCTGAGAAATCCCACTTTAAATCATTTATAGCTTATAACGACAACAGAATAGCCTAGTCCAAGAAAATCCTTTATAAATCATGGGAATGTTAAGATACCATTTTCTGAGAAGTTGGTTTTGATAACTCTCCCATACCGGTAATTTAGGAGAATGAGAAATTTAAGAAAATATGGTTGAGGTAAACAGTAAGGTTGGAAAGGGTAGACTTTAATAAGCGGCCTACACTCCTTATTCAGTTGTTTTTATTGAATAGTTCGATGTTTTTATCTGAAAGAATAATTCAATATTATAATTTATTTAACTTAGCATAGTATGATTTCAAGTTATTAGTTGTAGTAATTGTAATGTAAACAATAAACAATAGGAAGTAACTAATATTTTGAGAATTTGAAAATGGCGATGAATATGAGGAATATACGTGAGATACTTCTCACAAGTGATGATATTTGTTTAACCCTTTGGATGCCAATTTCAAGATTCGTTTTGAGTAATGCCATGCATGTGAGCTGTGAGTGTTTCCTGAGTGCCAATGGTAAATGGCCTATACCAGCCAAGTGTGCCAAGCACAAAACAGCTATTTTGTTATGTTAGACTAAAAATTGTATAACTCCTATCCTAATACTGATAAATGGACAATTTTTGTTTTGTTTTGTAGGTTATGAAATATACTGTTATGTAATAACAAAGTTTTATGATAATATCCAAAAATATAAATAAGTAAACTAAAAAAAAAATAAAAATAATTTTTTTTTTTTTTTAATTAGAAAACTTATATTATTTTACTATTTATGTAAACGTATGTTACATTTTACATTAGTATGTATAATTATGAACCAATATAGAAAATTTCAGAAAGAAATATTGAGAAATAAAAGTTTTATAAGATTTTTAATAAAACTTTACATTTGGACTAAAATGCTAAAATATTGACAATGTAATGTAAGGGCATGTTATTGTAAGGACTTTTCTAAACAAAACTATATTTATTAAACTAGCATTGAGATGGCTGAAAAACATTGGTTAGGACCCTAATGCATGTTTACAAAAAATAAAATCATGACAAATAGCCTATTTTTTTATACTATTTGCTTTTACTCACCCTCAGTTATTGAAAGGCAGAAAAAGTCCAATCTTCAATCACTCACTATTTTTTAGTGCCTATAGTCTATAGCATAAGCCTATTGAAAAATGTTACTAAGTCTATAAAAAACTATGCAAAGAAATGTCTCTATATAAAATATATACATTGTTACATAAACGTTCAATCTATTTACACTCGTGGCGGGGGAGACAGTCAAGGTGGCAACCCCGGATGCACTTGACACATACTGTCCTGGACCTTATACTATAACAAATTATATAACAATTTGTTAAGTAACTCTTCCCCTTTCGTTTGATGTATCTGTTATGAAGATTCGCTTACTATATGATTTAAAAAAATAATATAATCGCAAAGCCGAAAATATCGGCCCGCGGCACACTTCGGTTAAACGTAATGGGCCGAAAACATCGGCTCTCGGCACACTTCGGTTAAACGTAAAGGGCCGAAAATATCGGCTCTCGGCACGCTTTGGTTAAATATAGTGAGCCGATAATATCGGCCCTTGGCACCCAAAGGGTTAAGTAGCTTCAACATGTGAGTTTGGCTCCTGGTAACACATGGAGAGAATTCTTTCCTCCATTTCACAAAAGCGGGTTATTCATTGATATCAATCAAGGTAAGTTATAATTATTGTAAGGTTTTTACGATATCTAAGTCTAGGCCACACTTGGTTTTGTAATATTAGTGTTAAACCTGTTTTTAAAATTGTAATGTACGAGATTCTTCTTGTTACGGTAATTTATTATTGTGTACGATTTTTACATATCAAAGTTGGATAATATATGGAATGGTTAGATAAAAATAACCGAATAACGAGTGTAGGCCACTAATTAAAGTAGTCTTCCCGTTGGAAATACATGATTGAAAGGTATATGTAGTATTAAATTGAAAGTCAATACAAATTGCTTTTACTCTCAAAATTCTTATCAATTATAAAAATGTTAATGGATCAAATGAAACTCACAACAAAAGTAATTAAGCATATTAAACTATTTCCTATAAATTTGTTAAAAGCCAAAGCCTAACTTAGATTGAGAGAGCCACAACTATCTGGCCCAACAGTTTCATTTGGAAAGATTCATATTTCAAATACATTCTTAATTATTAATTTAAAGCTTAATATAAATGTGTTATTTTTGTAAGGTTGGATACAAAACTAGATGAATAGATTTGTTGTGCTTACTTACCTGTTAGATTGATCCATCTTTTCACGTCACTATCAACTTCCAACGGATTTTACAGCAATCTACCAAAACCGGGATTAATGAAATGTTAAATAAATTTACAACTGGAAGTAATAATTATTGAAAGTAAAGCTTAATTCATGTTAATAGAAAAACTCCGTACTACTTCCAGCCTCCTCAACTATCATTTCCCAGTTTACATCACAAAATTGTACAAAATGAAAATAAGACACTTTTGTTTGTGTTGGTTGTTTTTTTTTAATGAATCACATCACACAGCCATTATGATTGAGGAATAATTAAGAACGATGTAACGTTGTACTGAAAATAAATCCTTATACTATAACAATATAACAACTTTGTATGGAATATTAACATTTATTCACCGAAGTAAACAAGCTATAAATTTGAGTGATAAATTTAGAGTAATTTAAATTTTTATCACGTAATACTAAAATTTTAAATTTACAAACATCGACATTATAAAAAGATTAACAATATTTGATGGAGCAATTTTTAACAAGACGCATACCTATTTAAACATATTTTAGGATGGATTTATTTTACAGAAAATAATGGGAAGTCTGCAGAATGTGTAAAACCGCTGTGATTGTCTAGATGATGCCCTCTAAATTATCTTAAATCTGTTAATGTGCCCGTGAAGACTTTTAACTCTAAGTCTTTTAGGAGTTGTGAGAAACTTGTGGAGATCTTAGGTATATTGTGATCTCAGGTATGGCAACTATAGGCCAAAGGAGAAATTTATAACTTATCGAAATTTTTCCAATTTCGATGGGTCTCTTTATGTTTCTTTATTGTCACGTATTGATTGGGATGATATTGAGACAAAGACCTCGGTCGAGGAAGTTAGTCAATTGTTAACTACCTACATTGTCCAACTGCTTGACTCCTGCGTACCGTTAACAAGAAAGCGAGTCACCAAGAAGAAAGCCCCATGGCGGAGTGACGAGATAAGAGAGCTCACAAAAGAAAAAAATTATTTCAAACACAGACTGCATGATAGTGATGTTTCGGCTGCTAGAACGTTGTACTGTAAGGCACGAAATAAATTGAACTGCGCCATCAGAAGAGCAAAACGAAATTACTTTCACGACAAGCTGAATAGTAAGGACTCTAAATCATTCTGGGGTGTTTTACGGTCCGGTGGATTGCTGGAAAATGACCGTAATAGTGACGATATAAGATTCTCAGCTGATGACCTCAACAGGTTCTTTGCAGGCATGGGTGGTGGAAGCAGGATTAGCCTCGAGAAACTGAATTTCTACAGAAACAATGTTTGTGAGGATCTAGCGCATGGTTTCAATTTTTGTGCCAGTTACTGAGGGCGAGATCAAATGCATAATGAATAACATTACGTCAGTGGCTGTGGGGACTGATGGAATATCTATCAGGCTAGTGAAAGCCATGAGCCCATATTGCTTGGGAGCTATTACGCATTTGGTTAACCTGTCCCTTGCTTCTGGGTGTTTTCCATCATGCTGGAAGCAAAGTCTTGTCACGCCCATACCCAAAATAAAGAATCCAAGTGTGATTTCCCAATTTAGGCCGATATCGATCCTTCCGGCCATGTCAAAAATCCTTGAGAAGGTAGTGGTGAATCAGTTGACAGCTTTCATTGAGGCTGAAAATATTCTTCCTGTACATCAGTCTGGTTTTAGGAAGTCTTTCAGCACTACCTCCGCCTTGATAAACATTATGGATGAGCTGCATGTAGCGAAAGATAAGGGTTTTGGAAGTATTTTGGCGACGCTTGATTTCTCTGAAGCGTTCGACTCAGTGAATTATGAACTGTTTCTTGCCAAATTAAATTTCTATAGGTTTAATGAAATCGCTATAAAATGGTTTGGCTCATATTTGAGCGGACGGAGTCAGGTGACAAAGGTAAAAGAAAACTGCTCTTCCTCGCTGTCGAAGGATACAGGGGTTCCTCAAGGGTCATGTTTAGGGCCTGTTATGTTCATTTTATATACTGCTGATCTTGAACTTGCATTGTCCTCGTGTTCACTCTACTCCTATGCGGATGACTCTCAGATGCTTCTAACATATCCCCCTTCAGGTGTCCATGAAGCGGTGCAGTGTTTCAATGCTGATCTGCGTAGGGTTAAAGAGTGGTCGGAGGGACATGGCCTAAAGTTGAATGCAGATAAGTGTTCTGTGGTGCATTTTTGCTCACCATCCATTAAAGAGACCATGAACAGGAGTATTCTCTCTGTTTTTGTTGAGGGTATTTGTTTGGAAGATCGTGTTTTTGTTAAAGTCCTGGGAGTTATAATTGACAATCAGCTAAACTTTCTTAAACATGTTGATTTGATTTCTCAACGTGCAATGTGTAAATTGAGAGTTTTGAATAGATACAGAGCGTTAATTCCAATGCTTTCAAAGCTGCATATTGTAAATTCTCTGGTATTTCCATCAATATATTACGCCCTTCCAGTGTTTGGTAGCTGCTTAACTCAAGAGGCAAATGTCATCCTTGCACGGATACAGAACAGTGCGCTGAGGTTTGTTTATAATCTAAAAAAATTTGACCACATCTCACCTTATCGCAAAAGAGCAAATTTACACTCTGTTCAAGATATTTGTAGGCTCCAAACTGTGACATTGGTGCATAAGGTTTTGGTAACTGGTGAACCCTCTTACCTGAGACGGAAACTAGTGGCGCGAGCGACTCTAAGAGAACGGCACACTCGACAGGACGACAAGCTGCAACTGCCGCGTGTGCGGTTGGAGGCTACAAAAAGGTCCTTCTCGTACTTTGGATCCCAGGAGTACAATGCCTTACCACCAGTTATAAAGACTTTGTCTGTTAAAACTTTCAAAAAGGAAGTTAAAACTGTATAGGTACCTTAATGATGTATTGTTGTTTAAGTATGAATTTTCTATGTAAATTACCAGCACGCAATATTTGGGTGTCACAGTTTTAAAATACGAATTGTACTGTTATGATTAGTTTGACGTGAGTCGATTTGTAAAACAGATTGTAAACTGAAATCCGCTCAAGAGTAAAGGCCTTATTTATTTTATTTATCTTCTTTTGCTGATGATGCCTTGGCCATGAAGGATAGGATGACCAATGAGCCTCAAACTATTTTGGAACTCTTTGCCGACTACTTGTCATCTGTTTATAGAATTCGTCTACCAACGCTTCAGACTCTTTCAACAGTAGAAATACAGTCTTGGCTAAGTTTAGTATAAAATGGAAGAAAATTTAAAATCTAAATCTAAGATAACAAGCGTTTTTCACCGAGTAAGAGTTTTGGCGTTTAAGCCAAACACCAGAGTTTTTTTTAAATATAAACTGTGTTTGGAGAAATGCTTTCCATACTCATGCGTTCGGCAATGAAGCTACAACTTTATGAAACATAATTTATAAATATTGGCCCTATCATAAATTCAAATAATATGCAAGTTGGTAAAAAAGACTGACTCAACGGTCCGCCGTGGTAAGAACAGAGTCGCCCTAAGGTGATGAATCGGTGATGCTTGTCGTGTGGCCTGGCAATCGGGAGGGCCCGGGGCTGAAATCCATTAATATATTATAATGTATAGTTGTAATCCAAGACACTGCTGCATACAAATTATTGTCAAAAGATCCAACAAAACAATTTAACATTGAAATTTCTGAATTTTTGAAAATGAAAGGCCCAACAACTCAAAACTTGTCCGATCAAGAAAAACAGCTGCTAACACCAATCGCTTAGAACTCCAGCCTTCTACACGCTAGCAAAAACATAAACCGAAACCCCTCCGTCTGGACGATTCATTGTTTCCAGCTACAATTCACCCACAGTAAGAATTTCAAATTTCGTTGATGCTTATCTGAAACATTTGGCCGAATCTTTAGATTCACATATACAGGACACCAACCACTTCATTGACAAACTTTCTGAAATACCTCAGCCGTTGGATGGTGAACGAATTTTGGCGACAGTTGACGTGGAATCTCTGTACACAAATATTCCTCATGACGATAAAATAAGAACTGTTGAAAATAAAAAAAAAAAATTAAAACCTAAGAATGCAAAACGTTTTACTTCTTTTTTATCTGCCCCAGTGACTTTTATTCTTACCATGAATAATGTTAGATTAAAAAACAAAAATTAGGCTACTTACGAGTGAAAGGAACTGCAGTTGGAACCAGGATGGCACGTTATATGCAAATTTATTTTTTGGGACTTCTGAAACAAAAGATTTTCAAATTTCAAAATTTTAAACCATTAGTTTGGTTCCGATTTATTGACGATATATTTATCATTTGACAGCATGGTATGGATAATTTAAAACATTTTATCCATCAATTAAATTCCTTTTCAGTTTTAAAATCTATTTTCAATATTTCTAAAAATCCTGTTACGTTTCTAGATGTAGATGTAGATGTTTTTGTAGACCAGGGACACCTAAAAACGAAAATCTATGTCAAAGATACAAATTTGATGAAATATTTACACTATTCAAGCTGCTAACCTGGTTACGTTAAAAATGTATATTCCTAAAAGTCTAACTGCTAGAACAATTTATATTATATTACGTTATTATTTTATCAACTTAACAACTAATCAAAACTTGTTTAAACGTCAAAATGTTTGTTTACATTTGGAAAGTTTATTATCAGGTGTTTCTTATTTTGTTTGTTTATTTTATTCAGTGTATGTTTATACAATGTACTTGATAAAGTTGTAATTACAACGAGATATTGTACAGTAAATAACTGTAGTTTTCTTTTGCTCATTCTGTGGTATGCGTAAGTTACTATTCTAAGGAACCAATGAAATGGTCCAAAGAAAGGGCTTTTACTTCTTCGACTTGACAAACAGGTGACAAAATACCAAACCATAATACAAATTTTAAATAGCTATCAAGGATTGTTTTAGTCCAACTGCATTATATTCACTACAATCCCAGGTACTCACACTGGGTCAGTGTTAATACAATTATCAAATCCTAGAGGTTGTGACTATTTTAATTAAACTTTCTCAACCAACTTTTTATTTTTTTTTCTCTATATCCCAGAGGTTTGGAATGTACTTTTAAATGAAACTCTAACGGAGTTCAAGAGTAGAATCAGTAGCTCCCATTGAACAAAACAACCCAAAATGTAAGCAAGACAAGTCAATATGTTTTTTTCGGTACTTTGGGATCATACCGACCACACCCAGACATGAATCGTTATTTCACATTTCGTTTCTACTGATTACTAGATTAGCGTAGTAGAACAATATTTCGTCAATATAAAACAGGAATTGTCTTATCGCAAACCCCTCCCCATCCTCAGACAGAGGTCAAAGTCGAGCGTCTAGTAGATAACGTGATTGCAGTCTCGCCGCCCGTTCAGCTGGTGCATCGCTTTGTTGTACTTCCGTGTTTTACCTCTACATTTCTCCAAACACAAAAATTCAACAAAAACAATCATTTACCAAACTAAACTCTTTATTAAAAAAACACTAAAAACTTGTTTTTTATTCTTGATCACATTCCGCCACCCAAAATGCGAGTGCCTCCGGCCATCAGCGCGGGCATTGACAGCACCTTCGGTGCTGCCCCGCGCTGATGTCGACGAAAGAAAAACATCCCTCGAGATAGTACCTATCAGTAAAATATCAAATTCTAGAGGGGCTAATCAGAAATATAAATTGAATTGTAATGGAAAGGCAAATTATGTACCGTGCAAATCACGTGATGCCGCGCGGCCTGCCGTAATCAGGATTCTCGAGAAAGATAAGATAACAGCGATCACAATACCTGGAAATGCTTGTAAGTTTGTAATTTTGTAATTGAAGAGTTGTTTTTTCGTTCTATCATGTTTGTTTCTATAAATTTCTATTTTTGTGTTCTTCATACTAGTGTGGTCGGTATAATCCCAAAGTACCGTTTTTTCGTTATCTGTAATTTGTTGAAACTGCACCAGTTTAAAATACCAGTGCCTAATGGTTTAGAAGGAACAATATTTTTAGTCTTTGTACTCACAACTCAATCTACAATTCCATAGCCTTCGGTGTTTACTGTCCAACCATCCTCATTTATTATATGTTTTTAATTTTACATTTATCACTCATTATGTTTAAAACCAACTGTAAACTGTGTAAACTAGGTCACGAGTCTACAAACAAGCTGATTTATTAAAACAAATATTTTATCCGCATGTCTAAAAATACAGAAAAGGTGTGTAATAGCTCCTTGATCCACTTAGATATCAGCTGTTTAAGCTGCTTAATTACCAGGTATCCCCCACCACTACAGCTGGATCCGCCTGTGTAGCATAGTTTTTTTTCACCTAACAAATAGTTCAAATGCCTCATGTCTAAATTTTACTGATTTATTAATACACTGTAAAGTTATCAACATTTTCACTTAGTTTTTACCATTACAAGTAGGTGGCAGGAGATAGCATTTTGTCACCTAACCAACTTGCAACTTTGAGTAGTATAGGTTCATCTATCACTCAGACCCTTAAATTATATTTCATATACAAACTCTTTTCGCGCGCGCGCGCGCGCGCGTGTGTATGTGTGTATTTAATATATATAATTAAATACTGTTTTCTATTTATAACCCATGTTTAAAATGTCATTGACTTATGTGAATGGAAAAAGTTTCCACTGAAACTGTAGACGAAATTTATGATTTGAACATTTGGGTTTGCATTGTTTTAAGGCTGTTTAGTACTTTTGTTGAGTGTTATATTTGGAAAAAGAGTGCAGGGAACTGCGAAAGGTAGACTGGTACTCTAACATAATATAATAAAGAGGTGAGAAGACTAAGAGAAACTCACGGATAGAGACTGTGCACAACTTCAAAAAGTCCTACCTCGAAGCCCCATAAATGTGGTAAGTACCATATTAAGTGGAGATGCGACTTACACGAAAGATCCTGAGGAGACCCTTCAATATTTACTGCAGAAACACTTCCCGGAATCTTTTCAGACCTTTAAAACAGTTGCCAGTGAAATTAAGCGTGGACCTAGAGAGAGCTTGTCTTAGGAGGACTGAAACCGTGGAAAGTAAGAGTCACCTAATCAGAAATCAAATTGGCCCTAAAGTCTTTTCAACTGTTCAAATCACCAGTTACCGATAGCATTATCCCTCCTGTCAAGCAGGAAAGATGTTGCAAAAGCTTATAGACCTATAAGCTTAACATCATTCTTCCTAAGACAACGGAGAAGGTTTAGGATGGGCATCTAAGAGACACATTTCTCGTCAATCGCCCCTTAAATTCAAACCAACATGCCTATCAGAAAGGTTAATCTTGTATAACAGGCCTACACTGTTTTTTCGCAAGATTGAGGAAGCTATTGCACAAAAAGAAATAGCCTCAGCAGTATTCCTGGATATAGAAGGAGATTTTAATAACACGAGTACCCATTCAATAGTGTCTAAGCTTACATCCAGGAGTACTGAGAAAACTGTTGTTAGATGGGTACGCAGCATGCACGGTAGCAGAACCTGGATGATAAACTCATTAGAACAGTAATCTGAAATATATAATTAGCCGATCTGATGAAGATAGTGAGACGTGCAGTAGGATGCACATGGGAGCTGCAACCCAGCGTGTCACATTGGTTATACACCAAAGGTCGTAAAATTGATGATGTTGTATGGTTCATTAGTATAATAGCCTAAAGTTCAAAAGATGACTGCCGTTAAAAGCCTGTCAAGAGTGCAACGATTAGCTTTCTTGGGGACATTTGGTACCATGAAAGGCACACTAAACACTGCTATGGAAGTAGTGGTAAACCTACCACTACATAATATCTACCTTACCTTTACCTTTTAACATAATTGTTGTAGGAAAGACTAGGATGGCTGCCTACAGACTGCAGAGCAATGGGAAGTGGCATTAACGCCACGCTAGTAAACACTGCAAGATTTCTGACATTCAAAAACAGGATATTTCAGAGATGATGTCTGACACAATTTCAAAGGTTACGGACTGGAAAACCCATTTAGGTCAACATTGTTGGAACATATGAATGGTCAAATAGAGAGTCTGCTTACATGAAGAAGGTTCTCACCTGGTACACGGACTCGTCGAAGACTCTGAAGGTTACTGGGGCAGGCGTTTGGTGACCCAGGCCTAGAGCTAGCTCTAGCTTTAGCCTAGGCAAACTGGTAACTGGGTTTCAGGCTAAAGTCACTGTCTACGCGGAATGTGAGAGAATTAATGTGGAAAGAGGTTATAAAGGAAAAACCATCTACATTAACTCGAATAGCATGGCGTCTCTGCAGGCCTTGCCCATGCATCTCAAAAACAGTGTGGTAATGCCATGGGTGTCTGGGTTCAAAGGAATCACTATTAGTGGCGGGCAGATAGTTGCGCTAACTTAGGAGCCTATTGTCCTATTATTGGTTCTGAACCAACGTGTGGAGTTCCTACATCTTAGTACTAAGATTGGTTGCCAAGTGGGTGTTTTATAACACCAAAACAATTGGGAAAGAACTGATGGAAACGTCTAAGCAAAGCGGTTGCTCAATGGAACATCAAGCAACATTACAGCAGATTCCTTTAGAATGAGTGGAACAGAGATCCGTAAGATGACTAGTTTTATTACAGGACACTGGATATTCCGAAGCCACCTGAACAGAATAGGCATTCATGCTCAGGAAACCCTGTTTAGGAAATGTAGCGAGGCTGACGAAACAGCTAAACACGTCATATTCGATATCCGGTGTTACAGAGCAAACGCTCCAAGATACCTTGGTTTATTTAGGCTTATAGAAGAGGGAATGGATCAGTTAGCATGGTAAAGAAGATCTCATGGTTTTGTAAAGGCCTGGGGTTTGACGCAGCATAAATTTGCCAGAGGCTGCACAATAGCCGTATCGCTGAGAGGCAAT
This sequence comes from Homalodisca vitripennis, assembly GCF_021130785.1. NCBI lineage: Eukaryota > Metazoa > Arthropoda > Insecta > Hemiptera > Cicadellidae > Homalodisca > Homalodisca vitripennis. The sequence goes on along the minus strand of NC_060207.1, from coordinate 179,375,672 downwards.
TACAAGACCTAGGCAATCTGGCCCTCTGTTATAAAAAGTTAACATACTTTTAATAAACGTTGTATAATATTTGTTACAAGTATAAAATTTCAGTTTTGAACGTACTACATGCACGGCGTTTCAGACCACCCGTGTAGTATCTACAGCAGCCTATTAAACTGAGCTGCACAATTTGTTCCAACAGATATCGGACTTATCTTGTTTGGACTATTACTTGTGGGAACGACTAAAAGATAATGTTTAAAGTACTCGGCCTACAACAAGAAAGGACATGATCACATGAATTATCAATTCTCCATCTTTTAAATGCTGGAGAAGTGTTAAATGCAGTAGTCACATTTTCAAACAGAATCGCTCGGTGTATGGACAACAATGGTCACTTTGAATATATTCAGGTAAGGTATTAATTCTCCAGCGTGTCATTGCTTTTGTAACAACAATTAGCTTTAATTTGCTATGGTATGTTATTTGGGGTAACCAAAGTCTCAATAACTAACATAAAAAAAATAAATTTAAGCGCTTTTACCAAGCGGCGCAAGATAGAAATAAACTGCAGGCAATTTTCTTTCGGGTTAAAAATAAATTTTCCGAATTCTTTGTGGTCATAAATGGGAGTAACTGTTGAAACTAATTATGCAGCTTGGATTGTTAGTCTGCTATAGATACTGCACGCATGGTCTGCAGTATCACCTGCATATAATGCTATATTTAGCAGATTCTGCTACATTTAGCAAAACGTGTGTTATCCATTTAGAGTCGGTAAAGATGAAAAACCCGTGCTACATCTTGTTTTTGCTAAATGTAGAAATGTTATACACAGTATTTTCGTCTGGCATCTGGTCCATGTAGCATTTTCTGTTGAGCCAAGCCAGACAAGGTCGATCAACGAGCGTGGTTTGTGTACTGTCTTTGTTTGTCTTGTTGTGGATAATTTAGATTGTTGTGGCGGTGCGTGGGACAGGTACAGAAGTATTAATTTAATTGACCCTTTCCGTGAACAGCTGTATGGATCCAACTACCCTGATTATAAAATCCACAATAAAAAGACATGGCGCTTGGTCAAGCATTGAGTTGGAGATAAAGTTAGATTAGGTTGACGTAGAGAAGAACATGAGGTGCTTCATAGAAAAATTTCAGACATCTTTTAAGGAATGTAGCGGCTCAGGAACCTCAGAAGTACCAGGGCATGTGAAGTGGTTTGATTTCAACAGTTATTTTTGAATAACAGAACTCAACCTCGTGAGTTTCGGTCGGGAGAAGGAACTGCTGGTGGGTCCACACAAGACGAAATCGAGATGTTTCAGCAATTCAGTCTCACTCACTCACTATACCTTACTCTTGCAGCAAGAGTCGGCCGAACTCAAAACCTTCATTCCCGTCTCTTGATTGACCAGTATCACAGTTATCGCAGCCGCGAGCCCTAACTTTCTTCTGCACGACTTTTTCGGTACTGGAAGCAGAATTACTATACACCACGTAACATTCGCAAAAGTCACTGATATAAAATGTTATATATTTGCTATATTTAACATATAGCATATTCTACGTGTAACATATATCAGGATTGAAAAGTACTGAATCAAAATTTAATATAACATTTGCCACAAATCTATACATAGCTAATGTTATGTGACATGTTTTGCTACTAAGTGTAAACTCGCCTTAGCTCAATGAAAAATGTGAATATATCATGGTAAGATAACTCTAGAAAAAATATTTGTAGAATTTAAATTTTGCATGAAACTTTCAATTTATCATGTGCTAAGATATCTAGAAAAAGTTTCATTCATTGAGGCAGTAGGGCTGATTCTCTTTTATCTGCCGTGGGCTGAAGAATGTCATTTCTATCTGGCTGTCCGCACGAAATCTCAAAAGCAAACAGACCTATTGACTATAAAGTTTCCAAATGTTCCATGTTTCTGAGTATCGAATAGAGTTAACAGTAGGAATCCATTTATTAAGTTCTCCTTTTCACTTTCATTAGAACTGTCACGAGTTCACACAGCTTGTAATTAGGTACTAATTTCCACGTACCTTTTTCTCATGTCGTATTCACGAGAATCCGCTTTTTCTAATTCTACTTCTCCTGTAGTGCATAGTATCATTTCGTCCTGTAGAGATGAATATTTCTGCCAGTTTTCTTCCAACAGCTTTAACATACCGTTTCATATTATGGTGTGCACTTATATTTTATTAATTCAAAGTTACTAGTAAGTTGACATTTTATTGTGCCTCTCTGTTTCTTATAATTAGTTATATCAATTGAGTGCCACCACTCTCCACCATTATTAAGTATTAAACTTAAAATTAATGCAAGGGAATTATATTTTGAATATAGTATATTTTCATCAAATACTTAAAACAAAAAAAATACAAAAACATGTAATCAGTGGCTGAGCGGTAGCGACGCCTATCACTCGCGGTGCTATACTTTTTTTATTTCTGTCTGTGCGATGCCTCTAAAACAAATTGATCAATAGACTCGCTATTTTGCAGGTCACTCCATGAAATTTGACAGAGCGTTAATGAATATGTTTCACATCGGTCTTATGGGTAAACACGATGGTAATGAGAAAATAGCAGCGTGAATCAATTTGTGTGCAAACTCAATACACCCATAAGAGATTAAAACGTGATATATTAACACATGTAGTCTAACTATCTCAACCCATAAAAATCATTTTATAGCGACTTGGTGCGTACTCGTGTTTTTTTAAACGCTAATATGAAACCCAATGTAATGAATAAAAATCATGGGGCTAGTTATCTTGACAAAGATTCCTTCTTCAGACTTGAAAATTTGCTTAAAACTTCATTTATATACATTTATATTCTTGTATAGACAAGAATGAATTCTATAATGGTGCATGTCCAATCAAGAGAATTGGCTGAGCATAGTTACAAATTTTACACTGCACAGCCTAAGCGAAGCCCTATTACGACACGTGGTTTGGCGTACTTCTATCTTGTTTTTTAATAGAATTTTAATAGAAATACAATTCCTCTTTCTTTATTTTTAAGAATAATATACAAAACACTAAATGTTGTTTGCGTGATAAATAATAAAGACAAATCCATTGGTGTATCTCTTATTTTTTTAAACACGCCTTTTATTGGAGGTTTAACTTCGAGAACGGTATAACTAAACATCTATAGAAACATAGTTGTTGTTTTTATTTTAAGAATGCATGTTCGGATGCCATTTGTTGTTCTTATGTATCAACACTTTTTAATATCAAACAGATTAAACAGACAGTTTTTTTGCTGAAATATGAAGGTATGTCAATATTTTTGAACAATGGTTACAATCTAAATTATAAAATTATTGATTAAATGTTTTAGTTTATTTTTAAATGCGGAAATGGTTTTATACTTCAGTATTATATTATGTTAATTTTTAGTTTTTGTTAAATTTTTAGTTTAGTAATTTTTAGTTCAGTTTAAGTTAATTTTTAGTTTTAAAGAACCCCTCTAGTATAGTAGAATATGCTAACTGTAAATTATGATATTTAATCAGGCACTTTAAGAATAAGCCAAGATTCAGATACGAAAATTAGTTTTTTCCTAAGGCGGAATGCTTCCTTAATCAAATTTGTTTCGACATGTAAATGTATTATATTACCTAATATTTAATTAACATTACTAAAACAAACTGTACCTGAAATTCTTTGCTATTCAATTATGTTTCAACTTGACTGATCAATGTGTTAGTCGAATTGATTTCGAGTGCCAAATATTTTTTCACATCAAGGTAAACCGTAATGCGGACCGTCGCCGATAATAGAATAATTTAAACGACGTGATGGCAAAGTTAGTTACCATAATTGATTGTAAAAATGCTGTGTAAACACTACCTGTTGTAATTACACATTTATTTGGAAAGTTAATTAGATAAAACAGAATCAACGTCCAATACCGGGGCAACTCCATTAGCTCCCAATTACCTGCTAATTAATTAGGTTAGGTCTCAATTAAGAGTTGGAACTCGGTCTAATTTAATTCTTAGGTTTTTATTTCTCATGAAATCGAATTGTTATTCTATTATGTAAATCCAGTTTAAAACAGCCCGGGCGCAGTCTTGAAACAATGCATCCCACTGACATCAACGAACTGATCTTTGATCCCTCAAAATGATTGGTTATTTTTGATGATAAGAAAATTATCCTGAATTTGTTAGACACAACGATTTCACTAAAATTGATGCAGTCAATGCAAGGCTAGCTGTATATGGCCTTATAAATATGTATCAATATTGTGGTACACACAATTAATATATTCTATAGTTATACAGAAAACCTCTGACTAGCAAACTGTAATGACCATTTACACTAACAAGTGTTAGGCCTACACGAATGTAAAATTGTGTAGTGAAATCATGTGTGTGTGTAATTCCCGCTAACCCTATAGCTTATATATTTACTTCTTAAATGTACAATTATTAAAACACAGTTTTGGTTAAAAACAGTTTTTAACGCGGCGCGGTGTCCAATCTCGAAACCACTCATTTAAGAGGCACTAGTGTAGGCGTGATTAGAGACTAATTGTGTTTTATTTCAAAATCACAGCCCCTAAAGATAACTTTGCCGAAGACAGAGAAAGTCGGATGACACTTTTATCCAATTCGGAGTTATATGCAATTTGGCCAAAATTAAATAAAAATGTTATGTTTTACAGTATGTACATGAATTGTGGTTTCAAGAATCGACATATTTTAACGATTAATGATTTTTGTCATGAAATATTATTAATATATGTTATAAAGCTTTATTGCTTACGGAATTATTTTTAAAGAAGAAACGTGTCACTCCCCATGCTGTAAAATATCATATTTTTATATCCAACAGTTGTTTTGTCCTGGTTATAAAGACCTCTTAAGTACTACTTTAAAAGCATACAATGGAGAAGAATCATAATATTTTTCTATTTTTCCTGAAAAGTATAAAGCTACGGGTATTCAAAATGAATAATACTATCCCAGTTGAAAACGGATCGTAGCATTATAATGTGTTGGAACCTAAACGAAACAAAAGAGCCAATCATCAGTCGCTTTGTGTGGCATCGCATGACAAGTGTTGTAATTGAAAGTCCAAATTTATTTGAGAATAAGAAAACTCATCTAAAATAGATTCAATTGATAATATTGCCCTGTCACCTGTGTGGTAGCACGAGAGTAAGAGGGGAGGGTTAGGAATTAAACAGCCATGAGGGGAGGAGGGTGAGTGTTCCAGCAAGATTAGGCCAAGCCGGTCCAGACATGCCTGGACACGACACGGCTCGCCGATATCGTTCATCCATTGCCATTCTCCCGCGGTCACGGGTAAAGTGAGCATTTCCACTGAATCACGGAGCATATGAGAATGATTTGTTCGTACTGTACATAACTAGTTTGATTTAACGCAAAGCGAATACAAAATACAAATAGTTTTTTCAACCTCATCAAAGATTAATTTTACTGGTACAACATTGGTCTAATGTAGCATGAGAACATATATCGACTTACAGATAGGAAGTTTTCATTACTGTGTTAATTTACGGAACATTATTGATTAAATTTGAATAACTGGAGGACACCACTGACTGCACTGTGTGGAAACCACGATTACAGCGTTATAAAATGTGTTAGACTGGTTTACAATGTTTATTTTGAAGTACAGTAAACGCGTGTACCTTGAAATGGTTATTTAACTGTGCAATTTATAAATAAAGAACAAGAACCTTCAAACATTGATTACACGTTTTTCAAGCCAATACAACCCTACAGTATAATTTTTAAATATCCATTATTGATTAAAGAAGTGTAAAAATCATGACAAAACTAGTTTTGGGACACACGAAAAGTCGGACGTAACAAAATAACTTTGAATGTTACCCCATAAAAGCAATGTTAAACTTTTATTCCCTTGTGTTTAGTCGTTGTGATATTTTTGGGGGTGTCTTATATTAAATGTATCATGAATACGCAAACAACAGCTTTTTTAGTTTTTCTTGTAAAGTAATTTGAAGTTATTAAAAATAGAGTACAATGAATTTTAAACTTGTTCTAAATAACCAATAAAAATATCGAAAAATCTATTATGGGTTTGGAAGCGTGTTGATGGTGTTTAAAATGAGAAGTCTGAATAATTCTACAATAAAAAATGTTTTGGAAGTTAAACCTGGGTATTACGGGGATAATCAAGATAGTCGCCGGTAAAGACCAAACCTAGTCTTCAATAAGTATCACAATTTAACTATTAGTCGCTGGAAAACAGGTTTAAGGGATTTCACATTTGATTACACGTGTTTCGGAGAAAAAAGTAAATCACTTCGATTTGACGGTTACTTAGATGGGCATCACATTAAACAGGTACATAAATGCAATTCCAACCCACCGTATTTGTGTATCCATTAGTGTTGACTTCCAATCAATGCCGGTTCGCGGAAGAGTTGGCGTCCAGAACTCGTATTTATTTACAAAACAAAACTCCGCTTAAATCCGTCACCTATGTTGATTTACTTTGCTTCATAACCGGGTCCAATACGTCTGAAAAAAATCAACAAATTAAATCGCGCACTTTGCGCTCGCGGAATACAGCAAACAGTCGGACGAAAATATGTACGAGCAAATTTCATTTGCCGAATGTAGTGGACGAGGTCAAAGAGACTAGAGGAACGCGATGCAGCCAATTCATTTTTGCGAAGCTTTAATCCAAACAATGACGGGGGCTGCAAATAATTGATTGGTGTATAGACACACACGGTCGGGCGGGCAGGTCGGCAAATTGCAAGCGCTTTATTTGGGCCGGAGCTCGGCCGGAACGGCAAACAGCAAACATGCAAGAGTAATCACAAACAGCTGTTAGCTACGTAGCGGGCTGCGGCCACCCGGTCCGGCTCCGTGCAAACCGAATTAGCTGCAAATCCTGCGACCTAATCTGCATCGAAACTAGGCACTCGCGCGAAATTGCTGTCTAATGGCAAAAACCGCCGGTAAACAGGCGTAATGATGGGGTTGATTAATTAGAGCTACTGTGTTTGGCGTTGGAGACCTAGACAAGGTCGACTTTATCAAAGAATCATTGTTTAGTCATTAGTTACGTGATTAAAGGATCTAATTTGACTACATCCACAATTTTACTGGTTTTTTTATCATCCTTCTCATAAAACTAATGAAACACGTACCGATTAATCAATATTATTGTTCCGGTAAAATGTCCTTTACAAGTTCGAAGGCCAAATAAAATTCTTTTAATATTAGGTTTCTATTAGGTTAAGTAAATATATTGGTGGACGTACAAAATAAACAAACATAAAAAATAGAGCATTATTTTTGTAAAGTGGAGGGAGGACTCAGTAATAAATAAAAGTTGGCCATGTTTTGCTTGCTTACTTTATACTTACGTAAATACCTCAAACTGTCAAACTAGAAGATTTATAATTCTTTTATGTTCAGTACTTTTCGTTTGCTAGAAAGTACGCGATATCACGAAAAAGGCTTCGCTGAAGTTGCACGCATAATTTAGTCTATAGGTACATGTGTTACTGTGTCACATATTATAATTTCGTGTGGTTATATAAAATTTATTTACACATTGAATTATTGTGCTAATTTCCATCATAGTTACCCAAAACAGAAATATTCAAATATTTGCTAATACCCAGTCAAATAGCATGGTGTATGACATGCTCCATTGAGGAACTCGGTGTATAGAAATGAACTTGGAGTCACTTGGCAATAAAGGTAAGAGACACGTCGTAGTAAAAAAACCACAAGCTGCATTTAAACGTGGTTCGAGAGGGAAAAATTCGCGCATCTCGTTGATAAACTAAACTTCAGTTAACAACAATAATATCTTTATTATCCATAGTACTTTTACAGTTTCAGACATGGTCAATATTTAACATAAGAGTAATATAAAATATATGTATAAGAGTAATATATCATGTAAAATTAGGTTTAGTCAAAAATTCTTCGAAAGTATAAAACACATTTTTAATAAAAACTTTTATGAGATGACTTTTAAATGAATTGACAGCTCTTAATCCTGTCCGGAAGATTATTAAAATATTTTAGACTGAGGATAGTAATGGACTTCCTTAACATGTTGTGTCATACCAAAGTCATACTTTGGTATGATGAGAAGATCCTTATGTCTGATTGGATACTGATGTTGAACTGGAAATCTGTGAAAGTTTTCGAAGGTTTACACGCATACAAAGTAGATAAATAGTGATGGTAATGTTAAAAGGCGTTCTCTGTGAAAAACCTCCCTACAAGTGTCCCTGCATCTCAATCCACATATTAACCCTGCAGCTTTCTTCTGCGGTTGAAAAAACTCTCTGCATGTTTCCAATTGACGCCGTTTCCCAGAACAGCAAATCTTACGACACCAAAGATACAAAATAACCCTGGTAGACAGACTTTAGAACATTTAATTCCAAAAAGGATGAATAATACCTCAAAGAAAAAATACTTCCAAATTTAGAACAAAGACTGTTGTACTTACAACAAACTCTAGAGACTCAGATCCAAGTGGGCCGGAAAGGGACGCTGATGACGCGACGGCGATCCAATTCTGCCTATGGAGATGTGTTGGATTACTCTTAGCAATCAGAGACAAGACGAGCAATCCAATTATGCCTATGGAGATATGTTGGATTACCCTGAGCAATCAGAGACAAGACGAGCAATCCAATTCTGCCTATGGAGATATGTTGGATTACCATGAGCAATCAGAGACAAGACGAGCAATCCAATTCTGCCTCTGGAGATATGTTGGATTACCATGAGCAATCAGAGACAAGACGAGCAATCCAATTCTGCCTCTGGAGATGTGTTGGATTACCATGAGCAATCAGAGACAAGACGAGCAATCCAATTCTGCCTCTGGAAATATGTTGGATTACCATGAGCAATCAGAAACAAGACGAGCAATCCAATTCTGCCTCTGGAGGTATTTTGGATTACCATGAGCAATCAGAGACAAGACGAGCGATCCAATTCTGCCTCTGGAGACGTGTTGGATTACTCTGAGCAATCAGAGACAAGACGAGCGATCCAATTCTCCCTGGTAGTACCTTACTATTCGAATTTTTAAATTTCATGTGATTTTCTCGTTGCCATGTTGTTGGTTTACCACATGACCAATTTAAATGTGTTTGCTAACACTCAGCCAGATCTCATGGCGTGAGATGTACCATTATCAAACTTGATACTGTATATATATATATAGAAATTAAGTTTCATGCATCATTTCAAGTTTGTAGATGCCCATAACTACAGACAAACATTCAATAGCTTACCCAATTTTTGGACAAACAAGTATAACATCCATTCATGATTTATGCATAACATACGTTTTTCCATAACATACACATGTGACTATTATTTACAGTACATCCTCAGAGTGGTTCACTTTAAACTTAAAAATACTCTTTAACAAGGTTTAACTTCGGGAGAAACTACATGGACTTTCCCTTCTTAGTTTTGCCTCTGCAGTAGAATAAGTTGCACCAATGTACATATTTACAAAAGTCAGCCGTCAATCACTTCAGTTGCACAATGTACAACAGCTAGATATTCTGCCTCTGCTGTAGACAAAGTTGCACCAATAGTTCACATTTACAAAAGTCGGCCGTCAATCACTTCAGTTGCACAATGTACAACAGCTAGATATTCTGCCTCTGCTGTAGACAAAGTTGCACCAATAGTTCACATTTACAAAAGTCGGCCGTCAATCACTTCAGTTGCACAATGTACAACAGCTAGATATTCTGCCTCTGCTGTAGACAAAGTTGCACAGGAACAGTTGTATCAGGAAAACATACATCAAAACAATTTTTCTAGCATTGAGCTGGTACTATAAGGACATACAAAGCTTTATTCAATTTTAGTACTTCGCAATTTGTACTTTTACTGCTTCAGGTAGCCTTTTGTGATGTAAATATCTTCATCAAAATAATCATTTAAAAAGCACTTGGTACATCCAAATGTGTAAGGTTTTAGTGATGTCATCCTAACAGTTGTCATTCTAACTACAGGATTATACGAATTGGATGTTGTTTTTTCTTGTGAACCTTTAGCTGCTAATCTACTTTTCAACGTTGTCCTGTTTGTTTCTGAAAATTAACTTAATATCGATTGCTAGTTTCCCTTCGGTAAAACAACTTCTGACCAAGAAAAAATTTTTCGCGAGCTTTAAAATCAATTTGGATGAGTTTTCCCTTTAGTTTAAGAGTCCACAGCTAAGGGATTATAACTAAGCGGATCATACTCAGCATTAAGCAAACAATATGCACTATAAATGTTGTGGTCTTCACATATTGTTGGATAACTAACAGTTCTTTTACTTGTCCTCACATTTGAAGTAGGTGTCGAATTTTTGTCTGAATTGCTGTTTTCTAGATTTTCATATTCTACTTCTTCATCCTTGTTGGTGTAGGAACTTTTGTTAGTTAGTGTAGGGTATTCTAATTCAATTTTAATTCAGGTAACATGTGAATCAGCGGCGATCTATTATTTTCACTGAAAGATACATTACGAGATATAATAATTTTATAATTCAATGGATTCCAAACTCTATAAGGTGCTCCAGTATAGGCAATCATGCATATTTCTGATGATCTTGGTTTAAACGTTTTATTTTGGTTGATTGTAAACCCAGAATTTTGAACCAAACATTCTTAATTTTTCTAGAAAGGATTTTCAGTTACCTAGAAAAACATTAGCAGGAACTTTTACTTTGATTGCTTTTGATGGCGATATACATACATACATATATATATATATATATATATATATATATATATATATATATAATAAAAGAACAAGACTTCACATAAATTCTTTAATATTTCGACTGTATTGTCGTTATCAAAAAAGATACAAAAAGTGTATATAATCTCAGAATTAAAAGTAAACATATAAATGTTTTGAATCAGCTGGAATGTTCTGTTCTGATTTATAGTGTAATTTTATAAACTCCTTGGTCTATTATACGAAAAAGGGCTTTATATTAAAATTAAAATTTAGATTAATAATATAAAAATGCGTTCTAACAGCTTAAAATTAAATTAAATATTAACAATTTTGTAGTGTTGTAGTTGTACAATCATAAAAAATAAATAAAATTAATTAATTAAAATATAGACAATACATTGTTTTAGATTTGCTATACATTAATTTAGACTATTTTAACAGATCATTTCTTATTTAATCCAAAAGGTAATTTTGACTTAGTGACTAATTGATATGCTTGTTCTAAATTTTCTAATTGAATTTTGGAAGAATTTTCTGGTACTTTACAAATCCCTTTTAATGTGTAACAATTATTAAATATTTCGTTATGAGCCAATGCATGTTGTGAAGATAATTTGTCGTCTTTTCTGTCGGATGAAGACCGATGGTTATTCATCCTAATATGTAAGGGATTTGTCGTTAAACCAATATTAGTCCTTGGAACAAAATTTGCAAGACAACTGATAGATTACATTCTTCGATTTACAGTTAATGTTATTTGAAATTTGATATGTTTTATTAGTTGTGCTACTTGTAAAAGTTTTAAAAGGATTTATAATTTTGCATGTAGCACAACGCTTGTCTTCGCAAGAATGACAACCTAAAAGCTTTTTATCAGCATCTGAATTTGGAATTTGGTTAGGCAATAATTTAGGTCTTACCGGAAGGTTCTTCAGATTAGGGGCTTTACTAAAAATAATTCTCGGGGGTTTTGAAAACAAACTATTTGTTAAGGGGGATGATTCTAAAATGTTGTAGGGCGTTTTTAATATATTGTTAGTTTTATGTAGCCTCGGGAAATATTGCGTAATAAATTTAGGATCATCTGTATAATTTTTCTTGTTCATGCTGCTGCTGTTGTTATTTATTTTCGATTTATGAATTTGATTTCTAATAATCTTGGTAGGGTAGTTCCTAGCAGTAAAAGCTTATATAATGTTTCTATATAATTATGGTAATCCGAGTTGTTTGAACATAAATGTTTTGCTCGGATTGATAGGCTTTTTGGTATGGACTTTTTAATGTGAACAGGATGGCAACTGTTATAGTGTAGGTAATACATGGTATTTGTTTCCTTTATATCATTTTTGTCTTTAGATAGCCGTGTTGTATAAAAATGTCTAAGTCCAAAAAGGTTACAGTTTTAGAAGAAAAATTCCAAGTAAATTTTAAAAATGAAAATAAATTGAGTTGTTCTAAAAAAGTTTCCTATAAAGTTTTACCATGTTCCCAGATCACAAAAATATCATCTATAAATCTCAGCCAAACGAGAGGTTTGTGTGGCTGAGATTTCAGAAAATCCTCTTCGAGCTTACCCATAAATAGGTTTGCATAGGAAGGTGCCATCCTAGTTCCCATTGCTGTACCATTAACTTGTAGGTAATTTTGATCTCTAAATTTAAAATTATTCATACTATATATATATATATATATATATATATATATATATATATATATACAAAATCAGTCTATTGAGAGTGTCCTCTTGGAGTAATATGCAGGCTGAAACAAAACTTGGTTAGCATTTGTATACGCATTATATTACGCGAATATTTGGTCTGGCACTGCGAGGTGTGAGGTCTTGCACTCCGCATCCCCAAGGAGACCTTGTCATAAATAAATATGAAGGCTGTGACGTGTTAAATAATAGCACAATGTATATGTATATGTATATGTATTTCACTAAAAACCTCGTCACATCCTGCAGACTGGAACAAAACTCTACAGACTGGGTGTTAAAATAATCCGATTTTAATGAAACTTGGTAAGCATAGTCTGACATTGATGATACCACAAGGCCAATTCGCTCTTCCTACTTGAATTGGATACAAAGCTTTCAATATAAAAGATAGTGTATATATCATATTCATACATGCTGGGCCCTCAACAGGTTGGTTCCAATTTTATAACCATACACCTAGTCGTGGAAAACTTGCTACCTGCCCGGTAGCGGACACAAAAGATGTGTTGCGAATATTTGGTCTGGCACTGCGAGGTGTGAGGTCTTGCACTCCGCATACCCCAAGGAGACCTTGTCATAAATAAATATGAAGGCTGTGACGTGTTAAATAATAGCACAATGTATCCTTTTTATTAGATACGCGGGAAAGTTCAAAAGAAATACCAGTATACTTAACAAAAATTAAACAATATTAAACTGAAAATGCAAGTTTAGAACAAGTCTTCAGATTCTCTGTTCCTACTTTTTAATGATAATGTACAAATAAACAACAAAAAATACTTTAAGAAAGTAATATTGAAATGGAAGTTATACTTACATAAATTTTATTGTATTTTCTTAAACACACATTTATTTTATTTGCCAATGGCGCAGTGTAGCGGGTACGGCGGTTATCGCAAGATAACCAGATCAAGCAACTTCGAGCGTGGCCACTGCTTGGATAGTTGACCGCTGAGCGATCCTGTCTTTGCAAGCGACCCGCCTGCCCGGCCATTGGTGGTGGTTCGGAAGTCACCTTTAAGCCGTTGGTCCCCAGGTTAAGTGTTAGAGAGGGCTTTTAGCCCTAAAAAATAACACCTGGTAAAATTCTATTCGCCTGGTAAAATAAGACACTCTTTACTTTACTTTTTTTTAGTTTACTTTTTATTTGTAGCAGCTGTTTGGCTACACTTGAATTTGTTTAAAACTTATACAAATCAATTGGTACCAATGATTAGACCAGTCGCATGACAAACATTTAAATTGCAAGACATAACGTACTTAGAACAAAGAAAAGATACGCATTGAATCTTAGGATTTATATCAACCCGATTATGACTATGTAATAAAAAGATTTCCTACGAATAAAGGTACACACGGATCTACACAGGATGGAAAAGTAATACATTTTGGAACATGGTGTGTCTAAATTAAACAATGTAATGAATCGAAAGAGACAAATAGTGAAGAATAAACATTTGATAATATCAAATTTGATTCAATTATAATATATGTATACAATATAAACACTTAAATGCAAAGTATTTTTCAGACACACATATATTGTTTATTCGATCAATGAATCCTGGCAGTAAGATTTGAGTTATATACCAGGGACTTGACACATTCATTAACAATAGAAAGTTTAACAAAGCTGTGATACATGTGTTCATTACGAAGCATGTGCAAGAACACTACAAACTAAACTATATAGTAGTTAGAGCAGCAGTCAATATTTAAGAATATTGAAAACAAACTCTATTGACTACAAACGAATAGGGAAAGACATAAAATTAATCTTCAGCGAAAATGGAGTAAAATATTCCACTGCAAAAATTGGACTTTAAGGAGCGTTTACTTTTATTGCAATACGAGTACATACAGGTGCTCATTAATTACTGTGTCAAACTTCGCCAATTACGACTTGTCGGATGAAAATAAGTAAGACATTTTTTCGGACATTTGCCACCGTTCAGGGAAACAAAAAAACAGAAACACTACATTTCGACATCTGCAATCTAATCTCTTCTTCAGGTTAATAACTCTGAAGTTAACGTTAATAACGCTGTAATACCTGAAGAAGATATCAAACTGCAGATCTCGAAACGTAGTGTTACTGATTTTTTCTTTCACTGAACGAAGTCAAATGTCCGGAAAATCCTGTTTCCTTCACAATCCTTCCATCGTCAAAAATAAACTTCAAACAAAGAAGTAAGAAATGCCATACAAACTCTATACAATACTACTCCTATCTTGCGTAGTTTACCCTCTGTCGGTTTATGTCTATTTAATTATATTATATTATGACAAGCAGTTACCCGCCGCTTCGAACGCAATTTCATAGGTTTACACCTTCTGGTTTGAGTTAATTATATTTCCGACACCAATGTCGAATTTGCCTTCTTCCTACGACTTGTTAATTTACTCCATTCTGAGTATTTTTTTTACTCCAAAGTTGATTTTTTATCTCTCCCGATCAAGAAAATACGTATCTCTTAGGAGCCCACTTTTGTCAAAAGACAGCTTAGATAGATTTCATACCAGTCTTTAAATTTATAGTAAAAATTAGACTACATTGTCTCTTGAATCTGCACTGGTAGCGGTTACCCGCTACTTTGCACGCAATTAAGTAGGCGTAGCACCTTTATGACCACTGCTGGTTTGAGTGAATTATTTCCGGCGCCAATGTTGAGTTTACGTTGTTGCCACGATCAAGAAAATACGTCAAAAAGTTTATAGTTATGGCCATTATAATTTCTTTCGTTCTTAAAATGTTTTGTTCCATAGTCAATTTTGTTCTGTTTCCCGATAAAGAATATATATATATATATATATATATATATATATATATATATATATATATATATATATAACACAGATCAGAGAAGCCTACTTCTGTCAGATAGGTTTTACGTCAGTCTTTAAATTTATTGTAAAAGTTTTTAAAACATTTTAGAAAATTTAGAGCTGCAATTAGTACATTACTTCAAAAGAACAGTGGTGCGAAATTACATCTAGCATAGTTCTCGTCGACTGCTTCAAAATATGGATGGAGTCTTGGACTCAAATTCTGACCTTATGTGTTAGAACATTTTAAAAGGTAGATTAGTAGTTAAGTATTCGCTGAAATATAAAACTGAAAAATTATGGTTTCTCTTTACACAATTTACTCACTATAAATGTAATCTGAGACGTCCTAGGGTATTGCTGAACGACCCTCCCTAGGCGCTTCGCTCATCTAGATTTGCCGTCCATCATCTAACTACGCCGACCACGTACATCTTCATTGTTCATCTACTTGTTATCGACTTTCCATTAACTACACTTCAGCACTGTACTATTCTCCCCAGCACTAAAGTGTATGCTGTAATACACTGATGCTTTGCTCTCCAGCAGTCATTGGGATATGCGTTTCAGAAGCTGTTCTGAGGGGAACCACCCACGATCTTCCACGGTTCAGTTCCGTTCACTCACTATAAATGTAAACAAACTGAAAATAATAAACAGTGTTTACACAGAACAGTTCATTACATTTGACAGGCTCATTCAATTAATATTACACAATTTTAGAGACCAAGATGGCATTTTAGCTACTTTAAAGACCAGAGGGGTGTAGCCCGGAGGAATACCTATAAAATTTCAGTACAATCGGTTGAGTAATTTACGCGTAAAAACAAATAATAAACAAAGACGCTTTTACTTTTATAATATTTTTTGGTTTATTATAATAAAGGTTTAAAATTTAAAATTTTTTATAGTCTAATTCAAAACTGTCTCGAGAAAAAGTTGCAGAAAAATATGTCTGGTTTCAAATGGTGGCCGCACAAAAGTATAAAAATTGTAATAACTTAACGATAGATTTTTATGTCACCATTATAAGGGCAATGGAACATTCTTTAGGTGAACATTTTTATAGCAAGTTTATTTCGCTACGACAAATAGTAACCGGCTATTAAATGTTTTACTGAGCGCCATCGCTCATTTAAATATACTAATCGAGTGATTAATGTTGTTTAATTGCTGATTAATGATCAGCTGATTGTCGCATTAGCAGCTAAAATTAATTGTTCATCGTTTTCATTGTCAGCTTTGTCCCAAAATAAAACTAGGTGAAAGTATACAAAGCGGATACATTTCTCTTGACAGGGGCAGCTCTAGGCTTGTGCAACTTGTGGCACCATACTGGGCGCCGCAACGTTAAGTGAAGACTGCCAAATGAAAATACATAATACTGTAAAATATACACTATAGACAAAGGTTCTACTATACATAACGACAATTGATATCGATCCATAATATCACTACTAATGGATTCTGGAAAGCTCTTGCGTTTTAAGGACCATTTCCCCCCCGTTTTTCTAAGAATTGAAAAGTAGTCTCGCCTGGTGACGCAGCGCGATCTACCCGAACAAACTCTGTCTGTGATTTCGAAAGTCGATTGAATTCACAATCCGCCTACTACCTATTACAAATCAACCTAATATCCATTACAAATCAAACTATTGTGTAATTACAGCAGAGTATTTAATGTCACCGTGAGACTTCCATCGCAAAATGTTTGAAAACCAGTACAATCCTCTGACAAGGATGATGTATGTTTAAATTAAGTTTTAAGAATTTAATCTCTGTATATTAACTTAGAAGTGATAAGTCTGCATTTGTTACTCTAAAACCGAACGAAACTCAGCACATTATATCGAGGTACTTAGAAGTTCACCTTGGGCAGTGATGATTTGGAATATTAGCTACATATGGTTATTCGACTAGAATAAAATATAAAATATACATCAATTAAACCTGACATTCAGAATTTTGATCGATATAATTACTACTACTGTGATACTCGGCAATTTTACTATGGAACAACTTGATTGGGTCTTTCAGAAGCCGACTTTCATTGATATATAAAACAATGATAAGGAAAAGTCAGATATATTAGATCACTTTTTACATCGCTACGTAGATTTTTCAAAAATTGTCAAAATTCACCGTTACTTTATCAAAATCTAACTAAATATCAACTTTATTATTTTTTATACACATACTGTCCTGTCATAGAATATTATCTCTTTGTATTTTTAATGACATATGTTTTTATTTAGTACAACATTGTTTATGTTATTATTGTTATCATTACTTTTATTCAGTTGTGTGGGTCCGAAGATGTTCTAATTGAGTACGAAAGGCCTCACAAAAATAAAAACTTATATTATTGGAGAGTTTGTTTGAATTAATATATAATGTACGTACACAAAGTTAACATTCAAACACAAGGGAATATAATGTTCATAGAATATAAGGCCTGTTAGGACAGATGCAAGTAAGCAATGTCATGTCACCGGTTTTGACGCTTTCCAATCATACTGCAACTTTGAAATTTGTAATTCGGAAAATTGCGCTTTGATTAAGACCGAAGATAGTTCAAAATTTACTTTTTTTAGTACGTAAAAATCTGTATTGGTCTCGTTATGGAGCTCTTAAATTCATTACCAGGGGTGTGTAATTTTTAAACCAATATTTAAAATGTTTGATTTGTAACACAGATTTAATTGAGCAGGTTTGTTAATTTACTGCTGCCGACCCCTGATCGTTTGAACGCGCAAAACACCAGACTGCTGAGGCGACACCGTCCTCGTATTCATATTTAGTGCTATGTGGTGGTAGAAACAAACTACCTTTGCTGGTTTCAGAACATACAATACTGTAACGATACGGGAAAAAACAGTCTTTCAAGATCTAGATATTAAAATTCCATTTTAAATTTTCACAGAAACTACGATCGGTGCAGTGATAAAGGCTTGTCGGAGCTCTAATCTTCTGACATCTGTTACTAACTTAATTTGACTTAACTAAGAAATCTTTATTTTAATTTTTTATATTGGGTGTATTGAATGTAAGCGTTAATAACTCTGATAACTCCCTACTTTTCGGAACTTGTTCAAATAAACAGCCTCGAGGTTTTTGACCATTCAACAGAATGCCATTTTGACAGGAAAACGTTTGTATTAACAACATTTTTATAAGATAATGAACATTTTGAAATCTATGAAATTTCTCATTTATTTCCTTCTTACCTTGAGCTATTCGCTTTCAAGCCAAGGAGAAGTGTCCAGTGCATTAGTGGACGAGGCTAAGTTTACATAGCCGAGACCAATGTCAACAAAAGACGCATTAGCTTTTTATGCAGATACACGGCTCAGCAAACAGCAGAAGAAGTGCCTTCCATCCCAGACCGCTGAGTTTCCTGCCTCTTTAACATTAAATATTGAGCTAATCTGACAAACCATGACAAATTTGAAAATTTGTTTGTCACATTATATATTGCGGTGCGAAGAAAGACAGTAAAAATCGGCAATTAAGAGTTCAATGTCTTTATCGTCTGCTTAAATTTCAGCGATATTCTCAACAAGGTCGCATTTAGGTTACCTATAGAAAAAGGATATCATTAAGAGAAAAATGATAGGATGGTGCTGAGGTCAAGCTGCAATACTCGCTCGTGAAACTCTAGAACTTGTCTATAGATACGCATTTATGTAAATATTTGTATAATACTTGATAGCCCTCTTAGGAATTATTTGTGATTAGACCCTTTAGAATTTTATTCTATTACCTAATAGGCACAATCTCGAGGAATGATTTTCGTTAGTCACCATCAGTCCGTTCGGATGCAGAAATGTTATAATCTTATTAAAACAATCATAAAGATTACTTTTCTGGTTTGCACTACTATTTCAGCAGGTTAAATTATTATTAAAAATACATTTTGGGTACTTTGCTATTATCCAAAGACCATTATGCTTTTGGAAGCGTTTTGTTACCGGGGACCTAAAAAATTACATCATTAGGTCTTATTTGATTTACTGTTATTAAATTAAATGTCGTTACCGAGATCGGAACGTGATCTGAAATCGGGAAAGTACAGATCGAAAATGCCCCTGGCTATCAGTGCGGACTTCAGTGACGCCTTTGGCGCCTTCACGCACTTCTGGTGAAAAAAAAAAAATATTTCCTCGAGGTAGTATCTAAATTCAAGCTCAGATCACGTGAGCTTTTAGAGAATAGTAAATAGAGATCGAGGGGGCTTCATCTCGCCGACAGCGCTTACTTTAGAGAAAGAGAGAGAGAAAAAACAGATCGTCATAGTGACATGTAATTTTAGGCTTAATAGTAAGGTCCAATAAAATATGTTATTTCTAATAATGTAGTTTTTTAGGTCCTCGGTAAGAAACATTGTTCCAAAACTAGTGGCTTCCGGATAATACTAATGTATCAAATTTTGCGGGTAGCTAATGGAATTTGACAGCGTTGGTATCCATAGGGGACACTTTCTAATCCACCAGATACCCACATTTGAATTACAGAAAATATAAAATACAAGAATCCCACTCGATCAATAAATTAATAAGGGCTCTATCCGATGACAAGGCCTATTATCACCACTGACCGGACATATTAGCTCAACACTAATGGAATCTGTTGGCTGGTCTTAGTTTACAACCCCAGTGAAACATCTAGGTTTAGATTGTCTTCTTTAGATTTTACACAAAATCAATATTTAGATCCAATTCAGATTTCGTATATTACCTAGTAGTGATGCCATCATTCGTGCGTCAATAGAATGGACGGACTTTCAGACTGTGTATAAACTGCATCACTGGTGCACAGCTATTCTAGTATGTATAACCGAGCTAATGATTTCCGTATAAAAAGAACATATAATATACTGGAGTCAATGTTAAAAGTCGGTGACAAGATTTGACTTCAGCACACTATTGCGTTTTAGTACTCTCGCTAGTATACAGAAACTTGTATAATTTTGAAAACTACTATAAATTTCAAGTTAATAAACAAAAGTGTGAATGAATCATGCGCCAATATTGCTCGCAAAATATTTTATTGCACTCTTTGAATTTAGCATGAAACTTTATTACTACATAAAATTACTGAGTTCTGTGATGTTGCATGTCAAAACCACGTAATTTGGCTGTGCGTCATTTAAGCCTATCACTCAGTAGTCTATTCTCTTAGTCTGTCAGGGTATGTAAAATGTATGTCTATCTGTCAGCAGGACATCTAGAGAACGAAATATATATATATATATATATATATATATATATATATATATATATATATATATATATATAGAGAGAGAGAGAGAGATAAATAATTATTTATCTTCATGAAATTTAGAAAAAAATCTTCAAATCTTTGTTTAGTGAGTTTTATAGTATGTGGTTTTTGAGGTAAAAAAAATTTTTTTTTAACAGTTTTTTAATTTTTGAGCAAGTTTTAAGGGATATGTACAAAGGTAAGTAGTTTTATTTATTTTAAAATCGTTCTTTATGTTTTTATGAATATTTTGGTATATAATATGTTGTATTTTCAATAAAATTTATAATTTTTATTTATATTATGGTATGAACATATCTTTTATATCGTTCAAAGTACGAGTAAGTTGACATTTTATTGTGCCTCTCTTTTCCTTATAATTAGTTATATCACCCCTATTCCTAGTGCTACCCCTCTTCACCATTTTTAAGTCTTAAACTTAAAATTAATGTGAGGGAATTACATTTTTAATGTAATATATTTTCATCAAATTATCTAAAAAAAGTACAAAAACATGTAATCAGTGGCAGAGCGGTAGCGCCACCTGAATTCACCATTTGAGTTCGATGATGGTGAATGTTACTCCACGTAATTTGGCTTAGCGTTAGCAAATATTGTTACACTGGTCTTATGGGGAACCATGATGACATCAAGAAAATATCAGAATAACTAACTTGTAAACAAATTTAGTATCATCATAAGAGATTTTAACATGTGAAATTTGATTTGTGAGATGTGCAATGTGAGAGATTTTACACATGTAGCCCAATTATCACACTAGATGCAACATCATTTTATGGTTACTTGGTGTATAGACGTTGTTATTATTTAAACATTGATAAGAAACCCAATTCAATGACCAAGATGTGAATGTATTATGTGGCAAGATACCTCGAAAAAGGTTTCATCTGTAGACTTGAAATGTTGCATGAAACTTTATTTTTCACACACAAGAATGAGTTCTATGATTTTGCACGTCAAACCATAGAATTTGGCTGAGCATCGTTGAAGCCTTCCACTAAGTAAGCTGACACAATTTCTCTTCTCTTTGCCGCGGTATTTGCATATTTCCTTGTCGTATGATTGTCTGTAGTCCTGTCTGTCAATAATGGCATGATCTATGGATTTAAAATTTCTCATTGAACCTAAGCGAAGCCTGTTACGCAACACGGTTTGTGGCGTACTTTTCCTATCTTGTAATTAATAATGTGTTGATTATATTCGCGTAAATAAAGGACGTACTTATAAACATTTTCAATTCACGGAATCAAGCAATACTCTTTTTGAAATTGAATCGGTATGTCAGGAACAGCACTGAATTGTTTTAGATTTTACCAAGCAAAAACAATATTACAAATTAAAAGTTATATTTAACTCGCAACCGCTAGACACCCCATGAATACTGCTGCAATGTCCAGGTTTGTCGATGACTTGTTTTAAAGTTGTTATAAATGATTTGCTTGGGACAGATGTTCTAAGTACGTTTGTAGATGTCTTAGTATTTTTACCCAAAAATATTATTTCTCTTTGCAGAGCGGTTTTACAAGATTTAGTCACTTTTAGTAGTTCTGTTAGTTAGGTGCTGGTCCCTTAGTAACAGAATAGAAGTACATGTTAATAAAACAAAATATGTAATATATGATTCTAAAGTTTGCAATTTTGATACGGAATTAAAATACTATAACTGTTAACCTCTTCTTATAATTGTAATTGCAAAAGTTAGTATTACGCAAGTAAACACTTTCAATTTCTTGATATATATTGTTTTAAAAATGTCCTGGCATAACAATACTACATTAATTCGTAATAAATTAAAATAGTACATCAGAATATTATATTTTTACATTAAACATTTGTTTACATTATCTCAAAATATTCCGTAAACATTGTTTCAAATAGAGCCAGAAAGGAAACATTCTCTCCGTTGTATTGCTAATAAAATGTACCGCTGAAGTAAAATATCAATGGTTTTAAGAACGAGGTGGCAACACGGGATCATTTAATCTTCCTTTAAACACTACAAATTTAAGCCGTAATATTTTTTCTAACTCCTAAGGTTACTAAATCAATATTTATACACTTCTACATTGCACCTAATTAATAACTAGAACCTAAGTAGCAATATCAAAGTATTTCTAAAAAAGTGAGTAGCTGTCGATATAGTTGATGTACTAGAATCACACAGTGTCGTGGACACAAGGATATTACAGGTGGCAGATACTATTAACAGAAATTTACAATGGTAAAATATTACTGCCAAGAAGTCAATTAAATTCTGAAAGGTCTCGGACTGACAGAGTTCTCACAAAGGCGTTGAAATTAGAATGAACTTTCTCACTTTCCGAGTAAAGACACCTTCAAGTAGTTTTGTCTGAGATTAACCTAGATCAAAGAATCGGCGGGAATCTTGATCATGTGAGATTGTAATCCATTCGGTTGATACGATGATATTTTGAAAGTCTATTATAGTGATTCATATATTTATGAAGTTGTAAACCTATTACATCTCATAACAGGGTATGTAAACGTTCCGATAGTGTCGACATAACAATGTACCTATAGTTCAGATTACGTCAGTAATATGCAGGATTTTAAGGTAAATACTTATAACAATTATGTGTATTAAAATATTTGCTTATCTTACTATACTTTTTGTTTGTTTTTGTTTTTTGTTTTGAGGGAGAGGCAGGAAAAATGCAATTACGCACGCAGGTGGCCAGCCTGTAGTGTGGGACTCCCCTAAAAACGGGTTTACCCACTAAAAAACCTCCTCTACTCTTTAGGATTCTAACCTGGGATTGTTTATCACATTACTTCAGGCTAGGCCTAAATTTGGCTTAAGCCCGTGGGGCTCGCTCCTTATCCAACCGCTCGGTCAAGGGATCTGGGCCTCTTCGCGGTCCAGATCGGGTTTCTTTTCCAGGAGGATGCCCCGGACGAACTGTGACAAACAATCCCAGTTCCCCTCATCCTCCATTATCTTTTCGCAGACCGTATCCACCGAAAAAACCCCGAGTTTTCTTGTGGTCTCCAGGCGGGGCCTTTCCCAACGCGGACAGCGGAAGAAGGTGTGTTCCGCATCGTCGGGAACGCCCGGGCAGTAGATGCAATCCGGTGAACCGGTCTTGCCCATCCGGTTCAGGTACGACTTGAAATAGCCGTTACCAGTCAGGAACTGCGTGAGGTAGTAGTCCACCTCGCCATGCCGCCTTTCGGCCCATGGTTGAACCTGCTCGATGAGTCGCGCAGTCCATCGTCCTCGGGTTTCGTGCTCCCAGCTGTGTTGCCACTGCTGGAAGGTTCGGGCACGCTCTTCGGATCTTGCTGCGTCCTTGCTGATCTCGCCTTGTCTCTGATAAATCGCCTTCCTCTCCCCTGCCAAGAGCTTGACAGGGATGACTCAGGCAACCACCAGGACGGCAGGCTCGGATACTGTCCGATAGGCGGAACACACCCGGAGCGCAGCTTGATGCTGAACCCGGGCGAGTCGCAACCCATAACATTCCTTGGTAAGAGCGTCTGCCCACACCTCTGCCCCATAAAGGAGCACGGACTGGACTGCGGACATCAATAAACGTCTTTTGCTGGACCGAGGACCCCCGACATTGGCCATCAGCTTACTAAGATAAGAGACCACCTTAGCAGCCTTGTCCGCCGAACGGAAGATCTGGTCTCTCCAGCTTAACTTATTGTCCACCATGACTCCGAGGTACTTGGCGGCACGCGTTGACTGGACCACTTCCCTTCCCACTCGCAGCGGGACGACGGTGTTAATTCTCTTCTTTGTGAGAATCACGATCTCCGTCTTGCTCAGAGCAAGCGAAAGACCGTGATCGGACATCCAGGCGTTGACCACTCGCATGACCTGGTTCAACTTTAGCTGGGCCAGCTCAACGTTGCGTGCGGCGATGAGAGCCGCAACGTCATCGGCGTACCCAACTAAGACGGTTTCCTCTGGCATCTCGGATCTCAGGAGGCTGTCATAAGCGATATTCCAGAGATCCGGGCCGAGTATTGAACCCTGCGCGGCACCAGAGGTAACTTCCACCGTCCGCGCTCCGTCTCGAGTGTCGTATATCAGACGCCTAGAACGGAGGTAGTCCTCGATGAGCCGCAACAGATACGTTGGAATGCGGAAGGTGTCACGAAGTGCATCCAACATATCGACCCATCTCGCCGAGTTGAAGGCATTCTTGACATCAAGCGTAACAAGAAGTACTACTCGGCGGGAGAAATGGTTGTGGCTCTCGGCTCTCTCAACTGCTTTCTGTACTTCCGTAATCGCGTCGATTGTTGATCGTCCCTTTCTGAAGCCGTACTGACGAGGGCAAATGTCCCCGACAGCTACCACGGCAGAAATCAGGCGGGAACGGATCAATTTTTCAAAAAGTTTTCCAGCCGTGTCCAGCATGCAGAGAGGTCTGTAGTACGACGGCAGCTCTGGATCACCTTTTCCCTTGCTAATAAGCACCAGCCTGGCGGTTTTCCAGGGAGATGGAAACACTCCTTCAACCAAGCAGGCATTGTACATTCTCAGCAACAACCCGGGATTAATGGTGAAAATCTTCTTCAGAGCCACGCTGGGAATCCCGTCCGAGCCGGGAGCCTTGTTGCTCTTCAGGGTGAGAACGGAGGTTTCCAACTCCTCAATAGTAAAAAGCGGAACGCTCTCCACCCGTTCGAAGTCAACTAGTGGTCGCTGTGGATGTACAGGAAACAGGGCAGTGACGATCCTCTCCATGGTGGCGCCCTCCATGATGGAGGGTGGAGAGCGGGCGCCGAGTTTCTGGGTCACAACTTTGTAACCCAAACCCCAAGGATCGGAATCGACGTCGTCCCGAAGTTTCCTCCAGCTATTCGCCTTGCTCCTGTTGATAGCTCGGCGGAGAGACTTTCTCGCAGCTTTGTACACATCCGACTTACGAACTCTATCTGCAGGAATTCTCGCTCTAGTGCCGGCACGTTTTGCTCTAAGGCATGTTCTTCTGAGTTCCGCAATCTCTTCAGTCCACCAGTAGACGGGTTGCTTGTCGCGGCGGAGTTTCCTTCGCGGCATAGACCGGTCACAGGCCGAGACAAAAAGTTCCATCGTGGATGTTACTAAAGCTTCGGAGCCAGCCTCACCAGGATTCGCCTGCGCTCCTCGAGGGATGACCTCGGTGAACTTGACCAAGTCCAGTTTATCGGTGTTCCACCGGCGTGGCCCTTCCCGAGATGCGGAAACTCTACGGTTTAAATCATGCAGATCAAAAACAATGTACTGGTGGTCACTACCCGTGTAATCCTCCACCACCCTCCAGCCAGAGATCCTCGAAAGAAGAGACTCAGACGCGAAGGTTACGTCAGGAATCGTGCCTCTCTGCCCGGGGCGCCTGAAAGTAGGCGTGTCGCCCTGGTTGAGGACGACGAGCCCGGCCCTGGCGATGAAGTCCAAGATGTATTTCCCCCGGGAGTTGGTAGAGGGCATTCCCCACTCGACGGCCCTCGCGTTGAAATCACCGCAAACGACAACGTGCCCAGTGGTGCCGAGCACGCTCTCCTCCAAACGATCAATCTTGTCGCGGAAGTCTTGGATGGCCTCGTTTGGGGTGAGGTAGCAACTGAAGAAAGTTACATCCCTACACCTTATCCAGACGAATCCTCGGCCACGTCCGTGACTCCGCACCATGACTTCTTGTGAGTTCCGGGCCCAGAAAGCAGCAGTACCGAGACTGTCTGGGATCCAAATGCTTGGGTCCCTGTCCCGATACTGCTCGCTGACTAGGAGCGTGTCGACACCGAGTTCTCGGGCGAGCTGATTTAGAAGATTATCAGCCCCCCCAGGATCTTTGAAGATTGGCCTGTAGGAAATGGATTATTGGCCTCTGCCTTTTGCCTGTTTGAGTGCGGATCTAAAAACACCGCACTGACCAGAAGCAGGTAAGTGACCAAGAACATTCCCAGCAGAACCTGTCTCCTTGCAGAGGAAACAGGAGAGGCTCGAGGTGCAGTCTTTCTTCTTGTGGCCTTGGTGTCCGCACCGGAGGCAGTTGAAACTTCGGTCGGGTCCTCTGCAGGTACGGGAAGAGTGACCGAACGCTAGGCACCGGTAGCATCTTTGCACGATGGCCCTTTGTTTGAGCCTGCAACTCACCCATCCGACTCTCAGGTGCTGGAGGCTAAGCAGCTTACTAGCGTGCTTCTCGCCCAATTCAGCAATTGCCATACGCTGCTGGCTCCGATTTGGTTTTGTCAACCAGACCTTGAGACCTCCCGTTTCTCCCGGTAGTTCTGGAAGCACCTACTTTAACGCTTTGATCACCTCGTCCTCTGTAGATAGAGCGTCTAGGTCTCGTATCTCCACTGAACATATTGGTTGAAGGGTTCGAATTGAGCCTTTGTCACCAAGAGCGGTTTTGAGGGAAGGAGCAAAACCGTCCTTGTCCTTCGATTTTCCCAGTTCGAGGAGAACATCCCCGTTCTGGGTTTGTCGGATGGACTTGATTGTAGTCTCCGTCTCTTCCGGTTTCGCCTGGGTTTTAATCTGTCCTAGGACATCGGCGAAAGTTCGCCCCCCTAAGGGTTTAATCAAAATCGCCTCAGTCCTAGGCTTCTTGAGCCTGGGTCGTGAAGGCTTCCTGGAAATTTTGCTAGGGGTCTCCTTTACCGGTTCAGAGACTTGGGCTTTCTTCTTCCCTTTTGCAGGCGTCTTTTTTGAGGCAGCTTCGGCGCGCTTTAGCTGTCTCCTCTCCTTTTTTCACAGGCGTCTCTCCCAGTTCCCCAAAGGTGTTTGCGGGGCGGGCCCCTGCGAGTTGAGAGGTGTCGATGAGATTGACGCTGGGATTAGATCAGCTGCTAGTGCAGGAACCCCTACCGGAGCAGGAACTAAAGCAGCAGCCGGAACGTCCTCAGTCTGCGTGGAAGCAGAGAAGAAGACTGGATTCGGCGCTGGATCCAATTCCCTAAGCTCAGGGCTTTCCGGCGAAGAACCTCTCTGCCGCTTTACTCGCTTTCTGGCTTGGGTCTGAGACTCAGCCAGATGAGCTTGAGGTGAATCATATATGACACGGATCATGATGTCGCGCTCCTGCTTCACCGCCTTCAGCCTGATCTTCCGGCATTCCTCGATTTCACCAAGGAAATCATCGAGTTTCGGAATTCCATCCTTTATCGCCTTGTTCACGTTCCTCTGAGTAAGGAGAGCCTTGACCATCTCCTTCAAAAGAGCTTTCATTTTTTTCAGTGACAGGTCCTCCTCTTCGCTGGCATCGTCATGCTGCTGCTGAAGCATTTGCAGACCGAATGCCGCACGAAGAGGGCTCTTGCTGGGAGGAATTCCTTCTTTCTTAGCTTGAGGTGTTTCCGGGTTGGTCACCTCCATCGCCAGATCGACCACTTCTTTCCTCTTTCCGGATCCGGACGGCGATCCGGTGTCACTAACAGCCTTGAACGGCACCGGCGGAGGGAAGGTTTTAAGTCCCCTCGTCGGCATCCCAGTCATCAAGGTCGGAGATCTTTGCATAATTGAGCTGCGCTTGAAAACGGCTTGCTCCTTATCCTTTCCATTACTCCTGTATGTGGTTTCATTTGGTTGGCGGCCAGGTTGGCGGCCCTGACCCGGTTACGTTGTACACGCAATTTATCGTTTCCATATTTTAAAGTTTAATTGTTAGTTTTAAGGACATATTATATCGTTCAAACGAAATCATCAGTACGAATACTATTTATTGTAACGACTGTACAGGATATTTTAATGACTTGTGAGTAAAATACGCTCTTACTGATATTTAAATATTTTTCGTACATTTGAGGTTACAGGAAGAAAAATTACTGACAAAATTACTGACAGTTATTTAATATAAACTGACAACTATTCTGCGCAACGTAGACGCGCATATCAGGCTGCCAGTCTCGAGGGAATCTACGGGAATTGCTGCAGCTGGCCTGTAGACACAGAGCTAGTGTACAATCGCACTCTCAATCAGATAAGCGGCTATTTGATAAGGCAAGGACACCGGCCCAATAGTACCTTCATGCTATCTATGCGATAAGCGGATAATTAACTGGTTACTGCTGTATCAGGTGAACACCGGAGCGAGGGTTCAAATCTAGCTGCATCGCCCTATTTTTTGCATCTATGTAATGAATGGACACACACACTTTATTAATATAATATCTTTTTACCAAAAATAAAAAAAGTATCAAAAAATATCTTTTTACCTCGGAAAAAATTGTGGAGCGTCAGTGAGGACTGATTCCCACAAGACGGTGTTAACTGTAGTTTAATGAGAAGCATAGTGGGCAAACATCCCGTCACCATGCGGTCCCTGACACCCGACTCAAGATCTGCTCCGAGATCAAATGGTGCGTCCCCGTCTGTTCTCTCTCTCCAAGACAGCTTGTCCGCTTCGCCGTTGTTATCACCACTTACCGAAGGAAGTCGCGCTCTGACAGCGGTACTCAGACCGAGGACACCATATGAAGACCAAGGACGAGCTGATAGAACGTATCAAACCAGCTTACTCACCAGCAATCGTGCTTAGTTCTCCAGTGCCAGTCAATGCTTCTTCAACTAGAGGAGAAAGATAATGAACTTAGTTCTCTGAAAAATACGCCTACACGAGCTAAGGAAGTGGGCTGTTCAAACGGAGGAGCTCCCTGATACCAATGAAGAACCTTGTCAGCGTTGTGTTATACTGAATGAGGAAGCTCGTAACATGATCCAGACCATCAGGACTCTAGAGGAGGAACACGTAAGATTACAGAACACATGGCAAGAGCACAATGAGACTGAGTACAGTAGGGCGGTCGATAACATGTTCAACAGTGACAATAATAGCACGCAGCTTCAATCTCCTTTTCCTTTAAGTAACACTGACTCTTTGTTGCCTGATAAAAATAATTTAAATTTAAATACCGAAGAATTTATTAAAGTAAAAAGAAGAACAAGAAAAAGAAAAACGAAATAGCAAAACCTATTTAAAAAAAGAAACCATGCAAAATTTTAGAAAACAACCAAAGCATTATTTGGAGAAAACCACTGAACCCCCACAAAAACTACACGTCTTCGCCGACAGCCATGGTAAAGATATTTATAAATTTTTAACAAATAAGGTTTCCCCATGCTGTAAAGTATTTGTTGACGCGTGTTCGGGGGCTCCTATGGCCCATGTCTTGGACAATGCCCACAGTATGACGGAGAATTTTACAAAAGACGACACAGTGGTTATAATTGCTGGGCTAATGATCTGTCAGACGTTACCACTAAAAATAAACAACCTGCTAGAGTTTCTCGTGGACGAAGTAAAGAAGTTTATTATGACACATAATCATACAAACTTTGTAGTGGTGTCAATGTTTCATCGCCATCACGATCCCTGGAACTCCTACATCAACAAGGAAGTGAGGGGTATCAACATGGAGCTGCGGGAGAGTCTCGAGGAGGTGGGAGCCGCGATGGTGGACGTGTCATTATTGGGGAGACATTTATTCACCCAACACGGGCAGCATCTCAACGGAGGGGGAAGTTGGTGCTTTCCGACATGATAGCTGTGGCTGCACGGAGGCTTCGTCTGGCCGCCGCTCGACACCCAAGGACTGTCGTTGGTCTGAGACCGGGGCTGGCTTCTCGGACTTCATCCTCAGCCAAATCTCAAATGCACGAGCGCCTTCGCACACCTTTACCGACCAATTGCCTTCAGCACGAGAGCTACGCGGGCGCGGTGAGATCAACCCCACGTACTGGACTAAGGTTGCCTGCTGCGGTTGTCGGTGCTCCTGCGGATGCGCCTGGCGTCTCGTCTGATTCTGGTCGGTCTCCCCGTTGCTGTGCAGCCTTTCTAGCCCACCTTCACCTGCTGCTTCCTGTGTGTCTACTTCTATCCCACTTGAGCCCAGAACATCAGACATTGGGACTTTATCAGATGCCGTCAACACATTCCCTATCGTTCCATATGAAGGGAATCAAAGTAGTAATTTAAAAAACTGTTTTTTAGACGCAGGATGTACGAAGGTATAGATACATCTGGCTCGGGTGTGCATACATATATTCAAGACAAATCCAAAATTTTAAATAATCCAAATTCGAAGTGTTCAAAATTCAAAATCATACATCAAAACGCACAAACCGCCTCAAATAAGTTAGACGAGCTTGTACTCATGTGTGATGAGCTGAAACCTGATGTACTGGTCATCTCGGAACATGGGTATAAGCCGGAAACAGTATCTTTTTTCAAACTAGAAAATTACGAATTGGCAAACATTTTCTGTAGGACACGTAACAAAGGGGGTGGTGTGGCAATTTTTTGTAAAAAGTTCTCTAAATTATACTCAGCTCAAGATCAACTATACATCCGAACTAGACTAGAAGCGAGGGAGTAAAAATAAATACTGAATCTATTGGGACGATAAACATTATTGGATTGTATCGCTCACCCAATGGCTGCAGTAACTCCTTTTTCCAGCGTTTGGATTTGATTTTAAATTTTTTTATTTTCAAACAAATATTCATTTATTTTAATTGGCGACTTTAATATAAATGTACTAGACCAAACCAACCCCCTAAACCCAGCGGTGCGGGACATTCTAAAAATTCTTTTGGACTTAATTGGTCAGTGAGCTCGCCGACTAGGGTAACCGCTTTGACAAGAACAGCCATCGACAACGTAATTACTAATATACTTCGAATGTCTCTGTTTCTGTTTTGAATGCGGCCCATCTCAGACCATTTTCGCGCAGGAGGTTCTTATTGACGATTGTCCGCAGGATGGAGATGGGGCATCGGAGCTCCAATACAAACGCGTTGTGCGACCAAAAAATATTCATGAACTGAAAATGCATCTAGCGCTGGAATCCTGGGATTTCCTAGACGATTATAATTGCCTAGATGACATGTTTAATGGATTCAACAATAGGTTCATCTTTTATCTGAATTTGGCATGTCCTTTAAAAACCAGTAGAGTAAAAAAATTGCCAAACAGAATACGTGGATTACTCGCGGTATTTTAACTTCCAGGAAAAAAATAAAATTTTATCATTCAATTTTTATAACAACAAAAAATGAGGAATTTAAAAATCTTTTTTAGAAATT
The DNA here is from genome assembly GCF_021130785.1 of Homalodisca vitripennis. Lineage (NCBI taxonomy): Eukaryota > Metazoa > Arthropoda > Insecta > Hemiptera > Cicadellidae > Homalodisca > Homalodisca vitripennis. The sequence continues at coordinate 179,344,058 of NC_060207.1, read as the reverse complement.
ATAAAAGAATTTACAAAAAAGTTATAAGAGCGGCTAAAGCCTACGAAATTGATAAAAAATTAAGGAACTGTGACAATTTTTTCAAAAACGGCTTTGGAAAATTATTAACGAAACCGCCAAACTAAAGTCCACAAAAAGTTTAAAATGTTTCGGAAATTGTTAATGAAGATAAAATCTTTACACAGCCGGAACATATAGCGAATGAGTTTAGTGCCTATTTCTCTTCGGTGTCTTCTGCTTCGTTTTGTGGGAGGTCCGGCTGCGGTACGGTCGAAATCCGGAACCGCTGACATCCATGGTCGTTGCCCCTGTTGACGAGGATGAGGTGGCCCGCATCATACAGAGATTGAAATCAAAAAAGTTCGACCGACATAAATGGTGTCTCAGTGTGGTTGCTCAAGTTATGCTTTCAGCATATATTGACACCACTAACCAAATTAATAAACTTTTCTTTCATTCAAGGCTCTTTCCCTTCAATTTTAAAGACTGCTAAATTAACACCGATCTTTTAAGAAAGGTGATTCCAGCAAATGAGCAACTACCGGCCGATTTCAATCCTGCCGGTATTCAGTAAAGTCTTTGAGGCTGCCTTCCTGATTCGGCTAAATGCATTTCTAGAGCGTTTTGAGATTTTTGAGGTCCCAAATCAGTTTGGATTCAGGAAACACCAATCCACAATCGATGCAATTTCAAACCTTCTGGATAATGTTGTCGATGGGTTGGAGAAGGCGAGAACATGTGCTCAGCGTATTTCTCGACCTTTCCAAAGCGTTTTGACTGCGTGCATCATGAGACACTGATGAACCAGTTAGAGTTTTGTGGCATTTCGGGGTCTCCCTCTCATAAATGGATCTCGTCTTATCTCAGGGACAGATACCAGTGTGGTGCAATCTCGGGTGTCATGTCGAGGAGAAATAAACTGGTTCATGGAGTCCCACAGGGATCTATTCTTGGGCCGGTTCTTTTTCTTCTATATGTAAATCGAATAAATTCATCGATCCAAAATGGAAAAGATAATTCAATATGCCGATGATACGACTCTCTGCATAAAATCAACTTCGAAAGAAAATCTTGAAATTGAATCCTTCATTGCTGTCCAATTGCTGCATTCAAAACTTTTCTGAGATCAACTTAAGAACAAACAGTACAAAATCTAATGTCATCAACTTTTGTCTCCGACAAAATGAAGATGTATGCCACCCGGCAGTTTTTGTAGAGAATGAGCTCTTGGAGATTACTGACTCTACCAAGTTCCTAGGGATGTTACCTCGACAAAGGTCTAACCTGGAACAATCATGTGGACTATATCTGTGCTCGTGTTACTTCAGGTATCTACGCCCTGCGTAACCTTGCCAACTATTGTTTCACAAAAAGTCTTAAGAATGGCTTATTTTGGCCCTGGTTTATCCATACCTGACATATGGTTTAAGACTTTGGGGCAGCTGTGCCAAATACAATCTAGTAAGAGTATTCAGACTACAAAAAAAAAGCTGTCAGAATAATTTTCCAATTAAACATCAGAGAGTCGTGCAGGGATGCTTTCAGGGAGCTCGATTGCTGACTCTGCCCTGCCTCTAATATATTGGAGGTTGCCCTGTATTGTCGATCGAAATGTGTTCTTATTCGGGTAGTGACATTCACTCTTACGAAACTAGAGGCAGGGAGAGTTACCGTGCAGAACAGCATAGGACGGTGGCTTTCGAACGCTTGCCGTCACAGGCTGGAGTCAAAATCTCAATCGGCTCCCTGAGGGTCTTATACAATCGGATAATGTAAACCAGTTTAAAGCTCTTCTGAAGCGCCTACTGGTGTCGAATGCGTTTTATTCTGTCGAAGAGTTTCATGGCTGGCTGCTGGGAGAATTAGAATAAAAATTTACAGAATCAAAATTTACATAAAAATTAATTAGTAGAGCCCCGAGTCTCATGTTGAATGAATGTTGGCGTGAAAGGACAAGAGATGTATGTTTGAATGAGTATTGTAAGTATGAATGTTATAGTAAGGGTTTTTTACAAATACTTAAACCTGACTTTTGCAATGCAATGTATTATTGCCAAAATGCAATAAAAGAATTATTATTATTATTATTATTATTGGTTTGACAGTCCATGCTTTTTTTGTCACCAGCGCATCGTGCGGCAAGGAGCGGCCCGTTCATTGGCCGAGAGCGGGTGTACCCTTGGAGGTCCTCCTCCCGTAGGAGAGAGGACGCCCCTACCCCAGTTCCCCGGGGCCCGAACCTCCGTTTGCCCAGCACCGATACACACAAGGTGCCGTACGTGCTGGGGGTCGCCCGTAGCAATGCAGAGTCCGATCCCTGCATCCATGCCGCACTTCCTGACCAAGGACCGAAGTAGCTGGCTTCTGACAACACACTGGAGAGGGCCATCGGCAGTGCGAGGCACACATCAGTCCCTGCAACAAGACAGGGACACTCCCAGGACTCCCCAGCATGCGCCAGTCGAAAGAAGGTGGAAGGACACCCGTAATGCGGGGTCGAAAAGAAGAAGAAGGCGAGCAAAGTTAGCTCAGAAAAGAATAAAGACAGTGAGCTAAGACCTAAAAGATGGGAAGAAAGGCCCTAGCTCTGGAAGGACTGTGAGAAGGTTCTCACAGCTTGGCTCAGGTACCCCGGGGTCGCCAAAAACACTCGTAAAGTGGAAAGCCCACTGTACTATACTAATGAAGTATATAAATGAGGTTATATGAGTTTCATAATTTGTAGTTAGAGATTATGGCATCATTGTAGCTTTTTTTAACGACTGATGCACGCAGTTAAAATATTATGTTATGGAAAAATATGTAACATAGTTTTAGTAAAAAAACGACCACCCAGGTCTCCATGAGGAGGAAAACGATGATTTATTTGATCGGTGACGAAAACGTTATGTGTCCCTTTACGAATTATACCAAATAAATCAAATAGACTTGATTTCCGTAAGTCAGGTTTTCGGCAATAACATTCATATTATTTTCCGCAAACCTAGGATGTAAATTACGCCATGAAATGCAGCACAGGGCTGTCCGCTCTGCAGAACAACACAACCGAATTCATTATACATTTAAAACTCAAACAGTGTCATCCTGTTTTATATTAATCCGCGAATCCAATATTTCCAAATTAATCCATTACGGGGTAAAAACATGACAAATCTGAAAAACAACTTTACACCACCGCCGGTCACTGAATTTACTGCGCATTACTGTAATCCAATTAAGAATAAAACTAAACATTTACAGGAGTACTTTAAACATTTTAACGAGATTGTCGGTCAGCTTGTGTGTCGTGTCGCTGTGTTTGCGTGTACCGCCAGCGATACGGGCGCACAAACAGGACCGACAAACAAAATATTGATAAATACCGCCATCTGGAGGGGTATTTGCCAACATGTTGACCCGCTCGGTCCACATCAGGGCTTTCTATAAATTGGAAGCTATTTTACTAGACCTGAAAACTAACATTCGCGCATATTTATTTTGAAAATTGTCCTTGTTGATTTTGAGGTTATCTACGTGGATACAGTTCTCTGACGTAAAACTTGGCGGTTTATTTTGTTCCCGCGGTGGCCGGGATTGTGCGGTGTCGGTGTGGACTTTTGTCTGCAAACACGAAATGCTCTGGATGGCCGGATAGTCTGGTCAAATAAACGTGACGCGAGGACAATAACAACAAACACAACAGTGCCGTATACTTTAGTCAACGGACGGCAAACAAACATCGGATTTGGTTTTATTCCAAGGATAGATGTTTCAGCAATTTCTATCCGGTGTCTGTTTGAGAAGATCTCTACCGATTTGTTAATTATAGTTTAACAAACGGTTTGTTATATGCATTACAATTTGTTCAGTTTTGTATAGAGGATATATGTCTAATATTACAAACGTTAAACCAATTTATTTTTAAGTTATATGTTGAAAACACTATTAAACCTTCATATATTTTGGCTTTTTACAAGGCCTCTCCACTGACGAGTTAAAGTACTGAAAGAGCAAGAAGAGTAAAATGGGTTACTAAGAAGGGTTACATCTTTCGTTTCGGGGCCCAGTTGTGTGTCAAAAGACAGATTGATTATTTTTCTCTACACAATCTTAGGGGTTTGTCTAAAGAAACGAACTTACCAATCAAAAAGTTGTAAAACACTAAAAATAGACAAAATTATGCCAGACCAAGGCAGTATTTGAATCTGTTTAGTTCCTACATTATTACTGATTATCAGACACAACAATTATTTTAAAACATTTAATTCAACATTTTCTTGATATATATATATGCTTATAAACGTATTTTTAAAGGGATTCTTATGAAAATGGCATTGTAATAGATCACACTAATAGTTACAGGAAAACGGTCCAAACCAACCGGCAAATCTTTATTGTCCTAATCGAGAATCGAACCCGTGACGTCTCGGTTAGAGAGCCATAGTCTTACCCCTACACTACGGTGAAGGTAAAATAATCTAAAAGAGAGAACGAGAGTTAGCGACTACAGGCACCACTGTGAACCGGCCTTGCAGCATGACTCTGCATAACCGGTCTCAACAGCTCTCATCACGTCAGCATGAAAGGGGAATAGTTCGTCTTCACGAGATTTGCTAATTTAATACACAAACAATATCACATGTCTAATAACAGACGAAGCTTTCCAAACATTGACTGACTGCGTCAGTCATATCACGGCGTCTGCCACTCGAGGTGGCTCATTAGTTGTTGATCTACTTCGTTACAGATCTACTTCTGAGCTTCGAATCTATAAGTATTTATAGATTCGCATATTTATTATTTGCAGATAATTTTGTCTTATAATACATTTTCTTGGATTATCTTCTCTGTAGATGGATTTAAGATTTCGCTATATCTTCAATATTGCCTCCTCCCACTTTGCTTGGGATGATTACAATATTTTAGATATCAAAACGATGATCAATGATATTATAGTTATAATAACAATCCTGATTGTACTATAAGAGGTAGTTTGTCAATAGTCTTTCATATACGAGTTGGGTAGAAATCTTTAAATAATTAGATAATTAGCAAAATTTTAAGAATATAACTCTCACTCCACTCCTCCCCATCTCTTCTCTCTCACTATTCTCTAACTTTAATACCTTTTACGTTAATGACTTTCTTCCCATGTAATCATCCTAATGGATGTTGTTGGCACAATTTTACACATATTTATGATTGTATACAGGAACGTAGCCAGGAAACATTTTGGGGGTTTGGGTTCTAGACAACAGATATTTTCCCTTAGTGGACAGAGAGTAAAGCCCCATTTTTCTCTTAACGTTCTTGACTCGTTTCTTTGTTGAGAACGATCTTTCAGCAGTACATGCCAGTAATATTGAATTATTTAAATAATAATAATAGTTCATTAAAAAAATAATTGAAAATTGAAAATTTTGGGGGGGAGACGGACCGCTTGGATCCCCCTCGCTGGCTACATCCTTGGTTGGTTAAATCTCTCCATTTGAACTAGGAAAATAATAAACCGCAACCTTTAAATTAATTTCAATAAAAATAAACATAATTTTAAATAATCTTGGGTTTTTAATAATGTTTCATTTTGATGTTGGTTCTTGCAATTCTTTATACAATTGCTTTTGTTATATTAAAGGAGATTTGTAAACCCTTTCTGAAGTTGGGACAACAGGCTTAATAGACCAATCGCATGGAGCCATTCTCCATCCCATCCATCGATAGGTTCTGAGTCTCTTAACATACAGTGGAATTGAATTTCTGTAAGCTAATTTGGATTGTTATTTCGTATGAAAACCAGTATGAATAAAAAACAGGTTAAAAAAAAACTTGAGCTCACATGTTTGTTAATATTATCTAGTTTCAAATAGTCTTGTAACTCAAGATGCTTTCATATTCGTTCTCAGTAGTATCAGTGTGAGTTAAACCTCATTCATACTGATAGATGATGTGAATGCAAATATAGATTTGTCGTTATCCAGTAGCCTACATCCAGTTAGAATTTATTGGAACTTTGGTACTGACCTAGCAGTCCCGTCTCATCTACCCATTGTTCATTAAAAAAAAAAAAAAAAAAAAAAAAAAAAAAAAAAAACTGCAGGTATTAGTGCCCTAATAGAATACATCACAAGCAATAATATGAGCAGTAATAACGATGCGATAGCACGTTCTTAGAACATTAAGGTTAATATCACTACTTCATATCTTAAAAAAGAATAATTAAGTCTTTTAAAATAATTTTGGAAACATAACATTAATCACTGAGCTCTCATGTTTAATCAACTTCCCAAATTTTGTTTCGTGCAGATAATTTATATATTTTCTATTACTCTGAGTGTCTTTGGAGAACCTGCTTGTGTTAGCGATTGAATAGTTACCACAACCAATGGGGATAATGACAGAGTAGTGAATCTGGCAGTTAAGTTAAAAACTAGGCTGGCTAGTGGGTATTTAAAAATTAGGCTGGCTAGTGGGTATTTAAAAATTAGGCTGGGTTGTCAATTTAAGGAATTAATGAAACCCTAAATCATATCGATGCAAAAAGATTTTGGTGCTTCTATAGTCAAAAACGTTGTGTTACGGCTGTTTTAAAATCTTGCGTGAACTGATTTACAATTTGAAATGATATTTAGGTAAAATAACCATTTTTTTACATTTAAAACTTTTCATAGGGCTCCGTAATATTGCATCTAGCAAATGACAGACCATGGACTATGACTTCAGGGATTCTTCTCTCTGGCTTAAAATAATTCAACAAGCTGGAATCTTAAAAGTTTATTCATCCATAGAATTTGGCATAGACATTCCAGTTACCTCATTGGTGTACCTCTATGTAAACATAAACTTTTCACTTTACGACTTTAGACTTCCACTGCAATGGATTTTAAACATACACATTTTTATAATGGATCCAAAGCTGCCATATCTTTTCATGGCCATCACCACGTTTTTAAAGAGATCTTTACGCCCGTGCTATGAGGCAGGAATTTACATTCGAACTAGTGGTTAACAACTATTTATTTAAACCCGTGCAGATTAAATTTGAATATTTAGAATATATGTATAGTTTTGTTAAATAATTAAGTTGTTTTAGTGAAGAAGAGTAAATATTTTGGGTAGCCATCAATAAAATCGGTGAAAATTAGTCAGCTCAAGTCGTACATTCATCACCATCTTATAGACTTTCAAATAGTCTGCGGTCAAAAATTAGAAAGATAAATGGCAAAAAAGAGATTTATGGGTTAGCGTTGTTTTTCTGGAATGAAAAATCAAGATGACTACAAAGTCATTCAAAGTTTTCAGTCATCAAGATGACAACAAACAGCCGACGCTTTACATGTCCTACAACGTTTCTGCCTGTCTAAACGGTAGTGTAATAACAATGTCAGTAAATTGTATGAAAAGTACCATAAATTTAAAGAACATCTGATAAGTGACGAGTCTAGTATGGGAACTAGGTACAAATCACGGTGTACGAAAGGAATCGGGTGCGGTAAACAAATCGCACCATGTTCTCTACCGTGTGTAACTGGCCTAGGCGGATACGTACGGCACATTATGCATGCGGCAGTGCAGACCTGTGAACAGGGCTGCAGGGTACTCGAAAGTACGCCTGGGTGGTCCACTCACCTTCTCCCGCCTTACCATGGGACAGCTCTCGAGTACACCACTGTGCATACCAGAGGCTCGTGTATCAGGGCAGGACTTCACTCTCTGGAACCTGGAGATGTGGAACCGTTAGATCTGTTATGGGGATGTGGAGATTAACAGGAAAATAACGCTTTTCATTTGACATTTATAGTTTACTGATGAGTTGTGCAAAACAGGTGAAGGATGTTCACAATAAAATAGTTGTGCAAACGCCATGTACATGATTAAATATGTTACTAACGGATTGTAAAGAGAGAACATACACTCCTCGATTTGTTTAAAGTAAAGTATTCAAATATGTGGATCATGAGACATTATTCCTCCAGCTGAAAAGTTTTATGTCAACCAGGACATGAATAGGGTAGATACCAATGCGTGCATATAAGAGTATATGTCAAAAAAGTAGCATGTGCTATGGTGTCCCTCAGAGATCTATCCTTGGGCCAGTGTTGTTTTTGATCTGTGTGAACAGAATGAAATTCTCAGTTGATAAAACAGAGCAATTAGTAACGTTATTATAAGTTTAATTTATCAACGAACTTAAAATTTGTATTACAGTATTTATATACAACCTTATTTTCGACATTAGTAATCCGCAATACACGTGATGAATTCAGTAGACTTAAATGAAACGTTTACTCAGACTAAAATACAAAGGAACCGATTAGCAAAGTCAATTTGTAACAAAAACTTACTAAGGAAATAAACAATGTTGGGATTGTTACATCCTACGATATTACATCATTACGCTAGGATTTATTTATCAGATAATGATTAATCTGATATAAATTTTTTTAAAGCTACTAATGTCCAGGTATTAATAATTAACGTCCCTGGTAGCTGAGTGCTTGTCCCTCAGGGGGCAACCCGTGGGGCCTGGGTTCGAATTCCAATTTAGGCATGATATCCTTGCACGCTAAATCGTAATCATCTGAGCTTAGCCTGAATTAATGTAATTCCGGATGAAGCTTCAGACCATTAAAACATCATTGAGCGGTAGACAAAGTTGTGCAAGAATGACTAATAGCTTGTAAAGGTTATGTTTACATCAACAAATACTTAAAGTATATCACTTCAAACGCCCGATCACGCTGAAGCGAGTCAGAGAAGTCAACAGCCACTTCATTGAGAAGTTCGGCCCAGAGAACACCACGTCACGAGCACTCCATCATGTAATAGTTCTCAACAAAATGTCGATGAAACTTATTTTTGAAAGGAGAGTTCATTGGTGGATATTCTCATACGAACCCAATCGCGGATATGACAAGTTGGCTAGCCCTGACATTTGTTTCCACGCTCGGTACATTATAAGATTTCTATTAACAGGTCCTCAAGCAACGATCTTATTCGGTTAATCGTATTCTTAGTAGATTCCTCACAACGCCTTGGGGGACCGAGGGTTGATTTTGAAAAATACTGGAATCTGAAGTTTTTCATCGCGCGATGTGAGGACACTGGTTAACGTTATAAATATTATCTGTGAGCAATATCGGACAAGTAAATGATTTTGTTGCGCGTGAACATGTTAGTACCTTGGTGTAGTACAATTTGTGAATGTTCTAATGTTTGTAGATGTCCTTAACACAAACCCAAAATTTCTTGCCATATGTTGGTCTCAACGGTTTGTAAGATTTGTGTGCTTATTGCCCAGTTTTTGTAAAATTGAATCGAATATGACAATGTCACAAGAGCAATTGTTTTTAACGCGATTTAAAAGTCATTTCATTCATTACATTTTATTTACCAACTGCAATGATGTTAATCTACGGTTTGGATTGTCTTTGGGTTTTATTTCTTCTTGTTACAATATCTCACTATAACAAGTGTTCTAGTCTCGGAAATAGTGTAAAACTCAACCCACAAGATTTTTTATTTTTGTAACTCGTACAAAAATAATAAAAACCTACAAATGTCTAGGATATAGGTTCAGTCAACAGAATTCGCTAATGTTGCATTGGTTGGTAGTGCTACTAGTAGAACTGGACGTTGGAGCGAGCTGGGAACAGCTGTTCCAGTGAAACAGATTTTTTCTCTTTTCTGTGATAAGAAGTGGGCTATGGATATACAGAACTGTGGTATTTTAGTGCGACTATATTGCAGTAAAACTTTATTACAGGGCCATTGTATTTCTTGATCATGATATTACAGCAGGGTATTATGCAATGATCCGATTGATATTCGAGACTGAATGGTCAACAAACTACTGAGTATCCATCTCAAGTTGCGCTTTGGAGCAAAACATGCTCTGAATGAGATCTTACAAGAAATTACCTATAATAAATGAGTTAAGTTAAATGACCTTGGCCTTTATCCTATAAGACCAATGTTAACTTTAAACGCTTTTAGCTTTGGTCTTCATACGTAGACATTGATAATTTCATTTTAAACATAGTCTATGGTTAATACACAAGCAAATAAATGGTTGTTTTTCAAGTACAGTTTGTACGTTTTTAAATATTTAAAGGATAAATTAAAACCGTTTGAGACGTAAAAATGTCACTACGAATGTAAAAGATGCGTGCGTACTAATTATACTTTAAAATTAAACGTATCTTATTCATTCTATGACCAAGAATGTGGGTGTACATTATTTAAAATTGTTTAAAGATTTAAAATGTTTCTCATGGGGCTACAACAAGATGGCCGCCAAATAAAGTGGAATATTAATTTTAATTAGTACTAAATATTGGAAATGCCGACTGCTAAAAGGTTTAGCCCCTAATTAATTGTTATTATTTTGTATTGTATTTTTGAGATTCGTTAAATGTTATTTGTTTATCAAAATATTTTAATTCATCTTGTACATGGAGAGCTGGTATTTAATACTGGATAAATGTGAATTCTAAATAAAAAGTAAGGTTTCAATATTTAAATACATAGTTTTAAAATATAATTGTGAAGTGGTAAGATTATTTTAACTTTTAATATTATGATTATTAGCAACAAAAATATAAATAGTAAAATAAACACATATAACAGCAGAGTTTTCTTAATCAAATTATCAATAACGCGATTCTTAGTTCTACTCTCGAATCGCAAACTAACTTGTAGACATAATGTAGCTATGGTCGGAAGGGTTGATTCAATGTGAATGTTGAGTTTACCTCAAGTTCACCTTCCTTTTAGTGCAGCGCCTGCAATCTGACGCTACACAGACTTGACTCCTAGAATCGGAGTCATGTTTGTCTGTAGAGATTCACTAAAGACAGCGACCAACAAGCTCAAAATGAACTATTTATAGGTATAAATAGTTCACCTAGATAGGTGTTTATGATGTCAGAGCGATATAAAGAGTTCATTTTGAACCTCATGGATCTCTGCAGACGAACACGACTCCAGATTCCAGTAGTTCTGTGTAGCGTCAGATTCCAGACGCTGCATTAAGAGGGAGGATCTGGAACTAAACACAAAATTCAGATAAACTAGAACAGCTACAATAACGGGGGTGAAAATTTAAATTTAGTTTGTTTATTTCTGCGTTTGTACATATAAAGCAAATAGTTCTTAACCATTCGGTCAAGATAAAAAATAAGATGTTATTTTTTAGGTATAGTTATAAATTTACATACTAAAAATCACTAAATTTGTAAGGATGTATAAAAATGGGGTAGTAATTGAATCACAAGTTTCTAGATTGTGAATTTTCAAATTTGCAGTTCGAAGCTCCAAACCCATGGTGTCCTCTTCCGTTGTTATCGAGTATTTACTGGAAGTTATATTTTTTAACTATTTTTTTTATTTCTCAATTACATTTAACTGTAGCTCTACTACTTTGTTGTTAACTTTCAAACTCGTGTATTTGTACTTTATGATTGGAGGGTATGTACTATACTGGGTTTTTGTTTCACACCGCGTCACAACAGTCAATGATTAACGAAATCGGTAGTCTTAGTATGTACAGTACACAGAACAAATTATCATCAAAACTGAAGGGTATAACTATTCTAGCCCTAATCAAACGACAATAAGTCATATTTTCCACGAATCATCAAATCACCATTTTCAGGTTTTGTATAGCTAGACAGGTATTGTACAGTAGTTTAATACAGCGACTGAGGCAGACGAATAAGAGCGTGCTGGATAATTAAGAGTATTTCAGAACACTTAGTACAGGACCACAGTGAAGGTGTTCCGAAAAGTAAGTAGTTTCTTACACCAAATGAAAATATGCTCAGCTATCATATACTGTAATGTACTTTACACATTAACCGCGAAAAATTCAGACAGGCTCTTATTGAATTTGAAGTCTGATGCATTGAACGGGTTAAAGAACAAACATGTTAGTACTTATGGCTTATTCTTAAAGAGTAAAATACTGAATGTATCTCATATAAGGATGATGTAGGTATCTTTTCGTATTGGTTATATTGCAGGTTGTTGTTTTTGTTGAATAAAGTAAACAAAATATATAAGTTTGAGCGTACTAATACTGAAACTTGTTAAAAAAGCTCCGTTGTACGGAAAAACAATGCGCTCAGTGTTTCTATGGTTTGTAAAAATGTTTTTGTTTATAAAAACCGAACAAACTAAAATATTGCACGTAAATGAAAATAGATTTGGTTGATTGATTAATCTTTTGAGTTTATATTGAAAAATGTTAAAATATCTTAAAAATAAGAATAAATAAAGAAAAAAAGAAGTTTTGCCATTCCTCAGGGATTTTTAATAATTAAAAATAGGCTAGTATTTGGCGGTATCTGTTAGTCCGGCCACATAAAACAACTGAGGTTAAGAATGTATATGGAGTATTTTTTATTTACTTCCATTTTCATATTTAAAAACATTATGCCTAATCTTCTTGAATAACATTTCATAAAAAATGTAATTTATTTAAGTCATAAATCGTTAAAAAATATGACATTTCCTGAAGTTACAATTCTATACACTGCACATACACTGTAAAACAGTATTATCTCTAGCAATTTTCTAAGGCCTGATTACAAAATTCTTAGATTAAATGCCAATAAATCCTCGTAGAGCCATGAACATTTTTTATGTTTTTTTTCTGTAATCAGGAAATTGTAAAGGAAAATGAATAAATAACTCAGCTAAAAACCAATAGAACCATCTAAGCAAATGTTATTTATACAAATTGTCGGCATTTTCTGTAAAATTATATTTCTTAACAAACATAAACAATTAGAATAAAAACAATTGATCTCTTTAATATACAAGAGTACTAAAAATGATTTTGGATCATATTGCAAATAGTTATACATTTCTTATAAAACTACACCAAACACGCTTGTGTCTGTTTCTGTAAAAACTCACAATTTAATAAATTAATTTCTCTTTCCATCATTAAGGATAAGCCAAAATATACAGACGAAAAACAGTCAGGAACGAAAAAATTTCTGAAACTGTGGTTTGTCTGAATTTTCTGTAAGTCGTATCCATTTGACGCTTCATGTTTTAAATGATAAATAACATCACCATTTGAGCTCCAGAATGATAGTGATAACCTTGCAAACGTGTGGAGACAACATTGAATCCTAATTTATTGGTGATCTGCTTTCTGGGAACTCTGATAATGAATAACGACTAAAACAGTTCCAGTTACCCTATAGACAGATGTTTCTGAAAGTAAATAAAAATATACGCAGATGAACATTCCAATAGATCGCACAAACTTGATATACCTACAAAAGCCTTTCGACGCTTCCTAATATTAAAACACATACACATTATGAAAAACATCGTTTATGAGTTAAAATAATGTTTATAAGGAAGACAATTATAAAAATAATAGAATTTTTAATTTATATAGGTTCTCTGCCCTAAATATAGAACGATCCTGTGTTTTAAGACAAGAGACTGTGTACTCCAAAATGGTGTTTTCACAGTGCAAGCATGAACACAAACTATAAAAGAGACCTCTGCCTCAGTTGTCATGTAGATATATTTTGTGACAGCTGAAATATTATTATGGTTTAATTTAGAAATACAGGATTTCCATTACATTTGTATAAAACAAATGGTCTCTATTCTCATAAATAATGACGTTGTGAATATTTTAATAGTTTGAACAGCCTTTATAGACATTGAAACGAAATGGTGAACCAAGCTAGCTAATGAAGGTAGCTGAGATATTTATAAAATAAATGTTTGTAACGATCTAATTTGTTTCAGCATTTTTCGTCAGTTTTTGGTGATGGAGCATTTATTATAGAATTTTTATATAATAGACATCTTGAAGACCGTTCGATGAATGGAAAAATATTGTTTTTGAAAAAAGGTTTAGGAAATGTTAGTTTTGTTCAAAAACACTTTTTACTTTTAATCTAGGTCCATAAATAACAAAGTTAAAAATTTAAAAAAATGTTAAAAAAATTAATTTAATAATTTAATAGATTAAAAAAACGAAACGGTGTACCAAAGTCAACAAGAAATTATAACATTTTCAAATTTGCCTTTGGGTGTATTTTTGGGTATTGAGGTCACATTCAGCGAAGTTATGTAGCTATTTTCATAAAGTTCTACCACGAGGACAATTGTAGTTTTGTATACAAAATATACTAATATAAAATATAACTATACACTTTTTTTAATTACTAAAGAAAGAATTAGTTCTCACCCAATTTTGCTTGTAATTTAGTTTGACACGTCATGCCGATCTAACAGTAGAGTAATTCCAAGAATATAAGAAAATTAACTAAGAGATATTTTCATCGTAAACAAAGTAAAACTACACAATTACACACTGAATGTTTGCATAGCTATTTAAAATTGTAAAGCATCTCAAAAGAACTGCGAAAGTACCTCAAGATTCTGAGAAAAGGGGAACACAACTCCAGGGGTCGAATTCCGATATTATAAAACTTAATTTGGTCGCTCGCCCTCCGCGAAAGAAGCGGGCAAGTGTTTGGAGTAGGGATTGTAAGTACAATATTAAAATGATTGCACTTGGGCAAATAACAGTGTCTATAGCGAGCGGCCTGTTTGAATTATGGAGCGGGCAAATATAGGGAGAGGGCAAATGTTTGCTCCCGAGCGTTTGCTCACTCGAAATTAAAAGCACACAAGGAAAATAGAGCAGTTTTGGTGAGCAAAGAATGTTACTGCACTTCCGCCCTTATTATACCGCCAAGGAAATGGAGTTTTATCAGACCCTAACGAGTTTATAAAAAATGTTGGCACGTTAATGGCGATCGATGAGCTTGTTTGTGTATCTTGTTCTTCTTCTCTCTCTTGCGGTCTTCATTATCATTGTCTCGTTCCCCTTTTGGGCTTTTATTGTAATCATGTTAAACAAGTGTTCAGTGTTTTGGTTTTACTTCAACTAACTTATAAAAGTGAATTCGTAGCGTTTATGTTTTAATGAATTTGCCTTAATAATTTCTTTTGAATTCAATTAAAATAATTATAAACTAACCACAACACATGTTTAGTCATGAGTTAAACAATACTTATGTACGTTAAATTACTAGAAGTCCACCCAAAATATTTAATTGCATGAGGTTAACCATTTTTCAATCTGAAAGTATTATATTGATCCACCCTAGCTTACAACCATGATTACTAGACCCATTAAGACCAGGAATATTCGTGTTGGGAATTTGTATCAAGCAATTTACTTGTGTTCGTAGACTGAGTTTCATTCATAAGAATGATATGAACACATTTTTGAGATATTCCCTTCATTTTTTGTGTGGATTTTCAAATATATAACAATCTTAGGAAACTATAAAAATAGCAATTACACCTAAACACATATTTACCTATTAACCAATCTATCTATTCATGATCCAACAGATGGTGATCATATCATGTTATTATGATAATATAATACAATATGTATTATGATAATCGTAATATACCTATACGATATATAAAATCGTAATATATACGAAATTCATTACGAAAGGTTGAGACGCTATTTGGTATATGAATTATTGGTTTGGATTTAACTTTGGCTTTGGATCTACTAATCAAAAAATTTCACGAGTTTTTGAGGAGCCTTTCCATCTTGTGATTTGGAGGTAATCTAGTGATAATCTGTTGGTAACCTAGAGTTGATTTGGCTCAAATGATGATTTGGTTTGGGATCTAGATATGATTTGAAGGAGATCGAAGGTCATAATGATGATCTGATTGTCATCTAGAAGTTACTAATTTTAGGTCATGTGGAGATCTGGAAGTATTCTAGTGATAGTCTGTTGATGATATAGTGCTTATTTGGCGGTATTCTACGGGTAATCTTTTAGTTATCTGGATATTAATTTGAGACAAACTAATTTCTATGTTTTAGTGATCTAGAGGTCATCTGGAGAAGATCTGAAGGTAATCTACTCGTGATTGGGTTGTGATCTAGGTAAAGATAACCTGGAGGTAATATAGAGGTGACCGGCTGGTGATCTATTGGTTATTTTGGGAGTAATATAAAGTGATTTTAGTGACTAGTTTCTGATAATTCTGTGCAAAAAGTGACCCGATTTTGTGGTCTCGTAAGAAGGTAGATGTTCAAACATTTCTCCTTGAAAATGTGTATAGTAGTTTGGAGATGATGACGCTATAATGTTGGTGAAAACAATAGTAGGCATTAGGAGTTGGGAATGGTGTTATGAGACAAAATTGATGACAGGAAAAGTGGTGAGGAGATGATACAAATTGTGATTTTTTAAAGGTTTCGAATGAATCAAACCACTAATAAAATCGTTTTACCTAAAATTGGTGGCGTGTCCAGGATTTTGCTTTATGTGAGACTCAAATCTATTGTTTTGTATTTTATTGTTGCCTTTTTTTACTGAAGAACAACAAAAAGATACAATGTGAGTTGTATATTCCTTTATCAGAACATCTTCAATTCAAAGAAACATGTTTTTATTACACAATAACTTATTTCAATTTGTAATTTGAAATACTATTGCCTGGTAACGCCATAATAATACAAATGTATGTTTCGAAAAAGTCTTATTATTCCATGACAAATAAGATATTTTATTTTTCTTCACTTTAAAAACTACGGTATCTGACAATTTTCTTAATCAGCATGAGCTATTAAGCAAAAATATAAGTGCGTTCAATATAGCGTTACAAAATGATACATCAGGTAGTGGTGTGGTACTCAAATTTCCCAGTCACGTAAATCACTAATTAATGAATGACACGACCTACAGCCGGGCGCCGCCAAGTACAGGTAATCATGAAGCGACCGGAAGAGGGCGGTAATGAGGCACGTGGCGGAAGGATGCACCCTCCCCGAACCGGAAGTCCAACACACGTCTCTAATTGTAGCAATTGTTTGTGATAACTCATCATATTCAACGGCCAGGGCGCTAGTGCAGTGAGCCGTTCATTATCGTCTTCCACAAGGTACAATACCGCCATCAACCATCAATGTGGAATATGGAAGTTAAAAAAAAAAAAAAAAAAAAAAAAAAAAAAAAACAGAATATAATAAAGTTGACGAGAGAAAATGTGAAGGAGGAATCGGTTAGTAACAGGTAGTTGCTTGAGAAGCTGAAGAACTCTTGTCTGTAAAAAATAATAATAGTTTCAGAGCTAATAACAAAAACAATAAACTGTGTTTGAATTATAATAAAACATAGATAATGCTTAAGCTCTTTAGTAGTAGAAAAGAGTGAATTTTCTTTTTGTTTTAAACAAAACAAGAAGTTATCTCCTGTGATGTAACTCTCGAGATCTTTGTTCTATAAGGAAGTAAGAGTTCTGACAAACATGATATTCGTATTGATCTTTTACGAAAAACTTCAGATCCTTTTAGGAAAATTTACTTATGAGCGTTTTATTAGTTTAGTTTAATTCACCAAAGCTCTTTCTTTTTAACCCTTCGTCAACTGTCTCAATAACAACCTCTAGGAATTCATTGGGATTATACGTCTTTTATTGTCCTCCTTTACATATCAAAAAGAGAGTAGTCTTCTGGTGTCATATTAGGGCTGTCTTTTCTGTCCAGATACATTAATGGTACATAACATATAGATGCCATTATAGCCAAAACGAAAAGTTTTAGTTTTGGCTAATATCACAACCTAATAAACTTTGAAATTTATATTTCCTAAGAGTTGTAAGCAACCTTCAATCGACTGGTTAAGAAAGGTTTAGAATAGTCTGTCTGTCAATAAACATTTTAAGCAATTGTGGTGATAAAGCTATGTAGTGATATTTCATATTATGTTGTCCTCTTTAAAGAATTTCAGAGTCGTACCAGAAACCAATAATAGAAGTCTTATGCAATTGAGACTTCTATTATTGGTCTCTGATTGCGCTTAACCTTGCACTTAACCGAAGTCTCCCATTGTCTTTATGTTACGAGTGGTACAGGACACTCCTCAGCCAATGGTACAGATCCGAAGAGAGAGTTATTTACTCAAGTGCAAGAGACAGACTGGACTATTTATACTATATTTTAGACAGTACGTATTTAATTTCATAATTTATTTATAAAGAATAAGTTATTAGTCATTTTATTTCTACAAATAGGTATTACGAAATGTATTTTAAAGGGTTTATTTAATCCATAGGCCCCATCTAATTTAATCTAAAAATTTATAATACGGTAACAGACAGTTTCCATGCTTAGGTAATAACGTACAAGAAATATTCATTTTAATCTATTTTAGTAATGTTGATAGACTGAAATGAATCTCAAAGATAAATATATAATACATATACATACATAATGTACACTTGAGACTTTTTAAATGCTGAATTAATTATTCAGTTACACAGCCTTTAAATATACGTCCTAGTTATTGCAAAAAGAGTTTTATATAATATCCTAATCCTAATATATGGCATTGTAAATGCGAAAGTGCCCTTGATTGTTTGTTTTGCTTTCACGCGTAAACTATTTAATGTACTGAGAATTTACATGGACATTCTTACGGTCCCTGGTATGAATATAGGTCTTTTCTTATTTCAAAACCTCTCCGGGTTACGCCCCACTGTTTGTATTCATTAGTAATTTAAGTAATGAAAAATCCCATCTTGATCTCTAAAGTTTTGTAATATTAATTGAAAGAGCCTGTCAAATGTAATAAAATATTCGGTGTAAACATTATTTTATGACAGCACAACTGTATATTTAATTAATTTAATCACTATTTTCAACTTGTTTATATAGGAATAACCTTAAGTTTTGGCACCGTTTTTAAATTTCAGTGATTAGGTAATTACACATCTACCTTAGAAAATGTCCTAAAACATAAGATGGTCAAAATTAGACACCGAAGACTCTCTTTGAAGCAGTTAGCAAGAACTATGCTAGATGAAAGTTCACTGGGCTGTGCTTTTGAACTATTTGTACTAATTGCAGCTCTAAATGTTCTGATATATTAAAGATATTTTTCAGTTTATAAAGAAACAAACCCGTGAATAGTGTCACTGTTAATGTACTTTTAACTGTACATATTTAGCAAATAATAAGTATTATATATAAAAGACAAAGTTACTAACTAACTTATAAATTTAAACTCTGTTATAAAACCCATCTCAGTTGTCTTTCGACAGAAGTAGGCTTTTCTGATCTTCTCTGATAGATAATTTCGTGTTCGAAAACAATGTAAAATCAATTATGGAACAAAAAAATACTAATAACAAAGTAAATTACAAAACACATAAATAAACACTTTTAACACATATTTTTTGATCATAGAAACAAGGCAAACTCAACATTGCCGTCGAAAATACAAATCATTCGAACCAGAATTGCTTATACAAAATTACGAAATTGCCTATGAAGCCGCGGGTAGCTGCTAGCAAATAAATAAAATTGAGTTTCTCCTCACTTAAAATTAGGTTTATAAAACGTTTCATGTTATTCAGGAATGATCTTATTATTTTTTACAAATAGAATAATAATTTAAATAACAATACCTCAAACTAAATAAATATAAGTTGATAGTAATTAATGTCTTAATTTGTTCATAAAGGTTTTACAATGGTGGGAATGTCATAGAGCTCAGTATACAATGTAGGGGAAACCTCAGAAAAGCTCTTTCTCCGAATTTTAAACTGAAATTTGGAATATTTAAGCTTATAGTTATGCACGGAAAGAACTACGTAGGATTCTTCCCGGTGTTCTCGCGAAGGTCTCTGGCTTAAGTCATGTAACTTACATCAGGTAAGCACCGGGTGGAATACATAATTTCTTAACTTTCTGGACATAATTACCGTTGAAAGCAATCAAATAGCATCTCGATTCTTATTTCACAGTAACCTTATTCTCCTTTGACGTGTCGTCCAAGGCGATCATCAAATTAAAAATAAAACAAACTGCAGCGCTTTTGAGTTTCTGGATTCGACCAACATACACTAGACACACTGTTTTGATAAGCAGGAAAGCAATAAACGGCTAAATAAATTATACTTGAACCGCTATAAGTGAGAGCTCTGCGGTGTAGTGGTAACATGGTTCTACGGCAAGTAAGAGATTCGGGTTCGAGTCGTGGCGAAGGAAGTACTTTTTGTGAATCTGAACTCTCAGAGGAAGACAACGTGTCATGGTTATTGTCGGCGCATGAATTAATTAATACCTAGGTATCAATAAACGATGACAAGTTGTAGTTCATGATTCAGCCACTCGAGCGCGAGCGTGGCGCGGAGCGTGTGTTACGCGTGGCTCTGTCGCATGATTTATTCAACCGACCGTAAACCCCGACGAGCGCAGCGATCGAGCGGGCAAACACCGCGGACAGCTGATAAATTGCTTTCCTGGAACTAATAAACAAGGAGTAATAAACCCAGCGCCGTAAACCACGCGTGGGCCGCAGTAAACGGGGTATTACCGTGTCATCGTGGAGCAAACTTGAGCTGGGAGGTTGAGAATTCATCAATTTTTGCTGGTCGGCAGCTTCCGACTTGCTTCGCCCGTAAAGACCTCATGACACTTAAATTAAATTAAAGATTTTCATCGCGTAAGCAGTGTTCGCAATTAAAAAAGTGCCCGTTTCAGCAAAACACAAAATATTTACTCATTCTCACAACATTTCAAGTATAAATATTGTATCAAGTTGTTAAGTATAGTTTATTAACCTAATTTTTGAGTACTAGCTCAACGAGGCGGAAAATGCCTCAATCCGTAGAAAACAACCATGTTGAGATATTACAGAGCGTAAAATGTATGTGAGCTGTGATCGTGTGACATGCAGTCGCACTCAGCTTGTTTTTGTAAAATTTCATTTTTTTTCATTTTCAAGGGGTTTTATATGCCTATAAAATTTTTAATTACTTTAAAAGTTTTTAAGGAAAAACGATCGAAAACTATTTGCAACTTTGTAATGCCCTACCTGGACATATCCCATAGGACCGATGAATTTTCGATTAGAGAGACACAATGTTAACCCCACGCTATGGTGAAGATTATCCTCTCAAATTTTGCACGCTTAAGCCTCAGGGCTGTATTGGACACTTGCATTTTTGAGGATTAAACTCGTAAGGAGCCGATGACTAGTAGGAGGATTATTGAGATGTAAAGGTGAGTAGGAACATTATTAAAAATTAAAGTTGAATGTAGCCTACTCCACCTGGAGTACATTTAAACAGTTTTTATCTGGTTCTCTACTGTTTATTTGTGTTCATCGTCATAATTTTTAGTTAGCTTTGATGACTGTATACGACTAAAGTCATTTCATGAGGGAATCATGAAGGACATACAATTATAGTCCCATATCGCTGCTGATTGTTTTAAAATTATTGTACGCTTGGTTTATTGCCCCTTATTACTTATATGATCACATACGTGCGGGAGGTATTATAAAAAGGTTTGTTTCCATTAGATTTTATTTGTATTTTTATTACTAGCACTTACCCTCGATTTTTTCTTGTAAATACAAAGTAATGTGACACTACGTGTCTGTGATTCTATCAGTTGTCAAAAATATTTCATATCTTTACAGTAAATACATTTTCATTATATTGCTTTTAAAAGTATTTGTGAGTAAAAAATCCTAATTCCGGCTGTTTCTTACTCATCAATAGACCTACATTGGTGTTAAATCTCGTCTATAGGTTTTGAGATGATGTGTAGACAAACCTCTGCGGGCATACTCACAATGCCATGAACTGTTTCGATTTACTAATAAATATTTACGATTTGTTTAATTTCCTAAAAGTAGTTGTATGCCTACTTTGCGGGCCACCCAGCTCGCTAACTTAGTTTATTATCCTCGATAATCGTTTGCCGAAAGTAGGAATATCTGTAAACCTGATACAGTACAGTACGAGTATATGCTCTCGCTTCCCAATCTCTGTTCGCTATATCATTCTATTTCCTTGGTCCAGTCTAAGCATTGTATTAATATTTCAATACCTAATCAGTATCGTATGCCTCATCAGTTAAAAATGGATGCGATGTCCCTTCGATGATTTTCTGTCATAAATATTTCCATATAGTGTCTGGTATATTATTTTGACATTTCATTTGGTATGGTCACGAACTCGCTACTCTCGGTGTTTCCAAAAAATTGTAGACACGGAGCGAATAGTTCGTTGAATAATGTTAGTTTCCGGTCCCTTTGTTTTTGATCTTTCAGCTTCTGTAAATATACCGTTCCACAGTGTCAAAGGAAACCAATGTTTGCTACCTTACAAGCATTCAATCTCAATTTCGTTCTTTAGTAAAATCCAGATGGAACTAATTGGTTTGAATAACCGTCGTCTATAATAAAAGTGTGATAATACTATTCGCCATTACTACATGCAAGACACAATGACAGCTGATATTTATTCATGCAAATATAAAGTAATGTGTCACTGTGTGTCTTTGACTCTACCATTTGTCAACACTTTTTCCTATATTTACGGTAAGTAAATATTCATTAAATTACTTTTAAAATTAGTTGTGAGTGTTATTTTGAAAAAAAAAAAAAAAAAAAAATATATATATATATAATATATATATATATATGCCTACTAGCTGTTCCCCGCGGCTTCGCACGCTTTTTGTAAGCTTTGCTCGTGTATGAGCACTTCTGGTTCAAGTGAATTATATTGTCAACGCCGATGTAGAGTTTACCTTGTTGTGCTGAAACCTTTTTATTTGTAGCGGCATGTGTCACTGCATCAATCTGATAAATGTTGAAATTGTATCCATCTTCGCCTTCCCAAAAATTAACGGGTATTGTAGAGCATCATAAGAAACGGTGAGTTTCTGAAATGCGCTGCAACAAATTACTCCGTTTTTGTAGAACAATATCCCGTTTATCAAATTCATTGCCGACAATTATAACTGCAACTTCATCAAATGTTGGGGCATTAAAACGTCTTTCGTGCTCTCCTGTTGGTGTTTTTGTCTGCTCTGATAACAATTTTATATTCATCGCTTGGCATTCGTTGTAAAGCATTTTTGAACATTCTAACCAAATTGTTTTTTTCTTGTAGCATCTGTTGTAATGAATCTACGATTTTGCGGTCGACTCCTGGAATATTTCCACACCGTTGATCAATTTGAATGTCGTTATTTCCGGTAAAATATATTTGTTAAAAATCGTGGATCTTGATTGGGGTCAGGTAATAATGACCCGGCTTGATGATAAACCTGTCCTTTAATTTTAAACGTAGGCATGTATCCCCGCATGTGTCACTACTTTGGTTGCCCCAAAAGATGTCATCTGAAAGCAAGAGTTGTACTTTCGTATATCCTGTAGAAAACGTTTAGAGTCGGGAGTTGTTCCGGATGTTAAAGACAAAAGTGGCTCAGGAGGTTCTTGAAGTGGTAGCAGATACACCTTCCCGTTGCTGCAACACATTCCTAGTGCCTCGTTTGGAAATTTCCGTGCATGGCAATGTGGGCAAGTTACATTCATGTGACTGATATTTCATTTTTGGGTGTTGATTGTAGTCTGCTGAAGGATCGTAATTAAAAGCTTGTTTTGTACATGTCATGTTGAAGTCGTGCATCGCCTGATCTGTTTGCAACCGCTCGATTACTTTGCATTCTCAATCTATCATTCAAATTTGATGTTTCTCTTTCTTCTTGCGACAGCATCATTCTTGATGCTGATGTTCGTATTCGATTCAATTCGTTTACCTTTGCGCGCTGGTCCGTTGCTTTTGATTATTACGAATTCGTTTTGTTGCTATCGCACGTGCGCTGTGACGGCTTAAAGCACTTTTTTTTTCTTGGCGGCATTAT
Source organism: Homalodisca vitripennis (assembly GCF_021130785.1). Classification (NCBI taxonomy): domain Eukaryota; kingdom Metazoa; phylum Arthropoda; class Insecta; order Hemiptera; family Cicadellidae; genus Homalodisca; species Homalodisca vitripennis. The sequence continues at coordinate 179,320,336 of NC_060207.1, read as the reverse complement.
GTTTATTTTCCAATAAAATTCGTCAAAAAACTGCTCAAAGGAATTCTTAAAAAAAAAATGTTGAGAAAAACATTCTTCAAAGAATATTTACATGAGAAAACAAAAATACTTGCCTATTTTTTTTAAACCTTTTACTGATGGAAAATAACACTGTTCTTGGAAATTGTAAAAAAGATATCAAATCACGTTTATCAAAAATTTGACATTTGTGACACGTTGTAAATGTCAAAAAAATGTTTGTTTACATAGAAACGTCAAAAATATTTATGTTTACTTAGTTACTGTCAAAAATAACAACAATTTTTTTTGTCGCATTATATATGTTTACAAAGAACAGCTGATTAAAAATTTGAAAAAAAGGACTCTTTCACTTAATAACATATGTTTGCTGCAATGCATTTCTTACGGGTATTTCTGTAACCAGTGGGGCGGAATCCTGAATCGGGAAAGGGATAAAAAAGTATCCTATAAACCTTCTACAGATCAAGACGAACAAATTAAAAAAAAAATTAGGCGAATCCATCCAGCCGTTTGTGAGTGATGCTGTTACACACGAACAGTTTCATTTTTATATATATGCCTATGTTTGATTCATATATCTAAGTAATCTACATGCAAAATTTCGTCTAAATCCGTCTACTGGGTTTTGTGTAATTGAGTACTTATCAAACATCCAAACATCTTCACAAAATTTTACATTTATAATATAGGATTGTATATTTTAAATTGCGATCAAAGTATGTAATACCCGCTGCTTGAGATAAATGGCATATGTAATAATTGCCCATTAATTTTTTTGTTAAGTTTGGTTTGTGTAGCTATAAAATAGAAATATGCTTAAAGGACGGATCAAATTTCCAAATGAAAATATTGTTCAGTTCAGTTAAAGTTGTAAACAAACCCATAAGAGATTCAAACATAGGACATATTAACTAACACAATGCAGTCAAACTATCCCAACATATACATCATTTCATAGTGACTTTGGCGTGTAGACTTTTATTATTTAAACACTGATATGAAATCCAATTCAATGAGAAAATGTGAATGCATTATCTGGCACGATAAGTCGAGAAAGATTTCGTATGCAGACTTAAAATTTTGTATGAAATTTACATCCGTAATAATGAGTTCTATGATGCATAATTTTCTTGTCAACCTTTCCTTTGTATGATTGCCTATCTGTCTGGGCATCTTGAGAATGGAATGAGCTGTAAATATAAAAGTTTGCACGCATCCTCAGTGAAGCCTCTCACGCAATACATGGTGTGGCGTACTCCAACCTTGTAGTAATAATAATAATAATAATAATATGATAATAATTAAGACCAATAACACGAAAGACGGATTCTTCAACTTCTTCATTGTATAATTATGTAGTAAAAATTGCAAAGAGGTAGATTATATAAAAATAGGCACAAATTGGCTTGATTATTTTATTTTGTAATATAATTATAACAAACAGAGTAATAAGCGTTCCTTATGCAACTATCGTCTATTTGTTTGTCTCAAAAATGACTTGAAAGTTAATGTCCTGCACCAGATATGCATTATTATCGACGACTCTTGAAACTGAATGCCGATGGTACAGTAGAGTGGTGTCAACTGACATAAATGAAGGTAGTATAGATGGGGGTGTGGTGGGGGTGGGGAGGTGGTTGAGTGTGAAGGGCTGGCACTCAAGTGCCCTTGTAGTAGTATCACGGCTAAGGTGTTGTCTTCACCAACACTGCCCTGTTGACCATCCCTGTTGATACCGTACTTTATTGATGGTCTTAGGCCGCTAAACAGAGTAGGAAGGGGTATAGCACTTCCAGTACCGTATCTAGGAGTTAGATTTGGGGGCAGAACCCATCTCGCCATATTTCATAAGAGGCGGAGTAGATCGACATCTTCATTTGAATGTTATTGGCTGAGCTTTAGCGAAGCCTATCACTCGTGGGATTTGTAATGTTTCATTTCTGTCTGTCCGCACGATATCTCGAAAACAAACTGACGAGCAGAGTTTAAATTGTGCATCGAGATCTTATATATATATATATATATATATAACCAACACTGAGTTCGATGATGGTGCATGTCAGTCCATGATATCTGGCTGAGCGTTAGCGAATAATTTACATTAGTAACTATGATGGCAATGAAAAAGTAGAAGAATAAATACACACACAAAACCGAACACAGAATCTAATGATAAGAGATTAGAAATGACATTTTTTATTCATAGAGTGATAATAAAAGTAATAGAGTGGAGAGTCAATTTTAAAATGTCGATGTTAAAATTGTATCTCAGTGAATTGTGTTGCAGTACTTTCCCTACCTAGTTCAACGGAACTTTTATTATTTGAACACTACTACGGACCCTAATTTGAAGGAACAATGGAAAAGCATTGTGTGACAAAATATCTCGAGTCAGATTTCATCTACTGACTTTTAGTTTTGAGTGAAACTTCCTTTCTGCATAGACAAGAATTAGTTCTTTGATGGTGCATGTCCAACCATGAAATTTGGCTGAGCGTCATTGAAGGCTATGGTTCGGTAAGCTAACGCACTTTCTCTTTTGCCTACCGGAATGTAAAAATGTCTATGTGATCGTCCATCTACCTATCTGCCCGCAGGACCTCCAGATCGAAATGAGCTACAGATCTGAAAAGTTGCATCAAACCTCATCGAAGTCTGTTACGCGACACGTGGTGTAGCGTACCTTGTTAGTAAAACGTAAAGTGATTAAAAATTTGAATAAAAACTCCGAAAAATTTGTGATTAGATTTTAAACGTAGGTAGTTTCTTCTATAGCATCAAACGTCTTATCTAGCATTTTTGACCATCTATCTGAGTTAATATATAGACTAAGAACTATAAATTCAAAAATATATAACTTAATTGCTGATGGTTAGTAAAAGTAATTACAACTAGTTTAGACTATGTTTAGTGGTATCACTTACAAACTGAGGCCATCACACAATTTATATGTATAAAACTGACCTAATAGGCTACCAAATATTTCAAAAAATATAGGACATGCTTTGATGTCAATTAACCATTTAATTCTACATTAATTCGCTAGTATCAAATAAAAAAAGGAAAATGAACACTTGTCCGTTATATTTATTGCTATAAAGGAGTTTGAAACAGTTATATTTACCCACAAACATAGAATAAACTCAAATACAACAATAGACGCATTAACACTAAATTACGTTAATTTTAAACACATATAACATACACTAAGTGATTCTATTAATTTCGTAACACATTCAGAAAATTTCTATAGAAAGTTAATTTTTATAATACAAACCAGAAGCCCTGATCGTCAAACAATTTTTAAAAATGCAACTTCGGTTTGGTTTTCTCAAAGTAACAAATTTATTTACCTAAATGTTTTACTCTGATGTAATATGTTGGTTTAAGAGTGCCAATGGGAAAGTAGGGTATTTTGTGAATGCTTTGGGCTTTAGTCATGACTGGAGTCTTATAGGTGGAATTTTTTGTGAAAATTCAGACTTATAGGTTGTATATTTCTGGAACCGAATAAAAAGTGTTAAAATGTAATTTCGTATATTTCCAAGTTAAAAAAGTTATCTAATAATAGATTAGAAGATAGAAGCACGAGGATAAAAGATATAGGAGCATTTGCAGGAAACTCACTGTCACACAAATATAAGATAAAGACTGTGTTCCTAGAATCACTTGGATAATACATCAGGAAAATGTGCCAGATATTTGTAAAATATACGTGGTAAAGGTTAGAGGAAAACCCCTTTAACCTTTTAACCTTAGCTAAACGTGAAATACTCCAGAAGTTATGATACCCTAATGAACTTAATGAACTTTATTGTAACAATACGAGAAAAATCAAATTGTTAAAGCGGTAAAATTCATTAGCCTACAGTAGTTTCAGCCGAATATTGTCTCAGTCTTTCACGAATGGTTTCCAAATCGTGTTTCCTAAATCGTGAAACCTTAAAAGTGTAAAGGTGTTCTAGTAAAGGTGTAAGAGTTTCAGATCCAACAATTAAGTAGTTCAGGATGCTAAATTACGATGAAGATATACTACGCCCAAGGATCACGATACACCCACGGTGCTGCGATCGTGACTGATCCGCTTACACCACCCCAGGTGTTACTTCCCTGTCTCAGGCTGGGTGCGACTGAGAAATGCAAATATCTCATTCCTAAAGCAGCACATTTGTTTTTATTTTAGTTTTGTTACCATTAATATTATAATTGTACAAAATGACGATGATAAATTTAACACATGTTCTCAGTTAAGAGTGAAATGAAGGTACTACCGGCGTAGTAAGATTCAAAATTTAACCCTTTTAAACCTACAGGAAACAATGAAACTGTATCATGAACAAAAACATCATGCGAAGGAGTAAATAAATCGAAAAGGAAAGTGGTCATCGATTAGCGAATACAAATTAAAGGTATCCAGAAAAGTCATTTGATGATAATGATAAATTTATTCCTAAGGACAGTTGTATACTTATAAAATTCAAATTAATTTTGTCTCCTAGACTATACATTTCTTTTACCTTTAAAACTTTCACATCAAAATCACGGTAATTTTGGTAAATTTTTCATGTAATCGTCAAAGTAATGAAACATTTTATAAGTTCAAAAAATGCGGTAATTCCATAAGTCGGCACTGAAACTAATTGACCCTTCCTTACATATAATATTAAAGTATCCATTCAGATTACCCAGTGGTTGCCAAATCTGCTCTAACATTGAGAATAGTATTATAAAAACCTTTCTGACAGATCACAATCAATTTTAAACGGTCCAAACCTGACCTTAAAGCTCACTACTCCCCCACTTCCAAAAAACCTCACAAAAGTTCAGATCCAGAGAAAAAGGAGCGTGTAATTTGGGACATCTTCCTGCCTGCTAGATCTGTCAGGTCCATGTCGTTCACAGTTAATGGGATATATTTTTTAACAGGTCAGATCTATTTCGATACAGGTCACTTCGGTTTTATTGTCGATAATTTCTAGGGCACAAAGGCGGAGGGCTGTATCCAGTTACTCCCACACCATTCGTCACACGGCCCTGCCGTCACGCTGCCGGCGTCCGAGAGGATTACAGGCGCGGAATGGCCAGAACAAGAACCCCCGAAAAGTGCAGGTCTTAGGTTCACTTTCCCACGTAAAATCACTAAATAGAATTCATCAGGGATTTATTTTTCAGGAGCTTCTTTCTTCTTTTCATCTAAATTTATTGTTTAATTTTTTATTTCTGGATCATGGAAAAAGATTTTAAAATTAAGAACTTTAATTTAACTTTGATGAATTTTGAAAAATCCCAAATCTCTCCTCCTTTTTCCCAACTAACTTTAAATCGATTTATTGAAGGGTGCGTTCCATGAACTACGCTGTATTCATGTTTCATATGTAATAACGAATGGAAAAATTGGTCACCAATGGGTGTAATGTTTGTGAATATGTCAATTTTTTGTGAGATAAAAAAGAAGAGCAATTATCTCGTTATTATGTGATTTTTCAAAAAGTAGGGTACACCTAAGAGTCTGGAAATAAACTATCGTCGTGAACGTGTTCACATACTGTAATATAATTAGTACGTTTTATTATTTTGAAGATTCAATAATACTAATGCTATTTTTGTATAGCTTGTACATAAGACAGGTGTTGTATATAAGCTTTGCATTAAATGCTTAGCCACTTGAAACGTTATGGTTGCACGCTGTCTACTGGCAAGTCTTCGCCTGAACATGTTCTAGGCGATTACTCAAATAGTCTCGTAGAACAATTGTTATACCACAAACACCTTAGAAGAAAATCAATCAGTTTTAAGGATTAAAATACCGCGCTTACCCTTAAAGTATTGAATGTTCTCCAGCGATATTGCCAGTGAAGCCTACTGTTGCCGGGACAATATGAGGTGACCCTTGACCACCAATCAGCGAGCAGCAACGATGTTTGGCCGGTGCAATATGCAAGTCTGTGCAAATACTCGGACAGGATGTTTGATGGCGGGTCATTACAGGTAGCGGCTACTCCTGCTCTGGCCAAACACTTGCCGCGCTCAGGGCTGTGTGTGCAATATTCAATCGGTAAATTCCTTTTTTTTTAACCTAATAATTTCATAACAATCCACTTTTTTATGAAATTTCACACGTGATAACTTGTAATTATTGTTTAAATCGTACAGGACAATTTACTGCGTAGTAGTAATTAGTTCGTAAATAATTTTATTTTTGTAAATTTTTGTTCGAAAAGCTAATGACAAGCAGTATGGTACCAACACAAGAGTGGAACCTCTAGACATTAGACATCCCATCGTCTTGATCCGAAGGGAAACTGGATTACATCTATGTGTATCAAATAATATTATTATGTTTCATTTCAAAAATTAAAAAACTTGCCATAATTATATAGAATAAAAACTACTATTTGAAATGTATTAGTAAACTAGCAAATAATAAGCAAGCAACACAATTCATAATTCTCTCAATACATAATAGCTCGTTGAAAACAGAAACTTGATTCCTAGTCAAATATTTCCACATTCCTCTTTGTAGAAGATTCGTTGTAAGTCGACACTAGTGATAAAAAGGTACAAAAGACCTGAAGAGTAAACATTATAGGCTTTTTGCACAAATAGCCAAAAATAATATCCAATGCCAGAAAATGTACCAGCTAAAAAATGAGAGAGAAATGAAATGGAGACTTGGTGCACGTTTCAATTTCGAAGTGGGCCGAGGAATTTGATGGGTTGGAGACGTTTCCTTGTATTTTCATCGGATAGTGGGGTATTTTTGAAACCCTATCAGTGTTTTAAATGTTCTCGTTTCATCAGCTCATTTCGTTTCTATTCATCGTGGTTTAATACTTGATAATGTTGATTTGGCTTGAACATGTTTCACCTTGAAGGTGGCTTCAGCTTCCACAGTACAGTTCACAGCACTAAACTATCTCCAGATTTATCATCCCGGTTTTGAAATTTGGCAGATTGTGTAGGTTTAATAAGTTGGGTTGTGAATACTACTTGTACTCAAAATGCGACGGCACAGAACAGCTGTTTATAAATTACCTACGGGATAATACCTGTTGAACATTACACAGTTTGACGGATTGTTTTGGTCTTAGGAAGAATTCGAATTTTGCTACCTAAACAGCATATATAGATTCTTGTGATCCCAAATCAGGATTGTGTTTTGTTCGTTCACGTTAGAATCTTTTGGCTCTAAAAAAAACTCACGACAGTAAGAAGTTAAACATTTGGTTGTTCAGTGTTCAGCATGTTACAAGTATCATTGGCTGCAATCAAGACTACCAAAGACCATGTTTAACCTGGCTAAAGATTATTTATGTACGAAACATATATTTAAGGAATTAAAAATTGCATAAAATATCGTGCTTACTCTTATTGCTTCTATATCAATGTATCCTTCTCAACACTTTGGCAAGTGCTATTTTAAACGTATGCAACGGTCATAAAAACAAACGATTAAAAACAATATTTGTTGTACATTATCAGTTCAAGGTTAGAACTCCAAAAGGATGGGAGCTATCAGAGGTCAAAACTCGTTTATTTGGGCAGAAACTCTCAGTGTTTCGGTGCCGTAAATGGCCAAATACCGGAAGCGAGAGAAAGAAGGCCAGGAGAGCCCCGTGAGACCCGTTAAAGATATTTTTAGTCAGACATTTAGTATTCTAAAACACATATTAGTCGATCTCAGAAACCTGGTGAGTAGAGCCTAAAGTCTAGAGTTTCTAGGCCTAAAGTGGAGCAATGCCTGGCTGCTCCTCATAATGAGTGGGTTGCATAAGCTGTGAGCAGGAAAAAGACTTTTAAACAGTGTGAAAGATTAAAGAAATCATAAAATTATTAACTATATTTTAAATTACTCGACCTAAAATTGCTTAAGAAGGATCATCCCAAAGCTGTAAATGGAGACGGAATTCGCCGGTTAGCGAAAGAGAAATGTTACACCGGATTGGGAGAAAATTCATAAGTTTAAGATAAAAATATGCATTGTGGGAAAGTATTAACGCACAAAGGACACATTCACAGTTTTAAAATCCTATTAAACAAAATAACTGGGATAGGAAAGTAATAAACCTGAGATTGGGAGTCCACCTGCAATAGGCAATTTACTACATGTGTATTCTTTCTAAGAACAATTGCACACTTTAATAACACTCAAATAACTAGTTGCATATATAACACCCTAATATATGATGGGACATTAATACACCTGAAATTTGGAGTGCTGATGCATAGTCCATTTTCCACATGTAACCCCTCACATTAAGCAAGAACTGTTTAAATGTATACGAAATATTTAAAAACGCAACTAAATATCCACGACATTGTGATGCAAAAAGAAGCACAAAAGTAAACAAACCGCTGTTTGTGATAAATAAACGTTTCATAACAAAGCCGAAGAAACGCGGTGTTTGAGCGTTTCACATGATCAACCCTTAAAGTGAGCTTGCCTTTGGTAATTTTGGCGCCAGCGAGAAAAGGTACAGCGTATTGCAAAATGAATGCTGTGTACACTCCCCCCGCCCACCAGAGTGTTGACATACGGTCCTTCTCAATTAAAAACTGTTTACTGTGGAGGTTACCGCTCGAATATTAGCATGTCTTTTAACTGTTAAAGAAATAGTTTCACTTTCAACCCCGTGATTTTCAACATTTTATCGTTATTTTGTTCATGTGTATTTACCTCCATCAGGATATGTTGTAGTTTAAATAGTTTAATCTACAACACAAATTTACCAATATTACATAAATATTTGACACGACGAAATAAAAACGAATATAATCTCTATATCAGATATTTCATAATTTAAAAATATTAGCATCTGAAGAAGGATCTTCTCGAGGAAGCGTTGTAAAAAACCCCATTATAGATCCTTAAGTTTGGTATATTAAAAAACAGTTTACTTAGCAATATCTATTTAGATACATCGTAATGACTGTGTCTATTCCCAGTAGGATAAAACGCTCACTACATTTCAGCGTCAAGTAATGGACACTTAATATTTGCCAAAATTTAAGGTTAAAAGTATATTTTTACAAACATTCCAATTTTATTGTCTGGATAACCTTTGTGCTCAACATAAAATCTTGAAATAAGAAGTGTTGTTACGCTAACTCTATGCTTTCAAGATTACAAAATGTAAAGATATTAATTATGGTACTTAAATTAATTAAACACATAATTGTGTTCCCATTATATTTCTTACATAGGACTGTTGATCACTTAAACAGGTTCTTTCAATTATGTGTTTGCTGCAATGTACTTCTTATGAGAATTTTCGTAACTAGAGGCCAATAGGGCGGAGCCCTGAAGTCGAAGAGAAAAATTCTCTCTTAGTGCGCCTCTAGGGCACATAATACACCAATGTACAAAATTTCCTGTCTCTATCTTTCATGGTTTTTGCTGGATGTAGATGAGTCAATCAGTCAATCAAGACATCTTTTGTACAGATTATACTAAAAAGTAAATTCTCAAGTACATACTATCACAACGTAATCCACAATTACAAGCTTGAAATAATTAAAAAATTATAAAGCAAAATTTATTTGAAAATTACTATTTTTATATTCTTCCCAAAACAAGTAGCTAACAACCTTCTAGTGCAAGGAAATATGTGGGTTGCCACGCGGTCAAACTTTACACTTGTTTGCGTATGTTTATTACTCAAACTTTGCCTCGACGAAGCAATGTTTAGCAATATTATTGCCAATTTTGTACCGTGCTTATGACAATCTGTAATCGGAAAAACTTGTATAGCAAAGATCAATATCAGATTAAAATGGAACAAAATATTTGTAAGAATTATCAAACTATTGGTAATATTGTTCAATTTTATACTAAAAGGAACGAAACATACTTAGTACAAGTTTTTTGCGTACTTTTTCTGCAATGTCTTTAATTCTTCCCAGTTCAACTTGAGAACCTCACTCCTCTATAACGGTTGCTCGCTAAGGACTAGTTGTTTGACCTGAGAAGACATTTTGCCAGGAAGGCTATTTAACATGTCAACTAAGCCCTTCGTTATGAAGACGAACAAGGAGCGAATTCCTCGCTGCTGTGTAACTTACGAAATAGTTTTCCCGTCGTAAAGTGAAAGTTATCTCATTAAAATGCGAAAAGGCTTTGTCAATAGATTGAATGATATCGACTGGTTTTAAAGTAAAGTCTAGATCACTTTTAGATTAGATTTTATATGTTTAACGCAGCAAATTTCGGTAGTAAAATTATGATACAGACATGTTTTTTTAGTTTTGTATGTAATGTTTGTTAAGGACAATTAAAACACTTAGTAGACCACTTTTAGTAAATTCTTGTATCTCCAGAATGTGTATTAAAAATTAAATCGTTCTAGCCATTGTTGAATCTATAGATCTTATATTATTGTTGTGTTAGTTCAAGCATTATTTTCACTACGAACAGTTAAGAAGAATTTCTATAGAAGGTAACTTATTTTTTGTACTTTTTTGACGTGACAACGTCTTAAATTAGGTTGCGGCTCGGAGTCACTCATGAAAAAGTGTAACGCCCGGTAACGTTACGATGCCCGTCCAGTGGGTCCGCCGCACGGGATCCGCACGGGATAAAGCAGATAACTGTGGGTCCGCCGCACGGGATAAAGCAGATAATTATGTTTATTCGTGAAAATGTGGAGTGCTTAGATTCGTCATTTACAACAACTACAACAATAAAGGTAAATAATTGTACACTGATATTTCATTATCGTAAACTATGATTGATTGATTAATTGTTAGATTGACACAAAAGTTGAGAAACTGAGTTTATAGGTTATGTCCATACTATTGACAAATGTTGATAGTGTTAAGTAAATTATTAGTTTAAATCACTCTGCAATCAATCGTAATTCAGTCGATTGAGAAGAAACAGCGCGTATTGCTAGTCAAACATTTAAAATAACAAATTATAACCTCTAACCTGTCATAACAGTGCGACCAAACAAACGAACTAAACCGACCAATCACCACGCGCGGAGTTAGAATTTAACTGTGTTTAGCAAGAATTTCAAATTCCAATTTTAGTAAATGTTTTATTAAACTTTACCATTTACAATAACAAATTTTAATTAATTTCAAATTATGTACAATGTTTTAGTAAACAAAATATATTTCTATAGTTAAAATTTGTGCAATTCTTATTTTCATTCAATTCCTTGTTCCTATTGTGCAAATTTAATAATATTCATATCAATAAATATTCTACCGAGAAAAAGACGTTGTCACGTAAAATCTTCGCCCGTAAAACTTTACAGGCAACCATAATTTTTTTTCAAATCTTTAAACTGTCTTGCAGCACACCAGATTAAATGGAATGTTAATACACATTGCATATGTTGTATATTGTGAACCTCGCATGTCATGAAGCAATTCTCCATTGACTTTGCGCAACCCATCAAGCAGAGAGATAATCCCAACCTGCTGGGATACTCCTAACCTCTTTTCCAAAGTGGAGTTTATCGGGGTTCTTAAAGTCTTATATTACAACAAATGTTATAAGTACAGATATAAAAATTCGGATTTGTATGCACCATTCCGTGAAATATAACTAACTAAGTTTGAAGATTTCACTAGTACTTGAACTGGGTAGTAGGGAGAAGTCCTAAGGAATAATTAATCACTACCTCGCGAAACACTTCCAAAATTTGTATTACTTGGTTTTTATTGTTTTTTCCCGATATTAAATTATTACATCCTAACAATATTATAAATTAGAAGTGACTTTTTTATTGTTTTGCTTTAACGCGTATACAAGCGATTGTACTGAAATTTTACACTGACATTTATAGGGTCTCTGATATGATTACGGGCCTATTTGTATTTCGAAAATCCCTCCGGGCGGCGCCTCACTGGTCTCTAAAGTTGTGAAATGTAAACTACTGTTCTGTGTAAAAATTTTGTTAGGATAGCATTTATCAATTTAACCATTATTTTAAATTTGTTTATATTTATAGTGTGAAAGCATAGAGTAAGCTTTATAGTAACGAAACTTCTTATTTAGAACCCTTTCTGCACCGATGTTAAGGATAGAGTAAGAAAATATCCAGATATGAAATTCAAAAGTTTTACTAAAAACAAAGTTTATCTGTACACTTTTAGTATTAAGTATTAGATGTAAAAGACAAAGTTACTCTCTAAATTTTACTATAAATTTAAAGACACAAGTAGGATTCTCAGATCTTTGTATGTATATATATTCTTTCTCAGAAAAAAGGCAAAATCAACTATGAAAAATACTATGTAAATTAAAATGGCGTGCGAAGTCGTGGGTAACTGCTAGTATTAAATAACTAGATTGTTCAACTGATGTTCAACTATGTTAAAGGGCTTTTTTTTTTAAAGAAACTACTGTTCTTTAATCAAAACATTATTTTTTTGACGAAACATAAAATTGATTTTCCATATTAACCCATCCCGTTAGTATATATTGTTACACCCATATACTCGTATTGTTACATGGCAAATTCAGTAGTATCGCGTCTAACGGGTTAATGTGTCCAGGCTGCTGTTGTAATCGTATGTATGATATCAGAGTTCGAGTCTCGGCGGAGTGAGTACTTCTTTGTTCATAAATATTTATTTATATTACATTGGGTTATTGCGATAAGTACATGTTTATTAAATGCACATCTCCTCCGGTAGTAAGAAAATGAAAAATACGCATACAAATACGTTTGTAGAGACCAAAAAGAGAAAAGCTTTTTAGTTCTTAGGTGTGTTAATACTATATTCTTAATACGAGGGCAATTAAAGCTCAAATTCCGTTAGCTATCCGCAAAATATTGAGTTACGTGATAAACATAAACTCAATGGATGTTTTTCGTTCTTCGCTATCAACATGTGGCAGCAGTGATTGTAAAAAAAGGAAAAGAATAATGTGAAATGAAGTTATGGAAAACAGGTCTTCTCTAACACATAACCTGGGGACTAACTTCCAAGCTACCACCAATAGCCGGGCAGGTGGGCTGTTTGCAAGCACATGCACCGCTCAGCAGCCAAGCAGCAGCCACTTGACTCGGTTGTCTTGCGATAACCGTTGGCGAGCCATTGGTCAAGGTGCATTAATGGCCGGAGAACTTAATGTTAGACCATTAGTAAACTAGAAATAAATATCTTTTAAGCAAACAAAAAGAGAGATTTACTTGGTTTGAAGTATCATATATCAAAGTATCAAATGTTTTGTTGGCAACAACGAATGTAACATTGTTACATACAAACGTACAAGCATACAATCTCCGGCCAGTTTCTTTTTAAAACCTCTTGACTGAGGATGTCTCCACAACGAGAACAATAAATATGAACTTTTTTCCTGTAACTCTTACGCGGATTGAACCGGAGCGTATATTGTAGACATCAAGAGCAAGTAAGTACCTCTAGACTGGTACTATTGTAAATTGTGCCGTGTAGCGTTCATTACATGCTAAACCAAACTAAACTAGAAAAAGAAGATATTTTATTCACGACAAACGAGCGAGGAATCCTGCCCGGCCCTCTCGGCTAAGAAAGCTCCCATAACCAACTCAAACACGGGCGCTGCCAACAGATGTCTGGGTAAACAGCGACAAGACAGGCTGAAAATAATTAATACCGGTGCTCTCTTGAAATCAGTGCCTCTTAATTAAGTCGACTGAGCTCATCTGCTTCAACACATTTCCTTCAACTCTTATAATTTCCTTTTTGTTCTTATTTTACGATCTTAATCGACTGCATATAGTTATTAAAACATATTCCAATTAAAACCTAACAGGGCGATCAACCACATAGTCACAATTTGTAAAAGGCTACAATACAAAAGAGACAGATTTATAATTAATAAAACATATACATGAACCTCTCAAGGGCACCCTGTAATGAAAAATCGAAATAAACTTAAATATTTTTAAATGAGATTAAATATTTTTTTAGCTATATCATAATATTTCCATTTACTCATAATTCATGTATATTCGAGCACGTGTGGTTTATAAATTATTCCGAAAGATATTATATATTTTGTCTACAGCAGTTGCAACTGGTCAAATTTAAATATTCTTCTATATAGTATTGTTATAGGTTCTTTTCTGTAGGCCTAATATTTGATACCAATATACTCTATATTTATAAATTGTGTTATTTCAAATTTAATATGACAATAATGTGAGAGTGAAAACTTGAGAACTCACTTTGTATGAGTAAAAACGGTGTGAGCTATAGTTGTGATTTGTGCAGGGATTATTTAGGCTTTTATTCTATTTAGGTCCAAGGAAGAGCGGTTCATTGTCCGTCAGTTTGTCTGCCTTCAACCCGTCTGTACAATACCTCTTAGTAGGGAAGATTCTAGAGACTTGAAACCAAATTTATAATTAAAAGAAATTATAAAAAATTATAAAATAATTAATAGTTATTAATTATAATAATTTATATATATATATATATTAATTATTATATATATATTAATTATTATATATATATATATATATATATATATATATATATAATTGTGCTTTGTCATCAGCAATGGTCTGTGTCGATTTGTGTTTACTTTAGAATTTGGGATCAATTACAAATATATATTTTAGAATAAGCAACTCAACACTCAGAAGGTATCTTTTAAAAGTCCTTTAAGGATTAGGCCTAATGTTGTTGCGCAACATCCTTTTTGTTTATTTATACAATAAAAAGATCAAAAGAGCTTGATGAGAGTAATTCCATAAAATAAGATACTCCACAAAATCTAAATAAAAAAATAGAAAAACAATTCGAAACTTACACTGCCACGTCATATTCCCAAAGTACAGCCGTGGCACTGCAATTAGATGTTTAAACTGTAATTGAGTGCAGTCTATATCCTACTTAGTACAAGGTCACCCCCTACTGTGCCGTCTTGGGGTATTTTTTCCGTCACACCACAGTTAAAAATTATAATCAAAGTTATAGAATGAAAAATATCTCCTCTTTCTCTATTTTAAATTTTCAGAAATTATAGGTTATACACTAACAATAAAGGTTTAAATTCAAGTACCTAAACAACTTACTTAATAATTATAAATACCTAAAATTCCTTGTTAAGGTTTTAATTCATCATTTAGAAGACACGCAGAATTTGTAAAAGGTGTACAATAGTGTCTGTAATTTTATAGTGTATGTTTTATGGTTTGTATTTTAATAAAAAATAAGCGATTATCTGCATAAAGTATCTTTGCTACTGCAAAATATTTTTACTCTGTAGTCAAACATTTCCCTGGGTTATCAAGAAAACAACTTGGTTGACAAAACAATATGTAAAAATATACTTGCTGTTTACTTGAATCATAATTTATTACTCAAGCAAGGTATGTTATCTCATCAAAGATTTCCGCAGTGAAGAAATGGTACAAAGTCCTTTAATGTAATATATCTTGATCGATGTTGCCTAAGCCGCGGTGTCAAGGGTTTACAGTCGGCAAACGCTATTAAGTGGCGGCGCAAACACAGCAGCAGCTCGGCGGCGCGGCGAGACGCATGTACGGAGGCGAGAGGTTACTTAGTCGTTGTTAATTACAAGAAAGGTAAACTCCTTATCAGCGGCCTTACAGCACCAGGAAGTGTTTGTTCCCTGTGATTTGCTGCTTCAGAACTCTCCCCATGCTCTTCCGCTGATCACATGGGTATTAGTCCGCAACTACATCCACTGACACGCAGGTGATTATTAATCCAAGCTATCCAAGCAAAGCAGAAAAATATATACGGCAATAATAGTTAAGTGGATGAGTATTGTTAGACTGCTATTGGCTTGTGTTGCAAAATAATATTCTTTTTATAAATAACAGTTCTTAAAGAGTTATAATACGTATTATTACTATTACTGTCTTTATCATAGTTTTGGGTGACAACAACAAAAACACGTTGCTATTTCGTTTAAAGAACTGTCTTATCCTCCCTCTTCTTCAAATTAAAAACGGAATTAAAATTTTGTTAGCATTCGAAAATGCAGCAACTAATTATGAATTTAGGTCCATGGTTGAAAAGATGAAAAGCTCCGCTAGGGTAAAGCCTGATGGGTTGCGAAGGATAAAAATACAATTAACCAGTCTTGGCTGCAATTAGATATAAATTACGGAGTGATAATTTACGAGTGGCGTAACGATAACCAGAGAGCAATAAGAGTATATTACTGCCGTACTATTGCATATTTCTCAAAACTTGTAGTGTATTTTATCTGTAGCTATCTTAAATCTTACATCTCATTGAAAAACCAACGATACCACCACGTGTTGTACATCATCCGGAGATTCTAACACTATTCTTAGATGTTCTCATTCACTTATGACATTTTGTACTGCTGCCATATAGATATTAAAACAAGAGCTATTAAGTTTACCGGCCTAAAGATTTAGATACTATATTTCCGTTGCTGTCAATAAGACCTCATATCATCAAAAGTACAAGGACTAATCACTGAAATTGGCTCCTGAAAGATTAGTGTGTTCACTACTCCAGCTGTGGTGAAAATTAAACTCTAAATGCCACTGCCTATACTGAGCATTAGGATTACTGAGAAATGCTAATCAAATACTAGAATCGTTCAAAAATTAGGATTACCTATGCATTGGTACTGTTACATTTCTGGATGTACCATCTGGAAAGTCTGGACAAGAAAATCTCTATCCGATTCCCTTGGATCTTGCAGCCTTCGCTCGTAGCTTCCGTTCTATCTCACGGGCTGTGGGAGCTTATAAAATTAGGGATCTTGATTTCTTCAAACTGTCAGTCTTTGGAACGGATAGAGCTGTGAAAGCTTTTAGTTTCTTTATCCTCAGTTTGTGGGTCAGCGACCTAGGGAAGCTCTTGACATTTGGAATGTATATATTTGTCTAGAAGGTCCTGTATGATTGGAAAATCTTTAAATTTTAGCCAAAGGCCTATGTGATTTCCTGACATCTATAATCTCTTGTAATGCACAAATGATTCAGCCTCCAAACGTTTTTTGGCACTGGGAATGAGTTTCCAACCTCCAAAAAGAATCTGTCCCTAGAAGTAGCCGGATTCTGTAAGTTTTCATACTGTGGAAGGCTGCTGAGAATTTCCAATCTCTGGAAATTTCAAACCTATGAATGCTTCCAGCCTCTATGAACTCTATAGCCCTAAGAGTTGTCAACCTATTGGAGTTCTGGAGGATATTTTTAATCTTAGGAAACTCCCGGCATCTGACAGCCTCTCACCTTTAGAAGTGTTTGACCTCTAGGAGATTACAGAGTCGAAAACGTCTCGGTGCCTAGGTTCTTCCAGTATTTAGAAACTGATTTCTAGTTTCTACTGGCATCTGAAAGATTTTAATTTAGAATGTCCCGGGGTCTGGGCACTATCTTCTGGGATCTGCCATCCTCTAGAAGGCCATTCTTAGGAACTGGATTTTTGCCACGCTTTTACCCCTTATCAGGCCGTGGCCTGTAGAGGATTCAAGACTCTTTCTAACTCTAAGCTTTCAGTATTCCAGCCGTAAAACCGTCTTAACCTACATAACTTTCAACAAGGACATCATCCCGTACTCCTACCTCGTACCATATATGTAGTTCGTGCCCTTTACTAAGAGATTTGACGTATTATAGTCCTGCACGGTACTTATTGACAATCGAGAATCCTTAAATTAACTGCTAAATGTTTCCATGTATAGTAGATTTCAGGATTAGTGATTGAGAAACATCTCCCACTCCAGATTTGAATTACAGCTCGGTTCTGCAATAAGCAAAAATGTCGTAAATATGTGAAAAATACCCCTATCACAGAATTTAAATGGATCACGGCTATGGGAAGAAATCTCTGCATTGTTTATCATATCATCGCAACACATGACTCGTTATCTCCCAAAAATATGAATAACATTTCAAAGGTCTTGATAAAGAATAGAAAACAGAAGATTTGTACAAATAAGTTATTTTTAATCAATTCTAAATAACAGCACAATTGAGTTATAACACTAAATGTTTTCACGGAACAACGGTCCGAACCCACCTACAAAACCTCTATTGACATCCTGAAACTCGAATCCGTGCTCTCGGTTAAAGAAGCGTAGCCTTTCCCCTCCGCTACACTGTAGGCCACATTAAGAATAGACACAAATCTATTGTTAGATTTAAATAAAAATAATATCTATAACAATACACATTAACTCTTCATTCAATTAAGTTGATACACAGTAGGATAAAAGTGTTCAGCTACTTCGTTATGGTAAGATTGTTGCATAAATTATTTGTCGCAGATAAGAACGGGTAAACACGCTTAAGCCGGCGCAGAGTAAAGACAGTCAAGAGCTCGTCTCTGGAGTAAAATCAGAAAGTAAACTAATAACCCATTACCCAGGAGGCGAGGATGAGGTGAATGGTGCAAATATTTGAGGATGCGAGGCATGATTAAAGGATTACCCGGCTACCGCGCTTCTGTGTGCGCAACTCACACATTGGTGTTCGCGCGGTCACGAGTTTTTAGCAGAAACCGCGACAGCTGCTCGTCCTCACTGGGCGACATCTCGCCACAACCCCTTCAATTTAGCATCAAGTTTTGGACATCAAACATCAATAAATAACAGTTGTAAAGGTTTCGGCGTTAAAAACTTGCTTAGGAACACGGAAGCGTTAAACAATATATATTTTCTCATGCTGAATTGCGGAATAAGAACAGTTAGTATGTTTACAACACAACATATATTTGTTAGAAATTATAAAATACCCTAAAATAAAACTGCACTTCGATGTTTTTGTAAATGAAGTTATAAATCACTAGTATAAACTACTTATGATGCCTTACAATAGTATATGTCTAGCTATTACATTTTATTTGATCATCTCTCGTTTCCTGCCCAATTTAACGTTCAATCACAAATTAAATTTTATTAATAAATAGGTAAATTTGTTGCTAAGCACTATTTTTGAGAACGGCTTGAGTGATTTGACAAATTCTTTTTATAAAATATTCGTCCCAAGGATGAAGAAAAAGTTTTAAGAGTTTCCAGAATCCTTTAAAATTTATAAAAATAGTTGTTAAAATGATATGTTATAGTCTATGATATGTATATCATATCTAACATTTACTTCAGATTGTGCCAGTTTAAAACATCGAATTTAAAACATCTATAATGCATTGCTAACAGTATATAAACGCTGTTCTAAAACCCACCACAATGAATAAAGCTTTGATTGTTTTCTCATAAGGTACTCGGTTGGCTTCCTTGACATTGTGATATGGCATTTTTACAGAGACTAAAGGAAAAATAACAGAATGAACGGGAAAATTATGGCTTAAGGCTTAAGTAAAATATGGCACAACGAGTTAATGGCGAAAGTACTTTTTCCCAGAGTACAGAGCGAAAAACAGCAAGACTTCTATAACACAAAACCAGTACGATGAGAACACTTAAAAATAAACGATTATTTTGAAATACTGCATACAATTAATAAGGATTTCTCCCTTACACCAAAAGTAAATACCTTTACATCGTAATAGGATTCTCAGTTCTACATATTATATACGTATGTATATTTTCTTTATCAGGGCAACAAGACAAACTCAACTATGGTACTGGAAATAACTTAGATCGAAGATACGTTATAAGAGCCGAATGTAGACGCTTTTGATCGAAGTAGGTATCCAAGACCTATGTATTTGTATTTAGTCGATCGGGGCAACAAGGCAAACGGAAATATAATTAGTTTAAATTATGAATGCTCCCACAGACGCAAAACCCTTAATAGGAGTCAGACCCTTAACATCTGATTCACGAGTTATGAAAAATATGTAACTATTGAAGTTGTATCTACGTTTGAAAAAATCACAGGGCTCCATCATATTATTACATCACAAGTGCCTTTACTAATTACGATATGGACTTAAATTTCGGTAACATTGATTGCGAAGCAAAAAAAATCTTATTATATAAAAGCAATTACAATTAAACGTATAATGTTGATCAATAAGGTGGTTTTGCTTCTGTCAGTAACAAGCACTTCGATTGCTGGATGACTACGCACTAACTGTTGGGGTTGACTGACTCGCCCTTCCTCCTTCCGGTCGTCATGAGTCAGCGAGTCATCGTCGTGTGCTCATCCCCAATCGGTTGATAGACGTCCTCTTAAAAATTAATTTGCTTTAGTGAGTAGATTTAAATAAAACATACTATTAGTTCCTACTTGTTTCAATTAATTTATTATGTTCACACTATTACTGTGTATTGAATAAGCAAGACATTAAGCTGGTCTTGGGAGAAACACAAGCTCCTTATATCTACCCCAACCAGCTTTAACAAATCATCTTGGCCTTTACCTACCGTCACATAAAAACAAAGTGTGAATGGGAACTGTAGTCTTTTTAATTTAAACTGAAGGAATCATGGGAATAGGGATATGGGGACTGTTTTACCGTTCCACGACCTGTAAATATAGAAACCGCAGAATTTAAATTGCAATCTTATGGCATTAAGTGGTTTGGAGGAATAGGGCAATATTATAGAGATCTAGCTTACGAACGCAGTTCATGAAGTTAAATTCTTGGCAGGTAAATATTTTTTAAGAGCTTTAAAAGGTAGTGAACAGCGTCTTCGGTTCTACAACTGAATCGATAAATTGGTGCCTCAGTTGTTCCAATAAATGATTGTTAATGTAGGCTGCAGAGTCGTTTATAGGAGTTAGGACACATTTCCCCGTGAGACGTTTCTTTTAAACTCAGGATGTATACGTCTGGGTAAATCGTTTCTGTTAACGTCTTTAGGTTTTCAACATCTTCTCGTAATTTTACAGTGTCATCCTCCAACTCCAGTAACCTCCCGTCTAATATGTGTAAAAGTAAGAGTGAGAATTCATCATTAGGATATTGTTACGATGTACTCTTATGTTTATGTGTAAAGATACAACTATATATCATTGTGCTACATACGTCTTAATGCAGACTTTAACTTTCATCGGCACAAGTTAATAGGAGTACCGCAGGCAGTATTTGTCTATAATCAACTGCCAGCAACACTCATCCCCATAATGGCCTTTCAGCCACATATGTCTTGGAGACTTCTGCTCAATGGTTCAAATCCTCCCTTGTGGGCCATAGTACACTCGGTCCAGACAATGAACTTATATTTTGAAAGGACTTGGGCCGAGTTGGATTGTTCTGAAATGTTCCTCTTTGAACTAGTTGCCTGTTTTTTTGTTTTTTTGTTTTTTTTTTTTACTCCATCAAAAAACGTGGCTGCTACTCTAGAAGAAGCAACTGATCTTTCTTTCCGTTGCTTCGCGAGCAATAAATTAACAAAATATTAACAGTAATTTTTAGAAAAATAAATTGTAAGAATTAAGCAGTTCCTCAGATTAAAGTATACTCTTATATTTGCATGCAATATAAAATTTTACCATTAGACAATATGGTTCAAATTCTGATAAAAATCTTTTTTGAATAAAACTCCGTACGTTTCTGGGGCTATTAAGGTAGAATAATTTCCATACATCTCGAAAAATATAAAAGTCATATTGCTTTACATATTTAAACTTATAGAAGACTCAATAAATTAATGGAAGACATTTTTGTGATAACTATTGATTTTGCGACTGTGACCTATTATATTTACGTACATTTCGTATCTGATTTAGAATGACATGTATATTATATATTATATTTCACTATTATTTTTTAACTTCTACTATTAGTTTATAAACTCTCTTTGTGTACATATCGTTATGACGCAAACATACATTACTTAACTTGAACCAAAGCTACAACTTTGCATATAAAGTAAAATTTCTGGTCATGATGTTATCTTAAAAAAAAGAGCGATTACTTAATTAATTAATTAAATTAATAGATTTTACGTTGCTCTTATGGGTAACCATAATGGCAACGAGAAAAATGTCAGAATAAATTTATTTGTAAACCAACTACGAAGTCATATGACATTTTAACATGTAAAAGATTAGCACATGCAGCTTAACTACATCAACGTGATGTTTTGATTACTCAGTATATAGACTAGTATTATACACTGCTTTCAAACCAAACTTAACGAGCAAGAAATATGAATGTATCTTGTAGCACGGTATTTCAAGAAACATTTCACCTGTAGACTATAATTTTGCTCAAAACTTCCTTACAAGAATCATAGACAAGAGTGACTTTTATGATAATGCATGATAAAGGCTTACATAAGCAGTTTAATCGGAAAATTAGACGATTATGGAAGAAAGGAATAACCTTGTACAGCATGTGGGACGGGTAGAGGACATACCTGACTTTACGTAGCACCTGCAGCTTTGGTTATATCCTGTTCACTTACTAACATTTATAAAACACCTAGAAAAGCATAATTCTGTTCTGAAAAATATGATAGCGCGTTCACTAAGTTCTCCCGACGTAAGGCTTTTTAATAACCTCAAAATAATTTCTTTTAACGCAGTTGTGACAGCATCCAAAGATTACCTCGATATTACTGACCTATTTTATAGAATTTAAAGCACTAAATGTAACCCTGTATTGCATTGTAATTGGTTTATTGGAATGAGAATGATCACTTTGAGTGATAATTGAGATAGTAAAATTATGTTACGATTCGACACTAAAGAAGTTTCTAATCTAGAGTGGCCCTCAATGATGCTTATATTTTCTTATAGATTACATTACCTTTGCGATGTGAACCTTGTACGATATGTTTACTTTGTGAAGACGTTTGAATGCATTTCATTTCCCCGAAGCGACGGGTCAAGTTAGAGCGTTCACGGTTCAGTTGTGACCCGGCTAATTCATATAGGATGTCGGGATCTGGAGTAGGTTTTAGAACGACTATTTGCTACAGGTATAATATTCTACGAAGAAGAGAAACTGCAAACTATTTTCTTCCGAATTCAAACAATGATGAGAATATTACGGAATTATACCTGATTCTAAGCCTCTTTTTATGTATGTCAGCGATTTTTCCAATAGAAAGCTGATTTTTATTAATAATGTTTAAATGATAGAGGAATGCCACACAGTGGTCTCACTGTAATGTGATTTAGTTAAACACAAGTGTACATTATGTCATGATGTCCTGGCTCATTCGATCCTGTATTTTACAATAATATTTCTATCAGGCTAATGAAACATAGTAGTTAGCTACTTCTACTTTTACTTATATAAGAATTTTTTATAGATTAAGTTGACAATAATTATATAAATCACCTTATTCAATAACTCAGAAAGGAGTTACGTCATTAGTTAAGGAACGAAAGCTGTGTAATTTAAAATAATCATGTTAGGCCCGCTCTCTTTCAAACTGAATTAAAACTGTAGATGTATAAAGCGTATCAGTTTCAATCAAATTAAGCACCAAACAATCTCTAAACGAAGAGGAGAAGAGAGAAGAAGTCGGAGAGTCTGTTGAAGCAGATGAGCTCAGTCGACTTAATTAAGAGGCACTGATTTCAAGAGAGCACCGGTATTAATTATTTTCAGCCTGTCTTGTCGCTGTTTACCCAGACATCTGTTGGCAGCGCCCGTGTTTGAGTTGGTTATGGGAGCTTTCTTAGCCGAGAGGGCCGGGCAGGATTCCTCGCTCGTTTGTCGTGAATAAAATATCTTCGTTTTCTACTTTAGTCTCGCACGGTAATAACTTTGTTTCAAATAATACAAACTTTTGAAAAAATGTTTGGAAATAAGTATATTTTATTTAAATATAAAAGCTTATATATCTTGTACATAGACCAAATATTTACTGTTTTTGTTCATATAATATTACTAGTTGCCAGGGTTAATTACCAAGCAAATGGATTCCACAATTTAATTTCTCAGGTTGGTTCAAAATCTTATTCCAATGGGTAAAGCTACATTTACAGAACACTCGACGCCGAGCTATGCCCTGGCTATTTATTGTTTGAAAAATTTAGCATTATGGACTGTTCTTTGTTTCAAGTTTATTATTGACGATGGAAGGTTTGAAAGGATAACAGGATTTCGGACATTTACCATCGTTAAAGGTTACAAAAGGTATAGCCTAACACAACGTTTCGAGGGTTGGAATCTATCCTCTTCGTCAGGTGGGGAGCTATTAATATATACAGAAGTAAAAAAAAGAAAAAGTAAAGAAAGGAAAGAAAGGGGTTCAAACATACCCAAAAGCTGCTTGGAGTCCAGTCTAGGCGTTGTCACTAGTCACAAGTACGAGGATCGCAATCACACATCGCACTTGCACAGGCTACAGTGGGATACTGTAAACCCCAATCCTCCAATCCTATAACGACCTATATTGAGACCGATGGTAAATGTTAGAAATCCTGTTATCATTACAGACTAGACCAAAAGTGTCAAACTTCTTGCTAAACCAAGTAATTCGAAAGATTTGATCTCGTGTGTTATAACTTATTGAAACGTGTAAACAAAATGTACTCTTAATGTGTCGTATGTGTATGCAAACTTCTTGTTTTTTTGTGTTATTGTTCCTTACAAAATAAGCTCAATGGATTATTCAGTTTCAAAATTTATTAGTATCAAAAAAATTATCTTCGTGGGATATACAAGGTTTATTTTCGTAAGTATTTTAGCTCTAATAATCCTTCTTCTAAAAGTTTAAGCAAAATCCCTCCACTGGATTTTGAGATTAATTTTACATGATTGGGTAGTATTGTAGTGATTATGAATCTGAAGTACACACTGTACACTAGAGTTGTCATGTCGATTATAGTATAACACAAGGAACAATAGGAGTGTCAGCTGCATACAGAAAATTTGACATTACAGAACCCTAATGATTGACGTCACACTCTGGCAGATAGCCAAACAGAAGTTGGGGTGTACAACCAAGGCTAATCACGTGATTGCATCCATCAGTAGAGAGATTTGGCAAGTCAAATGTTATGATTGTCGCTGAAAACGTGTGGACACTATCTAGTGTACATAAAGGCGATGATGACATTATCAACACACACAAAACACAATCATCTTCATCCGCGGCCACACAAATCCACCCGGCAAACTGCAACATGTATCTTGTTTCGCTTGTTTGCCGATTAGTGTTTTAATTTTCGCGCGCCACGAAACAGGCAAACCCGCGGTAATTGGAGGCGGTAGCGGCAAATATTCTGTTCATGTTTGGAGTTTACAAGTCGTTATGCAAAATCAACAAGAAATAAATGTTACCTAAAATGACAACTTTAATACTAGGTGCGAACTACTAGGTTGCATATTTGGAGGAATGCAACGGGGAAAAATCAGTAATACCTGTACCTATTTCTATTGGAAAAATTACATCGACACCTAGAACTCACTATGCTATTTGCTCACTTCCTAATTGTTTTCTAAGAGCAGTCATGTATTTGACGATTATTATTGACGGATATGGATTATTTGAAGGGATAACAGGATTTCGGATATTTGCCATTGTTATATGTGTAACATATAACGCCATAACAAGTTTTGTTTTTGGAATTTTCCAAATTCTTTCAGTGGTCAATAAAAGTGTGAAAATCTGATCCTATTGTTGATGTTGTCATGGCTACGTGGAAGCTTAAGGTTCGGATCCTTCATAAAAATGGTGCTCTATATTTGAGTAGTCCCAATTACTAAGATGCAAATTAATAGGGAGGAAATAAGAAAGAAAGCTATACCAATATAATACTGTATAATGACAATGAACAAGAAAATAACATCAGGAAGGAAGCAGTATTCTAAAGGAAGCTCATATTAAAGAACTATGCCAAGAATGAAATTCCATAAACCAAATGTAAGATTTAATAATTGTAAAATTTACCTAAAAACATTTATTTCGTTTGTTATAACATCATTTGAAACTTTTTCTTTGTTTAAAGTTTGTTATTGACAAGGGAACTGTTAGTGACATCACTTGGATTCATTCTCTCCAGTTTTGACTTCATGCAGTTCCACGTGAATCAGTTAATTACTTTACCTTTGGAGTGACGGTCCTTTGCCACACTTTTTGTATGTATTTTTTTATATGTTTTGTAATGCCTTAGGATTTTTACCTGAAGAAAAGAGTATATTTCAATCCTAGAAACGTAGATAAATATGTATAATTGCTCCAGAAGCCACTTAATCACTAAGCTCGTTTGTAAAATTGGAGTCTTACACGTATTGAAAATCATATAACTAAGCAACTTTCAAATTATTCTGGTTCAGCTGGAAATCTATGAACAAGCAAAACTTTGAACTTAAAATTCCTTCTTAAATTACTTATAAAACAACATCTTTTGCAGTATTTTTCTGTTGAAATAGTATCTATCCCTGCGTTTAGACTTTCATTATGTTATATTATATATTTATTAAGAGTTTTAAGTTTATCTCAATTTCACATTCCACTTAGTGCAGCGTCTATTTAGTTTAGACGTAACTGATGTTGAAAAGATGTAAGAAATTCGCTTTGAGCATCTTCGTTGCCGACTTTTGACTTGAATTCCTACGTCTGAAGAATAAATAAATAAGCATAAATTGTGTTTTACTGATAAAAATCCTTTAACTTGGTGTCTTGAAATTTATTCTGTCACTGTAGTACTTGCTCTTTACAGATAACGTGAAACTAATTAAAAACGTGACATTGTATTCTAATAATAGATTCCTTTAATACTTGACCTATTAAAGGAATGTATTCTCCTCTGACTCATTACGTACCATCCCTCTGAGATCATAGCGGGGCACTGAATAAGTGTTATCATAGTTTTTCATGTGCACTAAAAACACGTAAAGTTTTATATATCTATTTGTAATGGTTAAAATAACATTAATCCGTCCCGGGACACATTGCACACTAATTCGCAGAAAACTGTGTTTGGTTACAGTCAAGAACAGAGATGGCTTTTCAGACCTCATTAACGCCTCCTTGATAACACGAGACTTCATACTCGTATATGAGCTATGACATTAGCAGATGGTGGAATGTGAATGACACTCAGTGTTCCGTACAAATTTGAATTGTATTATGCTTAATACACTGCGATGTTCCAGATACTAATTTGTATAAAGAATTATGTTAGGAATACGAAAGAAAACAGTTTAAAACATCTTAGTAGTCTCTGAAGAAATGCTGGGTGCAGTTATGTCACAGTTGTGCAGATTTCAGTATACCTGTCTTCATTTACATTTCTAAACTTAAATGTAGTACTGTGTTTGGAGTATTCCTGCTAAGTATAATAATGAGCAATTCCTGGATAACATTTTGTTGTTAAAAAAAAACCAGATAACCACTCAGGAACAAGATTTAAAATAGGTGAAACTGTTGTATATTTAACATTTTATACACCATCCTGACTTGACCAGCCATGTTGCTATGGAATTGTTAGTATTTAAGATATTATACTTGGATACAATACATTATAAATCCAAAACGTGTATTTATTTAGCGATAGTTTTTGTACTGTCCGGCACCTTTATTCAAACTATCTGTAAACACGACCTGCACCAAGGTCGTAGCCAGCGAAGGGGTTCAAGTAGTCCGGACCCCTCTCAAATTTTCAATTTTTAAATTACCTTTTTAGTAGACGATCATTATTATTTAAATAATTCAATATTACTTATATATACTGTTGAAAGATCGATCTCAACCAAGATACGGGTTAAGAATGTTTTAAGGAACAAATTGGGGCCTTACTCTCTGTCTACTACGGGAAAATATCAGTTGTCTGGACCTCCCAAAATTTTTACCTGCGCTACGTTCTTGACCTGCACGAATAATCTTCGCCTAAATATACATACGTCACGTACCAACTTCAAAGCTACTTAATCTGGTTATCTAGAGCAGGCCGCACGAAAATAGTCCTATGTGTATGAATCCTCCCTCTAGACCACACACTCAACACTGTTGTCAGTTTTACGTGTATGGGAAATTACTGATCCGTCTCAAAATGTATTGCAATAAACAAACGTTACCAACTGCTACCACTAACAAATATACGTACATTTTAATTTCATTCATCTGTTTTGCAGACAAAATTGAAATTAAGTATGTGGTCTTAGTTACGCCATAGTGGGATCAACTATTGGTCAGCAACGATATGGCAACACCGCCTTAAATGTCATTGGACTATTTTCGTGCAGCTTACAATATGAGGTACCTATTGACTGGTGAGTATTGAAGTATAATGTTTCCATACATCTCAGACAAGAGGAACATAACAATTATCCTGTCACCGCCTGCCATAATATGTATAAAACTAACCTTGGCCAAAACAGGATTGGAGGAAGAGGAGTTATATTACGTAAAGAGGAAAATGAGGTAGGACTTTATTGTAATACAATTTTGGAGTTAAATATATATTATAGTCGTAAGGTACTCAGAGTGATATTTAAAATTTCCAACCAAGTAGACCAGGTCGGAAAGGTGATTGGACCATTCTATGCGGTTGTACAAGTAAATTTTATGCGATCCTTGATCGCGGCAATATAGTGTTATTTTTTTTAACATTTGTGTTGTGTTGTATGTTGTGAAAGAGACTTGATTTGAATTTCGCGTCTATTATAGTTAATTTTAAGCGCATATATTTTAAGTCATATGATGGTATATCTGTCACTGGATTCAAATAATGTATTTCTAACCTAGAATCGACATCACACCATTTTTTGCTTCATCAAAAATTCCCAAACAATCCATTAAGAAACCAATAACTCGAAAATAAAAAAGTCAGTGACGAGGAAATGTACGGGTTGCATCATATCTGACGTTGCTTATTTTGATTATCGAGCATTAAATCATGACATTTATAAAGCACACATACAGCCTATACATGAACAAATGGAAATCGTAAAAACGCAGTGAGAGCTTATTCCGACTTCATTATTCAGCGAAATCGTACAGCGCTGCATTTGTTTGTTCGCAGCAAGTGTTTGGCCAGAGCAGGAGTAGCCGCTACCTGTAATGACCCGCCATCAAACATCCTGTCCGAGTATTTGCACAGACTTGCATATTGCACCGGCCAAACATCGTTGCTGCTCGCTGATTGGTGGTCAAGGGTCACCTCATATTGTCCCGGCTAAACATCGTTGCTGCTCGCTGAATGGTAGTCAAGGACCACATCATATTGTCCCCGCTAAACATCGTTGCTGCTCGCTGAATAGTAGTCAAGGGTCACCTCATATTGTCCCGGCTAAACATCGTTGCTGCTCGCTGATTGGTGGTCAAGGACCACATCATATTGTCCCCGCTAAACATTGTTGCTGCTCGCTGAATAGTAGTCAAGGGTCACCTCATATTGTCCCGGCTAAACATCGTTGCTGCTCGCTGAATAGTAGTCAAGGGTCACCTCATATTGTCCCGGCTAAACATCGTTGCTGCTCGCTGAATAGTAGTCAAGGGTCGCCTCATATTGTTCCTGCCGAACATCGCTACTGCTGGCTGATTGCTGGTCAAAGGTTACCTCATATTGTTTCGGCCAAACATTGTTGCTACTAGCTAATTGTTGGTCAAGAGGTACCTCATATTGCACTGGAAACATCGTTAGTGCTCGCTAAATGGTAGTCAAGAGTCAACCTCATATCGTCCCGGCCTAACATCGCTGCTTTTTGCTGATTGTTTGTCAAATGGCACCTAATATTGCACCGGCAATCAACGTTGCTGCTCGCTGATTGGTAGTCAAGGGGCACCTCTTATTGTGCCATCCAAACATCGTTGCTGCACGCTGAATGGTAGTCAAGAGTCACCTCATACCATCCCGGCAAAACATCGCTGCTGAAATCAAGGAGCACGTGTTCAGCAGTTTCCTGAAGCCCCGCCTGCTGAAGATAGCCTCTCCTCCTGGCCATAGTCCGAATGATAATATCCAGGGTGTGAGGTTTAGACAACAGTCCAGAGCTGCGCCCGGCGCACTTGGATACCAAGGCAAGCCATCCTTTGGATGCCAGTCAGACCAGCTACAGCTACCACCATCTTGGTCTCCGTTTTTGGCCACTAGACAACAGTCCGAAATATTAGTGCATGTCTGACCACGGATACACAAAGCCTTAACAAAAGTCTCGGCTAAGTCCTCAAGACCCACCTGTCACACGTCTGCTGCATTGCATTAAAGATCATTTCCTTCTTTGTTTGAAGGTTATTTTTGACGATGGAAGGATTGTGAAGGAAACAGGATTTTTCCGGACATTTGCCATCGTTCAGTGAAACAAGAAAACAGTAACACTACGTTCAGTCGTAGGTGGTTAGTAGACGAGTGAAGACGTATTGTGACCTGTATTCCGTAGTTTAGTTTTAATGATTAGTGTTTTGTATAGTTTTGTATTAAGTGCATGTCTTTAGTGTTAGTGAAGTTGACTAACAACATGTAGGTTGTGATTCCTGACTTAGGCGTGCCACAACGCTTTAGTAAGATTTGTTTATTTTAACCTAGTTTGTAATTATGTATTAGGTTAGTTCTTTACCTGAAGAAGAGATCAGATTGCAGATCTCGAAACGTAGTGTTACTGTTTTCTTGTTTCACTGAACGATGGCAAATGTCCGGAAAAATCATTTCCTTCTTGCCCTAACCCTTCGTAGATGAGGACCCAGTTTAGGACCCTATTAAAGATCACGCCCAGGTACTCGGACTTTAACTTAATGGAAGAGCCTCTCAGTAGGAATGGAACAATACCCTCCAACTGACGCCTCGTAGTGAAGGCAACCACAGCAGCCCTGGTGGGATTGACAATATGGTCTATCCCATCATACCAGTAACCCACCATGTTCAGAGCAGCAATGGTCAGTTCCCTGACTGTTGTGTTGAACTAGCCACTCACAAGTATCAAAATGTCATATGCGTATCCCTGTGCAAACACACCACCGCTGTTCAAAGGCACAAGCAGATCGTCCACAACTAGGTTCCGTAGAAGAGGAGAAAGGACGCCACCCTGAGGACAGCCCCTCGTAGTCCTTGCACTGACATTTGATTCCACCGTGTCTGTGAGTAAGGCCCTCATTCAGTCACATATTTGACCATCAATACCACTTCTCGAGACCGCATTGACAATCGCCTGAGTGCCTGTATTGCTAAAGGCTCTTTCGATGTCCAGTAAGACACCTATGGCTACTTTTTTGGCTGCCAGCGTCTTCTCAATTCAGCATACCAGTTCATGTATGGCTGACTCGCACGATCTTGATGGAGTGTATGCATGCTGATTTGGATGAAGAAGTCGCTCCGAAAGAGATTATTCCCAAACAAACCTATCAACCATCTTTTCCATGGTTTTGAGAAGAAGAGAGGACAGGCATATCGGCCTAAAATGTGAATCCAGGCTAGCCCTCCCCTGCTTAAGTATAAACAATACCCTGAATAACCTCTAGGACAGTGGAATATACCTGAGGCCACGGAGGCCCTAAAAATTCTGCACAACAGAGGAAGGAGGATATCCAACCCCCGCTGCAAGTAAACCGTTCTCACTCTGTCTCCCCCAAGAGCCTTATAGGGATTAAACTAGTTAATTGCCTACTCTATCCTTTTGAAGGTTAATACACGACATGCCATACTTCATTGTAAATGAGTGGCGCGCCAAGTAGGTCTCCTTCGACAACTGAGTGTTTGATCCTTGTCATAAACGAAACTATCCGGAAAGTGTGATCCCATCATAAATTTTAGAACTCCATCCGGTTTTATAATATATAATTTTGGTGGTCCCTGAGGACACCAAGCGGCGAGATCGATTTTCTGCTCGTAACTTCTGAAGCCTTGCACAGCCCTGCACACTGTCAGTGTCTGTGCACAGTTTCTTTCAGGCTAATCTCTTAGCCGTACGGACCTTGTAGTTATAGAGTGCAATAACCTCGTGGTAGATCTCCCAACTACCCTGAGGATTTCTCTCCTGGAAGCCCTGACTCTCTTCCTCAAAGAGGCTAGTTCACAGCTCCATCAGGCTACTTTTGACCTTCTCATGTTAATAACAGGACAACTGACATCTAAAGAGCCCACAATGGCACTGTGTTGTGTATCCGTTTCCGATTACTACCCCCTAAAGGGTCAGATTCTGCCCTTGGAATTTGGACTTTACGAAACTTTTCCAGTACTATTTCTCCGATTTTAAAGCAGTTGTGAGCATGTCCACAGAGGGAGGGCTCGTCAGCCACATGCCAGCCATGTATCCGATTACCCTACCCACCGTCATTGAGTCACATTTATTATCTCAATACGCGTCCACGTGCGAAACAGGTACATTACCCACCTTTGCAGTCACTAGACTACGGGACATGATGTACTCCAGAAGCGGCTTATCTCTGCTGTATGTTTTGTTTCTGCCTCATTGCGTCAACCCTCTCCTCTTTTCTTTAGGCTTTTATTAACCTGCTTCAATCAACTGTTGCTACTTCTTCATCTCTCCTTCCGCTAGCTTGTTTCTTATGTATCTTGTTTAGTTACACGAAAAGAAAGTGTACCATTTTATTGTGTATTGTGTACCATTTTCAACACATGTATATTCAAAATAACACAGCAGCTCTATTCTACCTAATAATTTTACAGCCGCGCAGTAGCGGTGCCAGCTCGGGCATGACCAGTCTCGACTAGTCTCTCCGGATTCGTACCACATGCTTTTGTATGACTGGGGGCCTCCAATCCCACGGTGAGAAGCGATCTGTGCCTAAAGGATGCATGACATAGGGGCTGTTCACCGCGAACATAGCCCTTGGGAGTTGGAAGCCCCCCATTGTAAATAGCCTTACCTAGTCATGCGGGGCTCTGACTAGGCGGACCTGCTATTTCCTCGGTACCCGTGGGACCTTTTGTGGAGTCTTTTAACTCAATTAACAAAACCCCCAACAGATCCTGATGTGAAACATTTTGCAGCACATGAACCTGTGTTTTAAAAGAATTTAAGTTCTTTCGTACATGAATAATTAGATACTACCACATATTCTGTGTTGTTGATCATTGAATTTCCTATTTTATGAATGGTTAAATCAATTTAAGTGAACAGAGAATTTATACGTTAGAAGAAGCAGAATCAAATGGAATTCCAACCTGTATTCTCGACGGGCTGAAAGTCAAACGCCAACACACTCACAACGATCGAGTATTCAGGGTTGAAGGAAGTGCGGGGGCCGCGAGCCAGCTTCAGTCGACCAGTTGTCGGAATGTTTGCTCAACGTTTTTACAAGATCAACTTTCCAAAGTGTGTTTGTGTTGAGTAATTTTGGCGCCAGCGAGAAAAGGTACAGCGTATTGCAAAATGAATGCTGTGTACACTCCCCCCGCCCACCAGAGTGTTGACATACGGTCCTTCTCAATTAAAAACTGTTTACTGTGGAGGTTACCGCTCGAATATTGGTCATCTCCTTCTCAATTTACAAACTTGCCAGTGTCGCTACTAAGTGGCTCTGTTTTATCTTCCATAAACGTTCCCTACCACACGGTTTTTGTTTTAGCATCAACATTAACTTTAAACGTGAGCCCACTTTTTTGTTAACATTAGATGACCTTATAGTTTCATAGTTACTCCACGTTTTTCTAGGAGACCATTATTAAAATATGTTATATGCAATTGCAACAAAATAAAACACAACATAGATTTCATTGTATTACTATACACGTTTAAGGTGGTAAATGCTATTATTTGCAATACCATCGTTCACAAAGACTGAGAAAAAAGCTTTGAAGGGATAGCTGATATGACAGTTCCACACAGTATATTATTCATCTCTAGGTGGCTACCAAATGTTGATATTCGCAATAGATTTAGACTTTATTTATAAGTTTTAACTCTTGTGAGGGAAATACATAAATAAATTAATAATAAATAAATGCATAAATAAATTGTGCATCTGAAAGATTCTAATATATAGGAAAGATCTTTAATTCAATACATTTTACAATGTCTTTTCTTTGGTTATTTTTGCTACATTCAATGCTTGACCATAATATCCAATCATTTTAATTGTAACAGACAAAATAAATATAAGGATTTAATGATTAAATAAAATTTTAAAGGGTGAGAAAAAAGTAGTGATGAAAGAAAAAGTAGATTTGAAGGCGAATGAGCAAAAATAAATTATTTTATTTTAAAAGAAGCCAACATTGAATTGAGAAAGAGTTTTCACGAATTAATGGACACTAATATGAACTACTTGATGAATATGAGTAAAGATCGTGAACTTATTCAACAAATCACAATAGAGATTAATCAGATGTACAAGATAGGCTAAATTCTGAAAATATGTGCATTTCAAAATAAGGAATTAGAGTATTAATGATTTGCTTAATATAGTCGTTTGGGATTAAATGGAATGTGGAAATTAAATAAGATAAGCTTCTAGGTATTTGGGAAAAGTCTAAGAAAAATAATGCAAGTCTACTTGTGAACAAAGGTCGTGGAAAAGTAAACATGATAGAGTTATCAGAAAACATCTTCAAAAGTGCAAGTAGGCAAGAATAATTTACTCGAAACAGAGGGACGAGTTTGATTGAATAATTGTTTGGAATGTAGTCTGGAAAGAAGATGAGCCCGAGGAAGACCGACATGTTCAAAACTGAGATTACCTAATATTTTCAGAAGAGTTTCTTAAATCTTTTTAACCCTCGATACCCTTAATGTCCAGATCATTGACATTCAACTATGCGAAGAGTAACGGACTTTGCATTCAAAATTTCAAATCTATATAGTTCATTTCATTCCCTAGATGTCCTGCGGTCAAAAAGACAGACATACAAGTATACAGAATATAAATGATTTCATAGTCCTGATAGACAATTGTGGCATGTTAGCATACTGAGAGATAGACATCAATGATGCCCAGCCTAATTCCTTTGTTGGACATGCACAATCATACAGCGCATTCTTGTCTATGTAGAAATTAACTATTATGCAAAATTCAAAGTATACAGATGAAACCTTACTAGAGATATGTTACCACATGATACATTCACATTTTTGTTCAGTAAGTTAGGTTTTGTGGCAGTGTTCAAATTAAAGTTTCGGTAAGTTAGGGAGGGTACTACAATAGTAAAAGAGCACTGAAGTCAAATATTGTCACCGACTTTTAACACTGACTCCAGTCTATTATATTGTCTTTTTATACTATTAATAAAAGTGCCACTTGTTGAAATCTCATAAGATTGCACACAGTTCGTTTACAAATGTATTTATTCAGCTATGTTCTCGTTTCCATCGTGGTTAAAATAAGACCAATGTTATAATATTCTCTAATGCTTAACCAAATCTCGTGACAAGACTGCAGCATCATGTAATTCAGTGTTCCACATATATAAATGAAGCCCCATGCAAAAATTGTGTTGGTCGGTTCATTTTTTAGATATAGTCTGGACAGATATATGCAAAAATGCCCTACGAGTGAAAAATGCTTCGCCATCACTTTCATTCTAGTGCGATAAAACTAGATATTTCTATGTTTCTAGTTAACAAGGAATTGTGTACAGTGTGTTGGTTGCCTTTTCAGGTCAAAGTTATATTTCGTTTTGCTTGATTTTGTGGGAATAAAAGCTTTTAAATGTAAACAATAGTTTTTAAATCTCGGGACGTGGACAGCTCTCCCAAGAGCCTGGGTTGCAAGTACCCTACAATTAGCACAATGACTATGAAGATGCACATGTTTATATTCTTCTCTTTACAATTGTTATGCAGCGAGGACAGAATAAGATTTACTTATTCTGTCCTCGCTGTTGTTATGCTGTCATTGTTTTAATGTCCATTTTTAGCTTTTAATGGTATTTTGTGTTGATTTGTGACACTATTAACAAAACTTTCACCATGAATTAGGTCCAGATGTATTGTTGTCAACAAACTGTATGATCGGTATATCAATGTGAAAGATTTACGAATCTAACCTATTGCACTGTTCAGTTTAACCTTCTGAGGGTTATTATCCTTCAGTTGAGAAACAATCAGGATAATAAGTGGTTGAAAAACAAATGATTCAATTAAACTTTAACATAAATCTAATTTCGTGAAGTTCCTTGGTTTAGAGAAGTAAATATCGTGCCTTATCAAATTGTTATTCGGTTGTAGAAGTTCACAGACTTTGTATTCGGGGCAAGTGTTGTTTACATCGATGGTATATATATGTTGTGCTTTTGCTCTGTTATCGGTCATGTACCCGTTATTGCGATTACTGTCATACCAACGACTAAATTACACATTTTATCATGGTTAATTCTTTAAGTAAGTAATATTATTATAAAAATGAGAAATAAACATTGTAATATCGTTTAACAATTTTATTGTTATAATAAGGTAACTTTTATTATTTTTCCTTTCTTAGTAGGTCAGCCGCGGTGTCCTTTATGGCGCTTGTGATGACTGGAATAGCTGTTATACGTTGTAATTGAATTATACCGTGTTATACGTATCATATTAAGATATGAATAATGCGTCACTTTGTACATACCTATCAAGCCACTCTAAAAGCATATTTAAATCGATCAGCAGGAACTTTAGTGTACCCTTGATTTTCTGGTGGGGGGGGGGTATTATTACGAGTTTATAAGTGTGAAAATAGAACAACCGCCGTAAAAACCTGTTTCGTGATTTATGTAATATATAAACGAGCCACTCATAACGTAGCTATGGTGGGAAAGGCTAATTCAATGTAATTGTAAGTTTGGTCCAGTTCATAGCAACGTTTTGTTTAGAAAACTCGGTAGCTCCACCGTACTTTGAGGTCGTGTTTGAAAGATCGTAGTGCACTCAATTGTGCACCTGATGACGCAATGGGAATAATTTTTCATCTAGATTACAATATATTTTGTAGTCTAGGTGTCTTTGATGACGAAATTATGCAAATAGTTCGTTTTGAACTTCTTTCGTGCCGAATTGTTTTTTCTTTTGTGCAGACGTATATGACTCCAGATTCAGGAGTCAGACGCTGCACTAAGAGGAAAGTGAACTGGAGCAAACGCCAGTTGTTAACGTTTTTATTGCTATAGCGTTCACTAATTTTTTTCTAATTAATTTTTATCTTCAAAATAACATTTTATAATTTTTGTATGAGACCTCATAGGGTAGAATTATAATCCCCATAACCTTACTTTGTTTAAAGTTTAGTTTTGACGATGGAAGGATTGTGAAAGAAACAGGATTTTTCCGGATATTTTCCATCGTTCAGTGAAACAACAAATCAGTAACACTACGTTTCGAGATCTGCAATCTGATCTCTTCTTCAGGTAAAAAGAAGAGATCTCTTACCTGAAGAAGAGATCAGATTGCAGATCTCGAAACGTAGTGTTACTGATTTGTTGTTCCACTGAACGATGCCAAATGTCCGGAAAAATCCTGTTTCCTTCCCATAACTGTCTTGGCTACTTGACGGTGATACAGGAATTTGAGCAGTTTACAATATTTGTGGTACTCAGAACCCTTAAGAAGTTTCTGTAATTGTACAATACGAAATAGATAAGTACGGAAGCGGGGATGTCCAGAGGGTCCAGAGGTCGGAAGAGAGAGACGGCTATCGTCAGAGCATTGTCCTCTGCAGCTGAGATGTGTACGTGCCGAGTCGACCGTGGAGCCCAGCCCAGTATCACTGATAGCGTTAATAGGCTCACAGTATTACGGCCTTATTACAGAACAACGCCGGTTGTCTTGCCGCCACGCCGTGCCGCTCCTCGCCTTGACTCAGTCGTCAGTCGGTCGCGACACACACTCCGGACACAACCAAGGATCTGGACCGATCAGGTACAATGTCAATGTTACCTCTGATATACAGTATTTTGTAATGTAATATACAGAATATTATCATTTATCCTTGTTTGAAAAATGAAGCTTTTACATTGAACAATCCGAATTGAATTAAAATTTTTTTTAACAAAATTTAGTTATTTTGTCTGATTGGTATACTCCTGTTTTAGATCAAACATGAACAAACACAAATAATTTTACATGTTATGTATTGGGATGTTTAATTTCTTTTGAAAAGCAAATATCTAACCCCAATTCAACATTATTTTCGAAACTTCTGTCGTGCATTAGTGAAATGCAATGGAAAAATATGACTCTTAGCCTATTTGAAAACACAACAAATGTTGCCTTACATCTAAATTTGTCTACTATTAGTCACTGCAGTTCAAAGGTCAAACGTGAAAGTTTAAGGCAATATTTACAAATGCATAAAGATATCGAGACTCAATAGTGTATCAAGTTTATTTGAGGAATTATTTGTCTTTATTAAACTATCTTTTGTAGTAGAAGCTATTACGTGTTTCTTTCTTTATTTATTTTTAAATAATCCTTGTAAATATTTGAACTATCCAAAACGGTGTGGTTTTAATTTGAGTTACTGCTAACATAGTAGAAACAAAAATATATTTAATATAAAAAACTGATTTTATTGTGCACCCTCCGATAACGTATATGGTTCTGTACAATAAAGTTCGGAGTTACCATGGTTACTAAAGTAGACCATTTTGATGAAAAGAACATCCTAGAAACTCCAATCGAAATTTTTTCTGAATTTACAAATTTATTAATGCAGGATATTTTCCTTCTACTATGGATTTTGGAATATACTAAATTAATATTGCAATTGCTTAGGTAGATACACACTCTGTATAGTTTAGTGTAATTTTAATCCGTTGTACTCGACTACAAAATCCCTAGTTTCTTTTTGAGATTTTTGTGCTTTTTAGACAATTTTGAAATATTAGTCTAACTCAAATTTTGTAATGCCACATATGGTTATGTTAAGATTCAGATTGTATGTTTTCAATTACGGGTTGCAGTATTCAGCAACCGTATGCTTGCAGTTTGATTAAATATTGTCCTGTTAATGTTATGTGCAACGCTCAATATAAAAAGTTTCAATATCGCCTGAAAATAATATAAAGCTACCGACATTAAAATTGAACAGAATACTGTCTAGTCATGGTTTAAAGTTGATTAAACCATTCATATATTTGTGCGTTGATATTTAGAATGAGAAATCGTAGTAAAACTTCGCTTAAAAATATTGCAACTGTTACTGTAACTTACGTGGTAAAGTGATTTAATTCTTTTTTCTGCATACCATATTGCTTATTAAAGATTAAAGAATTAACACGACCTCCCTAGTACAGTATTACGTATAGAAAAGCATTGAGGAAGTTATAGTTTATAAATAGGCTATTATTGTACAAATATTTACAAACAAGAAGTCTGTGACCTTCAGGTTCAAGGAAACGATACTTCTTGATAAGCTAAAGTTTAAGGCGGCCAAACATCACAAGATTTCTTACACCAAGAAGGTCAATTACGGTGATGATATCAGCAATTTAACCTTTGTGAAATAATAACTCCGCGTTACAGTTAAGAGTCGCAAAAGTTCCAACTAGAGCCTACAGAGTGCAGCATCCAGGAAGAAAGGTGGCCCGGAACAGCTGGCAATAAAGTACTAGTGTCTGTCATGTCAGACAAGGCCGCGGGCAACCTTGACCCCTGACCTCGACATAGAGGCCGACCTACATTAGACCATTATAAGCCCCATTGTTGTTTCATTATAATTGCAGCTGCCAACTACCCACTTTGTCCATTGTAAATAACGCATGGGACTTGACAGTAGTTTTAGGTCATGTTTGGTGTCCCACAAGGTTTCGTCTTGGAACTCAATTCCTTCCTTATTCGTATATCTAACTGTGATAGGATTCGGGACGAATATTATATTTAAATGACGTATAATTGTGGACTATACCTGGGTAGTTAACAATGAATAGGTAAGGAATGGCCATGTCTCGCTCTTAGCTTTTGCCAA
This sequence comes from Homalodisca vitripennis, assembly GCF_021130785.1. Taxonomy (NCBI): domain Eukaryota; kingdom Metazoa; phylum Arthropoda; class Insecta; order Hemiptera; family Cicadellidae; genus Homalodisca; species Homalodisca vitripennis. The sequence goes on along the minus strand of NC_060207.1, from coordinate 179,280,711 downwards.
CATTTTCTAGTAAAATTGAGATGTTGTAGGAGATGAGCAATATAAGGAATGGGTCTTAAGTTATTGTAAAATTTGCAGAGACCTAGTTTTATAAGTAGAATAGGCTGGCTTTTTAGCTATAGCTATGGGGTAACGAGCAACGAATCTCAGTAATACGAGTATCAATACGATACGTTTAAGAATCAACACACTGGGTTCCTCTAAGATGTCCTAATGCTGTATGTATTCACTTATAGAAGATGAGTTTAAAACGTGGAGTACATATTTTAAAACTTTTTCTGCAAGATCAACAATTTTTTTATTAGAACGAAAGCCAATTTTTCTATGTTATCTACAGTTATTAAAATCCGTAGTGATACCATTAGCTACTTTCATATGAATGGCGAGATATCCTGAGGCAAAAAAGATCTTTCCTGGTCATTAGAAGCAATCCTAATCTTCACAACAACCATTATCTCGTTGGGCCAGACCAAGAAAGATTGGAACCACTAGCATTAGCGTCATCTTAACCGTCATCTTTATATTGTAATAGGCTTCCATTATATCAGCTATGGATACTGGTGGGGAAGAATTCTCGCTAGATAAGGCTAATAAACATGGATTTCAATATGGATGTCTTTGGAAAATTTTACCTAGATATCGAGGATATTGTATCTGTACATATTCAACAGGAGCGTTTTCAGATACCAATTTGTTACTATATAACATGATATCAAGATATTTCTAGACATTCCTGAGGTCAGTAATAGTAATTTGTAGAAATCCTCATCCAATGCCAATGGATGGAGGCCAATAAGGATATTCAACAAGGGCATCTTCTGGCGTAATTTTAAGGGCACCTAGACCAGTAACGGTAAGAGGGTGAAATCCCTCTAATACCCTCCATCCAATAACATTTTTCAAACGAAATATATTGCTGTAAATTGAAACTATTTGGACTCATTTTAGTTCAATAATTATTGTGTATCCAGGAAAAATGTGGAAGACGCTACTAGTATGCGAGGTCGTGCTGGTCTCAGCGCACCACCACGACCACAGCCCCTGCAGACTGCTGCATGACATCATGGTGGACTTCGACCTGGACAATGTAAGTAATTTCTGGCAGGAAAATGTGAATTACTCTTGTTTGATCTAGAATTAGCTAGAACCAATAAACTGTGGAAATATTGATGCATGTCTGTTTGCATTACCGAAAAATAATAGGCACAGTACCATACTTGGACTATAAAGTTTAAAAGCCAGTAAAAAGCTTTGAAAAGGGGTAGTTTAACAAAATAAAGCTGTATTTAAAGTATTAAATTAGTATGTTCTCAGATTCTGTAATACTATGGGCTGCCACAGTTTTAATTTTTAGACACGCACACTTACACACACTATATTATAGTATGTTTTACATTATATTCATCATTTACTTAAAAAAAACATTTTATTTTTATTGAATTTGTGTAATTTTTGTTTTAGTACATGGGGGTGTGGTACCCACTTCTCGGGTGGTCAAATTCGCAAGAAGGAGAAGTCAGAGGAAAGTGCTCTAAGGAAACCATCAGCAACCACCACGGCAACATCACCATTACCGAAGAAACCATCTCTGATAGGTAAAAATTATATAAAAAATGAACAAAATTCTATATAGGTTTTTGTCAAAGAATCAGATCATCTACGCTTTCTGTTATTGGAGTTGGCCTTAACTGTGTTATGACGTGACTTTTCGAATTTTTGCAGATCTGGTCCACACACCTCATCCCATCACGCATGGCAGGATCACCCAAAGGAAGGAAAAATTACGATGTGGAGTAAGTTTTTTTACAACTTTGGTTGTAAATTGTTATATATGATTTAAGTTGCGCTACTACTAAGTATGCAATTCACAAAAACACGCCCAAAAATAGTAACAAGTTCTCTATAAATGGAAATCACCAATCTAACAATTTTTCAAGCCGAATGTTGTACTTTACGTACTTAAAGAGATGTATTACTGAAATACGTTGAGCCATAAGTAACTTTGATAAACCAATTTGTAATTAGTGAGTTGCTTATAATATTCAAATAGTACATATTGAGATTATTTTACAAGGTGTTATTTCGGTTACCAGATTATAATATTGTTTTATTTTTTAGTGTTCCACGCCATCAAGGTGCCTTTCTGGGTTGTGGACACGGATTACAAGCACTGGTCTGTCGTGTACTCCTGCACGGGTGACGAGACAGACTATCTTAGTGAGTATATGTCATGTAGTATAATGAAAAAAAATATCTTGGTGTTGGAAAAGTCAATGTTGTTTTGAAAAATATGTACTGGGAGACACTGTACTTAAAATCGATTTCACACAAGTATTTACCATCGTTACCATAGAGGGCGTTAGTAACCACAAAAATATAATGTATTCAGGTTGCATAATTGATCAAATATCGTAAATTACTTCAACTTAAACCATCTAGTACGCTCTATCAGTTATTTAACCGTTAACAGCCCAGTGTAGCGATTTGGACACAGGGATAAGTTGAGTGGCCGAACAGAGTGTTATTATCTGGGAACGGTCTGTCGAGATTCTGAAGTAATTTTCACACCATTGATTGATCACCATTTATATCAGGAATACATATGGTACTATTTAAAATGGGTGATACCCCTGTCATATTGCCGGAAATGTATGTGGAGCCATGGGAACAACTAGTTGGGTACGTATTCGTTCTAACCACATCAACGCTGCAGAGCTTGAGACGAATTTATTTCAATGACATCGATTATACCACATAATATACAGAACACAGAAATGTCACTGTCACAATTTTTACAACTCGTTATGTTGGCCAGACATATAACAACCACCTACTGGATATTGAGCTATAATCAGTTAAAAATAACTTGAAAATTTTCATTTCAAAAATAAACAAACTGAACATTAAATAAACAAAATTTACACGTTATTACATAACAAATGTAAAAAAAGAATATTTCAAATTTATTTCTATATTATCCTAATAAGCTATACTTAAATAGCCGTCATTTTCGTATAACTAGATTCACCATAAGATAACCGTAACTTAAGTTATGACATTCCAATTCAGTACCAAACCAGTATTGTCAGAACTTAGTGTGGACATGCAGTTACGATTAGAGGTGAACTTTTTGAATTTCTTCCGCATAGAAACAATGTGTTTATTTCAAACTCAAGAACACTCATTTACTTTTATCATAAAAAGGTTTCGAAATTAAATCTATACAAATTGAAATTTTGCAATTAGATAATTTATATCTATATTAATTAATAAATAATAATTTATATTAATAATGTATATATATATATATATATATATATATATATATATATATATATATATATATATAATACGGAACAATCAATACACGCCAAACAGTTAGATACATTTACACAATTTGAATACATATATGTTGTAAAATCCCATTTAAATTAACGAAACAGGTTTTTTTCCGAACCTTTGTCATCGTTCAGTGATACAATATACAATAGGAATCAGTAACACTACGTTTCGAGATCTGAAATCTGATCTCTTGTTCAGGTAAATAACTAACCTGACACATCATTACAAACTATGTTAAAATAAACTAATCATACCAGAGCGTTGTGACATGCGTAAGCCTATTGAAATAACAAATCATTATATTGATAAATCCGTACGACAGATTTTACTGAAATAATTACATATAGGCAGACAATTCATTATCTTTGAACTTGACGTAGTAGATAGAGAATTATTATGATCATTATTATGATATAACTGTTATTTTATCTCGTTATCTCGGGAATTCAGCATATTGATTGGTGCTTTGCTGTTCTGTCCAGAAACGTTGCTGGTGTTGGGGAGAGGCCGCGACTTCTCCAAGCTCTGGAAGGACCCAGAGGCGAAGAAGAGCATCAGAAGATCACTGAGAAGAAGCAACCTGCTTAGGCTCAGGGACTTGACCAGTATCAACCAAACAGACTGTGTCAATTAGATAATATCGACAGTTTTGATGAACTCACTAAAATCTTTAACTCCCACTATTGTGTAATTGCTTCGTCTCACAGGAAACGAGGAAGAATAACTACTTCGTTCTAACTTACTTAATTCGGTACCGTAGGAAACTACAGACTTAAGTTATTGTATTTATTAATAATATAAGATTATGTATATAGAGTGTATATATGTGTGTTTTACAGCAACGTATGTACTGTACAGTGTGTGAATAAATGTTTTGTACTGTTTGTCACTTGTAAATTTCATATGCAAAATGTAAGATATATATGTATTTATTTATACGTTTGTATTTGAATAGTACTGTGGAAATAAATTATATAAATAATATGATTATTAACGAGATGTATTTTGTACTTATTTCAAACCCTTAGTGGAATTCTGTATGTTCTTTTCCATTTATTAATTTTAAAATATTTATTGCCATGACATCTGACTTCCCTTGGGGGGGGGGGGGGGTGGGGGGGGGGGGGGGTGGGGGGGGGGGGGGGTGGGGGGGGGGGGGGGTGGGGGGGGGGGGGGGTGGGGGGGGGGGGGGGTGGGAAATGTTATGATTGGAATGTTAATATTTAATATTATAAAGCTTTGGCATGACCAGACCTCCTCGGTCAGCTTTCGTTCGGTGGTTGCCATGCAATGATCGATCATCTTACTTACCTTTATCAGGTTTAACATTTATCGCTTTCGATTTTTTGTTTTTATCCTGGCAAAAAACACAACATACCGAAACCTTAGTCCTCATATAATCCTTATTGGATACATCTTGTGTTACTGACTCACTACATAAATCACTATGCTGTAGTGTAATTAAGGTTAATATTGATTGAGTTTTACAACTACCAAACCCGTATAAAACAGTTTTCTATGGATTCTATGGTCAATTGTATGGGGTATGTGTTTTTATTTTTCAGGGAAACGTATTTTTCAATATTTGATCATCGTTTTAATATGGGAAGAATGATCATCAAGAAGGATGGCCCTTGAATACAAGAAAAAATGCTCTTTTAATAGGTATACCTTTTTAAATACTGCCCTTGCAGTATTTATAAAATCATTTCCTCCATTTTAACTATAAAAAAAACAGTTACAAATTAATTTTCGTTGATAAACACATAATTATTTATTAAAATTGCTTTTTAATGAATAATTTTGTTTAATTACTTATATTGAGGTGTTAGTCAGTAAAGCAAATCAACTAACTGCCAAATTTAATACAGAATAATGTAATTCATATTTTATTGGTTGAAATACAGCGGAACAAGTTAATAAAAATTACAAAGTAATCACAAGACGAGGAACAGCGAGGCATAATGGCAAAAGATATAACCTGTATTTGTACAAATAGAAGCAAATGTTTTGGTTTGATTGAGGTTATGTTGACTGTACAAGTTAGGTTATAATATAATTTATCATTGTTTATTTCGCAACAGCAATAATTTCATTTTTAACTGGTTTGTATTAAATTAAGCTAGTAATATTAATCCACTTTACATTTTACGTTGTTGAAATCGCATTATAATTTTACTAACATGATTTTTTTACCTATCTGGTAGTAAGTTTCGTAAGCTGAGTTTTAGACCTTACTTTGTGTCAAAATATAAATCTATCATTTATTTGTAACTCAAACTTTTTATGTTAGCACTTATTATTTTTGAAGTACTTTGGTTGATGTAGTTGTTGACCAAAGTATAAACTAGGCCTACTTACATAGTAACGAATAACTCCTGTTTACTATTATAGACATTTTCATTTTAATGAGACAAGTACAAAAAGCTTTAACTCCACTCTCTTTTTCATGTTGTTTGGAGGGGTTTAACAAAATAATAGGGGGGGGGGGGACGAAAAATAGTTTGTATAATAGACATAGAAACACGATTTTTAAAATTTGCTCAACATTTTATAAGTTTTAAGTTGGGATGAGTCTTTAGTGCTCGCCAAAAAAGGGGAGGTCAACAAGGTTAAATGCATCTGATTTTTATTAAAAGACAGAAACGAACGTATATTGTCTACATCCTGAATAGGCAACAATAATTCTACATGTCACTTTTGTTACTGGACACATTATTAGTTAATATTTAAGATTTTAACGAAGAGTCACGTTTACCCAGGTGATGGTGGTGAGGTGTGTTACAATCTCAGCCAGGGGGTCTGAATCATTGTGGGCAGATCGATAATGTTCTGGAGGCAATAGATATATTTGGATTGGATTAAATCCATTCAAAACAAGGTCTGAAATATGGGTTAATAATTCTAATATCTATCACACTTGAAGTCATGAGGAGGAGATGTTAAAATTCAGGCATAGATAGGTTAAACATGGTTTTGTTGTCATAATTAGTCTTTATTTGGAGAATAATTTACATGTTTTTAATTCAAGTTTTAGCCAGAGCTAACTTGTATTTCTTGATATTACTAAATAACATTTTTACTTTTGGTTGTAGAACAATGATGCACCTTAAGCTTAAGAACACCAGACTGCGACACATTTTTATAGTAATTCTTGTCTTAAATCCATTGATTAGATCATGGCTTTATTTCTCTGTGTGTTAATAAGTTTTTAATTTAAAATTATAATTTTAGTTATAATTTTTGTCTAGACTAAATATTATTGCTCAGTCATAATATTTATCATCAGGTTAATTTGTCTTAGTCTTTTTTGAATGGCATGTCCTAAATTATCTTTGTTTTCTATTTTAGTGACTATCTAGGAAGTCATCAAGTAGTGATCAAGTTATGCAGTGATGAATCCAAGTATGACCTCTCCAGTGCTTCGTAACTGTTTTTGTCTCTTGAGACATCCACGGCAACAAAGCATCCAATTTAGCAGAAGTAGATTTGACTTAGTGGCGAGTTCACGAAAGATATCTTCTGAAGAAATAAAAAAACCTAGATTTGATCAGTCCAACCGCAGAAAATTACCAGTGAACAATAGGAGCGTTACACTGAATAGAAAAGATTCTCAGATAAGTTCAGTTCTCTCATCTGACAAAAATGATCCTGACACATTCGGCACATTAAGTGAGGATTGGAAACTAGAACAACAGCTATGTGCAATGCCAGAAGAAGAGGGCGATACTGTGGAAAGAGAGTTTTTATTCAACAAAGAGGGCAAAACAAGACTGACAATCAGCCAATATGCTAAAATAATGAAAGAGTTTATCAGTCAAAAGAAGGTAGGTAGATAGCATAGCTCCCATACTAAGGTCAAGTAAACAACAGTTACTAGAGTTGTTTGTTGGATAAACAAGAGTTCATGTCAAAGCTGGGGGCTTAGGAATCAGCATAGTATTATTTAAGAATCATTCTAAAGTTAATTTGATGATAGTTATCATTAGCTCACTGAACATCATCTCCTTTAATCTTCAAAAAACTTGCATTCAAGTAGTTTATTACTTATTTGTAAGTATAAATCAAACTTATTTCTCTAACAATAATAATTTTTTACAGATCAGTCTAGCCATTGATGTGTTGGAAACTCGTATGTTGAAGGAAGACCGAGCTAAACCTGACAACTACATTTACAATTTGCTGATAACTGCTTGTGGCCAGGTTGGCTACACAAAAAAAGCATTTCATCTGTATAACATCGTAAGTAGTTGGACCTTCTACTTTCACAATTATTTTATTTGTGACTAGGATCATTTTCGTGATTTAAGTTTATTATTGTTCTAATTTATTATTATTATTCATTAGCTATTATTAACAGTGATCAAAATATTCTTGTTGCAGATGAAGAAAAGAGGGCTGAAAGTGACAGGCCACACATATACAGGATTGTTTAACGCTTGTGCCAACAGTCCTTTTCCGGAAGAAAGCATCAAGCAAGCCCTTCATTTACGTGGTATCATGATTGAAAAAGCAGTATTGATGAACCAAATCATATACCACGCTATGATTAAAGGTAAATTTCAACTCAAACTAAAAATAAATTAAATTATTCCTGTAATATTTTGTTTATTTTAATGTCTAATAATATACTATTCTAACCAAATAGACAGTAATATATGCTTATATAAGATTGTATATTATTTATAGAAGTTTTTAGTTGATAATATGAAAAACCTTAAAGTCTAATTTTTTATCTTTAATTACAGTAAAGTCCCATTATAGTTTCATTCAGAACTCTTTTTCAACTGTTGAATACACTTTGTATTGTATTATTTTTGTATGGTGCCAAATTGTATGCAATATATATTCCTTGTTGAAAATTAAATAAGAAACGAAAATAAATGCAAATAATTTATTACTGTTTTCCAAACATGCATTGCCTTCACTGAATAATCATTATAAAAAATTGAAAATTTGAGTTATCTGTTGATCTTCTTAGCTAGATCAAATCAAAAATTGTAGGAAGGTGATTGAGAGGACTGTTGGTGGACTTTGATTCTGAGTTTCACTAACAAATGTTTAAAGACTCCAATTTGGGATCTGTTCATATCTTTCATTATACTTATCCATGACAACTATATTGAACTGTGACATCTCTCAAATAATTACTTCTGTGATGTGCTTGTTCCTAAAACACTACATTTTACAACAGAATGTCATGACACATTTTGTACATGAAATTATAGACTGCCACAGAACTAAAAACTTAAAGCTTAGTAAAAACCGAACATATTGGTAAACTCAAATTGTCTTGATTTAAAACAGTATACACTGTAAAAGTGTCAATTTTCTATAAAAAGCTATACTAATAAATATATACTACTCGTATTTTATTTTATAACCTTTTTAATTTTAATAGATATGTTCTTATAGCTAAATATTTATATGCTCATTGTCAGCCGTAAGGGTTTTTTGACAAGAGAAGTTTCCTCATTTCTTTCTCAAAAGCATCCCCACTCTCCTTCTCAGCCGCTCCGACAATGCAGTGTAAATCCTGACTCCATTATAAGCAAGCTGATTTTTGAAAAACGTGGTTCTATGTTTTGGAATTCTAAGATTTAGTTCATTGCGGAGGTGGTGCTCACTACAGGCAAGTAATTTATAAATATCAGGAAAATTAAGGGTCCCAAGTACCAAGGCCAGAGGAACTCCTCTCACAACCTAAGACTCTAAGGAATTAGTCAATCTCAGAACCCACATTGTCATGGAAGGGAACTTGGACACTTTGGGACCTTCCTTTGAGATAATAAGCAATCCACGAGTACACCACTCAGATCAATATGATGCAGCTTGTGTAGAAGAAGATAAAAAATTCATTAAAAATAATACTCAGTAAAGTATTATCAACATTCAGCACTTGATTTTGCAACGTCAGATCACGTTGGACAATCTGGCATATGATCTGAAGTCAGGAAAGTACCGATTGGAAATGCACCTGGCCATCAGTCCAGGCTATAGTAGAACTCAATATAATATACAAATTCAAACTCAGATTATGTGAGTGTTTGTAAAAGTTAACTTTAACTTTGGTACTGCTTGTAACATATTTGTTGTAACCTAATCTAAACCTACTAATATCACATAACAAGTAGTAGATAGGGACATAGTGGCCTCCGGATAATACTTAAGTACCGGTACCACTATTTAATTAGTTAGTAATGAAATTGTTACCAAATGTCTATTATTTTCCCATCTGTCCAAGTAGTTACAGCATAAACTTTTTAAGGGCAAAGAACACTCAGTTCATATTTATATAAACATCAACAGACCAAGAGAGTGATCTAATTATAACAATGTGAGAAACTTTGCCTCTTATATTGTTAGTACAAGAACAAAATCCTCTAGAACTGTTTTAATAATGGTTGTGGTTATTTATAGTTAATACACTCATTTACATTTAACTTTACAGCATTTGGAAGATGTGGAGATCTGGAGACTGCTTTCATGTTAGTGGATGAAATGTTGGAGAAGAAGATCACAGTGACAGACGAGACTTTCAACTTCTTACTACAAGCTTGTATCAGTGACAAGGCTGCTGGTTTCAGGCATGCTCTACTGGTGATTTTTGAAAATTTTCTTTATAACGTTATCAGCTTTGAGTTCATCTATAATGTTTCGAATGCATTATATTAAGTCATAAGTACTGTAATAAAACATAAGAGAGGACATTTTCAACAATCACCACATGCTTACGTTCATTATTTATTAGATAGATCTATTAACAAGTGAAACCCATTATTTATCATTGGTCAGTCAGCAGAACAAGTGGTGATCTTTTATTTGCCTGACATACTTACTACATAGACATTTAGTAAACAAATTATAGTAGAGTATACTAGCAAACCTGTTGCTCAAAAATGAGTAATTTTGTTAATACATATTTTCAGATTATCACTTGCTTCTCAGATTATCAGAAGCCCATCCACCTTAGTGCTCTTGTATTCGTTATAGTTTGACACCCCTAGACTGAATGTAGCAATAGAAATATAGATCACTATAGATCACCTGCGGCTTTGCACACAATCTTAGAACCAAAGTCCTTATATTACTTATAAAAAGCAATTAAGATGAAATATGATGGGAGTCCTACAAACATTTTAAAACGTAAGTAGGAATACATCAGGTAGATATTATTTAAGTTCGTGATAAATAGTATCAGAGTTTAACTTAATTATTATATCATGTTTGGCACGTGTAGGAGCATTTCTGGTTCTAATTAATTATATACATAACGTCACATCTGAATCTGCCTTGTCATCCCGATCAAGATAACACAAATCTCAGATCACACAGGTCTCGAAAACTTACTTGGGTCATAAAGCATATATTTCCAGTCCTTGTCGTATATTTGAGGTTTAAGATATTTCCAGTACTATAGTAGAGTTCGCCTTGTTGTTCTGACGAAGAAGAAATATATATATATATATATACTTACGTAGGACCGAGATGCCTACTTTGGTTAAATAGTGCCTACTTAAGACCATTTAAATTCACTTACCTACTATGTCACAGTTTAGCTTGCCATATTGCCTCGATGAAATTTTATATTCGTTCGATTATCTAGTTCTCGTAAATCTACTTTGGTCAAAATCGTGTTGACATAGTTGAGTTTACCTTGTCCTGATGAAGAAAGTACACACATAAGTAGGACTGAAAAGCCTATTACGACCTAGGGGAGAGTCCTATCTACTTACTATGTACTTTCGGTATAAGAGGGAAATTCTTATTAAGGTTTTGCAACTTTCCAAAATAATCGTTATTAAAGTTTTGCGTTACACTTGTTTTTTGGACTGTAGCCAGGGAAAGAATGAATCTTTAAGGCATGTTAGTATTCATTTCTCTGTTTTTCCATTAGCCATTGTTAAAATGTAATATCATAATGTCAATGAAGCCCGCCAGTTTAAAGTAACTTATGTGAAAACATTCATAACTTTGTTCATTAAGGTTAGTTTTATAACAGTATAGCATTAGATGATTTTAATTTGTCGATGGCGCAATCTGGAGTAAAATTTATATATTAATGTTTTATTTACTATCTGCATTACACTACAGATCAAGCACTGTTTGATAACTTATTATTGATAAAATTAAAATGTAAACAGATGTTTCAGAAAGTTTGTCGAACTATAGCTGTCAAAATACGTTTCGTTCTTATCATAACATTCGAATGTAAACAAACCAATTTTTCAATTTGAATTGGACTTTATTTGGTGAAATGAATGTGTTATGGGTGGTAAAAAGCACTCTAAATGTTAATTCAGACCAAAAGCTATACCTGTTCCTAATTTCAGCACAATCCGTGTAGCAGTTTCAGCGTGACCTCCAACATCCAAATATCCAAACATTCAAACTTTCGCATTTATAATATTAGTGGGATTTACTATTGGATCAAAAGAGGCTATTGGATGTAGCTAATGAGTGGTCTATGTATACTTCTGTATTTGTAAATAAAGAAAAACATAGGACATATGCTTATCCTTGGATATTAATATTTGTAATAAATTACATTTTAACCCTGTAACACTTTTAGGTACACACTTAGTAAATTAAACTAGGATGTACATGTTTGTGTAATCTGTAAAATATTGGCGAGAATCACATATTAATTTAGCAAATTAAAATTTTTCATCAGCATAGATATGCAAATAATAGCCTATTATCATTTTCCCACGCTGATTTAGTATACGGAATTTGTTGTGTAGAAATTGCAGTAATACAAAAAAAAGCTTTAAGAACTATCAAAGGTTCTGCTGATAGAGTATCCTATTCGAAGAACTACAAATTATGACCATGCCAGTTATCTATATACCAGCACAATCACCCGGTAAGTGAGAAATCCGGGTTCGAGTCCCGGTAGAGCAAGTACTTTTTGTGATTCAATGTTTACTAAAATTTTAAATATATATATATCAATATATAGTTTATTGACGCTATTTCTTAGGCGTTTAAAACAACAGCTTAAGCTTGAAGCAATTGCACCATTTTTTAATTGATTTACGTTACGTTTGTCAGAAACAAGTACGTTGCTAGACGTCTCACACAACACAACAAACAAGAGTACGAACTGTTAAAACAACACTGATTATGAGAAATACAAGGTGAGCTATACAGTAGGACATGGAACAGTGAAAATAACTGAACATCTGCACCACACGCTCCTACCGGCTGCTCGTGTAATCTCAGCGTGGTGGGAATTTTGAGTTTACACTACCGTCTGAAGCTCTTTCAGTTAACCGCTTTCAGATTATCGGCTTTCATGTAATCGGTTTTCCATTGTATTTATCACTTGTGATAACTCACACGATGCATGTTCTTGAAAATTCAACATCGCTTTTGTATTTTAAAAATCACTTAATTGTCTATATGTTTGTTTGAATTATAAATAATGTAATTTTATGTTTACAATATCTTTGAAAAAAATAACTGCGTTTAGAAATGGTACAAGAAATGTGAAACAATAATATAAATATAACTGTATGACATTCAGGTTTGGTGGAAGATGATGCAAAAAGGGGTGAAGCCGAAGTTGTTCTCGTTCAACTTGCTGCTGCGCTGCAGTCGAGACTGTGGCCTGGGGGATGAGAAGAGCACTCAACAAGTGATACAAGTCATCCTGTGTTCTGGACAGGTGGGTCATCTAAATGTTCAGAAATTATTCAATATTAAGACTGTTAAAATATTAGATATAAAAGAAACAAATCACTTAAACTTAAAAATGTAGTAATACAATACAATCTCCAGTCTCTTAACATAAATAAAAACACTATGTTGTAACATTGCTCACTAATTTAATTCTTGAAGCTACATTTTAGAGTTTTCTGTTTGATAAAGACTGATAAGTAGATAAAAAATTATAAAATATATAATTCCTTATCAACAAAAGCAGTTGGGCAATTGTAATAGGAACACTATTTGACAGTAATCATATTATTAGTTATTAAATAACAAATGTACATAGTTCATGAGACCCAATTTGCACTCTGGATACACAACTAGATTTTTTTTTTAAACCAATAGAATTTTTTTTAAAGAAATTGATTGTCACCTGTGCTAGTTTTGGTAGAGGTCGAAAATAGGAGGGCGGCAAAAGTGTTAAAAATTTTGAAACAATAATTTTTCAGATCATACTTTTCTTAGCTTGACACGCATTAAAGTAACTGTCAGACACATAAATACATGTTAAAGTAGTGATGGCTAACTATACGAGTACAGACTCATAAAGTGGTAAATTTCAGTCTATTTATTTAGTTGTCTGAAGATGACATAACTATTATTTATGTTTATGACAGTTGGTTTAAAAGTGTTAAGCTAGAAAAGATATGATCTGTAAAAAAAATATTGTTTTATATTTTTAACCCATTCCAACCTCCACCAAAATTAGCACGGCTGATGGTCAACTTCCTTTTTTGGGAAAATTCCTCTATTGATTATGTTTATCAAAGAAAACCAGTTTGTGTACATATAAAGTGCATAATGGCTCGCTGATTCTAAACTAACACATTTTATGATTGAGTGAAATGGACATATAGTACCTATTTGTGAATTTTATTTAATCCATGTTGTGAAGAAAAACAACAATATATGCCCGTTGATTGTTATTTTTCCAGGAAAATATTAAAGTACCTCTCTTAAACTCCAAAACACAAGAATCTATTAATGACCGAAAACAGCTAACTGTGACGAATTCTACAGAAAGTGTACCGAACTTGATCTCTCAACGACCGACCATGGGCAGTGTGATTGCTGTGACAAACATCACTAAACCTGAACATAGGTAAGTTCTTTATACTAATATGTTTACTATTTAAACCTTTGAGTGCCAATTATTTTTTGAGTGGGTATACTGAAAAGTGCCAGGTATTTTTCCAGTGGGTGTACCTAAAAGTGCCAGCCCTTTTTCAGGCATTTTGCAAGGTTTTAGTAAAAAATTCACAGTTTGATTATTTAATAAGCTATTAACATGATTCTTGTTTATTTTTCTCTGAAAATTCATATCCTTTTCTTAGTCCATATCACTGGAAAGTGTATGCAATTGTCTGTAAATCTTGAAAAATTTATATTATTATCTTCAATAATGAGTAAGTTGTACAACTTTTAAAGAAACTATTGTTTCTGGAAGCTATGGCAACCAAAAATGTTTATATGTGAGTTTCATAATTTAAAGTTTGATCGGAAGTGTACTATAACAATTTATTTTGAAAAGAACGATTCTTCACAAACATTTCAATATGATATTATTTAAAAATATTAAAGGTTACAATTTTTAGTGACTTTTTCCCGAACGTCCGGTAAAATCGGACGTCGGCACTTTTCGGCCAACTTTTGTCGTCCAGTAAAATCGGACGTTGGCACTTTTCGGCCAACTTTTGTGGTCCGGTAAAATCGGACGTTGGCACTCAAAGGGTTAACACTGGTTCACAAGAATTCATGGAAACAGCTGACTGTGAAGAATGCTACAGAGTATAGCGAACTTGATCTTTTAATGACCAACCATGGGCATTGTAATGGCTGCAGCAATGGTCAAACATCGCCGCGATAAAAAACTTTATATAGTAATTACAATGCTTTTCGATGAAGTTAATGGTAACATTAGAAAGCGGATAAATCGTTGTATCGATTAGTATGATGTTCGGTACTTAAAAATATCGTATTTAATTGTCATTCCCATCATTACTATGCTGTTGTTTAAGTACAAATAAGTTGGTTTACATTTCTTGTTGCAAGTATGTAATCTTAATTGAAGTTATTATATAAAGTGGTATAAACATTTTTTAAAAGGTATTCTCTTTCACGGGTGTGATGTAGTAAAACAAATACTTATGTCTAGGTTAGGAGTGTCAAGTTTTTATTTTAGCAAGTTTTATTTTTAATGTTGTACTTGTCCTTGTTATTGATCAATTATTTGTTATTGCTAACTCTTGATGTGATATAATACTGTTTCATGTATGGTAATATTATTGTAATGTTAGTTGTCATGAAAAATGCTCTGTTACAA
Organism: Homalodisca vitripennis; assembly: GCF_021130785.1. Lineage (NCBI taxonomy): Eukaryota > Metazoa > Arthropoda > Insecta > Hemiptera > Cicadellidae > Homalodisca > Homalodisca vitripennis. The sequence continues at coordinate 179,265,332 of NC_060207.1, read as the reverse complement.
GTTTTATCAATATAAAAATAAAACTTTATGAAATGAGTCCAATCGAACCATTTAAGTCCATTTTCTGAAATTATAGAAATATATAAATAATTTTATATTTTATAATTTTGATTTAGTTCAAATATACCACTTCTGTAGACAAAAAATGTATTAAAAAGTTTCAAATGTTCAAAGAAAAACATTTTTACTTCTAAAAGTATGCATAGTAAAAAATACAGACTTTTATGAAAAAATTACATATGACAATGCATATTCAAATAACTTTACATAACTTTGCAGTATTTCTGATGTTTTTTTTATAAAATACTCTTACAACACGTAAAAATGTTGCCTACCAATAGAGGTAATTTAGTTACCAGTCCTTGGGTTAACACTACTACCCAAGTATGCTTAGTCTGCTTCTACTACAATACACAAACTGCATAATTGTCTGCATGTACCATAATACACAATCTATCTAATGATAATTTCTCAGAACTATTAGAATAATTAATCTACGAATGTTTACAAATTGTTGATAATGTCAGAAATTACAGCGTACAGCCTACAACTAAGAGCAACAACTGAAGAAAAAAACTTTGAAATAGCCTAATTTGAGACAAAAAATAAATTGTCTATTGAAGAACAGGAATAATACTATCTGTAGTATGTTATATAAACATGTAATGCTAATGTCACATTAAAAACCTCTGATAATAAAACTAACATGGCGACCTGGATAAGGAATAATCAATATTCACAAAGCAAATTTGCAATCAACACAAAATATTATGGAAAAGTTAATAGTAAAATGTTACAGCACTGTATATTATGTGTAATGTTGCATATGTTTCTAATAACTATTATGCTGGAAGCAGCAACTAGCCACGTTCACTTAACGCCCAAGGTGAGTCACCCCTCTACACACACTCCTTGACTTGTTACTGCACATCTATTTTATTTTTATCCACAATATATCCATGCTGATAATAAAAGCATTGTTCTGCATAATTTAACTTTCAAATATTTATTTTGCTAAATTTTTAAATTTTACTTTTTTACCAGAAATATATTTAGACACAAAGTTTAAAATATCAGAGTGCCGGATAGAAGAGGGTTTATTAACTGTAATTATTACAATTTAAACTTATTAAAAAAATGCTGCAACTTTACCTAAACAGATAATTGATAATAACCACAAATAAAATATTACAGCACCATCTTTATTTACTCTAATTGAGTCAGTTCTTAACTTTTAAATTTAATTTAGTGCTAACCGAGATAATTTTTGTTCAGATTGAATAAGCTAGAGTTAAATTAAATTGAATTGTGTTATATGGGTTATCATCAGTGAACATAAAAGACACAAATTACACAATTCCTTACAAACTCACATTAATCACATTAATCACAGATGAATAGGATGAATAGATGTTGTGTTGTGTACAGACTAATGTTGATGGGCGGCTGTAAAGGAGTACTGGAACAGATGGCCAGGTTCAAGGTCAAGCCAGATGTCAAAACCTTTACTCAGATACTGGACCAACTTCCCTCCACCCTCCAAGCCGAGCAGGTCAGTATTTTTATTAACAGTTTTTCTGAGAAATCAAGTAGTAACCAAAATTAATTTTTATTATTTTGAATATGTTTTTGATATTGTAACATTGCTGTACTCTTTGAAATCTGCATATAAAAACTGTGATACAGTCATTTGTTGGTATTTTTTCAACTTCAATAATATCAGATTTCATCATATTTATTTTTTTAATGAACTTTTTCCAAGATATTTTCAGATAGACTAAAATTTGTCGTATACTAAACGTATTGAAAATTCTCAGTAATATTAAAATAAGTATAAAATTATCTTTTACATAACTTAAAAATATATAAATTTTTAAAATATTGTTATTTTAATTGTTTTTTTATTGGTGTTATCATTAGAGGTTTGTGCAAATAAGCTGTTTCTAGTTTTGGAGCAGATTTATCAATTATTTAGCTGTGATTAGTTGAATGAGTCAAATTTTATGTAATTACTTTACATCTTACATTGCTAGCATTGTGTTATATGAATATACATTTAAAATTGTGAGTTGATGTTATTCTTATTGCGATTCTGTTTTCAAATCATGCAAAAGGGTTTAACATGGAATGTAAGATTGCATTAACCAGTACGCTGCTGACCCAGAACTATAAAAATCCTGTTAAGGAATGTGAACTTAATTAATCTTCTAAGTGATTTTTGTGAGTTCCAATGGCTCTGTATTGTACTTCTACATTACAGGAACAATCTGAATTATTTCCACTAAATACAGTGGAGTACATGTGTACTGTTGTGGACAAGTATCACAAATTCTATGTGTATCGTACACTAGACAGAACATTCTTTCAGCATGTAGCATAGCTAGTGATAATGAAGAAAAGGCTAGTCTGTTTCAGTCATACCTCCTAGCTTCATATTCGTTATCAAGCACCTGAATTCCCCACATCAACTCTGATCTGTGGATGTCCAGGACTCTAGTAAATAAAGGAGAACTGACTTAAACCTGGACAATCAACAAGAAAATCCTGATAAGGGAGTCTCTTGTTCGGTTAAGAGGGTTATGATGTCCCTCTTAATGATAAGAGGGACATCATAAATCGTAAATGCTGTCTTTTACCTTAGATTCGTTGATGAGACACAGTATGAAGACAGTTAAGCATCAGTTATGAACAATGACAGCTAGACCACCAAAAGTAAATGAGAAAGAAAAAATGTATGTTCAGTTAACTTAGTGTCAACTCAGTGATCTATGTGTCTTCATATTTGGTGGATTTTCTAAAGAATGGTGACAATAAACATCTATTAGACAGTAAATATTCTACAACTAAGTAAGAAAGTATATTTCTAGTAAGTAATTTTGTTTAGCTATACTTACATTTTCCATCTAAACTCACTTAAATGAAACAAGTTTCCATACAATGAAAAACCCACATGGTTTTGTGACAGTTTTTTGTCTGCTTGAGTGAAGAAGAATAGACACATTCAACTGATTGCAATAATATCAAAACATCAATATAATTTTTATAACTTAATGGAGCACACTTTTAAATAAATAACTTTTAAAGAAAAATTAAACTGCCATAGTAAAATAAAATAGGACTGGAACAAAAAGGAAATACTACGTTAGTCAGTTGGAGATCAGATAGTGACGTATTGGAACACCTGTGCAAACCAGTGTAGATCACATCCAACAATCTGACAATCAGGATGGCCTTGACTGACCTTGTCCTGTTACCTAACTGATAAGACTATCTGACTTATTACTCACACACTGGTCTCATAAATCATTGCCTGGAGGACCTATCCGCTCTTACCATGAACTCCCACTTTGAGTGATTTGTTTGGTAATATTCATCTGAGACACTACACCACTATCACACTTATGTGACTGCTGACACATTAAAGTGACTGTCAGTCTGTGTGCACTGGCAGACAAGTACTGCCTGAGGGCAACCTTAAACCTTAACGAATTACATTTATAACATCCAGACAAGTTGTAATTTAACAACTGCATATCTTCTCATAACCAGACATCTGTATTCAAATGTCTGTCAACTGTAGACAAAGCTAAACAACTGCACACAGCTATATAACCAGACACCTGTCATAAACTGCTTGGCTGGTTTAGAGATCAATAAATACTATACATAACTAATTGATAATACATAGATATAAGCCAAGACATAGCCCACATAAGCCATATATATATATACAAAACTAATGACTATGGACACCAACAATATGTCAGCACACACTTTGTACTCAGTAGGCAGCTTAGTATTTGCTAAAATAAAAGGTTATCCCTATTGGCCAGCTGTAATCAAAGAAATAAAAAAAATCGAAAAAAATATAAAGTACCAAGTCACTTTTTTTGGTGATAATACTACTGCCTTTGTCAAACTGAACGAAATATGTCAGTATTCGGAGTATAAAAAAATTCATGGCAAAATCAAACCTGACAATTTTAAAAATGAAAAATTTAACGAGGCCCTAAAACTGGCTGAAATTGCCTCAAAAAAACCTATAAACAGCAGCCCACTGGAGAATGAAACAGAAGACTCTCATCCCTGTACTTTTAAGCAAAAAACTAATAAAAATTTAACAGGAAATTTGGGCACTTTCAACAACTCCATTGTGGAACTTGAAAATAGCCTCATTGAAAGTAATCTCTTAGAAGATTCGAGTAACGATGACCATAAATTACAGATGGCTGCGAAAATTGGATCAGCCCTGTTAGAAGAAAATAATGTCCTAAAAGAAGCAAAGTTTAAACTAGAAACCAGATTATTGATAATGGAATCAAAGTTAGGGGAAATGGAAACCAATGAAAGAAAGTACATTGACAAAGTTGAATTGCTACTACAACAGACTGCTGAATTACAGGATCGACTTGAAGAAGAGAAGAAACTCCGTCAAGAAACACAAGCTATCTCTGAGGAGCAGGACCTTGAACTATGCCAACTCATCAACAATCAATCAAAAACAATAGACGAACAGAAAAATACAATTCTTACTCTACAAAAGAAAATTATAAGTCAGGGCGCAATAAATAAAACATACCAGAACTCATACACACAAACCAATACCCCAGTGAGTGACAACACAAAATATTCTGTAAGCTCAGCACAACTTTTGATTGACCTTGAAGAAATTAAAACTAAACTTAACCAGATGGAGGCAATGCTCAGGTTTCTGAAGACTGATTTGAGCCAGGAAAATAAATTGTCCACTGCAATGCAAAATAGCCAATCTCTTAAGAAAATAAAATGTACAGACAGAAAAACTAATGTTTATAGTGTCTCTCTCCAAGCTGCCAAATACGCACAAGTATATCAGAAAGAGGTGACTGGGACACCTGAGTCGATTCTATTCATGACTCCCACAACAACCTCGGCTGAGGAGACTGACTCCGAGACACACATACCTACCACGGCTGAGACACCTGTGATTACCGCAGCAGAAAAGACTATGAACATTACAACAAATAGTTCTGAAAAAACCTCAGTAAAGACTACTTGGAATACCCTGACTGACACAAACATGGCTACTGCGGCTGAGAAAATTACGACTGCAGGATCCAAGACATCGCCTACTACCGCAGCTGAAAAGCGCATGTCTACCGTGGCTGAAACGAACCTAAACTGTAGCTCTCCATTTCAATCCTCTCAAGTTTCCCCCTCAGGGGAAAAAAAAACCACCCCATACATCCACAAAACTAAAGGATGGTGAAACATACCAAGATTTCTTCAACAAAAATATTGACAAGGCCAGGAAACTGCGGAATGAAATACTTACTGCCTCAAAACAAACCATAACGCCGGTAACAAAACCTGTTCATCAAACTCCAAATAGAACTACTACAAAACTAACTAAGAAACCTTTTTTAGCCCTTCGCCAGTGGAAAGAATACAGATACAAAACAAGAAAATTTCACAACTCACACCACCACAGAAAATACAACGGAGAAATAGTAAAAGGGATATAGAAGTACTGAGAGTATTCCATCAAAATGTAGATAGAATATCGAACAAGGTAGATATACTAAACGACACTCTACAACAAATTATGAATCCCGATGTGCTGGTACTTACTGAACATGGCCTAAACAAAAATAAATTGAAGGAAACAAGACTAGACGGCTATGTCCTTATGGAGAGCTTCAGTAGAGAGAATCACCTCAAAGGAGGGACAGCCATCTATGTTAGGGAAGATCTAGCAGGTAGCACATCCAACTTAAACATAGCAGACTGGAGCACTGAGCTTATATGTGAAGTGGCAGGAATAAAAATCACCATAGACAAGACAGACTACCACATCATTGGGGTGTACAGACCTGAAGGAGACTTTACCACAGCAGCAGATACCCTGTCAAATGTATTGGAGGAAATTCCAACATGGAAGAGCCCAGTAATAGTAATGGGAGACATTAATGTTGACTGTCTAGGCACTGGCCCGAAACAATCAATCTTAAATGATACACTTACCAGTTACAACATTATCAGGCTAAACCTACCACCAACCAGGATTACAGACCACAGCTCCACTTCAATAGACATGATCTGCACAAATCAACCGGACTCCAAAATAAGAGCTACAGTAATACAAGCTTATGTCTCAGATCACACAGGCCAGCTATGCAGCATCTATGATAAAGATAAGTCCCAACCACCCACAACAGTAATAGAGGGAAGACAATTCAGTAACAGGAATATACTGCTGCTGAAACACCTCCTACAAAAGGAAACCTGGGAAGATGTAAACGGACAAGAGTCTGTTGAATCCTCTTACGACTGTTTCATAGAAACCCTCACATATAACTTAAATATAGCATGCCCCAATATCAGAAAACAAATCTCACAAAAACGAAAGCCTCAGATACATGACTATGAACTAAAGCTGAAGAGAGACAGCTTCCTCAAAGCCAAAGAAACCTATACTCTTACGGGGAGCGAGCAAAATAAGATCGACGCTAATACAAGGAAAAAAGAATACGATCTCCACCTAAAAAATGTAAGAAAACAAAGAGCAGCAGATTTTGTTAAAGACTCAGACAACAAATCTAAAGCTATGTGGAAATTAATCAATAAAGAAAGGTCAAATAACAGCTGTGGAAATGAACTGTACAAACTACATGTTAATGGGAGAACAATAGAAAACCCAGCTACGATCACTGACCATTTGAACTCATTCTTTGTGAATATAGCCAACAATACCTTGGCAAATATTGAAAGACCTGACGTAGAAGTACCACACACACTAGATGACTCAATACTTGGTAGCCTCTTCTTCTGGCCAACTGACAACCAGGAAGTGAGCAAGATAATAAAGACAATGAAAACAAAACACTCCGCTGGTCCAGACGAGATATCTCCAGCAATAGTGAAAAAATGTGAGGAAGAATTGGTACAGCCACTAGTTAACATAATGAACAAATCGCTAGAGCAAGGTATTTTCCCCGCAAAACTCAAGCTAGCCAGAGTGTACCCGAAACTCAAAAATGGAGACCCTACCGATCAGGGGAACTACAGACCAATATCCTTACTATCTACTTTCTCTAAGATCTTAGAGAAAATTGTATTGACCAGACTTCTACATCACTTCACCATAAACAACATTCACATGAAGGGACAACATGGTTTTACAGCGGGGCACTCCACAACCTCCGCGATTGCCAGCCTCGTTGAATTCATTATCCAAGCTACAGAAGAAGGAAACTCAACATCAGCAATTTTCCTAGACTACAGTAAGGCTTTTGACTGTATCAACCATGAGATGTTACTAAGTAAACTGAATAAACTGGGAGTCAGAGGCCTAACTGCCAAATGGTTCAAAAGCTACCTACAAGGAAGGAACCAAACAGTTGAAATAACTAGAACTGCAGATGGTGTAAAAAAGAAAATCAAGTCAAAACCATTGCCCATACAGAGAGGAGTCCCACAAGGATCAGTCCTGGGACCTGTTCTCTACATCATCTTTGTCAATGACCTCCCAGACTACCTAAATAATCTCTGCTCAACACTAATGTATGCGGATGATACAGTGCTTTTACTGAAAAACAGAACACCTGCACACATTGAGGTTGGGTCATACATTGCTGTCAATATGGCACAACAATACTGTGAGAGAAATGACCTAATATTAAATGAAAAAAAGAGCCAGCAGCTAATCATTGGAAGAGCAAAAGAAGAGGTATGCGTGCTACCAGACCTAGAACAAATTGGAAAAGTTAAGTACCTTGGGGTCACAATTGACGACAAATTAACATGGACTGACCATATAAAAAACCTATGCAGCAAACTTAGCTCTGCCCTATATGTACTGAGGAGACTCACTCACATCTGCAATCAAGACATGGCGAAGACTGCTTATTATGCCGTCTTCGAATCGCACCTCAGGTATGGGCTTGTGGTTTGGGGAGGAACCTCCAAGGCAAACCTCCAGAGAGTCCTAGTGCTCCAGAAAAGAGCTGTTCGCATCCTCACTGGTCTGGGACCCAGAGACTCCTGCCGAGAGGCCTTCAAGGAACAGAAAATCCTCACTGTAATAGACTTATATATACTGGAAACAATACTCTTTGCTGTGCGGCAAAACCCAACAAGAGGTAATGAAACTCACAATCACAACACAAGAACAGCAAATAACTTTACCTTGCCAATACATCGACTAGCAATGTTTGAAAAGCAACCCACATATGTAGGCTCTAATTTCTGGAACATCCTACCTGAAGAAGTGAAGAAAGGAAAGACGCTGAAAATGATCTCACGCTGGCTCCTCGACCGTCCCTACTACACAGTGGAAGAATTCAAAAACTGGAGGAGGGACCCTCAACCGTGGACTGACTAAAATCATGCCAGAAACTAAGTATCACAAACACAACACTTACACCATTATAACACAAACACTATTTTTTGACTTTTAATCTGTTCTCAAGGAATATGACTAATAAATGGTTTCTGATTCTGATTCTGATGAAGGTTTTATTTGATTTTGAGTAAATACAAATGGCATATTGTGTATGAGAAATGTGTATTTGCGTACAATTTAAGGAGTTGAAAGGCATAATAGTCAAGTTATCAATTTATTTAATATTACTAAGCTTATTAATTTAAGTTTTAAGAATAGTAGAGCACTTTTATGTTTGATTTTTGTGTGTAAGAAACACCCTAACACAAGATTTGTTTAATTTATTAGCCTTAAAGTAGTATTCAACATTAATTTACTGGAAGTAAAAGTGTGTAATAAACATAAATTTATTGTTTGAAATAATTACTTTTAATTTTAATAAAAGTTTTATTAGTTTTTTTTTTATATTTCATTGTCATTTTCCATCTATTCACTGTAGTGTTTGATGTGGTATTAACTGTTGGATTATATTCAGAAATTTGTGTTACTAATTTTATACTATATTTACGGAAGTATTATAAGTAAAGTGATTATTTGAACTCGGATTTTAAACTGTTAATGAATATTGTTCCAGGAACTCCTAACAGCTATGAGTGAAACTGGAGTTTCTGTTGATGTGGACTTCTGTAATATGTTGATAAGAAAGAGGTGTCTCCGCGGTGACTATGAGAATGCCAAGGTGTGTTATTAGCTTTAAAATATCTAATATTAAATAACTCCAAAATGGTTATTAATCTGTTTGCACTACATTTTTCTATTGTAATATAAAAATAAATTGCCCTCCGTTCTAACTTGTATCTTGCCTGTATGTTATAACAGAGTGTGCTGAAGATGATCAATGATAGAAATCTGAGGCCAGACATGATGACGTTTGGAGTTCTAGCAATGACTTGTCAGACCCAAACATTAGCTCTGCAGCTGTTAGAAGATATCAACAACCTTGGCCTAAGGTTAGTGCTGAGTAACAATATCAGATCTGGCACAGATGACATTGTATCTTGTCGAAATGATATGTTATATGACCTATGTTCATAAAGTAATGGGCATTTTATTTTTGTTGTTTATATTTATTTGTTTGCATAAATGTTGTCATCTTCAAAAAAGTCTTCATTAGATATTATGTACTTGTGACAGGGATTCTTCCAATCCTTGAAACACTTTTCAATCTTGATCTTGGGGGTGCCTTTACCTCTTTTTAGTGATCCACTTTTAATGTCACCTATGCTTGTTTTACACCTTCCCTTCTCCAGGAACTGATGGCCCTTTAAGGTTCTTTTTATTTTTGGGTTCTCTCTATAAGTCACATGGAGCCATGTCTGGATAATGTGAGGGCTGGGGCATCGTTACAGTACTGTTCGAACTTTTAAGTAGTACTCCTTATTGACCTTGTGTCAAGAATTCACAATGCACTATGCCATTAAAATCGAAGATAGCAGTGAGCATGGGACGAACACACAGAAGAAGCTTCATGTTCGAATGTACTTGTCAAGCCTTTTTTGGTCTTGGCAACCCAGAATGCCTCCACTGGGATGATTGAGCTTTAGTTTCGACATCATATTCGTAAATCTATGTTTTTTTACCTATTATAACATGTTTCAGTAATTATACATTGTCGTTTACTTCATTTAGTGACTCCTGAGCAACTTCCATTCGCTGCTGTTTTTGTTCAACATTCAACAATTTTGGAAAAAATTTTACTGCCACACGTTTCATACCAAAACATTTGAAAAAATGTCATTACATAAGCCAGTTGATGTGCCAACATCATCTACGATTTCTCTGATCTTAAAACAGCGATCGTTCATAACCATTTCTTCCACTTTTTTCATGGGTTGTTGATGTGCTTGGCCATATGGGGGATTCATCATCTTCAATATCTTGATGATCATCTTTGTAATATCTATATCACTCCAAAACTCTTGTTTTACTGATATCAGACTCACCACCGCCTTTGTTAACATTTCCCACACTTTGTTAAAACTTATTTCATTTTTATACAAAACTTAATACAAATTCTTTTTACCATTTTTTTTTTTAAGAAATGAAAATTGCTGAATTCATGAAAAACGTCTAACCTTAGCAGCTCCTACTGGAAAAATAAACAATGAATCCATTTTATTATACTTTAGCAGCATGAGTACCAACAAAATAAAACAAAACTTGACAATCAGACTCTACAAATCAGTGAAACTTGCAAAAAATTCCCATTACTTTTTCAACGCACCTCATATAATCCTTTGACGAGTACACTAAAGTATATCCAAATGAGTGAGCCCAGCATTTGCCGTTCAGTCTTGTATGACGACATACAGCAATTGTTGTTGGCTGTTACGCTGGGTACTAATGATTTTTCTACATATTGTGTTGTGACATCTGGCAGAGTTTTTTTTAACTCTTTCAGTTATTTTGGTTGTGTTTGTTTTTGTGTGAATTCTAGTTCTGTATGTTGTTCTTTAGCATTAATGTGGAGACCTAGTTTATGTGTTTCTGAAGTAGTCTGTATTTTAGCCAGTTACATATTTGGTTGCGATTGGCTTAATTCACAGTATAAGCTTAAATTTGCACACTCTACTCAGTAATTATTAAGGACTAGCAGTTGGATTCTTTTGAACTTTTCATTTATCTTAACATTTTATTTGAAAACCCATGAATTCCCAATTTTTTATTTGGCTCTTTATTTGCTGGTGTTTTGAATGAATAAATAATTTAAGTATGATGAAAACATTGAACTTGCTTTAACATTCATTAACACTTTGAGTGCTGGCCCTAAATGACATGTAACTCTGTAGAATGCTGGGCGTTTTTGGTGGTTTTCAAAAATTTATTTAAAAAAAAGTATTTAAGGTATGAGAAAAATACTTACATCCCTTATTTCACCTTACTTTCGTCTTTCTTTTAACGTGAGATTGTTAGTGGTTTTTTAAAAAACTACACATCAAAAATGTTTTTTAAAAACATATATTTTTGGAAAAAAAATTATTTTTTGAGACAGTTTTTTATCTAACTTACTAAACTAAGCATATATACAATTATTTACAATGACCCATTTACAAATATAAACTGTCCTTTGAATAATACAAATCATGTTTTTATGTTTTGTAGTTTTTTGACAAAAAACTATGTCGTCATATTGATGCGTCGGCATCACTTTCGCTGTCAGCACTGTTTTCAGCATCTGTAACATAATAATATACTATGTAAAATATGAATATATTTTCATTTTATTCATAAGAATAAAATATTAGTTGAATAAAGTTAATTTATTATAATACAAATTATAGTTTGATTCACGAAAACAATAACATAACCAAACTTTTAGACTGATGTTTATATGATAAATAGACTTACTTATTCTTACCTGAAGTATGTGTCTAATCTTCTTCCATTAAATCAGGATCAATGTCAGAATCGTCAAAAATACTATCTACACCAATAAAACTATCTTCATCTAATACATCACTGATCGCAACGTCGTTCAAGCTGCGAGAAGCCATGATTGCGACATCGACTGCCGGCTGCAACGAACGTCACGTCAGCGTAAACAACGCGACCAAAGTTGCTTTGTCATTAAGCTCATACAATACATCTGACGCTTTCTAGCGGTGAATTGTGTTATTAAAAACCCAAATAACATTGTAGAGTAGGCAAAACCCGTTTAAATACGGACTATGTAATATAATACCAATTGCAATGACAACCACGTAAAACTACGGGATTAGCATTCTTCGGAAGTTTCGCCGTTCCGTAAAATTACGGGATTAGCACTCTAAGTGTTAAATAACCTTTATTTTACTTTTTAAAAAATTAGATTTATGTGTATCTTACCCAAAGGGATACGTGACAGTCTACATTTTGTAAGTAATTATGCCTAACATTGTGCACTGAACAAATTTAATGTTTTTCTTTTGTATGTCATACAATCACTTAGGAATAATTCCTGTGCATGTTGAGTAATAAATATACAACTTCTGTATTTTTAGACTAGTAATAATATTTTCTCATAGTGCTAAGTAACACCCATTCTAAAGGTAACATCTGGATTACTTGACTCAAGTTTCTGTTTTCATTCCAGGCCGAATGTTGAGATACTTGGAACATTATTGAAGAATGCGTGCTATCTCAGAGACTGTGCCTTTGTGATGGAGGTAATGAAAGCCTTAGAGAATGAAGACTTGAAACCAAATGAACAATTTTTAAAACACCTTGAAAACTTCTTCAGATTTGCTTCAAAAGTAATGAGTAATCAGGTACTATCTTTATTGTGAATGATTTACATTACTCTGAAAAGTACTTAGTTCAAATGTTCCTAATTTGAAATTGTGAGTAATTCAAACATATCCCTCTGACCTAGACATTTAACATTATCTATACTATTATATACAAATCTAATGGTGTCTATCTGTGTGTGTTAGTCAATCATGTAAAAACTATTGGACAGATTGTACTGAAATTTTACGTTGACATTCTTAGGGTCCCTAGTTAACATAACATGTAGCTCTATTCTTATTAAGTAATTTGCAAAAACTCCCATCTTTGTCTCTAAAGTTGCATTACAGCAAACAAATATCAATAATTGAAAGAGTTAAATGTAATCAGCTGTTCTGTGTAAACATTGTTTTACTACAGCACAACCATATTTTTAATTAATTTCACCACTATTTTCATTTTGTAGTCTTTTACATTAGTCTTAAAATCATAGAGTAAACTTGATGGTAAAAACACTTCTTATTTCAACCTTTCTACATGGGTTGTAGAGCACTGAGTAAAAATTATCCAGATCAGAAAATTAAAAGTTATAGTAAAAATATAAAAGTATTACTGTAAATTTTTGTAGATATTATTTACCTATGCTAAAATGCTTGGTCAATACTATGCGGATATCAAAGACAAAGTGGCTATCTAACTTTTGTAATAAATTTAAAAGTATTATAAATCCCATCTTAGTTGTTTCTTGACAGAAGTAGACTTCTCAGACCTGTGTATGTATATATATTTTCTTGATCAGGGAAACAAGGCTAAATCAACTATCACACAAAAAATACTAAGATCTTAGTTAATTACAATGGCCATAAATATACAATTTTTGACAGCTTTTCTGGATTGTGGCAACAAGGCAAACATTGGCATCGGAAATATAATTCACTCAAACCAGAAATGATAATACACGTGCAAACCCTACAAAATTGTATACAAAGCCACGAGTAACTTCTAGTGTTTAATATTAAAATTATGTGGTTAATTTGAATTTTGTTTAGTTTATTCATGGAGATATACGAGGGCTGTTTTTTAAGTAAGGGCCGTTCTCCCGTACACGGTAGTAGTTCGCGTTCCTGCCGTAACGAGCGTGCGCCCCGCCTCCCGGCATTCTTAGCGAACAACTTCATGCCAGTTGCAGCTCTGTAGCTAACCTGTATGCATTACTGTGGATCTTTAAAATGTTTAAGATTATCGAATCACCCGCCGCGTGTGAGATTCGGTCAGTGATACGATTTTTGACTGCAAGAAACATGTCGGCTGCTGACATTCACCGTCAGCTTTGTGAGGTGTATGGTGCCAAGGCAATGAGTGAAGGTAAAGTGCGGAAATGGGTCCGAGAATTTAAAGATGGCCACGAAAATGTCCACGATGAAGATTGCTCAGGCCGGCCATCTGTGATCACGGGAGATTTGATTACTGCAGTTGACGCAAAAATTCATGAGGACCGACGGTTCACAATAACCACTCTCTCTATGGAATTTCCTCAAGTGTCCAGGTCAGTACTGTACAAAATTGTGTCAGAAAACCTAAACTTTAAAAAATTGTGCTCAAGATGGGTACCCAAACTCCTCACTGAGGATCACAAAAAAAAGAGATTAAGCAGTTCTTTGACTTTCTTGACCCGCTACGACGAGGAAGGAGACGACATGTTGAGTCGAATTGTCACAGGAGATGAAACATGGGTATCCGATATCACTCCTGAATCAAAGCAACAGTCCATGGAATGGCGGCACACAACATCTCCAGTCAAAGTCAAAGCCAAGCAAACGCTGTCGCGGCGCAAAGTTATGGCAACTGTGTTCTGGGACAGGCGCGGTGTTTTGCTAGTGGACTTTATGCCGCGAGGAATGACGATTAACTCAGAAGCCTACTGCGCAACCCTGGCCAGTCTCCGACGCGCCATTCAGAACAAAAGACGCGGCATGCTGACAAAGGGAATTCTGCTCCTCCATGACAATGCAAGGCCTCACACCGCTGCTCGGACACAGGAAATGATCGACTCTTTTGGCTGGGAAGTTTTGAATCATCCGCCGTACAGCCCCGACCTTGCTCCGAGCGATTTCCACCTTTTTCGTTACTTGAAAAATCATTTTGGCGGGAAGCGCTACAATGACGACGAAGAAGTCAAGACGGCCGTGAACTCCTGGTTGTCAGAGCAGGCGGCAGATTTCTTTGAAGAGGGATTTCAAAACTTAGTTTTAAGATATGATAAGTGCCTTAACAAACAAGGCAACTATGTAGAAAAATAAAGAAAAGTATGCAAATTATGAAAATAAATGTATTTTGAAAAAAATAATTGTTGTTTATTTACAAAAAAAAAAATGGCCCTTACTTAAAAAACAGCCCTCGTACTATCATACAATATTTCTGAGCTAAAACTCCTACAATTAGACGAGGCAGCACTAAAAAAACAGTGATTGTCTTATACTGTTATTAACTCATTTCAGCAGTGTGCATGACTATACTAAGTTATATCAGTCAGGTGAGTTACATATTTACAAGAATCATCATGTCCTCTTTCCTCTTGATGTTGATTGGATTTCCAAGCCACTGCGTGATCTAAATGTACCTTTCTTAGCCACTGTGAAAGTTAAAGTCGATTCCACTAGCCCTTCGTCATAAAATCTCTCATCATTTCTTGCAAAAGGCCATTTCAAACTGATGACTAGTTTCAGGATCAAGTTTTTCAAAGCGATATGTACAAAAACAAAATTCTATATATATATATATGTGTGTGTGTGTGTAATTGCGAGAAAAATTGCACTGCACTTTATATTGGGATCAGCTTACAAAATACTCCATTTTTTAATAAAAGGAATTTTTTTATTCCAATAATTGTAGGGTTGGTATACTTGTAAGGTTTTATGATCAGTTCTTTAACAATGTGTAAATATATACAAATATCATGTGATCTACCAACCATCCAACTAAGAGAATAAAATTTCTCTTCAAACGACATTCAAAAAACGGGTTTTATTATTTATTTGATGAAAACCACAACAAAACTACTTTCTTATAATTAAGTAAAAAATGGATCGTTGCATTAAAAAAAAATTGACTCAAACTCTACACCCTGTGCTTGCTAGTCTTAAAAAATTTTCATTATAATATTTAATAACTAGAAGAAATTTCATGTAAAAAACGTTACAAAATTGGTACTATTAAGAGAACTGTGATAGTTTGATGATTTTGAGCGCAGCGTGTGAACGACTCAACCAATAATTGACTTAATCACAATGATTTGTTATTTTGATATTATGCACAACCTGTCCATTTAATCTTTGCTGTATCTCTTATGGTTTCTAAGATCCCTTTAGTGTGCATACAATTTAAAACATTCATCATTTAAATCTTATTAATTTAGCATGGGTTTGGTTAGAATTGGAACCTGTTTGGTTTTATTTTAATAAACCTTGTGTATTAGTTGTAGTAAACAATAACGGTAAAATTCCATAACTTTCATTTTCCAGATAACTGATGATTCAGGAAAACTGAACCAAAATGACTTCTTCAAGTTCCGGGAGTACTACAAGAGTTGGCGACAAAAGACATTCATGGAGACTCCACCCCACCCTTGGGACCAGTTCCAAGAAGTGAAGCCAGAACCTGAAGACACAGAACTCTTGAGCCTAGGGAAAGTTAAATATAAAAAATGGTGATAAGTGTGTTATATTGTACATTGTACTGTAAAATAAATTAGAAGTTCCATTAATAATTTCTTGTTTAATATTCCAGACATACACAGGTGCATTTTAAATTAGTTATTTAACGAAATTTAAATTCCTTTCTATTTATTATAAACATGTTAACCCTTCCAGGATCAGTTGGGAACTAACCCCTAGTGATTGCAGAAAGACACTACCACTGTAGATGGTTAAATATACTAGGTTGCATTAGAATGATTCCAATTGAGATTGTTCATAATTAGATTCAAAAATTCGAAATTGTTTACAAAATTTTCAAATACCAGAAAAAGTTTCAAAAACGTGGTGAAATTGATTGAGGTTAAATACAACCATTTACGGGAATAAAGAATTTTAAGCTTATGAAAGTGATAAAAGATCAAATTATTAACTATCATTAGATTTCAATTTAAAACTTTTAAATAAAGAAACAACATAACATAATAAACTAATAAATACTTACTTCATTAGAATAAATAAATCTTTTTATTTATACTGAATTATAAGTACAGGGTGGACCATAAGTCAGTTGTCAAAAATGCATTTGGTGCAATAATATACCAAACAAGCGAAAATACAAATACATTTATTTTACTATGTAATACAAATACAATTTATTAATACAGGAAAACATGTAGTATTCAATGAACCTACAAAAGATGCTCAAAGTGGTCTCCATGCTGTTCTAAGCAAAGATTGCATCTTTTTAACACAGATTTACAAATTTTGTCGCAAATGTTCCTGGACTGTAAGTTTTCAAACTCTGATTGGATTCGTTCCTTCAAATGCTCAACATTACGAATCTTGACTGAATAAACCTCATTTTTTAGTATACCCCAGACTGAAAAATCCATCGGTGTTATATCTGGGGACCGTGGAGGCCATTCAATAGTACCCCGTCTGCCAATCCATTCATTAAAGTTATTATTTAGAAAGTCTCTCACAATAAGTCCATAATGGGGGGGTGCTCCATCTTGTTGCCATATCAACTTTTCCTTAACCGGCCGCAGGAAAAGTTGTGTTTGACTTAGTCAAGTTCACAACTACTACGCTAGGAAAAACAAAGTCTAAGGATTGCTAGTGACAACTGACTTATGGCCCACCCCGTATAGAACAGGTTAAATTAAATGCACACCTGGATTAGCGTGGAAGGCTTCATGTCCACCTTACAGAAGACCCCAAGGTGACTCTCAATAGACCGATGTTCACTATTTTAAATTTTGATGTATAAGTAGTAGAGGTGGAGTTCCATGGCAAATTTTAACCATGTTGCAAATTGTAAATACAAATGCAGAACTAACCTAAACATAACCAGGGCCATACTCAGCTCTCAGGGCGGGCCCCGTAAAAGATATTCAGCTGTGCTCCATCATGTTCTGCCACCCGCCCCCATACAAGTACGATGGGGCTGGCACGGGCCCCAGTAAAATTGTCCCAAAAACGGATCTGAGTTCGGGCCTGAATATTACAAATCATTATTTAAAAATACAATTGTCATGTTGTTTTTATAGCTAAATAGTGTAAAAACACATTTGTTAACCGTACATCGGGCGCTAAACGGAGTTTTCCTCCGTGTATTTTTTATTATTAAAAATATTACTAATTTTCTGATGTTGGCAGTCGTTTCCCGCAGTGTACTTCACGATCATCTTTCGGGGTAGCGAACGAAGTGAAACAATAGCCTCCTGCTTATCTTTGTCAAAGTCTGTCAGTATGAGGTCTACTTCCGTGCGAGACTGGACGATTCCTCCGTGAGCACCCGATATTGTGTTTGTAGTGCTTGGACGAAATCTCCGTGAGCGCCTTATAGTGTTTAGTTTTTATGGAGTAACAATCCGTGTGCGCCTAAATGTGTGACCTGTGATGATTTCTTTTTAAGTTTTACAATATATTTTATTTGAATTTTGTGAAATGGAGAATGAAGACGAGAGACTTGTCAGTATCAGTACCCTTGTGCTAGGGAACATTTCAGTACTGTTTATGGAGTGAACATTGTCGTTATAAGAACCAGAAGGAAAATGTTTTGAAACTTTATGTAGTGTTTAAAAAAATTTTTAGTAAAGAATAAATTTTGATTTAACAGTAATAATTGACATTACAATTGTATAATATCTCAAGAATTGAAGTAAGTTGTTTTTGTAAGTAGTTAAAAACTAAGTTAATTTCCATATATTATTACAGTAGGTAAAACATTTTTACAATTAATTGCATTATTCCTTAAAATAAATCATGTTGTTATTATACAATAACATTTTTTAAGATTTTGAATCTTTTATTTGGAAAATTCATTACATAAGAGAGTAATTTTTATTTAATTTCTAAAAATGAATATATTACATTGTAATTAAATCAGTATGAATATTTAAACAAATAAAAACAGTTTAAACGACTATGATATCCATTATTCGCTAACCTGGAGGAAACCTCCGTGAGCGCCTGATGGTGTTTCTAATTTTAAGCGCCTGATGGAGGGTTAAACTTAAAAACAGAACGTGAAAAATTTACATTTTATTTCAAATGATTAACATTTCTATAAAACAGAATTCCGAATATTTAGCAGGAGTGAAAAGGGTTGCACTTTGTGTTGACTTCCTTTCTGTCTTTGCATACATGTGGATTACTTTCTATAAAATAATTATCTCTGTATGATGTGGTTAAACCCTTCTTCTAGCAGTCATTTCATCCTTACTGGCATTTATTGTTATAAATTTATAGAAAGCATTTAGAAAAGGGGGAATTATGCTTTAAAATTGTACTAATTATGAAAAAAATGTTTTCTCTGAGATAGCCAATGATTGCAAATTTTATGTAGCTTCTAAAACAAACGTATATTGCATTATGTAGAATAACATAAAAGTTACTAATATAAATGTGATAAAAGTGTTTTATACTGAGAAAATGACAATTTAGTATGTTTCAGATAATTCTAACTGTATAAATATAAATACGACTAAAAAACGTATCATGTTGCATTTAATATTTTTCTCAATGAATAGCCAAATATTACTATGAAATTTTTCAAAACATTATGCCAATAAATGTTATTCAATAAGCTTGTATTAATGAAAAGTACAGTTTAAACGTTGAATAAATAAATAAATATATATATATAAAAAAATTAATATATACAGGGCCTGTATATATTTAACATAATAAAACTCAATTAACCTTTTAATTATTTTAAAATGTAAAACACTTACTGTGATGTAGGAACTATGCCATGGTACTTATAACATTGTTTTCATTACAAATGGAACTTTTTAATTCTAAAGGTGAAAACATTTAATATCAACAGCTAATAAAATTATTTGTTAACTGATTTTTAGTTTTGTGTAAGTTTTTAGTAAATATATATATATATATATATATATACTTAGTAACTTAGTATATATATATATATATATATATATATATATATATAAAAAATATATATATATATATATTTTATATATATATATATATATATACACTATATATATATATATATACTAAAAACTTATATAAAACTAAAAATCATTTAACGAATAATTTTATCTACTTAAATAAATTCACTAGTGCTACAGTACTAGTCATAAGTAAAACGACAACACTAAATTATGATATCATACCATAAATTACTAAATAAATACAATGCAATTTACATTTGCTACCAAGTGAACAAACACTCTACAAAATGATTAACTTACAAACCAGTGATATTTCAACAGGTATCGTTGTCATGTACAAAACCACCAAAGAAGAACAAGATAGCTAACATTAGGATATATCCTAACATTTCAAGTGGTATTTCAATCAAGTCGATGCATTTATATTTCACACTGTAAGAACTGAAAGAATCAGTGCTTGTTCTTAGGCAGATAACCATCGATTACCACAAAGAGACTTAATTTTAAATACGGTTTTGATTTAAATTAGTGTTTAATATATTTTTGTAATTATTTTTGAAAATGTCAAGAGAACCGGTCATTGTCACTGAAATGGATAAAATATCAGTCTGCCACTTAGAGATATCAACATAGTATCTTTTTCGTAATTGGTTCAAACTCTTAAAGCACAGCATACAGATATGTTCGTGCCATTGGAATTGCTCTAAACGCGGCATACATCAATATCCATATTGTCTTATTTTAGTTTATTGTGTTACATTATAATTCATGAAAATGCTGGGAATGTGTACGAAGCGTAATTGTATTGAATTATGACAGTCGGGAAGCAAATATGATTGCGTGTTGATTGTAGATTACTTACTCTTACTCTCTCTTACTCCCAGGGCCATTTATATCGGAGGTGATATTTAGCCGCACCAACAAAGCTCCTCCATCTTGAACGGTCCTCTGCATCTTCCTCTGAAGCGCCCATCTTCTCCATATCAGCCTTCAGCTGGTTCCACCATCTCACTTTCGGTCTCCCACGGGGCCGTCTTCCTTCTGGGTTACCGTACATTACCCTCCTCAGTTTGCACTCCTCTTCTCTTCTCAAAACATGGCCTGCCCAACAGAGTCTTCTGCACTTTATTTCTCCTATTACATCCGTACTATTGTAGAGCTCCCTGATTTCTCTATTATGTTTTCTTCTCCATACCCCTTGTTCATATGATGGCCCATAAATTTTACGTAAAATTCTATTCTCGAAAACTAGAAGCTTTTTCTCATCCTTCTTATTTAGCCTCCACATTTCAGATCCGTACAAAAGTACTGGACGTATAATTGTTTTGTATATTCTAGTTTTAGTTTTGTGAGAGAGAGATTTGGTTGAAAGTATCCTATTGCATGCATATACACATCTATTTGCTGAGTTGATCCTATTTTGTATCTCTGGTTCATCTGTGTTTTTATTTGATATTGTGACCCCAAGGTACTTAAAGTTCTCCACTTGTTCGAAAACATGCCCATCAATTTGTAGGGGTCCTCCTCTTTGATTTTGATTCCTTCTAAAGTGCATATATTTAGTTATTGCATCATTCGTCTTCAACCCCACTTTCTCTACCTCACTCATAAATAGTCTAGTTAGTGACCTCAAATCATCTACATTTTCTGCAAATATGACAACATCATCTGCAAAAGCTAGGATGTTTAGTTTAGCTCCCACTTCCACCCCTAAATCCCTCTCTGCTACACTCTGAAGTGCTTCTTCTATGGCAATATTAAATAAGATTGGAGAAAGACCATCTCCTTGCCTGACTCCTGAGTTTATCCCAAAAGGTACACAGTCCCGACCATTAATTCTTACTGAGCCTCTTGACTCTGTGACACTCATCTTAACTAAGTTTATTAATTTTCTCGGGATGCCAAATTTATCTAGTTGTGTCCACAACTCCTTTCATGTTCAACCAAATATAGAACCGCCAACCATAGAAGAAGTAAAGGATGCAGTCAAAGCGCTAAAGTCCAACAAAGCTCCTGGGAAGGATGAAATAACAGCAGAATTCTTGAAGAAAGGAGGAGAAATAATAGTGGAAAATCTATGGAAACTAATACTTCGTATTTGGGAGAAAGAAGAAATGCCAGCTGAATGAATGGCAAGAAGCAATAATAATACCTATACACAAGGAGGGTGAAAAAGAAGAGTGTGGTAACTACAGAGGCATCTCACTACTCAGCATCCCATATAAAGTTTTATCCAAAATTGTTTTAAACCGACTTGAACATTATACAAATGAAATAATCAGGGAAGAACAGGCAGGGTTCATAAAGGGCAGATCAACCACAAATCAGATTTTCATTTTCAAAGAAATATTAGCTAAATACTGGGAATATAATAAAGAATTTTTTTTTGATTGTTGATTGTGAAAAATAAATAAAAAAACCAGTGCTATCCTTTTATTGGTGTTCATCTTATGATGTGAGGCTCGGCTAAATGTGTATATATCTGTATGGTGCGCCTATGTGTATGGTGCGTTTACATGTAAAACCAATAGAATTAACAAAATTTTGTTTGTTATTTTGTCTACCAAGAAATAGAAAATAAGTTTAACTTCAACAAAAACACGTTAAAAAATTATCTGAATGCATGCTAATAGATAGGCTAGATTTTCATCAGTGCAATTGTTAGCCATTATTTAACCCTTAACATAGTGGCTGACAATGTTCAGAGATATAATTAAAGAATTAAGCCTATTACATTTTTGTTAAGTTGTTTGGTAAATTATTTTAAAATTATAATTCATTGAAATTGAAAAAAAATATTAAAAGTGATGAAATATATCATTTTAAATCATATGTTTTTATACAGCAAGCAATTCCTTAAACCATGTGGTGATATGAATAATTAATAATTTATTTTATGATAAACAAGACTGTCTTGTTTCACTCTCATTTTTGTGTAGTCTTTTTGTTGTTTTTCATGAACTTTCAACCATGTGCAAGTTTCATAATTCGTGACAGTGGTTGAAGACAACTAACCATGGCAGATGATAGCACTGAAACTGAAGATAGTGAATCTATTGAAACTTCAAGTTCACACTCCAATCAGGAAAAGTCCAGTACAAGTGTAAGTAACTTATTGTAAAAATACAGGATTGCTGATACATACATAATATAACTCACTTAACCTTTTTATTTTTAAACGTAAAACACTTACTGTGATGTAGGAACTATGCCATGGTACCTATAACATTTTTTCATTACGAATCAAACTTTTTTTAAATTCTAAAGGTGAAAAAAATGTGAAAACATTTAATATCAACAGCTTAGCACGGTTGTGTGTCTAATACTGCCCAGCAAGATTGTCGGTCCCTAAATGACAATTTAGTCGAGCAGTATCGCTGATAAAAGTACATTTCTGGACGTTGCTTGACCAAAGATTACAAAACTGTACTACAGTTACTTAAAAAATATTTTGTCATTCAACAAATTTTAATTCTATAAGCACTATGAATCATATCATGACACAATAGACTGCTGCCAAAACAATAGTCATGATGACAATGCATTAACGAGAATTGTCATAGTGCAGTTACTAAAGCATCAAATTATATGTTTAGCAAATCAAATTAAAGAAAAAGAGTTGTTTTAAACATTAGAAACTTTTTTTCTATGATTTTGCTGTTTTGGGAAACATGTAAAATCATACAACTACAATCAGAAAAAAATCATGTATAGTATAAAAGAGTATTATATATTTTTAAAATTTTTATTTTGAAGGAATTATCTAACTGTTGTGTATACTTTTGTTAGTAATAAATTGCACATCTTTTGTACATAATAAATTTTTAATTCTTTGATATATGTGTTTGTGGGTTAAAAGCGAAAGAGTTAAAAAGTAATCAACAAAAAGGTGAATTTTATCGCCAATTATTTTTTCTTCTATATTGTGATACTTTTTTATCTTTTCTCTTACAGAATTTTGGTATGATAGATTTTGTTTAGTCTTTTTAGATATTTACCCTTATATGTTTTCCAACAATAAACTGTTGTCTTGAGGACATCCCTATCTCTCACTACACATACATCCAGAGAGGGAAGTTTGTTTAGGACTTCTCCCTTCATGTCTAGATTAACGGAGGGAGAAATGCTGTTGATGCTGGAAAAAAATAATTTAATTTAACATCTCCTTGGAGGGAGACGACGGCAGTGTCATCCACGTATCTCCACTAGATTCTTGGTTTCATAATTAGGTCTTTGTTACAAAGTATATTGGGTACTTTAGGATTATACCGACCACACCAGTATGAAGAACATAAAAATATAAATTTATAGAAACAAACATGATAGAACGAAAAAACAACTCTTTAATTACAAAATTACAAGCATATCCAGGTATTGTGATCGGTATTCTTGTCGCTGTTATCTTATCTTTCTCGAGAATCCCGATTACGGCAGGCCGCGCGGCATCACATGATTATTTAAGTTTTTTGCACGGTACATAATTGCCTTTCCATTACAACTCAATTTATATTTCTGATCAGCCCCTCTAGAATTTGATATTTTACTGATAGGTACTATCTCGAGGGATGTTTTTCTTTCGTTGATATCAGCGCGGGGCAGCACCAAAGGTGCTGCGGAAGCCCGCGCTGATGGCCGGAGGCACTCGCATTTTGGGCGGCGGAGTGTGATCAAGAATAAAAACAAGTTTTGAGTGTTTTTTTTTCAATAAAGAGTTTAGTTTTTGTTTGATAATGTTTGTTTTTTTGTTGAATTTTTGTGTTTGGAGAAATGTAGGGGTAAAAAACACGGAAGGACAACAAAGCGACACACCAGCTGAACGGGCGGCGAGACTCTGCAATCACTTTATCTACTAGACCGCTTGACTTTGACCTCTGTCTGAGGATAGGGAGGGGTTGCGATAAGACAATTCCTGTTTTTTATTGACGAAATATTGTTCTACGCTAATCTAGTAATCAGTAGAAGCAAAATGTCAAATAATGATTCATATCTGGGTGTGGTCGGTATAATCCTAAAGTACCGTATATTGTATATTTTAAAATATAATTTTCCTGAAATAATATTGTTATGACAAAAATAAGTTTAGTTTGCACCACTAAAAAATCTCCCATCCTTGTAACATTTTAAGAAATAGTGTACATTCTAGACTGAAAGATTGTATATTATTAGTTAAATTTTAAAGGTCTACCTCTGAATATGTGTAGTTTTTGGAAAAATATCCCTTCTGGCTTAGTCAGTAGAAAGGTAGATTTCACACTTGGCCATCATCTTGAAATGTCAAACTGAAGATGTATTATTAGTTTAAATGTTTAATTTTTCTCAAGGCTTGTAAGACAATAACTCTCAATGCTGGCATATTAATATAATCGTAACATTTCAAACACTTAGAAACTCTACCATTTTGAAACCTTACAAGTCAAAAATTGTTATAAGCTTAAAATTATGTTTATAAACATATTCACTTATAATGGTTCAGTTTTATACTTTTGAAATTTCAAACAGCCAACATCCTAAAACCTTAAGAGTTATTGAAGAATTAGTTAGAATAAATGTTGCTTGATATTGCTTAAATTTTTATGAAAAGTGTTAATTTTTAACTGTTAACTTTAATGTTGTAAAGTGTCCGTTTTACATAAATGCGAATGGCCCCCATCTTGTAACAGTTGATTGATTAAGAATAGCTAATGAAATTAGCCAAGGTATGTGCAGATACTGTCTCTGTACCATGTTTAGTCTGAATCTATTAAAATTACTGTAGTTATCATGTTTACAAGCTTATGTTATATTGCACAAGTCCATAAATATGTATACTTACATTTTCAGATTGGGTGGTTTTGAATACTGGGAGTCACAATCAGAGAAAATGAAAAATCTATTCTTTTTGCCTATTAGTATAGGAGAAATAGGTTCATTTTAACCCCTGGAACACAAATATCATATGAGTTCAGGTACAAATTGTATATTTAATACATGAAACTAAGCAATATTTGATTTTTCTGTCAGAGACTCAGTCAGGAATTTGAGCATTCTTCACTGCCAGAGATTTGGATTGACCACAACTCAGAAGGTCTGCGTTCTATTAAATCTACGGAAATAATCTGCAATGATGACGAATGTTTTATTTTCAAATACATTCCTGATCCCGGGATTCATCAAGCATATGTGGTAGGAGCAGGTAAGTTAAAGTTTATTAGTAAAGACACAAAACAGGGAATAGTTGATGTTTTATAGGTAAGCAACTAATTTATGTACCCGACTATCACAGTCAATTTTCTTTTTAGTTTGTTACTAAAATGCGCATAAGGTACCTATTGGTGAAGAAAACCCTCAACAAATAACAAAAATGTCACTGTGGTTGACTTTTACACAATCTC
This sequence comes from Homalodisca vitripennis, assembly GCF_021130785.1. Classification (NCBI taxonomy): domain Eukaryota; kingdom Metazoa; phylum Arthropoda; class Insecta; order Hemiptera; family Cicadellidae; genus Homalodisca; species Homalodisca vitripennis. The sequence goes on along the minus strand of NC_060207.1, from coordinate 179,239,213 downwards.
TAATGTAATCTCAAAAAATCTTGGAGTCAATGATTTTGTGAAAATTGTATTAAAAAGATACTGTTTATAGGATGTAAAACCTATACACTGTTGCTCGGGAGGCAACGGATTAAAGTTCTGATGAGAAATATATAAGATCATGTTATCAAACAAATGTTTTATAAGTAATATAACCAACAGGTCTTGCGCTAGTAAGTCAACTATATTGATTGTAAATTGTAATTCTAAAAAATATCAGTTTATTTGCAAGAATTAGTATGTTACCTAAACTTAAATACTTTACCACTAAGAATAATGGGTGATGGCACAGACAAATGTCTAGCATATTTCTTCCATAGAACATTATTTTACTCAAATTAAAAGTTATTAAAAAAATTAAAGGATACAAATTTATATACATTTAGTAAATTATTCAACCATTTAAATAAAAAAAACAGTCTGCTTGTATTGGAATCAATGCAGGTCCTAATTAAGATAAAAGACGATTTCTATACCCCATTCATCGAGTGTTGGGAGTGAAGCACCACCCACTAATGCCATGATATGGTGACAGGCCAGTTTACATGCGGTCAACAGCAATGTCTCTCTGGCTATGTCATGTTGTAACCATACATTTATCAAATAACTATAAAATGGTATTAAAAATTAACTAAAATGAATAATTGTTGTATTCAAATGTCTTAGTTTCCATTGTAATTCAATACGTCAAATAGTGTGGCTAAGTGACACTTTAAATAACTGGGAACTCAATTTAGACACTGTATTAACACTGGAACCACAGTTTACTGGCTAATTGGAACAGACACCAGTGTAATGAATCAATTGTCTTGGACAAAAAGCAAAGCATGAGTGACAGTTTGTGAACTCGTAGAACATTCTATGAGTCACATGACAGATTGGTTACACCTGAGGCTCACATCGCTGTAGGTGGAGCCACTCTTAAGAATACTCGTAGATGAGATTTACTATAATTACTAACTACTTTAGATCTGACCGACAACCTAACTTTTTAAGCCATACTTTTTGTTTGTTTTTTTTATTTATTTAGTAAATATTTTTTTAAATATGACCTGAGGACTTTCATGACATGTAGAAGTCATACCAAAAATGATTAACCAACAGTGGTGTTTTATTGAGGAGAGTATCTGTACTAAGTAACTCTACTAAATGATGTAATAAAACAAGACAAAGCACTGATTTAGAATAATATTTAAACATTAAGATTTTTATTCAAACTCATTACATTAATAAGATTCTATTTCAGATTATGAATTCAAGGAAGAATCTGGTGAAGAACTTTACCTGCGTTTGGTTAAAGAAGCAGGAATAGCTCCAATTAAAAGGATTATTAGTTCCTTGAAAGATAGTTACTTAGGGCTTGAGGTATATTGATAATTTTATTCTCTATGTAATAGTTGATATTCTGACTTATATAGAGCAATAATCAAATTAAGTAATGATATATTTTACAACTATTTTGCACTAATATGCATCGTCATGTTTTAACTGATTTGTGACCACCAATCTATTTATTTAGCGACGTATAAAAATTTGATTGAGATTCATGTTTTTTTAAATAGATGAGTTAACTTACATGAGTTAACTGAGTTGAAATCATATAGTGTTTTATAATGTATTCATTGCAATAAATTGTAAAATTGGTCTAATCACCTGTTTTTATATACATGTTAAAAAAGTATACACTTTTAGAATTCAAAAATGGAAAAATTGATTATGCTGCTTAAAATCTTACATTAGCTAATAATTAAAAAGTACTTTTTTAAAAGTGTTATTGCAATTTCTATAATTTAATATGTGATAAACCCCATTGAAATTCAGTTGCCTTTTTGTTTATGTATGTTTGAAAGTGTTATGGAGGCTGAGAATGTTTGAGATCTCTAGAGAATAGCACAAACATTCTGTGTTGGATTTTGGACACAGTAAATGACATAAGTAACAACTGCATGTATTGGGGACAAGTTTGAAGGGCTCAAAATATCCAAAGATATACATAAGAAGGGGAATGGGTGAATAAAACTTGAATATATAGTAAAATTGTTGCTGTGGTGAAGCTGGTTTTACATCATCTTAAGAATTCTTTAATACAATCATTTGGTGAAAATTACATTACAACGATAATATTCATAGAATATTAAGGTATGCTTTTCATTATATTCCTTGAATTCTACATGCATTAAATGAAGTTATCATTGTTTTCACATTCCATTCTGGTCCATAAGGTTTATACATCCAATATGAGGGTCATCTAAAACCCTCATTGGTGAGATGCATTTAAGCGACCCTCAGGTCAATAAATTGTGATCATAGGGAGAAATCTTCCATCTACAACCCACCACTTCTCAGAGTATTTGATCTGGAATATTGAAACCTCTAGATGAGGCACAAACTATGAACTCTTAACAATGGTACCTTACTAGTAACAAGGTACTTGGGAAATTCATGTTCCAAGCTATATTATTCTTATATTTTCAGCATTAGTTAGTACGGACATAAACACACACACATCAAGGACAATTGGGAAAGGTGGGAGCATCCTATGATCTAAAGTAGGTTAGAAACCTATCACCTTAACATTCATTTGATAAATGTTACACCTTTGTGATGAATATAAAAATACTATCTTGTAGTTGACGATTTTTCTAAGCTAAGTATTTGGTATGTATTTTTTAAATTCTGCTCGTCCCAAGCTATGTTGTTTACTTATGTTTTACCTATATGGGTATCCAAGACAAGTCAAATTTATTTCCAGCATTACGGCCTGGATCCAAGGCAGATGAAACCGTTGACAGAAGCTCTAATACGCAACACAACCATAAGGGAACTGAACTTGCGATGTAACGAACTGACGGTTGATGGACTGTACCACCTGGGCCTACTAATTTGTGACATTGCTGGGTCCCTGACGAAACTCAACCTACAACACTGCAAGTACGATACCGTACAACAAATTTGGAGACAAATAATGGACAATTTCCAATTTGATTATTGGAAATGAGAAATATAACCAGTGCAGCACATAATGAGAATTGAGTGGGGGGCAAGACACCCTAACTTTGTCATATAACATTTTTAGAATTTTTTCATTAGATAACATTTAATTTAGTTACTATTAACTTCAAACAAAATTAGATATTCATAATCATATTCAATACTTCATAATTGAGATATATTATATTTATATATATATATATATATATATATATTGATCTAGGAAATATAGCTGAGAATTTTTAATTTGGTTTAGTTCATTTTTATGTATAGGAACTAGGAGATCTACAGGAGGTTCTCAAAAAGCATCGCTCAGGCCGAAAACCAGCATTAATTACTATACTTATGTGGTTTCATAGAGTTCTAGAAAAACTGAAAACAAAAAACAAGTTTTAATGTTAAACCGCTTGGCTATGTAGGTGGAACAGGCCATGATAGTTCAACATGTTAATAATTTATGATTACACATTTCCTATTCAATAGACATAACTAAAAAAAACAACATATTGTATCAAAAATTTAATTTGGTATATTCCTACAACTTTGGTACAAACATAATCTCTGAGCAAAAAATTAAAAAACCTTTGACAATATTGAAGGTTTACATATGTTTTTTTTTACATTTTTGACTCCACAGCTCAATCATGAGAAAGTAAACTCAACTATGGAATTATTTCTACTGAAAATGTTTTCATATGACACATTGATCACTGTGTAACTTGAAAGCCACATTGTAGCTTTGAATGTAGAATGAATGCTTTGTTACACAACATAGAATATGTTTTTTACTTATAAATATTATAAATTGAAACATTGTAACCAATATAATTCTTATTTAAGGGCGATTTATTAATTAATTTATTACGACAAGCACTATGTTTTTAAACTTACTGAGTTTAATTACATTTTAATTTTGAATACAGTGAATACTGACATATTACACTTTTACCTTAATGAGTCATTTTGTATACTGCACACTTTTCTTAGGCTGAACAGTGTACGCCTATTATAGTTCAAATTTTATTGAACCAAGAATATTTTCTCTCCAAAATATAAGTATTACCTAAAGTAGCCTAAGCAAGTGAATTATCAATGAAGAGATCTGCAGTCTCCCATTCCCCACAAACAATGATTGATACACAGCAATCTCTCAGCTCATTTATGTCATTATTGACTGCTGTTCAAGAGAATTGTGAATAAGTTACAATCTAAACAGTTATATCTCTCTTAAATTATTAATTAACATCCATTTTAAGTCCTAAATCCAAAATTTTGTAAAGATGTTCGAGATGCTAACTCCATTTTATAGCAATGTTTCATAATTTTTTTGCCACAAACTACTAAATGACAAATGAAACAAAGATTTATTAAATTAGTCATGTGGAAAATAACATATTCAACATGTTTAGTTATTTAACACAAAGAGCACATACATTGTTTCTTTGTTACTGAAACATTTAAATAACAATTTAAGAACAAAGGATTGTTATTATTTGATATATTATAAGCCAGTGGCTGTTTTATAAAATGTCAATAAATTTATGTGTAATAAAATAAAATGTAAAACTAAATAAAATATTAGTAAAAAGGCTTACAATAACCATAGAGTGGTTTACTATTTATAATAATTCCTTCTCTCCCACTGTAAAAGGGTGCTTAGTCATTGAGTACACGTTCTTGCTATCAGACATATTTGTCAATCTTGGGTGATAAGTTCAAGTGAACCACACGACTCTGTGATTAGTGAATCACCAACTATAATAATTTCAAGTATAGATAAAACAGGAAATCTCTTCACTTTAGTTGTATGTTAAAAGACTATAACTAGTAAGAAAGTACTATTTTTCTATATGAGTTTTCTTTTCAACTTTTAGTGTTGTTTTAAGATGAAGTTCCTATTGGTTTATTATCAATCAACAAATGTTGCCTTGACAAACCATTAATGTGTAGTTTTCCAAGATGAAGTGTATAGCTGTAGTGTGTGGAGTCATTCTGATATATGTGATTACCGCGTACATCTACAGTATATACTTCTACTACCTGCGCAATGTGTACGTGTGACAGAATCGGTCCCGAGGGAATTGTGATGCTCGTGAGTGGACTCGAGATCTGTTCTCTTGAGGAACTGGACCTGAGTCATAACGAAATCGGCGATAGCGGGATGGAGGAGTTGGCCAACAAGTTATGCTACAATGTCTCTATTCGAAAACTCAACCTGAGCCACAATGGGTTGACCCAACTAAGCGGGATGTGGCTAGCAGACACCATGGACGAGAACTTGGCTCTCCAGCATTTGGATCTATCTTGGAATCGGATTTCAGAGGAGCCAGGTACACTTTGCTCAACCTTACTCTGAGCCAGCAGAAAAAATAAATATTTTGTCCTGTTTAAAGTAATGGCATTTAAGATTGATGTTACCAATCATTCATTGAACAAAATTTTAACCAAATGAGTTGTTTCCTAAATCTAACTTTTTTTTAAGATAGCTTTAAATATTTTTTATTTAAAATTTAATTTTTGACAATTTTTTCTGTATATTAAATATAACCTATAAATGACAACCATGTTTGTTAACATCACCTAAACATGATTTTTCATTCCAATATTTTTGTGATCTTGATCATAAACAATCATGATTTTACAATGCTGGAGTTGAGAGTCAATTGGATTGCATAGGCACACAACACAGTTTTTGTGAAAATGTGAGGAATTCAGTTTGAAAAAGGTCTAAAATATCAATCAATAATATTTTTCTCAGATTGTACTTGTTTAGCCGACTTGTAAGTAATAGTTAAACCACTGTCAGCCAAGAATCTAAATGGACAACCGTTGCTCAACCAAATATCTTGATTTTGTATGACACTGATTTAAAATTTATTTACATCTCTGATCATTAGTTTTAAGTGTGCAAGGCTAAAAAGATTTATAAAATTATATCATTTGGTGTTTTTAACCTTTTTGATACCTTTCCATTTCAATTCCCACCAAAACTAGTCCACCTATTCATGTCTTTCGTAAAGGAAATTTCTCTATCAATTTCATGAAAAACTAGGTTGTATATTTTTACAATGCAAATTGACTTTCCTCGACTTATAATGTTTAATTCTGTACAGAATCCTTGCAGATTATTCTCCAGAGGTACTAGATTGCTGAAAAATGTTATTGGTCGATTTATATAGTAAATTCATAAATACTTAATTTGAAGACTTCAACTCGAACAAGTAGTCTTTAACTGTGAATTAGTGGTTTTTGTAAGTCAGCCAATGTGATATGACAACAGTAATATAAGTATATTCTTTCTTTTACACTGCTACCAATATAAACAGGAACCTAAGAGCAAACATAAGTAGAAAACAAATGATTCAGGTTAGACACTGGTGGTAGACTTCATGACCATGGCCAGTTACATGAGCTACAAGTGAAAAACTCTACTGGTCTTCCTATTTAAACATGCATGCATACTTAGTCTGAACAGTATAATTGAAATAGAAGCAGAGATCACTCATGTAGTTCTAGTAGTTACTCATACATTCAGACTCTTCCTAAGTTCATAAACATCCATTGAACTTTGATGTTTTCTACTCCATCAGTCTTCTAGTGTGTACTTTGCAGTTTGATATTCTTTACTGCCATGACCTAGTGCCATGATGAGCAAGAGCATTTTGAATCTCAAGCAACTGTCTTTTCATCTCTCTTGCGGCACTTGACATATATCGATGTGAATGTTGAATTTAACTCCAGTTCACCTTCCTCTTAATACAGCGTCTGAACTTTGACACTGTCACAGACTTGACTCCTGGAACTTGGAAGTCATGTTTGTCTGAAGAAATCAGAAAAAAAGTTAGTGACACTACGCTAAAAGGTAGGTGAACTGGAGTTGAATTCAAAATTCATATTGAATCAACCCTTCCCACCAATAGCTACATTATATGAGATATATATGGTCATCCAAAATAACAAATTGGGTTAACTGCTCTAATTTAAAAATAAATTTGTCTAAGACTGGACTTATATCGATATAAATGGCCCTGGGAGTAAGTAAGTAAGTAAGACTGGACTTAAAACCATTTGAACAAATTTAACCGTATTATATAATATTCTTAATAAATAGAAATATACATGTAAACATATACATGATTACAAATGTTGCATATGAAAAAGTTTACAATGAGGCATAACTTTGTTTTTACTCCCGAAAAGTTGTGTTTTAGCACTTAAATCACTTTGTATTCGGGGTGACAATATTACATATTAAAATAAACATTAACATAAGATTTCATAGACAACAAAAAATATTTATTTTTATTAACCGTTTATAGAATTATTAGTAACAAGATTAGGTATCACAAAACATGTGCAAGATGGGTTCCAAGGGAGTTGACACTTGTACACAAGGACCAGTACGGAGCTAACGAAGCATTGTGAACAAGAAAGTGAGCACAACAAAATTTTAAATTGGGGTGAAACTTGCGTTTCTACAACACTACACTACAAATAGTCAGAATCTAAAAGGCAGTATAGTACACACCAACTTCAAAACCAATGCATCAGCAGTTTTAAGTCACTAAAGGTGTAGTTTTTTTGTAATTATCTCAAATAACAGCATACAATTAACAGCCTATACTATTCAGATATGCTTTTGAACAAGGTGAAGCCTGTCAGGTGTTATGAGAGGAGAGGTGTGAATCTCCAGCGAGACAATACATGTCCTTACGTTACTCACCGAAACTGTGAAAGCATTGACAAAAAGAGCTGCGAGGTACTACCTCATCCCCTTCTATTTCTCCAGTTTAGCATCATGTCACTTCCATTTGTTTGGTCCATTGTGAGGGAAGAAATTCCAGGATAATGGCGATGTCAACAAATTTGTGAGAAATAGACTCAAATATCATGATAAAGAGTTCTTTGTAACACCATCACTGCGGCTCTATACTGAGTGAGACCAAACGTACGCATTCAGATTCTGCACCATAAGACATCTACCCCAGTCAATACATAGTTATTTCATTTCTATATCCGGAAATCATTTTATTTTTTGTGAAAGCAATTATTTGTGGTTATTAGAATTAAAAACTGCAAAGAAATATGCACAGTATATTTGAAAATTTAAATTTTTCAAATATACAAAATCAAATTAAATATATTTTCTTGTTAAATCTGAAAATATTCTTAAATTTGTACAATTCTTAGAGAAGTGCAATGTTCACTACTAGATCCTCAAAATACAAAAATATTCCCTATTATCTGTTTGTTCTTAAACAGTTCTAATATGATTACATAGATTCATAGAATCAAAATTTAATCCATTCACTTTACACTAACCATTATTTGAAGTCTCTGTGCATGTAACCTTGGTTCAACAACAGGATTCAAAACAATCCATAATTAATTAGTAGTATCTCTTGGAGAATCTGATACCAATTTTCAGACAAATTAAACACTTAAACTCAAGCAAATTGAGTGTTTTCTACAATATTAAATCGCTCTAAAAATCTTTTGATGCATTTCAAGGATGATTAACTATTTCGTTAAGTCCAAAGGATTTTAATGATGTACGACTACATATGACATCTAGATTCAATATTACATTCCTACTAAGTACCAGTCCAAGAAATGTGAATACCGAAAAAGTATCAAAGTTACACTGAAAATGTTTATGGAAACTGTTATTTTAGTGTGTTTAAAGAATAGATCTTCTTAAATCTTAAAATATTTTGAAAATGGCAAAATAATAATATATACAGTTGTAGGACCTTCTATTTTTTTCACATAACAATTGAGTTTATAACTCATTTTCGTAAATTAAAGCATTTCAGCTATCAGTTGCATGTTATTTAATTGCAATGGTAAATGAATCGCATGCATTTACTGTTTCCATTAGTGCATTAAGTCAAAGATCCCTCTTATCACCACATCACTTGAACATTACTATTTTCTTTATAAAACTATATCTGGTTATAAAGGAAAAGAATTGCTAAATTGTTTATTCTGAATTCCAGGATTAAAGATGTTTCTGACATCAGCTACAGACTCCAATGAAACAATTCTCTCCCTTAACCTGTCCTGGAACTCTCTTGGAGGAGACAAAATTGCAAACATTATCAAGAACTTCATTGGGCAACAGAGGAGTATACAAGAATTGGATCTGTCACATAATCGGTAATAAGTTTAGTCATGAGCAGCAAAATATTAAGTTTTGTTCTGAGTCTACAATATCGATTAAAATTGCATATGATTCCTAGGTTAGGATCTATTTTAGAAAACACCCGAATAGCTAAGGGAATAAGCACTTCCGAGACATTGAAGACACTGGACTTGAGCTACAATGGACATAATGCAGACTCAGCGTTAGCTCTTCTCTCCAACATACAAGGTTCAAAGTTACAGACACTCTTGTTGTCCAATGTTTGGGTTAATGCAGAATTTGAAAAGGTTGGTTTCATATTTTTTATACATTCTATTTTATTTATATCAAGCACTAAGGCAAGTAAAACACTTGTAAGAGCAAGAATGTTTTATATAAAAACTTTATACTATAAGGAATGGTCCATTGTTTTGAAGTGACAAAATTAACTGTCGGTGGATTGAGCATTCCCTACCTGGCAATCACTCTTCATTGATGTCTGATTTCTTGGCCGGTTCTAATGCTTGTGTAAGTCATTGTTCCTGTTAACTGTGTCCTGTTTTTAGTGTATTGCTTGGGTTATGATAGTTTTACTTGTCTTGGGCTGCTTTTACAAAGTACTTGCAGAAAAAGTGATGGCCTATAGAACTTCACATTATAGTAGTTATTCTGATTTCCAGTGATAATTTTATCAACAAGTCCTTAACTTATGTTTGTTGTTCTGGCTAGTTTTAGCTTGAGTGTAATGCACTGGGTTCTAATGTTTTGTAAGATTTTTGAGACCATATTGTACAATTTGAATTCAATTATATTTTCAACTGATTAAAGTGGATGGTAAACTCTGCTTTTTAAAACCAGTTTAATGATTAAGGTAGATTAAGTGAAAGAGTATGGTAACATTTTACATATCCAAGCTGGATCAGATATTTCAGGGTGCGGCATGAGAATAGGTAATATTGGCCCCCTAAACCATATCTGAATAGAAGATTTGAGGGAATTAAATAATGGTGTAAATCAATGTTATTTATTCCGTTCCTGGTCTCTCTGTCTTTTTCTTATCTGTTCACTTCTCACCATTTCTACGAGTATTATTTGATCTAAAAACGTAAAACAAATCATCAACACTTATACGTGTACATTACATTTTATTCTTAATAAATTTTTCAATAATATTAAATAAAAAAATTTTTCAGCTGCAGAAATCAAGCAGATTCAGGGTTGTTGTGGAAGGAGTTTCAGGAGGATCTCAGATTAAAGGGCCAGATGTGAAAGCGATGTTGTTGAAGAGAGCTAACTTTCTTGGTTATAAACCGAAGAAGAACAAGAAAGATTTTGGGTAGGATATATTGTCTGAACATAGAACTGATTTGTAGTTTTTTTACTTGATATAACACTTAACGATTAGTGCAATGTGACTTACATCAATTATAAAAAAATGTTTTCTTTAGCATAAAAGACCTGAAAATTTAAGCTAAATGATAAAAACCATGGATAACAGCATTATGTATTGTAACATGTTACACATATTTCGTTATTGATTAAAGCCATTGTGTGAGTACGTAAACCGATATACATATCCTATAGCAGCTCCTCTTAACCTAGACGCAAAAGGAATGAAGCATGGTTGGATAAGGGAAATAATCAATTGGTAATCCCTAGCTTATAAAGTATTAACAATGAGCCTAATATTATATTAAAGAAAAATGGTATTTGTTCTGACAAGGACAAGTATTTTTTTAAGCAGTGTGCTATTTGGGTGAATGAAACCATCTAAAACACATTTATTGCATATAAAGTAAATAAGTAGACAAAATTAATTTATTTATTACACATTGAATGAAATTTATTCAACATATATATAATCTATGCTACAGTTTATTTTTAAAAGTTTTTGATTTTGTAACAAATGGAACACATGGTCACATCACTTTCTGGTTATAACTATGATGATGGGAATCAAATCCCTTTTTTGTCCTATGCATGATGATGCCACCATACATCCCATTTGTGTGGCTCATTATTTCTCCTTCTTTCTCATGTACAAAGATTTTGTATTCTTCACGATTATCATTCATTACAGCCAAAACAATTACAGCTTGTCAAAATTAGCTTTTTTGCAATTGTTTAAGTTGACCCCAAGAACAACACAAGGGAAGCCTCAGAACCAAGAGAGAAAAAAAAACAACAGAACACAGAATAAATTTGTTAGCTTTTTTAGATATGACTTACTTTCCAGAATGGTGACAGTTACGTCAAAGGGATTCATTCGAAGGTGGTTAAAGAGCAGAATTACTGTATTACATAATATTATTTTCTAACAAATTTTGCTGATCTTATTAATTTTCAAACATTATTTCTCACAAATTATAAGTACAATATTTTTGTTAAAACATCCTTTTCATTAATGGTGATCACAAGAGAGACAAAAAATCACTTAAAAGATACATTCATTAACTTTGGTGGAAACTATTGGTAAATTTTCCGAAAATTTCGTCTTACCAGATAAGTGATGATGTTATTAATAGTTTAAGTTTAGACAAATATTAACAAGACCGTAAGTTTACATAGTAAGATATTTTCAATTTTATTTTTACTTTAGCTGGTTTCTCTTGCGGCTAAAAAATGCTGACACTCTTGTTCCTGTAAAGAAAGCCAAATTTGATCTGTTAATACAAGAGGACAAAATAAAATTTGATGAGGGATTGATTGATGAGTTGGCCAAACAATTCAAAAATGAAGAAAAGAAAATAGATCTGAATTCGATGTTAGAAAAGTATTTAGAGATATTTCCAGACACAGTATTACCTGTTCCAAAAGAGAAAAGAAAGAGAAAAGCTTCTAAAGATGAGAGGAAAACAAAAGAAATTACAACAGATATAAATGAGAAAATTTCAAAAGTAAAGGAAGTGAAAGAAAGAGAAACTCTGAAAACAACACCAGAACTAACAGAAAAAAACAAAGAAACTCAAAAAGATACAAAAGTAAGAGAAACTTTGAAAACAACACCAGAACCAACAGAAAAAAGAAAAGAAACTAAAATAGATGCAAAAGTACGAGAGACTTTAACTGTGAAACCATCTGCCCAAAAATTCCCTGTCTCAATATTAGTGACTACAACCAGTAAGGATGATAAAAAATCTCATAAAGAAGTAACTTTTATGGATGAAAATGATAAAGAAGAAAACAAAATTAATGTGGAGATAGAAAGTGATCAAACACAAGAATATTTACAACCAAAAGAATTAAGTGGACCAGAAGAAACTATTTCTGGCATTTCAGACACAGAACAACCAGCTGAAGAAGAGATTTCAGAAGAAGAAATAGCTGAAGATATTGAAGGTGAGGAAAACAAACTAATCAGGTATTGACTTTTTTTAATTAATAAATTGCGGTCCAAAATATTTATTTTTTGTTGATGCATTAAACAAAAATCTCAGATTCTTGTATCAATTCATTACAAGCTATTTGAACATAACCATAATTTCCAATTGCTTCAATCTTTATTTCTATCCACAGTAGCAATTTATTGCTGATGTGGCTAAGATTATATAGTGGCAGGCCTAACCCTTCATTACAGACTTGAGTTTGACTTATTGATCATTATATTCTGACGGTGGTGGATTTAACTTTCTTGGGCCAATAAGCCCAAAGAAATTTGCAGCATTCTATACACAAAAACTAGTTTGAGTTTCAAGAAAATCATTCTACCAAAAGGTGAAAAAAGACTACTCTTCATTATTTAAATGAAAGACATTGGTTATGAGAAAATTAAAATCATCAGTAAATAGCAAAGTAATTAATGTTATGATATCACATGAACTTTTCTTGCTTTCTTTTACAAAAATTCTCTAATAAAATTATCAAAGTTGATGGCAGATAGTATTTCTTCATTTGCATTGATACTAGCCAGCCTTGTCAATTTGGTATTTGTGGTTGAAACTACGGAGATAGTTTTTAATTCTTTTGAATATACTGAATTTCACTAGAGACATTTTGTTGCCATCACGGATAAAAACATTCTTAAAGCTAATTAATGTTAGGGAAAAATTTGACAGTTCCTGCTTAATGAGTTTCAAGAATTCACTGGGCAAATGCTCTTTTACATTTAGTGGCCCTAAAAATGTCTAGTAGATTACAAATGCCTTAAAATGAATTCAAATTCAAAACTTCTTTATTCATAAGACAGTACAGGTATTGTACATAGAATAGTGTCAAAATTATTGCGTCACATAATGTACAGATTTATGGAATAATACAAAATATAGTGCCAGTTATCTAATATAAAAGTAGTCTTAATCTATGGTAATAATGTATTAACTGTAGATAATTTATTTTTAAATTGTTAGTTAGCTTTTTATTTTGTTAATATTGTCTTATTTATTTATATGTTAAGTGTATCAAAATATCAGTTGTTTATCTTTTGCTAATATAACTATATTAAATGTGACTAATTAAGTTAAATAAAGTTAAGTAAGTATTATACACGGCTCAAAAAACTCTTCCAGGCTATAGAGGGCTCTTTTTATTAAATACTGCTTCAGTACTTATTGTAAATTATGTTTTTCTAAGCACAACTTGTTTTTGTTTCTTGTTGAATATTGATGATGGTCTCCTAGTTTTAAGTGGTTATGAAATGTTTCTTTTATGCTTAAAACAGTTTCAAAAACGTAAAGACTATACACAGTTGGTATTCCTAACGTAGAAAAATGCTGTTTAACTGAATAACTATGACCCAATCTTAAAATGATTCTTATGACCTGCTTTTAGTCTTTAAAATAGAGTCCATATTTTTATTTGTAGTCCCACCATAAAGGCTTATGCCAAATGAAATTATTGAATGTATGTATGCAAAATAAATTATTTTCAGTGTTTTTGAGCTGCATATCAAGGACATTTTGTGAAGGGCATACAAACCAGATGATATTCTTGGCAATATCATTGTTACATGATTTGTCCAACTTAGGTGTTGGTCTATTACTAAACCTAAAAATTTTGAGCTATTGACCTGAAAAGTTCTTCTCCAAGATGTGAGACAAGGTCAGCAAAATCCTTTTTGTATAGAACAAAAACTCTATCCCGAATTTATTTTTTTGTCTAAGTAACCGGTTTATATAATACACCACAGAACTTTATTGAGGTTGAAATAAACTTTTGATCTGTTGTCTAGCTCACTAGAAAAATGTTCTTTTAGAGTCTAGATCATAGGCGGCAGCCTTACTTTTCACAGGTCATAATGATAAATTTCCGTAAGTTTTATACATACTCTTTGAAAGATCGCTATAAATACAAATAACTCCAAGGTCAGAGTTAATGTTTTGCATGCTACATTAAAGAATTTCAATATATCAAGAACACAGGTACTAAAGCTATCTATTCTTCCAAAGAATTTATTCAAACGATTTGCTGTGGACCTGGATTCTAGCTTTTCCTGTGGGTTTTTTCCTGGATGAGATTTCTATAAAAACTGTATGAACCTCCCAGTGATGAAACAGTGAAGCTCTTGATATGTGTCATTTGGTAGCCCTTCTTGTTACATTAAGTGTGTTAGTCAATAGTTATTTCTTAATGTAACTGTGTTTATCATAGTCTCAACCACCATCTTGAGATTGATGCGAAAAAATGAACATACCACTCTTGCATGAATATAAACAGGTTAGTTGTGTGTGTGCCCACCAGATTCAAGTAGTGTGCCAAACACAGAAGATAATATGCCGAAAGGTTAGGAGTTACGATTTGGGCTTGTAATCCCGAATACTCCCCGACATATTCCTGCCGTGTCATACAACTGGCTCCTCATATCTTCTATAGAAGTTTTTTTAAGACCAAATCAGCGCCAGTGTTGTTTTCTTTTTTAAGAACATAACTATTTTTCCCACAGCACATCCATTACTTAAGACATAATGATAGCAAACAATAAAAATTAATTTGTTATGTGGTGAGTTATATTGGGGGTTGAATCAACAGTTATAGAAGAGCATTTGCTTTCTTTAAACTCCTCGATAACTGTTGCAACAATGTTATACATTATTTCAATAAACTTATTACATGTTGCTTTTGATAAAAAATTCTCTTTCCCTGACCGATATTGCCATTATTTTGTATATGGATTTTTAAAAAGTCAAAGACCTTGTTTTCAGAGCCCCAAAAGGCTAATCCATGAGCACCAAGAAACGTAATTACGTGAAATTAGTTAAAACCTTGTGTCAATAGTCTACTTTGCTTAATGGTGAAGAGCAGAATCAATTTTGCCAATTACTTTGTTTCTCATAACATAGGACTGTGTGTTAATCCTATGCTAAAAATTTTGTTGTGTAGTGAAAATCCACAAGTAATTTTCCAATTGTTATAAAATTGAACAAATACATTTTCAGAATTACCTGTATAGAAAAGCTTTTGCAGGACCCAATAAAAGCAGCATTTAGTGTTTGAATACAGTAACCACTCTATCCTTTGTAGTTGTCCATTTTGTAAATTACATACTTTTATTGGCATACCTGGTCTTATCTGGATAAATACGCTTAATTTTTCTAAAACTATTGAATTGATATTGGTGGAACTTTTTTAAAGAGAGCCACTCCATGTTCTAAATTTTAAACCTAAAAGTATGGCCAGGAAGTCGTTTTAAAAGTCATATTTCTAAGACACTGTGGAAACGCCAGATAAGTAAATGTTAGAGACAAGTCTTTCTTCAAATTACCTCAGCAATGGTAGGTAACAATTCACTTTTTGTGTTTGGCTTTGTGAAAAAAGTATTTGTTGGAGTCAAGATGGAATCCGTTCTGGAGAGAGCAAAGACTGGAATTTTATTTAATTAATCATTTAAGTTATTTCTGAAGTGCTCTGGGAAGTGCTATAAGGGAAATTTCCCTTTATGAAGGTTCCAGTTGACACTCCTCTAGGAGGTCTTTAAAACGTGACTTAGCACGAGAGAGGATAAGCTCACTAAGATGTACTTTTCTTCCAATGACTATAGTAACTTACCTCACTGATTCTTAGGGAACATTTTACTGTTCATGTCAAGGTTCCACTTCTTTAGAATGCCTTTAAGACACGACAAGGTGCAAGGGAGAATAAGGTCTTGGAAGAAAGGTCTGAGATGTATTTTTCTTCCAATGATCGTAATTTAATTCACAGGTGTTTAGGCAATATTTTGCTATTCATGTCAAGGTCTCTGTTGGAGGCAATATGAAATCTATTCTAGAGCAGCAAGCCAGGATATGATACAGAGATTGTGGTTTTACAATAAACATTATTTACCTCAAGAGATTCTATGGGAATTTTACTGTTTTTCTATGATTTCAATAGTCCACAATGTATACATATTTACATAAGTAACAAATAGACACACATTTCTTCACAAAATCATAGATACTTAACTGTATTTCACTCTTTATAGACAAATAGTTTTATTAATTTATTTTATTTGTTTTTTTACAGATGAGACACCACGTTGGAAGGTTAAACAAAAGCAACCAAGAATTGCATCACTTGCCCTGTAATCAATATACAGGATTTTTAGATCTATACAAACTTATTAAATTAAATATTAAGCTGTAAAATTAAAATATGATGTTAAAAGATCAGTGGGAATCGTATGTCATTTGTACCACATGTGTTCTTAGATATAATAATTTGCTTCTATTACATATTTTTTTTACATTATTACTCTATGTGGTAAAAATGTAATAATCTAGCAATTGATCATTTTGCAAATTTTTTGATTGAACTTCTTTCTTTACAATAACAAGCTATTGCACTCTTTTAAATAGTTTTTATAACCAAATTTGGAATATATTACATAAATTTTGTATACACAATCAGCCTATTGCAATTTCCTTATGGTAGTACTTAAGAAACATTTCTACATAACTTCAATGAACATGAACCCAGAACCAAAAACCAAACCCGTTCAAAAGTTTATATATATTATAGAGGGTGATTCCGATAAAAGTGCATTTTTTCAGGGTTGATAGAGGATGTGAATAAAAACACTTTTTGTCCAGTACACATGGGGTTGCAAATGTATCGTTCCGAGAAAATTGAAACTTTGTAAACAACCTTGTAGGCAACACATAGTGATTCGGCAAAAAAACACTAAGCAGCTGAAACAAAAAACTTTATTTCCTTCGTAATAACACATAAAAAACCATCTAATGTCAACAAGAACGTAAAAAAGTTATTATTGCAGCAAATGTTTAAAATTTCTCCTTGATAGTTGATACAAAGCTGAGCACTTTGTAACATCGACTGTCTTACATTTTGAAAGTCTGTGGTTTTCTTCCACTTCTGCTGCTTGATAATGTTTTTTTTTAATTAATAATATCTTTTTAAATTGTTTTGCATGAAGTCGTTCTTTTATTTGTATAAGACAAACACATTTAGTTTCAGTAGCGTTGCATTTTTTCGGCAGAATCTGAAAGGGAACACGACGTATTGCCTACACAAATTCTCGAAAACAACATTTACGACCCCATGTGTATTGGTTATATTCACATCCTCTATCAACCCTGAAGAAATGCGCACTTTTAACGGAATCACCCATTATCTTATTGGGTGTGTATGTACATCATTTACACTTATAATTAAGTACTAAATACAAATTATCTACAAAAAACCTGATGGCTATGTCAACTCCTGGTTTTTATATACATTGTCAGTTAAAAGTATGGATACACTCTGTTTAATTTTGATGGATAAAGATAGAGAGATGGAACATTTCTAGGAAATAGAAGTTATTTTATTTTGATTATTGGCCATTAATGAGATTATTCAAAATAAAAGATGTATGGGTACAATAATACACTTGTTTAATTCAATATTAATACTGTTATAGTTCAGAAAATATTAAAGCTAAACAAATTGTGTTGAGAGCATAAAAAGGAAGCATAAAACAATATCACAGTATAAAATTAGTCTGAAGTGAAGATTCGAGCAGCGATATCACCTACAAGCCAGTCGATGCCCACAAGCAGGTTGTTACCTGTTACAGCACTGCATGGTAAGATTTTCCAGTGATGGCCTTTGATAGAGTCAAGATCAATTACCTGTAAAAGGATGATTCACAAAAAAATTACTTTTAATGAATAATGTTGTCTTTAACTCAAGGTATGTACCGAATGGATGAAACACATGAGGTTAGAGATCTCTGAGGTAAAGGTAATAAATACTTGGTATTGCAAAGTTTACTTATAAGTTTAACTAGCTGTTACCCACGGCTTCGCACGCAATCTTTAGAACAAAGTCCTTATATTACTTAGTAAAAGTACTTCAAACCAGTACTTACTTAAACAACATACCTTGATTTATACTTGATTTTTTTATAATAAATCAAAGTATTTCAAGAACGGAAGTAGAAATTCAATAGTTTTTATGAGTTGCAACTTCAAATGAATACATCATAGCAACAAAAAGAGTGTCACAACCCAACAACAACAACAAAGAAATAAATATAATGTATGTTTACATTAGTTAGTATTGACATTACTTATTTATTCCAAATTATTACTCTAATAAAACTGACATTTCTGGCTCTCGTACTGAATTCCATCAGGTGCAAAGTAACCAAGCATGCATCTTTTGATACTCTCATATAATTATTATTAAATTTAAGTGTTGGTATCAAATTAACAGTACAATAACAAAAAGAATGATGTAATATAAAAAAAGTTACCAAAAAATAAATTTTCCCAAAGACACATTCCTAAAAATATTTTCCACTACGACCTGAATTTTAGGAATCGTTTAAGCACTGTCTCAACTGCCCCAATTCTTTTCTATGAACGGTTGATCCATGTCACGGATCTTTTACATAATAAAAAAATGTTAAACGGTTTTTGTAATATATTGAGTTCATTCTTTGAATTCTTTTGTGGTCCATTTTTTATATACTTACAGAAAAAAACAAAAAATATTCCAGAATGTGACATATTACCTAAACATTTTGTAATAAATGATTTTTTTTTAATATCAACCAGTTTTCGAGATACCACGTACATGTAAATCCCATATGAAGTTTTCTATCACTAAAAACTGGCACTAGTAGTGCTGGTAGAAGTTCAAAATTGGTACATAAATTGATCTTATAAATATCTTGACTAAGTCCATTATGCTATTCATTCCATTATGGTGGCCATTAAAACTTTTGTTGTAATTTACAGCTCCGTTATTTATGAAGTTACAGAAAAAATAAAGTTTTCTGGGGTAGTTATAACATTTTCTAAATGTTACATTACGAACATTTTGTTTCTACCTTGAACGTTTTTTTTAGATATTGAGTACAAGTAAATCCCTTTAGAGCAAACTAATATTTCAACTGTCACCAAATCTACCTACTTTTCCGACTTAACTGGAAGAACTATTTATAAATTAATATGTTTTTCAGAAATTTCAAATTTACTCCGTATTACTAGAAAAATTCAATTAAATAAGGCTTACAACAAAGACAAAAACACTGATGTGAAAGAAATATAAATACTAAAGAATAATACATAAAGTAACCAAGAACATTTAGAAAATGAAATCGAACATCAAAGTAATATTCACTTAACAGTATACATACTGTGTAGTCTGATTCATATTATCATTCATATCTGATTTGCACAGAGAAGCACAGCAAGTTACAATGCCACTTATTATATAGTTGTGTTCATAAAAAATATCTATTAATTATCATTTTGGTATTACGTAAGTGAAACTTTTGATATGTTTTATACTTTAAAATAATGAGTTGTGAATGAGGAGTTATTCAGATAAAGCATATGTCTATATAAAAAGACAGCAAAACTTTAGGCAAATTTAATGTCTACACACATTTTATATATAATTGATCTACACACACAATATACATATACACGAGGCCTGTAAATAATATAATGAGAGTGATTTTTTTCTCTACCAAACTGGGAAAACTGTAACTCTGAACAATTGAAGAAAGCCTATGGTGACAATAATTTGCTAACAGTTCAAGTTTTTAGATGGCATAGAGTATTTTCAGATGGACAAGAATTGGTTCAGGATTACCCTCACTCTGGAAGATCGTTATCGTTACAAAGTGAAAAAATATTGGAAAACTCGAAATTTGGTGCAAAATGATCGACGATTTACTACAAGAATGATTGCAGAAAACTAGATTTGAACCATATGGCACTAGAAGTTTTGACGGAAAAGTTCAAAATGAGAAAGATCTGTGCAAAATTGATTTCAAAAATCTCATTGTTTAACAGAATGACAACAGAATGGAAGTTGGTTGAGATCTTTTGGGAGGAATTGAAAGAGATGTTAATTTAATCACCAGTAAGAAATCTTTGATTTTTTAGTACAACACAGAAACAAAATGAGTAAAGAATGACACACTTCAAATTCACCTCATCCAAGAAAGGCAAGATTGAGTAAATCCAAAGTCAAAACAATTTTAATTTCTTTCTCTGATTCCAATGGCATTGTCCATAAGAGTTTTTGTTTGCAGGAAAAACTGTAAATCATTATGTTTATCATGAAATCCTTGAAAGATATGGAAAAGCGTCATGCGCATGAGATCAAGACAACTGGATGCTGCATCATGACAATGTGCATTGCCACACTGCACTCTCAATTACTGAGTTTTTGAACAGAAAAACATTCCCAACGTTCTTCAACCACCCTATTCTCCTGACTTGATTGAATCCTTGTGACTTTTTCCTGTTCCTTAAGCTAAAAAGCTACCTCAAAGGACATCATTTTAGAATGATAGAAAACAAGAAACAAAATGTGACCGACCAGTTTTGGACATTCCAGTTTTGGACTTCCAGCACTGCTACGAGGGGTGGAAAAATAGAATGAAGCAGTATGTGGTTTCCCAAGGGAACAACTTTGAAGGAGATAGACTTCATATATAAATATATTAAAAATGAAACGTACTATTGATCCAGTCTCATTACTTTATTTACAGACATTGCATATTTATACACGTATATTTTACGTGTAAATACATACATATATATACACAGATAGGCACTGAAAAAATAGATAATATAGTACAAAATTCATAAGTGCATAAAGTTATATTTTATCCGACTGTCAAACAAGATACCAAACTTTGCCCCTCTATGTATAATTTTTATAATATTAACCCAACCCACGGTGTAGATGGATATATTAGAATAATAGACTTTAACCAGAACGCCAAATACAGTTATATCCGATATTATAGATTGTGTTTCTGGGAGAGTTTTTTTAGTTCACAAAAGGTCTTCGAAATGCCCGGAGCACGCTCCATGCTTATCGAGGTTGCCAAGGAACGACCTTCACTCTGGGGCAGGGGGAACTTAGACCTTCACCCTTTCTCTAACGCCAACCAACTGCTCATCAGTTCTGCATCTCCTACAGAGCCATAACTAAACATATCCGTGGTGTGTATTACTGCTATCTTGGTTGTCACAAGTGTATCACTATGTACCTCGTTATTATTCTTCAACTAGTTTGAAATATTTATCTTTTTTTATAGTAAAATGTAATTATACTTTTCAGTTTGAATAAATTTTACAATGAAATTAAAATTTATTTAAAATAAACAGTTTTTTAAATAGTTTTTTTTTATTTTCATCTATAAATACCCTAATTTTAAGTAAAATTCCCTGTTTTATACTTACCTTTTATAATTTAGTTATAATAAAAATTAGTTTTTAACTTAAAGAAACAAAATGTTTTACTTGTCTTGGCATTAAAGAAACATTAATGGATTTATTAGTGGCGTGCGAAGGGTTAAAAATTTTTTTCTTATATAAATTTGAATTGGGACTAAAGTTTAGAAATTACTGTCATTTTTAAGAAATAGATTTTTAGTTAGATTCTATCTAATACATTCATGAACAATTATTAAACACTGTAATCAGTTTTAAGAGTTACAAATTTTAAAGTTCAAAAATGTTAAAGAACTGTTGTGTTGAAAAACTATTGCAAAATATATATTCTGTTAATGAATTTTGCTGTTAAATTTAAAGAATAATATAAATTTATGTCAATTTCATAGTAAAATCCTAATGTTAAATATATTGCTGTTTTAAGAAAAAAACAAAGGGATTCATCAACTTGCTCCATTTAAAATTAAACCAGTTGTTATATTTATAGAATACAATTATGCTTACTTACGTCTTTGATCTCTTCAGAAGTTAAGGACCCAGGTAAGTCTTGTTTGTTTGCAAATACAAGGAGTGTGGCTCCTTGAAGGCGCTGTCAACAAAATAACCGTAATGGATTTTTGTTTCTAGATGCAGATGATCTTTGAAACATACACACAATTAGATAACAATAGGACTTTTTTCTTGTTTCTGTTTGAGGGAATAGTAAAACTGAATCACTGCTTGCACTGCAATCATAGTTTCTTGAGTATGACTTTTGGAAGAAAGGATAGAAAGGATAAAGGATAAAAAATAAAACTCTCTTCACTGCTAGAGTTTCGTCTGGATTTCGTACCTTTCTGCCTATAGCGCCAATTATAATCAATTAATATTTTGTGTCTGTGTTAGTTAAAATGTGTTCAGAAAGAAGAACAAATGAACACCAAATTTATTTTCAAACTTGGAAAATTTAAATGACCGTATGTACTGGCAGACCATTGTCAGCAAAAAGTTATGCTAACATTGAAAAGATTGGTAACCATGTTCGAAAGGATTACTGTTTGACTATCAGAGCAATGTCTGAGTTAAGAAGAATTGACAAGGAAAGTATTAAGCAGATTCTTTACAAAAGTTTCAATATGAACAAAGTGTGTTCAAAACTGGCTCCAAAGTGTCTCACACCTGAACAGAACGAATTCTGAAGAATGATTTGCTCTGAACAAAAGGAATGCCGATCAATGATTTGCTCTGACATCCTAGAAAACATAACAAATGATTCTACCTTCTTACAAAACATCATTACTTGTGATAATTGTGGTTTTCAACTTATGATCACGAAACAAAACATCAATTGATGTATTTATAAATCAAGTGGTCTCCAAAGCAAAAAAAGCACTAATGACAAAATTGAAATTCAAGGAAATGATGATTGTCTTTTGTGATATGAAAGGGATTGTGCACACTGATTGGGTACCAAAGAGGTAAACAGTGTGAACAGAAAAAAACTGAATGATTTGTGGAAAAACCTGTCATGGATCCTCCACCAGGACAATGCTCCAGCTCACAATGTTTTGACAATCAAGAAGTTGGAAGTTGACACACAGCCTGGTTACTCTCTGCAGGATCTCTACCGCTTCCCAAATCCTCAGCATTAGACAACATTTTTTGAAAAACAAATTTTGGGCTCACCAATTAAACTATTTAATCACTTGCCGGTATACCTAAGATCTGAACAGAGTATGCCTGTGTTCCGGAAAAATATGAAAAGGTTTCTTTTAAACAAAGAATAATATTCTATTAATGCTCTCTTATCTGACAGGAATGTAGTATAATTAAGTTAGTTTAGTATATTAATTTTGTTATGTTAATTCTGACGTTTGTCATGCAATTTTATTGTCAATGACAAATAAACTATTTGATTTGAAGTTTTTAGCCAAATACAACATTCCCGTCTTAAGACTGTCCACCCTGCTCACTTGATTTGGCCCTAAAGTCGTCACCTTAAAAGGAACGAGATTTGAGACTATGAAATAGTAAAAGAAAAAACAACAGACGTCATGAATGGGACTATGGAAAATGATCTGCAGCATTGCTATGCACAGTGTAAAATTTGCTTGAAGCAGTGTAGAGATAGAGGAAGAGAGTACATTGAGGGTGATAATATCAAAGTAAGGCCACTATCCATCACAATACCAAGTGTCTTAACAGGTTGTAGTGTAGCCTAGAGTTGTATAGTTACTATACTTCGTCACCTCGGAAACATCTAGATCAAAATTGTTCACAAATACACACAAATTAAACATCTCTATATTAACCCATTTGCTGCGGCTAAAAAACCATAACAAGGATTAGCAGATACACAAAATTTTTAGAGATTCTGTGTAGCGTTTCACGATGGCCTTGCTCAAGACGTCCAAGGCGTTACATCGCACCCAGGTCTAACAGCCCCGATTGGGCCTCACCGCATTGAATGTGTTAAGTGAACAAGTGTTCAAGTGAGGGAATCCAGAAAGCACTGTTGTACCCTCACTACTAAAGTTGTGATACTTTTTAAACTCATACTTAAATTTACACTACGTTAGGACACTCATATAGTACTACATAAAAATACTTTCAAAAATTTAAACCTGAAATTGTCTATAAATAATAAATATCATCTTAAGAATAATACAATTTTTATATTAAGTGAAAATAATATCCAGGGTTGAGCTGTAATCAAACACAATATGTTATATAGGATCATTGTTCATAAATCTTTAATTAACTCAAATTCGAAATTAACACATACAATGCGGCATGGCTATAAATTCATGTGAGCTGTTTGGCCTGTCAAATCTGAATATGGAATTTTTATAGGCCTTTCCTTGAATGTTTATTGCTTAAGATCTTTACTGGCTTTAAAATTGGAAAACAAAATAAAGAGAAACATCTGTTACAAATTAACAAGAAAAATCGTTAAACACAAGTTTTATATATTGAAGGACCTCAGTTGTGATACAAATTTAATTAAAGTAAAAAATACATTATATTTGGTCACTTTTATTGAAGCTCCTACATTGTAATACTGTGCATTTATACAACCTCAGTCTTTCTTTATACGAAGTTAATTTTGTAACTTTCTAGCAGTGTAACTTTGGTAGGTTAACCTACCATCCAAACACAACATTTTTATATAGGACAAGCAAGTTATTTTATGATTATGTCTCCATGAAGAATACTAGAATGCAATACTACGTTTTATGTACGCAGATGGTACAATACATATGTTGTAGCTTTCAGTTTCTGCTATGTCTTTGTAACATAACCAAAAAGTAATATGATCACTGCTTAGCATAACATTGTAGTAACCTGTTTAAGATACTTGGTTAGACTATTTATGATGCAGATGTGAAATGGTGTATTGCTGTATATATTAAATAAATAAATAAAAGGCTGAGGAACTTTTCAAAACATATAGTAGTCATTATACAAAACCAATTTACCATGTCAATAACCATTAACAGCTATGCAATAGTTTGCTTGAATGAAGGTAGTTCCATCCGTATTACCTTTTATAATCATGGGTCTACTTCTGAAATTCTCATTTACTGTAGACTTCAAAAGCACAAACGGCGACTATTCAGCTATGGCTATTACCTCCTCTTTTAGCAATGCATGCAACTCATTACTGCAGGCTTCCAGACGCCGCTTGTCCCCGCTGTCCACCACCCAGACGAGGCCATCTGTGCACTCGTAGTAGTTGCGCCAATACGAGCGCAGTGACTTCTGTCCGCCAACATCCCACACGTTCAGATTGTATCTGTTAGGCAAACGCTAGCTATTACCGCTTCCAGTACCACCAATATATTAAAGGTCTTAAGTTGTTTTAGTGTCCATAACAGAAAGCAATATGTGCTCATTGAAAAATTAAGAATTTAAACTGTCATTTTTATCAGAGGACAATTCTAGTGTTATTTCCAAGATCCCACTGTTTTGGATTTATACCCCTAGTAACAATTTAATCTTTTGACTAATTAAAATGAGACAGAGCACACCTTGGCATCATTAGTAATTCCACGAGTTACAACCTTTTGTAATATAAAAAATAATTAGTCTCACTTGCTAAACTTACTTTCAAGAAAACTAATCAAGTAAAAGGAAATGGGGAAGAAATAAATACAAAAATGATTAAACACACATGAAATATTTCAATTTCAGAGATGCAGTGTAGTACAAGCTAAAAAAATGGAAACAAATCGTCCATTCTTCTAATGACTAAAGTTTTTCCTTTCCCAAATTTATCAACTGTATATTAATTTACATCAATTTTAAAGCAGTTTATTGAGTTATTAATACATAGATTACATAAAGTATTGTTATTTTCTAGGGGGGGGGGGGAGTATAAGGAAACTTTATTATTATGCTTCCATATAGGCGTGCCTAAAACTCAAATTCCACAGCTCTACTCATATCTGACCTACATTTACAATGACAGTAATATTATCAACCAAATTAGAATGAATTTTACTATCCAAGATTCTATACAAACAATAAATCAGTGTTAAAAATAAAAATGATCATAAATTTTGTGTTTTTTCTCTTAGTTATAGTTACACATTTAGTGCTGATCCACCAATAAACAATTTTCTTTCTATGTACAATGCATAAATTTAATTGCTTTAGCAGTAACAAACAATTTAATTTATATTTACCCTTTATGTTCTAAAGTCTTGATATTAAATCCAAGAGTTGGAGATATTGTGCTTATGTCTTCACCGTTGAACCTCTTTAATATTGTTGTTTTACCTGCGTTATCAAGTCCTCTGTACAGTTCATAAGGAAATATATAAAAAGTTTATCAATGAAAACCATTTACAACAGACTATTGATTGTGTTGACTACTGCCGGGTATTTCAAAACTCAACAGCAATATCTTAGAAATGGATTTTTATATTAAAGAATGAAAAAAGAGTTATAAGAACATGGGTTTAGAAACATATTTAAATGGAATATTACAAAATTCACCTTGTAGATTTATTACAGCGGCTAGAGAAAGTATGTATAAAATATGTAACAATACTGATCTCTTCTTATGGTTTCATTCAGTTAAAAGACAATCACGCATACAATCTTAAGAGCCAACTGTAATGTTGGGCTATCTTGATTGTACCCCCATAAGAACAATAACTTCATTTAGGTACTTTTACAACTTAAATTTTTGTCATAGAATTATGGGAAATAACATTTTTTTTAAATAATTAATATGCATTCAAACACTTTTAACTTTTAACAATATTTTTTAATAAATATTTGTATCTAACATTTTTTATTTTATTAATATTAAAAAAGTATACCCTTTTTAAGAAAAGTAAAAATTGTTTGGATGCGTATAGTTTGTATCTTTAAAATAAGACATATCCCGTAACACTGAGATAAAAAATAAAGTGTAAAAGTTCATAAGGTTTAACCGTTTTGAACTGTGATTGGAATAAATGTGATTGTCCTCTGAGCTTTTCACACCATTATGGATGGCCATAGGTTTTCTTACTGTCAAGTGAGAGGTTTATGTCCACGTCCTGTCTTCAGCACACCTGAGCCACTCTTAATAGCTCTCGCTGCTTTGGCTATTCAGCTCACAGGCCACTACATGTGGCCCACTTCAATGCACAGGTAAAAAAAAATCAATCATCAATTTAAGGCTGGAAAGTGCTGCAATCTCTCAGCCAAATAAAGAACTAAAGGAATAGTTGTTTTTTAACCGAGTGTCAATGCCACAGGAGTATATACTATTAATTTATTAAAATACGGGTGCAGTTTATGGAGCTAAACCTCAAAATAGGAAACGAGTTTATGTTCTGTTGATATTAGATACTTATTTGAGATTAATTTATTTTTATTTTATTGCTATATACAAATTAGTTTAGAAAAAGAAACATTCATATTTAAGATTCAGGCCCCACTATTTCACCTCTACATTATACCCCAACACACATTCAAAAGCTGATATACAGCAACGACATCACAGTTTTGCCAAGGTAATTGTTTCTAAAAAAAGCAGGCAATTCATTGAAAAGAGAAATAGAGGGCCCACCCCTCTCCTGCTACCACCCCAACCCCTGATGTGTGGAATAACGTGATCTGGAGCTTGCCCTTGTAGTATTTTTTGTTCGCAAAACTTAGTTATAAAAAATTTTATTGTTAGCCACCAGGCTAGATATGGAGGTGCCAGATATTGCAGGTCCATATATGACAGGTTTTACTGTATGTGCTAATATTGTTGTGCTGTATGTACTTTGTGTATTATTTCTCCATGTTACGAGAATTGTAGAAAAGAAACTTTTATATAGTACTTATAAAATACTAATCGGGAATGTATTTCTTTTCATATTTCTATGATTACCTCAAATAAAAGAGCATTAGAATAAAGTTATATTCACTAAAGAATGTAAACTGTTGTTAACGTTTAAGGTTTTGTTGTAGTTTTTACGTTCATGCTGTCAAACTTTAGTTTAATAAATGTTTCTTTAAAATGTTCCACTTGTAAAATGGAAAGAAATACAACAGAATTTGGAAAACAACTTAAAGAAATTAGATATTTTGTAAAAAATGTATAAATAAAAAATGTTTAGATTGATACTATAAAAATGGAAATGATTACAAAAACCAGGAACTTGATGACAGAAATGATAAAATTGACAAAAATCTCTATCACAAATGCATACAACTACATACAAAACACTGTATAAATCTAGATTTCTAACTTTAGAAAAATATAGAGAATCAGATCAAATTTTACATAAATCTTTTACTACTTGATTTTTGTACATATAATTTTTTCCTAAATAAATAGAAAATGTAATGAATTTATTACAAAGTAATAAAAATAGAAGAAGAAAGCAGCCAAAAATCTTCGAAATGATACAAAATGCAGAGTCAAACTTTCAGTTTAAATGAAAACTTATACAATCTCCTAAATGAAAAATACAAGCCAGAATTTGTAGAAATACAATTTAAAAATAGTGTAAGCTCTGTAAATATTGTAAATAGTAGATAATTAGATTAATTGACATTAGATACAGAAGATGTAAAAAAATACTAGATTTGTATAAAAAAAAAGTACAATCGATGTAGATTCTTATCAATTATAAAATATTACTGATGGAAGATTGTATATAGATTTTTAAAATATGGGTTTATATTAGGAGAAAATTTAAAATTCTACACAGATTTCGACACCATTCCAAGCAGATTTTTTCGTTCATTAACAGCAGATTGGACTAAATTCCCAATACATTTTTCGTTAATTCAAAGTAGATTTAACAACATTGCAATAGGTTTTACTTTGATTCCAAGCAGATTAGACAACATTGTAAGAGATTTTTGGAAACAGATTAGACATTTGTAATAGATTTTTGGAAGTAGATTGAAATTTATTTCCAGTAAATTTGTTATTGGTTGTAACAGATTATTCAGTAATTTTAACAAATTTTACATTGATTGTCACGGATTTTTCAATTGTTTTTAAACCGTTTTTCCATTGATTTTATGCAGATTTTTTCATTGATTTTGAGATTTTTGTGATTTTCTTTTTATATTTTTCTTTATTTACTGTAGCAGATTTTTCATTGGTTTTAGAAGAATGTTCAGTACTTCTTCAAGCAGTGATTTCAGACAGATTTTTCATCAATTTTTCAAATATTTGCCAAGATTTTTCATTTTCAATAAAACAGATTAGAAGCACACAGCTGAGATTTTCTGACTTATGGTACTTTAGACACAGAATTTATACAGCAGTGGTTTATGGTTCTTTGAACAAGTACTTTACATTGATTTTCGGTGTGTCCCAAAAATGAGCCAGGAACTACATATTTATATCTACTTATATATACATATACATAAGTATATATATATCATAGTTTTTTAACAGTTAATATATAAAGTGACTGTTAAAAAAGTATATGGAAAACAAAGTATCTTTTCTTCTTTTTCATTGAAAATTGGAAGTAAAAAAATAACCAACTTTTACTTTTTACGCGTTTTGCATGTTGTAAAGTGCGATCTTATAAATATTTTTATTGAGTAAAATGTTAACCAAAAGATAATAAAAATCTACAATGGTTTTTTATAGTGACATGTTTTTTCTCAACGGTTTGCTCTTCTTGATATCAATTAGCAACCATTAAAGATATATTACTATTTATTCTAAATCCGCTGCCTGCCTGCCAAGTTAGCCGTTACATGACAACACACATTTGATATCACAACTATCAGATTTCTATGAAAAATATCAACAACTGAACAAAACAACAAAAATATCAAACTGAAACCAAAACACAATAAACAGCTGTAATAGCAAATAGGTTATGCTGCAGCGTCATTGATTCATGAATAGTTTGTCTCAAAGCAGTATTTAATATTTGGAAAGTTCTATACATGTAGCTTACCATCTCCACTTTACAGTGATATAATCCAGTTAATTAAAGAAGCAGTTTTAGCAGCTACATGTGCTTAAATGTAATGCATATTGTAGCCAACCGCCCTACCCTAGAGCCAAAATATAGGTATCCCAAAAACAGATAAATACCACAATCGGAAATGAAGTTAATACAGTAATTAATAGCTCAGAATTAACGGAATACAAAATAAAGAAGTTAACCCTAGAACTGGCAGCCTGGGTGTCACTCTGTACTGGCAGCTATTTTTAAACTGTCACGCATGTTTTTATTATATATCCATTTCATAACTATCAGTCCTAATGCAAACAATTAAACTTATATGTAATTTATAAAAACGAGCTCTCTAAAATCACATGATCCATCTCTAAAGCTTTTACCCAAAATAAACAACTAAAATTATGACCTAAGAAAGCTAAACCACTGCAATAAAAATACTAAAACACTATTAAAAAAAACACTTCCCGCAAATAGTATTGGATTCGTAACTCCAAACCCAAAACCAGACACTTTTCAATTTTACAATAAAATGAATAGCACAAAAATGTTGCGACGTGTATTATGTTCACGTAAGATGTCTGTTGAGAACGATGTCTGATGTACAATAATCGAAGTAAGAATCATAAATTGTTACTATAATTAATGCTTTTTTCCAAATATATCAAATAAGAATCATTTATATGGCCTTTAATACCTAAAATTTAAATAACTGTACATGTCTACTTTGGCGACGAATATTTGTTGTTGCCAATTCATACGGAACTTTGGCAATGAAAACCCGCTTTATATCAGCTGCAGGGTTAAGTTGAAAATATCTCCAGTAAGCAGCCACCACGACAATCTTAAATCAAGTCACCAATACATAACTATCAAATACAAAAATATTCCAATTTACAATTAATTGTTGCCAGCTTTTTTAATAGGCCTAGCCTATATTAAATTGTCCAACAATATTGTTTACAATTAATTTAAACAGTAAAATCATTATTGTGGTATTTAAAAGTATACACTATTCAGAAGCAAGAGTACAAAGGTGCTGAACATTCGTTGTGTCACAATCTCTCAGACAGGTTAATTTGATCCCTCACAATAGTAAGTTAAGTTTTACACTGCTTAGTAATCACATTTAATAAATACATATTAGATAGGTTTTAACTAATCATTAAAAAATTACTTTCCTATATAAAGACACAATCTAATTTAAAATACATATAAAATTATCGTTATTCGGTTCAACAGGTATTTAGGTTTAGTATTGTTCAGTAGTTTAGATAATCCAAAATATTGATTAACATTAGTAGCCACTTATTTACTGCAGCTACAAAAAATACATGTTACTACATTCTGGGTAAGACCTAACTTTGCCACTACTCCTTTGCTTAATTTCATATATACTCTAATATCCTTATCCATTTGTTTATGTGACAAATAGCCTATGCAAATTGCATTTCTAATGTTCTAGAAGAAAACATGACTAGGCATAATATTATGCTTAATTTTTAACTTCCCATGAAATAGGTTATGAAAACAAAACAATTAATTGGAGTATTCAAAAGGGTTCTGTAACTAGTAAGTAAAGGATACAACATCAAAATTCTCATTTCCTTCTCTTTCTGTTTCATTTTTTTAAGAATTGTAAGAAGCCCCATTTCAACAGTGAAAGACAAATTAAATAATTTTATTTATCCTAGGTCCATGCAGTCAAGCACACTACGACATGAAATAACTGTGAATCACTAAATTGTATCGAAGTTTCAGTCAGTCCATCAAGAATTTAAACTTCAGTGACCAAAGTCTGAAGAAGTCTGAGTTACATCTTTTTTTCTTTTTTATGATTTTTTCCTCTCTCAATCCTCGGCGTTACCTACGCCACCTCCGATGTACAGTAAGTACACTGTTTTATTATTATGCTTCACTATATTTATCATGTCTATAATCGTCAAAAAATATATTTACCGTCAGATTAAACACGTCTTCTGTCAGATTTGTTATGATTTTTTCCATAATTTACCATGTTGCTTGTTGGAAGTCTGGCAGGCAACGATAAGAACTTATATTCTGTTGACTTGAATAAATAACCCACAAAAACATGTAGACCAGGTTCTAAGAATTTATAAATCTCATAAAGTTAGAAGTAAGAAATATTAGTTTTTTTCTCTTTAGCCAACAATTTGGCAGCCTGGATTTCATAAATGAGACTTTACAAAATATTAGTTACTACATACATTGTCTACACCGTGTGAAAATTTGAATTCGATCGGCCCATGTTAAGTTCCTGTTCATATTGCCAGCAGTTATGCTTGTTGATATCGCATATAATGTTGGTTTTCCTTGTATTCACGCATGAAATTTTTAGGAGGACGTGCCTTCATTGGATCAAATGAAAGGCAAATAACTAATATCTCTGAGATTGTATGTCACTAAGCTGGTTATTTCTGAATTGCTCAAATATGAAGATCTTCATAACAGACTTAGGGGCAATGAGTATTTAAATCAATTTCCTTAAAAGTGCCTAATGACGACCAGACTCATTTTGGCACGATAATGATCATGATATCGATGGCTTAGAGTGTTAACCTCGTAAGTCATATTTTATAAACAATGATATTTTATGTTATTTGGAATTATATATTCGTATTTTACAAATTTCAGCTGTTTAAAAATAAAACATTTTAGACTGAACTGTAGTGGAGAAAATAAAAATGAGCTTGCTTCAAATAATGACAGAAATTCTGTGGCTGATTTGGCCTTAACTACGACTAGCACAAATACAATTTTTGGGTGAAATAAACATTTTTGTAAATAGGTTGAAAACACTTATTGCACAAAGAATGTTAATAGAGCAAAGAACAGATAGAACAACTCACTGTTATAGAATTTTAACCTGGAACAAAATGAATACAGGGTTAAAGTCAGCAAAAAGATGTTTCTCAACACATTCTTTATTGGTTAATGAACAATTCTACACTGTGTAACTTCCGCTGAACCAGGTAGAATAACGGCCGAAGAGATTGGTACTGATTTACCTAACGAAGAAGTCATAAGAACAAGACCTTGCTAGAAGCAAAATCCAAAACATACTTAAAAGAAATCTCATTCAAGAACTTTTAGAACTCTTACCCAAACTCGAATCTCATTACTGCAGGAAGGATACAAGAAAACGTACCTTGAGGCCAAGTGGCAGTAGAAAGGCGGTTTTTATCGATTTTATGAAACACACTGTGAACCAGAAGACAACAACCTTACGTAATATATTTATAGCTTTTATCCAATCTTTGATGAACTCAATCTCAGCTTGTTCCAGCCTAAGAAAGATCAATGTGACATCTGTATCGCTTACATTGCAGGGAACTTGAGCAAGCCAGAATAAAGACCTCTTATTGCAAGAAAAAATGAACGACAAAAAGAACTGTGATTACAAAACATCAGTCGTCTCTTTACAATGGAATTAGAAGCTTTTTTGCTGAGTCCTCAATTAAATTTATCTGCATTATACTATAGGACCAAGCTGGAGGTGTACAACACGATATTTATTTAAAAACTAATGATGTTTATTGTTATTTATGGAACAAATCAGAGGGAGGACTCAATGTTGACGAGCTAGGTATAGTCATCTTATTTATTATAGTGATGGGTGTACTTACCAAAATCGGAACAATATTATATCAAATGTACTGCTGCTTGTTAAAAATACCTGCACTGACCATTTCACAGAATTTCCTTGAAAAAAAGACACGCCCAGATGAAATGAGACTCTGTTCACAGCAGGGTAGAGAATAGGCTAAAGAATAGAGGAATCTACTCACCTACAGGGTACCTCGATTCCTGCCACACGGCTAGAACCTTCTTATTCAGTCAAATACCTGTACCATGTATTTGATTGTACCATAAAGTCAAATTGCTATTCTGACCTTTTCAAAAAAATACAGCGAAGTTTATTCCCTCTATCAGATCTCGTTCAAAAAAGATGACCCTATGGTTACAGATCTAAAATGTATTCTTTACGATCCAGATGAGCTCTTAAACATAAAAACTGAACTTTTCAGACAGTTATTCTTATTTCTCTAGTAATGTTAGAAACCCACCAGAAAATCTTGTTCCAGAGACATTATATAACTCTAGACTTCCAACCGAAGAAATCAAATTTGAAAACCTCCAATTGAAAAGATTACAATTGTTTTACCAAGAGACGTGCGTCCACCTTACGATATTCTACCACACAATAAATCTAAGATTGGAAGGGAAATTTATGGAAGAGATACATGTTCTTGTATGATTTTGAACCTTTTGCTAATTAAGTACGATAGGTTGTGCTGAAAAACACATGTACATCAATACATTTGCCACAACATTGTTGTTAATTAAAGTTTTTAATACAAATATATTTGATACCAAGATGTCTAGCTAATTTCTTTAAAACCTACCAACGTTGGTATGGAAAACACTAATATCCCTGAGGGTTTAAATATGCAAACCACGTAAATCATGAATTAACAATGAAAATCGCGTGTTCATACTGAATACGCGTATACTGAAAATCAAATCAACCTAAAAATTTTAGTATATTTTATGTTTAAAATTGTGAACGTAACAATATAAAAAATGCGGAACATAATATTTGAGGCAAAACATGTATTAACTTATTCCTAGGCGTCAAAAATAGTTTTTTTTTGATAATATAAAGTATGCATAAGAGGATTTCATTCTAAGCCATCGATACGTAATCCGGTGCTTGAAATGGTATAATACGATGGGTGAATGGTATATTTGTATCCTTTCTTTTCTCAAGGAAGTAGTAATAGTAGATTAAAGTTATCTGGAAAGCTATACATGTAGCTTTCTGATGGAAGGGAAATTAAGTTCACACTCGCTCATTAGTTATTATTGTACTCATTATCAAGCATCTTTCTGTCTTAAACCGCTTAACTTTATTGTACACTTTACCCATTATATAACGATACATTTTTAATTTCCTACTTGTAATGGGTTATTGTAATAGAGCAATTCATTCTTAATTCCAGGAAATAAAGAAATATATACACTATAAAATATGAATTATTATAAGCTTTTGCTACCAATTATACTTCCGTTTGTTATTTAACTGTTACGTTAATACAAAATTACTCAGTGAACACGTATTCAAAAAAGTCTTGTAATTGGATTGCAGCCTGTCTTTACCTTTCATTTGCAACTAATTTATTAAAAAAAAAACATGTTTTGTTATGGTATCGACATACAAATAACGTAGTTTTGAATCATTTTTTGCCATAGAGCATACATATGTTCTCATTGGAGCTGCTTCGATATATTTCAAACGCCTTTGGCTATGGACTCAATTCAAGGACTCCAATTGGCTGGAGGGCAAACATCTGCTCGTTGCCTTAATGCAACTGCTTCAATACACAATCGGGTCTTGCTTTTGCTGACAGTGACAGTACTCAGCAGCAGCTGAGCGGTCCGGTAGAGCTGTCAGTTTCGGTTCGTCGTCGGACTCGTTGTGTAGTGAGAATGAAAACAATTAAATTGAAATAAATTTAGGCCACTTATAAACATCAATTAAAGTCTATGCTTTATTGTTAAATATTATAATTTTGATTTCTTAGATTCCTGGAATACTGATTAAAAGGGCACATGGTAAGTTTATAGTCTACCTCAACTCTACATTAAATTTACAAGTTTATTTTATACTTTAGACTAAACAATTCTCAAAGTATATTGTATTTACACCTTTCAACAGAGCTATTGCAGAAAGATGGTGATATAAAATACTATAATTTTTAAAATATGGACTATAATTTTTTGAAATTTAATTATTTAAAAGTAGTTTATATATTTCAGGATTTTCCACTCAAGTCTCATCTTGTTGGGAATAAATAGGCTAGGTCCTAGACCCTCACCAAACTTTATTTTTCATATTATCTCCTAAATCTGTTAAAATATAAAAGAGATTTAATAGTTTTTAAGTCTTCATTATAACATTATGGTTCAGTTATTAAAACTTTCAAAACATCTATTGAAACTTGTTTTGGTAGGCCTATCTACATAATACTGTATTAGGGCTCAGTATATGTATTTGAACGTAGGGTCAATATTATTAGTCTATTATTTTATTGTTTTACAACCTATTGCAAAAATATTATTTTTCTAAATAATCACAGCACTATTTATCAATAAAATACAGTTTTAATTATTAGATTGTTGTTTCCATTACAGTTATTAGTATACAACTGTAGTTATAAGTTTAATATATATTATATTAAACTTATTTAATATAAATTGACAATTAGTTTTGTATAGAGCACCTTAATGAAATTTTTGTGTACATCAAATGAAAATTCGGTTCCTAGGCCTAATTTCAATGTCAGCAGGAATGCTGACCTCTCTGTTATTTTCCATGAACATAGACGAGTGTCAATGGTTAGTTTAAATTGTCAGTGATGTTTAAATATGGCGTGAATCAGACCATGAATTTGCTACCGTACTTATTGCATATCTTGTGTTTTGATTTTAAAACGAGTATTATTCAACTGAAAACAAATTGACCTTAGAATAGTTGCAGTTAGCTTTCATTAGATTTCATTAGTATATTTCCTCTTTATTTGGTCATGATTACCATATTTTTTGCAATTATCCTTAACCAACTGACTAGCTATCATATTTGTTTAACAAAGTTTTTATGTTTCACTGTTTATAGAATTAATTTCGGTTATGTTCAGTTGTGTTTCTTATCATAATTTTATCGACACCTGTCACAGATATATATGATTTAAGGTAGTCACAAATTGAGGCTTAAACACCTGACAAAAATTTTTTGTAAAGTACATAACAATAATTTTAAGCATTAAAAAAACCAGTTACACCAGCCAATTATTCAGTACAGTTGTATAAAATTAATAATACATAATAAGTCACACAGTGACTTTTTTAGTGACTTTTTTAGGTTTTATTTTTAGTGAGATGTTTTATAGATACAGCTAGAAATTCCTAAAATTAATGTGGAAGTAAATAAGTTATTGTGTAAATATTTATTAAAATAAAATAAAATGTATTAATCATTTGCTTGTTTCACAATGATTCATTGTTGTTCATGTTTTTGCAGAAGACCGCTTCACTACAATGTATAGTCTTCGTATTTTTGCCGAAAACTGTTTCACAAAAATCTGTCATACTTGTGCAATAAATTTCCTGATTACGTAATTTTTGTGTGAATTAGGGTATCTATATACCAATTTGTAGAGAATTGAATTTTCCACAGAAAAACTTTACTTTTTACGTTTTATACTTGACTATGTATATATAACTACCAATTATTTTGGTATAACCCAGACATATCTTATACAATTTACTTAACATTTTCAAGATCTGTTCTTAATTATAGTACTTTTAAGATACTATATTATTATTATAAAAATAAATAAAATATTTTATATAGCTCTAAACTAAACAAAATAAAAATATTTTGTTTTATTTTCTAACTTTGTTTTTATTATGTTGATAGTAATCTTACATAAAAGTACTTTTTTTCTTAAATGCAAGTTTATTGGCTAAAAACAATAATAATACAAATACTAGCAAACATCATAATTTTTGTAAAGATACAAAAAATTTTAAGCAAAACCCTGCAAAAAGGTCATTTTAAGTGAAAAGTTTTGGTTATGATCCATGCTAAAAACACTGAAAAGTTTTAGGAACACATTAAAAAAATTGTAGAACAGCAGGTTAAGGTTTAAAAAATCCCTATTGAATACTTTTATTAACATTTTCTTGTTTTTGACATTATTAATAGACGAAAACTATTCATTTTATTAAATATGACTGATGGTAGGTTACAGGTGTAACACATTATACCCAATTCTCTAGAAGAATATCTTAAAGCAATGTATGTTATCCTAACTTTTTAATAAGTTGATTTGCTTTAACTCGTAACAATGAAAATATTAATACGTAATAGGTTTAATTTCCTAAAGACTTATTTCATAGGAAATATTAAAGCAGTTGAAAATGTAGTTTTATACTATACAGTTTTTTCATCAAGTTGACCTTGGATGTATGTACATATTTGCTCTTAAAGAATATAATTTTTAGAGATTAGTTATAATGAAATCTTATTTTTTCATCAATACTTCAATAA
Source organism: Homalodisca vitripennis (assembly GCF_021130785.1). Lineage (NCBI taxonomy): Eukaryota > Metazoa > Arthropoda > Insecta > Hemiptera > Cicadellidae > Homalodisca > Homalodisca vitripennis. Next base: position 179,200,924 of record NC_060207.1, on the reverse strand, counting down.
AATTGTGAGTGTTGAGTTTAGCTGACTTACCTCATAGTGCAGCGTCTAGAATCTGAATGCTGTCGCAGATTTGCGTCCTGGACTCATGTTCATATAAAAAGATCCAAAAAAGTCGGCAAGAAAGAAAAAAAAAAGCTAACTCCTCACATCGTTTCAACATTAGAGACATCTAAACAACAAAATATAGTGTAATTCAGGCATCAAGTTTGTGACAGCGTTCAAATTCCAGATGCTAAAAGGAAGGTGAGATGGAGCCAATCTCAACATTCAGATTGAATCAACCCTTTCCACCATAGCTATGTCATGTGTTGAATAAAATTATTATGCAAAACCTGAGTTCATGTTCAGACAATGTCTCTTAAGTCCTTTTAAATAGTATATTAATTAAAAAAAATCAATAATAATTTATATGAATATTGAGTGCTAGCTATGATAGTTCACATACAATGTTTAGTAAATTTCCAACTTTTTAACTTTTTTATATTTCTGAATATAATTAAGTTAATCGTTAGTAGAGGTTAGTGACAGTTGAAAGTTCCTTAAATGGTTCCTTAATTTCTTTAATTTATCCTTAATTAATCCTTAAATTCCTTAATTTATCAGTTATAATTTGAAAATGTGTTAAAAAAATAAATCTCATATATAAACTTGTCATGTATGAATTGTTTATAAGGATCTGTAAGTGGTTACAGTGTATAAACTTGAATATTATTAATTAATTTTCCCTCATCCAAGTATTTTGAAATTTTTAATCTGAATGATATGGCAATTCAAGTTTTAATAGATAATGTATTGATATGTAAATATGCAGGTAAAGAGTAGGTTTTATTATATTAATGATTTACATTCTACTAATTCCAGATTATGGTTTAATATTGAATTATTGTTAAGGCCAACTCAGTCATAAAGTCGTTAAAGTTTATGTCCACTTTGCAAATGGCAGATGAAACATTTTCTGGAAGACGAACTAACTGGGTATGATGTAAAATGTTCATTGAATGCATGAGTTATTCTTCTTATTCTTCCACCAATCAGATGAAGAAGACTTCCAATCGAAACAACTATTTCTTGAAATACTATTCTTGTAATTATTAAAGTAAGCATACTCAATAAGTTATTGCAGCGCGTTATAACCCTTGTAAATATTTTGGTTACAAATCGTATTGATTAAACTTTTTGATATCTGTGGATTTATTTTCTCATACCTATTATCAGATTTTATGTAGATTGACTTCCTAATCCTAGGTGAAGTAGTTTCTCGAAGTTAAGACACTGAATTATTTATATATTGACTATTTAACGACAAAAGTTATTGGCAAATTTTTGCCAGCTAGACACTAGCCCAACAAAGTAATTTATTTCTCTGGCATTTTGATACCTAGGTGCTGAGTCATTCTTTTCATATGACCACTGATGATCTTTAACCTCAGTTAACTCTAACCAACTTTCAATATTGTAGCAGATCTGTACAACTTCTGATAAAAACATAGCCAAAACATTTTTTACTTCTGGTTGGCTCATTTATATAACTTTTTTTGTCTTAAGGAATATAAAATGCTTGATAATTGTTCAAGATTTCTTTTCTCTAAAACACAAAATTTCATGTTACCAACCATTATGTTTGTTCAAGACTTATGTAAAACTCATGATATTAAGTTGATTCTAAAGTTAAGTTTATTTAAGTAATGTCAAATTTAATCAAAACTGTTTGCCTGGTTCCAAGTAAATCTATTTCATAGTAAACAAATTAATTCCTTCCAGCTGTTCTTTTTTGGTTTTAATGTCATAATGCTTTTTGTTAATACGAGTACTTCATGAGCTTCAATCCATACATGACATTAATCATCATTTTATTTGACTGTAAAAAAGTTAAGAAATCCTAAAAAAAACCTTTTAATCTGGAATGTTTATGTAAAATTTTATAAAAATCATTGTTTTCAGATAACTTTTACATTAAAGATTTTCTTATTCAACATTTATTTATGATAGATAATTTTCCTAAATGTACAACTTAAACTCAAAAGACCTGATCATATTTAGGCTACAAGGGTTCCAAAGTTTTTTTATAAAGGAGATAAAATTTGGCTTTTTTAGTACGGCCTAAACATCTGTTTAGCACATTAAATTTTGCCACCCTTAATTATACAAACTAAATTGTCTTGTGAAATTATAATGTTTAGCCTCATGCCGCAGTTTTTTGTTGTAAGGTGTGAGATGGTTATTCAATTCACTTTCGAGGTAGGAACATGTCTATAAGTTCATTGTCACCAATTTTGCTTTTTTACACTTTCGCCCAAACAAACTGAAACACCCCACAATACCATAATGGTATGAATTGTTTTTACAAAGAAGCCTGCGTCCTTGCAGCCTGTTTATTTAAGCTTTTATTAGTGTCCTGGTAGTTTTAGTTATTGCTACTGTACATCGCAAAATAAAATTACAGTAATTTGTAATAACCTAGATTGCCACTTCCCAGTGGCAATTCAACAAAATTCAACAAATTCAACAAAATCATGGTCCTGAAGGAATTCACAAGCAGTGCATAAATTTCAACTGGAGAAAGCAATATATTTTCATGGACATGAGAGTGGTATTTCAATAAATAATAACCTAAAACCACATCAGCACAAAATCTCTAAGAGAATTTTATATACATTTTCTGGTGGTTTTAAACATGTAACAATAAAAAAAATAATTTTCAAAGATAAATTATCTGAAACTAGGATAAATATCTTATTATCTCCAAACATACCATTCATTTCATTTTTACATTGAAAATTGGTTACTGAAACCGTAACAACTTCTTATTGTCTTGTAGTTACTGTAGTTAGTTAATTAACTATTCAGCTGTAAAACATCAATGTGTAAAACAGCTATTTTAAGGCAAGAAGGTACAGCTACTAATCGTATTATAACAAAAATTAATTTTATGGTGACTTAAGTCAGTTTATAGGTTTATAGCGTACAGTTAGTTGATGTAACGTATAGTGGCCATGAGTATCTGATGCCAGGAATATTTCAAGACCAGAAATTCACAACATCAAAGAAACTCTGAAGCTCAGGAATATTTGATATTGGGGAGATGAGAGCTCTGAAACTGTAAGACGCTAAAGTTACCTAAGACACGTACTTGAGGTTTTAGAGACCCTAATGATGGCTTATCTTACATCAAAGAGATTAAGATGCTGGAGAGAAGTTAGGAAGACCATAGAGGTAAGAATTTCTGATGCTGTGAACACACCAAAAACAGAATAACATAATATCTTAAGAAATCTCTTAGGTGCATATACATTTTTCATTGGCGAGACTCGTAGTCTGGAAATACCTGGTGTTAGAGAGATGCTGGAATTACTTGAGGTCCTATCAAGGAGACCCAAAAACTGGAGAATATTATATCAGAGAGACCCATGCACTGGGAGTATCTCATATCAGAATAACAAAGAGACTGGTAATATAGTATAAAAAGGTGACCTAGAGACTAAAACTTAAGAAGTCAGAATACCCAAAGGCTGTGAGTAATAATTAGTGGGGTTCATTGTCCTATGATAGATGGGAGATCTATTATGACATTAGCAGCATCTTACTGTGCAGGTAAAACACCAATTATGTACCTGTCTGAGATCGTGAATTTTTTGACCTGATCTAAATTGGACCAAGAGAATTTATGGTCATGGAAATTTCTTACAATAGTAATAATAACTAGTGAGAGACGGATATCCTCATAAGACATCTAACATCAATCATCTAGGGAGTTCTTAATATGCTCTTTTTAGAAGCCATGATATCTAAAACAATTTAAACGCTGGGGCCTAATAAATAATGAATATCTAATCAAAGTGGTCATATCAAGAAATATATTGTGGGGTAATCGAGAGAATCTAGTACATAAAGGGAGGCAAAAGTGTCTTTCCATTTTAAGTTTTGAACATATAAAAAAATTAAAGTGCTCATCAGGTATTTATAATTTGTAATAACATATTTCAAAATAGTGTTTTCACTCCTTACATTAGAGATTGAGAGGAATTATACAAATTTCAATAGACATTTATTGTCACATACAATGAAACATTTTAATGGAACAAATCCACTGGTAGCATGAAAAACTATTTCCATCTGCACTATTCTTTGTTCTTTTATTCGCTGTGTTACAATTATCAAGAGACTAAACTGATTCAGAATGCATCTACGGAATTAGAAAAGCTTTTATTTTAATTTAATGGGTTACAGAGAACAGTTTTAAAGAAGAGAAACAAGTTTTACAGAGAAAAATGTTTTAATTAATAAATTGATTTGTATTGCAGGAATGAATCAGTTTGATCGATATTGTTAAGTTTAACATTTCGTTCAGATTACTACAATTTCATAGCAAGGGAAGTTGTTGCTGGAGAGAGAACAGAACACCAAGCTGTACAAGCAGTCATGTTTATTCTTGTTACTGACTCATGGGGCAAGAGGCTGGAATCTAAATAACATTCTGCAAACATGTACTCCATTTCAGTCTGGGTTATAATCTCCCGTTTGGGAAACTAGGAGAAAGAACTAACTGAGTTGGACAGTAACACAAAATAACTTACTTTACTCGTTCTTCATTGAGCTATAAAGATACTTAACTGCTTAGCTATCTATTGTTGAATATAAAGACACCTAAAGCATTTTTACCTTTTTTTATCTTATTCATCCAACAAAAAAGTATGCCATAACTAACAATTATAGTCTGGTTCAGAATACTATTGTGTTCTTTAAAGCACTTTATAAACAAAACTCATGTATTTCCAAATAACTTCTATAATATATAGATAGTTGATTATGTGTGTAGAACTACTTGAGTTTTGAATATGTGTTTAAATGTAAGAATTAAAAATCTGTATTTATGATATGCAAAGTAGTAAAAAAATCCACACTTCCTGCTGATTTCCAATAATTACTGATAGAAAAGGGAGATTTTGATAATATTTTATAACTCAAAAGAAACTGAATTTAAAAGTGGCAGAGAATTAAGAGAACCCAACATATCAGCATAAGCTTCTAAGGCACAAAGGAACCAACATTGGGGTATTCAAAATTTTTATGGAATATTTTTTCAAAGAGATGCCACCCAGGGGGATAAGTCTGATCATAATAACAGTGGAGACCCTATATAATACACTTTAGTGTATATATTTGTAACCTTCTTGAAATATAAGTTACAATAAATCTAAAAAATATTTTGGTTTATAAAATGGAATGACAGACTTTAAAATTTAAGCAGATTTATATTGTGAATGTACTCGTACAATGTATGTGCTTGTGTGCATGTTGTGTGTTAAGAATGGTTAAAAGTGTTTTTGTTATTATTTTCTTCTTTTGCATTGTTAAGCTTCTCTTGTGATAATTTAATTATATAGAATTTCACGTTACATTTTAATAATTTATATAAATTAAATGATTTGGTCAATATTTATTGTTTAAAATAAATAAATAGTTACCTTACGTTTGTATTTAATTCTTGTACATTTTTTCATATACATGAGATTGGGTGGTAGACATGTAATTTTCAGTTTATTTCTGTGATTCATGTAGACCTAACTCGTCTTGACCATCCTTTAAGTATATGTATTAAAGAATTTTTGTTTATTGGAACTCTATACTGAATTTTGAAGATTTTTCACGCTTTTCAGTTGATATCTTCTTGATGGTAATTAAATGATTGTTGATATTAAAAAAATAGAACAACTTCATGATTGTTTTTGTTGCCCAAGTTTTAACAAAATCACTGGTTTAATAAATGTTTTTTTTTAATTGGCTCAACTACACTATAGTTTAATTTTGTTTTTAAAACAGATTTATTTTTCCTTATTTTTATGTAGTTACAAAGTAGATGGTTCAGTTCTCTTGTAAATAATAATTTGAGAAAAAAAGTCAAAGTTGTAATGTCATCTTTATTGTTAGTAAAACATTGCATTTTTCTAATCAGCCTTTTAATTTTAAAGATATAAATACTTTTATTTTTATATAATACAACACATCGAAATGATGGTTTTATAATTAAGTTCAGTTTTATTAACTCCAAAATGAAATCAATTCTTCATTTGTTTCAGATGGCAGGAGAGGAACCAGTACAAAAAAAAGAAAAGGAATCAAATAATCCTTGGATAACGGGGGGTCCGATGGGTAGTCGATCATGTGTTCTGCAGTTCCGGTGTAGTGCACTAAGCAAACCTCCCATCACCCCTCCAGGGGATGTGCTTCACATGACGTACAAGACCTACCAAGCTGAGACCAAGTTGCTCGCTGCCGTCTTGAATGCTCATGGTCTACGTGAGGTAAGTCTGTGTTACTCTTCCACATTTTATTGGCTGTGATACATCAATTGAGTAGAATTTTCTACCTTAGTTAGCTAGTGTTACAAAAGTAATAGTTTCCCTGCTTACTTTCACTTTCCTTAGTGAAATTTGTTATTCCAGCTATATTACACAAAGTTAAAATTTCTGAACTTCTGTAGTAAATAATAGTTTTACTGTGGGTTAGAAAACAAAGAATACATTAATAGTTTACAAAAAGTGGTCTTATGACAAATGAAACATCGCCTTTGTACTCAAATGGATTTCTGTACGTTAAGTTTCAGTTGTATAGCAAAATTTAATTTAAAAATTGATGTTTAAAATACCTTATTCTCATTCTTCCATAAAAATTGGATTTTTATTCAATTTCTTTTTTTAAAAACTTTCTGATTATTACCTTGTTATATATGTTTAAAAAGTTTAGTATGTGTGATCCGTGCATTTATTGATTCAATTACACAATTCAAGATTGTGCAGATACATTAGCTTTATCATCTGGTCTTTGCTCTTGAGGTTGATTATTGAAAAGCAGATACCTCTATGGGTACCTATATTTTAACTGGTACTTGGGAGTGTGTAAGGAGTTCTATTATATACAAATTTAAAAACAAATTCATTTATCTCCTTTAATTTTTATAAACAATACATTAGTTAATAAAAAATTAAAACACTAATTGGAGTATGTCCTCATTTAACTATACCGATTCATATATTTCATTCAAATAGTTCATCTCGTTGTGTTCACTAAAATCATGGCAGTAAATTTAATTTGTGTCAAATTCCTTTGTTTGGTTCTTTTGGGAATACACTTTTCTAGGAATTTTTGCAAGGTCTGAGAAAACTAAATGTGCATCAATTTTGTAGTTGTATGTTGCTCTTCCTATCTCCTTATTTTCAGCAAATATATTCCTTTCCACACATGAATTTTTTATTAGATTATACAATTATGATGCTCTGAAATTTATCTCACTTTCCAGAAAAAGTACTCTTGTCCAATTTGATAGAGATTTTAAGTATGAAAAGAGTACATTTGCTTCAGTTTCTTGTCAAACATCTGTAATGGTCCTGATCTACATTTACTCAGTTGTAGGTTCATGCAATACACTTTTAGGCTGTATTTCTCTGGTTGTAGTAATACTTTATTTTTTTTTCTAATATTTTTCCAAAGGCACTTTTCGTAAAATATATCCTCAAAGTTTTAAAAATTACATAAATATAAGTGTTTATATTTATCTCCTAGTTAGATGGAGCTGTAGCAGCATGAGATCTGTACAGCCTTCCCATTTCTTCCCACTTTGGGAAGATACACCAGCAATACCCAGTTCAAGTGCTTACATGAGGTATTTTGATTTACCTATAAAGTCAATTTTTGTGAAAATAGAGCATTTTATCCCAAAAATTAGATAAAATAGATTCTTTCTCTTTGTATTCACAATCTAATATTGTAGCGAAATATAATTATTCAAAATAGGTATAGTGTGTAGAAATAGTTGTTTTCTTATGTCAAGGGAGAAAAATATTACTTGTTAAAACTGATAAAAATTAATTATATGGACAGGAAATACAGCATAGTCAGATTGAAGCATAGTCTCTGTTCTGGATACAGTGAGGTGCATCCTTGATATTTTCTCACTGCCTGGGTCTAACACAGTCACTGTTCACCCAATATTATTCACTGTCTTTAGACTCAGATCAGGTGTAAGGTATGCGTGTGAGATCAAGAACTGCTCTGTTGGACAGCAATTCATTTTATACATGTCATTGTCACTGTATACAAACACCATACTAGATACAACATAGTCAGATAGAAGCATAGCCTCTGTTCTGAATGGAGAATCTTCTCATTTCCTGGATCTAACATAACCACAGTTGACTCCAATCTCATTCACTAAACTCATATGCTGAGATTAGGATCTCGAGACCTATTTCTGTGCTTTTACTACAGCTCCTGATGGTGAATTTCTGTTGCAGCTAAGATTTTTAAATTTAAACACAAGGACATTTAAAGTTTTTTGACTTTAACCAGTTTTTTGAAGTTAATATTAATCTACCCTTTACAATTTCAAGGCTTGTCAACAAGTTATTTTAGATATTGTAACATGTTACAATATACTATGTCTTTGTGCTTTTTTATATTAAGAGTATTATTGGTTAGTGCTGGAAAAGTCCCCTGTTGGCTACATGTATTTTATCACACTGTTAAGTATATTCGAAAATTATTTATTGTTGTTATAAAAGATGTATGTTTCCCAATAACCATGTGCTGTAATAATTAACCTAGTTGTGGGCTATATTACTATCCGTTTCTGAAATCATCATGTGTCATCATTTCCTGGGATATCGGATAAGATTATGAAATGCTGTTATCACTATGAATATGGTCAGTGCATTATGAAAACACCTTTAAAGGAGTTTTGAATTTGTACACTTTTATAAAGTGCTAAATGATATTTTTCAATAGTAGTACACAAACAGTGTTTACTACAAAACTCATTAAATGTGAATAATTAAATTTTATTTATAAAATCGAATGTTTTTAGGAATTATAAATAAATGGATATAATGCACAAAGACTTGGTGACAGCGATTTAACATCTCTTTATTAGACTGAGCTTCAACTTTTGAAGTAGGAAGAAAAATTGCCAATCTAATAGAATTTTCTATCTGAAACAAACTTAAGTATCTTATTTTTGTAGCTTTTTAAAAGAATCTTTTTAATTCAAACAGTTTTGTTTTTCTTGAAACGATCTTAAATTTTTAGTTTCAGAGATGTAGAACTGAAACCCATTGAAGAATTCTGTTATATTCACTGCTACATGTGTGGCTATAAAAAACACTAATTTGGGCAAATAAGTAACTACTATTATAAGCAGATCCCACACTAAAATATATTTACTCTAGCTTTTTTCACAACATTACTATTAGCTTAATTCCTTATTGAGGAATACAATTCATACAAATGTTTTATACTTATTTTTGTGTTAAAGAATTAAATGTTTGTGGTCATGATAATGGAAACGACAACTCTAAATAAATATTTTGGAGGGTTGGGATATTTGTATCAAATACTCAACATTCTTATTTTCCTTTTACTTGTTTTGTTGAAAGAAGATCCTCCCACCTCATGAACTTCATCATTGAATATCCATACCTGGAAATGCAATATCCGTACAGTCTTAAAGGTTAGTAGTGGTTAGAATATTATACCTCAGAAATATTCTGTACACATAAAAGAGTTACTGTTAAAATCCTATTTGAATTATTTTTTTTATTATTCCATCAGAGCACAAAAAACATGTCTTCTAACAAAAAAACATCATCTCACAGTTTGTGTAAATGTTATTATGTTTCTGAATATTCCTGATATTGGTCATGATCACTGTGAAAAATCCATATCCCTGCACCTTAGAAACAAGATGTAATGTGCTTGTACTTGTGCCTTAGGTGGAAACTCTTGATCCTCCTCACAAGGGAAGTTTCTGGCATCTTTAACTAGATAGCAAGATATCTCCTCATAATTGGTAGGATCAATAGCAGTAATTGAAAGAAATTCTAATCTAATTTCCTCTCAGCTTGCTGCGTCACATTCACAAGCCAATGACTCAAGCAGATGCATCATCAAGAAATCTTATCTGAATAGCAAGATATTCAGTTCAGTGAAACTTAAAACATGTTCTGGTGCTTAATGCATTCAATTCATACAATGAGTACATGGCAAGCCATCGGTGTGGCCGTACTCCAGAACTGAAGTTTGATGGAACTTTTCTGTAGAATCAGTGACAAAGAATTATTGTTCTGAATCATTTCAGTAAGGGGCCTTTTGTTCTTTATCATTGCAACACAGTGCACATTGTTTACTACAATAAAGATATTAGTTTAGTTTTATGAATTCATATCCCTTCGCCGCTCTAGCATCAGAAGCTTGTAGTTTTCTAAGGAAGCCACTGGATAATTAAACAATAAAAATAAACAATGTCAGCTAATTTATGCCTGATTTATGAAATTTTTATAGACATTTCGGTAATAAAAATAATTTATTGGTTTAATAGTTTCTGAATTTTTAGTGTGAGAAAATATAGAATTTACTTCTCATATGTGTGAGAAAATAACATATGTGTGTTTCGTAACCCATGTAAAATCTTTAGCTTATATTCCAGTAGCTAAATAAAAGTTTGAATTCATGTAAACATAGAACTACAAATGTGTCCTTAAAAAGCTAAAAACTTCCCAAATTAGATTCAATAAACAGGTATTTTTATCAAATTTTTATTGAATGGTTCTTGATGTACAAAATTATCAAATCAGGTGTTTTGATTTTTACCCTGTAAACATAAAGGTAATTGGGGAAATTGAACTCAAAAGCCCCTTTTCAGTTGACTGGTGACAGATTGAGCAATAATAAAACAGTTTTTGTTGGCTGACTTTGGCCCTCTTAATATAAAAAAGGGGGAACTTGTGGACACAATTTGTACACAAAACGTTTTATTTTGACACATAGAGATAAATAAGCTCATAAGTGTCCTGTTTACATGATGGAGTTACATTTAAAAGTCTTTTATTTACCTCTAGAGATCCCCATTTCTTGGGGAAATAACGTTTTTTTTAAGTTACTCCATCATGTGAAACCACATTATAAAGAAGGCGAATTTTAATAGAAAAGGAAGAATGGTGAAAATTATAATTATCTGAGTTGACTCCATCCAACTGAATTTAGAATTTTACTTAAATTGAGATTTTGTATAGAGTAGGTCAAAACATTATTTTTCTTTGCCAATGTTGCTGAATATATTGATTTAACAATTTGTGTCTACATTTAAATATTTTCTTCTTCGAAGTGTGATTCTTGAGCATTGTTAGCAAAACGTTTCTATCTTGATTATTACCGTTATACTGTGAAACTGTATTCTATTGTTTTACAAGGCTTTGTTTTGTTAACAACAGTGTTTGGGTTTCCTGTCGGAGAACAAACAGACCAATTAGCCGTTTAGAATCAATCAAAGATTTACATGTTGTTAGACAATTGATATAATTATTGTACTGTGTGCAGGAGACTTAACAGGCATATTTGTAAATTACAGTTATGCATAGGTTATTTTTTTATCTGTACATAAATAGTTTCATCTAAATTGAATTATTTCTATTATATTTATAAGTAACACTCAAATAGTTGGGTCTTTTTAGTTCTGATCATATTTTTTGGTTTGGAATCATATTAATCTTCAAACACAAATTGTTTTTCAAATTTATTACATTGCATTAAAGCTAGTGTCAGCATTGGTTCATTTTGATAGTACATATTTGCATGTATGTACAATTTTGTAGTAGTTTTTATTTGCTATTTTTTAGTGGATTAAGCTGTTAACTATACACAAATGTTTTAAAATTGTATATATTTATTTTAATTATTATTGGATGTGTAACTAGTTTTTAGTAAAACTACTTCAGACTTTCATAAAAGTAGTACCAGATGTAATAAACACCTGTATTAAATGTTTTTACGGGCACGGCAACAGTAATATATGGACGTGTTGTGGATCCTAAAATCATGTATCCCATTATATCTGCATTAATGAGAAAGAAAAAAGATATAGTAATATTTATTTTCTGTAATAATTGATGAATATGAATTTTTCAGAGCGGAACTCCTCATTGATAGCCTTTCCAAAAGTTCTTATGAATAGTTTTAATTGTTTGTAAAATATTTTAAGTACATACAGATTCTATTATTTTTAATACTCGTACATTTGAAATGCGTAACGGATACAATATCTAGATTTAGAAAAAGATATAATTCAAATTCGATAATCTGATGTTGAAACTACATAATCATTCAAATTGATTGACAATTTTTTGTTCATTTTGAAGCGTATTTAATTAAACAAAAGTAAAATATTTACTATTTAGAATTTAAAATGAATCATTATTATGTTTCTGCTATGTTTAAATTTTGACTTAAATTACAAAAAAGGCGTTTCAAATCACAATTCCAGATAAATAACACTCAAACCTATTAAAGTTATCTACAATAAATAATATAGAGGCATTGGTTTTGGCGATCTTGCTTGTTACTCCGCGCAAATCCAGTTTGAGAAATAATGTATTCTGCCTTAACACATTGTCTGCAACAGACACGTTACGGCACAGAGACTGCATGCACTGTTTGGTCTTGCTCAGAATTGACCAGTAGTTAGGGTGTTCAACATCTTTCTAATTAATCAGAGGTGCTCCATCATGTTGATTTACTATTCAAGAACATTTTCTTCTCATTGTAACTTGTTCTGTTTTTGTCACCCATTCTTAATCAAATTTGCGATAATACAGTGATTCACCTGTAGTAACCTAGAATAGATGTCACTGCTCAATTCTCGTTCAGTGATCAATGGAACACCAATTTGTCCCTATTTTTATGAAATCGTGTATACTATAATATTGACTTTTAAAATAACTATTTTGGTATTTATTTTTTGTACTTTATACTTAAGCAACGTTAGGATGTTGCTTCCTTAGAGCGAATTTTTTAATCCGCAAACCACAACTTGAATTAAATGTCACTTTGATAAAATAAGATTTGTTGGAGATGTGGTTTATGCTGGCGGGCGTGATCAGACAGATGGTTGAGCTTCATTTTCTATCCTATAATTATAAATATACGAGTTTATAATTATTTATAAACTAATGAGGGGTATAGAAAGATACTTGTAATATATAAATACATCATCTATGGAAATAACATCGTAAGATAGATATTCCAGAATGTAATATTTTTAGTCTAATCTTTAAAGGAAGTACTTCCTGACCTTAACTACTGAGTTTTGTGATATTATGTACAAGTTGGAATTACAAGAAACCAAAGAGAAAACTCATCTCCTGTCGACAATTAAAAGCCAAAAATTATCTTTTCATCATCCTAAAAAAGGATGTGCCAAATTCCCGTCGAGATGATGAAACCGTTTAGGTAAGTCGCAACATTGTGTCAGGAATGAATAAGGGACAAGGGATACTTAAGCAAGTGTGAAATTGTATCATTTGGACTGAACGTTAGGCATTTTGTGATACTTTTATTAATAAAAGGTTTTGTATCCACTAATATATTACAAATGAAACCACTGCTTTATGAGAAACCACACTCTGCATTCCATCTCACAGGTCATGATGTAGAAATACGGATCCTTTTAGTGTTTGGCACAACATTTGTTCAGTATGTAATTATTAAAAACAAATTATGATTTTATACATTTCTATAAACATTTAAATATTTTTAAAATCTATAAGGTTTAAATAATATTCAACTTAAATTGAAATAATAGGTGAATAAAGCATAATTAACCATTTTCATAAATGGAATATCTCAAATAATGTGTTAACAAGTGCTAACAAAGGAAACCAAAGTAAATATTTTCTGTGTATTGAGGTAAAAACTATAATTCCCTAAATCTTTTATTTGTAACTCACATAACTTTTACATTAACTATAACAATCATAAAAAGTTTCCTGAAACACCACTTTTCTAACAAAACAAGAATAATATTGGATCTGTATAAATTTTAATATTTACAAAAAGTAAATGTTCGATAACATTTTTGTGAAATTGAAATATTAACTAAGATATGTTACAAAAAAGTATCATCAGAGCTGGCATTATTATAAAAAAGAATCTTCTGGCAACTAACACTTCAGCCAGCCTTCTTTGTATTGCTTGAAGAAGGTGAACCACTTTTTGGAGCTATGAAAAGTTATTGTGGCACAAACAGAAATGTGAAGAGAACACAGAGCCTTTGGTAAAGTTTGTGACGACAAAAACTGTTGGACAGATTGTGTTCTGTGTGCTGATTGTTATCATGATGGCATTGTCAGTTCCCACTTTGATGAATACATTACATATTTTGATGAGATGCATGTCTTAACTGGCATGAGACTTCAGAGTGATATATTTGATTGAATATCCGTTTGATCTACATTTGTGAACAATTAAAAAGTGACAAATCTTTTGACCTTTCTGTAACTATGCCATCCATGTTAGGACCTTATGTTATCTGCAGCTTAACCATGTGTAGAACTCGTATAACTCGTATATGAACATTAATTACTACAAATTTTGTATGGCATTGACTATTCATAAATCTTCTAACAAGTTTACCTGAAAGTTTATGAGAAGATGTTGATTATTTATGTGAAGAAAATCATAGATAGAAAACTTCATGATCATGAACTGATAAATGCTGGTTACTTAAACTTCACAGTAAGTCAACAGACAGTACAAAGTTAAATCTGCCAAAGTTACATTGTACTATGCTGGTTATTAGGAGATTTAAGCTATCGGTCTAGATACTTTTTTAGTAAACCTTGTACAACCAATATAATTTGTGAAGAGAGGAAGACACTCTGTGAAATATGATAACAATAGCAAAATTATTCTGAAAGTTCATAAAAGGGTAAAATGAATGAGTACATTGCTGAGTTAGTTCACCTCCACAGATGTACAAGGGAAGGAAGAAAAATTGCCTTTGTTTAAAAAATCTGTTGAGAAAAAGATTTTGCCAACAAACAACCCAGTGAAACATACAAATTGGCTCTACTGTGACTGACTTATTGATACACACCAAGCAACTCCTTCTCGAACTATACGCCAAATTTGACAAACGTCAAACCCAACAAGGTGTCCTTAGGAAGTCGAACACCTGATCAAGTATGGTGGGTACATCAATATTTGTGTAATAGATTTTGGATCATCTGTAGTTGTATATGCTGCTGGTATTCTATGTTTACAAAAGAATGGGATGATAAAAAATGTCGCATGTGGTGTAAAGAATGGTTCTTAGACCCAAAAAAGTTTTTGCCCCGTGATTAAACTATCCTCACTGAACTGGCCACCAAAGTGCCTCATCACTTCTAAAACTATTTGAGAATAAGAGGAGTTTCTAAACACATTTGAGAAAAATAATAACTGATTCAGAACGCCTTGTTGCTGCCAAACTTCAATTTTTAGTGAGTGGGAGAAATAACGAAAGCCTGAAATTCAGTGTGAATTATCCATAAACATACAAAGCTGTTTTTATGAGTTCATTTTTTAATTAGGTAAGCATAACCTTATTAAAATTTCATATTTTTTCTTAGAACAGCATAACCATCTTTACACATGTTTATTACAGTAACTTTTGCTTTTATGAAATCATAACACATAACTATTGATAAAGTTCTGTTGAAAGACATCTTCAAATTGTAATTGTCATGAAACGTCCGCTACTATATTGGTCAACTCGGGGTACTGAGGGAGCCAGCTAGTGTGAACCACAGAGTATGAGTATTCGTGTCTGCAGCACTGTCCCCCATCACCCACCAGCACCCCTCTTGTGATGACATACAGACAGTAAACAAGCCGTTGCCATTGCTTTGTTTTTTACCTTTCCTGTTATCAAAACTTGCTTGCATATCTCTACCTTTATAAAAGAATGTTGGCTTGTTAAGTTTAAAAAAAAAGTTAAGTAGCAGATGAGGTAAGCATTAGTATGAGTGTTGAAGGAGTCTATTACATGTGATAGATCCAAAATCTTTCACAATAACTCAAAGTTGGGAGTTGACCAACTTGTTTATTATATAACTCTAAATTTTACGGGATTATAATGTTTATGAATCACATGAAGAGGTAGTTGGAGCTGGCAATTTATAAACATATGCAATAAATAATTAAAATTCCAATGGCATGAAAAAGAAGACTGAACAAATTTTAAACCTTTCAGCTATGTTTAATGCTTCAAAAATTGTACAAACACTAATTCAAGAATTAAGGACAATGATAAAACAGACAATATGCTTAAAGATTTTGTTAATTTAATTAACAAATCAGTTTTACATTACAATTCATATTTTACAATTTCAATAAAAAAAATCAGACTAGCAAATTAGACATGACTTAAGCTAAACATTATTAATACCTTGCCTTGTACTTTAAATACGCTATGTGAGTGACTAAATGCACTAGTTATATTATGGTAACATGACATAAATAGCAATGAAACGTCAGTTAGTGCATGTAGAACAGTCTTTGGTAAGCTGAATCAGTATTGATTGATGCATGGAAAACAAGGAGAGAACCAATGAGATCCTCCATTGAGCTGGAGCTGGAAGTTGTTGTCTTGTATTAAACTGACAACTGAACGCATTGCGTCACAAGAAAGTCCCCAGTTGCTCAGGTTCCCCGTGCTCTGGAGGTTAACACAGTTTGCTAGCAAAGTATTGATGGTTTCTGCAGATATACACGAGGCCTCATAGATGTAGAAGCATTGCAAGTACGGATGTCGAATTTTAAGGAGATGATCATCAGTCAGATCCAAACAACTGAAGAAATGCACTCGAGCCAAATTTGGTGCACATTTCATTAAGTTCGTTACAGCTTTCGCCGTTACACTTTTCCCCAAATGAATATTTTCTAGTTCTGTCAACCTGAGCTCACCATCAGTCAGCCAGTCGACGTTGGCACCATCCAAGACCAGTGATTGTAAATTAGTGCAGTTCTTTAATACACTACCGAGATCAATTTGCGTTAGAAACTCTGGAAGAAAGAAACGGATCACGAGTTCTTTCAAATTTCTACCATGAGGTCCTTCAAAGAATTTTAACAACTTAGCTACCCAAATAGGCGAGTTAGGAACACCGTGGAGACTGAGAGACGTCAGTGTCATAGGAAGCAGAGAGAGACTCTCTGGCGTGTGGTGGGGTTCTGATAGTGACAGCCTCTGCAGTTCTGGACACGCCGATGACAGCAGCTCTAGCCTGTGGAGGTTGGTGCGTGAACTGCGAGCAGAACGAAGATGGAACTCCGGTAGATTTCCAGGACCACAGACCCTCTCATACACTTCAAGCGCTCGGCCCATGTGGCAGTAGTCTCCCAAACTGTGTATGCCCGGTGCACTGCGTAGGGCCAGCAGTACACCTGCACTCGTCACAGCAGTGTTGGCGATATTGAGCACTCGCAGGGACTTGCACAGTGGGTTGCGACTCTCACAGTATTCCAGGAGGAAGGAAACATCGGCCAGTTTCGTTTCTGAATTTCGTGAGAAGCCTAGGTTGGAAAAAGGCCTGAAGCAAGAATCAACAGTTAAACAGAGTAACTAGTATTAAAACAATTGATTTAAAGGAAAATTATTAACTCAAAAGTGAAGTAAAATAGAAAAATGTACTATATACGTTCCTCTCTTTTGCTCTCTTTGATGGCTTTTATTAATTTACAGAGTTTGCATTATTAAAATAAAACTAAAATACAGTATGGATTACATGTTTTAAATTTTTGCATATAACTATTATATGAGTATTAAATTGTATACATATTTGGATACTTGTATATTCTTCAATGATGAGAAAACAAGTACTAGTCTGGTATGGAACAAAAATACATATGCATTCAAACATAAAAGTATTTGTCATGAGAAATCATTGTTATTGTCAATACTACCAAGTTTAAAACTTAATGACTGTGTAAATTCAGTTGATTTATAAACAATTAAATAAAAACAATCAAAGTACCTGAGTAGTTTGCGGAGACAAGACCACCTCATCGTCTTCAGTTTGCCCTTGACATTGGTACCACACCTCGTAGTTTGTGTCTTGTCACGTATTTCTACCTGCAGGAAGAGTTGGCGTAGTCCTGCGTCCGTTACTTGTCGTGAATGCGCCACGTCCAGCACAGTCAAGTTTTTGCATGCACTGCCCACCACTGTCAAGATAGAGTCACTCGCAATGTTCTGGAGTATGAGACGTTGCAGAGAGGCAGCAGACAGGAGGGCTGAATGCAGCAGGTTGTGGTCTGAAATGTTCATAATTGAAAATACTTTCAGCCAGAAGTTTTAGTGCTTTGAAACAATGTTAAGGTGTTACCTTTGTTAACTGAAATAGTAATAATTGAAAACATCCAGGAGTGTGTATTGTAAGTTATAGATTTATGGAATCCTAAACTAAAAGCCAGTGATCAAAAGCAACAATAAAATTGGCTCTAAACAAGAAATAAAAGCTGTGGTTATCTGACATGATTTCAGTCTTTGTTAATTAACAGATCTGATGAAATTGTTCAATTTTTAAGAATCCATAAAATGGCCAAAGAGAGACTCCTGAATGACTACTAGATAAAATAATGAGTCTATATTTAGAACTAACAATTTTTTAATGTTCAGTTGTTAATGACAATCATGTTATACACAATAATGATCCATTTAATTTTTTGTATGTTGTAAAAAACTAATAACTTTTGTTGAATGGAGTTCAATACAATAATACCAACATAGGGTACGATTTAAACGAATTTATGACAAAGTATACAAAACATTGTGGGCATAATATGCGAATAATAGTAAATTATACAGGTAAAATATAGTGAACTGAATGTAGGAAATTCTCTTCTAATTGTTTTTTTTTATTTAAAAGATTTATTTTATTAATAAGCTATACATCATAATGAATATGAATGAATGTAAATGTTAACAATTACATAAATAATGATCATAACAGAAAATTGTACTTAGTGACCTGTTTATTAGGAAAGTAAAGAAAAATAAACTCATAATTAATTTTGAGTTTTATTACAGCAACAAATTATATTGAAAAAGTAGACAGATTTACAAATTCTCCTTCATGAATTTATACTTTTCTGTCTGGTGAGAAGGCTGGACTGCATTTCACCCTTTGCATGACACGGGGCTCTTTGCTACTTCTTTATTGATTGCTTGAAAAAACAATTCTCATTTAGAGAGTTGGGGTGTGGCCAAGGAGAGAGAAACAACATTAATCATTGGCTTCGTGTAGATGGGTTATGACAAGAGGTTCCACTGTATTTACAACAATTACCCTAAATTATGTACTGTTATTATGCTTTATTCTTTATCTAATTTTAGAGTTAATAGAACTACTAAAAACTGACCAATCGTACAATCTTATTTATTTATTAAGTGTTGATTTTAAAGTTTTTCCTTTGTCATAAACCTTTGAGTGATAGCGTTTGAAATACATTATAATTGTATTTACATTACGATTAACTTATGAAATATATTACAATGAAAGTTTTGCAAGGCATTTGAGGATGGTAAACTGGATATAATCGGAACCTCCAAAAATAAACTTCATTAAAATAATAAATAAGACTATCTTACCTAAAATCATTTATTTTTACCATATAGTGTAGTAACAAATATTGAAAAGACAAAACTGTTTATATAGCTTTTAAAGTTTATTTATTAACTTGTCTGAAAGTTGTTGAAAAGGTTTACTGAAATGTTTTTGGCAAAGGAAAAACTTTAAAATTAAAGCTTAATAAAATAAATAAGATTGTACGATTACTCATATTCTTAGTAGTTCTACAAACTCTAAAATTAGATCAAGGATGAAGTACAATAACAGTATGTAATTTGGGTTCATTGTTCTAAACATAGTTGAACCTCATGTAATAACTAATCTACACATAAGCATATATTCACTACAATATTTTAGAATT
Source organism: Homalodisca vitripennis (assembly GCF_021130785.1). Classification (NCBI taxonomy): domain Eukaryota; kingdom Metazoa; phylum Arthropoda; class Insecta; order Hemiptera; family Cicadellidae; genus Homalodisca; species Homalodisca vitripennis. Next base: position 179,181,127 of record NC_060207.1, on the reverse strand, counting down.
ACTTTGAAAACATCTTAGTTTTTTTTAAAGGGGTTTATTGTACAATGCAAAGCAATGGTTCTTGTTCTTCGAGATCAACCAACAAATTTTTATTTTTATTCAAAAGATAATTTCTTAGATTAATTGTATATATCTTAGATTTTAACTGCACTGGCATAACACAATAATTTGCCAAAATTGTGTTAAAATATGTTTCTAAAGAATCAATGCAAAATATTTTAAAATGTGACTTATTTTGAATATTTTGAATTGTATTTCATCTCCCTCAACAGAGAGTAATAACAGTAGACTAATAAGGAATATAAGTAAAAACAAAGTAGCTATAAACACCAAGGCAATTGAATTTTTATTGAAGAGTTTGTAAGCATTAGAATATTGTTATCTAGTTTAAACTTTACAAAATAAATATTTTACTTTAATAAAGGAAAATTTGATATTCTTTACTGAGAGTCTGCTTTTATTGGTTTTAATTAAACTTCATACAATGTTTTTAGATATTTGGTAAAAAGCGTAAAGAATTTACTCCAAATGATTGGTGTTGAAATTTGTCTAATAAACAAACTTATCTGTCATTGACTCCACTTGCAAATCTAGTCAAGCTAATGCTAGGAAGTTCTGCATGCACTTATTAATATGCAGCTTCATTGAGTGTTTATGGGCAACAGACATTTTCCATCACAGGAGATTCATTATTCACAAAAGTTACTATTTTCTGCTAGTTTGGACCTATCCCAAATATTTATAATAGTACAAACTATACACAATCTTGTGCTGAGTTAGGCCTACCTGATATTTTTCAAGAACCAAGGGTTTACATTCTGAATACCTTCATTAAAATGTTGGAAAGCATTTGCGATACAATTATTTTCTTTTATATTCACATATGAAATCTACCGTAATTTAAGTTATTTGAAATCAATATTTAAATGACAAGTGTTTATCGAGGGTGGAGATTTTATTTTAAAATAGAATTTTCTAAGCACTGTTAGTACAAAAACATGCCGTAATAAAACAAAATCCAACTTTGGAATCTTGGTTTATTGGCTAGGATTATAGACATGGTTTAGCAATCACTAAGACTTGGGGTTTCACCATCAATCTCTCCACCATGAGTGATTAAGACATATTTTCTTGTGAGTGTCATCGACTTTATGAGGAGATACTTTAATACTTGTTGTTGGTTATTTAAAATCTTCACAGTACAAACCATAAATTAAGAAAATACAATTGTAAAACATGTTTTAGACTAGATCTCATCAATTTAGGCAATTTCTGAAATTCCTCCTCAATTTCCATACAAGAGTGAGCTTTTTTGTATGGAAGAGCTAAAACGAGGATCTACTAACTTTCTGGTTGAGTTCTCTGTTATTGTGGTGAAACTCACCTAGCCTCAGCAGTGCTGATCTGGCGAGTTGAAGGGACTCAAGTCCGCTGCCCTGGTTGGTGAGTAACCTAAGGAGCGCGGCCTGGTGGCTACACCCGTAATAGCAGCAAAGTTCCACTCGTAACCGTTTAATGTCTGGAGCCAGCAGCAGAGAGAGCAGGTACAGTGGTACTGGTCCGGCACCCATGGCACCGGTATCTGGCACTGGTGTCGCCAGAATACCTGCAGTAAACACGTTAGTATCAGACATTATTGCCAGTGGAAAATAACAACTTTTACGAGGAGTTCCTAAATAGTCAAACTATTTACTTGGTAATCAGATGTGAGACTCAAATAATACTTAATTTATTATACCATGAGGATGCCAGATCACAAATTTACCAAAACTTACTGGTCTATAAAAAATTGACAAATTATTAGTAGTGAAATAATTTTTTTCCTTCAAAATTAATAACTAGATGTAAGATTAAGTATGGTCAGATATGTCAATCTTATTGTTTTTATTGAAAAATTTTTTACCCATTTCAATGTTGAGAATGATCTTTCAGAAGTACATGTCAGTAATACAGAATTATTTAAATAACAATATTTTTTTGCCAAATCAGTAATTGAAAAAATTAAAAATTTGGAGGGAGGGTGGCTATGTCCTTGAATACACAGGGTTCACAGAATAGAATATTCAGGGTTAAGGTTGCATACCATGAATCATCCACCATTGGGGTGTTTCGGCCGCACTGAAAGAGGGAGAGCCTACCACTGTTTCACGCTCTACATGTCAAATAGGGCAAAGGAGAATGTCTTCTTTATAAAGCCTCTAAAACTCTGGACCATTTCACTCACTCACTGCAATTGTTATCTTGAGCGGTGAACTAAGACTTGAACCGAGTTATTCCCTTTCAACAGTCTTATAAAGTGTGAGGTTAGTTACGTCACCACTGATTGGACAATGGGATCTCTAGATATAGCATCAGTTTTTGCTGTATACTGTTCAGGTTAAAACCATTTGAGTTATTATGACACTGTACAGCAATGATCAGAGACTGATTCGCAGGCAGTTGGAATAGTTAATTACGTTTGTTCAGTTGTTCATACATTTATCGTTTAATTACAAATGATAAATATACTTTTCCTCTCAGTGTGCATATTAGTAGCACGTTAATTCTAGTAATGTAGACAGGATGAATTACATACAAGGAATACTAACTGAGTGCATCCTGCCAGAATTAATAATTAATTTAACTAATAATTTTTAAGAGTAAATAAACGTTTAGTTTTATTTGTTGAAACAATATACCATTTTAATTAACTTAAACTTGTCTATGAATTTTTTATTTAAGCTCTCTAACAAATAAAGCATTGCATAAGTTACTATATACAATAATTATTACATAAATATTTTACTGTTTAAAGAATATGGGTATAAAAGATTTGGATTGAATTCACTTAAGTTATTGCACATTCTCTCTGAAAGCTACCTGCTCCCTCCTCTAAGAGTTGTGCCCGCACACATCCTGGCAGTGATGAGATCCAGAGAGGCCTTAGCCGCGTCTGGGCAATACTGAGAGCATGGGCAGGAGTGGTTTCTTGTGCGACAGTCTGTAGTGTGCGACACAATGAGACCAGCTGAGCGGCCAGAGCCGACTGAGCTAGTGACGCCAACGCACTGGGCTGCTTCGTAGGAGGCATCACTCCATTTCGAGCCACCTGCAAAATTTCAGCTAACTCAGTTACTTGTACAAGATTAAAAAAGATATGTGTAAAGTAGACCAAAGAATTGTTTGTAATGTTTTTATCAAAAACATTAAAGAAAACTAAGATTTAGTAGAGACAGGTGGGTCTCAATCTTTGACAAAATCCTTTCTCTTGAGTATCAAACTATTCATATCCATTTATGGCTTATCCTGTCAGTACTTTTGAAGTTGTGCATATTTCTAAATGCAAGCAGTTTGTATTAATGACTAATATGTTAAATTTTTTATAAGATTTAAACTTTATTTATTTCTGAATAAAAGAGATTATTCTGGACTAAGTAAATTGCATTTTTACATATTTTATGTTTGATGAGATTTTAATTTGTATTGGACCATATTGAAAACCAAACTCTCAATGGGTACTAATGTAAGTTTGTCAAGACAGTTGGCCAGAGTTTCCTTCAGTTCCTTTTCTCTACAATTTATAAAATTCTACAGTAGTACTTTTTGGAACATGTTATGCCCAGTTTAGAAATGTTAATGGCAGTTGATACATGTAATGCCCAGCACTGTAGGAAGATTGATTGTGTGTGAAGGAAGAAGTCATTCTTATGACAAGCCAGTAGTGTTTTCACTAAAAGTTCCAAATTAATGTATATATCATCCTGTTGTATTGAAAGTTTTTAATTAAATTATAAAACGGTATCTATATTACTTTATATGCTGATTTATTTTTTACATCAGTTCAAGCTTTACAACACAGCAAATATTATCCACTATTTCATTGCCTGGGGTTTATAGAATTAATTAAAACTAAACTTATTTGCAAATTTACATAATTATTTTTAAATATATTAAAACAAGTACAATTTTTTATAATTGACTTATTTTCAAATATTTATTTTAGTTGTATTCTTATTATTAGTATTTTTTTTTAATTCTTGTAATTGCACGTTTCATTATAGCAAGCAGGTCATTATTGCATAAATTCAATACTTTGACTATTATGTGATTGGACCATTTCTTTTTCCTACACTCAAACATATTATACAGTTTTCTATTCTACGTCCTATTTATGTCTTCTCCCCAAACAGTACATTCCGTACATTTGGAAAATACTTAACAGTTTAACCCTCCAAGTGCCAGGAAGTGTTATTTTAATGATATGTTTAACTTAGCCCTGTAGCACTTGTGTATCTTTTCGATGCACAATCATGTTTTAAGCGTTATCAGAAAACTTCTAAACCTACATAATAATACATTTTCACTAGATTATGTCCTATTTAGAAGACAGATTCATCATACACTTATTTTGTATAAGTCTTAACTAATCAGATATACCCCGTGAAATGATTGTGATAAAAGTGTAATTCGATCAAGCTTGTTTTATGTCAGATATCAATACATTGTGTGATCGAGTGCTGAAATCTATACTTACTGTTTTTTATAAATTTATACATTAACATACCAGTTACTTTTGAATTCTTTTGCATTAAAGTTACAAAAACAAATTTAAAGATCCAATAGTCATTACATTTCTAAAATACTTAAGAAATTAAAATAAAGATTATAACTTAAGCTAAAATTTTGTTAAATCAGCATGGGTTAATTTTGACATTCTTATTCAACATTGTAACAATTGTTAATAAACAGCATTTGATTTCCTACAAGAGTATAAATACGTTATTTTTTATATCCCTTCTTGAAAAATATAGCAAATTTAGCAAACTTGACAAAGTTATAATGTAAAATTACACAGTTTCACAGTTCTGCATTAATTAGAAACTGGACTAATTTGTAAACTTACCCAAAGCATGGTGCAAATCGTTAAAAAATGATTAATTAAATAACGAGTAATTTAATTCACGAACAGGTCGTTAACTATTCATTAATTGCCTCATATCACTAGGCACTCATTATACTGCTAGAGCAACAGATTGCTGCTCTGTGCAAGTGCAACCAACTTAAAATAGCCTCACTTGAGGTAAATGAACGTTCTCCGGTAATCAAGTTTGATCGGTGTGACCGTCACCTAGAGCTGAGCTATTAACTGTTTGTAAACACAATATTATGTAATTGGCGATAACAGCATTTCTCTTCTACATTTTAACGACCACATTGTGTTGCCACTGACACACACACACGACCGGAGCCAGACGTATTACGTACGGCACGCAGACAACCCAAACAAGACAAGAGCCCGGATCAGCTGTTGCTGGCTGCGCAGAACGATGCGCAATTGTTCGTCCCGCTATGCCGCGACGCGCGCTTTTATATTACGTCTGGTATAGAATTGCTTTGCTATTGCCACGGTTCTCTTTCTATTTCTAGTACAGCAGTTTGAATTTGAGGCAGTAAACGAGATTTGTGAGCAAATTATACTTTCAGAACCAGCCTCACTTTAAGAGGCACGAGCAGAATTCCATATATACTATATGTATATTATATTATAGTATAGTAGTATACAAGAGCATGGAAAAGAGATAAACAAAAGTTAAAATGGGTAGATATGTAATGGAGATTATTTGTATATTGTTTTTATCATCGAAAAGACACCCAACCAATCGGGAGCGTAATTACAATTCAATTTTTAAAGATGTCACAGTGTAACTGTTATTTTGTGATCTGTATTCTGTGTACATGCTAGGATTTGCAGATTAGGCATTTTATTTTCCTATTGTTGGAAATGTAATATGAAGTGAAATATTAGTTAAATGTTGAGTAAGAAGTTCAAATTATGAGGACTTTCCCGCAATGGAATTTAAGGGCGTCTGCATAGTAAACAAATATAGTACAAAATAGAAAAATAGTAAAATCCATCTCACAACTTTAATAAAAATATTTAGACAGATCCCACTACTGCATTCAACTTTATTTTATTGAATACAAATTTAAAGTAGTAAATGTAGTGGCGTAGAATGAAAAATACTATACTGTGTAATATAATACGTTGCAATTTAAATATATTATATGTTTAATTTCAAAACTATGGAATTTTATTATTATTGTTCGATTTATGCTTTTATATCCCCTCCTACATCCAATGTTTTAACTATTATTGTGCTTACGTCCAATTTATTATTCACAGATTACAGTATTACTGTAGTATTTAGAAACTTGACTTAAAAATAGTGTTATTGTCGTTACCTTTTTAAACAAAGAGCGTGATTCATTTAGGGAGCGCACTAGAGCGATAAAGTGAATCAGCGCAGATCTGTCTTATTGTTGTAAAACCTTCTTCTTTTTTCCACAAGTAAGCCTGATCGATCTAGTAACATGTTCGTACCTGCTCGAATCCGGAAAGATATATCAATCATTTAGGCTACTATTTCTATAACAATTTAAAGGCTGTTGTTGTAGATGGAACTGGAAAGATATAAACATACTTTAAACTTTACGCGTGTGTCATCAAATACAATAACGGTAAGGAATCTATATAGTATGAGGGTTTTTAACGAGCTAGTGAAAAATATTAGTTGGAACCAAGTTACATATTTGTTTACAAATTCTATTCTTGACTGTAGGCCAAGAATAGAATTTGGACAGCCATAAAAATCGTGGGCACTTGAAGCTTTTAAATATAGGATACTAAAATGGCATTTAATTATTTTACTTGGCGTTTATAAAACAAGTTAAAAAGTATTTATGATAAATATAAGTATTGATAGTAGGAGGCGTTAGCAACAGTCCGATTTGAACATTCGATAAGAATTCGGACAAACATGAATACCATCTAATAATTTTGAAACAATCATAAAAACTGTTTTTGATTTTACATCTCGTCATTTAAATTATCACAGAAAACATTTTAGTTTTTGAGACAGAATTTGTTGTATACAGCGTTTCTAATTTAATAACCCCTTTGTATAAATGGATAATCTTGTTTTACGATTTGTCACCTGCAGAAGACATCACATCCTAGGTCTCGAAACGGTGTGTTTTGATTCTATTTGTTACTCGTAAGAGTATCAAATACCAGGTGTTACCATACATAATATATCATGTATGCAATGTATGAAAACTAAGTGTTTCAACAAATCGTCTGAAAAGTTTGAATATGTGTTTTTTAATTTAGTATCTGGGAAACAAACGTAACTGAAATAAAATTGTTGTTGCTTTTTAGATTTAATTGAATGTAAATGGGATTTAGTACTTACTTATGTCGTCGGTTATGCTAGTGAGTAAAAGTTGCTTCTCTTTTGCCAATTGATTTCATTGCTTTACAATAAGAATGTGCAATGATTAACTTGAACTCAAAAGTTGTACGTTTCTGAAATAAGTGTAATATTCTAAGTTGTACACATTTATGAGCTGAGGGAGGGTTAATTGAATGTAGTGTTACGTGACTAGAGTTTGGCGTCACAGTTAACAATAATCACGTACATTATTGTGCGCTGTCGCTGTGTACGCGTATCTCACTATTGTAGATTGATCCATCACGTCGGAGGTAATTTTGCGAACGTGATCGTCCTGGCTCCACAATGCAGGTGAGCGCGCCCACCTGTTGCGGTCATAAATCTGCGAGAGCAGCACGCGACCTTACCTAGGCCTGGTGGCTCGAGCTCACCGTACTTCACTGTAGACTAGGTGTAGTCTGTGCTCGATCGAGCAGCCTTTTATGTTTTTAAATTTCTCTTTGGTACCTTTTCAGAAGACAAAAAAATTATTGATAATTCCACGAGGAATTTTACGCATTTTTAGTATTTGGGAGAATTTTTAAACCACAAAAAAAAAAAAAAAAAACTTCTGAAAATAAAGATATAAACGTTTTATATGTATATGAATATAACAGTTTTTTTCCATTTGGAGAAATAAAGCTAATTTTCTGTAGTAGCCTAACTTCGTTTATAAAAATATTTCACTTTTGAAGCGATTGAAACCGTTTTTGAAGTATCTATTTGAAAGTAATTAAGAAAATGTTTTTGAACACATTATCAGCCTCGCTTCAAATTATCGGTTCCGAGCATTTTCACTTGTTCTACATAACAGTAACAGTATATAATGTAAAACAAGTAGAGTCGGATGGGGTACGAATTTCTCCTAAGGTAATATTAGTATTGATGCACCAACTATCATGTTAACGTGCATTGAAACGTATGAATATGTATGGTTTTTAACTGTAAACTTCGTTTTTCAATATTAGAAGTTCACAGTGTAGACATTTTTTTGTAAAATAAAAAAAAAACATGGCGATTAACATTCATAAGACTGCGCACACAAACACATGCTGCACGTCACTAAGTGTGAGGCATTACTCAATGTTTGATATCAGTCACTATCATGTTTACAGCTGCCGCTTACGTAAGCTAGAGTTGATATAGTGCGGAGCCTTGCGTAATATATCAGAGTAGAAGTATTCGAATTTGGATTTCAAGGTTGTAGTATATTTAAGAAATAATCAATACCTTGACTTCTGCTAAGGTAAAGGTTATAAAGTCATGGTGTCTGTGTGACCTTGACCTCACTGTTATGATATTAAGTTATTAGGAACATTTATATTATCTAGAGGTCTGGGTCCGAGTAAATTAAGCATATATCATAAGGGGGAAAAGTCGATTCTTATCTTTAATTGATATTTAATTGCAGTTCAGATGGTTTTCAGAGACAATGAGAATGTTAATAACGTATAAATAAATATTGATCAAGAAATTCGTACAGTTTTATACTCTATTGATCACCCCATATGGCTTAATTAAGTTATCCATGATAAAATAATTTGAACAATAGTACTATATTGTATTGGCATATAGTATGTTAGTTAATTGTACATAAATTAAATATTGTAAATATTAATAATGTAATTTAATGAACAAATTGACATCTCTGTAAAATTTTGTTTAAGCTTCGAAATTATAGGTTTAATTATGCCATATTTGTATGTTAACAGTAATAATGTGGTGGTAATTTTTATTAGCAACACTTAATTAGTGTAAAATGCATGTTTAGTAGACGATATAACGAAGTATTGATGGGTCCGGAAGAACGTAACTAAGGTCTTACCAACCAATCCAACAAAATAATTTTATCACAAATGCCTCTTATGTGTATTAAAACGTCATATGATTGTAATTAGTTTGTTAAAAATGGTATATATTCTGCGTTTTCTCCAAGGTATTTTGTTTACCGATGTTAATTATTATAGTTTAATTATTAATTTGAACATTTTGACCTCAAAATCAATAGAGTTAATTCTTGGACCAAGGTAAGCCCATGTACCAAGTCTAGGACCTGTATATCAAGAGTTATCGCATGGACGGATAGACAACCCTCTCGTAGTTGTTATTTTTAAATAGCTGTACAAATATATAAGGGCCTTTGGAGAAGCTTGTGTCCTCTAATTGCCCGTTCCCCTTTTTTTCTCACTGAGCCAGATATGTGGTGCGCGGGAATGGATCTTACTAACTCTCGTGTTTCCGAAGAGATATCTCTTGCATAACCAGCCGGCACGTTGTCTGCATCCACGTGTATAAACAAAGAGGTCACTGATAAGAGATGCGCGGCGGCGATGATAAAACAGTCTCGTGCCTGGGCCGGCCACCGTCTTATCACTGACAACCGGAACAGACCAGTAATATCCTGACGCGTGGTGTCTTGCACGTACACTGGCGCGGATGACGTTCAACAGTTTTGGTTTCTGTATTCCCTAGGAGGATGAAGAAGATTCGGAAATCGTAAAATTGTACAATTTCAATTAGACCCCAACTTTTTAATGTGATTTAATTACAATGTGGGTTTAATTTGTACGAGTAGTAGTAATTCAAAGATTAGGGAGTTTGGTATTTACTGTATTATTTCTCACATTATATTTGTATTATATTCGCAAAAATATTATTTCTCAATATACATACTAATAATAATTATTTACTTGTTTCATAAACATGCATGTTTGTCTCTTCGAATCTGTTGGAGGTAAGAAGGGAAGTTATAAAGACACATTATCCTATTAATAGTTGCATGTTATGATAATGAATTGAATTTTGATCCTAAACATCCAATACAAAATTGACATAAGTGAGTTAATTGATTTAACCTGAGTTAAGGCGTTGTGTTGCATGTGTTCCATACTCGGAAGTCACTTTCCAAATGCTTTTCCCTGTTTATAGAGCTTTTTCATAAATACAGGCCGATTTCATTCCCGTAAGTATCTAAATACACAATATATTGCATTAAGTTCCATATGGTAATTAACTCTACCGCGGAGTAAAATACATGTGGCAATACTGTATAATAATGTACGTTCAATAGAATTAAAATGTTGATTTTATTCAAAGTTCTTCACACTAAACACGTCTATTTATTCTGATTTCCCGGTTGCATATTATATTCCTGAAGTCATGGCTAAAAGCACTGATACTGTCATTTATGACGTTGGCCATTCACACTAACTTAGTTTCGTTATGACGTTGGCCATTCAGACTAACTTAGTGTCGTTGTGACGTATTTGGAAACGCCGCCACGTATCATGAATCCCAGTTTTAATGCGATAGTTATGCACAGCTCTGACTGAGAACAACACCTGATTATTCATTAGTTTTGTTTAATTCGCTCTCAAGCTGAGCTGTGGTAATTACCGGGGCAGAGCGCAATACAGACGTAGCGAAGGAGACGCAAAGTATGTAGATAAAAATCACATAAAAAATACGCGAGCGCTATGCCAGTGCCAAATAACCTCATAGTTGACGTGGGCGAGACTGTTAGTGATAGCATGATCTAATTGGTGTTTTAAAAAACTCTTACGTACACCTATATTAAATGCACGTACCTAAAATGGGCCTCGTTTGCTTAACTCTCCACCTGATGGTCCAATAAACATTTTTGGATTAATATAAAAAAAAACAAACAAACAAAGCTCTGGTAAATGCATATTTTTATAGTTTTAATTTTTTCTGGTTTACAAAATATATAACACTTATTGAATACTATTTAGCATATATATTTGTAAATATCTTAAACATATGCAGCTCAAGGACAAATACAAATTCAGTGTATCATTCTGTTAGTTTACTACTATCAGTTGAAAGGTTAATCAATACCACTTTATTTTCCCCCTTTTTGGCCTTTTTTACGATTTTCTCACAATAAAACTACACTATCGATATAGATAACTCCATATGGGGGTAGTGCAAATGTACCCTTTGGGTTGTGAGCTCCTTTACAGTGTGCCGCCCCGAGACATCGCCACTGTTGTGTTACGTCAAACCGTATCTCTGTATCACTCATTGTATTCTCCTCTGATCACGAATAAAATTGTTGCTTAGTGCACTAAGAAGCAACAAGGCTTTGAAAGTTATGACATTTTCTGTAGGTGCGCGCTAGACAGTAGATCTCCTAGTCGGACAATCATACTTCATTAAATGTAATTTTCATTAAATCACAGAACTATTAATAGCCAGCCACTTTCTTTTCAAACCACAATGTGGTGATGCAATATTATTATTCTTGCTGTCAATAGAGATGATACCATTATAATAGGCTGCAGTGTATGCATATTGTTATCTAATGAGTTTTATCACAGTTATTTAAACGTATTAGCCGAGGTGTAAAATCGATTTTTTCATAAATTTATTTTGTCAATAACGCGTTAGGATAGCGTTTGTAATTTGTATTACGAAAGGTCGAATTACACTTGAGAACCATCTGTGGTATAACATGTACTCAGGTATTGCGGGGACCAGATGAAAGTGCGACTTTCTCCGCGACTTTCCCTGGGCCTGGAGGCGAAGGTCGTCTACAGGTTGGTCAGTTGACGTAATCTGACGTCATTTTTATCTGTGGAGATCTGTGTTCCGATTCTTCGTCTTCACAAAATATTCTGTAATGACACAGTTAGTACTGGTTTGGTTTGGATGTAAAGTATGAACGTTTAAAATATGCTAACAACGATTTCAACTTTTTAGAGACTGTGTGAGAGATTTTGTATCTGTGCTCCGATTCTTCGTCTTTACAAAATATTCTGTAATGACACAGTTGGTACTGGTTTGGTTTGGATGTAAAGTAACGTGAACGTTTAAAATATGCTAACAACGATTTCAACTTTTTAGATCGAAATAATAAATATTTCCTCCATGACGGTACACCCTAAACATTGGGTGGCTCCCTATCTACTTGAGAGTACCAAGTACTTTTCCAGCTAAGGCGAGCAGTGACGGTTAGCTATTTGTTATTGTTATTCGATAACGAGAACGATACATCCTGGAACTACGCGGGATGACACGGAGCTTACTGGAAATACCGTGACCAACTGGAAGGCCTGAATAAATTGCTATGTTTGGTCCAATAACAATTTTACGTTATAAGTATGCAATCCGATAAAAGCATGAATTGGGATCTAGTTATATAGAAAGATCAGAGTTGTAGCTAAGCCCTGACTGAGGGTTGTTTCAACGCTTATTTATAGGGGCTCGGGAAAAGCCACACCCTTCCTCTGACTTCTCGGACAAATGTAATTTTCAGCGTGGATCTTGATTTTTTGAGCCCAAATTAAAACATCATATTGGTGGTAATGATTTATTGTTGTTATTTCCACCAAAGGCTAAAACTGACCAGGACGAAACCCCCTAAAATTGGATGAACGGCCTCGTGTCGTGACACTAAATTATTTAGAGTATATATTTCAATAGTTAAATCTATTCTTGTAATATTATGTTATCCCTCCTTATTTTTTTTTAAAACATGATATGTAATACGAATATCATAGAAATCTGTACACATAAAATTAGTAAATTTGATGCTAACCATTGGTTTCCTGGTTAATAAATTATGTCTTTCACGAGTTTAAGATTAGAAATGTTAAATAAAGCTGAAACCAAATTTGGATGATTTTTAGGAAGGAACATCACTAATTTAAGAATAGAGAAAGTTAATAAATATGCTAGTTTACGTCATTCACGACATAGTATCTCATAACGGCTGACCAATATTTTAAAAATCGCTTCAATACAAGAGTGTGCAAATGTGGCTAGATTAAATCTGCAGAGAGATTATTATAGCGCAAAGTTTAAAATAAGGATTGTAGAAAACACATGATTATAACATGTGTTACACCACATGATTATACTGTAACAACTGATCATTTGAAAGAATACTTCCATTCCATTATATTTTTCCAAACGTTTATATATTTATGGTTTTTAGAGAACATTCCACATTTTTACTAAATTATTGTGAATAATTAAAAAACCATAGATTCTATGAAAGTTTTTATTAAAAGTTGAGAACTGTCACCATTTGGAAACTGTAAATGATATTATATTTTTATTTCGTCGTATTATACATGAGTAGCCTATGCTCACAATGTGTACACATACAGACAGACAGAAAACAAAACATTTTCGGACAAATGGTTCGTTTGATCTGTTTCTTTTGACGCCCTGAACTGATTTCAGAAGTATCGGTCACTCGTTGTGAGGGGATACCATGTGTAGCAGATAGACTTATTACCTTGGTGCGCGTTACTAAATTGATTGCGTGAAGCATTTAAAACGATATAAAGACAAAACAGACTCTTTGTCTTGTAAAATATATGTAGCCAAATTTTTGTCCGTACTATTTTTTTCCAAGAACGAATATCTACAGTTTTTGTTCTAGAAAATTTCCCTACAAACGTTGAAAGTACCCATTTCTTTAAAAAAGATTTCAAGTTATGTTTATAGTAGGTACAAATTCATATTATTGTTCTTTATCCTAATTTCTTTAGCTCAGCACAGAAGCGAAGCTAGGTCCACAAGGCCCTTAAGAATAGTAAGATTTTAAAGAAGTTCCCCCGGAGGCTGCCAGTAGAGCCTTTGCTAGTTACGGAAAAACGCGGAAGTGTCACTTAAGACAGTACAAAAGTCCTTTTACTACTATTAATACAATGAGAGGTTTCCTCTACTTTTTTTAAACAGATTATAAAGATAATGTAATAGAACCCAATTTTTGTGCACATACGTGCAGAAAATGATACAGTAAATAAGACATTCTTCTAACCAGGGATCGTTATGACATTACTTACAGGCTCAGGTAGTTATTAATTACAGGGAAATTACACTCCTGAACCTGGTTCCCAGGATGGTGAGGTGAGAAAATAACCACTCAGTTCCCAGGGATGACACGCCATATGTCATAACAGGACATCCAATGTCGCGACCGTTATCTCTGACCATTTAGAAAACTCATCATTGAGACCTGACGTGGACCTGCATGTCTCCATATCACTGAGCGCATGGCTACGTCACAGCCCACATGGCCTCAGGCCACCATTGTGTGTGGACTTCTGACGTTTTCATGAGAAAACATTTCATGGGCATTCATACCAGTTAAGCGTTTGTAAGATGCCAACATTAGTTTAGCCAAACAAATTCATTAGTATTCATTATAAATTCAAATCGTATACATTTCATTTGGGCTGTATAATATGCAATGTCCAGTAAATGAATCATTCCAGTAGCGTATCTAGATTTTTAATTTGGTAGCAGACCCAAATTCGACATATTTCATATTGTGGGGAGGGGGCAATGGATCGTTCTTTTGAAAAATACAGTAATGTAATTCACCAAAGGGACAACCGAAGAAGACTCTGTACGCGACGACTTTTGAAACAGCAGTTCTATATGAAATCCTATGTAAACATTCGTGTTTAATGTAAACACCATAGGGAATAAGGTGTTTCGTGTTCTAACAGTGCGTGCAGGATTGACTTCAATAGGTTTGTAAGCTGGTTAGTTGCTGATGGAGGCAATGTTCAAAAGCTCGTCGTAGAAAATATTTAAAAGTTTTCTTTATAATTGGTTTTAATATGATTTGCATTACCGTGATCTTGCATTGATAAACGGCTTTGCAGAACTATTGTCTCATGTGAAGAAAGAATAATCAATTGTACAAAGTAAAAGTGTGCATTACTTAAGTAAGCAAACTTAATGCCCTTTTATTGGTTTTTATTTTGGGATATGTAACCAGATATATATATATATATATATATATATATATATATATATATAATATTTGTCTTACAAAACATGAAAATGAAACATTGGCCAGAAGTATGAATAGAAAGACTAACATTTTCTCAAATGCCAGTAAAGTTTTGGAGAGTTGTATTGGTTGGGTATATTGGCCAATGTGAGAATTGGGTAGTTGTAGAATGAGTCGGTGCACCACTTAACATTTGAAAAAGTCTTGATTTTTTCTGTAATTTTGATACGATATCAACTATTGTTACAGTAGTAGTAACACTAATTTAATACCAGTACCTAAGGTAAATACATATAATATACGAACATTTTCTTGTTTGTCTTGTTGAAGCTTACTTGAACTATAGGGATGTCTGTTTCAATTAGATCGATCGAGTTACTTATCTTAATGGCAGTGACGGGCGTTGCAAAGTGCCTAGAGAACGAATTGGCTTGTCTGCCAGACCTACACGATGTCCTTGTGAGGCAATTGATTTGAGGCCACCAACTCCACTGCATCAGTGTCTGGCGCACTCAGTGTAACAGAATTATGGACCTATTCGTTCTTGTACTAAAGTTACACACTCTTCAACAGTGGGGACTGTGTTATCCAAATATCATCCACAGGGCTTCCTTTCTTGACGAAAAGGAACCCTGGAGGATTTGATGTTCAGTTAATTTATTTTAACTCTCCAGAGACACATTTTTTATTACATCCCAAACACTTTTTTAGTCATTTAAAATGTTTTGTTGGCACAGGGAGTTTTTGGATTCCGTTTAAATTAAGTTGGTAGTCTTTTTTGCTCCGTCCAATACTTGTTTCAGTTAGTTCTACGATTGCCTCTATCCAGTCACCACAGAAATTTGCGTTGGGGTTTGTTACACCCCAATGTGCCTGCCGCGTTCTAGTCAAGGGGTTTTTTTTACACCCCAGTGTATCTGCGGCGGTCCAGTCAAGGGGTTTGCTACATCCCAGTGTGTCTGCCGCGTTCTAGTCAAGGGGTTTGTTACACCCCAGTGTATTTGCCGCGTTCTAGTCAAGGGGTTTGCTGCACCCCAGTGTATCTGCCGCGTTCTAGTCAAGGGGTTTGTTACACCCCAGTGTATCTGCGGCGGTTCAGTCAAGGGGTTTGCTACACCCCAGTGAGTTTGCCGCGTTCTAGTCAAGGGGTTTGTTACACCCCAGTGTGTTGTTTGAATAAACGTTTTTTGGTCATTGTTTTATTTAGCTTATTTATAAGTTAAGTGACAATTAAGTAAAACTTGTTATCTTTTAAATTCAAAATGGATTTAGGAATTGATTCAATAAGGGATCTTCTTTCTGTAGAAGATGATAGTGATATGAGCAGTTTATTTGTTGGGAACAATACTAACGAAGACCCGGACTTTATACTGGAAGATACGGATAAATTTGATAAAGAGGATGCTGATGAAGATGAAGTTCCTGAACCAAATGTAGAAGAAGCTGGTCCTATACAGCCTACTGGGCGAGCACTTGTGCAGCTGTGCATCTTTAATGTACCAGACTTGTAAATGCACGTTTTGCTAAAAATGGACATGTGTGGAGTATTAATAAACCAGAAAGAAGAGACCGCCTTCATCGCTAAATATAGTGAATTACTTACTGGTGTTAAAGGGCAGGCGAAAGACGTAAGCACTCCACTACATATTTAGAATTTACTTCTTGATCAGGCTATTTTAGCAGAAATAATACCCCATGGCCGAAAAATTCAAGGGGTTCATAAGAAGCTATAATAAAGAAACCTGTAATAGAGAACTATTAGAATTTTCGGGTTGATCTATCTTTCTGGAGTACCTACAGAGAAATTGTCACAGAAACCTACGGTATATAGACAAGAATGCTGTAAATTCAGTTGTATTGTACAATTTAAAAGTTGAAACCCAAAAAATGAAGAGATAAGCTTTTCTAGAGTTTGGCATTAGCATTGGTGAAACCTTTTTTTCTAAGAAAGAAGTGTCCACAATCCGCCGTAGTCTTCATATTTGAATGTGAAACAATGAGCATTGACCATTGCACTTCAATCTGCATTAAATAATTAGAGTAAACACTCATCCACTGAAATACACATTTAGAATGGAATAGTTTGATTTTCTCGTATTGTACACTAAATTGTATTGAACCATACCTTCATGTTTTGGCTAGAAAGGAGGTTTCGATAGAAATATTTTTTTCTCTTTTTTCTACTCAATCTACTAAGCTTTTGGTCAGAATAGTATGCGATTCCATTGCTCACTTCAAAAGAACTATTTATTTAACGGACCACATGGTTTTTTTGGTTAATATTTTTGTCGTTTGAGTTCCCGTATATGTCACTTTCTTAAGAACATAAAAAATAGGAAAATGAATTTCAGATCACTTCACAAGTTATAAGAGGCAATTAAAGTTGAAATTTTTCAAAGATGTCATTATTTAAAAAAATTTCTTTCTTATTATTGATTATTTTTCTGTGAGCGCTATGTCTAGATGGTGCCCACAGAAAAATTTATATGCATCCAATTTTTCGTCGAATGGGGATGGCTTAATAGTATTGTATCTATTTTCATCTATTTTGGAAAGATAGCATAAAAGACTGCGTTTAACATAAAAAAATTACCAATCCAAACGAAAAAGTAGTAACTGTATCAAGGAAAAAATTTAAATCGTTTATATTTTCGTCTCATGCTGGGGTATTTGTACTCCCATTACTACTCACCAAAAGTTAAATTTTGGTTATATACTTTATTTCTTCCACCAAGAGAATCGATTTCTCCACAGGTTTCTCCTCAGTCAGATATGGGGTGGATACAATATTTGACAAAGCTGAATGACAACGTCTGTAATGTGTACAACAAACACAGGTTAAGTGTGACATCACGTTATGTACGTAATTGTTAATTAATAGAGTTGAGCCACCTCGCGCAACTGTAAAGTCAGGCGAGCGCCGAGCTCATTATGTTAAACGTAGCTTGTTAGGAAATTTCAGCGGGGTTACGACTAAGTTTGCTCAACCGTTCTTCCAACGCCTCAATTAAGCGTCTGCGAGAAAAGCTGTCTGTCTTGTCTCCAAAGAGTTGTTTCTGTCTCTGGGCTAATAATAATAAGACATCGCTTCAGAATGTGTGGCCAACCGGATAGTTAACTTCAAGTGTTGAATGTTCAGCGGATCTTTACTAGTTATATTTTGTACTGTTGAAAACCAGGCAGAATCTGTATTTTGCATCCACCTTACAATCGTATTCCTTATTAAATTACCTCTTTCATTTTTAATAGTCATGTTCCAATTTCTGTCTATTTCATGAGTTCGATTTCGTGTTGTTCGGAATTAGTCAGAAGCTGTTATATTGTATCTACCTTATAATCGTATTCGTTATTAAATTGTTTTATTTTTAATAATCTATTCCAATTTATGAGGGCCCAAAAATAATTCTGGAAGTATTTTTTTTTTATCTCTTAAAGGAGTTGCATTATATATTATATGCACTGTATACAATAGTTTTTGCTATTTATACAAATTCACTGAAGATATATTAGTTTTGTGTTATACAATTATTTTAAACGAAACTAGCTGTAAATGTAACGTACAAAAACTTATTTATAAAATAACGTACATTTTCAATACTGTTGAGTGTACACGTGAAATGTTTTAGAAAAATAATGTTTATAATAGCATAATACATTGTGCTTTCATTTTTTTATTTCTTTCAACTTGTTCTTCTCGGGTTTTTTGTTGTTATCTTAAACCAATCCACTCAAACCTTTCTTAAGTATACATTCAATATTTGATTGCTCTTTCTCTCTCTCAGGCATTTGTGAGGTATACCTTCTAGAATCTTATTCTGTTATGTGACAGGCGCTATTTCGAGGAGTGTTTTTCTTTCTTTGACATCTGTGAGCATTCCGCACCAAGAATATAATATAGAAACATTACCTGACCATTCTTGTAAAACAAGGTAAATTATTATTCCACAGAATATAAAATTTCAATAATAACGATTACAATGTGATGGTTTCGTATTGCAAGTTTTGGTGTGGGTAACAAAATAGGATCTTCAACATTCACGTTTATACTTAAATTAATATCAAGAAGACACTCTAAAAACGTAAAATTTCCTTTTTCGTCACAACGCTCTGAACATATAAGAGTTTGAAACTGCTTGGCCATCATTGAAATGCCTTTAGAGCACTAGTACCTGTAAACTCAATAGGATCTATCACAGAACAAAGACAGTTTCTTTGGTCCGTGGGGTCTACGAATTATGGGACTACTCAGTTACCCTTTGCGCGGTTTAAATCAGCTTGGATTCGGGAATTTTATCAACAAATGCTTGAAAGAGACTAAGATAACCTTGACTTTCGAGCCGGTACCGCAGTAAAAGACTAATTGATTAATATTCCACTAATTATATAACGCTAATTGCATATCACATTATGAACATGTTGTTCTGCTATTTTTCAAATTCAATGTCAACTGACTTGACATTTCAGTATCTCTCATGCCAATGATTTTTTTGTCTTGTGCTACCTACCATTGCTTATGTTGTAATCATTTTTCTCAAATTTAGCCTATAACTTGAACCGTGTTAGAAGCGAACATATTTTGTCAAACGTCTACGTGAGCAGATAAGGAACGCCGTCCTACCTCTGGCAACGCTAGAGGGAGAGATAGAGATGGAGCTAGAGATAGATGTCAGTAAACATGTTTGCCTACTAGCGGTGTCGAGGTGAAGTGTAGACCAACAGTCGCCCGCACGTTAGTAAGCAGTTAAATATTTATCTCTAGTGCTTGGTCTTCAGAGGATTATCTCGAGTTGAGGAGTTATGGAGCATTACGAAGTGGCAGATTGTTCAAGTGGCGAGTAATGTGACAGGCCCTCCACCTCAGATTCCTCTGAAACTGTTCCACAACTACTTCTCGCTCCAGACAGAGGCACAATACTTGTGGCAATACAATGTACAACTTATGGTCTCCAATAGTTAACAGTGTAGTCTACACGTCTAAATAAATCCAACACACGAATACGTGTGAGGTAACCTATTAATGTATCCTATAATATGTTAATTAAAAAAAAACACAATGTAAGAAAAAAAAGTAAACCTAGATTTAATGGGTAAAACACGTAATGTGGCCTCTGGAGTTTTAGTTAGGGTCTCGTGTTTGTTAGTGCCATACCCACTCGTTTCATAAATTGTATTATCATGTCCCAAGCACTTGTATGAGGTTGTAATTAATTTCCATATAAAGTAAGGCAATTTTATTTACAGTATTACATTCTATTAGGATCTCCATGCTGGGTTTAAGATTTTTTATAATGTGTTCTTTATAGCTACGCTAAAATATATTAGCGCTTTAAAAAATAAGCACGAATTTCAACAAATATGTACTGACAATATTTTAACGAAACAACGATTTTAGAAACTTCGCATTTGTAACTGTATATCAATAGATTAAATATGTATAGAAACACATACAATGTTATATGCCAAAAGTAAATACGTAAAGAGAGAATAATTATATTGTATTGATAACTATAGTTTTAGTATTATTTGATTTTAGCGAAATATTTCATATATTGTGTTTACAGACATTAAGAATACTTACGTGTCGCATATACTGAGTGTGTTCGGAGAACAATAATTAATTGTAATGTTGGAGTGTTTCGTTTGAGGACTGTTATTTACTTGACCTTTGTGGCGTAATTTTTAATATCTTTGTAGAACGATTATTTTAAATTTTTTTAGTCCAATAATATATAAACAGTGTGTCCCAAATTACCAGGTATGTGACTATATACTGGCTAAATATAGTTACGAGTATCTATAATCGCCCGTATGAATTACAATATGGCAAACATAGTAGACCTATTTTAAAGTTTGATATTTTAACGGAACAACTCATACACATATTACTGGGCAGGTTTTGTTGCCTATTGCAATCATACTTTCCCTAATTTTGTTTTGAATCATAACTCAAGATCCAAGAACCAACTTTTTATCTATTTTATTTACATATGCTGATGGTATTGGCTGATACGCATTAAGGTGGCCTTTTGAACACAACTGTCATAAATTGTAACCGAGCCCACTACACTTCGGATTAACAATGACATGCAGACGTACCTTTCGTACTTACTTTTATGAGACGGCCCAGTGATATGTATAACCTTTTGAAGTTTCAAAGGGCAGAAGTGGTTTCAGGTTATGAAAGGTATAACACAACGTTTCGAGGAGTGGAATCTAGTCTCTTCGTCAGGTAGGGGAGGTATTAATGCACACAAAAATAGTTTCAGGTACAAAGCGTAGAACTACAAACGTTGAAACATGTTACATACCATTTACCATAACTTTTAGCTCAAAACAGGTTTGTCGTCTTTTAAAATGTCAAAATCTTGTTCGTATAATGTTTCGATAGTCATGTGTGAATAACATTTCAGCCATTTAAGGCTAGCCATAGGCCAATATGTCGTACGAAATAACCTTGGAAGGCTTAAACACCGATGTATGATCAGTATGAAAACTTAATGTGGCAATTGGGAGTGACGTAACTTTCTTCGAACTGTGCCGATGGGGATATTACTTGTTCAGTTGTTGATAACACGAAGCTATGAACGGTTCTCTACGTTTCCTCTTTTATTGATATCAGTGTAAATGTTTTTGTTTTAAATCATAATAAAACAATTTTTGTTACATTCTCACTTGAATTATACCATGGAATTGGTTTAAGATAATTGTTTATGTAAAATCACCATTGAATTTTTTTGACAAAAACTAACCTATCTTACCATGGCCGTGAAGTGATTAAACGATTAATAAGATAGCGTTTTACATATATAATCTTATGTATGTAATGCCAGTTAAATATAAATTATTAAATCAACGTGTAAATGGATACAAATTTGCTCCAGTTCAGTTTATAGATTGATAAATAGTCCTGATATTGAAGTCATACAACGGAAATATTCCGAACCCGGGAGTCAATATTATCACATTGCGTGGACACTTGTTTATACTATAAAGTGTAGTATCAAATTAAACCTTTTTACGAACATGACCATTTCATTCATTGCGTAATACCTTATATTCGATCATGTATCTAATATATGATATTCTCAACTCGGGTTGAATTTAGCATCACGCCTAAGAAGCAGGAGCCAAGTGTTTGACCTTTATGTTGTCGGTGTGACGACATTTCGCTTGCAGTAGTCGTTAGGGTAGAGCTGGAATTTCCGCACGAACCTAATTTGCTCACATCGTAACCGGAAGTACTTAGCGATATCATGTTATTAAATATGGTACAGAAATTCACAGCAATCATACAACATACGAGTTTATCTCGAGAGGAAATCAAAAGTCCAAGAGAGTACAAAGGCTGTCGTGATCGATGGTCGTTCGAGAGATTTACTACGTAGGCAGTTAAGGTAAGGTAGAGGAAGTAAGCTGTAGGCAGTTAAGTTCTTCAGCTATCAATATTCAAGTACACGTAGTGGCGCGGCATGGCGGCACTTTGTCAACATGAGTGACCTTCACTATCAGACCTTGAAGATAGCTCAGAGATATGTTAACTATCAGCAGCCTTTGTTATGCGCTTCCAGCAGATAGGTGCTTTCAATCTTTTTCCTGTTTATGACTTCATTGTGTATTGAAATATTGAACATCTCACTGATAATATGCTGTGTAAAACCTTCAATTATTAAATACACTTAGTTCAAGGTAAATAGGGGTAAATGTTCATTTATGAAATAAAACGAGTTATATTTGTAATTTATGTGTTTTATACCTTCCATTTAAACATATACAGAGTACAGTAACAACATATGCGTCACTTACGTTTGGGCAACCCCTTGGATGTCCAGGAGGGTTACATCACAATGTGAATCGATAAGTCTAGTCTTCTGCGGGGAGGGTTGCTGTAGGAATGGGTTACGCCCCCTCATTGATAAGGGCTGTTACTAGCCTGGACATGAGGGAGTGCTGTTCCTACCAAATTTGACTGGAAGATATCAGTCCAGTCAAATATCCAGAGCTAGCATCCCCTTCTTCCAAGGTGACATGACTGATAGTGTCCGCTATCCCTCCTTATGGGATCTACTCATGAGGCAGTCCCTATCCCCAACCTTACCCGTCCTGAATATAACTGAAGTGCTTTCACTCCGGAAGAGCAAGCGCATTAGTCCTTTGTACGAAAAGGGCTGTGCAATGAGACTAAATTAAAACTGACAATTAATTGTGAAAAATTTATGATGAAAATACATGAGTCTGCCCACAAGCTAAGTTTACTGTGCCCATCCGCAAAGTACAAATAAAAGGTTTGTATTATGAGTTGGATTCTATTCCGGTTATTTTTGTTTTTAAGTCAACATAGTTCTGTCTTTGTCTTTTGGTATCGTAGTGATTTCGTATCGAATATGAGAACGCTCATGTGAACGATTTGTACAGAAAAGTCTTATGTTACGGAATGATTTAATAAATGCAATGCACCGAACAATAGTCGCAAAGAGGATAATGTTTGGAGCTTGGAGTGAAGAAAAGGTAAACTATATGTTACAACAAGATAGTGGAAGGCTGGGGTAGAAGACAAACAGTTGGTGTGGCCAGCAAAGAATTACACATATGAGGAAACGGCGATTAAACGTGAAGAACATAAGTTCAAATATCAGACCTAAAACTCAGTCGTAACTTATTGTGTAATGAGAATCCAGCTTAGGGGTGATGCAGAGGAAACATTTATTAATATATATGTATAAGCTAACAAAATGTATGACAATCCCCTAGTCGCACAGTGATAACATCGTAGGTACAGTCCGCTCGTCGAGGTAAGACTGTACCGCGATGCCTATAATTACCTGTATAATGTTGTTTTGACGGTTATAGTGTGGCACTGTCAGGAAGTGGATACGTTCCACAGCAGATTTCCGTCTCACACTCAGGGTCAGTGCGGCGGTTTGTGAAGCTCGTTCCGGTTTAATGTTCTTGTTTGTGATTCTGGTCTAGTTTGTGGATGCCGAGTAACTGAAGATAAAGAAACAGGTTTTACATAAGGGGTGAAATTCACAGCGATGAAATGAAACGAACATTTTTGAAAATTAGAAAGAGAAGGTGGTGAAAATAAGGGATAACGGAACCACTCAGTGAGGTATGAATGAAAGAAATCCAAAATGAACGATCATAAATTTATGGAAAAATGAAAAGAATTTAAGAATTTAGAAAAAGATACAATTTTGTTCCTTAGTTCTTAACAATGTGATTACAACCGAGATTATTTTAACTGCACACTACAAAACATCCGGCTTTAGTAGGTTGTATAAATTGTTTCATCGACGAAGTCCATATTGGAAATATGTAAGAAAACGTTTTTTTCGGACTAACGTGATACAAAGTAGTACATTTATTACTTGTCTCGTAGCGTGGACAATGCTATCGACTCCCGCAATAAAACTCTCGAAAAGAGTATTGAACGACATTTTTCATCACGATGTAAAAAAGCACACGACATATTTAAAAAAATTATCTGACATTTCATAGTCTAGTAATTATTCTTCCATAAGGAAAGTAACACTATTTCATATGTAATGTTGTGTGATAAAATCAGCCGTTTGAACATAGGACGGCCAAACAAAGAGCGGGAATTACACTGATGGAATTTCAATTGTTTATGAAGGGAAAGACATGTTTACATAGGGAGAGCAATGTTTGGGAGAGGGGAAAATCAGCTGACTTCGCTACGAGGGAAAACGGTGACTTCGCAGATCTCAGCAGTATTTGAAGTAGCCCACTACAGTACAGAGTGATGAAATCCAATCATCCTTATGTCTCTGTAGTGCCAGCTTTGGAGATTATAATTGTAACGTGGGTGAATACCAAGGAAAGACCGTTGTAGAATAGTGTGTATAATGCTAAACCAGTATAAAACACAGTAGATAACCAGATCAAGCAACGCCGAGCGTGGCTGCTGCTTGGACAGGTGACCGCTGAGCGATCCTGTCCTTGCAAGCGGCCCGCCTGCCCGGCCATTGGTGGTGGTTCGGAAGTCACCTTTAAGCCGTTGGTCCCCAGGTTAAGTGTTAGAGAGGGCTTCTTAGCCCTAACTTCGCCTGGTAAAATAAGACATTCTTTACTTTTTTTTATGTAAAACAAAGAGGCCACTGGGTCATATCACTTTGTTTAATATTTTTCTTCATCGAATGTGTTTTTGTACTTGGAGATTTTTCAAATCTCACTGAAAATGGTTTTAACTCTCGTAATGAATCATTTCGAAGACGTTGTTTCCAAAAAGATCTATCAAGTATTAGTTTTAGTTTATATTTACTTACCAAAAAATTGTTTGTTTATATTTACAATAAAAACATCAACTCTGTAGTGTTTAATTAAGTGAAATACTATTGAGAGTCAGTCGGAGGAAACCGGATTTAAGCTTCAGTGAGCTGGTTGTGCGCGCCGCCCCGCGCTGAGGCCAAGGCATCTCAAGATCAATGTCACACCGCGGTCGCTATAATCGGTACGATAGTAATAGAGTGAACTTCGGATTGTTTTTATGCCCCCCCCCCAGTTTGCCTTTTCAAGGCTCTCCTGGGTTAGTGTGAGTTCGGATCAGTATGGAGATATTTTATTAAGTATCAGACACCTTTGTAACTTTTCGCCGTTCCCAACGAAAACCCTGTTTAAAGGCTAGTTTGAAAAGCCCCTATAAACGTTACTATTGTTTAGTAGCATAAATACCTCGCATTGTGTGGAAAGTTAGATAGCGCCCATAAATAAATAATATTGAATTCATGATCCATATCTAGTTTATGTGAGAGGTGGAAGGTATTCTTGAGTAAATGTTAGCCAGGTAAGATTACTGAGATATGGGTGTCCGCATTCCCATTAAGAACATTAGTTCTGAACGGTTCATTTAAGGACAAGAATATGAGGAAACTCCTCATTGCACTTGTCGTGAAAGTACATTTGCGCTGCTTCAGGAGTGACAGATATTCAGGATGGTTGAGGTTAAGATCACATAAGGAAGGATAGCGGGCACTACCAGCCATGTCACCTTAGAAGGATGGGAGGCCTAGCCCTGTTCCAGCTTCTCCTAGTCGGGCAGGAGAAGTAATACACCCTCATGTTTAGAGTTTAAAAGGCTTTTAATATTAACGGAGTGTCGCCCACTTCAACAGTCGTCCTCCACAGTTAACTAGTCCTATCGACCAGCCCTTTCTACCCCATTATCTCGACTTTTGCGGTCAGTGATGTGCCGATTAAGGACACTCTTGTGTTGCCTAGATTTAAGTAACAAGGGTTTGTGTTTCGAGTGAATGGTTGTATAAACCAGCCAGAAGTGAACTCCCCGGGCAAATAATATTAGTTACCAGAAAGCTCAAGCAATAAAAACAAGATTTAACTAAATACAAATAAAATTACGAGATTATCAAAGTGTTACCATACACAAAGTGTCGAGAATTATGCTCTAATTTCGTATAGTATAGATGTAATCTAGGCATTCAATAAAACCTTTTAAAATTCTATAAAAGTTGTTTGATATTTTTAGCATATTAGTCATTCTTTGGTTTCACCCCACAGCAACAACAACATTGGCAATCTCGCGACTTCAAAGCCTTTATTATAAGCGGTTACGTAAGGCGGATTGTTCCAAATATAATACCTGGCCCGCAAGCCATTGTTATACAACCCGCGGTACGCGTTCTACGCGCCGCTCCGCGCCCTCTTTATGCAACATTTGGTGTTTATTATGTAGTATTAAGTAGACGAGCGTGATATTCTAAACCTCAGGGACGTTAAAGGTCACGACCCAGATCGTTCGCTGCGCTCGCTCTGTGATGGAACGTCAAAATTTGAATGATAATAATAATAATAATAATAATCTTTATTGCGTCAACAATTATTACATTGCATGCATGCGTCAAGTACATTCATAATAATATACAGTTCCATTGCAGTTATGAATTGTATAGTGTTAGTTGAAGTTGGTCCGTTGTACAAATAAATTATGATATAGTGTAATTTCGATAACGCAAACAGAACGAATAAAGTATTAGGAAAACTGTCTGTATACAAAGAATCGTTCCTTATTGTAAATTATTATATATGTAAGGTACTAAGCCATAAACTTAATTATAGTACAATATATTACAAAAGTATGTTTTTGTATTCATATAAGACAGCAGTTCATATAATTTTATTATGGTTGAAAATTGCATAATTGTAGTTTTTACTAGTAAGTATTTACTAGATGAGCAAATTAACCGATTAACGCATGGGATTCCAATACTGTAGCAGCCGTTATCTAGCAATACAGCAGTGTTGTCGGAAGGCGTCAACACAATATTACATATTACATTTTCCGAATAATTCATTATTTCTCAAGTTCATTATAAAGATATTGGAAATCTGAAAAGTTTACAGCTTTATTCATTTGAACTGCAGGTATGTGTGGGGCGTTGTTCTGTGCTGTGTTGTGTTAGTTTGATTCCGTTTTGTAGTTAATCTTTTCTTATTTAATGCCAAGTAACTGATTTTATAAAACATCTTCACGTTTTTTATGCCTGATTAAGGCAGGTTCAACATCATATCTGTATAATGTTAACTTGGATGCATGCTACAAGGGGTTACAGTTTAGGTTTTCTAAAGTGAAAAGATAGCATTTCATTAAAATATTTTGTCAATATTAACGACTATGTCCGTAATCCTATTAATCTTTTGTATAATTAAAGTGTTCACTAGATCCATTTTCTGTAACAGTCACAGCTTGACTGATCGTCAAAATTGGTAGTTCCCTCATTTAACTTATATGTCGATTTAATTGGTCCATCTAATGATAACTCAGCCGTCGCCTTCAGCGATCCGCCTCGTAGACGAATAGACCATTTTTATGGACTCAAAAAGCACCAAATATGGCGTATAGGCTTTTGAAAAAGTCAACTGCCGGACCAAGATGGCGGATCTCTTATACTAGCTGTCCGAGTTCCGAGCGTTATGTCAGTACATAGCAGTTTATTGTTGTGCAACCCATATTATGCGTGAATCTTTATTTCTTTCCGCTTTACACACACACACGCGCGCGCGCCTCAAAAACTATTCAAATTAATTGCCAGATATATTTTATAGAAAGTACAAATAGTATTGATAACTAGTCTAATACATAAACGAGCAAAACAAATTCGAGTGAACATACGATAAATAACAGTAACAAAATGAGGTAGCGGCCAAAGCAACTACAATATTGCATAGGCCTACCAGGTAACCGGATGTCGTATGTTTTCTTTCCATTCTCATAAACTTTCTAAAACGGTTCCGTTGTCTAAAAGATTTTTATGACCTTATTTTCGTTCCGGTATTATACTCGTGCACACACCTTCAGAATTGAACGGGTAGCTCACGAGTGGAAAGTCTACATGGCGTGGAAGTCCGCAGGAAGTTACAGCACACGCATGGCACTGTTTCAGCCTTGTGCTGGTTTACGAAAAAGTAGATCCTTTGAAATGTAAACCTTTTCCACTAGGTCCATTATACTGGGACATTACAATACCAGGTTTAAAAGCTACGAGTATACATACATCCGTACGAGCACGTTATCTTTATTGTCTTGGCAATTTGGACTTTGAAAGAAAACGATTTTAATTTATTTCTATTTCTTGATTATTAGTTGGTTAGAATTGTGTATTATGTTTTACTAATATAACGCCTACTAGTATAAGGAAATAATTATACCATCCTTTTCCATTTTTATTTATGTATAAAGCAGATTGCCACAGACGGACAGACAGACAGACGGACGAACTGCCCTTTGACCTTTTGAACCCAAAATCAATATAGTGATTTTTTTGACCAAGAGGAACCTATTTATTAAGTTTCAAGTCTCTAGGACCTTTCTATCAAGAGTTGTACAGACTGACAGACTAACTGGTAAGGGCACGGTTTGTAAGAAGGCCCTGTCGGATACTAATAATAAAAATAAAAAAATATATAAACTCTTAAATGACTAATATAATAAGAGTATATTATTTTTAATATAATAGCTGTAGGAATATCAAAAACACCTATATTTCGCTCTTAAGATCAACAATTGTAAGACTAATGTTGTTACAATTTCAAAATAATGGCATTACAGTATACTATGGTTACAATATTCCAACAACTGACAAGACGGCAAAGGCAAAGGGCGGGGATGTTGTGATGCAAACACTTGTTGAAGGGATGTCGGTGAATTGGCTCCATACACGACATGATTTTCATACCTTTCAACCCTGCGTTTAATGTACCCAGTTGACCGAAAGGACGTGCGGACTTTTACGACACAGTGTATTTTCACAATGAATTTCTCTACATGCTTCCCAAACCACGAAGTCGTATATATCAGATAAATCGCTTAACTTATTGTTGTTCGTGTTTATAAATTAGTTCGTCACTTTAGGTCGAATTGTAGATGTAACGATTCGTGAAAAATAAGTTATCTAGGCTATTGTGTGAATTGGTTAAACCTAGAAAGCCCAAAGCAGTACATTTTTACAGCTTCTGCGTAAAGTTTGATGATAATACAAGCATGCCGTTAGAACATTACGAGGATTGTAATTACTCAAAAAAATATATCTGTCGAGTGTCAACTTCACGTATTCGTCAGTTCTTGATTGATGGCGTTGACTTATAAAAGTGGAATAAAAGACAAGTGCATATCGCATCTCTTGTGTTATCTTAACGATGATAATTGTTGTTGTAATAGTCTGATTAAATTGATAACACGGTGCTATAGTTGCTGATTATAGCACCATAAAATATTAACTGTTTTTTATTGCATGAAACTTCAAGAATCTTCTACGTACATTTATCTGTCTATACGTATTAATTGGAAATATAGAACTCTTTCTAGGTATCCCTTATTTAGATTTAGAGCATTCATGTATTCTCAGTTCTTTGAAATTTCCATGCCACTTCTACTTGGAACTGATAATCTTTAGAATTCTTGTTTCAAAGCTTCTCTTCCTCTGGATGTATGAGATTGTAAAACCTCACCTGTAATTATTCGGATTTTAACGACTGATAATTGGCCCTAGACTACGTCCAACAAGAGTCTTTTATTATTTGGAACTCAAACCCTATGAAGAAAATTGACCTCTACGCAGCTAAAGTTGACTTCCCTCAATGTCCTCTGTATCTTAGTCAGATGTAATGTGAGCTCTGAGAAGTTAAAGTAAGTCCTAGAAGATGTGTACTGTAGTTCGCTAACCACAATGGGTTTCAAGGAAGTGCCCTCGTAATGTCACATGGAGTGATTACCCTGATAACACGACTGGGAACTTCAAATGTGTCGGAGATTGCTGTGTTATGTAAACCCGTAATTATCTTTGATTACGTCATGTGACGTAAAGTGATAAAGCCAACACACCGAAACGCGTAAAACGTCGTAACGAGTACAATATCGCTCTTACTTTAGGAGATTTGCTATTTGTAACGTTTTTTTGTATTGAAACTCTGCACATTGTGGTGATTACATGATTAGGGTAAAATTGACTTAATGGGAACATGCAGATTTCATGCTCCATTAGGTATTTTGTTTTGTAATAGAGGATATGAGTAAATACCGCGATCCAAGGACGTACGCGATCACCAATGATCACTAAACACGAGGGAACTTGAAACAGGTAGGAAACCTAAATTCCTCCTGAATATCTATCAGGAGAAACAGAACGCTAATATCAACATTCGTAGCGTTAATCCGAACATTGCTATTACCTGCAGTCCAAAACCAACGCCAAGTGGATCGTTTTAGCATCGAGCGAAAAATCCTGGCCACAATTTCGAAATTGTTACGCGTGACGGTTCGCCAAAGCGACTGTGTACATACTCTTCAAAACGCTCAGAGGTTGACTTCAGAGATACTTCAAAAAGTTCAGAAACCCAGAACCCACATTGAATGCAATCATACAATGATTGACTACCCGGAAACGATTAATGTTGTTTGAACGTTTTTTAAATATGTTTTTAAGTAATGTTCTTGGTTGCATTATATGAAGGCTTCCAATGAAACAAAAAAAATGAAAAAATGTGAAAAATGAGCGGACATAATTTTCATAACAACCGCACTGGAAGTAATTGGATAGCTAACATTACTGGATAGTTCTGGATTGGTACAAATTTATTTCGAAACTGCATAGTAACAACCTTTTAATTTGGATGGACTTTGATTAATTCACACGGTCCTACAGTTTTAGTTGCAGGCTATTGATTTAATAGTTGGCAGTTGCAAGACTGTAAGAATACACCACTTGTCTGTAAAAGGTAGACCATTCAAAAGTCTTCTAATATACCTGTTACAAGGGTCTAATTCGTACACTCTATAAGCTAGTATTGTTGGTGCTAATATGTACGCTTATTATTTTTCAAATTATATATCCCTGCGGGTAAGGAGGTGAAATGTTAAGCAGTGTTCAGTAATTGAATGGAAGTTACACCTTTTATTGATTTCTGATTTTTCCACTATTTTTACTGTGGGTGTGCGTCTTAAAAGATTTTCATTGAGCTTATGTAATAAGATACCATTGTGCGTTGCTTTAGAAAAAAATCAGAAGCTTAGGTTCTAGTTATTGCCAGTTCAGAAAGAAGTAATTTAATAAATGTAACATAAAATATTTTAATAATTCTAATACTTGTGTGTCAGTGCTAGAAGTAAGATTATCAATTTTATCGGCTGGAAGACTTTATTTTTTTAAACTGTTTTCATGAAACGGGAAGCCAAAGTAAGTTTGAAACTTATGCACACTGGCTTTGATTTATTTATTCATACTACTAATCATCTTTTGGTAGCCTCATATTAAAAGAAGAAGAGGAAAGGGTACTGCCTTGATAAGGAGTCGGAAAATATTAAAAATATAATCTAATCGAGTTTAAAGACTAAGAGAAATATCAGGTCAAAAGATCTGAAGATGAAGCTGATTTGGGAGATATCATCAATAATTCAGTTATTTAATGGTTTTGCATATGGTACAATCAAAACAGGCTGAATTCTTATGATTATATATATATATATATATATATATATATATATATATATATATATAAACATATTTTAGTATTAAAACTTTATGATGCGGTATGAATTTTGTTCATTACCAAAGGATCTATGATACTTTTCAGCTCTTTGGATACAATGACTCAGAGCTTACATCTCCTCCTCCTCGTATGTAGGTCCTATCCTGATTTACTTTTGTATATAGTATACATTACATGCTTTATGAACCCACTGTATAATAAGGTTACTATAGAAGTTATTGCAAATAGTGAAGTCACATTCTTTATAGCCTCGCTTTGCATTGCCCCAGTACGCAGATTGGATTGTACTTCCTCTAATATTTGTTATTGTTTTCCTCATAGCATCTACCGTACGTATTTGCTTTTCTTTGGAGTTTAATTTTGTTGTGTAAACAGTTCTTCGTGGTGTATCACACATCCGAACCTCAATATTTAATTAGCCGAGTTGAAATCAGTGAAAAAATAGGGCTGGCATTTAAACATTTCAAATGATCTGAAATTGAACTCTGATTTGGTGTGGTTTTGATCGTGAAAATAGTGGACATCAGGCAGCATGATACTGTCTTATTCCTACTTCAAATGTGTGTTCTAATTAGGCATCAAGTTGATGTATTAGATAAGAAGCGACGACTTTGGACGACTATCGATGTATCGAACGTGTCGCTATTTATAACCGATCTTGGAACAGTGACTGAGTCAACATAACCTTCAAATGAAACGAATGCTGGTTGGAGCGGTAAAAAATATTTAAACAATGAAAACATGTTTTTTTTACTGGTTCGAAGACTGATTGTGAACGAACCGTTTGAGATGGACAATTGAACTTTAGAATATTCGGTATGTCATCTAGGTTAGAAATACTTATTCGCTATTCTCGCACTTCGGCTTTACGTCAGTAAAATTGACAGTTTGAAGCACATACCTAGTTTTATATCAACCTCAAATGCTTAGGTAGACAGAAAAACGTATGTTTAGACGAACTTGTTTTTACTTCGTGTCGACCAGCTAGTTTATTAGAAACATATTTTTCGTAATTGTAAAGATACTATTGTTTATCCTTAAATAATAATCTTATCATTTGTATTATTGTCATAGACTTGTTTTCTAGTGACAATGAGTTAGTCGAAGCAGGCACTTGCTCTGGTCGTCCACGTCTTGCATTATGTGCTTCTATATACCTGTCAGTAAATCCATGACGGAGCTTTTTAACTTAAAATTAACAGTCTTTAGATAAAATTTCTATGGTAAAAATATGTGCGCTGGAATAAAATTAAAAAAAACCTATTTTGTTTACTTTTGTTGCGAGTAGCAAAATAATAATAGTTATAGAAATATATATTTTCTCCTTTTAAGATCACACTTTTTTCTCCTACACTGAGCCTCATTGCCTACAATCATCTCGAAAGTGAAATAACAAACTTTATAACCAGGCCATAATGTCGAGTCCACATAAAATGGCCTCAATTACTAGGTTTAATGCAGTTTCAATAATTAGTTTAGTTGTTTGTGAAGTAACAGAACGTCATTTTACAGGCTAAGTGCCAATGATAATCTAAGAATTACTGGATTGATGTCATAGTGTTATGCTCCAACCCATTGCGGTTTACAAGAGGTCGGATGGTCAATAATTACCGGTTTAGTGCTACACTTCCAGGAGAAACCGGATGTTTTCTGTCTTCTCCCGTAGTTGTATATAGGCGGCTTGATGGTTTCCTAGGTGTAAACTGTAATGCCCATAGAAACAGACTCTTTTATTGAATTAAATTACATGCGCAGTAACTATCATATGCCAAGGGCCCTTAGACCTTGAGAAGAAAGAGCTAGGACATACGCAGGCTTACAAACACACCGTCTAGAGTTTACACACGCGGTTTCAAAGTGTTCCAATTTAAATTTTTGGATAAAAGGTTCTGAACATGAAAGCGAGTGTTTTACTATTCGCTATTCACTGTGGATCAGTCAAAGAGAGAACGTGCGATAAACATCGGTGTGTTCCGACGGGCTGGGCTTCTTCAGAAACTATTTATTTACACAGTGGTGGAACACAAGCACTAGCCGATAGTGCCTTGAGAAGCGTGATAATGCTTATCACACGTTCTCTGATTTTTCCGTGAAATCAATAAAATAATCTGAATAGCGCTGTGCTGTTTTGTTTTTAACAAAGCACTACGATAGCGAATTCCAACTTGAGAAAACACCGCGGAACAGACAGTTCGAAGGGGTTTGCATAATACAAGGTACGGTATTTATTCCATTTGAAAAAGTAAAAATATTCGTTTTTTATTACATGGTACATTTAAAAAATTTATTGAAAGTCAGCTGAGAGAAGTATGAGTCCTTGTTTTGGTTATGAAATTATTTTGCGATTTTCTGAAAAGGATCAATATAATTGAACTTCCCTGATTAATTAGCACCATACACGCCGCTCAAGGTTCTGTTTGAATACTTGAGTAAGATACTACCATGAGATACGAAAAGAACTTATGCCTAATAGTATAGTGATTTTATTGTGTGGATTTCTAAATGAATGGTCTAATTTAATTTAATTGAAAGTAAGAGTGTTTTAAAAATTTGGATTGAAAGTGAGCAGCCACATACCTCCAATGAGTAATCCCAGTGATCCACAGGTGTGTAGTGACGTGCTCTCGAGCACAAGCGCGCCTACAGCTCGACTGTTCACTGTACCGGCACTGCCTACACTACTGACAACCGACTACACTGGCTCCGTGGTCGCTGCGGGGGGACGAGAACCTTCACTAGTTTCCACTTCCGCCTCCTCTCCGTGGTGGCCACGGCCTCAGTGAACTGTTACTGCACTGGTCTACTAGATCAGGTTAGCCTCTCCTTCCTGGCCGCGACTACTCGGCTTACTCTCTTTGCACTTCCGTTTGTCTCGAGAGCTTACCGGGAGTAGTCAGTTGTTGCTGTCAGACGCGTTTACGTGTCCCGTTTATGACGCGTTCCTCACGACAAAACGAGTTCTCGGCAAATTGTAAACTTGTTGTGTAGGTCAACAACACAATAATACACACAATCAACACTGAATGTATACAGGTGAGACAAAAAGAAAAAAAAAATGATACAAACCTTTTGGAGTACCTACGTCTCCATACACGTTATTTCATGCTTATTTTAAATTCCAAAATTTCTAATATCCAATATTTAGAAATTGCAATTCAAAGGGATTTTCAAATAAAAAAAGTTTAAGGTTAAATTTTAAAATGCAAAATTTTACGCAGTTTGAAGTTTTAAATCTTACAAATGTTTATTAGCAGTGATTATGACTTATTAGTAACTTTGAAGACGCTGGAGCAATTTGAAATAATTTAAAACTAGTTAGTGAAAACAAGATTTTGAAATATTGTTTTGTTTTTGGACGTGGCCTTTCGAAATTAGAGGTTTCATGTTCAACATTTAAAAATTGCAATACAAAAGGGTATTCAAATAAAAAAAATGAAGGTTAAATTTTAAAATTCAACGCAGTCTGAAGTTTTAAATCTTCCAATTTTGTTTGTTAGTAGTGATTATGACTTATTAGTAACTTTGAAGACTATATTGGAAATAATTTAAAACTAGTTAGTAAAACACGTTTCGAATATTGTGTTATGTTTTGGGCATGTCTTTTCGAAATTAAAGGTTTCATCGTCAGTTGAATCAACAAATAAAATTAAAATTGATGTTTAGATTGTGATTTTAGTTATATAATTTATTTTCTACCTTAGTGTGTTATTGCTGTTTTGCTTCTGTTTGCTTCTTTAATTTTTAAAATGTTATATATCATCTCCTTTGTCTGAACACGTTTTAATGTAGACTAGTCACAGTCGGGTCTGTTGATCCCGCGCTGACTATACACAAGTTACGCATAATAATCGGGCGATACACTCCGAGACGTTACTGCCAAGTGGTACGGCAAGGATGGAGTATCCACGGAGCCGGTTGACCCTGTGTCGGAATGACTGCGTTATGTGCCAGTGAATACCTCTGATAAACTTCACCACTTTGTGTCCGACCTTGGAATTACATAACAGCAGCACAATACTGCGGAGCGGCGCGCAGCATCGTGTGGACACGACAGACAATGGTCGATAAATACGCAATACGCAACGTTAAGTGCAACTTGTACTTTGTAAATTACTTCATTTCGCCTAGTATACATACATCGTGCTGCACCAAATTAACGGTTTTGTTCTTGCTACACATAGTTGCTGTAAATTATATTTTTATATTATTTTGGGCTATTGTAACGTAGTTTAATATAATCGTAGTTTTCATTTAAAACTTAACTAATCCTCGCATGCTATTACGTTATATTTTAATATTTAACTATAATAAATTAAAGTAAAATTTTTATTTATTTCTGATAAAACATACAATACATATAAATTCAACTACAATATATTATGGAAATATTCCCATATGGTCTGTGTGACGCGCTTGTACACGGGAATTTGTCGTAACAGGTGCTCGTTTAAATACCGAATTAACGTGTAAAAAAAAAAAAAAAAAAGTTTACAAATATCTATGTTTGATTGTATTAAGTTGGTCTGCAGTTATATTTTCTGAATTATATAAAAAACCAGGCTAAGTCCACGCCATACTTCGGGCAGCGTGGAGGCATAGATACCGGGAGGCATCGCGATTGCCCCACAGCTTCAGCCCGGAGGCCGACTCCTGTTTACCATTTTAAATTTTGTTATAGAAATAGTGGTGGTTTCACATCTAATATCAACCTTAAAAGTCAATTAATTCGAAAGTTATAGCGTATATAGACGAAGATACACAAGGACAAATCTCTTTTCGTTAACATTGTTGGGAGAAACTCCACAAAGCGCTCAGCCAATTAAGCTTCACAGTGCCCTGTTTGAAATATAAAAACACGTTTTAAAGCTATAAACATGGATTTAATAAAAACCAATAAATTTATTCAAACATTTTCTGTACACAAATGCAGTTCGCTTGCAAAATCATGCAAATTAACAAACAATCCTTTATCCATTGACAATATCTATTTGTCTTCAGGTGACAATGACGTGAGGTATTCTCTCTGACCCAAGGGCACCACCATAAGCATACGCAATACGCCTACACTAGTGTTTATTATGTACAGTAGCAAATTCTATTTTATAGAACTGTTTTATAGGTCTGAGCTATTTTCCAAATTTCAAGATACTTGAAAGTTAATTTAAAGTCTTCGCAAAGTTAATTTAAAGTTTATAAATATCTGCACTGAAGAGACAAACAACAAAATGAGATAATAGAAACTTTCGAACTACATAACGCATGTGATATATCCATCTCATCCATCTCATTTTCGTCGGTAACCCAGTCAGCAAAATAAAATAAAAATTGCCCTTTTTCTTTATTTTAGAAGCTAACATATCTACTACAATAACTTCATCATATTTGCTAATGAGTTACTTAAACATTGTACACTTAAAACAACCCACAGTCCAGTGACACACTCGCCGTGCGTACGAGTGGTTTCAGTTTTTGTTTGTTTTGTGGTTTTTATTTAACCTGAAATAAATAAATAACATTTTGTCTCTACTAAGTGCGAATCTTGGTTACTTTATTGTGAAATATTACTAAAACCGTAAAAGCTATTTTTAGTAAAAAAAATATTTTTCAGGTGTTTATTTGTTTTGTAAATTTTCAAATAAAAAAAAAAAAAAATTCTCAAGTGTCCGTAAATATATTTAGAGTTGAATTTAATCCAAACCATACTGCTTAGACAAATGGTGTCTATCATGGTTTTAAATCACATTGGGTTACGAAACTACACTGAATTTGTTTGTAACTGCCGAATAAAACGCTTATGGAACATACAGTTTGTGCATTTTTGTCTAACATTTATTGGCCTATAAATTTTAAAATTTACTTAACATCCTTGCGGTTTTTTTGTAATATTATTAGTTATTTACTAAATCATGGGTTAATTATTTTACGAAATCGCCTGCATGCCGAATCGAGCCGTAGGTTCAGCCGATTCTCCTACAAACATAAAAATTTCGCGTTTTTGGAAATTTTACGAAAACCACTCTGTTTATGAAACAAATAGCCTACTTTCAATATTCAGCTCAAAAGTTCGATAATTTTATAACATTAAAATATTTATGTTACAACATTGGCCACAAAATAAAACAACTAAACGCATTTTTATTTCTGTAAATTTCGTTACATTGTTCGTTGTTGTACATATCAACACGTTATAGAAAACATATGAACAACTTCCTACGACTGTAAAAATAATAACAGTTTCAAATTAACCAAGAATAAAAGGTAATGTTAGTTAGAAATAATAAAATATAAATCTTTTGTTTAATTTATTTTTTAATTGTGAATGGCCCCGATTATTTGCAAGAGATGTGTTATATATCCTCTCTATTCACGGGAGGTACTTAATTAGTACTTTTATTAGTGTTTTAATTACATCTCGTATAATCCATAATGTTTAGTATCTCTGAAGTGTTAATCTGGGGCCAACACCCCTTTTGTAAGTTTTAATGCTTAATGCTCACTCATTCACGGGAGGTACTTAATTAGTATTTTATTTACAAATTTGGCAGCAACGAGTTACATCTCGTATAATCCATAATGTTTAGTATCTCTGAAGTGTTAATCTGGGGCCATACACCCCTTTTGTAAGTTTTAATGCTTAATGCTCACTCATTCACGGGAGGTACTTAATTAGTATTTTATTTACAAATTTGGCAGCAACGAGTTACATCTCGTATAATCCATAATGTTTAGTATCTCTGAAGTGTTAATCTGGGGCCATACACCCCTTTTGTAAGTTTTAATGCTTAATGCTCACTCATTCACGGGAGGTACTTAATTAGTATTTTATTTACAAATTTGGCAGCAACGAGTTACATCTCGTATAATCCATAATGTTTAGTATCTCTGAAGTGTTAATCTGGGGCCATACACCCCTTTTGTAAGTTTTAATGCTTAATGCTCACTCATTCACGGGAGGTACTTAATTAGTATTTTATTTACAAATTTGGCAGCAACGAGTTACATCTCGTATAATCCATAATGTTTAGTATCTCTGAAGTGTTAATCTGGGGCCATACACCCCTTTTGTAAGTTTTAATGCTTATAATGCTCACTCAATTTTGAAAATTAAAGTATGTGTCCTGTAAGTTTTTATTTCTATAAACATACTTACGAGTGGCGATAGAAATCCAGAAAGACATGACCTACTTCTTTTTGGCCCTCAAACAAACACATAAAACCAACGAGTCATTACTATGCCGTTAGCTTACATGATGTTACTAATGACTGTGATGTTAGTTTGTTTCCCGTTCTTACATATCTTGTAGACTTTCTGGCAATTTGTGTTGTAAAGGCCCAAGATGTTTGCCCACTTTCCTGTTTTCATTCCTGTACAAACATAGATGTCTACCTACAGTTGCTGCGTCATTGTTGATTCAGTGAATCACCACCTGTCAGACTAACCTGGTGTCATTAGGGTCTCCACTAAAGTGTTCTTGGAAAATAAACACAAATCTCACTGCTTTATATGCTTACATTCGTTATTATAAAACAATTTAATAAAAACAATCAACATTTTCAATATCATCAATAGACATAATACAAAATATTTAAGTGACGAAGATTTTATTTTTAAAGTAATACTAAGATCTGCGTAACTCCTTACATTAAATTTTCGAGACGTATTTTTGACATTTGTTGAAATTTGCAGTGTGATTTACCTCTTGGAAGTGGAGAATCGAAATTAACATTGTAGTATTGTTTCTTTTATGAGGTGTCCCTGTGGCATCGGAACACTACCTTGTGGATAAAATAAATAATTAACCGTTTAAATTATAAAAAGTCTTTGGTGGATTCCATTATAAAAAGAATCAAAAGATTATAAATGAAGTTCTAAAAAATTGGTCACTGATTGAAATCATAGAAAATTAAATTAAATATTTAACGAGGTAATTTACTCAAATTACACTTGGTTACGTTATTTACTGGGCCCACTTAATGCGTTTCTGTTATGGAAAGTTATGGAATAAGTTGTTATGGAATAAGTTTATGAGAAGTTTGAAACATGTAGAGGAGAAAAGGGTTTTTTAGAAAAGAATAAAGTAGTTTCTGAAGTTTTACGTGTAAATCATCCATAAAATATTACAAAGAATAGATTTACCGGAATTATTACTTGGTATCCAATTAGGGATAGGGGGTATAGAGGGTATCAGGTTCTGTTTGGGTGCAGCGAAACAATATAGTGAGCAAATATTTCCTCCCGATGACCTACTGATCCCAGGTGTGGGTATTGGGAACTCGTCGCTATCTTGATAAGGGAATCTGATAATCTGTAATAATTATAGAAACAAGA
The DNA here is from genome assembly GCF_021130785.1 of Homalodisca vitripennis. Classification (NCBI taxonomy): domain Eukaryota; kingdom Metazoa; phylum Arthropoda; class Insecta; order Hemiptera; family Cicadellidae; genus Homalodisca; species Homalodisca vitripennis. The sequence continues at coordinate 179,140,752 of NC_060207.1, read as the reverse complement.
CTGCCTAATTAAATCTTTGTTGGAGTCCTCAAAAATCTAAGCCTTATTCAGTGACTTCAAAACTGTTTTGATATATATCACTATGCTGGCAAGAGTGCCTAATGACGCTTTGTTGGATTCTGAAGGTCTGGTGAAGGTGGAAAAAATAATGTGCTGAGATAAAGAGTTTCTAACGAGCATTAGTGTGATCTCAGGATTACTAAGCTATATCTGGATGAGATAAGGACGATTACTTCATATTGAACTCAATTATGCATGAAATTTCAAATATCTATGTATACTTCAAAATTTGTTATTAGTTTGAGTGAGCTCTGAATGAATTGTCTGATTTGCTTGATGTATGTTAAATCAAGAGAATTATGTATGATCACTTTGTTCAGTAATATTTTATTCAGCTTGTCGATTCTGAGGATAGCTACATATCTTTAGTGATTTGAAAGCAGTAAAATACAGTCGTAAAAACTGTATATCCTCTTTATGTATTAAAATGCATGTAGTAGCCAAGAAAATTATCTAAGCAAGGAGTCGTACAACTTGACCATTATTCATCACACAATGAATATACAATCTATATCACATCATGCTGTGATTCTGGATTCTTATTGATTGCATTTACAATTCGTTCACGATTACTATGTATGCAATTCAAGTAATCAGTTAAAATTGTATTTAATAATAATTTGCTTTGTTGGAATGTCTATGACCACCAAACGATCCAGCGTTATTTGGGCACATGAATTCTGTGATTAAAAAAGCATGCTCCTTTTCGTTGGGGATTAATTTTTTATGGTTTGAGGCAATGAAAATGTTTAGTTGAGTTCTGTTACTGATAACGTCTAATTTAAGAAAATATCTGTGTACCACGAATTATAATCAGAGCCTTTTATTATTTAATTAATTTTTCTTATTTTCTTTTCTATAAATGATAAATTCTGTAATTAAACGAGCGTCCACTTGTGGCTCATTCTCACTCACAATCCCTATGTATAATGACAGAGGCGTTTATATCTGTGTTGCAAATTGTTCTGTTACATTTTTGTTAGTTTAAAACTAGTAATTATTGTAATAAATGTAATAGTGCAATGTATGAAGTACCTCGTATCGTAGGCTATATAGTTTTTTAGTTATACACTGGCATTCAAAGTTAGTGGCTACCCCTGTCATTTCTAGACTGAATTTGTTTGTAACTGCCGAATAAAAGCTTTTGGGACATGCAGTTTGTGCATTTTTGTTGGCCTATAAATATTTATAATGTACTAGATATGCTTGCGGTATTTTTTTTTTTTTTTAAGTCAATTCAAATTAGGTTTTCACTGCTTACTTTCACTTTCAGTTACTTTCACTCACAGTAACGGTTCCATTGCTATGCGTATTAATGTTATTTTCAAACTTTGAAAATGTTTATTTGCTTGAGTAAAATATACAAATGGAAAAACGTTGTTAAAAATAAACCGAGTATCGAAGAACCCGACAAACGTAACGAAAGCTTTTACCGAACTAACTTCAAGTACAACTTTGCTGCTCTTTGATTTTTGATCATTAACAGATCATATACTGTCATGTGGATAAATGATCAGTTAAAATGTATAACGTAAACATTTAATTTCAACTGAAAGGATAAATCAGATTTTACAAGAATATTTGGACATGGAAACACTCTCCGCGAGATGGGTGCCGTGATTACTCACACTCGACCATAAGCGCAACCGTGTGACCACTTCAAAAGAGTGTTTAGCGATGTTCAGCTGTAATCTGGACGAGTTTAGGCGCCGTTTTGTAACAAACTGTGGACGAAACATGGATCCATCGCAACACGCCAGAGACCAAGGAACAATAGAAACAGTGGGTTACTCGGGGTGAACGTGGACCAAAGAAGCCCAAGGTGAGTCTGTCGGCCAACAAGGTCATGGCCACAGTTTTTTTGGAATGCACGGAGTGTCATTCACATCGATTACCTTGAGAAGTGTAAAACGATCACCGGCGAATATTATTCAGAGCTTTTGGAAAGATTCTCGACGTTGATTTGAAGGAAAAGCGGCCGCATTGGACGAAGAAGAAAGTGATGTTCCATCAAGACAATGCACGTATGTACACTTGTTTAGTCACTATGGTAACAATCCATGATATGGGCTACGAACTGTTACCCCATCCAGTATATTCTCCAGATCTAGCCCCGTGCAGATACAGCAGATACATTTCACAGTTTTATAAGTGCAGTAATTCAAGATGACAAGCAAGATGATCAAGATAAAAAGACATTGCACTTTTTGATGAACTACATTTCACCATGTGTTTATGAAATTATATCAGACTGTGAATCTTATGATAGGACAGTAAAGGTTTTGACTTCATTTTATGTCGAAATTTATTCGAGACATTTATTCTATCATCTCGGAGTCAACATGCAGAAGAAACGGTTGATCAGTATATTCAAATTTCGATGTCACCAAATAAGCATTGTACATTCAAACCAGTCACTACAGAACAAAATAGATGCGATTATGTGCGATAAGCTTTATAAAAGTTCTCAAATAACCAGTTACAAGTGCTAGTAAACAAATCACTGAATCTTAAGGACGCGTTAAATCAATCTCTTAGTCTGAAAGTGGCACGGAAACAATCAGAAGCTTATACACCGATTGTTTATATCCATGCTACTTCAACAACAGTACAGAATAGATGGTACTGAAGACAACGTTGAATGTATTTTTGTGAACTACAGAAACATTCAAGACAATCATGTCCAGCTAAAGAGAAGGACTGTTTTCACTGTGGTAAACTAAAGAATTTCTCTAAAATGTGTAAAGGACTGTAAAGGCTCTCGTACATCACACAATGGTATAAAGGGTTCATCTCAACTCATGTATAGCTGACGCTTCACTAACTGCATTACGCAAGTCTATGATAACGATGTGTGTGAAAGGAGAGGGGACGGATGAACTCATCGATACAGGCAGTTCAGACATTTTATTAGTCAACGCCTCGCAGAGATGCGCAAATTGGGCATATGCCCAAATTGCTAATGTCTCTACTGCGTCAACAACATTTCGGAAACAAATAATATTTTGTTTTAATGTAACTTTGGATATTCTAGATGATGAATACAAGGACATGTATTTCTTGTACTCGATGTGCAGATGTTGTTTTAGGCTACGATATTTTAAGAAACCATTCAAGTGTAGAGGTTGTTTTTGGATATGAAAGAAGACCGTTAAGTCTTGCCTCTACGAAGATACCGCCTGTGAACCTCTTCAGTAATCTGACGTCAGACTGCAGACCGATTGCTACCAAATCAAGATCTTATGGTTCTGATGATAAGAAATTTATTGAAAGCTAGTTGCAGAAACTACTGTCCTTGTGAAGCTAACGGGTTGGTTACAAAAAGTGAAAATAATACACGTCACGGACAGTAAACAGATTAACTTTTTTCTGTGCTTATCCGCTTCCAAGAATAGATGAAGTAGTTAATGAGGTAGCAAAGTTGTGTTTTTATTACCATCGATCTTCACAGTGCTTATCACATTTCAATTTTAGATGAAGAAAAGCAAGCCATTTACAGCCTTTGAAACTGTGGAGGACTTCACCAATTTCGCCGGGAACCACTTGGATTAACAAACAGTGTTGCGGTTTTTCAGTGAGTAATGAATTTCATCATTAAAGCAGTAATTACTACATACTTTAGCATATCTTGACGATGTTGAAGATTGTTGAAAGAATCAAGAAGAACACGAATTAAATTTGAAAGCCTTTTTGCAATGCTGCAAATAAATACAATATGACACAAAATAGATCTAAATGTACTTTTTCTAAATCGTATTGTAAAAGATCTAAATTGTATTAAACTGCGGGGATCACACATGATCGCACGCTTATGCCGGATCCTAAACGTTAGAAATCTAAAATGTATCTACCTATATCGGGAAATATAGTCGCATTACATCGTGCTCTTGGTACGTTTGTTCCCTAGTCTAACTTCATACCTAAATTCTATGAGGTTTGTCCTTTGGTTGAAAACAAGAGCTTTTCACTTGCTGCAAATTGTGTCAATGCCTTCGAGAGTTTTAAAAGAGATTTAGCTTCATCCCTAGAAGTAGCTATTGATGATGAAATTCCAATTACAGCAGAAACAGAAAAACTCCAAAGCGTTCCTCAAAACGGCCATCCTGTGGCATTTTTCTCAAGAACATTCACGGTCAGAGCAAGCCCATCCTAATATTGAGAAAAAAGCTCAAGTTATTGTGGAAGCACTCAGAAAATGGTGGCATTATATATGACGTTCCTTTACATTGATTACCGACCAAAAGTCCGTTACATTTATGTTTGGAAATTAAGAAAATGAAAACATAACATAAGAAGTGACAAATTCAAGGTTGCGTGGAATTGTCATGTTATAAATATGACACAATTTACCGTTGAGGTGTACTATGACAAAATTTAGTTTCTAACACAATGTCGAGAAAATGTTCTACTAAACATTGTTTCAATCTCGAAGAAATTCATACACCACAATGATATGCTGACGTGACGAGAATGTTCCATTGTGTGGTCTCCAAAACATACCATGTTATCTCGTGAAAACAACCAAAAGACTAAATGCATCGTGCCGATTTGTACAGAGCTGAGACCAAAATTTTGTAAATATGAGTGTAAAGTGATCAAAGCTGATTCTAGAAGGAACAGACAAGTGGAAAGATATAATTGCATTATCTGGAAGGTAGCAATATCTCTTGTTTTAAAATCCCGAAAATTACCAACATAACACAGGAAAACTGTGCTCCAAGATGCTTTATATTTTATCAAGCCACTTTACTGCACCCTCTACAAACCCCACGCCACATGAATTTAAGTTTAAGCATGATAGAAAAAATAATCAAATTAAGTTTCGATATCAACGAGGCTTACTATGCCCGGTCGAGTCCACCTGAGGGAACAAGTAAACATGATCCGCTTGTACGAGAAGTAGATCTTCGGGTTATGCTCACACCCTACTTCCTAGCAGCAGAGAAGCAACTGTGTAATAGTAATAATTTATTACTAAAAAAATTATTAATAATTTATTAATTTAAAGATTTATCTTTTTATTGGAATAATTAAAATTTGGTAATTGTACCGCGATCGTTAATTTAATCAAGTATAACTAAAATTGTGTCATTAATTCCTTCAATTACCTCATTGAGGTATACACAATATTTTATTCACCCCGTTCTCATTGATTCCCTAGTTTCTCACCTCTAGCTTAGTGATCAGTTAGTAAATCATGTGGTGTTCCAGTTATGTGCCTTAAACTTGCCTCCAATATAAAATGCTTCTGAGACCAAAACGGCCTTTAAAACCTTAAACGTGTGGCTTTTTCGATCGTTTCCTATTTTAAGAATTGTATGCTTTGTTCACATTTAATTATCTAGTTGGGATTCATTTGGAATAAAGCCAAGTTTGGTAATTATTTATTCTTATTTAATATACATGTATACAGTCATACATAAATAGTACATGTTTTAACTATATCCATATATGGTAAGCTGTCACATAATATCCGTATACTGTTTTCCTAATGATCACATTGTTCCCATTTGACCTTTTGACCACTAAAGCAATAGAGGTCTTCCTTGAACTTAGATGTGATTACGTACCAGGTTTTAAATGTCTCAACTCAAGAGTTATCGCATAAAGAGGCAGACAATGACACTTTAAGGATGGTATTTATTTTTTATTTAACTAACCTGTTTCGGATATAACATGTAAATCAACTAGACACTATATAAAAGTCTTAGCGGAAACAACTGATGGTTAACAGCAATATGGTAACAATGCTGTAGACGTCATCGGACTTTTACGTGCTTGGTTACAATACTTTGTAATCAGCATTGCTATTTGTTTTTTTTGTTTAGAATAAGGTTTTTTTTTTAAATTTTGTCATGTCAATCCCATGAAAATTACAATATGTGTCTACAATTCTTAAAAATATAAAATATAAGTTGTAATCATTCAACAAATCATCATCTCTTGGTTACAACCTCATCAATACGAGTAGATAAACTAGTAACTAATTACACTTCGCTGGCACTGTAATTGTTAGTATCCTGTTTTTATATTCTAGTTTTGTAATTGTACTCGCTATTGAAATTATGAAATTTCATTTTATGAGTTCATTGTTCGTCTAAGATATTATTGTATCTTCAGTATGATACGATTTTCCGTCACATAAAATATAGCGCTTTCCTGGTTTTATGTTTTTACTTTTGTTTACATTGTCATTGGTCTCACAGGTTGGTGCGGCGGTTCGCGAGCGTAGTAGAGACGTGGGAGCTGTTGTTGAAAGTCCCATTATGCACTTGTGCGAAATGGCTTTTCTTTAATCCAACTGTGTTTTGTTTGTCACGACACAGTAGTGTATATCGGTATTGTTTTCCACAGTGAAACAAACAATTGGGTCACGATTGTGTCGTGTAAAGCTATGCACTCAGTCCGCACTTAAATGCACTAACTTACATGACCCGGGCCGAAAATCGATTATCCTGACCGCATTAGCAGTCGGGTCGCGCCGTTTAATTTGTAGTCAAACCATTATTACTAAGTCTTGATTGTGGAGGTCAGATTCACGTAACTGATGTGCGTGTGTGTTAATAAATCTTTAACTATGCAGTACCGCGTTTATGTTCGTAATTTTTATTGCACTTCAACTAAATTATTATGTTGGTTGTGGAGGCTAATTTGATACAAAGGGACAGAGTTACAAGCCAACCCCGATCCCTACGTATTTACGCAGGATGCATTAACTAGATTGATTATTACCAGAATTGATATGGATGTTCTATCAAACAGATATTAACCGAGGAAAGGGTTATTGAACGCGTTCTTGCCAAGGATTCCAGGGCCAGAGATTCTTTCCGCACAATAATCCTGCACACCTACATAGATATGAATGCATAGATTAATACTTAGAGAAAAATAACTGTCTAAGATGCACAGGATGAAGTCTCTGGGTTACACAACTTTCGTCACAACTAACATACGAGTATAGGGCTAAAGAATATCCATGGTGAAGTAGGCGTAGCAATCCTACTGGCAAGTATTGACCTGACAGGCTATTGAGCGCTTATGGTGTGAGAGGCTGGGTTTTTGAGAGACTAATATTGGTGAAAAAGAACTGGCCTTAAATTATTTTAGCCTCGTGATGAATTTGTGGTCTAATGGGTCGAACACACAAAAGTTTAAATCAAAATCAACATTAATTTCCTTTCATCTAAAATAATCAATAATTTCATCATAAGCCTGGTGGATTTAGGAAAAGAGGGCTTCAGGAGACCAAGGATAACTATATTACTGATGGCGGTAGAGAAGTCGAAATTACGAAGTGTTTATGATGGTCCACATTTTCAAGCATCCGAGTGTTTAGAGACCGTATACTAGGTGGGGATAGTTGTTAATGTTAAGGACTCTAATTTCAAAAGGTGGAGATTAAATGCTTTAGAGGTCGAGTGGGATCATATTCCAGGCCAGATTACCCCAGAAGTTCAGCACCTTTAGGGATCAGTCTTAGTTACAGGGTGCACTCAGAAGGCTGTAGAGTTCAGAGGCAAGTGACACCGGAAGTTTCTCAAGAGGGTACGTTGAGCCATTGTTCTTCCAAGAAACCAATAAGTTGTATGGAGTGGAGGCTTTTAGAAATCAGATTACTCCGGAGGTGGTGTGTGAATGCGCTCAGTTAATGGTTTAAAAGTATAACTGGTTTCACTGAGGATTTCAAAACCTGGTCTCTTATGAACCACACATACTGGCCACATCTTTTATTTATCTTACTTCTTGGTTGATAAGTTTTTTGTCGAAAATTAAAAATATTGTAATCAACCAACGACAGGGTTCAGATAATGTTGCCTCAAATTCTGTTCTCATCTGACCACCTCTATTGGAGCAGTCGATTTCATTCACTTTAGCCAAGTTAATACCAATAACTTTGCGTAGTACAAATAACTCAAGATAAGTCAACCAACTAGGGCGTAAAATAAAACAATACCTAACAATATTGTAGGATATTTTAAGTCTGTATGGGGGCAAATTAATTACACAACTCGTAAAATATTAGTTGAATCAACATATTTTATTAAATTATCTTCATTATTCAAGCTTACCTCTATAATTAGCAGTTTTGTATTCATTAACTCGGACTGTGATGGTGGAAAGAATTATGTTACAACGGGTATTGAGTCATTCGCCCGTGACATGGATCAAAACAAAGCCCTTTCCTTCCGTATTAAAAAAATGTATTATTTCATTTTAGTCTCGAGTACATTTTTCTATGTTGTGCAGTACGTTTGATATCTCCAGAACTTATTATTCTGAAATCTAACTACAATATGCAAACATTAAACATTACAATGTTCACTCGAAATAACTTTGTTGATAATTTCACCCGATTCGTAAAGAATCGGCTTTTTTCCGAAATTAATTTTTATCGTATATTTTCAAGATCAGTTATCTATCGAGAAGGGTAAAGAGGAGAACGACCGTTCTTTTCTCACAAATACGTGTTAAAGCGTTATTTTTAATGTATAATTAATTTTTGAAAACTGTTATATCTAGACAAAAAGTGTATTTATAATATATTTTGAATGTGTGATCAGTGTAATAAGTGAATTCATTCTAGTTGGTAGTCATGTTTCACGGTTTCTTGTAATAAATCTTTAATGGGCCACTTAACGAATCGTGACATTCAGGGACGTAGTTCAGTCTTACGTAAAGTCCGAATTACAATGTATTTGTATTATGTGACATTGATAGCGGAATTTCCTCTAAGGAAGCAATCGTCAGCAGCGCTAGTTTTGTATGGCGTGTATTCGAGGGGGTGGGGAGGGTATCAAATAATGAATTTTGTCTTTCGATATTTTAAATCGTACCGATAAACATTTCGATCTCTACAAAGTGAGAGTGGTTGGAGATCGTTTTCTGTCTTGGAGAAAACTCTGTCCTTGTTATGAGAAACTAGATTGTGTACGTAGACAATACAAATTGAGTCTCGGCTCCGAGGCAATATTTTGATACTTGAGTTCAGTTTTACACAGACAAACGTCACAACACTACCGATTGCCGTACTTACTTATAGTACATACTTATAGGTCAACAACCTTGTCCTTGACGAAATCTCTGAGGTGTGGTGCTGCTTTGTGCTGTGCTGAGGCGCGGCGGGGCGCAACGTTGCGTGACACGGTCGCGTGGTAAGGTCGACAAGTGAATTTAACCCAGTTACTGCACAATACGGCAAGTAGCAGTGTTGGTAATTGTTACCTGACAAGCCGTAGCTAACTAGTCTCAGCTCCGCAACAAAGCCATGTCCTGGGATATGGACGTTTTAATAAAGGCTACTACCCCCCACCACCAACAGTTTGTGATGCATAACGTACTGAAGAATATATTATTTGCAGCCAAGAGGAGAGTCTGACAGTATATAAAGGTAAAAGAAAGCACACAAGTACACTCTTACATTGCGAACATACTTATTTCTGAAGATATAATAATTTAAATTGGTAACGTGATTTTCACGGATCTTTGCCATAATTAAGCGCCATGAAAAAGTAACTGTGTTTTGGGAGCCGAAATCGGGAGGTTTCACCGAACGGGTAATAACCTAGGACAAGGTTAACTGTCATACGAAAGCGCTGAGGCAAACGAGTGTCAAGAAACTTCACGTTCACTAACTAAATGCAGATTCATTTATCTAATCTCAAATAGTATATCAAAGCTGATCTAAGCTAGTCTAAGGCAAACATGTTCTAGCCAGAGGAGTAGTAATTTAAACCACAAAACCCCCATAGTGTGAACTAAATTAGTCCAACCCTAACCTAACCTACATAATAAACTAACCTAACACAACTGAACCTAAGCTACAAGCTGTAACCACAACGTCATGGTGTACAGTATTTTCGCCCGAGCCATATTTAGACATTCATTGATTGACAAAGGATAAAACACACTTTGTGCAATACTTCGCCTGTTAATTTGAGCGAAATGATGATTGTATTCTATGGGATGCTTGGCTTGCCGGTGACACATTCGTTAATTGTTGAGCAATCGTACGAGGAAGGAGTTCTCAGTAAATACTACAATAATTGAAGATCAGTATTGGCAATGATTTAGTACAATAATAACAATGCTCAACTGATGCATAAACGTAGCCATGGTGAGGATAAGTTAATTCAATGTAAATGTTAGCTTAAGCTGCAATTCATCTTCCTCATAGTGGGGGAGATTCACTAGAATTGTTGAAATAAGATAAAACATATTTATTTGTATTGTTCTAAAAATTCAAACTCCACGTTGTTTAGTTAACATTTCTCAATGCAAAAGTTCATTAAGTGCATAAAAGTGCATAAAGATAAGATTAACAAATTTATATAAAAATACGTATACTTTAATCAGAATCTTGTAAGTCGTGGCTGTCTTTTTCTGGTCGTGTATAATTACTGTGATTTTAATTCAGTACTGTCACAAAAATTGAACATAATGAAAGATTTGTTATCTTTCAAGGCTAAATATCGTATGTTAATATTTAGTCGTAGATGTGGTGCAATGTCGCCGCAGCGTGGCGTAACAAAATGATGTTCCCCATTGTGCGAGCGATGCTCTCTTTTTGTAATGTTTTATCGCTTTCAATATATTAGGAGTAACAACTTTACACCATTTTTGTATATATGAACATGCGATACGTCAAACGTCAAACTCGATATGGATATACGTGCTGATAATTGAAATCAAATATATGAAGGCATTTTGATTTAATCCCTGTGTTACAACCGCGATGCGGGACAAAATTGTATAAATTACGAGGAAGTTATCTCGTAGCCAATTCAGCTGTACTGAATAAACGAATGCCGCCTTAAAAGTAATACACGGAATCCAATGCTTATAATCTGAGCGTCCAATAATCGTAATTCTTGTATTGTAAAAAGTTGCTGTGTGATTAATGGTAAAATTTTCTCAACGGGAGTTAATTGCCTTGTCTTGTCCATACCATCCTGTTCGTAACACTTCACCGCTATACAACTAATTAAAATTTGATAACAGTGAATGCATGTAATTATTTAATTACGGTGTTTTTACATTTTGATATTGGCAAAAAAAGTTTATGGAATCACTATCTAGAGGTGATTCTCCTAAGTTTGGAGTCTACGCGGCATTTCTTCACGTGATAACTGCAACTTTGCTGCTCCTCGACCTTTTGATCCCAGATCTAGCATGAGTGACTCTCTGGATCAAGAGGAATATATATATATATATATATATATATATATATATATATATATATATGTACCAGGTATCAATTCCAGAGGACCTTTCTATTAAGAGTTATCACACAGACACACAGTTAACGACACAATATTAAGAAGAACCTGTCGGGAATGTATCTCCTATATTAAATTTGTAATCATAATGAATGTCTGTTGGCAGTAATGAAATCAATAGGCCTACATATATATATGTACGCAATCTTGCACTCTATATTTATGAAAGCGAGAAGGGCAGCGGCTCTGTTCAGTGTTACTTCCTGCAGGACAGAATACACGGGGATTCCTCTCCACGGTCCCGTCAGGATACCGCGGTTCCGCAATGAAGTACGCGTGTACTACACTTTCTCTCACGTGTTGGTGAATGTTGCTGGACCTTTCGGCCGGACTAAAGGTCAATCGGACCGAAATGTGTGTGTGGGGGGGGGGAGGGGGAGTTGAATAAATTACAATGTACAGTAAAGAGTTACGCCTACTGTATTGCTAACTTACATTCTAGATGTTTTTTCTTGACATATTTTAGATCTTTATTATGAAGGAACTCGTGTTGAAACACTAAGCCGACTTACTGTCTTCAACCTGACTTTATGGTTACAATAAAGAGTTACAGTGGTCGTTATACATGGAGTCCCGTAACTCTCTGGACATAGGTATACCACGTTATTTCTTAGGTCAAGACACACGTATTTCACCACATGAACATGGGTCTCCGATGGTTGGTTTCCTATCTGTCTGTCAGTATGTGTGTGTTTTTTTTAATAAAAAAATAATATCTTAAAAAGTAATAAATTTAATTATTCAGTACCTAATTTAACTCAAATGTTAATGATGACAAAGCCAGTTACTGAAAAGAATATCATGAAATTATCTTTAGTATTTTCAAAATTGCGGACATTAAAACTTTTAAACTTTGAATATCTTAAAACCGAGCAATTCAGGTTTTGTGTTGTTGGCATGTTTTGTCACAGTAAATCTGCTCTAAATAAGTTATTTATTATTCACTTTAAATAATTTTGTTGTAATTAGATTTACTATAAAATTCTCTAAAAAGTGTTATTCTTGTAAATTCTTCAGAAAAATTTATGGTTTTAAGATATTGAAAATATTGTTTTCACTAACTGACCGTGGTATAATAAGTATGAGCCAAATTTTTAATAATTTAATTTATTTTTTAAGATCTCAATTTTTTTATAAAAAAACACATACGCACAGACAATTAGGAAACTAATCACCGGAGAAACATGTTCATATGGTGAAGTATGTTTGTCTTTACCTGAGCAATAACGTGGTATACCTTTGTCCAGAGAGCTACGGGACACTCTGTATTTAACCCTCCGAGTGGCGGTACTTTTTTCTCCAAGTGGCGGGACATTTTTACTGATTTTGTATGTTCGCAAAAGAAAATTTATATAAAATCCTGTATATTATATAAGTATGACATATCATACATCGATTTAAACTTCATAACACACAGAGTAGAATGGTAATAATATGAAACACTTACCTTGGATTGGTGTAAAAAACCAATGGGTTGAATTCCAAAAATAAAAATTCAATTTTTTTTGTTTTATATTAGGCTGAGTAAATGTTCCTAAACTTAACTTTTTAACACAAATCCAAAATAGCCATTTTGTTTAAAATTTAATTCTGATTAAAAATATGTATCCGTTATATGTATTATTCCTAAAAACAACGCACTATTTGCTGATCGAAACTTTTATGTACACGTTTTGTACTGCATTTTAGTCAGTATCAGAGCCAACCTCATTCCTCATCATTCTTCCTGGTTTGAGAGGCCTCCAATAATGTTCCAGGTAAGGGAAACACTCCCTATGAACCCCAAAATTACAAGTTGGACACCAGAAGTGACTTTTACCCCTTTTTTGGTGTGTACACACACTGCACAAAGTCTGGTAAATAAGCAATCCCGTGAAGAAGACCTACACTTGGTCCAGGAGGTAGTACAGTAGGTGGATGAACCGTTTGTAAGAGTTCCATTAGTACCAGCATATCTAAATACTATATCAAATTAAAGTTTAGAATCTGGTCTTTCTAACCATACCTAATATATAGCGTTTAAGTCGCGGCATAACATCGGAAATACCGGAACAAGAGAGGCTTGCGTTAATAGACGCTAGAGCGTCTTTGCCACTCGCGAACGAGATTTAATAGACGCTGCAGCGTCTTTCACCACTCGGAGGGTTAAAAAAAATTGACTCGGCATATTTAATTTTTATTGTATAGTGAGCTAAACAATTTTCAATTGAAGGGATTTTGAATATGAGTACATATCCCGTGAACGTATCCGTTCGTCCCAGTTTTTCTTAAATTGACGACAGCTGTCTCGTGGCGGTAAGAACGTTAAGACGCGGCCTTGGCTATGGATGACAGTGAAGAGATCGATTGACTCCATGCCGTCTCTGTGACGTCTCTCACCACCACGTGGCCGCTCCCAAACGTTCTACTGTCAAGAGAGAGGGATTTCCTTTTATTTTATTCACAACTGTACAGACTGAGGGGCTTTATACAGCGTGAGCTTTGAGCCTGTGGTTAATATTTCAGTTCAGGTCAGGCGGTAGTAATAAATCAATTCTTACGTCTTCGTCACCCATCCTCTAGATCACACCTTTATATTTCTGAATGCATTGTGATATTGTCTATGATTTTATGTAATATTTATTTATCTGCTAGTCGAGAAGGCCTGAGTGCGGTGCTCTCGTGGTGTCAACACTTCCGTGTGCTGTTGACTTACGTAGTTAGTATTAGAGTGTCCTGAGTCATCCTGAGAGAGGAAATCAATACCCATGTGGTTCGGAACCTATTTTAAATTGTATATACATTAGTTTTACTGGTCACTGCGATATTAATTATTAATCGTTTCTAAATAGCAATTGACTTCAGAAAAAGCTAACATTTTGTCTATCATTAATCGTATATACTGATTGCAGTTATGGCCTTACCAATATGTTAATGAACACGACTATTATTTTACTTTTACTAGCTTTTTCGTATATGACATGAAAGAATTCTGTGTTTGAAATCATATGTTTTTTTTCAGGTGAGTACGAGTTACGTGCATGTTTAATCCTCAGAGATAGGTGGTGTGACCTCAGGTACATTAAATAAACCCATAAGTTTCAATTAGTTTTAGAGAAATATCATTTGTTGACTTGCTAATTATTAAAGGGTTTTACATTCTACTCATATGCTAATTTCAGTTTTTTATGGTCAGTCAGAAATCATATTTTTTAGTCAACTGTCTATCACATAAATAAAACGTTAAATCAGCTTCAACCGATATGAATACCTTTAATGAGGCGACTTTAAATCTCTTTATGTAGTGGTGTAACGGTGATTTAACTATTATTTATGGATCTGGCGCTCGATCAAGTTAAGATAAATTAATATAATATGAAAAAACATTACCGTTTCATATCCTCAATATTTTTGATATCCTACCATTTAAACCTCCATCAAAGCTAGCGGGACTGATGATTGATTTATTCCTCAGGAAAAGTCCTTTTATCGATGTCAAGTAAACCCATGTCCTACGCTAATACAGAGCACTCGCGAATCCTACCATTTAAACCTCCATCAAAGCTAGCGGGACTGATGATTGATTTATTCCTCAGGAAAAGTCCTTTTATCGATGTCAAGTAAACCCATGTCCTACGCTAATACAGAGCACTCGCGAATCCTACCATTTAAACCTCCATCAAAGCTAGCGGGACTGATGATTGATTTATTCCTCAGGAAAAGTCCTTTTATCGATGACAAGTAAACCCATGTCCTAAGCTAATACAGAGCACTCGCGAATGCTATACAATAGAGGGCTGTCTCTCTCTGTGCTGCTAGGTTTAGAATTCAGTTGAGTTTACAGAGAGAGATAATTTGACATGAGGCGGAAAGATTTATAATCAGTAGCTAAATATTTACTTACCGTAGATAAGAAATTTAGTCCTTAAAATGTTTTATAATACTTTCGAATAAAAAAACTGTAGAATAACAATATTTTATATCAGATTTAGATGTTTGATCTAAAACTGTAACAAACAAATATAGTCTATCAGAAAATTAGATCCTTTTGGATGCAGAGTATTTGTAACAGTTCAAAATTAAAATCTGGAAAATAATTTTAAAGTAGGCAAAGGAGGCGTTTCAAAAGTCTTATTGCCGTTAATTAAACATATTGTATTTTTAGAAGACAGAAAATATTGTAACCTTTGTTATGGAACAACAGTTTTCTATTAATGTCCTCGCGTATTGTTTATTCGTTATTTTCTTTAGTTCAGTATTATTTCTTTATGAAACAAACAACAAAACAAACGTAGAAATGTTAGTTTTCTTATGGTAGATTATAGATTGTATTAGATATAAATTATTCATTAATTTATAACTGTTCAGTAATAACATTTAATTATTGAAGTGTTTGATTTTGTTTAATATTATGTTATCAATAATTAGGTAAGTCACCTTGGATAGTATCCTAATGTAATTTTAAATGATTACGATGATTATATATTTATTTATTGATCATACTATATCGTATAAAGCGCCTGACACTTTCTCATATATAAAGTCTGTACGAAGCAGTCAGAGAACACAAAGCAGTCAGAGTACACAAAGCAGCCAGAGCACACAGCACAGTGTGCGTGGTGTGATGTTAGGTCAACAAGAAGGCAGGCGGAGTAGGGGTCGTGCAGAAGAAGGCTCGCGACAATGGAACGCTGCATAAAGGCGGCTGAATAATTGAAGCGGAGAGTCGACCTCCGCTGGATGGAGGCTACACTGTACAGAGCAGCCAGAGCACACAGCACAGTGTGCGTGGTGTGAGGTTAGGTCAACAAGAAGGCAGGCGGAGGAAGGGTCGTGCAGAAGAAGGCTCGCGACAATGGAACGCTGCATAAAGGCGGCTGAATAATTGAAGCGGAGAGTCGACCTCCGCTGGATGAAGGCTACACTGTACAAAGCAGTCAGAGCACACAGCACAGTGTGCGTGGTGAGGCTAGGTCAACAAGAAGGCAGGCGGAGGAAGGGTCGTGCAGAAGAAGGCTCGCGACAATGGAACGCTGCATAAAGGCGGCTGAATAATTGAGGCGGAGTGTCGACCTCCGCTGGATGGAGGCTACACTGTACGGAGCAGTGAGAGCACACAGCACAGTGTGCGTGGTGTGAGGTTAGGTCAACAAGAAGGCAGGCGGAGGAAGGGTCGTGCAGAAGAAGGCTCGCGACTATGGAACGCTGCATAAAGGCGGATGAATAATTTTTTTTTTTTTTTTTTTTGGACAATTTTATTTACAATCTGTTCAGACATTCTTAAAACAATAAGTAAATTAGATAAAATAATAAATTAACACGAGTTAGACTCTATCCAGCGATAGAGCTAACACAAATAAACAAGAAAGTTTGAAATTAGAACCTAAGAGGTAAGTCCAGGATTGAGTGTCTCTTCAGACGTGTAACTGACGCACTATTATCCAACAGGTTCATCGCAAGGTAGTTCGGATGAGAATACAGCTTGTCTTGGTACTTCTTGCTGTAGCAAGTTATTTCCTCTTTTACTGTGGGAATTTTGGTGTCTTGATGTATTAATTGATTGGTTATATACCACGGAGCTTCCAGGATGTTCCGAAGGACTTTAGACTGAAAACGTTGGAGAATTTCGATGTTGGAGTTACTGGCTGTACCCCAAAGCTGTATACCATAAGTCCAAACAGGTTTCAAAATCACCTTGTATACTAACAACTTATTTCTTAATGATAATTTCGACTTCTTGTTTAAAAGCCAGGATATTTTTTTGAATTTTGAGTTTAAAAATAATCTTTTGTGCCAGATATGAGAACGCCAAGTTAGTCTTCGGTCTAGATGCATACCCAGATATTTCACTTCTTCAGATTGGGGGAGGAGGACATTATTAAGAGAGACAGGTGGGCAGTTAGCAGGCCTTGTTGTGAAAGTTACATGAGTGGACTTGGTTTCATTAACCTTCACCCTCCATCTCACAAGCCACTCCGACAAGTCATCCAGCTCAGATTGTAGTCGTTGGGATGCAATTCCTGGGACTTCATGAGAGGCTAGTATAGCGGTATCATCAGCAAAGGTGGCCATGGTGACATCGGCTCGTACAGGTATGTCAGATGTGAAGAGGGTGTAGAAGATGGGACCCAATACACTGCCTTGTGGAACGCCCGCCTCAATTTTGTGGAGGTCGGAGTATTCGTCTTGAAATTTGACTCGAAAAAACCTGTTTGACAAATAGGACTTGATGACATTAAAGAAAGAATGAGGAACTAGTAGTTTTAATTTATAGAGGAGACCCTCATGCCAAACTTTATCAAAAGCCTGACTGATATCAAGAAAAACAGCCGAGCAGTATCTTTTTGCTTCCAGATCTTCCTTCACTACATTGACCACACGATGAATCTGCTCAATGGTAGAGTGCTTCTGGCGGAAACCAAACTGATGGTTGGGGATAAGGTTGCCGCTATCAATAACTTGCTGAAATCGTTTTAGAAAAAGCTTCTCAAAAACTTTTGAAGTCACAGGCAATAGACTTATGGGCCTATAAGAACTGACCTGATGTGGAGGCTTCCCAGGTTTAGCTACCATGACAATTTCCGATAATTTCCACTGTGCTGGAAAATGCTCAATTCTCAATATTGCGTTGAAGACAAAAGTCAAAAACATAATAGCTTTCCTCGGCAGTTCTTTTAAAATCCTTCCTGTAATGAGGTCATACCCAGGAGCTTTGTACGGCTTCAATTGTTTCACAATTATTTCAGTTACTTCAGAGGGAGTAAAGGGCTGAACAGGAAGTGATAGTTGGGTAGGTGATTCTAATAAGTATTCAATTTCTGGGTCAGGAGCTTGAGCTGAGTCACTGGGCTTGAACACATCGCGTAAGTGCGTAGCTAATACTTCAGCTTTCTCCTTGTTGTTCTTGGCCCAGCCACCACCTGGCAAGATAATCGGAGGAATCGGCACTCTTGGACTAGTCATGTGTTTAGTAGTTTTCCACATTGAATATTTCGTGTCTTCTGTAGGAGTTAGACTTGCAGTAAAAACCTGAAACCTTTCATTATTGAAGTTAGATAACAAACGTTTCAAATCCCGCGCCGCTCTATTGAAGTTGTTTTTATCACGAGGATTCCTGGAATTTTGCCAAATCCTACGAAGTCTTCTTTTTTGAGCAATCTTTTTCTTGATGCTAAGAGGGTAGTTCAGGCCACTAGTGGTTCCATTTCGTTGATGCGGCGTTGATTGCCAAGCACACTTCTGGACTGTCCTGTTAAACAATTCAACAGCTTCATCTATTTCACCATTTGTCTTCAAGGAAACGTGTAAATGCAAGTTTTCACCAAGAAGAGATCGAAATTGGTCCCAGTCAGTATATTTAGAACTTAACCGCAGTGGACCCTCTGTAGTAATGGCAGATGAACTTAAAGTGAAGATCAATGGAGAATAGTCTGAGGATAAATCAAGACAAGATTCTACACGTGTGTACGTTTGGGAAATACCTTTAGTCACGAAGAAATCAAGCAAATCAGGAATTTTTAAGGGATCAGTAGGCCAATAAGTCGGTTCTCCCGTAGAAAAATATTGATAGTTATTGTCGTTGATAGTCTTAAGGAGATTACGGCCTCTGGGATTGCACAGCCGAGAGCCCCACATGGTGTGTTTCGCATTAAAGTCACCCCCGCAATAAATCTACAACCCAAGGTATTGAAGAAGTCGCTGTATTGCTGGTATGAAACGTTATGACGAGGAGGGGTATACACAGAAGATACCGTGAGTGGACCTGACCAGTCTTCAATCACAACACTGGAAGCTTGAATATAATTATACTTATAAGCAGGTATGACATGGTGTTTTATACTATTTTTAACTAATACCGCACTACCACCATGAGCAGTATTATCTGGATGATTACAGTGATACAGAGAGTAAAAAGGAATTTTGAAATGTGTCATATCTGTGAAGTGAGTTTCGGAGATAAGCATAATATCAACTTTATGAAGACCAAGAAATATTTTAACCTCTTGAGTATGGTTACTCAAGCCATTGGCGTTCCAAAGTGCTATTCTATAAAAATTATTCATTGTAGCTTCGAAATGACGGAAGACAATAGGTTCATTAAAGTACCTATCTGTTCAGCCTGTTGTATCATTATTTTTTCAAATTTGCTGAAAAAGTCGTTAAGTGTTTTACTTAAAGCGTTTTGAGTACTGTTATCTTCAGACATCGAGTTGGATGCCACCTGTGCATATGATCGTCCCGGCAGGATTCGAACAGTGGATGGACTGGGAGGTCTTACCACTTCTTGGGCTCCCCGAGGTGATTGATCATGAGTTTTACTTTCAGGTACTTTGGGTCTGATCGGGGGAAACGATTTTTGTTTAAGTTCGCGATACACAGAACAACCTTTGTAGTTCGCCGGGTGGTTCCCCTCACATAGAGCGCAGGTGGGTGGGGTATCACTGGATTTCAAACATGCCCGTGTGTCATGGTTCTGGCCACATTTAACGCACCTGTAGCACCTGTAAGGGTGCCAGCAATACGTTTTGGTGTGTCCATAACTTTGACATCGCTTACACTGAACGATCTCGGATTTCCTGAGCGGTGGTTCAAAGGTAATTTTTGCATTAAGGAGGTACTCGATATTAAATATATCTTTGTTACACGGATTTGGTTCCAGATCAACAAAGAACATTGAAAGAGGTGCTTTGGTTTTTATGCTGTCTCATATTCATTACGTTGCGAACCTGGAACCCACAGGATTCAATAGCAATCTTGATGTCCGCAACATCAGTGGAAAAGTGCATATTTTTTAAAACCACGCGATATGCTTTCTCTTGTTTGATTTGGTAGGTATGAAAGGTGACCTGCAGCTCTTTTAATTTGTGCACCAGCTTCCGATAACCGTCAATAGTTGTTGTATTAACTTTGAATTTGTTTTGGCTGAGGCATTTAAATGTGTAGTTGTCATTTGGGATAACAGTTTCAATAGCGGCTATCATGCTCTTAACGTTTACAACGTTGAGTACGAAGATCGGAAGTGGTTTATCTTCGCCAACATGAGACGGCGGCGTCGATGTGGTGCTCTCATCCATCGTATTTGACCCTCCAATAGCATCGAAACGATTATTTGTAGTTAATGAGAAGCTACTTGGGTTTGAACACAATTTCTTCGATATGTCGGGACTGTTCGAAACCAATTTCCTAGGTCTTTTGAATGAACCAGTCACTGTTTGCCAGTGGATGCCGTCATTACTTTCTTTCTCCTCAGAGTTTCGGGAGTTTGGAATACCTGTAGATATTACTGCTGTATGATTATAACTGTGATCATGTAGAACATGAGCACTATCATCAGTGAAAGTATTTTCACAACTGGAAACTGTTTGCATCATGAGAGTCTACAAAAACGTAAACAATCAAAACATAAACACAAACAAGACAAGGTTATGTAACATGAAGAACAAAAAACATTACATTACGAACAGTAAACTACATCAAAACTATTATCAAAATAAACGAAATCAATTAATAACAGTCCTTATTATCAGTTTGTGAACTATTTCACGAGAAAAAAGCAAGTTTATAACAAATTTCACAGAACCAAATACAATACATGTTCACCAAATAACAAAGTCAGCTGATTCGACTGAATAATTGAAGCGGAGAGTCGACCTCCGCTGGATGGAAGCTACACTGTACAGAGCAGCCAGAGCACACAGCACGGTGTGCGTGGTGTGAGGTTAGGTCAACAAGAAGGCAGGCGGAGGAAGGGTCGTGCAGGCGGAGGAAGGGTCGTGCAGAAGAAGGCTCGCGACAATGGAACGCTGCATAAAGGCGGCTGAATAATTGAGGCGGAGTGTCGACCTCAGCTGGATGGAGGCTACACTGTACGGAGCAGTGAGAGCACACAGCACAGTGTGCGTGGTGTGAGCCTAGGCCAACAAGAAGGCAGGCGGAGGAAGGGTCGTGCAGAAGAAGGCTCGCGACAATGGAACGCTGCATAAAGGCGGCTGAATAATTGAAGCGGAGAGTCGACCTCCGCTGGATGACAATTTCCGATAATTTCCACTGTGCTGGAAAATGCTCAATTCTCAATATTGCGTTGAAGACAAAAGTCAAAAACATAATAGCTTTCGACCTCAGCTGGATGGAGGCTACACTGTACGGAGCAGTGAGAGCACACAGCACAGTGTGCGTGGTGTGAGGCTAGGCCAACAAGAAGGCAGGCGGAGGAAGGGTCGTGCAGGCGGAGGCTCGCGACAATGGAACGCTGCATAAAGGCGGCTGAATAATTGAGGCAGAGAGTCGACCTCCGCTGGATGGAGGCTACACTGTACGGCTCTGCAATACCAATCACTTCCTCGTCTCTCTGGCCGCTGCTGTGTGTGTTTTAGCGTTAGCAACACTCTATTTAATAGCTCCTAATAGACGCATTTGTTAAAGTTGTATCCTTAGATATACCGTGCTCCGGTGATTTATCCTTAGAGTGTTGCATTTTTTAATTTTAGTTCGTTCTTTCCAATTCCATACTCACAGCCGACACGTATTGCAGATAAGGCAAAATTAGATAATAATATATAATCACCTTACAAGAAATTATAAGAATTTCATTGTTGCGTTGACACTAAAGTGAATTACAATGTAATGTAATGTTGAATGTATAATCTTGGAGCATTGGAAAAAGAAATTATTTTACTATCATTGGTATAAATGAATAAAACATGTTCAAATATAACTTTTATTTTTGCGCAATGCTTTTCGGAATCAGTGATCAAGTTAGTTTGGAAAATGTTTTATTCATTTATACCAGTGATAGTAAAATAATTTAATGTTACTTAAGAAAATTATAATTTATAATTAGACATAACCCTTTCAGGGCCAATTCCGAATCACCGGAAGTTTTAAGAACACGCATAAAGTGTTGACTTCCGTGTGACCACTCGTTACAAAATAATGTATTGTACAAAATAGTACAGTTGATGTTAGAAAAATAAACGTTCATCATATTCCGTGGTGTATTATTTGTTGTACTTAATATTGTTATAATACCCCCATTTTATCGCATGTAATAGATTCGTTCTGCACCGTTACATATGTGAGGTAATACCAGCTAATACAGTCGTGATATATAATAATTAATCAATATGTTACTGTGTACACGGTGATTGGATTCATAGTAAGACAAATAATTTATGGAAAATATCGTACTAGCGACAAATTTAAGCCCTCTTGAAGGAATATTTAGGTGATAAAGTTACTTGTAGTGCAAAGTCAAGCCCCGCCTACATTAGGTATTGGGGTTTATTTTAAAACTTCCAGACGACAAGTAGTGCAGTATTTATGTGTTCTAGACAGTCTTCGTTTCCTTTGTTTTCTTCTATTGACTGTGCGCTGTCAGTCTTGAAGTATTGTACTGGCGGTGAAGTTGCTTATCGGTGAAAACTCCTGGATCTTCCTCGTCCGCGAAAATTTTTTTATGGATTAGAGGTTAAGTTGGATTAGAGGTTAAATAAATAGCAGATTGTAACTTAAGTAATCAATATTAACATATCATTGTGGCCAAAAACGCTGAACTAAATTCGTCTTTAGTAAGAGAAAGAAGTAGCCTACGCATCCTATATACAATTTCTTATGTATAAAGCTACTGAATCGTTCCTAAAAGCATTAGCCTATTATATAAAATTGCAGTATCACAACTAATACTTGATTCGTCCTGATCGTCTGATTTTCTTTTAAATTGTTATACAAATGTTACATAAAAATGTTGGGTATTATTGTCACGTATAAAATATATACTAGATTCGGTACAAAAGTAATATATACAGGATTTTAACGGGAACAGGTCTGTACCTCCCCACTCTTCCCAATGCCACTTCAGTTGACAAAACTCTCCCTCTCCATCCACTTTCACTGTTCTTGACAACGCGACGTTAATAATCTTACAGTATAAATACAGCAGCACCCCCTCCCTCCGCCCTCTTATAAACTATACTCCGTGGGAAGTTATCACGCGAAGCTCAAAAGAAGTTTTCATCCGTGACAGTGAGGCGTTAAGTTGAGTTGTCCGCCCGGTGTTTGTAAGAAAGTTAATCGGAGTTGGAGTTGTAACTCAATTCACTTGATTCAGAGAGAAGCAGTTGAAGTCGGCCGAATACTTGTGCAGTTGTGTGTCCTTGACCTCTGATGTAACTTCTGGGAACTTTCTCCCGGGCAGCGGTGGCGGTGGCGTGCGACACGTCACTCCCGAGATCTCGCATCACCTGTACACGCTTCACTCTTGTTTTCACTCAACCACCCCGCGGGTGTAAGGGTGAGTCCGGACCGTATCTCGATATCTCGACCTTCCAACAATTGTGTTACATGCCAGTCTTTCATCACGCGTTAAAAAACACACATAAGTTGTTTTTGAGTTAACCCGAGAAAATGTTTTATATATATTTTTATAAACGGCAATAGTCTAATTTATTTCAATACAGATTTAATCACAAAAAGTATACATCCTCCGCTGGGATTCGAACCAGGGTATCTCACTTGCACGGTGAATTTACTACCAAAGAGCTCTTATTTTTTACCATATTACCATTTTTACCATCTGGCATTTGGCCATATGTGTTACGTATGTGTTTAAACAACCAAAATAACTTATGGTCGTAAGACCAAATGCCTGGCAAACAACTTTTACATCTATTAAATTTATATAACAGACAATGGTCTAATTCAAATTAAAATTGAATCACAAAAAGTACTTGCTCCGCCGGTACTTGAACCCTGGTCTCTCACTTGCCGCGTAAGTGTACTACTACTACACTATAGAGTTCTTATTTTTTATGATTTAATTATTTCCTATTTGGCCGTTTGTAGACTTTCTAAAGATAGGTACGGTTTGCATTTGTATTTGCTTTACTGAAATTAAAAACGAGGATCTGAGGATTTCTTCAACTTAATCTGTAATACAATGATACAGAAAAAATGTGGTGTGTGTCTTAAAATAGCACTTAAATGTTATGAAATTTAAATTCAAATTATAAATCTTTAATGGATAATTATTGAACATATGGAGATTTCTCTCACTCTCTAATTTACTAATTTCACAATAGCACATAGCCAATCGAAAGCTACAATTAATTCAGTTCCACGTCAAACTAGCACGCTTGTGATGCATGCGATATTGGTAAAGGTCGGAGAGTTCATTATACAACAGACGTACTGATATAATAAATTATAATATGCTGAAGGTATCTGATCTGAGAAATGGAATAGGAAAGTTTATATCTTCTACGAACTTTTAAACAAATAAAAAAAGTTGATACAAATATTTTTGAGATTTTGTATTAATATAACATGTAGGAGAATGCACATATGATACTCGAGTACTTATTTTAGTTTCAATATTGATAACAGTTATAGAAGGATAACGCGTCTGTCTCACTCTCATTAAACCAAACATAACAGTAATTTAGTCATGGTGAACCTTGCACTTGTCTGGGTCCTCAGACAGTTATATCAATGACTTTAACACAGTAAGTAAAGTCCGGAAAAAACAAGTCTTCACTAACATAGTCTTAATAACGGTAGATCAATACGCCGCAATATGTTTGTGTCGGGTTCTATCTTTTTTATTCAAATTTCAGTCAATTATTGGCTGATGTGGATTGCACGAGAGTAACAAACACACATTTATTTATTGATTTGTAATTAATTATAGCAAATAAGGTATACAAATATCTTATATTTTTTTACAAGGTATGTTTATATGTCTTGACAGAGTTTTCTCTTATCGTTAGTTTTCATGAAATGTTGCTTAGCAAATTTTAAATTGCAATTATTTTGAAACTAATAACCATACCTAGATTTTTTTCTTCCCGCAGAAAGTTACAACTTGATGATACATATGCAAATTGCAACTGCGTTGCAACTTAAATAGTTTAGATTATGATCTGTTAAAAATGTAAAATACTGATAGGCAGGTACTAAACGAATCGAAATAGACCATTGTGTGTGGGCTTATGTTTATGATTTTAGCCTATTTAACTATATCCCTAATTATTCTCTCACATTTTTGAACACCCTGCACATCTTTATTGAAACAGAAAAATCAACAGAAAACACGCTTTCATATGTTGTAATTTGTACCCTGCTTATATACAGTTTTGAATAAAAGAAAAAAACTGTATAGTCACACTCCCACAAAAGATAGGGTATGTATTATATATACATGTCAGCAATAACAAAAATTAAACAGCGCTGCGTTACTTATTTCTTGATTTTCGCCTATTTAACCATATTCCTAAATATTCCTTCACATTTTTGAACACCCTGTTCATTTTTATTGAAACGGAAAAAAATCATTCTCAAACACGCTTTAGTATATTGTAATTTGTACCCTGTTTATATATTGTTTT
This sequence comes from Homalodisca vitripennis, assembly GCF_021130785.1. Lineage (NCBI taxonomy): Eukaryota > Metazoa > Arthropoda > Insecta > Hemiptera > Cicadellidae > Homalodisca > Homalodisca vitripennis. The sequence continues at coordinate 179,115,056 of NC_060207.1, read as the reverse complement.
CAATAAAAAAAAAAACTGTATAGTCACACACCAATAAAAGTATTGTATGTATTATATATACATGTCAGGAATGACAAAAAATAAATAAAACAGTACTACGTTACTTATTTTCTAAAAATTTAAAGCTAACAAAGATCTGCAAAATCTATTTTACTAATTTGGAGAATTTGTAGTGAAAGTTATATTTTATTTTAATTATTAAAGTTATTGGTAATAGCTCGGTGATTAGTCAAAGTTTTGCACGCAATGTTTTAAGATATTCTGGTTACGTTTTACGTTCTGACGTCATCACGGAAATCCTTTAAATCTCTCGTAATACTGTACAGAACGTGTATACTATAGATGCGCAAGGTCTATTTTCTGAAATAGCGATGTGTACAAATTCAGTACGCTTTGTACACATACACGGACGTGACCGACTTGCGTCAGTTATCTGCTAAATATACTAATTACGAAGTACGTGTTAACGAAGTTCCAGCAACTTCAGAATTAACTAAAATGCTTAATTTAAAATAATTTGATTGTATGCCTTCAATGCCGAACTATTCAACAATATTTACTTTAATAACACACGGTATAAAAAAGGTATTTGTTGATTCCATGTTTCTCAAAATCACTTGAGATAGCCACTAATTCTAGGTTTCTCTGTTTTGAAATAGGCATGAATAGATTCAAAATTTACAAGAAATAATATTACCGTAGTTTTATAGCACGATACCAATGAAACTTCGCAATTGAGGTTTTATAGTACTGACTCGGAATTTACGACTTTTTAATTATAATTTTCCGAGTTGGAAAATCAGAAACATAATGAAAATATACAAACCTCTGTAGATGTTATCTGGATTTAGTAGAAAATAAAATCATAGTGATTAGATTGTATAATCTGGTTCTGGAAATCTAAAACAATGCTAGCGTTGACATTTAATGAAAAAAAAAACCTTTATTTAGGCAAAAATTCTATACAGGCAAAGTTAGGGCCGCATGGCCCTTTCTTACACTTAACCTGCGAAGTAATGAAAGCCTATTCATAGAAATATAGTTTATTCATTAACAATTGTTACCTTACCAGACGATGTTTGCAGACACGCAGGATCGTAAAATACATTAATATATCTTAATTCCCAAGAATCTCCCAAGTCATATTTTGAACGGTAATAATCATATATACTTTGGGAATATGCAGAACATCACATGAGGATTTTTGTGTGTATTTTAATGTTATCCCTTTACCCCTTATTTTTTCAAAGGGGAAAGGGGAATACTTATTGTTTAAAATGTAAATGTTAGTTTCAACTGGAAGGCATGTTGGTTGGAGTCGACTCAGATACCCCTAATGTTCACCATAATCCTTTTTTAAGTAAGACTATTTAAATGAGCTGTCACGTGAAGTTTACTGTTAGAAAAAAATTTGATCAAAGAAGAATGGTAAAAATTAAAGGTCTGCAGGTTGACCGTATCCAAAACATCGTCCAGTTGAAGTTAGAATTTTATCTTTTTTCAAAAATGTACCTATTTTCGAAATTGTGGGTACGCATTGGTTTTCATGGTGACGTTGGTATCTCACCAAAATCTTTAATACATACTTAATTTGAGGTTCTAAGTGGCTCATCCCATTTTGGGTTACCCTCTACCTTTTTTCCTTTTTCAGTAATTAAGAGGGTCACTTAACACCCCATAGAAATCGTTTTCTTGCAATTTTATTACTATTTTTATTATTTTATGCGTATTCGAGGCCCTGCTTTTTAACAAGGGGCTAAAGTTTAAACTGCGTTATAAATATAAATTCGTCTTAAATCCATAAGTGTTTCACTTCAAAAATTTACATTTCTTGTCTTAGTGCTAATAGATATGTTAACAATATCGTCTTAAATCCATAAGTGTTTCACTTCAAAAATTTACATTTCTTGTCTTAGTGCTAATAGATATGTTAACAATATCGTCTTAAATCCATAAGTGTTTCACTTCAAAAATTTACATTTCTTGTCTTAGTGCTAATAGATATGTTAACAATATGATTATCTATTAGTACTATTTGCTTAGGATTTATATTCAGGATAGATTTTCCATAAAAAACAGTGTCTTACTTAACGTCAACGTCATTCGTGGAACTATCTAAGATTACTAAGTGACGCAAATGAACGTTAGACGATGCTGTTAAACAATTAAGAGATCGCGTGCCCTTTAGTTCTGGCGGCCTTGTCCGGCAGTGTGCGAGGTCAATGCAGCGCGTGATGTGATGTTCAGCGTTACACGAGAAAGCTCCAAGTTCCCGCTAACCGCACGGTTGTGTGATGCGAGAACTTGTGCACGGTGTTACAAAGTTTGCTGAAACTGTTTTATATCCTGCTGCAAGTATAGACATATACAAAATAGACGTGAATATGGATACCAGGAACATAGTTTCCTCACATTTTTCTGCGTACTTTTAATTACAAACTTGTAGCTCATAAATGAAATAAACCGTAAACCCGTTAAATTATACAACTTACTCTAAATAAGTGAACAAAGCACTATACTAACTCCGAAAACAAAACAAAAATGTTATAGATTTTCACAAAAATAACGATTTTTAAAAATTATATTGAACTATTAAATTATCCATTGTATGTTCCTATTGATAGTGTACAAGGACATGAACTTATATTTAAATATTTAACACTTAACAAATCAAATAAGACTAAATAATAAAATAATCAGGTACGTATCTCGTACATAAGGCAATGAATGGAATAGTAAACTAACTCTTATCTATAATAAATAAAAGCATAATCATATTATATGTTCAGAAAAAAATTAATGTATAGTTTATTATTTTATATTTTTTATTTACTTGTTAGAATTGCATAGTTGTGATTTTAAATGGCAATTTTTCTCCTGTTTTAAAATTAAGCATAATATTAATTTCACAACATTCCAAAAAAATAATATCAAGAAAAATAACAAAGTTAAAAAAGACAAAAATTATTAAATTTTTGGTATCTTATGGGTTATAATTAAAATCAATAATAATTTAGGGTGTTTCCCTACCCAAGCTACTCGTCTAAAACGAAATCTTTTCTAGTAATTGTAATTTTTAACAGATAATAATAAAGGATGTATCATAATCTTTGTCTGTTTGAATTATTTATACGTGTCTCGACATACTTTTTACATTGACAGTAATTAAAAAAAATGAGACAAAAACCAACTTTAAAACGGTACGAATACAAAAGCCTTTACAGTTTTGGCGCTAAGATGCGTTGTAATATAACATTAAAAATGCAAGGCTGTGATTGAAATGGATTTAAATGAGTTGTACGTTTCAAAATAAAAAGGTACAATCAGAAAACAACACTTGAGACCTCTGATGAGACGGTGGGATGAGAACAGCTTTTGACTTGTTTTCACTGGATGGCTGCCGGTTAAACTAGACAGAGGTCTTTTGCAGACTAGGTATCCCTAAAGTCGAGACGATGCAATACGAAAAATAACTAACAATTCATCTTGGCTCAAACAAATTCTGACGCTTGATCGACTGAGTCAAATGGAATTTGAGGTACCTCTGCATAGTGAGTCTCGAGTTCATTGTTGTTCTATTACTGTGAAAAGAACAGGCCAGAACTCGTCTCCCTTATTGTAACAATAGTCACACGCAATATTGCATAGTACTCTAAGAGTGCCCATGCACAGAAGCAAGAGCCGACAGTGCTTGTTGTATTGCTGAAAGTACGTTTTGAACGTCTTTATTGCGGGATTAGTTGAGTTGGGTGTTCAACTTTCCTCGTCCCCTTCTCTAAATATCCGTGTGTTTTTTGCGTTCAAGGACACTGAAGTCATTGCAAGTACAATCAATGGGCATGGTAATCTAACCCCCCTTACTGTCCAGGTACACGTGAACTCCAGATTCTATGCCAGTGTCAGATTACAAACGCTGCACTAAAAGCGGAAGGTAAATGAAGATAACATAAATCACATTTTTAACTCTCCATAGAGATGTATTGTTGTTGGTTTTGTCTACAGAACAGCCGAGGTCATCATTAAGCAACGGGTTGAGGAAACACGAGGAAAGTAGGCCCCTTATATTGTTAAGCTCCGCCAAATTCTGAGATGGGCGGTAACCAGATAGCGTGGTAGATAACAATTTAATTGGCAATTGTTAATTAGCTACCAACATTACCATTGCGTCATCACACGCTTCGTTGAGAGTGTGAGCCTACGGTTCTATTCTCCATTATCTCTCTAAATTGTTTGGTTTGTACTCTTTCCAGTTTGTTCAGTTTGTTTGATCATCTCCATCGGCAACATTTTGAACTGTATTATATAAATGGTATTATAAAAATAACTAAAATAGCTTTGTAAACACATTTTTTTAACTAAGGGTAAAAAGAAAACTAACTAAAACACATTACACAGCTTATATATATATATATATATATATATATATATATATATATATATATATATATATAAAAGCCAAAAGAAATACATTAATTAATGTGCTGAAAACGGAATGGATAAACGGAATATATATATATATATATATATATTATATATATATATATATATATCCAAATAAATGATTAAGGCAATCAGTCTACCATAAATCGTTGGTTCCTTAGATTGCGCAGGTACGGGGTTATTAATTTTTCAGGTTCTACAAAGATGTCTAATACTGTAGATAAAAAACTAAGCAGGTATTTACAATCATTATATGTACGATCATCTCACCCAAATATTATTATACGATACCTTCTCATACAGTGTGATATAAACCGATTGTCGTTAAAAAAGTACTGGCACTTACAATCATTATATGTACGATCATTTCTCACAAACGTTATCGTACGATACCTTCTCATACAGTGTGTTATCAAACGATTGGCGTTGAAAAAGTACTGGCACTTACAATCATTATATGTACGATCATTTCTCACAAACGTTATCGTACGATACCTTCTCATACAGTGTGTTATCAACCGATTGGCGTTGAAAAAGTACTGGCACTTACAATCATTATATGTACGATCATTTCTCACAAACGTTATCGTACGATACCTTCTCATACAGTGTGTTATCAACCGATTGGCGTTGAAAAAGTACTGGCACTTACAATCATTATATGTACGATCATTTCTCACAAACGTTATCGTACGATACCTTCTCATACAGTGTGTTATCAACCGATTGGCGTTGAAAAAGTACTGGCACTTACAATCATTATATGTACGATCATTTCTCACAAACGTTATCGTACGATACCTTCTCATACAGTGTGTTATCAACCGATTGGCGTTGAAAAAGTACTGGCACTTACAATCATTATATGTACGATCATTTCTCACAAACGTTATCGTACGATACCTTCTCATACAGTGTGTTATCAACCGATTGGCGTTGAAAAAGTACTGGCACTTACAATCATTATATGTACGATCATTTCTCACAAACGTTATCGTACGATACCTTCTCATACAATGTGATATAAACCGATTGTCTTTGAAAAAGTACTGTCACTTACAATCATTATATGTACGATCATTTCTCACAAACGTTATCGTACGATACCTTCTCATACAGTGTGTTATCAACTGATTGGCGTTGAAAAAGTACTGGCACTTACAATTATTATATGTACGATCATTTCTCACAAACGTTATCGTACGATACCTTCTCATACAATGTGATATAAACCGATTGTCTTTGAAAAAGTACTGGCACTTACAATCATTATATGTACGATCATTTCTCACAAACGTTATCGTACGATACCTTCTCATACAATTGTGATATAAACCGATTGTCTTTGAAAAAGTACTGGCACTTACAATCATTATATGTACGGTCATTTCTCACAAACGTTATCGTACGATACCTTCTCATACAATGTGATATAAACCGATTGTCTTTGAAAAAAGTACTGGCACTTACAATCATTATATGTACGATCATTTCTCACAAACGTTATCGTACGATACCTTCTCATACAGTGTGTTATAAACCGATTGTCTTTGAAAAAAGTACTGGCACTTACAATCATTATATGTACGATCATTTCTCACAAACGTTATCGTACGATACCTTCTCATACAGTGTGTTATAAACCGATTGTCTTTGAAAAAGTACTGGCACTTACAATCATTATATGTACGATCATTTCTCACAAACGTTATCGTACGATACCTTCTCATACAATGTGTTATAAACCGATTGTCTTTGAAAAAGTACTGGCACTTACAATCATTATATGTACGATCATTTCTCACAAACGTTATCGTACGATACCTTCTCATACAGTGTGTTATCAACCGATTGGCGTTGAAAAAGTACTGGCACTTACAATTATTATATGTACGATCATTTCTCACAAACGTTATCGTACGATACCTTCTCATACAGTGTGTCATCAACCGATTGGCGTTGAAAAGGCACACACAGTATCGCGTTACTATACTCGCTAAATAAACACACGTGCCTTCTTTTTACTAGTGGGCATAAATAAAATACAATTAAAAAAGTCTCAGTTAAGTTATACTTTTTGGGTACAATTTTGTAAGCCGGACATCTCACAGTTGATATAAATTTCGATGCTAATGTAACAGACTAAGATTTTCTGTGTTGATGTATAGAATAACATCAGGTTTGAAAACTTGCCCGCGCTCGGGATGTAATTGTGAAAGAAAGTTATTAATTTTTCTCAACTCCAACGTCACCAGATTACGACACAGATAGTTAAACTTGATTTAACAATGGTCAATACTGAGTTGAGTTCGTCCGTTTGGAGACATCATCTGGTGACTGAGTCTGGTCGTTTTGCCAAATATACATTTGAAAACAGCAAAACCAATTATATCTTTCGATATCTAATATCGTTGTTAGCATTAGGTAACAATTTTTTGCGCATCTTTATTTAGGATCATGGAATTTGTCTCGCCTACTGGCCCTTGATGGTTTTCCAGCAAGGACAAAACCGACAATGTAGTATTGTCCATTTTACAATCAATTAAGGTCGCGATCTATTGAGGATTGTACTGTTCTTATTGAACTGAAATGAAAAAAAAAAAAAACAAATTAACTAATGGGATTAGTCGTAAAAATATTCTATTATGCTGCAGACCTATGATATTGTCTCTATGGAGGCGATTTTGATACTAGAGTGCAGATCACATAAACTTGAAGATGTTCATGGAGTATAGTGACAGTTCCCTGAATTGAGTGTGTTAGAATATCTCAAGAAACAAACCAAGGATTTGGCGTTATTACTGAGACTCGGAGTTGAAGGATTGATGCCTACATAAAAGGGTGGTCTAATCAAAATGCACGATGTTAATTGTAAATAAAACAAAGAGTTTTCAGAAAATTATCTTAACATTTTTTTGTTATTATAGAAAGATCTACCATGGCTTCTGTGGCATACCTCTATCCGATGGTCGATATTTTCAATGACTTTCTTCAAGACATAATTGAGGTTCAGTGTCGTTAATTTTCCGAACTATCTCATCCTTTAGCTCTTTGAATTGTGCTTGGCTTATTGGCGTACACTTTTTCTTTTAAATATCCCCAAAGAAAAGATTCCAACGGTGCCCAAATCACATGATCGGTGCCAATTAACATCGCCCCGACGCGACGTGTGATAACACGGCCATTGAATTTCTCGCGCGAATGAGCCATTGTTTCGTTCGTTGATTGTCTGGCAATTGGCACCATCCTGTTGGAACCACATATCGTCCAGGTCCATAACCTCAATTTCTGGCCACAAGAAGTCCGTTATTATATCGCGATAGCGAACACCATTCACGGTGACTGCTTGGCCAACCTCATTTTCGAAAAAGTACGGCCCGATGGCAGCAAGCCCATAAACCGCACCAAATAGTCACTCTTTATGGATGCATCGGCTTTTCAACAATCACTCGTGGATTATCATTTGCCCAAATGCGGCAATTCTGCTTGTTAACGAATCAACTGAGGTGGTAGTGGGCCTCGTCGCTGAAGATGATTTTACTTTCACCATTCACTTCTGCCGTTCAACGAACCATTCGGCGTATTGACGACGTTTGAAATGATCAGTAGGCTTCAGCTCTTGAGCCAATTGTGAACATTTAAATTCACATCTGTATTCAAAATTCAGTGATGTTCGTGAGGTGTTCAATTGTTGGACACGCTGACGAGTCGATATGGCGGCACTTCTGCCTCACCATCGCGAACAACAGCAATGTTTTTCTGCAGAACGAACTGAAACAAACACACGTTAAATTAAGTAGGACAAAAACTTGACGTTAAGGTGTGATCCACAATAGCTATTTAGCTCTAATGTGTTCATATATGTAAACAAATTTTCTTTATATTTGAGAAATCTAAAACATTTGAAATTTAATTGTTTAAAAGTGGAATATTTAAAAATTTGTGTTAAGCAGCAAATGAACTGTTAAAATAAAATAAAATCTTTCCTTTCTTGTGAAAATTGCACCTGAACTGTGACCTGTATTTTATTTTGGTCTACATATTTTTTATTCAAATATAAATATAAAATCAAATATAAAAGAGACAAAATTGTATCAATATGATTTTGATAAATCACGTAATATTCAATCAGAGTATGTGAAACCTATAGTTATAGATAAGTCAGTAAACGTGTTCAAGAGTATTGTAAGTCTGTTTACCTTTCATGAAGATAGGCCTTTTTGTATGGGATCTACTCGGGCAGATTCTTCGAAAAACAAAAGAGAGTGAATTTATTTTTCAGAGGTAACCAAGAGGAAAACTGTTTTGGCAACAATATGAGAGTGGATGACAGGTAAAACGACCATGCAAAAATAAAAAAAAACGTCGGCTTGATAGACTTTACGAGGCACCGACAAGAAGGGCGGGGCGGGGTGCGTAACTCTGCCGGTGTTGTGAGTGGGGGCGGCAGAATTAGGGGGTTGGAAACCTCTTGAACCCGCCGACACACGAACCTTCATATCGCCAAGGTGATAAGACAACTATGTGTCAGCTGGAGTGTTCTTGAAAACTCTTAGGATAACAAAATTGAAATTTCGATTTAACTTGTATGTGCTGAGTAATCCGTAATGGATTTATGAGTGGACACACGATTAAAAAATATTTTTGAAAGTTACGTCATCGCCTGTTCAAAAATACCTGTTAGAATATTGCTTTCAGAGATCTTCACAACACGAGTCACTATAACACAATGTATTCCACTCCACACCTCACGTCATGTTGTCATTGGTTCATTTTCCATAGTGTATACCATGTGGAGAGATATTATTCACTTTCAACAAATTGATCGGTTAGTTTTCGTGCGGGTACTGTTTTATATGGAATACAAAACAATAATTTTTGGGTTTTGCTGTATATTTTTAATCGGCCCTTCACACTGTCTCTTCTTTAGTGAAAATAATCCTCCCTAGAAATTCAAGTGAAATAATCTTAACTTAAAAAAGTTAATCTTTGGTGGAAATGAAAGCGATCCTTAAGTTATCAGTATTGTTGAGCTCACGGAATATTTAGTCATAATAAATATTTCAGTTTATGACAAGGTGACGTGGACGATTCCTAATCAAGTACAGCGAATGCGCGCCTGGAGCAGTTCCCCCACTCACTTGCAGTTTTTGATTTGTACGAGTCGACGCGACGTGATTTGCCTTATGAGAGAAGGCATTTTACAATAATCTTGAATAGCTGTCTCAAGATTGTTGTATAATACTACACACTTTCTCAATAAGAATACGTCAATCTTGATGCAAAACACGAGATCATTTTCTTAATGGTTTTATGAACTGAAGTATTAACTTTAGTGTGCGTATCCAGAGATACTTGTATAAATAGAATTGTTAAGAATTTAAAGTTACTCTACGGGCTAAGCCAATCGTATTGCTTAAATTATGTAAAGTAAAGAAATCCAATTGTTTCGACAACGAAAATGTTTTAATCTAGGTCATTCCTAATAATATGTGGCAACAATATAAATATGTTGACAGTGATCTCATAGGGAAAGTTTGTTTTGTCAAGGAAATAGTATATTTTGGCCCCATTCTGTTCCTTAACGAGTAGAAAACTACCTTTAAGTTAGAAACTAAACGGAACACATAATCAGTGTGTAGTGACTCAACAAAATCTCGCAAAGTGTTCAATCAATTGTTTTCACTTGAATTTGAGTCAACTAAGTACAGGGGATGTACATCAGGAAAAGAGATCTTTAGTCTTTCGGGGCTTCTAAAAATAATGTAATATATCCCACTGAAGCACACTACTATGCATAAAGCAGATACTATGCTGTAGACAACCCGTCTGGTGACTGGCTGTTTGTTATGATTAAACATTCTAATCTCATTCTTCAAACGTAGACCTAGCTTAATATATCATAACCATGAATACTTTCTCTGACATTGAAAAGTTCTCCATTCATTTCAGAATAAAAACACTTGCCTTTTATTGAATGATTTTAATCCGTCCTCTGGATCACTGGGTGTCCATTATGACGTGTCTCCAGCAGAATAAACGAAAGTTGAGACTACAAAATGCTACCACTAAAGTTGTCACGACGAAAAATGTTGACCACGAATCTTTGCTCTATGAACCCGCATAAACCAAACCAAAAATAATTAGCTTTAAGCAGACATTATTTAATTAAATAACCAGTGATTCACTAGAAGGATTAAGCACGTGCAAACATAATTACTGGTTTTATTAATTGAAAATTAAAACGTAAGAACTAGATTACTTTATCACTGATAAATTATTTTTATGATATATTTTTTCTCCATTATTCTAATACGCAAACAATAAAATACTTGCGGATGGAGCTCGCGGGGTTTTGTCTTCGTGTCTGACTGGACAAATTTTGTGTAACGGATATCATCACACTTATACCGTTTGAATAATTCAGTCACCGTTATTCATTATTGTATCGCATTATCGAATATTATAATTTATTATATTATTTTGTATAAACTACAACGCATAATAAGTGTTATTAACGGAATATTCATAAGCTTTTAGACGAGCACAATGATTTAAAAATCGCAAATGATTTAACCCAAACTGCCAACTAAACTAGTGTATTTCCTGTGGTGTCATGTCGCAAGGACATTCATAATGCCCTTCTAGACCCTACAAGCAACGATATTGTATTTAAACTTGGCAGAGTTGGGTTACTGACGATTGTTACTAAGGGTGGAATCTACTCAGTGCCTTTCGTGCTGGTGATATATGAGCACGTCATCAAAGCTGTTGTATCCGCATGGTGACTTTTGAGGTTGATAAGAGGCAGAAAAACGTGCTATGGGGTATGAAAAGATTTTATTTACAGTAAACGGTGCCTTTTATTTACAAGTGCCAATAAGCCTTCAATAAAGGTATCTGTTTGTTCCACAATACGTCCCACAAAACAATTTTGTCAGGGGCGGAGATGATATATCGCGGCGTTGTGGGATATCGACGTTCGAGATGGAGACGTAGTGCGTGCTTTTGTCCGGTGGAAGTCTTGCCCCGGCTCGCATGTGAATGTGGAAGTGATATGATTGATCAAACATCGGTGACTGGTCCCCTGCCCCCGTGGCCCGTGTCCCGTGCTCGCGCCCTACGTAAGCACGCGTGTCATCTTGCTCGTGTCAGATATCATGTTGATGGAGGGGGAGGGGTGGAGTAGGCACTCGGATTTGAGGTGCTGTAATAGAGGAGTACGGTCACTCAAACTCAAGTACAGGTCTCAATGCATGTTAAGTGTAATTTTTTATTGGAGTTCCTTTAAAGTTCAGATTTCGGACCAATTTTCTTTTTCGAATTTGAACGGAATCTATATTGATCACGTTGTAATACTTCACATTCAAGTGTCAATACGTAGACTGCGGCAGACGCTCTAGTTTCGTACTGGCCTTGATTGTGAATCCTTCTGAGAGAAGGTATTTTATAACAATCTTGAGTATCTATCTTGAAGATTGTTTTAGAATAAGAATACGTGAATCTTGGTGCAAAACACAAGATCGATTTCTTAATGGTTTGATGAACTGAAGTGTGAATGTAGTGTAGTGTGCGTATCCAGAGAATCTTTTAATTATAACTGTTATGAATTTAAAATTACTCTACATGCTAAGCCAATCGTATTGCTTAAATTATGTAAAGTAATAACAAAGTGGAAGTCTCTATATATTCTAGTACAATTTCATTCACGTGACCGAAACAGTTATTTGCAGACTAAATCGTCTATTTTACCCTGTTTTTCTGGAAATTAAAATGGATATTATTGAATTTATTGATTTTTTGTACGGCGATTGTAGGTAGGTATGTAAAGCTATTACTTTGTATACATAAATAGTATCAATCGAATACTCTTATAATTAATACTATTATTTTCAAAAGCCACATCTAGATGTGGCTTTTGAAAATTTGGCATACATCCGGCTACATGATGTCTGTTCCATGAGCTTCCAAAATTTAAATGTTAATATCATGAAAGTATTTTTATTTGGCTTAAAACAAATGATTGCAAAAAACACGTGTTGTTGAAGCAGTTTCAATCCACGAACCACGTTAGTATCTTCTTTGTGATTCATATATCGTTTACTCAGTATACTGCACATGAAAATAAATGAAGAGTTTTTACCACTTACTTCGTGTCAAGACATTCGAGATTCGCCAAAAGTACGAAAACAAGTATTCGGCGCTGTTCAGAACTTGTGTTGGAACTGAATATATGTCTCATGCAGGACATATTATTCAGGACATATTTTGCTATGTTTAATTCCGAAACCATGTGGATTTGCGGATGTGAAGTATTGCCGTCAAATACACAATCTATGCATGCAATCATTTAGATATAAAAATACGTTGTCAGAAATGTTGTGCAATGTGAATGCCATTCACACAGTGTTACTAGTTAACACATGAGATATTTTGGACGTCTAATGGCGCGTAACGGTCGCGCATCAGTAAACAAACATATTTTGCGTGTGAAGTGCGTAATGCGGCCAGCTGCTAATGGGCGAACGTTTCTGGAAATTGGGGAGCATCACGCAACAGGTGTCTTCACTTGCTATTTGTGTCCACTTTACATCATCAGGCGGTGACGTCATATCTGTAGACCGCTGCCGTTACGTCGAGAACGTTAATTGCTAACAATAAAATAATATTGTTTTGAAGGTTCACGAGGAGAACAAAATGGGACAGATCGTAAAGTGCGATTGATGAGTGAAATATCCACGGAACATTATATACGTACATTGTGGTGTTAGATTTAATGGTGCATTTTTATTAGTACAAGGTGTTTGAGAAGTCTTACTTTCAGTTTTACGTATTTGATTGAAAAAATATCTGATACATGAGTAAAAGTCTCACCAATGCAAGATTTATATAAGATAAAACATTGATTACCTCTTATTATTTACGACTGAAAGATAATACTTCTTACGCCTCGTAAATATAACGTATTATATTTATTTTTCAGTGTGATTTTTAAAAATCTATCATATTAAAGATATAAATATTTAGTAAAAAACAAATCAACATAGATATCCAGTTGGCATCCAACTAGTTGATTTTTGTTTCCTTGCCAGTGGTGAACAGCAACACGAGAGGGTTGTTATTTAAAGACTTCCTCCTTAACGCGCCCCTATTCGGGGTTCCCCACGATTTTTAAAACGAGGTTAACCCACGCACATGTCATTATTGTACTGATATGGACAAGGCGGAGAAAAGTAAGATCAAATACACCAATCACAATTCACAGCCGAACATTAACGCTAAAACTAGGAACAGCATTTAATAATAGCGCAGAACTAACAACAGGGGGAGCGGGCAGCCAGCTTTGATAATTAATACTCCTGAATTCACAGTTTTCAATAAGCGAACTTCACTGTATCGAGTCTGGAAGGTAAAAGAGCTAGCTAAACTTCGTGCTGGACAGACTTAAAGGCGGAAGACCCCAATAACCGGAACTAAAGGTAAACAACTGTTGAAGTACAGAAACGACGTTAGCTTCGAGAACTGGCTGGTAGACGACACGACCAGCTGTAGCTAATAACAGGAAGAAGGCTCGGTATTGTTACCGGCTCGACCACCGGAAATAATAGCCATAAGGAAATAAATCCACTTTCTCAAAAAATCATAATATTTGAATAGTATTATGTACTTTTATTTTTCAAGTACCTATTTGCTGCTTTTAGCTGATAAATGTAACTTATTGTTATTTCCATGAAAGCTGAATTGACATTACTTTGTTTTCTTGAACGGTATTATAAATCACGAATCGAGATTCACACCTAAACACTATTCTGTCACAATATTTTTCAAAGACCTATGCGTCTGAAAATTCAAGTATGTGAAGAATCGCGTTTATAACTCGACACCTAAACTTACAGCAGCCGATGTCTCCTCCGCCTCCAGATGTTGTCTTATGGCCACCAGTGTCCCGAATTAGATCCAACTTAGACTTGCGCAACCGAATGGTGATTGCACAATTCCGAAAGCTAACAGTCAGACATGGACAGACGGTCCGGGTAGGACTGGGAAACGGGCAAAGTGCCCACTTTCTCAAGAGTCGAGACGATAGGTACTGTGGACCGGTTTAATGGCACTTGTACGGCAACGAGACCGGTTACACGTGGATGGCATAGAGTTCCGCATGCAGCGGATGGTGAATATATTTGTTCAGTAAGGAAGTAGATTTTCTCGGTTAAAAATATCGCCGTGATCGACAAAACTCTTTGTAAAAATTCTACACCTGTTCCGCTGTACTTCTGAACGGTGCTGTTGAATCGGAGAGAGACCTTGTGTACCTTGTGAGACTAGTCGCAAAACCTTAGGTGAACAAGAAAGTAAGAGTAAGATTTTTGAGAAGGCTCACTTGATTGTAGCTTCTAAATATAGTTGATGAAAACGGGTTATAACAATCTTCTAGTAGTAGTAGTCCTTGAAGGTGTATGCAACTGTTATGCCGCGTTCACATAAAATGTTGGCGACCATCATTGTTTGCGTTTGTTGACAACATTTTTGCTTACTTTTGTCATTTCCACCAGGCTTCTCCCACACGTCTGCATTGGAGGCGATTGCGCAGGTAGCAACAGACTGTTACTATAGTCTAGTAATGCCTTCTCCTAGGGCTAGGTCAGTGTACAGCGGGAATTATTTATTCATTTGAATCGCTCTATTGGTGAAGCTTTGGATCCGCAGCACCCTTGGCGGCTCTAGCAACTCTTTGTTTTATTTCCGTTTAAAGAGAATTTGCAATGTGAGGACACATCGAGAACACTAGTTGAGGGATACTAACGCCACCAGCCCCAACACAACCAAAACTGACGAAGCTTTTGTGTTCTCATTCATTTCCCTAGAATCTCTAATGTATTTTATAAGGTTTTCAATTGTTCCTGTTCAATTGTTTTCAATTCGGATCCTTCAGGCGAACATGGTTCCAGATTCCACGAGGCAAGTCTGTGACATCGTCAGATTCCAGACGCTGCACTAAGAGGAAGGAGGAAGTCAACATTCACATATTTCTAAGATTTAAAAAAGCTCTTTCACGGGCGAGTGGACTTTATATCAACCATTTTAAATGTGCTATCACTTCTAACACGAATGTCTAAACCCTCACTATAATAATTCAAGTAACTTGGAAAACATGTATAAACTTACCATAATTGCAGAATTTTATGGCTTATTGTATATCTAAATTCCACAATCATTAAAAAAAATTTTCCGATGAATCTTAAAAAATGTATTGTTTTTTATGGATTTCTCTCTCATCAAAACCATGTTGTCACAAAGCTGTCGATCCATTCGTGAATTTGGATTATCTTTTTCACTCACGTACATAATGGCCTCTAATTAAAACCTTTTTTGACTTAGAATACGTTTTAACAAGTCGGGTTCAGTCATGTAGAATATTGGAAAAAAGAAGGTAGTATAACTTTTTCCTGCGAAGTATTTTGAATTTGTATACTTGTTTGTTCAGACAACATTACTTATCAAGTCTACTCGCATAACTTTATCACTTTTTTACAATCTCATTTGCAATGCAGATTTACCCAACAAATCTGTCTCCGTTGCCACATTGCTGTTTGCCGTAGCTTGTAATAAACCGGTTACCAACGCAACCAGACACACATCTACGGAGCGCGCGGCTGTTTAATATTAATGGTCAGATGTTCGCATAATTTGCCCAGCAATAACGAAACGTGCAGAGAACGAACACGGGTTTCCTTGTCCACGAAAAGTGGGCCAGCGGGGTCGAGCTCTTTGGCTAATGTCAATACAATCACGTTTGGCCAGTCGCCGCAGTGGTGTAGCCGGTCTGGAGGGTCGCGGAGAAAGTGCTATTTAT
This sequence comes from Homalodisca vitripennis, assembly GCF_021130785.1. NCBI lineage: Eukaryota > Metazoa > Arthropoda > Insecta > Hemiptera > Cicadellidae > Homalodisca > Homalodisca vitripennis. Next base: position 179,098,762 of record NC_060207.1, on the reverse strand, counting down.
ACGAATGGCTTTGTTTTGGTTTGCAAGGACATTTAGATGTGGTATTGGTTTGTCGTATTCCGCTTTCCGTGTGTCGCAATCGCGTTTTGACCTCAGCGGACTCCTGTGGTACTTTAGTAACGGGTTTATTATTCTAATAGGTTTATTAAACATTGGGTATGGCCTATACCAATATCGTTTATTTTCAATAAGGAAAATGTTCTAAGCGTTAATTTTGTATAATCATGTTATTAAGTCTTATCTTTGTTGTAAAAACTACAACATTGACCACACGAATTATAAAAACTTACATGTTGGCTAAACAACCATATGTATATTCACAGACCAGTAAGTCCATATAAGTGTTCTGTTATTGGCCTCTAGTATAACATAACTTAAACAAATATTGCTAGATAAATTTATTGGCTTTATTTATTGATAACTAACAAAAAATTCAAGTTATCGTTTATAAAAGTTGGTACTACTATATTATTTTCAAAAAGTAAATCGTAAAAAAAATAATTTCTAGCCATTACCCGTGGCTTCGCAAGCAAGTTTTAAATCAATGTCCTACTTATTTAAAGCACTCATGTTGTATAAGATTATGGTGATGCTATTTTCAAGTGTTCGTAAGCAAGCATCCATGAGGTACATAATTTGTTCAGTGTTCATGGTTAGTACGTTCAGACGTTAATAGATTAATTCTTCGTATATCAAGTTTTGCTCGTATAGGAGCACTTATGGTTCGAAAAATACATCGGTAAATACACCATTTATCTCCAGCCTTTTAATTTACTTCAGGTCAAAAATATATGCGTATGTAGCTCTTGAAAACCTACTCTTGTAATTTTATCTTGGTCTAAGATTTTTCTAGTGCCATAGTTTAGTTTAAATTATTGTCCCGACAACGAACGGCAGCCTACTATTATAATAAAACATCTACTCCGGTATTAGGGGAAAATCCTGACTAAGTTATGGGTCATTTCAAAATAATCGTACATAATAGGTTTTGCGCTATACAAGTCTTGTTTTCCGGACTGTAACCTGATAAAGAATAACTCTGAGCTATGTTAGTTTCTCTGTTTTACCTTTGGCCACTGTAAAATGCCATATCACAATGTCAAGGAAGTCAACCATTTTTGTGTATATGTGAAATCATCTGCAGCTTTGTTCATTAATGTATTATTATTACAGTGTTTTAAAAGCGTATATTTCAAAAACAAACTTTAAAACAAAACTTTTTAATTTTCAAATTGATTGGATAATTTTAACTCGTGATTGGTGCAATCTGGATTACAAGTTATAGGTTGACTTTGTCTTTGTTATCTGCATTACACTACTGACCAAGGACTGTGTACTTTTATGTTTAAAAAAAAAAAACTGAAATGTAAATACATTATTCACTTCTTTGACGAACATCGGTGGGACACCAAAGAAAGTTTAAGTTTAAAAGTGTTAACAGCTGTTTAGTGTCAGTTAAATTTGTATTATAAAACATAAATATTATCATTGTTTTTCCAAATTTTAAATTGTTCCAGGAAAACCTTTTTCGATTTTTATTTTCATATCTTCCTTTGAGTTCATCGAATATTAAAAAAAATAGCCAAATTGGTCCAGCCGTTCTTGAGATTAACTATTAGCAAACACATTAATTTAGAGATTTTTATTTACAATATTAACAATGCATATATGGATTTGTGTTTGAATTATTGAAGTTAATTAGTTTAAGTATTGCAGGTTTACTGTTAGAAACTACATTTTTTACAAGGAAACTGTCTAAGAAGCCATCGATGAAGTCAAATCCACTCGGAATAGTGAAGTAGGACTTACGGCTAGATGGTTCTGCAGTGGTTGCCGTATAGAGAAACCGGTTCTCCCACACACAATGGATACAGAAAATAATCACTATTGCCATATAAATCGATATATGACCTTTATCTTGTTCTGTTTATTAGTTCTGCAGTGGTTGCCGTATAGAAACCGGTTCTCCCACACACAATGGATACAGAAAATAATCACTATTGCCATATAAATCGATATATGACCTTTATCTTGTTCTGTTTATTAACAAGGACTCACCCTCTTGCGTTTGTCTGCCAAAAACTAATAATGCTCACTTGTTTACTCACTTTTCTTTTTCAATTAATGAATTCGGAAATTTTAAAGTTACAGTAATGAATTTTTTAAATGTATTTACGTTTCATATAATGTAAATCTAAAAATCTTCGTATTGGAATTATAACAGAATGTAAGGGAGAAATTTCGCATTTCCATCGATTATAGCTCCAAAAGACCAAAAACCATTATAACCTGAATATAATTGTGTGGCTATATGTATCACAAGTACTTTTTGTGATTCAAGCTTTATTAATTTACGCTATTGCCTTTTATACAAATCTAATGAAGGTTTAAAGTAGTTTGACAGGTATTTAGTTTGGTTATAATTTTACGCCTCTCACCTCTTCCCACTATCAGTTGTTTATATCTTGATACAGTATCACTGGGAGTATTGAATTCGCTGTTCAGTCACCATGTACTGTGGTCAAACATCGACCCGGATGTCCCAGTATGCAGGCGCGGGCATTTTCCATGACATTGAATGAGACCTTGGACTGGACATATCAATTCCAGCTTTCACCATCTCCAGTCTTGTACTTGACACGTTGTGGAGCCTGTAACAACAATGTCCAGTTCCAAACGGATCAAAATATTACCCGCGGGGAAATTTTGGTTTTGAACATTTCGTGGAATGAAGGGCAGATTTGAACTTAGGTAGAGTCGGTAAGAATCATGCTCTTGGATGTTTAGGTTTGTGTCATGTTCAGCTCAGTGAAATCCTTTTCAATTTTTTGTTAATAATGCACTACTAAAAAGTGGCTGTAATCAGAATTTATTGTGGCGAAGCACTGCGAGTCACTGAGGACGTCGCGTTATCCTGTAGAGTACAGCATAAGAGGATTTACTATATCGATGAAGGAGGCCTTATACGTGTTAACTTTAAACTGATATGGTCCGTGAACAGTTGCATAGGACTGTTTATCTCGTTTATTATCACTTAAGTGGGTGAAAGGCTTGTGGTGTGTGGCGGAGCTGGTGAAGTACGGATATCGTCGTAATTGAGTTGATGTTCGCAGTTCAGCGAGTTGGGAGTCGTTAATGAGCTAATTAGCCCGCCCCTAAGTAAAAAGTGCGTTTTATATGTTACGATTCAAAACACGTATACTAATTTGTAGTATCCGTGTCGTTTAACGTCAATTTATCTTATTTAATGTTTAAAACTATTTTGAAGCTTAATCGTCCATATGTTTTAGCCTAGATAGGATTTTAGAAACCATTTAAATCTTCTAACATTATAAAGTCGTTTATTCAGAACGCATCCGTCATAAAATGAAAATCGCTTGGTAATAGTATAATGATCTGTTTATATGTCGTTCGCTTTATAGACCTATCATTAAGTGATTATCAACAGTACTTAGTGTAATCTCTTTATACTGAGTACGAGCGACAGGACGTGCCCATGCAGGCTCTCCGGCCTGCCGTGTTCTGTAAGTAATCACTCTACGCTATTCACTGGAAACATTGTAGCAACAAGTAGGCAATTCACGCAGCATGACGGAGCCAAATAAATTTTACCTAATATACTTATTTACAGTTTAGCTTAATCCATTTGTAACGATTACAGGTGATCAGCACTTTTTCACGACCATATAATGAGTAATGGACATTTAATTAACAATTTATGTAATGTATGTGTTACAGCACGAGTAGGAAGGTCGCGTATTTAAAATGTGGTGATAACGAGTTGTAATAATCATCTCAGTGACGTATACAGGATTACATAATGTGTCACGTGTAATATTATATACCTCACTCCATTTTAAGGACATTTACAACACAGTGTGCAAATGTTACCTGGTTTGTTATTTTATAAAACAAATCCTTCCTCATTGGACCTGCGGCTGGTGTCGCTCGTCCATTTGTAATAGCTGCCGACTTATATAGTAACTGCGAAGTGTAAACGCAAAAGTCTTTTACAGCAAGTTGCGGAACAGATAGAATTCATCTTTAGGCCTTTATGGAACATTTATATACTCTGTTAGGGTTTGTTGTCGTCGTTAGAAACTTTCCGTGTTCGGCCCAAGGATGCAGGACACTCGAATACAGAGGTGGGCAGTCTCACCTTCCTTATACCTCTCCAAATGTGCTTACGGATGTTCATGTCGGCGTAAGGACATCTGATAATATATTATCTTTTAAAGACAATCAGGTTCGAATCCTCTGCCAGAGAGAAGGATATGAACTTGGATAAGACAGGTAATATTTTGACACCCAAGGTGTGTACTTGTATGATGTGTAGCTGTTATCAATAAATCTGATCGTATTGTGATGAGAATTTTAAATAATGTTACAACTTTATAAAGAAATTACTTAAAATAGGTATTGAATTTTCGTCTATTCATACATTTTCAAATTACAGTTTTTCTTCTTGTCTTATTTAACATGTATTTATTTTATTTATGATTGCATTACCTATATTTGCGTTTACGATGGAGATTTTCTGTAAATCTCTTACGATCACCTTCCACAACAAAGTGGGGTTATTAATGGCATATGAACTATTACTTTCCACAGTAGTTAAAAATGTTATTACCTTTCCAGGAATAATGCAAACGTCAATTGCTTAATGGTGCCAATTATTCTTGCGGTGGTTTAACTATGAGGGCCCTATTCTGACGTAAGCACACCGTCTATTTCGCTGGGTTACCACGGTCATTTGCAGAAATGGCGAATGTTAACCGCCAGGCGCTCCCGCACGTTGACCTCAATATCTGACTTGATACACGGCGACACATTAGATTATCCTAATCTTCAACTACCGCACTAATGGGCCTGATGGGGTAACATTCCTGTCCACTGCTCTTGTAAGGAGAAATCAGAAACCTTTAAAAAACACGAGAGGTCTATATTTCGGTTGTTTATTGTTTTCATTGAAAACCCTCACCTGACAATAAGTGGCAGTTTGGGTAGTTAACGTTGGGAATAGCATATTTCTTCTACATACTCAATAAAATTGTAGCTTTAGAAGTTGAATCAATTATTTTTTTCAAACTAACTGGCTGAGCTTTAGCGAAGCCTATCACGCTTGGGGCTGAAAATTTCATATGCCTGTCTGTCTCTGTCCGCACGATGTTTCGAAAGTTAACTGTCCTATAGACTTGATATTGTGCTTGAAAGCAATGAGTACAAAGAAAATAAATAGTTTTGTAAACAAACTCAATACACCCATAAGAGATTCAAACGTGTAGCTTATTAAACATGTGGTCTATCCAATACATACGCCATTTTATTGTAGCGAAGGGTTAATATAAATTATTTAGATACTAAGATGAAATCCAGTTCAATAAACGAAAGTGAATATATTGTGTTTCAGAATATGTCGAGAAATATTTCATATGTAGACTTAAAATGTTGCACGAAACTTAATTTCTACAACAATGAGATCTGTTATGCGTCATTTTCGTGTCAGCTTCTTTATTTGTGATTGTCTGCCTGTCTATTTTCCGCAGGGCATCTAGAAAATTAAATGAACTCGAGTTGAAATTTTGCGTGTAACCTCAGCGAAGCCTGTTACACGCGTGGCGTACTACTACCTAGTAATTATTAGTTGAGATATAACATGTATAACGTTTTAGATCACAGATTATTATTTAACCAATTCAGTATAGTAATTGAAAAAATAGTTGCAATTAGGTGGAAAAGGGATATAGTAGTTGTTTTTGTAATAATATGTGTTGTCTTACTCTGTAAAGAGTTCCACTCTGTATCCGATAGTTTCAGATAAGGAAAGGGCATGATAGATGGACATATGTTCTAGTCCTCCCCCTCACTTAAAGAACTTCGTATCCAATAAATTTAGATTTTTAGAGTACAAAGATCTGCAGTGAATAGTTTTAATATTCAACGGGACATTTTCGGATTGTATATAAAAGCAATATGATTCGATTTTATATGAAAATAGGAGTAAGATTTTTTATGATTAATCTTTTCTGTGGTCTTTAAAATATGATAAAAAACATATTGCTTAATCTGATATAATTCAACGCTATGGATATGTGTAGGCCTACTATATATTTTTTTAATTCGCATTCAAAACGATTTGTTGGTAATGGATGAGTCGACAGGGGATTTTTAAGTTATAAGAGAACGAGTTTTCTTTTCAGATAACCGTTTTAATAGATTATATAAAGTCAAATTTATAGCCATGTGTGCTTTTCTTCTCACCTTCAGATGTTTATACACCAAAATTTGTAATCTTAATTTTTTATATACTTACTAGGAGTTATCCGAGGCTTCGCACACAATTTCGTAGGCTTTGCACGTGTGGACTGAGCACTTCTGGTTCTAGTGAATTAATTATATTTCCTTCGCCAATGTTGAATTTGCCTTGTTGCCACGGCCAAGAAAATATGTCAAAAAGTGTATATTTATGGCTTATGTAATTTACTGGGGGTTTAATATTTTTGTCATAATTGATTTTGCCTTGTTTCCAAGACAACTAAGATGAGTTTTATAACAATAGTTAAATGTATAGTAATGTTTAGACAATAACTTTGTCTTTGATATCTGCATTACAGTACTGACCAAGCACTGCATACCTAATATTTGCTACAACGTAGAGTTAAATCTACATGTTTCCTAACTCTTATAATTTTTTATGCTCTCAATAACTGTACCCAACAGCATTTCCAGAAAAAATTAAAAGAAGTTATGTTACTTTCAAGCTCACTCTTTGCTTTCAATACTATAAATGTAACCAACTAACAATACATTTTACCAGCTTCTTCTTATTGGAAACTAAATGCTTAATATATAATCAAACACTCCAATAAATGAATTCATTTATTGGAGTGTTTGATTATATATTAAGCAACTAACAATAGTTAAATTTATTAATCATATGGTTGTGCTGTTATAAAACAATGTTTACACAGAACAGTTGATAGCATTTATCAGGCTCTTTCACTTAATAGCATCTGTTTGTTGTGACGCACCTTTATATACAAAGATGGGATTTTTAGCAACTCAAAAGACCAGTATGACGTAGCTTGGAGGGATTTTCGAAATAGGAATAGGCCTATATGTTAACCAGGGACTCTAATAATGTCCTTGTAAAACTTCAGTACAATCGGTCCAGTAGTGAACTTCCATTAGATTTGCATATCTCTACATATAAAATTTAAATGACGATTGTTAGAATCCCTAAAACTCGAGAACTGCTGCACCGTTTTGGCTAATTTTCGTTTTAAAATATTTACGTTTTGAATCTCTCAACTATGGATACTGAAATAAGATGTACCTGTTATGTCTACTTATTCTTTTAAAGAATGTAGGGCTCCATCATATATTACATAATAAATTCGTTTAGAAAGTTATGGCCTTCGAGTCTGAAACTACGTGTGAAGCCGCGGATAAGAGTATAGACAAACGTGTGTATTTGTGGATTTGAAAATACAGATTTTTATATAATGCTAATTAGTTTCAACATTTGGAAATTAAATATCAGTGCGAATTCTGTGACAGTAAGATTGGCGAGGAATATTTACAAATTGCTATGTCTATTACAGTCGGGATTGCAGTGGACAAATAATCGAAATTGGATTTATAATTTTAAAATTTATGTTTACACGTAAAATATATTGTATTAGCCTTACTTATGACACATATTGATATTGTATTTAATAAGTTAGTTCATCATTTAAATATGAACTTCATCATATTTTAAATGAAATTCAGATTTGCGTATAGTTCTTTTTAAAATACCTTACAATCGATTGATAATGAGGAGGTCAAACAAAGTAAAGGGATTTTTGTTATACAATAAATAAAGAATCCATGTAAGGATTGAACACTCTCAAATTTATTAAAATTTAGAAGTCTATAAAGAAAAATTACTGGTTTTTCACACACTGTACACAGCGTTGCAGAAGGGATTACGACTTTATGATGTGCTTGCACTAATTATGCGTCATACGTACTTTGCACGATACTATGTGCAAGGTAAACTGGTTCAGAGGTTATTTCTCCTCTGTACAAGTGCCCGGTACGCATTGTAATACAGTACATACTAAACAAGTAGGGTACGGTAAAAATTAAGAAACAGTTTTCTCGTCCAACTCCTGGATATTCCATCAACTGACCGGGCTAATCAACATTTCATATCCGGGTCTGTGAACGGTTCCCACTCAGTGATTGCCAATCACAGGTTGATGTCACTCAGGTAAAATTGTCCAGTTATGTTTACCTTTCCGATAGCATTTTTGTACCGGCACTCGCCGGCTTGAAACTTGTATTGGTCCAGTACAGTGTTATTATAAAAAATTTTGTTCAGTGATAAATCAATTTGAATTGTATATCTGTATTAATAAATTTAAGTAAGTTTTGGAAAGTCTGTTAAATGAATATTTCGAATTTTTTTAAAGGAACTACAACAACCTTAAATTAAAATCTTTTAAAATTCATTGTTGGAGGTTTAGCTCCAGTTCATGTTCCCCTTAGTGCAGCCTCATAGTTTGAGATCTGACACTGTCACAGAGTTGACTTCTGAGATCTATTGTAGTCATTGTTCTAAAAAAGACAGTGACGAAAAATCTCAAAATGATCCCTTTATATAGTTTTGACGTCAGAGACATACAGTGTACAAAATACAATGTAATCTAGGTAAAGAGGCATTCTAATGGCTAAGTAGGTGCAATATTGAGTGCACTACGATGATTTTTCAGACGCGATCTCCAAGCACGGTGGAACAACCGAGTTGTCTACACATTACGTAGCTATGGCGTTTAGATTTGATTCGATGTAAATGTTGAGATTAGCTCTAGTTTATCTTCCTCTCAGATTTTAGACACTGCACTAATAGGGAGGTGAAGTAGAGCTTAACGCAACATTCACATTGAATGAACCCTTCCCATCATAGCTAGTTATGTGTCTCATTGTATGAGCTATATTAATAATGATGAAAAAGCAATAAAATATAATCAGAGTTTGAGATATTATATATAGTTTTATTATAAACGTCAATAAACTTATATTTTTATTTTAGTAGTAAACTTGTATCCAAATGTAAACCAGGGAAGCCATTGAATACTTTATATTTATTAATTAATTACCCTCAATTAAAGTAAAATATCCCGAGATGAAACCGTTTGTAAATCATTATGTTAAAATAAACGTGGTGTTGAATAGTTAAATTACATTTAGTATCTGTGAAACAGTTGTCAAAATACAGTAATAGTTAAGTTTATAAAAGTTAATTTTATTTGGTTTTCCATGATTTGTCAAAGTGAATTATAATCATTTATTCTTTGAAGAAACCCCAGTTGTTTTTAAGTTCTTACATACTCTACAATTTTCAGTTACTAAGCCACACTACAGTATTATAAGGATCAATGCTACGTACAACTGTATTTGTTTCAATACTTTTTGTTAACGTTGAAATTTTCTACATCCATTACTTTAATACTTTAAATTGCATTCAAAGTACCATCGAATATATTATGATGAAGTTGTTAAGGTTTAAAAATATTTACTAAAATAACACTACTGTATTTATTTTAGCTCGGAGCTAAGATGTGTTTGCAAAGGAATTTTATTCCCGCATAGTAGACATTCTCGCGGCTGAGCATTCCACATACCTGTACTCGTCTCATACCACGGAGAGTTTTGTCACTCATCTTTGTTTTGTTTTCGTGATATTCAGAATTGACGTTTTAAAATTGTTTGAGTTTTGGAAGTGTCGACGTTGTGTACACATACTTACAATAATTATTTCAATTAGCAGTAGTAAACATCGTAAGGATTAAACCTAATAAAAAATTCAACAAAATGTGTAATTAAAATTCATATTACCGACGATTTTGTAAATTTGCTATCGTTATGCATTAGAACAATTCGAATCATTACATTTCAAGTACGGATAATTATAAGTTCTCCACTTCAGGTTTTGTGAAAAGTAAATTTTAAAATTAAACATTGTATGTAATACAAAAATAAAACAACATGCCAATGGGCACGCCAAAGCCATAATTGTCAGGGGTTGTTGATTTGATAATTACGTACATTCCTAACCATTTGTGTTAAAAAGAGGACGAATGTTGGTTCATAGTCCGAATAAAGCGTAGATGTATCTCGTCATTCTGTGAAAGTGTCGGTTGTGGTCCTGTTGTGGTCTACATGCTTCTGTGCTTGTTAGAGCAAGACAGGACGTGTTACAAAGAAGACAATTTCCTACCGGTCTCTCCATAACTGATCTCAGGAAGCTCGTAGACGTACGGTGGTGTGGGTGAGGGTAATTGAAGGTATCCTGGCCAAATCTACGTATTGTGTTTTTCTCTTTTAAATTTTTGAGATTCCGTGCCTGATGCATCGAAATGGAATTTGATTAAGGGATGGGAATTTCTTTCACTGATCATTTTTGACCAGAGGGATGTTGTTTTACCTCGCCATTATGGTGGTCATTGAATATCCTTAATTTAGTCCACGAAATGTTAGCCGTAAAGCGGGATGTAGTACGGAGGTGAGTATTTATTACATGTCTCTATATGCACCAGGTTATGATGCTCAATAACAACCGTTACTCAATGTTCATCACCAATCGAAGGAATGCCTAATGTCTTCTTGTCGTCTGTGTAAGGATAGTCGATGTTTTAGATCATTAGATGACTTAAATCCTTGTTTTGTACGTCACAAAACTAAGGGTCTAGCTAAGCAGTACTTCAGGATGGGTTTAGAGATTAAAAATAGATCACTAGTGCTAGTAAAACTCTTGAGTTCCAAGTAAGGTTAGGCATCTTTATGGCGTTTTGTACACGTACATAATAAGTACACTTGGGTCTTTTCAATACATATTATTAGCCTACTGCCTTGAATTAACCGGCTTAGTGTCCGGCAGGTTACGCTATAGTACACTGAACTACCAGCGCGTACTGAGTGTATGGGAGTTACAAGTAAGGATTAGATAGACAACTGCAGTAATGAAGAGTTACAGTGTGGGTGTGAGTGGTGAGAACAGTTAGGTATCGCGTGTCAAATCTGCGGTCGGCTTGGTGTCCCGCGTGTTACGCTAGAGTACACCGAACTACCAGCGCGTACTGAGTGTATGGGAGTTACAAGTAAGGATTAGATAGACAACTACAGTAATGAAGAGTTACAGTGTGGGTGTGAGTGGTGAGAACAGTTAGGTATCGCGTGTCAAATCTGCGGTCGGCTTGGTGTCCCGCGTGTTACGCTAGAGTACACCGAACTGCCAGCGCGTACTGAGTGTATGGGAGTTACAAGTAAGGATTATATAGACAACCTCAGTAATGAAGAGTTACAGTGTGGGTGTGAGTGGTGAGAACAGTTAGGTATCGCGTGTCAAATCTGCGGTCGGCTTGGTGTCCCGCGTGTTACGCTAGAGTACACCGAACTACCAGCGCGTACTCGAGTATCATATAATGAGAGGGTCAGAATTTTTCTTTACTTAAACGACTGCATGCAAGATTGCAACCTACTTGTCCCTCTCAATGACTGTTTCTGGTCGGTGGTGCGTCCTGTCACATGTTTTTCTGTTACCTAAAGCGACTGGGTGCAAGATGCTACCTACTTGTCCCTCTCAATGACTTGTGACTTTGTGGTCGTGGTCCTGTTCACATGTTTCTTGTACTAAAGCGAACTGGGTGTGCAAGATGCAACCTACTTTTCCCCTCTCTCAATGACTGTTTCTGGTGGTGTGGGGACCTGTCTCTTGTTTCTGTACTAAAGCGACTGGGTGCAAGATGGCAACCTACTTGTCCCTCTCAATGACTGAGCCTTGTGGTGTGATCCTGTCACATGTTTTCTGTACTAAAGCGACTGGGTGCAAGATGCAACCTACTTGTTCCCTATCAATGAACTGTGTCCTTGTGGTGTGGTCATTGTCACTTTTGTTTACTGGTTGTGACTGGGTGAGCAAGATGCAACCTACTTTGTCCCTCTCAATGACTGTGACTTATGGTGGTGTGGTCCTGTCAACACTGTTTCTGTACAAAACAGTGACTGGGTGCAAGATGCAACCTACTTGTCCCTCTCAATGACTGTTGACTTGTGGTGTGGTCCTGTCACATGTTTTCTGTACTACAAGCGAACTGTGTTGCAAGATGCCATCCTACTTTGTCCCTCTCAATATGGACTGTGACTGTGGTTGGTGTGGTCCTGTCACATGTTTTTCTGTACTAAAGCGACTGGGTGTCAAGATTGTCAACCTACCTTGTCCCTCTCAATGGCTGTTTTGCTGGTGGTGTGGTCCCTGTCACATGTTTCTGTACTTACAAGCGACTGGGTGCAAGATGCAACCTACTTGTCCCTCTCAATGACTGTGACTTGTGGTGTGGTCCCTGTCACAATGTTTCTGTACTAAAGCGCATGGGTGCAAGATGCAACCTACTTGTCCCTCTCAATGACTGTTTCTGGTGGTGTGGTCCTGTCTCATGTTTCTGTACTAAAGCGACTGGGTGCAAGATGCAACCTACTTGTCCCTCTCAATGACTGTGACTAGTGGGTGTGATCCTGTCAACATGTTTCTGTACTAAAGCGACTGGGTGCAAGCAAGATGCTAACACCTACTTGTCCCTCTCAATGACTGTGACCTTGTGGTGTGGTCCTGTCACATGTTTATGTACTAAAGCGACTGGGTGCATGCAAGATGCAACCTACTTGTCCCTCTCACATGACTGTGACTTGTGGTGTGGTCATGTCACATGTCTTATATGTACTAAAGCGACCTGGGTGTGCAAGATGCAATCTACTTGTCCCTCTCAATGACTGTGAGTCTGGTGGTGTGGTCCTGTCACATGTTTATGTACTAAAGCGACTGGGTGCAAGATGCAACCTACTTGTCCCACCCTCTCAATGACTGATGTGTACTGCCGGTGTGGTCCTGTCACATTGTTTCTGTACTAAAGTGTCTGGGTGCAAGATGGCAACCCTACTTGTCCCTCTCAATGACTGTGACTTGGTGGTGTGGTCCTGTCACATGTTTCTGTACTAAAGCGACTGGTAGCAAAGATGCAACCTACTTGTCCCTCTCAATGACTGTGATACTTGTGGTGTGGTCATGTCCACATGTTTTATGTACTAAAGCGACTGGGTTGCAAGATGCAACCTACTCTTGTCCCTCTCAATGACTGTGACTTGTGGTGTGGTCATGTCACATGTTTTATGTACTAAAGCGACTGGGTGCAAGATGCAACCTACTTGTCCCTCTCAATGGCATGTTGGGACTGGTGGTGTGGTCCTGTCACATTTTTCTGTACTAAAGCGACTGGGTGCTAAGATGCAACCTACTTGTCCCTCTCAATGACTGTGACTTGTGGTGTGGTCCTGTCCACATGTTTCTGTACTAAAGCGACTGGGTGCAAGATGCAACCTAATTGTCCCCTCTCAATGACTGTGTTTCTTAGTGTGTGGTCCTGTCTCATGTTTCTGTACTAAAGCGACTGGGTGCAAGATGCAACCTACTTGTCCCTCTCAATGACTGTGTGACTTTGTGGTGTGGATCCTGTCACATGTTTCTGTACTAAAGCGAGTGCCTGCCCTGCCTGCTCCCTCTGCCCTACCAACACCCCGCCCCCCCCCCCTGGCCCACTCCCCCCCCCCCCTGCCACCCCCCACCGCTACTCCCTGGTCCACTCCTCCTCAAACCCCCCCCCCCCTGACTGTGCCCCTCACCCCCTGCCCTTCCGCCTCGCCCCTCTGCCCGGCCCCCACACCCCCTCCTGTCACATGCCCCTGTATGTATCCCCCCCGCCGCCCTAAAGCCCCTGGCCCCCCCCCCCCCCCTATCCCCCCCTGGTTCAAGATGCAACCTACTTGTCCCTCTCAATGACTGTGACTTGTGGTGTGGACCTGACACATGTTTATGTACTAAAAGCGATCTTGGTGCAAGATGGAACCTACTTGTCCCTCTCAATGGACTGTGACTTGTGGTGTGGTCATTGTCACAATGTTTATGTACTAAAGCGACTTGGGTGTGCAAGATGCCAATCTACTTGTCCCTCTCAATGACTGGTTTGTCTGGTGGTGTGGTCCTTGTCACATGTTTATGTACTAAAGCGACTGGGTGCAAGATGCAACCTACTTGTCCCCTCAATGACTGTGACCTGGCGGTTGTGGTCCTGTCACATGTTTTCTGTACTAAAGTGACTGGGTGCAAGATGCAACCCCATACTTGTCCCTCTCAATGACTGTGACTGGTAGGTGTGGTTCCTGTCAACATGTTTTTCTGCTTGATACTAAAGCGACTGGTTGCCAAGATGCAACCTACTTGTCCCTCTCAATGACTGTGACTTGTGGTGTGGTCCTGTCACACAGTGTTTATGTACTAAAGCGACTGGGTGCAAGATGCAACCTACTTGTCCCTCTCAATGACTGTGCCTTGTGGTGTGGTCATGTCACATTGTTTATGTACTAAAGCGACTGTGTGCAAGATGCAACCTACTTGTTTGTCCCTCTCAATGGCTGTTTCTGGTGGTGTGGGTCCCCCCTGTCACATGTTTCTGTACTAAAGCGACTGGGTGCAAGATGCAAGCCTAATTGTCCCTCTCATGACTGTTTCTGCGTGGTGTGGTCCTGTCTCATGTTTTCTTTACTAAAGCGACTGGGTGCAAGATGCAACCTACTTGTCCCTCTCAATGACTGTGACTTGTGAGGGACCTGTGATCCTGTCACATGTTTCTGTACTAAAGCGACTGGGTGCAAGTATGCAACCTACTTGTCCCTCTCAATATGACTGTTGACTTGTGGTTGTGGTCCTGTCCACATGTTTATGTACTAAAAGCGACTGGGTGCAAGATGCAACCCTACTTGTCCCTCTCAATGACTGTGACTTAGTTGTGGTCATGTCACATGTTTTATGTACTAAAGCGACTGGGTGCAAGATGCAACCTACTTGTCCCTCTCAATGACTGTGACTTGTGGTGTGGTCCTGTCACATGTTTTCTGTTACTAAAGCGACTGGTTGCAAGATGCAACCTACTTGTCCCCCCTCTCAATGACTGGGACTTATGTGGTGTGGTCCTGTCACATGTTTCTGTACTAAAGCGACCTGGGTGCCAAGATGCAACCTTACTTGTCCCTCTCAATGACTGTGACTTGTGGTGTGGTCCCAGGTCACAATGTTTCTGTACTAAAGCGACTGGGTGCAAGAAGCAACCTAATTGTCCCTCTCAATAGACTGTTTCTGGTGGTGTGGTCTGCTCTCATGTTTCTGTACAAAAGCGGACTGGAGTGCAAGATGCAACCTACTGTCCCCTCTCAATGACTGTGACTTGTGGTGTGATCTCTGTTCACATGTTTTCTGTACAAAAAAGCGACTGGGTGCAAGATGCAACCTACTCTGTCCCTCTCAATGACTGTGACTGTGGTGTGTGTCCTGTCACACTGTTTTATGTACTAAAAGCGACTGGGTGCAAGATGCAACCTACTTGTCCCTCTCAATGACTGTGACTTTGTGTGTGGTCATGTCACATGTTTATGTACTAAAGCGACTGGGTGCAAGATGCAACCTACTTGTACTTGTCCCTCTCAATGACTGTGACTTGTGGTGTGGTCCTGTCACATGTTTCTGTACTAAAGCGACGTGGTTGCAAGATGCAACCTACTTGTCCCCTCTTCAAATTACTGTGACTTGTGGTGTTGGTCCTGTCACATGTTTCAGTACAAAAGCGACGTGGGTGCAAGATGCAACCCTACATGTCCCTCTCTCAATGAACTCGTGACTCGCGGTGGTGTGGTCCTGTCACATGTTTATGTATTAAAGCGACTGGTTGCAAGATGCAACCTACTTGTCCCTACTCAATGACTGTGACTTTGTGGGTGTGGTCCTGTCACATGTTTATGTACTAAAGCGACTGGGTGCAAGATGGAACCTACTTGTCCCTCTCAATGACTGTGACTTGTGGTGTGGTCATGTCACATGTTTATGTACTAAAGCGACTGGGTGCAAGATGCAATCTACTTGTCCCTCTCAATGACTGTGTCTGGTGCTGGTGTGGTTCCTGTCCACATGTTTATGTACTAAAGCGACTGGGTGGGCAAGATGCAACCTACTTGTCCCCCCCTCAATGACTGTGACTTGGCGGTGTGGTGTGGTCCTGTCACATTTTTCTGTACTAAAGTGACTGGGGTGCAAGATGCAACCTACTTGTCCCACTCTCAATGACTGTGACTGGTGGTGTGGTCCTGTCACATGTTTTCTGTACTAAAGCGACTGGTTGCAAGATGCAACCTACTTTGTCCCTACCCCTCCCTGCAATTGACTGTGACTTGTGGTTGTGGTTCCTGTCACATGTTTATGTTACTAAAGCGACTGGGTGCAAGATGCAACCTACTTGTCCCTCTCAATGAACTCGTGCCTTGTGGTCGTGGTCATGTCACATGTTTATGTACTAAAGCGGACTGGGTGCAAGATGCAACCTACTTGTCCCTCTCAATGGCTGTTTCTGGTGGTGTGGTCCTGTCACATTATGTTTCTGTACTAAAGCGACTGGGTGCAAGATGCAACCTACTTGTCCCTCTCAATGACTGTGACCTTGTGGGTGTGGTCCTGTCACCATGTTTCTGTACTAAAAGACGAACCTGGGTGCAAGATGCAACCTAATTGTCCCTCTCAATGACTGTTTCTGGTGGTGTGGTCCTGTCTCATGTTTCTGTACTAAAGCGACTGGGTGCAAGATGCAACCTACTTGTCCCTCTCAAAAATGACCTGTGACCTTGTGCGGTTGTGATCCTGTCACATGTTTCTGTACTAAAGCGACTGGGTGCAAGATGCAACCTACTTGTCCCTCTCAATGACTGTGACTTGTGGTGTGGTCCTGTCACATGTTTTATGTAACTAAAGCGACTGGTGCAAGATGCAACCTACTTGTCCCCTCTCAATGACTGTGACTTGTGGTGTGGTCATGTCACATTCCTTTATTGTACTAAAGCGACTGGGTGCAAGATGCAACCTACTTGTCCCTCTCAATGACTGTGACTTGTGGTGTGGTCCTGTCACATGTTTCTGTACTAAAGCGACTGGTTGCAAGATGCAACCTACTTGTCCCTCTCAATGACTGTGACTTGTGGTGTGGTCCTGTCACATGTTTCTGTACTAAAGCGAGTGGGTGCAAGATGCAACCTACTTGTCCCTCTCAATGACTGTGACTGGTGGTGTGGTCCTGTCACATGTTTATGTATTAAAGCGACTGGTTGCAAGATGCAACCTACTTGTCCCTCTCAATGACTGTGACTTGTGGTGTGGTCCTGTCACATGTTTTTGTACTAAAGCGACTGGGTGCAAGATGCAACCTACTTGTCCCTCTCAATGACTGTTTCTGGTGGTGTGGTCCTGTCACATGTTTTTGTACTAAAGCGACTGGGTGCAGGATGCAACCTACTTGTCCCTCTCAATGACTGTGTCTGGTGGTGTGGTCCTGTCACATGTTTATGTACTAAAGCGACTGGGTGCAAGATGCAACCTACTTGTCCCCCTCAATGACTGTGACTGGCGGTGTGGTCCTGTCACATGTTTCTGTACTAAAGCGACTGGTTGCAAGATGCAACCTGCTTGTTCCTCTCAACGACTATGTCTGGTTGTGTGGTCCCTGTCAAATGCCACTTAGTGGTGACTTGGGAATGGTTTGAGGCTATTAGTGTATGCGATAGGAATGTATAAAGTGGTATAATTGCTTTTTTCGTGGAATAATCGGTTTTGTTTGAAGAATACCTCAGTGACAGTCCTTTGAAATGCGTTTCTTGAGGACAGGAATTTTTTTAATGAAACTTTAAAAATGTACAAAAGTATTTGGGAATATCTTGTAATGGACTCTACAGAAAAAAACCAATGATGATAACGCCATGTAATGTTCAATATTTACTTAAAAAATATTTGATGGAAAATGCATGTTTTACTCGTACATTTGTAAAAACATACAATTTTCTTAGGAGTTGTGTGTTTAAAATATGCCGTTTTTTTAAGTTATATTTTCTTAAACATGTTATTCCCTGAATTAATATTTCATACACTTACTGTAAAAGTACCCTTCTTCAGCCATTCCAGAAGATTCCAAAGGTTGTACAATTAGCTAAAATTTCTCGTGAAGTGACAAAAATTTGTTTTTCATTTATATGTTTTGCACTAACAATAAAGTTTTCACTGTAAATTAAAAAAAAAAAATATTAACAAAACTTAACATCAATTGCACAACCTCAAACCGGTTATAATTTTAACTTCCTGGACATTACAGAACTGTATAAAGCCTCGCGTTCGTGTGTAAGCTGGATTTCAGTTGTCTACTAACATATCCGTCGAAATCCTTGTGGTTCGGATTCGAAGTAAAAATATATGGATTAAGGAATAGCCGTCCTTAATCAATAACACGACCCCTTCATTCCCTCATTTCCATTACAATCCATTTTTTTATCGCCTCAAAATACAGAATGTCTCATAAACTCAATACACACTGTTATTGTATTTTTTGAAAGAAAACACATTTACTATTTAAGTTGTGTAGGTTTTAACTTTATTTGTTGCAGTCTTTGTTGCAGTCTAAAACGCCTACCACACATAATTGTGATTAATAATACTATGCTATGATATTGAATAAATTATACCCGTGGAATTTGGTCCAAAACTGTCCTTGACCATAAATTGAATCATATTTCAAGACTTAGTGAATATATGGGTTGTTTTCGTGTGGGTTGACTTGTAAATATACAAATGATCCTATTAATGATCCACTGCCTATTAATTAAGCTTTTGATTTTAAATGGCGCTTAATTTTATCAAACAAATTAGTTACTGAATGGTTCATTAAAAACCCTTTGCCTAAAACATTCTCAAAACTCCTGTGTGGGCTTCGTCTAATGCATTGAGAAGTCATTTAATATACAGCAAATTCTGTGAACATGATCTTTTTTAATTCCCGCATGTAAAAGTTATTGTCTCAGAGATTTCTTTGGGCAACGTGTATGAGACTGTCATACATCATATCACCACAGTGACATTTTCATTACAGATTTTCTTATCTCATACAGATCTTTGTTCATAACTTTCACTGTTCTGTGAATTGTGATACTAATTAATTGTAATTGTGTTCCACATTTTGTAACGTACATTTTTAACGTCTTTTAACCTTTTCAATACTCTTAGTTTTCAAATGAATCATAAAAAAAACAGTTACTTTGATCAAATCACAACGAAATTCAGTACAATTTATCACATATTACATAATACAAGTGGAAATAATGAATGGGTGTTGTAAACAATCAAATTTACAAGTTATTAGTTAATGTACAGTTTCAAACAGCCAATTACAGTTTCGATGTATGTACCAGGTTAAGTGTACTAGGTTAAAAGTATATTTATTCCAATTTAAAGCTCTATAAAATACCCTCTGGTAGCAATTTAATTCATATAACTGCTTCATCTAAATTGAATAGTTGACGCATAAGCGGATTAACGAGCGTGTCTGTCAATGTTTCAATTAGTACAAGAAAACGAGCTAAAATGTCCTTAAATTAATTGCACTGTAATATAAATGTCGTAAACTTAGGCAGTAGCTATAGAAAGGTTTTCATGCAATCTCGGTAAAGCCTGTTACGCGATACGTGGCTTGGCGTACTCGCACTTTGTAATATTAAGCGTTACAAATATTTATTGTAAGAAGCGTAAGATTGTTTTGAACGATTTTAGTAAATTCTGTTATTTGTGAGGAACGTGATTAGAAGACACGTGTTACGTGTGCTACAGCACGCACGTTTCTGTTCTTCATTTGTATTTCATTTGGAACCATATTTAATGAGTTTTTAAATCGTAGGAAGTGACAAATGACTTTAGGAATGTACCTGTATATCTACTTGCCACGCATGCGGTGTTGGCCGTTATTTGCAGCGCATATTAATGTGCGGTTCGTGCGCACAGCAGCGTACTGAGAAGACCACAGCCAAACTAACCGCAGTGACTGTCAACAAATGTATACATATAATATATTTAATTGTTTTTTTGTTGTCATCGCAAAATCTGTACTCGCTGTATGAAAGTCTAAGTTTGGTTTGGTTATAGTAGTAGTTCAGGAAATAATTGATTGCTATCATGTATGGTCTTCAACTCTTCAACAAGTGCCAGAATGACTTCATAAGTTTTTGTTAGTTCAACTTCAAGAATTGAAACCTTGCATATCAGTAAAAGATAAAAATTCAAATTTTAATGCAATATTACATTTTTAGCTTTTTTAGGGATACGGCCTGCGAGAAGTCGGGCGGCGGGATTTTTTAAACGAAAACATCAAATCAAATCTTTAATTGCTCGTAACAATTGCAAATCGTATGACAAAAGTCATAATTTTTTTTCTACATTTTAAACTCTCACACCACATTACCATCACGTCCAAACTTACATCATTGTCCATACATTGAAGTCTTATTCATCCTTCGCCAATCTCAACCCACTTTCAGCGCTGGAGTCAGTCATCGAATTGGGCAGTCTCCCAGTTAAACGCCAGAAACTCGTGAATGCTGTTGAATACTTTTGACTCTAGAAAGTGCTTAAATGAGTTTTTGACGCCTTTGACGTTTGGGCATTTTTTAATAGAATTTGGAAATCTGTTGAAATGAACACCTGCCTGCGAAAGCAAGTGCTCATAAACCACCGTTCTGTGTCTTCCAGTACGGTAAGTTATCTCTGCCTAGAGTCTCATACCCGTGTATGTCACGTCCACTGGTTAGGGAACATTTAGAGAAAATGTGGAGTTTGGCCAATAAATCAAATTGCATGTAATTGATATAATTCTTGAAATGTTACGGAAAAATACAAATTTACAAGCTTGAAAACATTGGTGCCGTGTAATATTTCTTACAAGAAGTTTTTTAATTATGGACTCAACGTGTAATGTAGAATGGATAAAGCAAAGTTGGTACAAAAATGAGATTTCTTCATAACACAATTGTCGCCCTGCATAGCCAGTACCCAACACATTTTCTCCACAGTTACCAGTTTTAAGAGCTACAGTAAATATGAATTTCCATCAATGGAATTTCAACAAATCCAATTAAATTTGTTTACTTGAAGTATTTTAAGTGGGAGTAGCGCGATGCCCGAGCTTTGGATCTGGATTAAGCGATAGCACAGGTTCAAATCCTGTATGTGACCGTTACACGTTTTATCAGAACAGTCGACCTTGTACTATATCGACTTCCTCTTAATCTGTTTGATAAGATCCTCGCACAGCCCAGTCACCCATGAGGACGGGCAGAATAAGGCTTAAAGGGGGTCGGCCTCTCCTTAAAAACATCTAGAATATGGGAGTCTACTCTATGGTAATCCCTTGGGGATATTCGAATATTTATAGCGGGCACATTGTTAGCCGAAAAACATTATTTTAAATGCAATAACTTGCGAAAATAGCATGCCTATAAACCGGGGTTCGGACCCCGTGGTGGAGTGATGACTGGGGTCCCAACCATTTAGCTACCAGGAATAGCTAAAGTTATAGTCAATGTGTGTGACGTTCTGGATCGACTGAAAGTCAGAGGCATGTGATTTTGTCCAAACCTGAACCTATTCACTGCAAAAACAATTGCTATCGAAATAATGAAAGCACAATTCTAAAAAGCATTGTTACCATGGAAATGCTCTGGATTGTAAATGGAAATTCTTTTGATTCCTTTTCCCTTTGTTAAGAATATGAATGGAAGCTTTTTAGAATTCGCGTTATAATAAAATCACAAAACATAAGGTCAAACTTTTAAACATCGATACGGTACTCCCTGTAATATTATGTTGTTATTTTGTACCATACAGTGTTCTGTAAACTTGTTTGATCTGCTTCTACGATTTTTGTTAAAATCTCGTAACGGTTCCAATAACCATATAAATGATTAAAAATATTAATTTCTTTTATTTAATACGATTCAGCCGACCCACGCCAAAACGCACTATCCATTTGTTTCTAAATTGTGTATCGGTACCATACTAACTACGCATTAATATCCAAAAGTAACTAACTATGTATTAATATTCAAAAGTAACTAACTATGCATTAATATTCAAACGTAACTAACTAATCCCGTGAATAATAAAGTGGGCGTCATATCCAGAACTCAATTTATTTTAAGTAGTAACATTCTAAAACTCACATCAGCCAATAGGATTGCATTGTTTTAATCATGAGATCTCAAAACATCTGTTATTTCAAACCCGTCTCCATCCTCAAGCCCATCATCTTGGATTTAGTTATGTTACTCACTCGCTATTGTTATTTGTTGGTTGTAATTTGTTTTATTCTATTTAACTATTTCTCACTAGATTTTTTTCAATAATTTCAGTACATATGGAATTTTAAAAATTTACTTAATACAACAGAAAAGAGAAAACTTATCAAGTTAGCTTACATACGTTACATTCAGACTGGCGTATGTCTGCTATAGTTTTTAACTGGCTCACTTTTAAATAAAATTCATACATTATTATACACAGTTAGGTTATGCTCATTCCTTGTTATTAAATTCAACGCCAAATACTTCAGTTTTTATGAATTTGCCTATGAAACAGTCTTTACGGATTAAGTTATTAACTTCTACAGTTAATTATAGATTTAAAGGGTTATTAAACTTAGGCTTAATGCCAGGTGAATGATGTCACCGATAATTTGTTATCGACATCACATTTGATCGATAAATTAACTCAGATTTTTTACTATATTACAATGGAAAATTGGAAATGGGGTGAATGAGGTGGCGATGGACTTGAATGCTTTTAAAAGAGAAAGTGTCAAGCATTCATTGAAGATTAAAAGTGAATGGCGGAGTCTCATTATTGCCGAATCAAGAGCACTAGAGAATACCTTAGTAGTGAACTTGATATTTCAAATTTCTTGAGTTGTACAATCAAAGTGTGGATATATCTTTAAGATTAAGGAGAGCTTTCTTCAGAATTATATTTTGTTAATACTTCAATGATGGCGTACCATTTACGGAGTATTATTCGATTTGCATTGCAGTGCTTGAAAAACATCTAAGGCGAACAAAATAATGCAAAAAATGAGGTTAATGACTCTTCAGAAAGTACATGATTTTAAGGATAAAGCATTTTATGTTAAACTCAAGGAGAAAGAGAAAATGGCATCTTTCTTGTTTTATTGTCTAAAGAATTTAATAAACCCAAAAAGAATCGAATCTATCTGCATGTTATAGCCATCAACTGTGTACGTAAAACTTAATAGTAGTTAAACGATAATCGTTATCAGAATTACAAAAAAAAACTTTATTAATTTACACGTGGAAGGATGAACCAAGACTATGGTAAAAGGTCAAACGAGGTCTAATTTGTAATATTTGTTATCTTATCTGGTATTTCTTATTTTACATTACTGTACTTCGATCATGTGTTAATGGATCTGGGGGGCAAAATCAAAATCCTATCATGTTGAACATGCTAAACTACAGTGAGGAGGAATCCTAAACTTCAGTTCTTAGCTTTTCAGTTAACACACTCATAATGTAATGAATAATGAATGGGCTATATGTTATTTTGAAACGGAAGTTGATGCATCGATCTAGAAACGTACACAGGTTGAGAAGCCTATTCCGGTTAAAAAGTGTATACATAATATGGCTATTGTAGTTTATTCTGATGTAAGGTATTTCTGGTGCAATAGTTGAATTTGTCTAAAATGTCTACTTTCGTCAAAAAACAACAAAATGCTTTTGTAACAGTCTTTAAATCTGTAGTAAAAGTTATATAGTGTCATTGTCATTGATATCTGCTGTACATTAATTATCAAGCACTGCATACTTAATATTTGCTAAAATTTATAGTTAAAATTATTTTTACTAAAACTCCCTATTTTATTATCTGGATGACCTCTGTGCTCATCGTTGATTACAGGCAGAGAGTGTTAACATAAGAAGTTTATTTTTATTTGTAAGCTTACTCTATGCTTTAATGCTATAAACGTAAAGATATTTAAAATGGCGTTTAAATGATTTAAACATGATTGTGTTGTCACATTTTAATGGTTACAAAGAGCAGTTGTTTACAAACACACATTTACTCTCCTGATGATTAAGCAAAAAAGGGAGTTTTCACGATATATTTGTATGAATACTGTCCATGTACAATCTCAATACAATCGGCCAGTAGGTTTTACGTAGCTGAGTAATACACACACATGAACACACAAATAGCCTCCATTAAATTTTTATATAATAGTATAGATAAATAACATACTACCTAATAACTATAAGACTAAATTATCTAAAACTACTGAATTAAAACACACTTTTCATACTACTAAACCCAGTCGTATTTTTTAAATATCAGCCATAGATTAATTATTATGTGTTGCCATATATATAAGTGCTAAGAGCATTCGACGATCTGTCTTATTCTAACGTGTTGTCAGTATATTTTGCAGGATTTAAAGGATGAATAATATTTTCCCAATACATATAAATTCAGTTTTTTGAATTTGGTATTGACAATTATTGTTACTTTTTTGAAAAGCAGTGTAGTTGTGAATATATATAGCTATTAGATATAGAAGAAAGAAATTGTTTCAACACTGTAAACCAACGGAATCGTTCATATTATTTTGATTGTTTATATGATACTGTCTACACAACTGGTTTAGTTCTAAGCGAATCTGTGCTTTTTAAAATTTGATTTTAATTTTAAAAATATGTTTTAATAAAATGCGTAACACCGCTCCATACCTCAGGTGCGAAAATGATCACGCATAATATCGTGACAGTCAAGTCGTTAACTGATGCTTCTACAATTTTTATTGGCTAAACGAGCAGAACTTACCTTGCCAGACACGGTTTTTTCATTTTAAATAGTCCCATAATCGAGCACAAAACGATGTTGACGTCTACGCTATGTATCCACATTGGTGCAACACGTGCATTTGAACTTGTACTCGTAAAGTAGATGAGTTGACTATTACTGGTGCTCGTAAAACAGTTGTTCTATCACCAGTCAGTCATTCACCTAGATTCATTCATAATTACGTGTTGGCTGTACAACCGGTTACCCAAGGATAGTAGATTACAGTGTAGTGTAGTATCCAGATCCGTGGGTTTATCGGTTTATCAGCTATCCCGTCATAACTACGTGTTGGCTGTACAACCGGTTATCCACGGATAGTAGATTACAGTGTAGTTTAGTATCCAGATCCGTGGGTTTATCGGTTTATCAGCTATCCCGTCATAACTACGTGTTGGCTGTACAACCGGTTATCCACGGATAGTAGATTACAGTGTAGTTTAGTATCCAGATCCGTGGGTTTATCGGTTTATCAGCTATCCCGTCATAACTACGTGTTGGCTGTACAACCGGTTATCCACGGATAGTAGATTACAGTGTAGTTTAGTATCCAGATCCGTGGGTTTATCGGTTTATCAGCTATCCCGTCATAACTACGTGTTGGCTGTACAACCGGTTATCCACGGATAGTAGATTACAGTGTAGTTTAGTATCCAGATCCGTGGGTTTATCGGTTTATCAGCTATCCCGTCGTAACTACGTGTTGGCTGTACAACCGGTTATCCACGGATAGTAGATTACAGTGTAGTTTAGTATCCAGATCCGTGGGTTTATCGGTTTATCAGCTATCCCGTCATAACTACGTGTTGGCTGTACAACCGGTTATCCACGGATAGTAGATTACAGTGTAGTTTAGTATCCAGATCCGTGGGTTTATCGGTTTATCAGCTATCCCGTCGTAACTACGTGTTGGCTGTACAACCGGTTATCCACAGATAGTAGATTACAGTGTAGTTTAGTATCCAGATCCGTGGGTTTATCGGTTTATCAGCTATCCCGTCATAACTACGTGTTGGCTGTACAACCGGTTATCCACGGATAGTAGATTACAGTGTAGTTTAGTATCCAGATCCGTGGGTTTATCGGTTTATCAGCTATCCCGTCATAACTACGTGTTGGCTGTACAACCGGTTATCCACGGATAGTAGATTACAGTGTAGTTTAGTATCCAGATCCGTGGGTTTATCGGTTTATCAGCTATCCCGTCATAACTACGTGTTGGCTGTACAACCGGTTATACACGGATAGTAGATTACAGTGTAGTTTAGTATCCAGATCCGTGGGTTTATCGGTTTATCAGCTATCCCGTCGTAACTACGTGTTGGCTGTACAACCGGTTATCCACAGATAGTAGATTACAGTGTAGTTTAGTATCCAGATCCGTGGGTTTATCGGTTTATCAGCTATCCCGTCATAACTACGTGTTGGCTGTACAACCGGTTATCCACGGATAGTAGATTACAGTGTAGTTTAGTATCCAGATCCGTGGGTTTATCGGTTTATCAGCTATCCCGTCATAACTACGTGTTGGCTGTACAACCGGTTATCCACGGATAGTAGATTACAGTGTAGTTTTAGTATCCAGATCCGTGGGTTTATCGGTTTATCAGCTATCCCGTCATAACTACGTGTTGGCTGTACAACCGGTTATCCACGGATAGTAGATTACAGTGTAGTTTAGTATCCAGATCCGTGGGTTTATCGGTTTATCAGCTATCCCGTCATAACTACGTGTTGGCTGTACAACCGGTTATCCACGGATAGTAGATTACAGTGTAGTTTAGTATCCAGATCCGTGGGTTTATCGGTTTATCAGCTATCCCGTCATAACTACGTGTTGGCTGTACAACCGGTTATCCACGGATAGTAGATTACAGTGTAGTTTAGTATCCAGATCCGTGGGTTTATCGGTTTATCAGCTATCCCGTCATAACTACGTGTTGGCTGTACAACCGGTTATCCACGGATAGTAGATTACAGTGTAGTTTAGTATCCAGATCCATGGGTTTATCGGTTTATCAGCTATCCCATCGTAACTACGTGTTGGCTGTACAACCGGTTATCCACGGATAGTAGATTACAGTGTAGTTTAGTATCCAGATCCGTGGGTTTATCGGTTTATCAGCTATCCCGTCATAACTACGTGTTGGCTGTACAACCGGTTATCCACGGATAGTAGATTACAGTGTAGTTTAGTATCCAGATCCGTGGGTTTATCGGTTTATCAGCTATCCCGTCGTAACTACGTGTTGGCTGTACAACCGGTTATCCACGGATAGTAGATTACAGTGTAGTTTAGTATCCAGATCCGTGGGTTTATCGGTTTATCAGCTATCCCGTCATAACTACGTGTTGGCTGTACAACCGGTTATCCACGGATAGTAGATTACAGTGTAGTGTAGTATCCAGATCCGTGGGTTTATCGGTTTATCAGCTATCCCGTCATAACTACGTGTTGGCTGTACAACCGGTTATCCACGGATAGTACATTACAGTGTAGTGTAGTATCCAGATCCGTGAGTTTATCGGTTTATCAGCTATCCCGTCATAATGGGATCACGTAACTTTCAAAACGTAACAGCTCTGGGTCAGTTTGGGAGGAGGCTTTGCCTGTACAGCTGTTCGCCTTTTATTTTTGACTTTTAATAAATTATCAGTAATAATAAATATTCAATTATTCATTCCGAATTAAATAAACAATAATAATTATTTTATTCGTTTACAGTTGTTCACAAGTTATTGAAAAATCTTACTAGTGTGTATAGCTTTTTTCTATTTTCTCATCTCGCTAACACAGGATGGTTTCCAGCAAGGTTGTTTTATACATTTTTCTTTAAACTTTGTTTTAACAATGTTTAAAATATTTCTTATTGAGCTCATGTTTGGAAAATAATTCGAGAAATTTAAAAAAATAATCTTTTGGTGTATCTGTGTAGCAAAAGAATAGTTAAAACTTAGTTACAAAATATTTAATTTTAAGGGTATTAAATATACTCCACGATCATGAAAACAGTAATGTAAAATGGAAGTATACATGGGAACGACTATAAGAAATGTATACAGTATAGTTTGTATAAATAATGACATTTAATAAGTAAATACAGATAAATTTGGTTGACTCTCTTAATTTGTCATGTCTCCGTAAAATATCATCGTTTGGTAATAAAAAGTGCACCTTCCGTGTCCAAGTTGGATTTATCATTTACGATCGACGCCTTATTTATGGTGCATACATCTTAGTCCCGCAATACCTGTATGTAGTACAGATTGCGTCGCTGTAATTGCAGGCGTTGCTGCTGTGCCGGTTTCCACTTCATGATGTGGTATCAGATCGATATTCGGTCAATTATAATGTTCACCGTATTATAGCAAGCTGTTGAATTATGCATAGAGCCAAACGGGGCCATTGTGAACGGCACGATATGGCTGTTTGTGCATAATGCAATTTGTTGGCACGCGACCTTTTTTATATTCACAATAATAAATAATTTCGTTCGCCCGCCCGCCATATGTTTATGTTTATATACCACTCAATGAAAATCTTTTTCTGAATTTAGAATAGGCGAGGTACCGCCACCATATTTTGGGCACAATATATAGTTAAATATACAAATACTCGAATGTATAATATGTATATATTCAATAAAGATCACCAAAAGTATGTTCTCCACCGTGACTCGAACCCAGATCTCTTACTTACCGCACGAGCATGTTACAATTACACCACAGAGTTCTATCTCATTACGAGTTAATTATTTTGTATTTTACCATTTCTGTCACGTTTGTGTTTATATAACCAAACTAACGGACGAATGGAAAACTAAATACCTGTCAAACGATTTTTAACATATTTTGAAATGTGTATTAATGGCATTAGCCTGTTTAATTTCAATAGATTAACCAACAAAAAGTACTTGTTCCACCGGCAGATTGTAAACACCATAATATGAAAATTATGCCAGAAAACGTATAATGCACTGAAATTGTCACAGAGTAACGCTTACTCATGGGTCTCTGACGTTACTGAATACCCCGTGACGGAAGACAGCAGTTGTTGGGCTGGGTCCAAACTCTCAGCTCGTGAGTGAGGGTCTAACTGGTGCTTCAACTGCAATCCCTAATCCCTAATGCTACAGTTTACCTGACAGCTTGTATCGTTAATGCATAATAAAACAGAAGAGACGGTTGTACACGCCTCTCTACATTAGATATGGTGGGTTCTAGTTGGACTGTTCACACAGTGGCTGTCTCACGTAAAAATCAATACAGTATTCGTGTAATTAACCGGTAAGTGGCCGCAGTAGAGCGACACACGTGAGCGTGTCAAGTAGCGTAAGCACGGCGTTCACGCGATACTCTATCGACCTGTTAGTTGTGTTGTCCCTAGCTGACTGACCTTTTCTTGCTAACTGCCTTTGTCACCGGCTGAGTCGCCTTGGAGCTCACTGCCAAGAAAATCTAATGTATACATTTTGTTATCTGAATGGAATGATGTCCTCAAGGATCGACCTTTGAGCCAGTTTTCTTCCAGTAGGTAGTACTTGTCCTTTACCCCCAAGGAATGAATAAAATGCTTATTCCTTGCGAAGTTAGAGCCATTATGCACCATGATCTTTCTTAAACAACTAAGTTCTACCCCTTATTGCTCTAAACTTTAAACGGAGATTTGTTTACATTCATAACTTGGTGGTGTCTTTTGGAGACACAGACTTTTGTATTAATGAATAGGCTACACATTATTCACAAAATACACCTTAGCGCTTAATTACTCAAAATGTTGAACTTGTGAGGTCACTGAGGACACGCCTTGACAGATAAGGGTCAATTTAGCGTGGAAACTACAGTAGAATTTATTTCGCATGAGTAGTATTATTCGCCAAACACCCCACTTCATGTTTGTGTTTAGTCTTTTCATGCCGTTGCAAAGTTTAAATTTTCCATACAGCTGCCAATATTACTGTGGAAAATGAATGCTGTAGTAAGATTTTTTATGAATATTGGGATAAAAAAGTACGATATTGTTGTACATTAAATGTTAAACCCAGTAAATTTCGTAATTCCAACAGCTTTTGGATCGTTTGAATTTGATGTTATTGACCGATAGTCCACAGTCATTTATGAGCAATATACATAATGTGTGCCAGTTTATAATTTTTATGTTAATGAGAGGGCATATTGAGAACAAGGCACGGATGGAAATAAGCAAATGAAATTATCCCTTTTTAACTCAATGGTAGTTTTTTTTTACATGTTTTCACACGGTCAGAACACACTGGGTGGATATAATTAGTCCGAACTGTTGAGCGGTTCAGTGAAAGCTGGCCAGCTGTTCAGTACAGGCCAGCGCTTGAGTTGGGTGCCTTATATGGGCAGGTTTGCTCGGCGTTACTGTCTGTGTACTGATTGCGGTCTACCGTACTTCACGGCCGCGTGATCGTGGCCCAGGGCTCGGCGGCGCCTCGGTGTCCCTTGACAGTGCAGATACCGCTGACGTGTCCTTGCAGAGTTTCTGTCTCAAAATAATAAAGTACCAATTCGTATTTCGGACTACAAACCATTGTACAGTCCATTACATGTATGTTTCTATCTTGTGCATATACTTTATCTCATTTCAAAGACGTGAGTAAGTTATAATGTGGGGTTTCTAGGACACTTCTTTGGACAACTGAAAATCAATGTAAAATCTCTGGCCAAACGTAAAACATTTAACGTGAAAAACATAAAAGAACGCAAAATAAACATAAATTTTCATCTACTAACCTACCCAATATTCTAACATACTGACATGAAAATAATATACGGTAATTTATAGTGAGTATACTATATTTTTACATACAGCTGTTTAGAACGAACTTTTAGTAAAAGCAACTCAAATTATCCAAATACTTGCAACCTATACAAGAAACTTATATATTTACTATCATTCAGTGTTATTCATAAGTAATTTCTCTTTTAACTAATTTTCAAGTTTGCTTACATTTACATTGTTGTTTACACGCCACTAAAATACATTAATCTCAGCCGGAGTTTTGATGTGATCAATGTGTGTGTACAGATCTCATTAATTTTATTGTTATATGTCTACAATATATTTTCTTTCATTAAATCTGTTATTGCTTATTCTCTCCCTAATGTAAGTTCTGAAATATTACCTTACAATGTTGTAAGATCTGTGTAGAAAGATTGCTTCCTTCCAATGCCAAAGTATTTGATTTCCAATGCCAAGGTATTCGGTATGTGCATGTCATTTTTAATAAAGGATTAATTCAGTTTCTTTGTGACAAATGTAATATGCGTTGCCCAAGCAAGCCCAAAGTTTACATTTTAGGTATGTTTAAGATTAATTACAATTTGTTTGTTTTTAATATTACAGTATGAGAACGAAATTAGAGATTAAAAAATAGAAGTACTGTTTAATGACCAAACGCTCTCAAGAATTAGGCTTGTTAATATGAGAGGCAATTTGTAGTATATGTGTCCACAACATTGTTTTTCGTCAAATTGAATGAGGAATTTATTTAATACTGAAATTGATCCTCAACCGCGCTATTTTTAGAGGGTGGTCGAAACAGGAGGGTATCGAAAGGGTAATCTTATCAATTGAAACATTTTTCTTATATTCGTATTTTTTAGTTTGACACTTTAAACCAACCGTCAGGCACGTAAAATAAAAATAAAATCAGCATTAGCCATCGAGGTAATGATCGGAAATTTGGTTGAAAATCTTTATCTTGTTGGATCACACTGAAATAAATTATTTGTGTCTGACGGTTAAGTATGTGCTCTTAAAATATATGACCTATAAAATTAATCATTTAGTATTTTTAAACCTTTTGATACTCTTAATGGATACTTAATTTGAAACTCCACCAAAACTAGCGCAGCTGATATCGATGTCTTCTCTTTAGTTCATAGGGGTAAATCATCAATTTCATTGAAAAACTAAGCTCTATGTATACAGTATGCAAATTGGCTCTCGGTTTATTTGGGGCAATATACATAGCAAGTTTGTTTTGAAGCAAAATGCTGACAGTGTACGAAGCAAGTCTGTGAACGACACATCGCATGTTTCTCGTTCCGTCAGAAAAAATGAGTTCAGGGATCGAGCCTGCGTGTGTGCGAGATGGGTTCTGCCACTCACATCGGAGCTAGGCTGGATACGTCTAGGAGATGCCTTTGACAATGAAGTGTCAGATGTTGACTTGAAATCTTACTCTCACCCAGCAAAGGTAAAGTTGAGAAGTTTGCAGGAAGGGGGGGGGGGTGTCGTCTCGGCAATACTGATAAGTGATTAGAGTCCGTCGGTCAATCGCCATCAGTCCACGGCCTCAGTTTCCCGTCTACTCGTATGTCGCGAGGTGCACTTAAGTCACGTGTTTACTTGTAAAAGCGCCGATGGTTTTTACTACAGCCACCCTTTCTGTTTATAGTTCACAATTCATTGACTAATAACATTTCCTGCTGTGTCAATATTTAGTCTTTTACAGTTAAAAGATTACAAGTTGTTGGAAAACTTAAGTGTAAATACTCTTTTCTAATTTATTTTACTGAATGTCAGTGCTCTTTTCGTTATCATAAATCATAGGAAAATATTAAGAGAATGAAAAATCTTTATTTAGTAAAATTTGAAATAAACTGTTTTGTTCGTTTGAAATAATTAAAATTAGCTGAATGTATAATTTTTACGTTGCTACGATTCGTGATAATAACAGATAGTACCGCAAACAAGAGAATGAATTACCACAATATTTTGAAATTTAGTTAAATAAAGAGTGATCAAGTGTTTTTCGGTATATATGTTTAGTTTACATTCACCTATTATTATAGAGCAGGGTGTTTAAAACCACCCGTCTCAAACATCTAGCAGTTAAATGGTTAAACACAGAGAGTTTAAATGGATTCCTCATTAAATTGACCTTAAAGTGGTATTTATTGCATAATTTGTGATTTTATTTTTAGGTATCTTAATTGTCTAACCACTTCTAAAGAAACAATCAAAACTTACACTTGTTACCTATAAATAAAGTTTATTAATTTGTCACAGTTTTGTAATAGTTAGAGAAAAGAACTTTAAATGTGGAACTTGCTCAGTATCTCTTACAATTTCAAGTTTTTGGAATGTGAGCATTTTTTTAATTACCAAAAGAACTAGATTGTACAGTGGTAGAACGATTTTGAAAAATACGACATGCATGGTATTATTTGAAAGCTTGTTTCATGAAGTATTGACATGAAATTTATATTTGTGTGTAGGTTCGTATCACAGATTGAAAATTAAAAAAAAAAAAAACAAACAAACACTATTTTCTTTACATGCCAGACTGTCATTTTAAAACAGTGATAATTTTTAATTTTCCTCACCAAAATATTTAGGATTAATAGACTTTTAAAATAATAATGTGGATTTATTTGCATTTGAAATGTTAAAGATGTGAACATAGAGCACTGTTTTGGGACATCTATATTACAAAAAAAATTAATTATTTTTAACTAATCTTTGGGGTTGATTTAATGGGTAATCCGTTTAATTCAAACAACTACAATTAGCCATTTAACTGCTAGACATTTGAGATGGGTGGTCTGAAACACTCTGTATACATAGAATCTACTGTGATGGTGCAGAAAACTATCAATATTTTTGTAGAAATATCCTTTTAGGGGTACTACCTGGTGTTAAAAGATTCTCATGAAAAGATCGATATGTGCCATCATGTTCCTTTGTGGCCACTGCTTGGTGTCAAACAGGGGGTCGAGGGTGATGAAATTCATTTGGCACAACATCAGACATCATCGTATGTCTAATCTGAGCCTCTGAGCTCCAGCTAGAGTATTTATTATTAATTGTTATTATTTATTTGAAATGATTGATTATAAAGAATTTTATAACAGATTACACAGATGTCTCTATAAAAAGACAGAACAGGATAGGAATGATTAAATAAAATTGTTGATCAAAATATTATTTATAACAAACACAGTAGAAAGTGATATGCTTAACTAGAGTCAAGTGGATTTCTTTTGAATCATATAAGTAATAATAAATGGCTAATTTCTCCTACTGAACACTCAAATTTGTTGTTAAGATGAAATATTTGTCCTGAAATGACTCAGATCTTTATGCTTTTGACTAATTTTAGAATAATTTACTTGGTGTGTTAACACACTGACTGCAGCAGATGCCCTATGTGCTTGCTGTTTCATGAGAACACACACTGTACTGAGTATAGACCAGCAGTCAAGATGTTAACCATATGATGAGCTTGAATAATCTACAAGTGTTCATTGATATGTTTCAGGTTCCTCAAGACTTCACAGACTTCAATCTGTTGTGGACGGGGGTTCATCCGAAGCCTCAAGTCTTGAGAGCACTGAGCAGTCATCAACGAGTCAACCACTTCCCAAGGTACTTCAAGTACTTTATTAATTAAGTACTTTTTAAAATATATTTAAATATAGCTATAAAATAATTAGTTCTATAGATATTTTATATTTATTTTGTTTAAAGTAATCATGTGTGCATGCTTAAAGCTTGGAATATTAATCTTTTTTTACTTTTATTTTATATGTCAATGAACTGATTTAATAATTTTGTCAGAGGAAACCCAGAATCCTTCAATAAACAAATAATATTTTCTAGCAAGATTAGAGGATTGGGAAATAAATAATTTCTTTACATTATTTATTTTCAACATATAGATAAGTACAGTGGGTTTAGTACATTCAATAATCTACATAATGAATATTCACAAATTTAACTACAATACCAAAATTTTACAGTTAATATATAAACTAATTTTTAATATATCATGGAGTAATGCCAGGCTTTTCTTTTTTCCTTGTTTTTAAATACTTGAGTCTTTATAATAGAAACTTTGAAATCACGTACTGTGTGAGTATTATACTAAAACACCTTCGAAATCACTTTTTAACTAACTTAAAATAAACAAGTTTTGAAAAAATTTTAAATAAGATAAGAAATAGAATTTTGTATGGATTGTCTTTGTTAATTAGACACTTTCAGAAAAATCTTTGAATTGTATCTAAATAGTGAAAAAAAAACACTTAAGTTTTCGTGAACTTGCTGTCTATAGACAGGGATTTTGTAATAGTTTAGATGTAATTGAACAATAAGTTAATTTGTGACTAAAATAGGAAAGTTTTATTAACTTTCAGTTAAAATTGCAGGTGGCTCAGTTAAAACTAAACTGCAGGTTTGTGTAGTTGTTTTCAGGAGATCATAATAAAAAAAATAATTTCTAAGATTTATTTTTATTTCAAGTGGTTGAGAGGATGAGGTTTACTACACTAAAAGACATAAATAGGTTTGGGTTTTTATGGGGTGTAACAAATAATGAATAATTTTTGACAATTTATCCATCAATGGTATAAACTGTAACATAATAAATTGATCAAAATTATGTCAAATAGGTATAAATGACGTATTTTGTAAATTAATAATTCTGTTACAATGATTTTCTAAACCTTTTGTTATTATTGTAGGTCGTACGAACTGACAAGAAAAGACAGATTATATAAAAATATAGAAAAAATGCAACACGCCAAAGGAGCAAAACATTTTGATTTCATTCCACAAACTTTTGTGATGCCTGGCGACTTCAGGGAACTTACAACTTGTCATTATCGAACAAGAGGTCCGTGGATTGTGAAACCTGTGGCTTCTTCCAGGGGGAGAGGGATCTACATTGTCAACTCGGTAAGTAGTACAATTTCTGTTTTGTAAAGTGGGCAGTGTTTTAAATCTATAAACATTATCAACAAGAAGAGTTTAAATATAAATTATAAACACTGAAATATTACAACGTTAAAAAACACACTCGTGTATGTGTAACACTCGACTTATTTGCACAGATTTTATTAATTTTTATACTTTGTGTAGGTTTAGTCATACTTCGCAATCACGGCTTTTTCTTTACCAGAGACATTTTAGTTTGTCATCATAAACTGTTTTAAAAGAAAATGGTCCAAAACCAATTGGCAAAATTGTATAGACCTTCCATAGAATTGAACCCTTGACCTCTCGGTTAGAAAGTCGCAGCCTTACCTCTAAGCTGTGGTGAAAAACTGCTCTTAAAATACATTTCCTTCTGATTTATATCTGCTCATTTCAAGTATTTGTTATGTGGCTTCAAAGGAACCCAATTTCCCACATCTTTGCTCATCCTTTCTTGTAAGTCTTTGTAGTGGAATAGCAGGCAGTAATCCATCCTTTCAGTGCAAAACACAATCATTCGCCGCAATCACTATAAATAAAAAGATCCATTTTGTACTTGAAACATTTAATAGAAGACACTTGTGTAATACGTGAACGAAGTATAAAGTTGTCATGTGTGTTGTATGAAGAAGAAATCAGTGTTTTAGAATTTTTTTAATGTATGATTCAAAATTGAGGGTACCTAATTAAAAACATCATTAGTTTGATTATTACCATTCAGTAAAATCAGTATTCAAACAAATCAGTTAAGATGGGTGCAAATTGTCACAAATCAAGTTAGTGAAAGTGTTATTTTGGAAAAAAACATCATAAGTGAAGTAAATGTGTCAACTTTTTATGGCATTGTTACGCAATTAATAAATTAGTTTCTTTTAAAAGAGAAAAATTAAATGTTAGATTATATAATAAAATCCAGTTCAATACCAAGATTGCAATCAATTAAAATAAGTTAGAACCAACATGAACTTTTCAGTTTTATTAATTAATTAATTTTCCTTTTTAAAATTGACAACTTTGTAATAAAAGAGATTAATTATATCACTGTAAAATATCTAGAATAAGCTATAAATGTATTTTGATATCAGTATAAAGGGATAACCAATAATGTAAATTCAGTGTAAAAAAACTGAAATTTTACATCATGTCTAAACATATTATATACTTATAAAACAGAACCTATTTAGCAATCCTGTTAATGTTCAGTCTTGTTACATATAGTTGTATTTAGTCGCTTTGGTAAGACTGTCAATGAAGAGAATCTTGAGTAACAGAGAATACTCGTAGATCTGTCGCATTAAAGCCAATGTCTAGTTAAGCTTGACTAGAGTAGACCATAACATAGGACAATGTAATGTGCCAGTGCCTTTGTTAAACACGCAAACTGCAGAACGAGAGATGTATGCGCACTCTGTTACACGAGAGGTGAACTAACGACATTCACAACTCACTCCCACTCTCTTCAAGTCACCTGTGTTTGTGGTTACAACGGTATGACATGCTAACCAATCAGTTAAATGTTCATCAGTATCAGATTGTATACATTCAATATGAGTATGGTGGTCATTTACTGAGTGGTGAGATGTATGATCGTTTTAGGGAATAATGTTTTGGGAGATTTATTTACAGCAATTGTAATTTTTGCAAATTATTTTTTATTTGATCAAAATTTTTGAGGGAAAAACTTCCTTTAGTACCTTTGTTAGTATTTTCATAACTAAGATAGTGGTCAGGGACATTGAATGTGTAACTCTGGAAAAATTTCGATTCAATAACTATAAAACAAAAACCATTGCTATAGGGAAAAGTGGTTTTACACTGCCGGGATTTTGGACCTGAGTTAGAAGTAGTGCAGTTTGAACTCCTGTGATGATCACAATTTTCACCAGTACCATTGACCTTGTACTGTATTGATTCTCTCAAATATTCTGTTTGATAAGATCCTCGCAAAGGCCATTGATCCATGAGGATGGTCGATATAAGGAGTCAAAGAGGATTAGAGACACTTCTACTTGTATATAGTCATGTACTATATACATGACTATATACAAGTCTGTATACTATATACGTCTGTTTGCTCTATTTATAGGGCACTCAGTATCCACAAGAAAGTTACTGGAGTATTATTTCCTCTAGTATATATGTGGCTTATATGGGAATTTACGTTTGAGTTTTAACCTTAAGTTATGTTATCTTCCAAGTGCCCTGCATTATGTATCACAACATTGAATTTTTGTGACTTCCTTCTCCAGAATTTAACTCATTACTCCCTTGTTAGAGGGCCATGACCATTTTCATTAGAACATGAATGAAGTCCAAGGTGAAGAGTTAATTTTATTAGATTTCTAACCACTGGTGCTCCTATTCTAATTTTGATAACGTGTTAGCCAAGTAAGGTATGTCAACCAATAAATCTGGGACTATGCTCCAATCACTTTAGCACTTAAAAATAACCAGAGATGAATGATTTTGTTTGTGTTTATTCTCTTTATAGTTACCAAATAATTGTATAAATAAACTCTAACCTTCATAAATTTATTGTACTTCTCTTCAGCAACTTTTCTTCATGAAATCAATGAAATATTTCTGTCATCAAAGGAGGTCACTGGTATCCGAAGTGAAGTTACATTCTATGCATGTTTGTGCTCCATTGTAGTAGTCCTCTGACGTAAGTCTGGCAAGAATTTCAACATAGCTTCTTCACATAAAATGCTACCATTACTTATACTAGAAATGTTTAACTTTACAGTTCTACACTTCGAGTCAGGAGGTAGAAATTATTATCTAAATATAACTTTAATTTAAAAGAACCTGCTAGGAACAAGACAGTCGTAATATTTTCTGTCTTCTAGTCCTTTACCTATCCTTGTCTCTAATATTTTGAAACTTTTATTTACAATTATTTAACAACAAGATGTGAGGGGTTGTAAGGGTTGCTCAGTGTGTGAGAATATAAGGGATCCTTCTTACATAACTTTCTGGAAATAAAGTGCAGCATTATTACGTTTATATGTGCAAACTCCAACTGATGCAGCTTTGGCCATATTGGGTCTTATACGTTTATTACGTTTCAGTAACAATGATTGGAAACTTTTTTTCTTACTGAATGCAACATTTTATTTCTTAATATAG
Organism: Homalodisca vitripennis; assembly: GCF_021130785.1. Taxonomy (NCBI): domain Eukaryota; kingdom Metazoa; phylum Arthropoda; class Insecta; order Hemiptera; family Cicadellidae; genus Homalodisca; species Homalodisca vitripennis. The sequence continues at coordinate 179,060,045 of NC_060207.1, read as the reverse complement.
ACAAGAATTTAATAACTTTACCTTTTAATTATATTATCTGGATTTCATAAACAATCATTTTCCTCTAGTAAAAAAAGTAGTCATCTTGAGCTGTAATATACTCTTTACTTCTGTGATAAGTAAAACTTACCCATTGCTAAGTAATAAATATTTTAAGATGATTAATATTTGTCATCACCTTCATAGTCTTGGCTCTTGGACTCTGTGTCAGTTTCAGCCTTCTTTCATGTAAATCTATGAAGCTCAACCTTGTGTTAGTGTGATAGTAGGCCGATTGGTTTGAAAAGTTCCTTAGGTAATGAAATTAATTCTCAGTCTATTTACTCCAAACGTAATACTTGGCACACTATTTAAATTGCACTAGTTACAATAATTCATGCTGATTTGTGGACCATTATGATCTGATTTTATTTCTTCAGGTAAATGTAGACAAGGCTCAATTGTGTGCTATAAGTGAAAATTCATTTTATACTTACTTCCAAATATAAAGTAGTCCTCACAAGACCTGGATCACACCATGCACACAATGACGTTAATGACAGATTTTGAAGCTCGTGTTAGAGATAGGTGTTTGATGAGACTGAGCAATCAGAGTGAACAAAGTTGTAAATCACGTCCCTCGTGAGATATTGGACAGCCATCAGATAGGAAATTCTGTCCTAGTTGTGAAACACCTACACACAGTTTCACAGTTTGTGAAAAATTTGCTATAGGAAAATTGGTATGTTTATACCTCCAAATCATATGGCAGGCTTTCTAAAGACTAATCTGAAAGTCAGGTGCAAAGTCCATCTGATGCAGCTTTGGCCATAGTGGGTCTCCCTGTACAACCAGGATAAAATGTCTTCTCATCAATCTCAGATTTCTCTAAGTCATCCTGAAAGAATTTCAGAGGAATGATGGATGGGAACAGATGAGTGAGGTACCAATCACCGATTTAACAAAATCTTTTTACCACACCCGACAGTTGTCATCCAGGATCAAATTAATCCTCAGAGTTTTGCCCATATTCTAAGTTATGCACAACTTTAAGGTCTGCCCACTTTTACCTGAAGTGATCCAATAAAGTCAAAACTGGTTGTGAATTGGCATGGATCCTTGTAACTTGCTCATTCATACTAAGTTGCAATGAGTGTTCTAACACATATCTATAGTGGGAATGGTTGATTCTATGGGTATGTTGAGTATCTCAATTTCACCTTGATTTCTCTGTGCATTAGGATTAATGTCTAAAATATCTTAGTGCACTTGATTAAGCAACTATACATCTCTTCATCTAGATTACACTGGGTGGCAGCTACGTAAACTAAATACATACCTCTTTTGTAGTCTGGGTGCCTCTGATGGCAAACTGATGCAAAGAGTTTACATTGAAAGTCTTTGTTGCCAACTTTTTTTGAATCTCTTCAGATAGATGTCAATTCAAGATTCCATGATTCATATCTGGACAGTGTCAGGTTTCAGACAATGCATTGAGGTGAAGGTGAAATGGAGCTAAATTAAACATTCAGATGAAAGTATAACATTCTAATTCTGCATTGGAAGGAGTGGAAAATTAATGAAGTTTTTGTTGTACACCATGAAATGATTAGATGTAGATGGTAGATGTAATGATTTACACCAATACAACACTTGCCGTGCTGCTGACTTTGCACTTCCAGAACATCGTACAGCCCGTTACGAAGAGAAACCATCCTACATGGGGGCGAAGCTGTTTAAGTGTCTACCTGCGGATATGAAAACACAAGATAATCTCAAAACAGAGCTAAAAAATGGCTTTTTAAACATTCCTTTTATTCTATTAACGAATTTTTGAACTGGAGATCTTTGAACCATCATTATGATTAACATTAACTTACCTAACAAGACCATGTAATTACTATATTATGACACTTTGTTTTTTATCGACGCTTTGTAATTCTCTATGAATTATACAAATAAAGTATATTGTTTATTGTGTATTGTTTATAATAGGTCAAAACAAGCAGTGGGGCACTCCACCCTGGAGTAGTTATTTCTGTTATATTTAATATTCAATTTATTTTTATAAAATTGTTAACATACTGGTAACGTATAAGCAATAGCTTTTGAAGCACAGAATGATGTAGTTGTAACAAATTTAGTCTAATTTATAACAGCAAAAATCCTCGTGTAACTCATCTAGATCTGTTATCGCAGCCAGATGAAGTACCCTTGGAAGAGTCGGTGGTGGTGGCCAAGTACATAGAGAACCCTCTTCTTGTCTCAGGACATAAGTGTGACCTACGGCTCTACGTTGCCGTCACGTCGTATGACCCACTGATAGTATATTTGTATGAGGAGGGTCTTGTGCGGTTGGCCACCGTCAAGTACGATCCTAATCGCAAACACCTCTGGAATCCCTGCATGCACCTCTGTAATTACAGCATCAACAAGCATCACTCTGATTATATCAAGGTAAGATGTAAATCCGAATTATGAAAAGGCATGTTATTGTATGAATTTGGTTTTATGGATATGCAAAAAAGACAATATAAGAGAGTAAAATTTGAATTATTGGGGACTGTAGCAATCTCTCTAATTAAAGTTACTGTTATGTTCTTTATGATTACTCATTTATTTTTGTTCCTCTTACTGATCTAAAAACTCCATGTTAACAAGATTTTTATTGAATCATTAACTTATTTTCTTATGATCAATTTATAGAAAATTGTTATTATATGTATTTTTATTTTTGCTGACTTTCTCTAAATTGATAAAGATATGAGAGTAAAATTTTCGTGCAGTTTAAAAGAATGATAGTTCTTAAGAACTAAATTCATAGCCAAATGCTCTCTATCACTTTCTACTCAATATTACAAAATTATTTCCTGTTCCATTTTTCATTCATCAGTCCATTAGTCATCTCATAGTCAAACTTTCTCTACCTGGTTTGACTCAATATTACAAATTCCTTTTCCTATTACTCACTTTGTTTATGTCTATCAGTTAGAGTTTTTCTAATCTCGATTGCTTATTTTCATACTCATCACCCTTTTTAAAAGTGCAGTAAAGAACATTAGTTACAGTTTCACTATATAAAATTATGCTTCAGTATCAAATTATTTTCTGCTTTGATAATTTTCCATCACTTCTCCATTTGTGTTGAGGAACAGAGATTTCTCAATACACTTTGAAAATTGAAAAAGGTGTCTATGTGCTTCATAAAATGCTTTGATCATCTCCTCTACTACAATGTTTTGTCTGTGACTTGTGGACAGTCGGAGGACCCAGAGGCGGAGGATGTCGGCCACAAGTGGACTCTGAGTGCACTGTTGAGACACCTCAAGTCTCTGAACCTTGACACTGCGCTGCTGATGCAGCGGATAGAGGAGGTGGTCATCAAGTCCCTGCTGGCCACAGCTCCCTCCATCATCGCCGCTTGTAAGCTCTTTGTTCCCTCCATCGTTAACTGCTTTGGTACGTTACAGATTTGTGCTATTTGCAAATAATACAGTCTATTTCTTAAGTCATTTATGCTAAATAATACCTAGTGAAAGAGCATTGAAAAGAGCTATCCCTCTAAACCATACTAAAAATTGTGTTTGGTTTTTCCAAAAGAATTAACGCTTCTAATTTAACACAAGCGTTTGTTATATAGTACATTTTATAATTTTTGTTAGCAAAAAAGGTTGTGACAGCAGAGAATTATAGGGGTAGAGGCATTATCAACTGTGGTATTTGGTAGCTAAAATATTAAAATTGTGTTTTCAATAGTAAATTTAACACATATAGGTATATTTCATAATTTTTTAAGAGTTTTTTTTATTTTGTCTAATTGTTTTAGTTTTAATACCAAGATTAATTATTAATTTATAAAAATATTTGTAATATCTATAAAATATTTTGATATTATGAAAAAATAGTCTGCAGGCTAAAATGTGTTTTGATGGGTGATATATTTGATATAGGACCAGGCAGGTCCTTCATAAACTCTGTTGTATCTGTCTGTGCGATAACTCTAGAAGAACGGCCCTAGAGACCTGGAACTTGGTACACTTGGTCCAAGGAAGAATTCTAATGATTCTAGGGACGAAAGGTCAAAGGGCAATAAAGTTGCAAGTTAACTCCGTAATGGAATGTTGTGACAACTCGAAACTTGTTTGTAATATCGCTATATACCAACTTCTGTTCCATCATTCTGTTGTACTCCAATGTATGAACAGAGAAAGAAATATGTTCATATGATACTTGTTATACATCTTATACATAATATTTATTTTGTCTGTAGTACTGTAGTAGTACTAGTAATTGCAGTTATATTATGCACATCGTTTTTATATTATGATTCATTAACCCATAACACTACGTTGTAACCGTTGGACACAAGGATACAGTGAGTCCTTGCACATTGTGTTTATTTCTTACTTTATTACTTGGGCAGATACGGTTTAACACGGTTATGTGATTAATATAATGAAAAGTCCTTATATGATGGAAAAGTAAAATTTTACACAAGTAAACAGGAATTAGCTGCAGTTACAAACTGTATGCATTTTGTTTAAGATGAACATTATTAAACTGACCTGAGCCTGTGTTGGTTGTGACAGAACTGTACGGGTTCGACATCTTAATTGACTCTGAGCTGAAGCCGTGGCTGCTTGAAGTGAACCTGTCACCGTCTCTAGGTTGTGACTCTCCACTGGACACTCGGCTCAAGTCTGCCTTGCTGGTGGACCTTCTGACCTTGGTGGGTCTGCCTGCTGTCGATCCTGTAGTGAGGCCTCAGACCAGACCCCACCGCCCCGCCACTGCCGACCGCCGTGATCTTACCACTGTCAGTACATTCACGAATTAAATCAAAAACCTCCATTCATTTTAATGCACCTAGTTAACATGAAATTGTATCACTAACATAAGTTATGATAGAAAGTCACATTACCATTTAATTGTAGTTTAGAGGTGACACAAGAAATTATGGTGGTCTACACAAGCATACTTTTTACTACTCCTCACCCTGCTTTTTGCTTGTATGTGGAATGATTAAAAATCAAAATATAACATACAATAACGAAAATGCCAGGTGATAGAGTCAATAACATTTAATATTTTTTTAAACATTCATATTTTTGTTATGTAATCTAATACTTGTTACAGTCACGGAGAGTTCAGTCAGCTGATTCACTGCCCAATGTGAAACACCACTCCCGGCCGATACACAGTGCACCAGTGCACTCTTTGTCCTCTGAGGAGGTGAGGATGGTGCGCTACGCCAAGGCGCAGTTCGAACGCAGAGGTGGCTTCATCAGGATCTTCCCGGCGGCAGAGAGCTGGAAAAGATACTCTCCCTACTTAGGTAATCATTTGTAACTAGAATGAGAACAAGTGTTTATACTTAAAAATTTGAAACTCAAGCCTTTGTCTTGTTTTTGGTTCATTCTGCCATTAACAAATCTATTACTGACAATTATACAGGAAATTCTTCTTATGTATTGTTAAATTTGATCTTGTACTTGTATAACTATAGGTTTTCTTAAAATTATAAAGCATTGGACTATTTTTTAATACATTTAATACATAAGGCATATTTTGTTCCTGATATGTAGCAAAAATAAAACTCACAATTTTTGTTAAGTTGGTACTATTTTGGTTCATTATGCTATGAAATCATTATATTTGATAATATTATGTTCTTATGCTCAATGGGACCATCCAGACTAGAGCCCAGATTTTTGGCAAACATAAAAAAAAAGTAAAGTAAAGAATGTCTTATTTTACCAGGCGAAGTTAGGGCTAAGAAGCCCTCTCTAACACTTAACCTGGGGACCAACGGCTTAAAGGTGACTTCCGAACCACCACAGGTGACTTCCGAACCACCACTATGACATGTTTAATTATTTTTCAATGGAATGTAAAAATAAAATCTTTGTAATAGCATACAATCTAAAACTCTATTTTTTCATGTAACCATTGATGTATCACCGTCTTAGTAAGATCATTCAAAGATATCTAAAAGGAAAAGTCTTAAATGGAATTAAAAGTCATTACAACTTGAGTCATTTTTAGTGTTTATAGCAAGATTGATGTTTGGGTATTTAATAGTGTACAATATTGTAAAAATAAAAGCTATTTTGTTGTTTTTTAATAGTAAACAGGCCACATACTAAGAAAGTGTGTATAAATCAAACTCAAGTAATAAAGGAAATATTCTGTAAATTAAAAGATTTGTGTAACAAGTTATGTTTTATATAATATCTTATTTATATTATATGTTATATTCCTTGTACATGTTCTTTAAGTTCCTTTTTCCTTCTTCTGATACACTTTGAAAACTTTTTTTAAACTCTACTTTTTCATATAAAATTTATAAGAATTAATTTGCTAGACATGATTTTAAAACATTTAGATAACAATTATGTGACCTATATTTTATGAAACTTACAAAGAACTGCCATTTTAACGGTATCGTTGTTTATACTGATTATACAGTAAAACGTGTCATATCTAAGAAATCTTATAATTAAATGTGTTGCATTCTATTGTTATGAAACCTAAAGGCCGTTGTGTTGTAGATCCTGTGACCGGTATACCGTCAGTGCCTCCTGGCAACTCCTGGTCAGTGCCGCCCAGTCACAATAACAACCTGCAGCTTCACCAGCAGCTGTTCCCTGAATGTGTCAAGTACCTGCCAGCAGTGATCAGCTCGGAGCGACTGTGCCGCTACGAGCGTGCGCTCAGCAAGGGTCACCGGACTAGCCTGGATGACAATCGACTGAGCACAGATAGTGATCTTCCCACGCAGCTGGATGCCAAGGTGCTCAAGCAGGAGGTTGGCAAGTGTCTGCAGGACGGCTTCAAACTCAGGTCAGATATTATATAGAGTCACGGACAGCTATGATGTATCTAGGTTCTTCCCAGCTGATAAACATTCAAGAATTCTTTGTTCGTCATTTTATGCATTTCATACAATAGGAGGATATATAAGAATGAATTCTGATCTTATAGCTTTACCTTTATTAAATTTTATCATTAATTTGTAATCAAGCGTTTCCTTCTTTCCTAATACTTTTTAAAAATATTGACTTGTATGCATGTTAAGAAAATAATTTAAGTTAAGTTTGAGCTATTTTAAAATTGTCTTAAACTAATGTTTCTTTAAAGTAGTTTTACATTTTAAAATTGTTAGATATTAAATTAAATACTGTAAAGGAATTTAAAATAAATTGATTCAGTACGTTAAAAATCAAGTAACAACTTTCACTTAACCTATTGTGGATGAAGTTGTTTGAGCACGTGTCACCTAGTAGTTACAAATTATTTGTCATTGCACAATGGCCAAACTGTAAAGTACTTACAGTGCCACACCACTTGAACCTACCTTTAAAATAAGTAAACTTTGGTTTCAAATATATTACTTGTGCCTTTGTGAAACTATATAAAGCGTTATCACTATGTTCATATTTATCTAAGGAAATTCAAAAACTAGTAGTGCTATGAAGTAAATAGTATTATATTCTGATCTAAGTTCTGAAGATAAACTAGGTCATTATAATTTAGTTTAATTTTTTTTTAAATATTCTAAACAATGATTTACCTATTGTCTTTAGCATGATGGAAGAATCTTGATTTGTCTTGATGGTGTAATGTTCATCAGTATATAGTGTACAATTAATATTGTAGAGTATGAAATGTTAATGTTTTGTATGTACTCTCCAGTAAGATCCAGACGAGGCAGGCATTCGGCCAGTACCTGCAGTGCGTACTGGGCCGGATGTCTGGACATAGAGGGAAGTCCAAGATGAGGATTGATGATGGAGACAGTGAGCTAATCCTAAGGTTTCTACAACGTGCCTGCCATAACCTCCGCACTGCCTATCATGTAAAGGTATACCACATAACTCTTCCAGTAATTCAATTTTAGTATTCTTAATTTACAGTGTACCTCTTGTTACTGTTAATTGTCTATGATTTAAAATGGTGTAAGATGTAATAAAAAACAATCAAGAATCCAATATGTAAATAAAAAAAGTCTATAGTATCAACAAGTCTATAACAGTATTAAAAATAATTAAAACAACAATAAACCTGTAACAAATTTAACATATAAAGATTCATGTCATTTCAATAACCAAATAATATAAATATAAATGTATTATGAATAATGTGAGTGAAAACAATTTAATTAAAAACTTATGTTACTAAAGGCCAAATAGTCATGTAAAAAGTAAAATACTTTTTGTTTTAACCGGTTTTTTTACTACTAATGATGCATTTATGTATGACCGAATATTTGTGTAACTTTAACTTTTAATCCTGTTAATTGAATTAAATAAATAATTCTATACAAGAATTAAATAGAGTACAAAGCTTTTAACCAATTTATAAAATAACAGTTTATTTCATCTCAACCACCAACAGAATAAAATATTTTCAAAGTTTAACCAAAAAATTACATTACATAAGGCCCAACCAAACTCATAGGGAGAAGCCTCCGAACCATCCTTATCCACAACAATATATTAGGTGCTGAATAACCGACATCACCAAAGACCCAGTCACATCCTTCAAAATCTAAAATATGCAAAAGCTGATATCATGCCACAGCGGCCAGAAAAATATTTTAGGCCCCATACAAATTTATTTGTCGAGATCAATTTATCAGTATTTCCTGACCTTAAAAACTGTTAGAATTTCCATGGATAATTTTTTTCACTTTGGATAAAAAGCTGAGAAACCTCTCATTGCACCTAGTCCTAAAAGGACCTTGTCACTTGCTTCTAGAGTGACAGGATATTCAGGATGGGTAGGGCTCTACTCCTGTTGAGATTACATGATGTGGGAGAGTGGGCACATTACATCTCAGTCATGTCTCTTTGTAAGAAGGGAAGGACGCTCTGTCAGCCTTTACAGTCAAATTGGGCAAAGGAAAGCACTTTCTCGTGTCCTGGCTAACAACAGTCTTTAACATTTTGGGATCTCCAACCACTCCTCCACAGTAGACTAGACCTATCGATTGACCTTTTACCCCAATATCTCAACATTTGCGGGTAGTCATCTACCACTCCAGGATATCTGTAAGGTTACCCAGATATAATTGACATATCAGTTTTTGTTGTATACAGTGTAGGTTCAACTGGGAAGTATGAACTAGCCAAGAATGAACCTTTCTTTCATGGATCATACTTTAAAATTTCTTCATTCCGCAGCAGAGATAATCAGCATACACTGGTCAAATTCCCGATATTGTTACAAGTGTTGTAATTTCCATGGCCTGATATATAATTGTCAAACAAGTAAAAGAAATGGTGAGCTCTTAAAATAGCTCAGTAACTAACTCATATCTTAATTCATCCAATAGAATTTTTCTATCCCATATTATTTATTGACCTGCATTCAAGTACATAATTTTTAAGTGACAATGAAAAATCTCTTACAAATAGTGGAACTTTGTTTTGTCTATTTTTATTTTTAGGCCCCGAATCGTAGCCTTATAGGAAAGGACAGAGTTGCAATCGTAGCCAAAAACCTGAGTGACTTTCTCTACCTGTACAACAGAGAGACGGAGTCTCTTCCAACACCGGCAGATACCAGCAACTTTGTCCCCAATCGCCTGTTCATGCTCTTCCTGCAAGTTGCCAAGTGAGTTGTCTCAGATAGAAAAAAAAATTAATTAACACAAAGCAAAATCGTAAGCTTTTGCATGTAGAATAAATTACAACTGAGTATACAGGACACGAAATGCCACAAAAATGTTTCTGCTAGCACCAGAACTTGATAGAAGGAATCAGAAGCTAGCTATAGAAACCTATAAGATGCATATTTCTGTGTACAACATGTCAGCTGACTCTTATCTTCAGTGACCAAGGTGCTTGTTGTTCCTGGGTAAACAATTGTCATTAGAAACTAGCGGTGCAGAATAATTTAGATATTTAGTTACTATTGTTGCTAATGGTCACTTCATGAGGTTCCTACATTCAAAGTAATTATTTTTATGTTAGTAATTATTAAACATAGTTTCATTATATGATTTTAATCTAAAAATAAAAAAATATATTTTTTAAAAATTTGGTTATTATTTGGTTTATATACCCTTATTTTTATGAACAAATTAAATAGTAACATTCCACAAGCTTAAATGGTAGTATGAGTTCTTTAGGCTACCCCCAAGAGTTAATAATCCTAAATGATTCTAACAGCCAATAAATGAAGCTAGACAGGCTAGGTGATTGATTACCTAGGATTAACACACTGCCTATGAATCCTTAGTATGGGGGGGGGGGTTTAGAATGTATTCCATTGTATGTGAATTCTAAGAATAGGTCAGGGTTTTAAAATATTTAATTCCATAAGTTTTGGTATACTGAGTAATACTAGATGTTGATGTTTAAGATTGTTCATTAGGTTATCTGTCTTTTGTACACTAGCCTGAGTACAAAAATGTTTTCAAAGTTACGTGTGGTTGCTACAAGAAGCGAGTTTAGTTCTTGCTTTGTTGTGGTCTGCATTGAGTTTGTAAACGAACAGTCAGTGTTTACAAATTAAACTATTGCTGTAATTTAAAAAGTTATATATTGCACGTATATTTTTTCTGATTCAAATATATGCATAAACATTGTATTTCCTTTATGGATATATCCTCATATTTAATTTACCATACAGTATGTCAGGCTTGAACAGTAACTTCAAAGTGTATTCATTTTTGTCAAAGCTCAAAACAGCCGGTAAACTAAACAAATACTTTGCTATGAGTCTAGGATTCAATTTGTTAGTAAAAGATTGCACTTTTTATATTTTTTGTGAGTAATGTATGTATTAGTTGAATTTCTCACTGATCCTTCGCTCAACCAAGCCTCATCTTTCCCTAAAAAAAAATAAAAGTGAATTGCAATTTAATTTTATTGTGACACACTCAGTAATTAAATGGAAACAATAGCACTCAAAATATAAATAAAAATACTTTGTAAAAACTTGTTGATTTATATTGGAAATAATGAGTTAAGCCATAGAGTAAACAGGTCCAATAAAATAGTTTTGTAACAGTGTTTGTATCTTGTACTGCACTGACTCTCCTTATTCTGTTTGATAAGACGCCACACAGACCTGTGGTCCACGAGGACAGGCAGAATACGGCTGACAAGGAGATTGGAATCTCCATTTATTTTTTTAAAAAAGGAAAGAAAGAAGTTTAAAACAAAATTAAATAATAGAGCAATAGTATCTCTAGGGTAGGTAAGGTCAATTTAGATTTAATTGCAATATAGTAAAAATAACAGACAACAGCTGTATCATGTATATAGGCAAATTAAAAAAATAATACAATTTTTTTGTATAGCTTATTTTATTTCGATTGATTGACCTCGCCTAACATGTACATCAGTCCACAATTTTTGACAACTTTTTCCCTGGTTTACCTTAACTCATCACAAATAAATAACTTATTGGTTTTAGATGTACAAGACCATCCTGTCAAGTTATAAAAAATAACCTATAATTACATTTTCAAACTATTCAGTGTGTGATTATTAATTATTTTGAGAACAGGCAGTAGAACATATGTATATCTTGAAATGCATTAAAGTTTATTTTTATATTTTTGCACTATGTTTTGACAGAGAAAGTGATCTGGAGCAGATTCTGGTAATGAATACACAACTACACAAGTGTGCCCAGGTGTTGCTTGGCCATTGTGGCAGTCCTTCAGCCCTTAAACTGCACTCCCAAGGTCTTCTCCAGAGCATCAGCAGGCCCTGCGGCCCTTACGACAAGGTGAGCATGATGTCAAGGTCTCCTGATATGTGCTAAGATTGGAGCGTAAACTTCCACTCTCCTCCAGGGTTCCGGGATTTTAAGCTGTAACACAAATGCCAGTTATTGATGTATCAGATTCTACCTCCATCTGTTTTATTGTACTGCTGTTTTCTGTTTAATATTGGACGCTACGTGTTCTATTGAGAGAGTGTTTTTGTATCCAATTTGTTTTATGTGGATATACCTAAATGTTTTAATAAAGAAAGTTAGTAATAATGTTAAAATCAATTTTGTGATTCTTTTTTAGTTAAAACAGTTTTGATATTATTTAATAACATTGTAAAAAAAACATTATACAATTTATATACTACAATACTCCGTAAAGGCTTTGTGATGTACATCATCTTTTCAATTATTTCAATTTAAAAAATACTGTTGGAATTAAATTTGTATTGTTTGTTGAGTTGTTATGTAATGTAGGAATTGAAATAAAAATTGTCATTGATTAAGGGAGCGTTTCTTTTTTAGGTAGATTTCTTACAAATATTAGATTTGGCTCATTGTTGTTGGAATAATTAGTGAGAAAACTTTTTAAACAATGTTTGCATATTTTTGTTGATCAAGACCCTCCAAGTCGCAAAACCAACCTAGGTCAAAAGTTTAAATGGTTTTCTAGAAAGGTTTATGGTGACGGCTATTCAAAATTTCGGAATAGAGTATTTACACACCTTATCAGCCAGAATAAATACAGCACAATCAATGATTTGCACTTCACAGATTCTCAATCTATTATAAATCAGAAAACAATCATATTAGACAAAATGTTGAAATACTCAGGAGGTAAAAATCATAACAGACGGATGAGAACCCCAAAATTTCAATTGTTTTGTTTTGTCCAAACCAACCTGCAGCATACATTTTTACAAATGCAAGCAAAACTGCACAAATAAATAAAACCACTTTACTACTTACTGTTCTTCAATTGAAGATTTAATTTAACACATGATATCTGAAATCTAGAACACCAAGGTTACAGAGCCAGAGCCATGAATCTTATCCATTAGTTTTAGACTCAGAAGAGAGCAAGTAATAAAATATGAAAATAGAAACATAATCATGAAATTTATTATAGGAAATTAATGTAAACTGTACAGCACATTATGTATAATGGATAATTTTCAGTTGCTTGTATTAAACTAAAGGAAAATAACACTCTTGGATAGTGTGCTATTAATATTCATGAATGTTGATCATTAGTAGATATTCACCACTGAAAATTAAGTGGAAATCAAGTTTGTGTAGATGCTGTATAAATTTATATACCTTTATGTTGGTATGCGTCATTAGATAGCCAGTGTATATTATATAAATTTGATAAAAACTGGTGAAGTAGATATTTGATGGATGTAGTGAATATATATACTGAACATCTTATGCTAAATAGATATTTATATTATCACATCAGGATAATATTTTTTTAATTCTCGTTTCATTTACAACTTTTCTTTTTCTACATTTTTCATTGTCTTGTAAGGTTTCATAATGACCCCCATACAAGTTTTGGGAAGTATAATTAGTAGCCATACATTGAACACGGCAAATGCCATATTTTCTAACTGATTCAGTTTGGGAATGTACTTACACATGTGCTGAATAAGTTTATGAATCATCCTTAATATAATTTCAAGAGGACATCCATTCATTTTTGCAAAATATTTATCTTGGTTGGATATTACAACAATAAAGAGTTTAGAAACTAAAAAATTTAAAAAAACTATAACATATTCTTGCATATTTTCGATATCTCTAAAGATTTGAAGATGGTAGCCATGCAATGTTTCAAAATGGAATAATTACATCTCATCTATTAAATAGCATGGAATACAACTAAAAGAGTTTAATTATCAGGCCATTTATAGTAGTTTTTGTCCTTTTTTGATACCCTAGCAGATTTGACTATGCTGTTATGCAACTGAGCAAAAGAAATTAGGTATTTTTCATTTATATTAGATGGTTTCAACAGATTAAAATTCTTGTTTTAGAATATTTTTCTTGCGTTGTAAAAGACTTCAATCATTTCTACACAAAAACATACACAACAGAAAAGAAAATAATTCTTTACTATAGTTTCAGTTAGAAATGTGCCATCTTTTTACTTGGCTTGCTTGTAAAAATGTTTGTTTCTTTCAATGAATAAAAATAAAAAGATGTTTGCTCTATTGTACAGTCGCTTGTTCAGTATTTTCTTTAAGTATTTATGAAGAAAGAAAAAAAAAACTCTTTAAAATTATAGAAATACTTTTTTAGAGGAAGCAAGTGAAATATGCAGTTTAACTTCAGAGTTAAGTATACTTGACAGGGAAAACATGTATAAGATAATTGGAAAAGATAAGGTTAATTGGTTTTCCTGTTTTAATTTCTAACCAGCCTTAGTATTTGAAGTAGAATTTATATTGTCTCTGTGGATAAACTTCACAGTGAATTGTAACAGATGTAAGTTTGTAATATGAAATTATTGTTCTCAAAAACAAAAAAAGTGCATCAGTTAGTAACAATATTGTGTGTTTCATATGAAATGTTCCGTCCATGTTTGTCTTGTATGTTGACAACGCCGTTTTGTTTAGGCAAGTTTCGCAGAGTGTGACTGCAATAAGAAGAGTTTACCGCAGATGATAGGTGGCACCAAAGACACTTCAAGGTCAAACCTGAAGGTTTCTCGGGCGCTATAGTATAACTGTTCCACCCATGCTTATCAACTGTTCCGTCTAATATTCTCCATCTCTTGACAAAGTCGACTTTGTTAATGTTTTCAACTTATGCAATAACTTAGCATAGTAGTTCCTGTGGCGAGCCAAAGATATTGAGATTATTGCATTGATACCTTTTGACAATCTTGATAAGATTAGAGTAGAATTTTTAATTTAACTTAATACAATATTTAGCTTTTAATATAAAGTAGGTGAACAGAGTTATAAAATCTTTGAAAGGAGTTATGCGACTCGGGAAGAGACTTTTGGTTCGTTTTTCAGCCAACTAACTCTTAACAGCTTTGGCTTACAGTTCCTTAATATTTCTGTGTTAAATATTTATTAAATGTGTTTTTAGAAGTGATAATAGAAGCAAGAGTTTTTAGTGTGAAACTTTCTGTTAAAACAGGTTGAGGTTAAGCAATTTATTGCAAATAATATAATTTGGGTATGTATATTATAATTATATTTATTTTGTGTTACCTTCTTTAAATCAGTGGTTAAGTTATATTTATTTTCTCTTAGTATTTTATATTTTTGTGTAAGATATTTTCAGTGAATTAGCCTTTAATCTAAGCATCACCAGACAGTGTGTGTTGGTTTTATCTTCTAGTCAAATCTGTTAATAATTTTCGCTCAACTTCGTTACCAAAACGCACAGTTTCCTTCTGTCGCTAGTCATGCACATATCCTATGACATGCGTAAATCATTCAGAAAATAATAGGTAAAAAAACAACTGAACTAATTTGTTAACTAGATCACATTATATTTTATTAAAGTTCTCATTGTTTTTAAGTTGGTAATTCATTTTATTTAGACTTATTTATTGGAATATTTTCAATAATAATACCATTCATTTTTATTAATGTTTTTTGAAAGAATAGTTTTTCTTTTTTGTCAAGTATTATTATTCCAATAATTTAGTGATAAAATGTTATTGTTTAAGTTAATGGTGCATACAGTTTATATATTATTGACACATGTATTATTTTTGTTACTGTAGTATTTTTCTGTATTGATATGTCTGTTTAACAGCAGTTTAAAACTGAATAAGTTTGGTTTTCATATAATATATAGTCAGTCGCCTTGATTAAATGAATTAAAAACGCAAAAAGAATTTAATTTCTCACTTTGCAATGCAGATGTCAGAATGTAAACATAATAACGTTTAAGAGTAAAGTTTAATATTCAACCATTTTATTATTGATATTTTAAATTGTAACTCGCTGAAAATATGTTTTATTGAACCCTTTTGAAGTCAAGATATTTTAACGGGTATTTGCCGTAGTCACAACACTTGCCACTAAGTGCCAATTAACAATATCAACATTGGCTAAACTTGCATTGTATTTTTACTTATTAAAGGAAATTTATAATTTAAACAAATTATTCTTCAGACTTCTCTAGTACATGCATTACATTGGAGTATTTCCAATCTTGCAATATTTTTTATTATCACTAATAAACATTTTATTTTTTAACTGTAAACTTCTACTTTGCTTTTCAAACTAAAATGTTGTTGACATATTGGTTAAAAAGTGCTTGTAGTTGCAAAAATGGGACATAAGATCATATGCAATATCACTCCATATCTTGAAACTTAGATGTTGGAATCAAAAGGGTTTCAATATATTGTGTATGATACCACATGTCTAAAGTATAAATTCTTTAGAATTTTATCATCATTGTTTATGCCCTGGCCATCTCGTAGAAACTTAATGTCAAGTTGTCTACAATATAAGTTTAAAAAATGCTTTTTGTATATATTATAACTTTAAGATTATGTTGTATTTAAAGCAATCTTTAACTTATGATGAGAAATGTGTATTTTTCACTATGTTTAATTCAAAACATGCACAACTACCTCGTACTTTTGGTTTTCTGTTGTAATTAGGTACAATGGAGATTAATTACTCCAGAAAATTAGTTACTCAGAAAAAAACACTTTTTCCAATGGCCTTTATGACTATCTACATTCCTGCTTCCTAAACTAAAAGTGTTTTTGTGTAAGTTTTCGTTGTGCTTTTAAATGACATTGTACTCCATTGGTGGGAGGGAGGGATTTTGGAGTCTTCTTCATGTTATCAGTAGGTCTATTTGTTTGCTCTGCTCTACTTTCACTTACTACAAAATTGCTCTAAAGTATATCTTAATCTGTTTTGCTCTAACCTGCTATGATAAAGTCTTATGAACAATATATTATTAGAGTAAAATGAATCTCACACTTTGCTATTGGCAGATTAAAGCCTTTGCTCGAGCTTTACCTTAACAAGCAATGACCTCTGCATACATTTGATGTCTTCTCTTTTTGATTTTGGCCCAGAATTTAAGCTGCTCTTGTCTGTCAAATTGCTTTGAGGAGAGCAGACAAACATACCAGTCATCATCAAAATCGTGGTGGTCAATAAATCACTTACAGTTAGAATGGTAGAAAACGACATTCTTACATTTTCTATCATTGTTTATTCAACTAAAGCAATTCCTGTGATGTAGATTTTGTATCCATTCACTATATCCTTTGAAACCATAGTTCTATAAGGGATCGCTTTATGAATGGTTTTGTCTTACAAGAAAATGTAACATTCTGTATTGTGGTTTTGTATTATTTGGAATGCACAATATGCTTGCTTCAGAAGATGTGTAATTTGAGACACTGCCATTTTACAAAACAAAAAAGCTTGTTGTTTTCTTGAAAAATGATCAAACCACAAGTCTTCCATAATGTTGAATAGTTACATTGTTATAACTTTATTTGAGAACACCAATTTTAATCCTGAATTTAACTCTTAATTAATCTCTCCCAGCTGAATCAGCACCTGCTACAGTGTTCCCATTGTAACTACAGCGATGACACAGACCTGCCATAAAATTAATGTGTTCTTTTATTTTAAAAATCTGTGCTTGTTGTTGCGTTTTGTATTTTAGTTGTACACTAATGATTTATATGTGATTATGAAATGTTATTTATATGTGAATATGAAATGTTATGTAAGATATTCCCTTTAAATCTGTCCACATCTGTAGCTTGTTAACGTTTTGAAGTAGAGTTATGTTGTTTGTTGTTATTTTTAACACAAAATCCATCCTTACAACCTCCTCTCTTTCACAGCCACTATTTCAA
Organism: Homalodisca vitripennis; assembly: GCF_021130785.1. Classification (NCBI taxonomy): domain Eukaryota; kingdom Metazoa; phylum Arthropoda; class Insecta; order Hemiptera; family Cicadellidae; genus Homalodisca; species Homalodisca vitripennis. The sequence goes on along the minus strand of NC_060207.1, from coordinate 179,042,470 downwards.
AATTCCTGAGTTATAATTAGTTGTTTTTGTTAAAACTAAAAATTCTGTAGTTGGAGATGAGCAGCTCCAAACTGAACAACATAAAATATAATTTGCCTCTTTAATAGTTTTACAATTCTAACAAAATAAAAAAATACAAAACATGTTAAGAACAATTTTTCTAGAAATATTTTTTATGCCTACAAAACAAATAAGTAGCTTAAAATTGGATTTTTATCACGGTTGATTATTACATAAACTTCAAAACTAGTTGTCAGTAGGTATAGGTTTTTCATTATGAATTTGGAAACAATGTTTGTGATATGTGATTTTAGGTTCCTACATTTTTCTCTCTGAAGCTGAATAATTGTCCTACAAAAGAATTCCATTACAAAACGTTTACAAAACACAAGATGAGGGTAGTTTTAAAAGTGAATAGCCTATAATTGATGATTTAAAAAATCAATTGTAATTATAATAAAAGCTAGTGCATAAGCATTTTATGTTTTTCAATAGAGCATTCTTAGATTTACTTGTCACTGCCATCTAATATCCTTGAAGTTTGAGTATGTTATCACATTTAAAAAATCTGGCTATCATCGTTAATGTATCAATAATATCTAATTAAGGACATACACCAATTTTAATTGTTGCAGTCTGCTTTTATTTACAAGTACAGTGCAACCTCGTTAAGTCAGACTCCTTTATGTCGAATCACCGTTTAACTCGTATTTCGTTATGTTGGAACGGCCGGCTAGTCCGACTTAACAAGGCGGCATTGTATATCAAAGTAATTAAAATTCATTAAATTAAAGGTTGTATTCAGAAAGAAAATGTAACCTGGTCAAAAGAGAGTTAATCATTTGGTTGTTTTGAGCATTTTTCAATTTTCTGTACCCAAATTTCCAATGTATTCATGTAATCATTAAACATTATCGTAATTTTGTAGTTTAAAAAATGAAATTCGCTCTCAGAACTGACCCAGTGCTTACTGCAAAACCTCCTCTTTCCTGACACACTCAGCCTTAATGAAATATTGTAGCTTGATTATTTATTATTTTAGAGATACCTGATTAGTATTAAGAAATGTCCAAAATAATAATCATAATTATGCTTTTATCATATATTTATTTACTTGATTGTGTTAGGCTGTATTTAAAAATTTCTTAATAATGTATCTGTTAAAACTAAGAAATAAGCTTCATAGCTGGCTATTATTCTGACTATTACAAATTTACACAGATATACTATAAATTCCTCTGGATAATCTAAACATTATGGTAATGATACTCATCCAAAGATACTTTATCATGGTAGATACAATGGGTGTATTTGAACGTAGTAAAACCTCTGGAGAGCTACTATGGGGATGAAAACAAAACCTTTGAGTCTACAAATGCTTTTCAAATGGCACATACAAGTTTTGTATCCATCAACCTTTTTCCATTCCACTGAGAAAGAACTTTTATTTCTAACCTCAATCATTTCAACAGCATAGCATAATGAAAAAGTTGTAATAGGTGCATAATTTGTCACTTTATCCTTTTCAAAAAGATATTTTAAGTATATATTTTATTTTAGTTAAATTTTAATGTTTTATGTAAGTAGTCAACAAAAAGTTCCAAATTAATTACAAGAATATGGTTCCAAGAGGATTTACAACACCACATAATGAGCCTACATTCGTGGTGTTGCCGTTCTGTTGAATGAAATAATGTTGATTTGCAAAAGAATCAGGGTTGAGTGATTCCCTGTCCACACTGAAATTAAGTTTGAACTGAAAGTCAGGAGAGTTACAACTATTACATTTGCCAAGCACTATGTACTCAAAACCAAAACGTCAATTGTACCTAGCATGGGTAGAAAGATGTTGTTTTATGCTGATAATTGGAGGTGTTATAAAACAACATTACTGCAATTTAAGCATATTTAGGAAAATATCATATCTGTTGTTCATGCTGGAAGTTTTTTCCTGGTAATATCCAACGCCAGCTGTATTCCAAATTTTCAAGACATTTTGAATTTCAATACATATTCCTATCCCAAATTTATGCCCTGAGTAACTTATTTTATTGTAATGTTGTTTATTAAAATTAAAATTTTATTAATTGCGTCAATTTAAGGGTGTGCTTGTATAATCATGATTGTCTCTTTTTGGGTCACAAGTGGACAACTCTCTTTGTTTCTAAAATTCACACTGTATTCACGGTTATGTTAAAAAATGGTATTTATTCGTGATCACAAAGAAAAGAATTGGTGTTAGAAAATCTATATATATAAAAATGAATGTTTGTATGTTTGTCCTTTATGGAATCGTGAACTATTGGACCGATCATGATGAAAATTTGTACGTATATGTATTTTTCCACGGAGAAGGTTTATAAGCTATGCCCATCCCTTTCCCGATTCAGGATTCCGCCCCACTGGTTACAGAAATACCCATAAGAAATGCATTGCAGCAAACATATGTTAACGTCTTTTCAAATTTTTAATCAGCTGTTCTTTGTAAACATATATTACACTTATAGTTTTTAAAGCATAGAGTAAGCTTAAGAGAAACGACAAATTTTGTTTAAACTGTTTCTGCAATCACTGTTAAACATAGACTTTACTATCCAGATAATACAATTCAAATTTGACGTAAAAATTCACCTTTAACTGCAATATTTATTTAATATAAACCATGCTCATGCTTGATCAGAAGAGCAATGCAGATATCATAATTACTATCTTACGTTGGCTACAAATATAAAGAATGTTATAAAATCAACCTTAGTTGTTTTTTTTTTACAGAAGTATGGTTCTCAAAACTCCGTGTGTACATATTCTCTCGATCGAGACAACAAAGCAAGCTCAATCGTGGCATCGGAGATATAACTAATTTAATCTAAAATTTATTATAGTAAAAAAAAAAATTTACTAAGTAATATAAGGACTTCGGTTCTTAAGATTTGCGTGCGAAGCCGTGGGTAACAGCTAGATAGAGGCAGGAATATGGTACATACCTTCATAATACGCCCAAGAGGCTCACGATGGAACGACTATCAATTATCTCAGCAATGTTTAGAATGTGATAGAAAAAGAATAAGTGAATATAGTGTACTGTTTTCAACGGGAAATTGCGTGCGAAGCCGCGGGCAACTTTTGCAAAAAATTATTGAAATGCGCAGCAAAGCGCGCCGGGCCCGCTAGTATCAAATAAAACGGACAGTCAATTAATAGTAGTTGGCAGTGCATCTTTGGTCTGTGAGTAATTTATTGATGTTATAAATTGATTATTCTATACACCCCTTTGTTGTGAATAATTTAAAACAAAGATGCTGGAAATTTATGCCATAAATCCACTTTCTAAAATGTTGTTAAGTGATTAAAACTTGGAAAGCAAAGTTCTTGAGTTTTAACTAAAAGAAGTGTTTATGTAACATTTTGTGCAAGTATTTTTTCAATACTTTGTGTTCATTTGTGTTCACTTTAGTTTACAGACAAATTCTATCAAATATATATTAAGTGAATAACGTTTTTTCTTTCCTTGTGATTTAAATTAAATAAACTTTTGCGCACCGACTTCTTTGTATTGTGTAACTTTCTATTTCGTAAACAAAATTGCTAGTTATTTATTTTACTGTGATAAAGTAAACCTATACAATTTCCAAAACAATGAAATAATAGTACGCTATTATTAAGTAATCAGTGTTAAGCATTTTTTACAAATAATGTGTACCTAATTATTTTAATTTAGGTACTTATGCGCTGTAAATTATATCGGTTATTTATTCATGATGAACTGTTTTTTCCAGTGTCATAGCTTTTCTTCAGTAAACATTCATGATGGTTTCATTTTATAGTTAATTGTACAATATTGTTCATTTGAGGTTGTCTCTGCAATAACGTTAAACCTATACATTTTGTATAGATTTCATCTTTAATTTTTAAAGTGCATTAGTAGTGACCCAGACATATTGTATGAACTCCTTGATTTTTCTTTTCAGTTATGTGTAATGATTATTTGTTTACGTAATCAAATTTTTCATCATGTTGATAAAAAAATATCTAAATATTTAAAAGTAGCTTCTCAAAATAATTACAATTTTTAAGTGTTTCGGACTTACTATAAAAGACTAATTTGTACGTATTTTTACATAGCTAGCTCACAAACGTATCTCCTGAAAGCATGTGTCCAGACACTCCGGAAAGTTGCAACTTATTCCAAGATCGCTGGGTGATGGTTAAAAATCAAAGCCTACAATTGCCTTTTGGTTGATTATGAGTTTCAGGTGGTCGTAAAGAGATTTTGATTAGAAAATCTATTTGGTGACAAAATTAAAGTCCAGGAGCCACGTCCAATTTACATTATATAATCACACGACCTGATTTATCTTGAAAGAGAAATTTTCCCTAAGATAGAAATCAGTTTTCATTCACACTGTTTGGTGAAAGTTGAAATGGAAGGGTCTTAAAAATTATTTTTTTATATTTTTAATCCTTTTGATACTCTCAACCTCCAACAAAACTAGCATGGCTGACGATAAATGTTTGTAAGAAAAATTCCTATATGTATTAAAATAATTAGATCATGTGCTTGTAAAGTGCAATTTGGGTCTCAACTCCTGGAATATTAGGTGTACATTGTTACTTGCAATATTTCAGAATAATAATCTTGTAAACTATCTTAAAACAGAAGTGTTCATCAGAATCAAATTGGATCTATAAGGTTAGACAGTTTTGTTAACATCTTTCAAATGGTTTATACTTAGTTTTTCTGACTTGATTGATCCAAAAATGTAGTAATTCAAAACATTTTATATTTTAGAAAATATTTGAAAGTACATAACGTGATTTGCAACTAGAAGAGTAAGTAGAACTTGAGAGAAAGCAGACCTAGAGTTGTTGTATTAGGCCAAGTTATTTTGTAAGTGTAAGTGATTGGTATTTGTGCACCTTTGAACTCAAGTGTAAACAAACAAACACAGAGAAAGGTATTCATTGTAATTTTGGGGTGATGTTAATTTCTGTGCTCTAATTCACTTGTCTTAAGGAGATCTGTTTCTCCACTAATTTACATAATATACTGTACATGAAAACTGTTTAATTCTGTCACAATATTAAATTTGCATATTCTATTTGTAATTTTACTCATATCACGTAATAGCAGTTAAGATATTCATATTTATTTATGTCAGAAAAGTATTCCCTTTATGTATCTTATTTTTTTATTCAGATATGTTAGAAGTGGGGCATGGATAAACAGTTGGTAATCTACCTTTCATAATTGATATAAAATATCAATACCTTTCAAACCCTTTTCTCAGGGAGAATTGTGTGGAGTTTCCTACTGTTTTTTTAGCTCCTCTTCTAATGTTTTTTTTTTTTTTTTGATGGATCGGTTCCGATACTGATACCAAAAACACAATACTTAGTGGTATTGATGATTCTCAATATCGCAGCTCTAATCACTTTATTCCGATACCAATCAATTGGATCTATTCGTGTTATTGGCATGTGCAAACTAGTGATTACTAAAATGGGTTTTAGTCATACTTCATGTATGAACAACCATAAATAGATAATTAAATTAAAATTTTTTTACTAACATATTTTTTACATTGTAATTGGTATAGTTGTTATATAAAATATGCCCTCTGTTAAAACTTGTGTTAATGTGGCTAAGGTGGTTTGTAGTGTTTGGCAGACTGCTCTGATTTACTTTAGCGGTAACAAAATGAAACCGTTTACTGTGTTATGTTCTTAGTTACAAATAACACAGGAATCGCTCTATTTCAGAATCGAGACCGCTATTTTCTTATCAGTATCGGAATTTGAACCAAACTTTTTGGTACAGGCCCATTCTTTAGTATTTTCAACAAGCAAACATTTAAAATTTATAATAAATTTAACTTAATTTAGAATCTTTCATCTATGTTATTGTGAATAGTAATATTATCGTTTTAATTAAACTGTTATTTCTATAATAAATAAACACATTGATTGTCTGTAGTATAAGAAATGTTTAGATTGTCCTGTGTAAGTTATGAAGTATCGTGTAAGGTTTCAATGGTCATATGAGCAGTATTAAGATGTGTAATGTATTGTGATAGCTGTTGCAGGTAGACTAGAACACAATTTGCCAATCTATCAATTGAGCATCTATTTTCAATGAAAATGTTATTTTTACAAATACAACATTATCTCCGCATATCGTATTAGTTGCTTTTTAGGGCTTTATTTGTAAACGTTTTTGTTACTGCCGATATGTTTATTTACTAAGGTTGTGTTGTGTTGTGTTACCATAGCCTGCCGAATTAGTGCTGGCCTATCACATTACGGTAATGCCTTAGTGTTATATTAGTAGTGACACTGTAGCCTGTGCCTTCACGATCTAGTCTTCATGTTACCGCCCAAGTTAGAGAAATAATAAACTTAACTCTAGCAGAACTTAATAAAATCCGCTGTTATTCATATTTTAACAATTTGTACAATTCTTCTGCAAATATGTCATGCTCACTGTTCTAACTGCTGTATGTTGCTTAAACTCCTCATAAGTCAGTATCAACAAGGATGATTGCTGGTTTTGCGCTCCTGGCAACATTGATAACATTTCAGTTTATGTTCTTTGGGGAAAACCCGGAAATAATACATGATGCTTTATGAAATGTATCAATACTTACTTTACAATTTAAATAAATACTGTATATTGTGGTTTTTTATAGAATGATACCTTAGTTCCAAACAGCACACTAACTTATATTGTTAAAAACTAAACTTTCCAATATAGTCAATAACTACAAGTAACCAGTTTTAATACATTAACACTCCATTTATGATGTATGTTAGAACATCTTTGGCAGCAATTTACTACATCAAAGTTTATATTGCCAACCATTATCTCATTGCCCAAGTTCTTGGGTACATTTTGAAAATAATTTATGTGGAGTTAGAGAGGTATTTCTAATCATCTTGATGTATGTCAGCATTGAGGATAAAAATATTGTTGTGGGCTTTAAATGAGTAGAAGAGGAGGATATAAAAATAATTTCACTGTTATTAAATATATTAAATAATTTAAATGCGTAAATTTACATTCTGGTGGTTTTTTCATGCTGTATAAGGAAATTTTTACAGTGGAATGAACTGTGTGTGCTGATAGCTCAGTCACTGAATTAACACAATAAAAACACTAGAATTGGTGGAAACGTAATCAAAAATTGTTTTTACGAACCACTTCCGCTTTACTTAATTAATTAAACCATTTTTGCCATTCCTTCTTCATGTTTTCTTTGCATGAGAGCTGATGGTTGCACGGTCTAAGACCTCAGACTTTGGATCTGAGTTAGACATAGCACACCTTATTCTGCTTGATAGTATCCTCACAGAGGCCAGCAGCCCATGAGGACAGGCATAATAGGCTTAAAAGAGGATCAACCTCTCCTTTATGTTACAAAAGGATTTTTTTTAATTTTCTAGATTTATTGAAGTAAAGTTACTTTTAGTTCTATAAGTTTGGATCCAAATTGTGTATAAAACTGCTTTTTATTAATATTCTAAGTATGTTTTAGTACCCATACAAACTAAAAATTACTTTTAACGATAATAATCTCTTTAATGATCTGATTTAGTAGTCTAGAACCATTTGTCATCTATTTTGGCTAGGCTCATATAATAATTCTTTTGGGTGTGAAAATGCCTTTCCCAAACCGGGATTGGAATCCGGACACCTTGGGCGATAAACTGAGATGGTGACCAATCAGTGACCAGGAATAGCAATGATAATAAATTATTCGAAAAATGTCACAGTTTTGTAATCCATGGTGATAATGTACCAGCATCATCTTTAAATATTTAAACTAGATTAAAAATTCTTGGATGGAAGAAAACCGTTAGATTTGCTCATCTCTGCAGAAACTAAGAACAACTAAAATTCTCGTAGTATCTAAACTAATACAAATAAAGACTAATACAAAAAACCTAAATTAACTAATTTTATTTCAGGATAGATTTATCCAAAATTTTAAAGAAATGATTTCCATACATTCCAGTCTTCACACAGTATTGTAGTTCTATTGTGAGGTTAATTGCAGTCCACATTTAAACTCCTGATTATTATAATTCCTGATAATGTTCCATATCTCTGGGTAGTCCAAGTTTGTTACTCAATATTTCTTTAATCTTATTGTTACATTTTTTTTATACGTTTTCTCATAATTTTGAATAAAAGAAATATTTTATTGTCATTCGTCAACTCAGTATAATTTTATTGTCCCTTTTTTAAATGGTTGAATCTTTAGTATTATATGGAGAATTTTAGTAGGGATGTGCCAATTCTTGGGATTCATTTTAGATTCCAAAATAATCCCTGAAACCCATGTTATGTCTCTGAAAGTAACCATATTCAGAAATGACTACGTAAAATCAATTTGTTTATTAATACTTTTGTAGACGATTGGCCACAGTAAAACGTGTAGATTTAATAAGTATGTACAAAAACAGGATGAAAGAATAAAAATATATCACACTTAAAACCTTAATATCTTTTTCAAATTTGCTTGTTATTGATTTACATTGGGATAATATTATTAAAATAATAAAAACTTCTTATTAAACTTATAAGTGTATGATGGTCTTATTACATTTAAATTTCAAGAAAATAAATCTACTTCTAACTAAGAAATTAAAATAACATTCATAATTAGTTATTTTAAACTGCATTAATTTAAATTTTATGTTTCCACGTATTGGTATTGTTGGTAATGAATCAAAATTTGTCTTGAAAATAATTTGTGACAGATTCCCATCTTAAGTGATATGATTGTACTTAATAAATTATAATATAAGGTAGCTGCAGATTTTTTAATTAGTGTTTAATTAGTTCATCACCATAGCGAGCAAGTAGAAGTTTAACCTTAATTTTGGACTATTGTAAGTCGAATCAGATTGTAAATTCTCTTAATGTGTTTATCAAACTTACATAGTTACTAAATAAAACCCAATATCTTGTGTGATATGGCGGAATAATGGCAATGAGACATTAGATTGTGACTTGTCTGTACTTTACTATTAAGGGGAGCACAGTTCGCACACAACTGTAGATTCTTAGCACCTTTCTGCAATTTTCTTTTTAAAAACAGGCTGTGATTTTATCAATCGTGTCTTTGGAATGCTTTTGCTCACTCTTTTTTGTTGTGCTTGTTGTTGTTGTTTGTATTTATACTACTTTTACATTGTCGAGTTTTGTATTTTATTGAAAATAAAGGAAAGGTTTTGTGGGATTTGTTTCTATTTTGGTCCCTTGGAGTCACCTATTTCATACATAGTGAGGCATTAAAAATAAGTATCGTGTGTATCCCTGGAGCAACAAACATTTTATCTGTTTTTTCAATTTTTTTAACTGTTTTAAAATATACTTTGCTCCTGGCTTGTGCAAGTATTCCTTTAAACTTTTGTACTCGCTTATACTTTGATAGATTAAGTAGAAAAAGATAATGTTGAATCATAACAAAAGTTGTAAAATAGGTTATATCTTTTAAATTTGTTATAACAATACTATTTAATTTTTTATTTCAATTTTCAACAGGCGCCATTTTGTTTATATATGAAAGCAAATCACACAATTTTTTACTTCTGTGCAAAGTTTGGTATCTGTAGCTTTACTGATTCTAGATATAATAATATTTTGTAAAATTAAAAAATGGTGGCTAGCGCTTAAAAATTAAATTAAAAATCTATATTTATAAGATTTTTTGTTTTCAATTTTAAGTACTATAAGCCACAGAGTTTATGACGCTTTTTTCTGAACTTCCTATATGTATATCAATATGAATTCTCTTCATACAAAAATAAAAAAACCACTTTCGTATGTCACAGCATACTTCTTCAGATGTAACATTGTATAAATATTTACAAAAATTGAATTATTAAAGTAATTAGAAATATAAAGAAGAAAAATAACTGTAATTGAATAATAAACAACAGTGAGCAAATATCATACAGCTGATGTTTCATCAGAAATGCTGAAGAGTAAAAACACATTTTTTAGAAATTAACGAAGTTTCAAACCTAAAGGAAATTTTGATTTTTAATATAAGTTGATGAGCAGTTTCGCTCTTTCTCAAATCTATTTCTATTTTCATTGGCATATAATGCAACATTATTGATGCCTTTTAATTTATAATAGTTTTAAATTTTGTCCTTATTGTGTTCCCTGGAATGTATAGCGAGAGGCTTGTTATCTCCATGAACAATACTATAACAGTGAATAGAATCCAAGATGGCTACCTGCCAACAACTACAGTGAAAAGTGTCTCAAGAAACAGCAAAATAGTGATGGTTTTAGGTTGACAACAACAAATAATCTATAATCAACACCTTACCTGGAGTACCGTGAGTCAATTCACTAATAAAACAAACAATTTCAACTAAAGATTAACAAGAAAATATACTTTTAAAAAACACTACTAGCTGACCTACATTTCAAGGGCAGCAATACGTTGAAAATCAGATTTTTACAACTAAGCACTGTTTTAAAACATGAGAATAATGCTCTAAGATAAAAATATTTATTTGCAACACATAAAAAAAGAGAGAAATTTTATATAACATAAAACTGTGACGTCACAAAATAGTTTAACTACATAAGCTAGTGACGTCACTAACACTACTTATATCTTCTCAATAACAAGACTGTCTTGTTAGCTAGACTAAGCCACCTGTGAGCCAGGCCGCTGACCTAGATAACAGAGTCAGCATTCCTCTACTCAGCATAACTCCTCACAACTGGCAATAGTGCTATCACAGGCTGTATTATATCTCTCTCCTGATACAAATGCACAATTACATTTCAAACCTGCCCACACTCTCTGACCACTAAGAGTCTGACAAACTTAGTATAAATAAACAGTTTCTGAATGACATTACCCTATTGTTGACCACTAAGAGTCTGACAAACTTAGTATAAATAAACAGTTTCTGAATGACATTACCCTATTTTTGACCAATAAGAGTCTGACCTGAGTTACTAAATTTTACATTGGAACCTGAAGATTTTTGACATAAAGAAACAGCCAAACTTTTAAAAACTGATTCAATTTTACATTGGAACAATGACCTCCAAATACCCATGTGGTGCTTGTAGTATTGGAGTAAAGTATTCTGCTATTAAATGTACAGGCCCATGTCACCTGTGGTACCATGCAGGGTGTGTAAATATTACAGACAAGTGCCTCAAGAAATTGTCAAAGGTTGAGATTAACACATGGACCTGCAGAAACTGCTCTGACCTACCAAAATTACCCACAATATCTGTCCTTCAAGACAAGGCTAACCAGTCACTTGACCTAGCACCTATAACCTCATCTGGTCCACAAAACAAAACATCCAATAACTCAATTACAGCCCTGGAAAACAGTCTTATTGAAAATGATCTTTTACAAAACTCAGTTAGTGAAGAGGATAAGCTGACAATGGCTGCTACAATAGGTTCGGCATTACTGGAAGAAAACCGACAATTAAAGGAACAAATATCTATTTTAGAAAGCAAGTTGACAAGTACCCAGTGCAAGCTAGCTAGTAGTGAGGCTAAGATTGAAGAACTGACTGAAGAAGAAGATAAATACAATAGAAGAATTGAATCTCTGACCCAAGAGTTAGCAGAGCTACAAAGTCAAATTCAAAAAGAAAAGCAAAAGAACTTGGAAATCCAAAATATCTTTGAAGGCTATGATCAAAAGCAGGAACATCTAATTGAAGACCAATCCATTAAAATAAAAAAATCTTGAAACACAAATCTCTTCTAAACACAAATGCAATACACCTAAAAGATAGTGGCAAACTGGAAACTAGAAGTAAGGTAGAAACTGGGACTCAAACCGCAGAATGTCTTGCATCACCAGAGACAAAACTTAAAACCCCACCAAACATTGTATTGGAGTTGGCCCAGATAAGTCAAAGTCAAAGTCTTTATTGCAACAAAAAACAAGTTGGTAACTCATACAGTTGACGTCAAGTTGCCACAAGGCATTACAAAACAAATAATAGTTAATACTACTTATGTCTTTTACAGGTACATCTTCACTTAGTGTTAAAATAGAGTTCAAGTAATGAAATCAATTCTTCATATAAAATTAAAACTAACAATTAACAAATGGGAGCATAGATAAGCGGAGTACAACAATTAAAGTTAGTCAATATTTGATGGACAAAACTAATTAAGACTTAAAATTTCCATTTAAGGTAATGCACAATGATAATATAAAGTAAAAACATACATTTAAAAGATCCTTTATATACACAGAATTTAAAATAGTTGATTAATATGTCAAATAAGGCAAGGTCATCAGTTAATAAAAGTAAAAATTCCATTATATACAAAACATTCAAAATTGTTAAAACAGTTATATCACAGATAAGGCAAGGTCATCAATTAAAGCTAATGTCAATGGTTTGAAAGATCTAAAAAAACTCATTTACACTGTAAAAAGGATTCCTCAGTAGCCAGATGTACAGTTTTGTTTTAAAGCATTTAAAATCAATATCACAAGCATTTCTAGGAAGTTTGTTGAACATATTTAAGCCTACGTAAGAATAAGAGTTTTGTGTCTTGCTAAGCCCTAACATGTGGTAAATCAAGTTAAATCTCTGTATCTGGTGTTGTAGTTGTGAATGTCACTCCTAAACAAGGAAGAATCAATCCTCAACTTAACTCTAACTAGACAATGAAATATGTACAAATTAAAAACTGTGGGTATTTTGTTCACTTTATAAACAATGGTTCTACAGTGAGCTCTATAATTAGAGTAAGTAATTATTCTAATTGCTTTTTTTTGGAGTAACAGAATGTTTTTTGTACTGGTACTACAACCCCAGGAGCAGTATACCATAAGAGATTATACAATGAAAAAAGGAAAAATAGGCCATTCTTAAATATATTTTTGGGATACACTTTTTCAAATTACGCAAAATATATATTACTCTAGAAAGCCTGCTACACACACCTGAATGTGAGGAACCCATGAGAGTTTTGAATCAATGTTGATTCCTAATAGCTTGACATTATTGCTAAAGCTTATATCTAGTGATCCAAGTTCTAGAGAGCTAAGAGTGAAAAGAACAGATTGCGTTTTATTACCATTTAACAAAAGGCCATTATTATCAAAACCAGTTTTCACATTCCTTAAGGACTGTTGTCAATTTGGTTAAAAAGAGTACTTACATTAGAATTACTACAAAACAATGTTGTATCGTCAGCATACATAATTGACTTACATATAGAAATGTTTTTTGGGAGGTCGTTTATCATGACTAGAAAGAGAAAAGGGCCAAGGACCCGAGCCCTGTGGTACTCCACTCTCTACCCCTGCCACCTCAGAAAGTTTGTTTCCAAAAGCTAACTTGCTGAGTGCGATTTTTTAAGGTAGCTACGAAATAAGTTAAGCTCGGCACCATCAACGCCATAATGTTCTAGCTTCATGAGAAGAATGTCATGCGGAACACAATCGAAGGCCTTTGTCAGATCACACATGGTGGCGACCGTACCCGCGCGATTTTTCAAATCCACCAAGGACGGCCTCCACCAGACCCCCGACCGCATCCACTGTCGACAAGCCACCCTGAAGCCAAATTGAGATTCTGAAAACAATCGGTTAGACTCAAAATAGTGACTAACCTGGTGTATCACCACTTTCTCAATAATTTTGGAGAAAACAGGCACCACAGAGATCCGGTCGATAACTGGAAGGACTAGACGGGTCACCTTTCTTAAAAATGGGGACAACTCTGGATAACTTAAGTACATCGGGGGAATAATCCCTTATCTAGACACTCGTTTATACAGACTGTCAAAGGCTGTACTATTACTAACAGTACTTTTTTTACGAGATCACAGCTGATATCAAAGATATCTCTACACTTGCTAGGCTTAAGATTTTTTACTATTTTTATCACATCATCATAAGACACTTTCTTTAGCTTGAAATTAGCTGAAACAGTTCGAGGCATATTTTGTAGGTAGAGCATAGCAGTTGTAACAGATGAACCAGTGGAGCTGCGGATCTCTTCCACCGAAGACGCAAAGAAATTGCTGAAGATCTCAGGAGTTAGCTGGTCGACTTCAGGCGACATTGGCTTTTCTTCTCTGTAGAGAATTGGATATTAATTCCCAAGCTCTTTTACACTGATTTTGGAGAGCAGCAGCGATAGAATCTGCGTTTGCCTTAAACTTTGTCTGAAGAACACATTTTTTATAGTCATTCTTCGCATTGAGATACGAACGTCTTGTAGCTTCAATGTAAATATTGTAACGTTGGGCCCATAAGTAGCTGTCATAGGACATTTCAACATGTCTTTTCTTCATAAAGAGGTCAAACCGTTATACCAATTTTTAGGAACCGATTTCTTATGCGTATGACCACTGAATTTAACAGTCTTAAAAGGAAAACATTTGTCCATTTTTTCTATGAATAAGTAGAAAAAAAATATCAAACTTACTGAAAATTTTGCTGAAATTCTTCCTCCCAGTTTATGCCTCCAAGAGACTGTTCAAAAATTTCAAGGTTATGGTTATTAAAATTTCTCAACAAACGCACATTCTGCGCACTGGTGCAGGAGTCAGGCAAGAGTACAGTAGTCAAAAGAGCACTGTGATCTGATTTAGTGGTGGGTAAAGCCACCACTGTTTTTAATTGTTAGCTTTGGCAAATTTGAAAAAATACATTGTCAATACATGCTGTACCTCTTGTAGGTTCGAGGTTAAGGCAGTAACAGTTGTCGCGAACGAAGCATATCCAAAAACTGTAACGAAAAGTTTCGATGGGTAACCTTATATCAATGTTCAAGTCCCCGCACACAATAATTGGTAGGCTATAACAATCTAGTAAATGGATCATTAGCCTATCCAGTCCTTCAAGGAATGATTCATGGTTTCCATCAGGAACACGATAAAGAGAGACTAAGAGGACTTCTAAGTTATCCAAACCTTACCTTTGCACACACAATCTCAAGGTCACTTTCCTGGCACATGTGGCTAACGTCTATTTTTTGGAAACTGACACCTTCTTTAACATACACTGCAACACCACCTCTTGACTTAGTGTTCCGACAGTACATTGTTGCACACAAAATAGCCATTTATATTGATGCAGTTCTTATATCTTCATTTAACCAGTGTTCACAAACGCAAAAAGACAGAACAACCATTTTGTGAAAGTAAAATTTCGACTTCAAACTGTTTATCCGCAAGAGATTGAGCATTGACCGACAATATTTTACAACGTCTAGATACATTATTTAAACTATCAATAGGCCCAGTCAGATCACTACTATACGAATCATCTACACCACACGACACGGGTAATCTTATGTTGGGTTCTTTTCCAAGGAGGTCTTGGGCAAAAAAGACTCATCGCCAACTGGTCTTCGAGGGAACTCGAAAACATTTTGACAAGGACACCATCTGGCCAAGTGTCAGCTTCCAGTGCAATATCAATTTTGTTTTCTGGCACACACCACTTTAAAAGATCTGTAAGAGTTCATACTTAGTTTTCCATTCTTCACATTCAATTTCACACTCAAATATATCTTTCAGATAGGACGAAAGATCCTCTTTACCTACTTCTACGGAAAGCCGAGACACAAAGAGCCATTTTTTACAAGGCACAGTTTTAATTAAGCAGTCAGTTCTTTTTTTACCAATTATAGGCCTAGGTCTATGTGACACATTAGACCTAGGCCTATTTGATACATTAGGCCTGGGCCCACTCTTGTCCACAATGGTAGAACTTAGTTTATTTGGTTCATTTCTTTTGGCAGAAGAAACACGTCCTTTCCTACTAACAAGAGTAAAACTATCCTTAACATTGGCTTTGGTGGCAGCAGCAAAATCTTTGTTGGATAATAAAGCGTCCTTATAACTAATGCTGGACTGAGATTTCTCATTGCTGTCCTGTGTGGATGTTTTCTTATCGTTCTGTTTAAAAGGTTCACAGTCACTTAGGTTAGGATCTTTTGAGGTTAGGACATGGCCGTTGTCAGATTTGCCAAAATTGTCGTTGCAGAATAATGAAAGTGAGTCCAACTTACCGTTTAATGAAACGTTGTCTTCTACCACTCCTTTTACGATATGTAAAAGTTTGTCAACCGCGATACGTAAACTCAACAAATCTTCTACGTCAAAACTCTTACGAATGATGGAGCTAACCTTACTTGAGCAGGGCTTACAATACCACACAACTACGTTTTCCAGCTCTGATATTTTTGAGTATAAACTTCTTTGTCATATCTACACATTTAAATGTGAAACCATTTTCCACACATACCGTCACAAAGCAAAGCATCGTCATCATTATTAACTAAATAATTACAGCAGCCACACTTAGAGTCGTCTTCTCCACCCGCCATGACACTTTTTTTTTCTAATGATGAAATCCAGACAAGATAGTTTGGAGACCACAATTACACGCCTTAATGATCAGCTTAACTCCCAGACCAATGTTTCACAAAGACCTGTTCTTCATGAACAGAGTACTCAAACTGCAATAATTCCAACACAGACAACTTCAAGGTACCCAAAATCCACTCCAAAAACATTTGTTAATAGCTCACTTCATAGTACAAGGAAAATTCAACAAAAACAAATTAACCACATGAGTATCTCACTTCAAACAGCAAAATATGCTGCCAGCCAAATAAAAAACCATCCCATTCCTTGTAATAACTTCCAGACATTGGACACACTTAAGTTCGACACAGCAAACCTACAACCAAGAATTGTTGAAGATAACCTCTTACCTTTAAGTAAAGAGGCACCACCCTTGGAGAAAAGACCACCTTACACTGCAACCAAACTTGGGCCCAAAGAAACAATAGAAGAATTTTACAACACAAACATTGAGCAATTTAAAGCTAACTAACTATCTAATAAACCACTCCAATAACAACTCTTCTCCTTCTTTTTTATTGAATGGCAGCCACAGAAAGGAGAGAACCTGACCCCCAACGCAGTAAAGAAGAAGTCATTTAAAAGGGAACTGCTAATACTACATCAAAATGTGCAAGAGGTAAGGAACAAAGTAGACAGATTATCTCATCTACTTCAAGACATTCAACCTGACATAGTCATCTTGAGTGAGCATGGTCTGAATTCTGAACTCTTAGAGAATACTAAACTCCCAGAATACTCCCTCAAAGCACACTTTTGCAGGAAAGAAACCAGAAAAGGAGGGGTTGCAATATATGTGAAAGACTCACTACAACAAAAAACAGAGCCACTGGAGATATCGCATCATTGCAAGGAACTCGTATGTGAGGTGGCAATGCTCAGAATAGCAGTCGGAAAACAACACCTTTACGTCTCTGGCATATATAGATCTCCAAGCGAAAAGTTGAATGAAGCCTTAGACATTCTTTCTAACATCATCGAAGAAACTAAGGCTGAAAACCACTCAATAATCATTATGGGTGATATAAACGTAAACAGCCTAGTGCCAAATAATGAATCACGAAAACTTGAAGAAGCACTGGCCAGCCTTAACATGATGAGATTGCCTCTACCCCCAACCAGAATCACTTACAACTCCACCTCCTCCATAGACTGTATATGCTCAAACCTATCTGCATCCAACATCAATGCCACAGTAATACACACAGGCTTGTCAGACCACACCGCACAATTGAGTAAAATATCTCTTGAAGCACAGAAAACAGAAACCTCTAGTCTTATTCAACGACAAATGAAAAAGGACAATCTTGACACTCTAAAAACTTTACTGCACAATGAGGACTGGGCTGGAGTATTTGGAGCCCAAAATACTGAAGACGCATACAATGCCTTCTTAAATACTCTGGCAATATACATTGATGCAGCTTGCCCTAAAAAGAAAACCAGAAATAAGAAGAAAACAAATTTTAACCATAAAGACGGTGAAGCTCTTACACTGAAAGAAACTTATCTTCAATGCCTTAGAAAGTACCAGACTACAGGAAGTGACCTGCATAAAACAGACACAGCCCTTGCTAAGAAAAACTATGACCTTAGACTAAAAATGCTAAAACGCCAGGCATCATCTAACTGTATAAACAGAGCTGACAATAAATCAAAAGCAATCTGGCAAATAGTAAACAGTGAAAGGAAGAGTGCAGAACAAGGCAAAGAGCAGCTGAAACTGAAGATAAATGGAAAAGAAACAACCAATCCAAATGAAATCGCTGAACATTTCAATGAATTCTTCACCAAAGTTGCACAGCAAACGTTGGACATCAATAATCAGCACCAAAAAGGTCAACAGCTAACACTCCATGTAGCAAATTGTAGGCTCAGCCAACTTCACAACACCACTACAGAAGAAGTACAAATTATGATTAAAAGCATGAAGTCTAAAACCTCAGCAGGGCTTGATGAAGTATCATCAAAGTTACTTAAACACTGCAGTGAAGCCCTTACAACCCCCTTGGTCAGCATCATAAATAAGTCACTATCATCGGGACTCTTTCCATCCGCCTTGAAAGTTGCAAAAGTATATCCTAAGCATAAAAGTAACTGCCAAAAGACACCTAGCAACTATAGACCAATTTCACTGATCTCCACCTTTTCCAAAGTAATAGAAAAAGTTGTATTAAAGAGACTGATGGACTACCTTAAACAACAAAACTTGCTAACTAATAGTCAGCATGGGTTTGTGAAAGGCAGATCCACAACAACTGCAATTGCTGAGCTGGCAGAGTTCATTTGCGATCAACTGGAAGCAGGAAAGCTTGTGACTGGCATAATGCTTGACTTCAGCAAAGCCTTTGATTGCCTGGGACACAACCTCATCCTGCAAAAACTTCAAAGCCTGGGTATTAGTGGCTCTGCTTACAGGTGGTTTAAAAGCTATTTGGAAGAACGCACCCAAGTGGTGGAGATAAGACATCATAGCAAAGGGATAATACAAAACATCAGATCCAAACCGTTACCTGTAAGCCGAGGAGTTCCACAAGGATCAGTCCTAGGCCCTGTACTGTTTATCTTATTTACCAATGACATGCCTCATCTTTTAAATGACTACTGTTCTACTTTAATGTACGCCGACGATACTACTCTTCTGCTCACTGGGAGCTCTGCAGAAGAGCTAGCAATTGACTCATATACTGCACTAAATATGGCATACCAGTACTGCCACTCAAAGGACCTAGTAGTCAATATGACCAAGACCAAACAACTAGCATTCGGTAGAAGACGAGATGAAATTGCAGCCCTACCAGAAGTTGACATGCAACCCAAGGCAACATTTCTTGGCGTAACAATTGACGAAACTCTTTCATGGACTCAGCATGTTGACAACCTTTGCAGGAAACTAAACACCAGCCTCTTTGTTATCAAAAGAATTTACCACATTAGTGATTTAATCACTGCAAAGACAACTTATTATGCCCTTTTTGAATCACATCTGAGGTACAGCATTGCTATATGGGGAGGCACCACAGTCACTAACCTACAGAGACTTCTCCTGATACAGAAGAAAGTAATAAGAACTCTTAAAGGCCTAGGACCCAAGGAAAGCTGTCGTGAAGGTTTCAAGGATCTTCGCATCTTGACAGTTGTGGCCCTCTACATCCAGGAAGTGATTATGTTTGCCGACATGAATGAACTCCCTCGGGGAACAGATGTACACCAGTACAACACTCGACATGCTGACAACTACATCCTGCCAGCACACCATTTATCACTGTACGGGAGGAAGCCATCGTACATGGGACGCAAGCTCTACAACCTGCTGCCAACCGAGATAAAGGCTCAGAAGGGCAAGAAACTGAAGATGGCACTGAATAGATGGCTGGTGACCAGGCCATTCTACACGCTGGAAGAATATCTACAAGACACATGACCATCTTAGACATCAAGACTGCTCAATTCAACTTATTTATTTTGTAAATTTTAAACTTTAACATTGTATTATTGACGCCAATACATTTCTCTATGAAATTTTGTAAATAAAGAGATTTTGACTTTGACTTTGACTTTGACCTGTCATTCTGATATGAAAAGGGTTAGAGGTTTGGCCAATATATTGTTTATTCTAAAAATTACAGTTTAGCCGATATATTACTTTTTAGCTTGAATTGCAATCAATAGTTCCTGAAATTGGATGTTTTATTAGTTATGTTACTGAAAATTTTGACTAGAGGACATGATTTTGCATATACCACAATGTGGTTTTTGACAGAGTTTACAACCGTTAAATTCCCCCCCTGTTTTTTGTTTTTAAGATTGGTTTGGACTAATATATTTTTAAGATTTGTTGGACTTCTAAAGATGACCCTAGGTGGTTTTGAAAATATATCTTTAGCTTCTGATGAAGATTGTAGAATGTGAAAAGCAGTTTTAATTATAGGGTTTATTTTGTATTTTGTTATAAGGTTGATTTAATAGCTTTCATTAATTTTTTAAAAATTATTCTAATTTTTTAACGAATCTTGGAAAGATGAACTTGACAAATTTGAGAGGATAACATTGATAAATTGCTCAACGAGATGATCAGGTGATAAAGATGGAGGCTCCTAATCACCTTGTTCTTCGAATTTTTCCAAGCACTTAGGTAGGTACATTTGAAGTTTCAGATTCATGAGTTGAAAAATAATGTTTAACCCGAACATTACGTGCAAAATTTAAAGTGTCCTCGACTAAACTAATTTGATTGAATTTTGGCGTTGTACAGAAAGTGAGTCCTTTTGACAATACACATATTTCATCACTAGAAAGGTCATAATTTTCCAATGTTAGCATGCTTTTCTTAAAAAAAGTTGATTGTGTGGCATGAACCAAGAGAATTGTACAAAGGACCACAGTCAGTCTGGTGATTTTCTACAGGAACACGATGATTACAAGTTTTATTTACATTATCTGATGAAAATAATGTGGTTTTGGGTAATTCTAAAATAATTTAGCACCTGATATCAAAGTCAATGTTGGAGTCTGGTCTTTTCCCACAACCCTCTAAGCTTTTTTGCAGGTTGATCATTTTCTTGTTCATGAAATTATACAGTTTTGTCAATAATGGATTTATTTTTACGACAAAGTTTTTAAAGTGGAATTTTGTAACTAATTTTCGGTGAATGCTTCTAAGTCCTTCACCATGTTCTTTGCAAAAAGTCTCATATATATATATACTACATATATATACTATATATATACTATATATAATATATATATATAGAATACTATATACTAGATATACCACCTGTATATAAGATTTTTCCACAAGAACTATAGGGGCTGTACAGTGTTAGTAATTTGCCAACCTATCACAAATGCTAAATGAATTGTGTGATTCAGTAATTTGGTCACCAGCAATCACTTTATTAATCTTATCCCCACAAACTCAAACATCCTTATTTATAACATTACAAACTGCATAATTACGTCAAAATAAATGTTTATTGTTCTAATATAGCATGGGATGACAAAAAGCTTAAATAAATAAACACATTGTGGTTCTATCAGTAACCAGACAAAAACTCAGCAAGACTATAGTAGCCTTGTTCTAGTAAGAGTGCTTTGTCTTCCAAAATATTGTATTTTTGTTACTTCAGGAGGGAAGACATTAAAAAGTTTCATCCCATTAGACATGAGATAGTTCTAAAATTAAACTAGGAGTACCAAAATAAGTTTATTAACTCTACAAATATTATTTCTTATTTATTGTCAAGGGATAAAGCAAAAGTCGTAAAGGCCAAACATTGGTTTATTAAAACTATTTTTTTACAATATTTTGTATATTATAGTATATAATTTCTAAACATTTGTGATGTATAAAATTATATGCTACCTAGTATTATTTACACAACAAGCCTATACAATAACTAGTAACCTGTTTTTGAACAACCTGGTTGTATTATCAATACTTGATTCTCTACTTTTAAGAACTCCTGAGGAAATGAACACACCCTTTCAATGTGATTTTACGCAAGATCCTATATCAATTATTATTTACTCCTTTGTATACTAAAGAAGAAAATCTTATAGTGATATAACAAATTGAAATTTGGGTTTCAATTGAAATACCAGTTTTTATGTTGGTTTTCATAAGCATCACCAGATGTCAAACAAATGAACCGATTTTGAACAAAATTCATATGAAAGCGTTATTTTTAATTATAGTTTTCTCATTTTTACAGCACAAATTTAATAATTTAACTCAAAACCTCAAAGTTCAAGTAAATCAAAGTTATTCTATTCTACGGATTTTAGTTAAATTGTCATAATTTTCAGCAAATTATGTGTTAGAAACTCTGTAATAAGTATTAGTTTCATTTTTTTAAACTACAATATTCTGATTTTGAAGAAACTCATCACTTAAGTTTAATACTCATCACTTAAGTCTTTCAAAATAGTTTTAAAAGTCATTTTTATATAAAATTTTAAACCACGATTTTACTACAAACTCAGATTTTTTCACAATAGAGCAATATATTATTTAATAACGACTAAATTTACATTACTTTCAACCCATTTATATCTAAAAAATTCTAGAAACAGAATTACATGGAAAATATGATGCAACTACTATAAAATATTAAATGATAATAATCTTATTAGATAGTGTATAACATTTATAATACCAAGGTTTTAATCAACATACCGTCAAGGTCATAATATTATCAGATGAATGTTGTGATAAAATAAAAATATCAGTTTATTTATTCCTTGTTATACCAATAGGCCAGTGAAACAAGTATTCATTAGAGGGATTCCCAATATTGCTTACAAGTTGAAAACTGTAGTTTAGGGGACTATGACTTAAATGTAATGCACATAATAAAAAAAAATTTGGGTTTATGCAGTATAATTTATTTATAACAATAAATCCTATTGTACTAGACATCGTTTTAAGAAAACATTCAGATGGCCAGTTTTTAATTTTGAATGATACATACATGTGGCTAAGGAGTTCGTACCAAACAGAATTTAATCATATTTAAGTAAGATATTCAGAAATTGATGATAATATCACAATATATGTTTATGTAACTTAACACTTTACCAAAACGATAAAAATATTTATACATTTGATTTACTACTTTAGTAAGCTTTTATTTTAATATGACCAATAACAATAAATTATTACATTGCTAAAATGATTAATATAATGAAGATTTCTACAACCATTAAATGTTATGGAACATAATCAGGCTACTATGTTGTTGGTCAGAAATTTACATCACTTAGTTTATACATTTTACAGGAAAGGAGAAGTTAAGCTAACATTATTTATAAATATTTACAAACAAAATAACACAATATTATAAAAAATATACACGCTGACATAAGTCAGTTAAAGCCTAATTTTATACTTGATAACTAACACCAAGTTTGAATTTCCATTCCAAGCCTTTATTAGTTTGTGGCGTTTCAAAAATAGTGTATAATAAAAAATATAAAATGTTTTTTATATAGTCAAAATCATTCAATATGAATAGTTTAAAACATGTTAAATATGTACCAAAATACTTAATTTCACCACTTTTCAAATAAAGCAGTTCATTATTTTACTTCGCTCTATCAAAAATAATAAATTTAAAGCCAAGATGATAAACTATCTTCATTGTTCTGGCTAATTTTTGATTATTCCTTAAAAAATAAAACTGAAATGGATAGTCAATATGTTGTATATTGCCAGTTTAGTATTGTCAGTAATATTATATGATAATTTTCTACCAAAGTTTTATCTATATTGTGTCTTCTGTTAAATTACAAACCAGAAACTGAGTAAAGTTATTGCTAAGTTGCTGAAAGTCTTTGGCAAGGAATGTACAAGTCTTGAGGAATGTTGACGACTAGGCAGAGACAGCCCCAGGGCCTGACAGGCCTGCCACTCTCACAAATCTGAAACAACATCTGGAATATTAATCGTATAAAAAGGTAAACTAACATAGAACTAATAAAGTAAATAATGTTTGACTTTTCACTTTATTATGAGGATTGAGGAATACGAAATCTCTACTAGGCTTTATAAATAAAATACTGGAATAGATAGAAAACATATTTTCCTTGTATCGGTACTTATAAACTATGCTGGCCACATTTATTTATTGACGCTTGTTTTTTATTAAAAATAAGATAAACTTACCTTACCTAACTACCTGACTGTCAATTAAGTGTTATAAACTAACCTACCAGGGAGCAAACAGCTGTACTCATGAATTTATACTTATTCACCATAACAATAAAGCTTTATCAGACCTCTGAAACATTTTGGGATACCCACAGGATACACTGAATTTGCAGTCAACAGATGGTACCTTGAGTTTCCAATCAAATTAATACTTATATATTGGGTTTTGAGTTACTTACTATGCACAAACAAATGAAAATCACTTGGCCCCACACCATGAAGATGGTAAAACACCCAACTAAGCTCAAAAACAGATATTGTGTTCGCTATGTAGAATATAGCAAAGTGTTCCTATATAAAAAATATGGTGTTCACAAGCTATATGTGAGGTTGTTCAAGTCTCACAGTAGGATTCAGCAAAATTCTTCTTTTGCTGTCTAAAAATGGTTCCAACACCTTTCTAAGTGATATGGATTGAAGCATTTTTCCATTTTGTTATGCGAGACAGTATGACCTCCCATCATTGATTATGTATAAATTCAGTATTAAAGTAGGACACTCATAGTCTCGCCACAAGTTAATTCTGTTCAGAAGGACTACTGCACGGAAATAACATAATTATGAATGTTTCTCAGTAATAGGTTTGTATACCTTCACTTATTATTTCGTAAAGGAGATTAACTATTATAATGTCCTCCATATTGCCTTACTATAATGAATTTTAGTAAAGCTTTGCTAATGGTTTAAGTAAAAGTAAGCAAAAGCAGTGGTATTATTGCCCTAGTTATTCCAGTAAATTAGCCCTTAGATAAGTTTCTTCTATTTTTTATGTATCTTGACTGTACAGACCGGGGATTGCTGCTTGATATTTTATAAGTCAGTTCTGGTAAGTTGTTGGACTAGCAGAATAGTACTTTCATTAAGTCCAAAGTGTTATCCTTGGTTTTTATAATAACCTACTAGAGGAGTCTACTGAACGCACCCATGGTCTCCTGCTGGATCTCCACCTTATAGGATGGGTTGTCGTAGGCGGCCGACTGTGCTTTGCGATGATTAGCAGCCGTGATGGGTGCCTTATTGTGGCCATGTTTCTTGGCCAAGATGAGTCCCAGGATGATGACGGCTCCGACAGCCAGAGTGGCTAGTATGGACACAGCCACTAGAGCTCCATAGTAGTCACTGCTCTCTACCAGCGGCGTAGCCTCCAGCTTGCCTTTAAAAAATCAGAAATCTGTCACTAAATGAGTACAAGAAGGGGTCAAAGGATAAAAATTTGAAAAATATAACCATTCACAATGAAAAATCCATTCAGAACACAAATTTAATGTCATTCAAATGACTTTTTTTAGAATATCTTATTTGTATATAATTTAATTACTAATGAATTTATTTCATATATTAATCCTTTAGTTCTTTTGATAAAATCCAGGGTTATCAATAAGATGTGCAAGAAAACCTAATGCCCATTTCCCCTGAAATCTGCAAAAAATTAGAGAAATCCTGGGTAAAGCGATTAGTAGTGCTAATTACCTGTCCATTGTTACTAGTGTTCTAAGCTTCAAATGTGTGAAGTACATAAAGGAGATGAAATAGAGAATACATGAACCACCACCTTTCTTTTTCCAAGTGTGGGAGTTGTACATGTTTTATAAAGTCTTTGATAACAAAATATTCAAGGGATGTTACTTACATACTTATTTAATTTTAAAATACAATTTTTTATTTAATACATTTATTTCATCGCATGATTTTACCTAGTTACACCCCTTTTTTGAAGCAATGAGTTTTTTAAGTGGCTTTGGATTATTGTCTCAACATTTTTGAAGGTACTGAAGGTTTGCTAAAGTGAACAGGACAAACCTGATAATATCATTCAACAAAACCTGCAAAGTAATATTTGAAAATAGAAAGCTACACATGTATTAGTATCACAATATATTTTAAATAAAAAACTATTCATCACACACCTTGTAAACTATCGCTGGCTGGCACGACACCTGGCTTTGTGGTGAAATCTTTTACATTACTCTTCTTGATCCTGCCATTAGTTAGGTACGCTTCTAGCCACAGATGATACCTACACAAATTTCATCATCAGTACTAGTTCAAATCAGGAATGGGAGTGTAGTAGTTGTGCAAACTGAAGATAGTCTTTTCCCACAGGTTTTAACACTAGAAGAAAGATTAATACCTATTTAAGTTTTGCCTCGTGTAAGAAGAAGTAAAAATAAAAGACATTTTTGTTAATACAATCTATATTATTACAAGAATTTCTTGATTTTTGTACAGCAATTTTAGGTATCTAAAACAATTATTTTAAATTACATATTTGATATCAATCAAAAGTTATTACTCTCTAGATGCCCCTTTTGTGAATTTGAAATACACCCAACTATAGGGTCCTGCCTCACGAGCTTCCTAAGTTCTAATGTTAATCTTATGACAGTATTTTTGTTTGTATAATGCTCAGAGAGTTATTCTCAATCCACTGACCAACATAATATAATATCAGCTTATCTCTTTATGATCGTTAATATATTTTGTAAATAATTAACTGATGACGATGATAGGTGCTTTATAGTGAGGAGATAGCTTGTAACACAAATATTTGTATAATTTTTAAGTAAACCTTAAGTAAGATGGTTCAAAATTTAACATACAAACATTTTAAAAGAAACTACTTTGTAGAATACTAAAAAAATAAAATGAAACATGTTTAATTAAGGTTAGTTACTTCAACTTTACAAATACTTTAAAAAATTAAAGTCTATGTAGTTATCTGGACCCAATTAAGGTAACTGGACTGAACTTTCAGTCAGGGAGTATTCCACACCATATAAAAAACAAAAATAAAGAAATTCCAAATAAAACATTGTACTTGGCTGCACTCTGGTTCTGCGGTTTTCTTGCTCTGCTTACTCAAACCTTACTGGTCCTAACAACTGTATTTTTTAGAAGCCAGTTTGAACTTGAATGTAAAAGGCACACACAAGGGTATTTATAGACTGTATTAACCCGCTCCTCAATTTGTCTTGAGAAAATAATAACAATGTCTGATAAGAATGTACTTAATAATAACTTTAGTATCAAATTAGATAAACTGTGCCAAATATCAGAAATGTATAATTTAGAGACATTAAGTAATATATCATGCCTTAACTCATTCACATATACTCTACAGAATACGTTTATAACACACACACACACACACATATATATATATATATATATATATATATATATATACCATATATATATATATATATATGTATACTATATATATATATATATATATATATATATATATATATATATATATGGTACTAAAACCAAATACAATCTAGATAATATACTGTTGCAATAGAAGAGGACACTTAGAATCATGTCAAAACTAAAAAGAACAGATTTTGTGAAACACATTTTTAAGGAATTTAGAATTCTAAATGATTTATATATAAATGATTTATTTATATATTATATACCATTTAGACAATTTGTCATGTTAAGCAATTTTGTATGGCCTCTTCAACTGACAATAGTCACTGCAACAACCAACCCTTCAGATTTTGACAGAACCCTGATCAGTCTGTGGTGCATTGTGACGCCAGTCTCATGCTTAAAACTATATTACGATAGTCAACCCATACCCTTAACTATTTGGTAAGAACTTTCTTTTAATAGAACATTTAATTCATTATATATGGAACCCAATATTAGAGTAATATAATTCCGGAGAGGACATCAGACATATAAGATTAAGAAATCAAGAAATCTTTTTTGTCTTTAAGCACTTGGCAATGCAATGGACAACGTCACTTTTTATTATATCTAAAAGTCCTACTCCTATCACACCTTTAAAATCCCATAATACAAGTGTAATGATTAGACAGTAAGTCAAAGTAAATTTTAGATATACGTGGTAGATGTGAATAACGCCACAATTCGGTCATTAACCCATTGACCTTGTATCACGGAACGGTTCCGTGACAGCTAGTCTGGGCTCAAAATTTATATCACGGAACCGTTCCGTGACAAGTACAGCGCCATCTAACTAATTTTTTTTAAACTCCTTTTTCAACCAAATGTTAGTATAAATTAGACTAATATTGTTGTAACACATAAGAAAACTGCAATACTACAGTTAATTGAAATTTAAATGAATAATAAGTTACTACAAGAATATTAGTGTACTACAAGAGAAAAAAAAATCAATATTCTTGGAATTTTCAGTATTTACAAAAAACATTTATTCTGACAAACTATGCATATATATACACATATTCTAGTATTGCTAGGTAGAGAAATACATTTCAAATAAAATAAAAGCAACAATGGGGTATTTTATTTTATATTATTTTGAGTAAAAATAATTTAAAAAATTCCAAAACTTGTTTAGTTTGTACAGCATTATTATTTTTAAATTATGACCAAATATATCACTATCTATTTATTATTAAAGCCCGTTTCATGTTAATCCAAAAAGATATAAAATATAACCAAATAACTTGAAAAATAAATTTTTTATAAACATATAACAAAACTCTTACGTTTTTAGCATTTTTAATAGGATAACTCCAGTTGAGCTGATAGTAAAAATATGTATAAGCCAATGGGTTAAAAAGAAAATAAAAGTAAAAATGATATTAGCAGCATCTCGTTAATCAAGAAAAATAAATATGGTATCAGTTTGTTATACAACACATCACAGTAGATAGGGAGATAGCTTATGCACAACACTAAAAAGGAGACAAGAAGGAGTGAATAATGTCAAATGAAACTTCTTTCAAATTTGACATTTCTTAAAGGTTTCATTTACATTCTCGAAACATCCTGTATTATTTTACTCTTACTATTATGTATTTTTGATACATAATATTAAGCAGGACGAGGTTGATCCAACACCTTCTATGCATTTACTACCAAGGGACCAAGGGATTTGGACTGGGCTCGTCATCAATTGCAACAGGATATTAATAGTATAATAAACTAAATATGAACATACCGAGTGTTGGGTTTGAGCCCCTGTATGAGGGTGTTGGGAGGAGCGTCCCGTTTGGCCACCTTGAAGCTGCTGAAGTCCTCCCTTTCTCCCTCACTCTGGTAGATTGCCCGGAAGATGTTGATGTACTTGTCCTCTGGATATGGGACTCCGGACCAGGTCAACTCTACTGATGACATCTTCACATGATGTACATCCACCACTAACTCAAAACTGTACGGGTCTGTGAATCAACCACACCAAGTTTTTATATACTTGTCTAACTATATTGTTATATACTATTTTCAAACAAAAAAAACATCACATCCATATAACAAACCTAGACTGAATTTCATAAACAAGCAAGACAATTTGTCTTGTGAATCCAAAAATGTAATTTGCCAAATTCAATGTAAAAAAATTTTCTGCAGGTTATATTATAACTAAAAAAACCTTAACAAGAAGAATGACAAGTCACATATATGAAAAAAGCACTAAGACAAGGAAAACTGTCGTCACTCACGGTCTAAATCATTAAGATTCCTTTGAAAACACTTATTTTGTAAAACCTATTTGGCAATGTCAAAATTCAAATCTGATCTATTTCAAAACACTTAAACAAGCACACCAACAGGTGGCATTAAAGAAAAAACCATGTACAACATAGATTAACATCAGTTGAATTGGCCAAAAAAGTATAAATTACAATACATCTGGAAGGAATATTTAGTTCGTCATCTGATATGTATGTTTATTTACTTTTTTTCTATTATGCATTATTTATTTTATACACTCATGCACTGAAGTGTAGTGCCAATGTTTTGAC
Organism: Homalodisca vitripennis; assembly: GCF_021130785.1. Taxonomy (NCBI): domain Eukaryota; kingdom Metazoa; phylum Arthropoda; class Insecta; order Hemiptera; family Cicadellidae; genus Homalodisca; species Homalodisca vitripennis. The sequence goes on along the minus strand of NC_060207.1, from coordinate 179,012,613 downwards.
AAAGTTGTCTGTATAGTCATTTATTAAAAGTAGTATAGTATTCAATCAATCAATCAATCTTTATTTGCCTTTTTACATATGACATGCATTGACAAAGTCAGTAATATTGTCTAGATGACATGGTCAGAAACAAGCAATAAAACCAAACTATTCAGTTTTTAAAATATCATTACAGTTTAAAATTATTCTTTGAATATCAATATCATAATGAAAGACAATAGTTTAACAAAAGGAGATTTTAAAATAATTGAACAACAAAAGAATTTATAAACGTTTAACAGATATTAAATTAAAAAATATTTTAACTGATTGCACGTGAATTACTACAATACTAGCACAACAATTTGAAATCTTAGGATAACAGGTTACAATATAAGATTCTACAGATGAAATTTACAGTACTAAATAAAAAAAAGGACAGTTTCTAGATTAAAATTGAACAATTTACTGAAATCTCATTGTTGTTTACAAATATATGTTTTCAGTTGTAGTATAACAGATTTAGCGAGCTGTACAGTGGATCCTGTATACATTATTAACAAACTAAAATTTAATATCCTTGTAGTTACAAAACTCTGATAGGGTATAGAAAGGATTGTTCAAAAGCCAATGGTACAGTTTGTTTTGAAATATTTTTGTGGGATACTTATCTGCCAAATGTTTTACTTTGTTGAAGATTTTTTGAGAAATTATAATGTGGCTGTTTTGAGATTTGGCTAATCTAACATGATCTATGGCAATATTAGTTCTATTTCTAGTATAGTAGCTGTGTATATCACTTCTTAGAGTGAGAGTTTGAAAATTTTTGAGTAAATAGGTAACTAAATCAAAGATGTAGAGATTTATCACAGTTTGTAATTTAAGTTCAATGAACAGAGGCTTGCAGTGGTCCAGAGAATGGGCCCTCGCTATCACTCTATTAAATTAGCCTTTTTGTTTTCTGCATATTCAGTTACTAATGAAAGTGCAACACAAGACATTATTATTATGTCATTAAAAATATCAAAGTAAAATGTGAGTATGGTGGTTTTAATCATCTTTAGGTTTTGTGGTGAAACTGACAAGTAAACATACCGTTCTCGACAGCAGTGGTAATATCAATGCTCTCCTGTGCCCGAAGTTCTGTAGTTTGCTCAGGGAAAGGTATAAAGTAGATCCCAACCTGATAGAGCGTGTTGGGTTTCAGGTCTTCAATCACGTAACTAGTGACAGCCCGGTGAATCAGTGGAGTGGCAGAAAACACCTGTGTGAACACACGTAAGCATTCAGGCTTGTGATATCATCTCACATTACATGAGAAAATACAAAAATTGGAAATAATTGTTTACTGTTTTGAATAAAATTTTGTAATGTATTGTTTCAATAAATTTGGTTATAAAAGGATCTGTGTGTTGTTTCTGTAGTGACAGGATGATCAGGATGGGCAAAATTAATGTTAAGACCCACCTTTTGTCGAGATCCCATGTGGAGGGATAGTGGGACCTATATCTCAGTCATGTAACCTTGAAAAAAGAGAAAACTAGGTCTTTTCCAGCCTCTTCCAGCCAAAGCAGGCTGGGAACAGTACTCTCTCATGTTTAGGCTTGCAGAAACCTTTAGGAAGCCCCATCTACTTGAACAGCCATTTGCAGTAACTAGACCTATCAATCAACCCTTATATTCCAAACATTTGCAATTAGTGATGTGGTGCTCCTGGACCATGGGGTTGCCCATATGTAACTAATACATGAGTTTTTGCTGTACATAGTACACGTTTCACAGGAAGGTATAAACTAGCCAGAAGTGAATCCTTCTGGGACATCTCCAACACTTCACAAATTACACTTCAGCTGATCTAACCACTGACCTGAGCATGTGGCTCCTTATAACGAAGTTGAACTCCATCAATGAACTGAAGTTCAAACTCAGAGAAAGTTCTCCAAACAAGTTTCACCCATGTGGCATTAAGCTCAGCCACCCTCAGTTCTGGGTCTACAGCAATCTCAGGTGGATATGAGGTGGTTGATGTTTCTGGAACATATTCAAGGTTTCATTAGTTTGGCCATAAATAATACAAGAAATATCCTAGAATAATCTATGATTTAAGAGTTTTTAATATTTTGCTTATCTACTCTTTACACAGTTGAACCATATATTAATGATCTGTTCCTGTAATGTTTCAGTACTAATTTCAAAGTAGATTTGTTCCAAGATAAATGACTAAATATCTCCACCTTGCTTCTCCTGTTACAATTTGATCCAGTAGTGCATCACTATGACTGTGATAGGATCCAAAAACATTAAAGTTGCCCCTATTTGTTGTCCTTTATGGTGATCTGTAAGCATTTTTGGATGTCGACTAAAGTGCTAAGCACGAGTACACCAATATATACGTGATTGGCACGCAACTGGCTGTGTCAAGTGGAAACGTTCCTTACTTTCTGAATAGCTCTTGTATATCAAAAATGAAATTGAAAAATGCACATTCAGAACTTCAACTTGAACTGAATAAACTTGCTGCAAATGAGAACTTGAAAGAGAACAACAAGGCATGCCACAAGAATGTAAATCTTCCATTTTACACGTAATTTTTCAAATACTTTTGGAACCTAAGTTAATTAATTACATTGATTTATAGTTTATGAATAGTCAATAAGCAAATTGTTTCACATCAAAGTTTTTAATTTTTCGTTGCAGATCTATAAGTGACAACTTGAAGAGAACAAAACACGTTGCATGTAGAATGTTTCAGTTTTTGGGTCATCATATCTGTGAACCAACTTCTTAAAAATTACTTTTGTGAAATCCAATAGAGAGGAAATCTTTCTGATGAACAACTAAAATATATTTTTGTGATCAAAGAGCAAGCCAAGATGAACTAACATCATTGACCAAAAGCAACTGTACAAATCTCTCACATACATAAGAATAAGAAAATGACAAGAGATGGCTCAATAAAAAAATATGCGACCAATTTTTATAAACACAATTATAAATATTGATTTTAATAAATAAATAAACGTATCTAGTGAGACAATGTTTGACAGTTTTCTTTAGAAACCCATTACGGTGGCTAAGTTACTGTAGAATTCTCAATTCTTGGTATACCTATCTAACCATATTTTTTTAATAATATACACATGAAAGTATTTGGCCCGCCTGTCTTCTAAAATCTTTCACTTTGGCCATTGAATAAAAAAGTGTAGAGACCCCTGGACTATGTACCATGGTACCCATGTACCATGTGGTGATGTCATTAACATTGTATATAACCTACTTAATGCTAGAAAGACATTCTAACCACTTACAATCTCCATCTACACTGGAGAAGATTGAAATTAGAAGGTTATATAATCTGTTATGAATGTTTAATGTTCAGAGATGTAAAAGGTTTAAATAGAATACCACAAGTTTTATCATAATTTTACTTTAGTATTCAATGCATTAGGCATTTTTAACAAATAAATAAGTACTGTATGTAATTGTACTTACGAGTATAGTCATAAACTCTGGCACAATCCCAATAGACATTAGATTATGTAGAGAATAATGGAGTGACCAGACATTTTTTCAACTTCTAATACAGTATATTTTTATATATATATAAAAATAGTTGATTCAATTTTTAAAATGGTTTATAATACTTTGTTTTGCAACTCCTTTTGTTGCTTTCCATCACACACTTTTTAGTAATAAATGTCACAGACAAAGTTATGTAAACCATTAAAAAAGGCTTTCCGTATTATATTCCATTTCATAGGGTCTTTTGCTCTTTTTATCATAAGAAAATAATCAGTATTTATTTTACATCACATTTTACTTGGCTTCCTGTCCTCAAAAATTATGATTTAGTAAAGCAACACTTTGTAAAAAACAAAAAATGAGGTTTAAACAATATTTGGTCATTAAATATTGTAAATAAATTATGAGAGATGTGAAATGTGACACTGTGTGTGAATTTGGTCTGTATGTAGAAGAAGACCGAGAAGGTTACGAATTAAGAAAGTTTTAAGTTGTAAAACTAAGTATTATGAGCATTATAACAATTATTAGGAAACTCTGTGGAACTGTAATGAAATGGCATTATTTTATACAACAGATTTCTAATCATAATAAGTCTTGCATGTATTGACAATTTTCTACCATATATGAGGTGTGGTTAGAAAATAACAGGACAGAGGCTGAAAACAAATTATACTTACAATTTGGTGCTATCCCCATTCCTTGATATCTACACTGCTCTATGCAAATTTTCCACTATGTGAAACAATGATGCAGATCATTTTCCGTAACGCTGTTCATGACTTCCATCGCTTTTTCTAGTACTGCTTGAAGCTTGAACAGTCTCAAATCTTGTTTCTTTCAAAGCTGACTTGACTTTAGGGAACAAAAAGTATCACAGGCGCCAATTCAGGTAAGTAGGGTGGACGATCTAAGACAGGGATGTTGTGTTTGGCCAAAAACATCTTCACTGACAAAACTTTGTGAGAGGAGGATCTAAGACATGTTTTTCCACAAATTGTTACATTTTTAATGTACACACTCATATAGAACAGCCAGTATGCTAATGTAGTAATTCTGATTCACTTTCTGCCCCTCTGGTATCCAATCAATGTACACGATTTCTTTGATATAGAAAAAACATGGCCATCTTCATATCATTTAAACCACTCAAACACTTGTGTTTATGACAAACAGTTATCACCCTATACTTGTAACATTACAAATATTTTGCCTATAGATTTTCCAAGTTTGAAAAGGAAATTTGATGTTCAGACGCCATTTTTTCTGGATACTTAACATTTTTCTGAAGCAGAGACAAGGTTAATTGCTTATAACTGAGATAATGAGATAATGATTTATTTTCGATAAATATTTACAATTTAATCATAAATTACTCATTTGAAAATACTAAACCATCTTTAACCAGTTGCGATGGTTTAGCAATACATAAAAAACATAACTTACAAAGTCTACCTTTACAAAATAAATAGTGCGACGAGCTCGTGCAAATCTTAACCAACACAGTATGTACACTACCTAAATCAATAAAACAACATACAAAAAACAATAGTCAGAACATGATTAGACAAAAAGCAAAGCTTCACTTCTAATAAAAAAATATGTGACATCATAAGTAACATAACAAAATGTCGTAGCTAAGATATAATCAAATTGAAATTAACAAAGTTTCCACAAAAGAAAATACTAATAACAATAATGATTGAACTGTAATATTGTACTAAGTATCTGTAAAAGAAACAAAAATAACAAAAATAGCATAATCTTACTCAAAATATTATTTCAAACTTATTCACATTCAGCAAAATATACCAAATCAGACTATCTCAGATATGTATCAGTATTGACGTGTCCTCAAAGTTAAAAAGCCATTGCTTTAATTTATTTTTAAACCTAATTTTTGATCTACACAATTTAATGTCTGCTGGTATTTCATTAAATAGTTTTGCACCTAAAAAAATAAAAGATCTTGTCATTAAGGATTTTGAAACTTTTGGTTTTCTTAATAAATTGGCTGATTTACTACGTGTGTTATGATTATGCATTATAAGCTCGGTTTCATTATTGCCATACGAATAAAGAAAATTTGAAGAACCTTGAAGATATATAAATGTTGTAAAGGTAATATATTTTGTTGATGAAATAGATTAAAAGATGATTCTCTTTTATTTTTATGTAATATAATCCTAATATAATGATTCTGCACTGTTCTTACTTTTGTTATTAAATTCTTGAAAGTTCCTCCTCCCCAACAATGAATGCCATATTGTAATTTAGAGTTTATGAGAGCGAAATAGAGTATCTTTAAAAGCCTTTGGTCACATATATTCCTCAAAAAAATAAAATTTTCGAATGCTCCCTTTTAATCCTCTTGTTAGCTCCTCAATGTGATCCTTCCAAGATAAATTCCCTGTCTATTATAAACCCCCAAATATTTGAAGGATCCCACATTTTCTATGGCTAGACAATTACAATTTGGCTCACTTTGACAATTTAATGAATGATACTTAAATTGGATCTCTTCAAATAAGGGCCTATTCATTTTAAAATTTAAAACTTTTGTTTTTGAAACATTGACACACATTTTATTTTCTAAACACCAACTATTCAAGAAGGAGAGTGTTTCGTTTACACTGTTACATAATCTCTGGCTATCTATATTCCAAAACAAAAAATCAACAATCATCAGCGAACGCGGTTACCCTTCCTTCGAATTGGACTTCTAAAAGAATCATTAATAAAAATTAAAAACAAAGTAGCTGATAAAACGGATCCTTGCGGTACACCTTTTTTTATATAATTCCCGGTTACTTAAGCATCCCCTACACTTGACAATTTGTTCGCGTTCGGTCAAAAAATTGCCTAAAACCAGTTCAATGCATTTCCTCTAATTCCTATATTTTCCATTTTAGCCAGTAAACATGCATGATCAACCAAATCGAAGGCCTTACGAAAGTCTACAAAAACAGCTGTACATTTTGTTTTTTCTCGTTTATTTTTGTATAAACAATCTCCAAAAACGCGGACAACGCATGCTCCGTACTTTTACCTTCCAAAAATCCATATTGATTTTTACTGAAAAAATTAAAACTGCTGAAAAAGTTTAATAACCTTGACTTCATTGCCTTCTCAAATATTTTAGAAAACACAGAAAGCAAACTTATTGGTCTAAGATTATCCAGTTTAATTGCGTTAGATTTTTTAGGAATCGGAACTATGATACTTTTTTTCAGACAATTTGGAAACACCCCTGTATGGAAACTACAATTTATTATATGTTCAAGCAGAAGAGCAAAAATATCCTTACAACTTTTTACTAGATTGATAGTTACATTATCAAAACCACTAGAGCGTTTATTTTTCAAATTACTGATGATAGTTTTTAATTCTTCGCGATCAACAGGAGTTAAAAGAGAATGAACGTTGCTGTGCACTTGGCACGTTCCCAGTGTTTTATTAGTTGGCTAGTGCCGCTTGCCGTCGCTGTAGTTGCCGCCGCGCCACCTGTGTTGTCAACAATCAGCTGTTCGTGAACGTCAATTAAGTATTTGTTTATCGTGTCACAGATGGCTTGCGGTTCTTCAATAATCGATCCGTCATTTAAAGTTAACCTCTCAATGTCAGTTTTCTTTTTACATCCAGTGATATTATTGATTATTTTCCATTGTTCAGCCGAATTTCCATTATATTTAGTAAGTAAATTGTTGTAATACTCGTGTTTGTATTGTCTATTAAACTTCTTAAATTAAGAGAAAATCTATTAAAGTAGCTTTTGAAATGCATGTCATAGGGCCTATTTGACATTATCCTGTATAACCTATTTCGTTTTTTAATTTTGTCTAGTATATATTTATTTATCCAAGGGCTTTTGGCTTTTGCTTTACTCTCTCTGCGTGATATAACTTTACTTTCTGTACCTACCTCTATTGCTTTATTAACAATACTGTAAAATTTATCCATACACAGATTAACATCCTGTGAGTTAATTACCTCATCCCAATGTGAGCTTTCTAAATATCTTTTAAACCGTTTTTGATATTTAAAAAATTTGATTTCATCGTGGGATCAAAGTCCTTTTTACGACGGTTATTACTAAAATTGACTGCTACTAAACAATGATCTGATATACCTAAATTACAAATTCCAATTTTAAAAGAGTTCAAATACCTAAACCTAATAAACACATGATCTATGCACGTTTCTGTATCTTTACCCATCCTAGTTGGCTGTTTAAACTAAACATGAAAGACCATAATTACTCATTAAGGTCAAGTAGTTTTTTGAATAACAATTATCTTTTAAAATGTCAATGTTACCATCGGCTAAATACAATAAATTACCTTCTAAGGCACTCAATATAACCTCTAATTCCTCTAAAAAGTTTTTAATTGAGTAATCATGAAGTCTAGATATAAGAAACCAAAGTATATTGATATTATTCGCTTAAAATTCAAAATTACAGAGTCAGCATTTTTCATATCACTATGAATGCTATTACATATGATATCTGAAACATAAACCATCACTCACCCGAAGCATAATTGTAATTACAAGTCGCATACAAATTATATCCATCTAAATTATAGAGTCCTACTTCCTCTGACTTAATCCATATCTCACTGAAAATTATAAAGTCAAATTTTTTATTACAAACTATTAATTTGTGTTTGTAAAAAGTTAAATTTATTTCTTATGGATCTAACATTTAATAAATGAACAAAAGTAAAACCTTCAATACTAGTGTCTGGAAAAACATTATCTAGAGTATAAGAGACTGGCCAAATGACTTCTTCCTCATCATCCAAATTCATTTGTTGTTAACTATTACTGATTAATTAAATGTGCCTTAAATATTTTAAAATTCATTAGAAACATATTTTTTAATTAAAAATAATACTGTAGAAATAAATACAAATACCTTAGGAACATAAGTAGGTGAATAGACTTATTTTATTTTACACAAGTCCTGTTCGCAGTCGATTCGGATACACCTTTGGCCATCCTCGCTTCTCATAAATATCTTGCCCGTCATTGCACCAGACATACTTATAGTTAATTTCCTTTGCTTTCATCTTTGCCATCTGAGTAGGTTCTTGGTTTCCGGGGTCAGATGATCGTTCACGTAGACGATGTTGTTCGGGAACGCTGGGTTTAAGTCTTTAGCACTTAACTTTTTGTTTTTCTTGTAGGCTGCAATGCACGTATTCTTAAGCCTCCGGTCCCTAAGCTGACGATGAGTGGTGGTATGGCTCTAGGCTTGAATGTAGGCACTCGGTGAGCACCATCACATCTTTCTGCTTTCAGTTCCACACCCACAGTCCTCCCACATCAACGGCAATTAGGACAGGGTCCTCGTTGCTGGTTACAGGAACGCCCTGAATCTCAATATTTGATTTCCTCGAGTATTGCTCAATTTGTCTCATTCTCATCTTTAAACTATCCACTTCTTCTCTTAGCTCCTTATTACTAGCCCTAATTTGTTGATTCTCGCTCTTGAGCTCCTTATAGTTTTCAGTCAGCTTTTTCATATTTTCATTTGCCTTGTCTATGGTATCTGAGAACATTTGCAAAGACTCCCCTAAATTCTTCAAACTGCTTGCCATAGTTCTTGAGCTCAGCAACAATGTCTTTCTTGAATTCATGTAAAATCTTTACTAACATCTCTTGTGTCAAAGCTTGAGATTTTCCACAGCCCTCACTAGCATCAACTTGATTTTAGTCTTACAATTACTACATACCCATTCCTTTTTTGATCCTCTAGTTTTCAGTGCCTCTGATGTTACGCCAGCACATCGTAAATGGAACACACATTTGCATCCACCAGAACAGGTTATAGAATCAGTATCATCCCCCAAATCATTCTTACAGACGCTACACAAGCCCGGCATACTTGGTTTATCTTAATTCACAATATTTTATTACTTTTACAAGTATTACTTAGATTGCACAATTAACCTAACCTCTACGCTGCGGAGCCGGCTGAGACACGTCCGCACGGTACCAAGCACTGAGGACTGGCGCTACAGGCGGAATAAATAACCCAGAAAAAAAGTCGTGGGGTGGTGGCAGGAGGAGTCACATGACTGGCTGTAAGATTCGGCCTTATTGCGTTTGTTCTATGGCTCCGCTAATATTAATCCTGTTATTTTCTAGCCACACCTCATATAATAGTGCTTATTTTGGTTGATACGCAAATGTAATTATCCAATATAAGGTCTGAAGACCAATTAGTAAGGAATAACAGGAATATACAGAACAATCTTTTAAGAACTCACGTCTTGGTAAAGTCTTGACAGTCAGGATACTGCTGACTGGAGAGTTCTGCAGGTCTCGCATCACGATGGAGATCTTAATCTTGTACGTGGTGTCTGGTTGGAGGCTTCCTAGCTCAAACTCAAGTTCTGGAGTGGCAATGAGATCATCAGGGGGAGCCAGTACTTGCTGTTCCCAAGTGGCTGGGTCGCTGTTCCTGTCACAAATAGAAAACTATAAAAACAAAATCTCTCCAAAGAGTTCAAATCCAAATTGAAAATAAAACATTACAAAATGTTATTAGAAACTATGGTAATGCCTATATTACTAATCTATATATATAAAAATGAATGTTTGTATGTTTGTCCTTTATGGAATCGTGAACTATTGGACCGATCATGATGAAAATTTGTACGTATATGTATTTTTCCACGGAGAAGGTTTATAAGCTATGCCCATCCCTTTCCCGATTCAGGATTCCGCCCCACTGGTTACAGAAATACCCATAAGAAATGCATTGCAGCAAACATATGTTAACGTCTTTTCAAATTTTTAATCAGCTGTTCTTTGTAAACATATATTACACTTATAGTTTTAAAGCATAGAGTAAGCTTAAGAGAAACGACAAATTTTGTTTAAACTGTTTTTGCAATCACTGTTAAACATAGACTTTACTATCCAGATAATACAATTCAAATTTGACGTAAAAATTCACCTTTAACTGCAATATTTATTTAATATAAACCATGCTCATGCTTGATCAGAAGAGTAATGCAGATATCATAATTACTATCTTACGTTGGCTACAAATATAAAGAATGTTATAAAATCAACCTTAGTTGTTTTTTTTGACAGAAGTATGGTTCTCAAAACTCCGTGTGTACATATTCTCTCGATCGAGACAACAAAGCAAGCTCAATCGTGGCATCGGAGATATAACTAATTTAATCTAAAATTTATTATAGTAAAAAAAAAAAATTACTAAGTAATATAAGGACTTCGGTTCTTAAGATTTGCGTGCGAAGCCGTGGGTAACAGCTAGATAGAGGCAGGAATATGGTACATACCTTCATAATACGCCCAAGAGGCTCACGATGGAACGACTATCAATTATCTCAGCAATGTTTAGAATGTGATAGAAAAAGAATAAGTGAATATAGTGTACTGTTTTCAACGGGAAATTGCGTGCGAAGCCGCGGGCAACTTTTTGCAAAAAATTATTGAAATACGCAGCAAAGCGCGCCGGGCCCGCTAGTGGTAATATAAAAAGAAGGCAGTAAGGTGCATCTCTGGTAATAATAAATAACATATTCCATAGTAACTCAGTGATTTCTATCTCCTGTTTAACTATTTAACTTTTCTAATAACTTGACCACTAGTTAATCGCTAGCAATGCACAAAGATCATCTATCTTGACCTATTTGATACCTTTACTTTCAGGCATGGAAATTTTGCAATTAAAATATTCTGTACCCAATTTTAGTTGCATGTTGATGTTTACCATGCTCGAGATACATCTTGCAATACTAGTTTCGTGCACATTGCTACGTTCGAGTTTTCTCATTTAAACTTATCATCTGTTTTGCTTTTGTGGCAACAGCCGGTATATTATGTTATATATTTTGTTATTTGATGCCCTATTACGTCAGAAACAAACATGAAATTGCTGCCCGATTGGTACTGCAGTGTTGTGGATATTCAAACTACTTGGGTGCCACATTCATCACACTGTATACAAGTTTGGAAGGACTTGTCTTGTTTCAGCTTGTTGTTTTATGAGTGTTGATAGTTGAGTAGTTATAGAATTATAAATTTACATTTCCAACTATTATTGTTGCAACTGAATATATATATATATATATATACGAGGGGGTACCCAAAAAAAAAACCGGAATTATTTTATAAAAATTATATATTATCAAATTTTTTACAATACGACCTTATCTCCTTCAAAATAATCTCCATTACAACTAATACACTTGTCCCAACGGTATTTCCATTGATCAAAACATTTTTTGTAGTCATCTTTAGAAATGGCTGCAAGCTCGAGCTTCGTTTTTTTCTTAACCTCTTCAACGCTGTCAAATCGTTGACCTTTCAAGCCTCTTTTCATGTGTGGAAATAAAAAAAAGTCGCATGGAGCGAGGTCAGGCGAGTAAGGTGCGTGGGGCAGCGGAACCATGCCGTTTTTGGCTAAAAACTGCCTAACTGAGATGGCTGTGTGTGCCGGTGCGTTGTCGTGGTGGAAGAACCAGTCTCCAGTCTGCCACAAATCGGGTCTTTTTTGGCGAACACTGTTGCGCAATCTTCTTAAAATCTCCAAATAAAATGTTTGGTTGACAGTCTGACCTGGAGGAACAAACTCAGAATGAACAATGCCTTTAGCATCAAAAAAGCAAATCAACATGGTTTTGATGTTTGATTTGACTTGCCGACATTTTTTTGGACGAGGTGAAGATGGCGACTTCCATTGGCTTGACTGTTGCTTCGTTTCTGGGTCATAACCATAGCACCATGACTCATCACCAGTAATTACCTTTTCCAGAAAATCGGGATCATTTTCGAGATGTTCTTTCAGAAGGCGGCAAGTTTCAACTCGATGTGCCTTTTGATGGTCAGTCAGAAGTCGAGGAACAAATTTGGCAGCAACCCTTTTCAGTCCTAAATCTCCTGTTAAAATTCGCTAAACCGAGCTCCAAGTTAACCCACTACTCTCTGATAGTTCCTCAATTGTCTGTCGACGGTCGGTGAGCACAAGTTCACGAATTTTCTCAACATTTTCGTCCGTTCGAGAGGTTGATGGACGTCCAGAACGAGGTTTGTCTTCAATCGACATGTCGCCATTTTTAAATCGAGCGAACCACTCGTAGACCTGAGTTTTCCCCATAGCATCATCTTTGTAAGCTGTATTCAACATTAAAATAGTTTCTGCAGCATTTTTACCAAGTAAAAAACAAAATTTCACAGCTGCACGTTGTTCACTTAAACTTGCCATGACAAAAAACAAAACAAGAACAAAACAGGGTTAGCGAAAACAGTCACTACGAACGAACAGAATGCACTAGGACAACGGAACTGGGGTCACTGAGCTCACAATGGGTTGCGCGACACACGCCTAGCGGCAGGAATGTGTACTACACGCTGCCGGCTGCCAGCAATACAATTCCGGTTTTTTTTGGGTACCCCCTCATATATATATATATATATATATATATATATATATATATATATATATATATATATATATATATATATAGTATGAATTAAATTCTGTTTAGTTTTTTATGGATAAAAGTAAAGGAAAGGTACTCGGGACACCTTTTTAGGAAACAGAAAGTTTTTAGTCACTGTTACTCATTTCCCCAAAATGGAACTTTGGAGGAGGGGGGCTCAAAATTTGTAAATGTAAATTTCCTATTGAAGGAAAATAAAAAATAATAAAAAGTAACCATGAGTAAATTGCCTTCATGCGACCTCTCGCATCCAGGAAGGTTGTGCGACCTCTCACTTGTTAAATTAATTTTTTATAACTTTTTAACTGTCATTATAGCAATGCTATAAAAACATTTATAATTGAAAAAGGTTCTAAGCCGCTTTCAACAATAGATTTGAATCAAAATAACAGTTGAGACTACAGCTCTGGTTAGATTTTACGGATGATTGGAACTGGCACCAAGAACTCACTGCCTGTCTGATGTGTATCTGAGCTCCACTCGGCCATGTAGACCCACCAACACTCCGGGCACAGAGAAGATCAGGCGGACCGTAGAGTCGTCAATCGCCTCCAGAGTGTGCACCTTAATTTCGTCTGTTGAACATAATTCCATTTATATACATTAGTTTGCCCAGTCTATCTTATTTATACACGATTATATAGCTAACAAATCAAAGAATCTATAAAAGGAATGTTTATCTATTTTATAGATTCTTATGAAAAGCCTATAAGAAAAGGCAAAAAGGCTCTAGGTCTGGTTCTTTTTTTTATTTTAGAGTCTTACAACTGGATTCAGTCAAGTAGGTGACTACATCCTTAAAAGTCCTAGGAATTAAGGCTCAAAATAATATAAGATCTCATCTCTTCTGGTGTCCAATCAAACAAGAGCCTGTGCCAATAGTAGAAATAGTGAATACTTCATAAATGGATAGCTTGGTCAAAAGCATGACTTCATTTAGTTTTGGACAGAAATCACCAATGAACTTCCACTGGCTTTTGCAAAAATATGAATATTCTTTATTCAAATGAGCTGATTTAAGTATACGTTGTAAATAGCAATGTTATTATCTTTTTTAAAACACCTGTTGGTGTTTTCAAACAATTGGACATTAAAAGAATCCCCATGGACTCTGTTACTTCTGACAGGATATATATTCCACCAAAAGAAGCATAAGCTGTTATTTAATATTTCCACTACACACAGAATAGTAATATATACTATTTGAAGCAGTATTTATAAAACAATCAATCGCTTTTACTCAGGTCGATCTTCTAAGTCAGAACTTAAAATCAAATATAAACAACTTATCTTTATGTTATATTTGTGAATTTATGTTTAATTTTGGAAAATACATTAAGCATCCTATTTTTATCTCATACATACATAGTCTTTTCATATTGTGTTTGTTAAGCTTTTAACAATAAAATTTGTTTTATGCTGTATGGAAAAAAAAAACTATGCTTTTAAATCTTGTTTTCATTTGAATAGCAGTACTTGAATTTAAACACATGTTGTTACAGAATGCTATTTATCAATAATTAATGCTTTAGGATGTAACATTTCATAATTGCAGAACAATAGTTTTCTTCTATATGAGCAATCTTAAATAACAGAAGAAATGTTCTCCCCTATTTTTCCGTACAGATTGTTGTTAGGTATCTTATTTTAAAAGTAGGGCGTACAGTTACAAATTCCTATAGAGCATACTAATCACTGGGAATTACACAAAAAAATTTGGAATTTAGTCCTTAAGTAACTAGCAATAAAGTAAAAATGGTTAAGGCATTTGGATACATATAGTCTGTACCTCTAAAATAAGACTGCTTGCAAAATTGCAACCAAAAATAAGGAATAAATATGATTATGATTTGACGATGTTAGGGATAAAACTCAAGCTAGCTGATGATACAGCCAGGTCTTAAAAGTGTCAACTGTTTAGCCACTTGTTTAAAATTACAATTAAAATCAAAATACATTGATTCTATGTTAAAAGTTCTTAATATCTTACTTGGATCCTGGTTTCCTGGATGTGGTGGGAATCCATTTATCGGTAAATTGTTGTTAAAGCCTGAAAAGAAATTGTTATTCTTATTAGAAAAAATAAAAAATACATAGAGATAAAACATTTACAATGTAAAATAGATTTACACCAGTCTTGGAAGAAAACAAGATAATGTAGATTTCAAAATGTGTTGTTTAACACTAGATCTGTGTCGACTTATACAGATGCTTACATAACCTGGGTCTGTTGTACAGACGTGTCAAACGTTGATGGAGAGTTTTGGTAATGACATCAAATTACTGAATTGGAAGTGTTTTTATTTGAATACCTATTAAAAGATTCCATAACATAACAAACTGGCTAACCTGGCTGTACTAACCATTTTACATAAACACTGCTATTTTAACCCATAAAATATAATTATAACATAGCCGATCAAAATTATCATAGAAACAGTGATAACATGATCATACAACTGTACAACATTAATTTAATTTATAACTCTCTAAAACCAAATGTTTGTGATTAAATAATTCTTAATACAAAGATTACATTAACACATGGAGAATAATTTGTAATAATAGATAGATAATGTACAAAAATTAATATGATGGATGTACATGCCTAAAATCTGTTTCACTCAATAACTAAATTGATTATTTTGTAGTATTATGTATTTCATCGTGTTGGCTATGCTTGACTGTATCTATAAATGGCCAAGCATTAGTTAGCCATCCTTGAACTCCATTTTCCATTACGTATTTTATCTGCACAATATTTAATATTCTAAGAATTATTCTATATTTATATACAAACAACAAATTCTCTCTCTCTCTACACAAAATTAACATTATTATGAAAATTTCCAATAATTTCTAACTTTCCTCTCCAGATACCCAAAATTGTATGGCTAAATTACCTACAGTCATATTTTGCAAATTTGTAAAAAATACTTTTCCAACCTAAATTAACTAAAGTACCAAAAAATGATATATATATATATATATATATATATATATATATATATATATATCTATTATTAAACTTCTTGATACAAGGTTCCTTTAATATTTCGGCTTTTTGCCGTTTTCAAAAAGGTAAAATTTTGTTGCTGTATGCTATTTTGTATTATACCTTTTTGAAAACGGCAAAAAGCCGAAATATTAAAGGAACCTTGTATCAAGAAGTTTAATAATTGATATAACAGAGCAATTCTGCTCTTATACACTCGAAGTGAATATATATATATATATATATAAAATCATAATAAATATTGTAAAGAAAAAATATGTAATGGAAAATGGAGTTCAAGGATGCTGTCTAACTACTGCTTGGCCAATAAGAGCTACTTGGAGGAAAACCAGATTGTCGATGTAAAGCAAGTTGTCAATGAACCTTCTTAGATTAAAAAGTCCAAACCAATAATTGTAAGACTAGGAGTTCCACAAGGATCAGTATCGGGAGCTGTGTTATTTTTACTCTTTACTGGTGACCTCTCAGACTAATTAGAAAGTAGTCTTCTAAGTACCCTTATTCATACATAGATAACACAGTTCTCATCACAAATGGAAAGACAATAACAGAACTTACATCCTTACATCGATAAATATGTATTACTCAAGAATAATCTATTACTCAAGAATACCTCTCTCTAATCTAAGATATTATATGGTTTTTACTGCATAAGAGACAAAAAGAATTGTTATATATACACATGACCTGTGAAAAATCTTAGTTCAACACTTTTAGTGTTAAGGTGAATTTAATCAATTAGCATACCAATTACATCAAGAACAGCATATCATGCTCTAGAGTGGATCTTTTGCCTACAGACTCCAGTGAGTGTTGGAATGGCTGAGTTAGACTTTTATACTAGCTGCAAAGAAGCATTCAAAACTTTGAAAATACAAATTGTGGGTACAATTTACACCACTGAAATGATCCTACATAAAACATATTTTGAAGAATAATGATATTCATGATTATCTTACAAAGTGAGCCAATGATTTTCTTCCATCTTATCATTCAGCTTTTTTTGCCAAAAAACTGTCATAAGCTGGTGTGAAGCTGTTCGGCGTGCTTCCAAAAGACTACATTTCACAGGTTTTGAAGGAGAGTTACCCCAGTGGCTTGTAGGAGTGCCCAATATAGTGTCAAAAGAGTTCAAGAACATTGCTAATTCAATTTTGCTAAATTTCCATTGATAAGGCATAGTTGTTTATTGTTTAAATATTGGTTAGTTTTTAATATTTTTGTATAACAGCTTTGGGATGCCAATTATGTTTTTGATGAGTATAAAAATAAAGTTTTTTCGTCTATTTGTCTAAGGGAGGTCTAAGAAAAGCAAAATATTTAAGAAAATCTTGTATAATTACAATTGAATGTACCAATCCCAGATCCTATTGCAGTAAATCAGTGTAATATGTAGCATTTTTGTTTGAGTGCCACAAGAGATCTATGTAACAGGAAAATCTTTGATATTTTTATTTAGTGTAAAAATACTGCAAAGATTAGGCAATTCTGAAATTAGATGATTCCACTTTGAAAGACACTTATGTTGAGTAATGATTAAGTGATTGCAATTTGTAGAGTCAACTCTTTAATGAGGTGAATCCGAATTCGGAGTCATGTTTCATTTATAAAATACAGTAATCTAATCTTTCAAGATCTTTTTGTCATCTTTGAATTTTTCCAGTTTTAAGTGTTTTTAATTAATGTTTCTATTTTTGCTTTGAATACATTACATATATTGTAACATTCATATCACAACAAAAATCTCCAATCCTTACTCAATTTGTAGATATACAGTACAACACACTTATGTGGTGGTTTTTATTTTTTACGTTTAGAAAATTGAGCAACACAGTCTCAGCTAATATTCGCGCTTTAATTTACAGCAGTTATGTATGCTTTTTCTTATTAATATATAGTGCTATATTCTAGGCAGATATTCTTACTCTCCAAATTTGTATATTACTAAAAAATCAGATTTTTTACAGTAGAAATCATGATAATCTATCATATTTAAATTTATTAATGTATTTTGAACGTAGACGGAAATCTTCAGTTTTTAAATGCCATAATGGTATACATCCAGTGTAGTAAATATATAGAAAAAGATGATAAAAATAAGCTAATGTTGGTAATAATGTTACTTTTATAGGTGTCACTAATAATACTTAAGTATAGGCCTTCTACCCTAAAATTATTTAACATTTGCCATCTGGTATATATAAAGTCAAACATTTTTAGAGTTTCCTAATAATTCTTCCTGTTAATTCTTCTTACACTATAAATGAATGTTTTAAAGAATTTCTTACCTTATAATTTTATTTAAAGCAAATACTTGTTTGTTTTTACGTCTATTCATTACATAATGTATTAATTTCATGTGGTACAGTCAAATGTAAACAAGCATAATTGGGTAAGTCACAATGTCTATTGTTCAAGTCTGTCTGAGTTGTTGTATTTAGTTTCGTACTCATGTTTTCTAGCTTTTTTATAGTCATAATCATCTTATTAGAAAGCTGGTTATTTCATTCAAATATTAAGATTTAGAAAAAGTATGGCCAATCCTCAGTGTTCCTTCACAACTGGGTGACAAAGTGTACAACTGTGATAAATAATTTCTAAAGTTACGGATTTTATGAAAGCATAAGCTGATGTTGATAGATTTTAATAGATTGTAAGAAAGTGTGTGAAAGAGTTAAAGCTGCAATTGGTGTATTTAAAAGTACATAAACAAGAATAAGTACACATAAAGGAAAATAACTTTAAGATGGTGTTATTTAATAATTTAAAACTTCAAACAAAAGTGGAAAGTGCTCAAGATGTGTAACTAGTCTAGACGACTTCCAATTGAGTGTAGATAGGTGCATTGTGAAAAACTTTTATTTAGTGAAAATAGTCTTAGTAGGTACCAAAAATCCATTCACTAAAAAATTCACTCTTGATTGGCTTTTAAACAAGCGTATGGTGTATTTTTAAAAGACTCACAAAATGTATCTTAAATGGTTTGTACTGATTATGAATCTACTGTTTAATTTTCATATTGAATTATCATTTCATATTGGAAAACTAGGCTCTGTAATAGGAGAAAATAATTGTTGTCGAAAATAATTGAAAATAATTGTAAAGTCCTAATTTTAAGTTGGCACCTTCACTCAAAATATACTGTGGCTGTATTGTGTTAGGTAGTCGATGCAGTAACGATAATCAGGTGTTGTTTGCTTTTGTTTAATTGTTATTACTACTTTAGTGCTAATATTCAATTGCTCTCCCCTCGCCCCTTGAGCGTTGGGTTAGAACATATTGTGGAGCTGACCAGCCTATCATACAGGTTCTGACTTGTCAGTGTCCTATGTCTGGACTACTCTAATCTGATCAACCTGATATCAAGAGTGAGTAGACAATAGACAATAGACAATTTTCTTTATTTCACATATTCATAGAGAAACAGTACAATGCGTCAATACATGAGATAGTTAAAGAATGTTAATAGTTGAGAGTTACAGGATTTAAAATTCTTGAATAGAGTAGAAAGGTCGCTCCTGGAGCCAGACTGTGAGATGTTTCTTGAGGTGGCGTTCTGGTTTTTCTTCTGAGGTGGACTGGTAGTTGATTGTAGAGCAAGGCTCCCTTATAGGAAGGCTTGCTTGTAAAGAGTGTTAGATGGTGAGGCGGCAGAGCAAAATCTGAAGCATGGCGTGGTATTTTGGTTGTGTATGTCTCTTTGTCGGGTTTGATTGGTTGAGAACAGCATGCATGATTGCCTCTTGCATGTAGAGCGCTGGGGGCGTCAGGATCTTGAGTTCCTTGAAGGCATCACGACAGCTTTCGAGGGTAGTTTAGGCCTGCTAGGACATCTTATTGCCCTTTTTTGAAGTTTTAGGATTCTTTGCAGGTTGGTAGCAGATGTTCCGCCCCAGGTCACAATTCCGTACCTGAGATGAGATTCAAATAGGTTAGTGCATAATAGGCTATCTTTGCAGTTTCCAGATTGCTTGTGTGTTTTACCTTCTTATTACATAAGTGCTTGAAGAGAGTTTTTTACAAAGTAATTCTATGTGTGCTTTTCCATGTGAGCTTTGAATCCATTGTAATGCCAGGTATTTGAACTGTATCCTGAGCTGCAGTTCCAGGGATTTGGTAGAGGTAATTCTTTGTTTTTTTTGTGGTGAAAATTAGCTGTATTGTTTTTTTCTCATTAAGGGCAAGGTCATTTCTTAGGCAATATTGTTTTGTGTAACTAAAAAGCAGTGTCAGTAGTTCTTTTCAGGGTTTGAATGGATTTATTTTGCTATGGTGAGGGACTGTGTCATCTGCATACATTGTTGTTTCACAGTATTCCTTTAGGTAGTCTGGAGATCGTTTGTTAGGAGGAGAAAACAGTACCGGGCCCCAGTACTGACCCTTGTGGTACTCCTCTGGCAATGCTTGTCATGTCAGAATAGATTTTTTTTCGCTTGTTTTGTTCTTCATGCTCAATTTCAACTATTTGCTTTCTGTCACTTAGGTAACTATGGAACCATTCTCCCGTCTTCCCATTTTATCCCTAGGGACTTCATTTTGTTAAGGAGATGGTCATGGTTAAGGCAGTCGAATGCCTTACTGAAGTCAAGAAACAGGCTAGTGACTGCATGTCCGTTGTCGAGTTGGTCAATGATGTACTCCGTTAACTGTATTAGAGCAGTAGTTGTTGACCGTCCCTTTAGGAATCCATGTTGCTGGTTGGTCATTAGATTGTTTTGTTCTAGGTAGGATAATAGCCTATCTAAGACAATTTTCTCGTAGATTTTTGAAAAAGTTGATAACAGGGAGATCGGTCTGTAGTTCATTAAGTCATTCGTTGATCCACTTTTATGTTTCGGGTAGACCTTGGCTATTTTTAGCATAGTGGGGAATATTCCTTGTTGAAGCGATTTATTTTATTAGAGCAGTCAAGGGTTTAGTGAGTTCATGTTTGCAGGTTTTGATGAGTTTAGCCGAGATCTCGTCTATACCCGAGGATGTTTTGGGTTTTAGGGAGTTTATGGCTTTTATAACGTCAGTCTCTGTTGCTGGTCGTAGATTTAGGTTGCTATTTGTCATGTTGGGTGGATTGTAGATATTAAGTAGCCCATTGTTTAGGTTGTTTGGTTTTAGTGTCCTTTCTGCGACTGTGGGCAAAGAAGGAGTTGAAGGTGTTTGCTACTTTTTTGGGATCTTGCAGTACTTCCCCGTCTGTGACAATTTGCCATTTACTGAGATTTGGCCTGTTGTTTTTTCTTTCGTTGTTTATTATTTGCCAAAGTGCTTTTGATTTATTGTCGGCCTGAGAGATGTGGTCTGATGTTTGTTGTTTTTTTTAGCGTCTTGAGCTTCATGTTCATATTCCTTTTTTTCTCCGTGCTGATTCAGCTTTGTCTTCAGGTTTTCCAGTACAAAGTTCCTTGTTTAAGGCTTCTATATACGAATTTTTTAAGGTGGTGCATTCATCGTCCCAGCAAGTTGTTTTCTTTCGGCGAGTGATTGCTACACTTTTGAAATGGGCAGCTGCTGTTTAGGACGGTTTTGTATGATGAGGTGGAAATTTGTATATGCTTGATTTGCATCTTCCGCATTGTATATACTATTCCACTCGTGTGTTTTGAGCGTATCCTTTATGAGAGTCATGGTTTTCTTGTTAAAAATGCGTTTTCTCTCAGTTACAGTTCTGCTATATTTTCCTGCTGTCAGATGTAGTGTGGCCAGTTGGGATGTATGGTCCGAAAGGCCAGAGAGAACGACTGAAGCTTGAATGGCTTGGGGGTCGATATTCGTGCATATCCAGTCAATAGAGGTCTCTGTGTCTTTAGTGAGTCTGGTGGGGGGCAGGCTAAGTCTTTTGAGGTCAAATGATGTTAAAAATTCGTTAAGCTTCATGTTGTTACTGTCGTTTGATCGGTTCCCCAGATTGTCAACATTTATATCCCGACAATGACCATTGGTTTGGTTGTTTGCATGGCGCTTTCCAGCTGGTCCGTTAGAATGTCAATTGATTGCTCAATGTTTGTTGTCGGGGGCCTATAAGTGCCAAGTACTTGGATTACTTCTTTGTTGATTTTTATCTCAAAAAAAGCTGTTTCACACACTAGCTCTGACTCTTCATTACTAGTTCTTATTAGTTTGATGGTCTTTTCTAATTCGTTCTTTACATATCCTGCGACCCTCCTTTCTTATGTAACTTCCTGCAGAAGCCTCCTATCAGAGTATAGCCATCAATCCGTGTATTTTCTAAGTTGTCTTGTGTGAGCCCGTGTTCTGTTAGTATTAAAAGGTCAGGTCTGTGATTGGCGAGGAAATGTGGACAGTCTGTTTGTTTTACCAGCGAGCCAAATTTATGTTTTGGTGGCAATTTTTATTATATTTTGCTGAGATGGCTTGCTTTTTTTATTAGGTTTGAGTTCAGAAAAAAATTCTGAACCTTTTCCTCTTCCGCTGAGTCATCTCTAAAAAATGTAAATGTTGAGTCTCTGGAGAAATTTGTCTAGGGAGTGGTGATTTCATGGGTTGGTCAGATTGTGAGATCAGTTCCAGATTGTCATTGAGTTGTCCAGTCAAGGTTGGGGGGACTTCCCCAGCAGTGTTTTGGTTTCAGTTTTTTAGGCAGGGTTTGGCTGGCTCCCTCAGTAGTGTTTTGGTTCAGTTTTTTAGACAGGGTTTGGCTGGCTCCCTCAGTAGTGTTTTGGCTCAGTTTTTTAGACAGGGTTTGGCTGGCTCCCTCAGTACAGTTAAAGTTAGTCATGCTCAAGCTATGTCCAGTGGTTAAAATATTACCTCTTTTACTATACTTGTCAAGATGTTTGGTGAGGAACTCCTCGTATGTTTTCCCCCTCACTAAGTACTTGTGCAGTACATGGAGGAGACATTTTTCCCATGCCCTGAGTTTTCGTTACAAGTGAGGGTGAGCGAGATTGTCGTTCACAGGAGTTGGGGATGGTTCTGGGAGGTGGCTATTCTGTTTAGAAACGTTGGATGTTTTTAGGTAATTGAAATTCCTGGATGTTAGCTTTTTCAGTGGCTTTTGCCATTTGGAGGGAAGACGCTAAACTTGTTTGTCTTCTTAATCCATTTTTTGGCTCATTCCTGTTGTTGATGAAGGGTTTTGTTTTTTTCAGTGGTGTAGTCCGCATATGTTTCAGTTTTTTTTTCTGCAGGTTTTGACTGACTCCTGGCGTTATGGGTAGGCTTGCATCTGTCGTGGGTAGGGGAATAGAGGACTCTGCCTCTGTTGTCCTTGTATATAAAATCAGTTTTTGGTTGCAGGTTTGACTGGCTCCTGAGGTCGGGGGTGTGAACTTTGTTCTGTCGAGGGTGTGGTCAATATGTTTTCTAGATTTTTACTACAAGTTTGATTGACTCCTAGTGTAGTTTGATGGCGTGGTGGGCATATTCAAAGTGTTATTTATTTTTTGGCAGCAGGCACTTGAAGCTAATAGTTTTAATAGTTAGCTCCATTTGAGCAAGCTTTGAATTCATCTCTGATATTCCCAGAAGTACAGTGGTTTGATTTGCCTCAAAACACCTGGGCATCTTTTGTGGGAGATGACGTGTCTGAGTAGCCGAAAAGTCCTTACAGATTGTAGCCGTTATTTCTATGTTTTGGATATTTTCCTGCAGTCTAGTGTTGGGTTTTTCTAGTTCTGCTATTCGTTTTGCATAATTATCAATCATTTGACCCAATTTAAGATCGTGGTCCTCAGAGGAATTCTTGACCTCTATGCGGGAATTTCTTTTCTTTATCAAGTTGGGCTTGAACATCTGCATTTAATTGTAGAAGATTTTCAATTTTGGTTAAATATTTACTCATATTGTTTTCCACCTCTTCCATTTTTCCCTCCATACTAATTAGTTTTATTTTGAAGCTCTAGTTTCTCTACTTTTAAAAGTTCGTTTTTCAGCTACTAATGCTGATCCTATTTTGGCAGCCATTTGAAGATCATCCTCTCGACTGTTAGAGCTATCTAGTAAGTTTGTTTTCAATAATACTCTTTTCTAGTTCCAATAGGGTATCTGAGGTGTTTAGTGTTACTGGGTCAACTATTCTGTTTGGTAAAGATGGTGATTGAAACATCCTGCATGCCATGCAATGCCATTTTTACGATTTCGTGAGTGGGGCCATCTTTTCAAATCCTTTTCTAAGATATTTTTGGCATCCTGCATGGTACCATTTTTGCACATAGGCCTTTGCATTTTAATACCAGAATACTTAACACCAATTTCGCATGTACACACACGGATATTTAGTGGGCATTTCAGCAATAATTGAGAATTCTTGATAAGAATTGGTTGATTATTATTAATAAAGTAATATTTAGTACTTTATTAATAATTAATAAAGTATTAATGTCAAAAAAATTAGGTTTATGGATATCACTCTGCAAGTATGTCAAGTGATTTATAGCAAGATTCATAACAGCCAGTAAGTAGAGGCCGTGTTTGTCTGTGGTCAGCGTCCCAGACGCATTGTCAGCAGGTGTCAGGCAATGCTCTCGTCAGTTGACCTAATAGCTGGCTCTATCTGACTTCCAGCAGGTGGCGTTGTAGATAATGCCTTGTTTGAAGTTATAATGTGTCAAGCAGCTGTGAGTTGGCAATGACGTCACTATTGTGTTTCAACTGTGCACAGCTGTTTATTTAATTTATATTTACTTGTTGTTAATAAAATAATGTTTAGTGGTGTTATAAGTTGAAAAAAATTGCTTGAATAAAAAGTGCTTGAGCTGTGTGTAATGTTACAATGTATATCTTGAGAAAAGTTGATTGCAGATAGTGATCTAGTTTGTGCTGATAAGTTTTCTTGGATTTTTTTTTTCTTCAAGGTACTTAAATTATTTTTTAACTTGATGATAATTAAACTTACAGTTTAGAAAGTAGTGATTGGTGTGCAGTTAAGTTGGTATTTTG
Organism: Homalodisca vitripennis; assembly: GCF_021130785.1. Lineage (NCBI taxonomy): Eukaryota > Metazoa > Arthropoda > Insecta > Hemiptera > Cicadellidae > Homalodisca > Homalodisca vitripennis. The sequence continues at coordinate 178,987,716 of NC_060207.1, read as the reverse complement.
TTGGGTTTACCACTTAAACTTCACTGAAATGTAGGAGCACTTTCATTACTAGATGATGGTGTCCGCCATGTTGATTGTTGTTAAAAATAAATTAGGATTTAACATATGAATTTTTCTTTCCATAGAAGAAGCCTGCATATAAATTTTATACTATAGGTAGATTATTTTTAAAATTTCGTTTTCAAATCACCAGTCATGTATAATATGTGACTTATTGCTTTCAAAGAACTAAAAAGAATTAACACTTTTTCGGAACTTATCACCTTATGCTGTGTTTGCTCAATTTAGTACTTTACCAATAGATAGCAAAAGCTATGAAGCAGCACTTTGCCTTTGAGTTCACATCTGTTAGTAGATCATACTTTAATTATTCTTAAGCAACACAGTACAAGAATTTGTCCAACAAAGCATGTGATTTATAAAAAAATATATTACAAAGTAAATGATCTTAATGTAGATTTTACTTTTGTTGCATTCTACTCAACTTTTCAGTAATGTATTATTTTGAAACCAATCACGATCTTCTTAGTGCATCTTTCATAGTACACTGATCCGCTTTACTATATACAGAATAACCTATGTAAATAGCTTATAAGACCGCAACCAAACATACTCCTGATTGCTACTAAACCCACTAAATCCAGACACCTGTTAAATTGAAAAGTTCATAAAGATGGAAGTCCACATTAAGTAAATGACAAATCTTGGTCGAACTGAAAAACAAAATTTATTAGTGAATGTATAAAAAATACTATTCACATTTTCATATGGAAATAAATTCAATTTTTTAGATTAAGTCAATTAATTGTTAGTTAAAACAAACAAAAATGAAATTAAGTAGTAAAAAAAGTGTTACTAGGAAAAACCAAATATATTGTTGGAAGTAACCACAAGAGCACAAGAAAAAAATAAAACTGTATACCGTATCCAGTGATTGAACTAAAGTATGCATCAGAATTTCAAGGCATAAAATATTTACATAAATAACACTGCAGCAGTCCACCAAGTTGCATCTCTACAGAACGGTACACCTCAAGAGACCGCAAACCACAGAAGACAAGCACCAGGTCAGAGCAGAGAGAGTGAAGCAAACAAACCTGGGTGAGAGTTGTTCTGCAGTCCGTGAGGAACGGCAGCGTGAGACGAGGGTTGAGTCAGTAATGACTCCCGGTATCCGGGTCCGGAGTGTGGAGTAAAGTGAGTCACAGGTCCTGGGTATTGGTGGGGGTCTTGGTGTCTCAAATGAGCGAGTATCTCCTCTACACGCTGACTGGGAGAAGTGGGGATGGACGGACTGTGAATGTGAATTGTATCCCTTCCTGGATTTGCAATGTTTTGGTTAGGGATATTGTGAGGATGTGGACGAATTTTCACATCAGGAGTTTTGTCAGGGTTCTGGTAAAGATAGATTTCCTCCGGAGTCAAATAGTGAGCAGGTGGATGCTGTTGTTGTAAATTCAATTGAGGATTTGGTTGAATATAGTGAATTATTTCTTCAGGGTGAAGATGTGGAGGTATTTGCCCTCCTTTAGGCAAGTGGGGTGACAGGCTGTGCAGATGTGTTAAAATCTCCTGTGGAAGTATGTGTAAGTTTTGGTTTTGGTGTTTGTCTATGGGTTTCTTTTTATTACTCTTTGGAGGACTGCTTTCAGGATTCTGCTGAGTATGTTCAGCATCAAAAGGTATTTGGAAATGTTGCACATGATACATATCTTGATTGGGTCTAACGTTGGGTTGAACCTGTTGAGGGAAACCTTGGTCATGGATGTAATAAATCTGATCTGGAGTAAGGGGACCTGGACCCTTTTCTCCTTCATACTGGAATTCGTGATCACCTCCATGACCAAAAGGTGAGGGACCTATCTTTATGTTTTCGTTTTGAGTAGGTTTCAGTATGGAGTTGTCTGTAAATGATGATTTGTTCCCATTAAATTGATGAATTTCAGGAGATTTATTTGGCTTGAACAGACCAGAAAACTCATGTTCATGGTCTTCATTGAAGTTATGGTGGAATGGAATGTGTTGTTTTGGCCCATCCAAAACAGGTGAAATTGGAAATCGAGCTGGTTTAGTTTTATCTTTATCATACTTTGATGGCTTTGAAAGGGGTGGGGACAAGAATGGGAAATGGGAAAAGACGCCTTCATTTGTGTCAGGAATATCATCCTCAAACTTTGAATCAGGAATTGGATGTTCTATTTCTATACTGTCAGTTGAGTGCTTATTACTGGTATTGTCAGGGCGAATGTCTGGTATTTCTGAAGCGGGCAAGTGAAAGGGTGCTAAAATGTCAACAAGAGGGTTTTCTTTCAGTGGTTTTGTTTTATGAGGGGCATCTGGCTTTGGTTTATTTTGCCCTTTACGCACTTCGTCTTCCAAATGCTGCAAACTAAATGGTCCTGGAAAATAGTCTTTCTTACTGTTTGTCTGATTTTTATAGTGTTTGGTTTTGGGAGGTAGAGTCGCATTATAGTTGGGGTTGTAAGGGCCAAGTAGGGGCATGTCTGGAGTAGCAGTAGTAGTAATGTTTGTCATTGTATCATTTGTCTTGTCTTGTACCATCATATCTGTATCAGTTGGTTTCATGTCCAGTTGAGTTCCTGAAATAAATGTTATCAGTTGTTCAGTTGCTCAAAACATGCTGCTGACATATCAAACCACAGTTCTGTGTGGCTTTCAGTTTGTTTCACTTAATGTGCTAGGGTTAATCTAGCATTAATTTAACAAAAGCAACTTTAAGCGAACAAATAGATCACTTTAAAAATAAGTTTTAATATATTGTTAAATTCAGCGTTATTGAGAGTAAGAAGAAGAAAGTAATGATCTAACACAAATTCAAAGGATACTTTGCATAATATGTTTTATTTAGTAGATAAGGATTACCATGTTTAATTTCTAAGTAGCTTCAATAATGATTTCCAGTTGTGCAAATGTAATCTAATATAACTATTAAAAAATACCATCTATTCATTAAACTATTACGTGATTTTTTTCTGGATGACTGTGTTTTTAGTATAGTGCACTCTCAAACTCCATTAAAAAGTTTAGAACCATTAGCACCAAAAATTGAGCAGATAAACTGTAAGACCATTTAAGCTTACTATACTATTAAACGACATTTGGGATAAAAAGATATAGTATGGTATATGAATTGGATATTTGTGTATGTATATATCTATATCTATATATATATGTGTGTGTGTGTGTGTGTGTGTGTGTGTGTGTGTGTGTGTGCGTGTGCATGTGTGTGCGTGTGCATGTGTGTGCGTGTTTCTATATAAAATGTTTGACAGTTTATTTCAGAATATAATAGAATGAACAAAATATAAATCATAAAAAATCATATTTTTAATATACACCAAATGATAACTTACCTTTCATAATTAATTAAAACAGAGAAGAAAAATACATAGACATAAAAACATTTGCAAAATTAAAATAAATTACAATGTAATAACTAATAATAAACTACACTTCTTAATAACTGTTGTTTTTATAACTTTGATACCAATGAGGAACCTTTACCACAAAGGTATTCCCTATACTCTTTCCTAGAACCAAATACAGTTGTTACATACCTCTGAGGCAAAATACTGCAAAGCCAGATTTTAATAATTAATATTTTCTTTGTTTGCAGAAAATAAGGGTAGAGCATCCATGTTATCCTCATCCTCTACTTCTAGTAACTGATTTTGGGTAGTCTACGGTCTGGTACTGATCGATCATTAAGTTAATGTGTGAACATTTTGCTAACGGGCATGTAATGGTGAACTATCATTTTGGACTGATGTGTGCAATGTGCTAACAGGCGTGTATTTACTTAATTATTTTTTACTTTCAATTCTGTTTGTCCTTAAATATGTTTAATTAGTTTATGTGTACAGTGCCAGAATAATAAATCAGTGGCAAACTGCTAATGCTGCGTATAGTCACTGTTTAGCACAAAACGTTTATATTAGCAATGTTGAAGGAGATATACATTTATTTAATTCAGAAAAATTATTTCCATTTAATAACCTGTATGTGTTATAGACATTTAACTTACAGAGAAACTTGCTCACGTTTTGGAAAATTTACTTTATTTTTTATATAGCCATTTATAAAAGATGTGAGCAAATAGTCACAGGACATTATTCATAGATAATTAGTGGGGTGTTAAAAATGACGTATATGCAATTTATAAGTCACTGTTTATTTGATTTTTTACCATTTTCTAGATTAAAATTATTAATTATATAAGTTTTTAGAATATAAAAATAAGAGCTCTAAAGATTATTGCTTCAAATGTTTATTAGACTATTAACCTGGTAATATGAGAACCAGTATTGAGGTTACTTTTGCACTCCAATAGCATACCCATGTAAGTAAAAAGATTTTACGTATTGTAATACCAACATAGCTGGATTTTAACTTCTAACCAAAGATAATCAAAACATTGATAGTTTTATATAAAAGTACACAGAATTACAATATTTAAAACAAATAAAGTAAACAATTCAATAGGAAAGCAGTAATACTAAAAATCCAATAACACCAGCAAACATGACTACAAACATTCAGATTAATCATTCACAAAAACAGATGTGCAACAAAGAAATCAGAAGCAACATTCAGCACAAACTAGAAGACAGACATGCAAGCAAGCGCTGACACGTCCATACCTGTATGAGGACACATCCAAAAGAGGCAACAGTCATCGTCAGGATGGTGGGAGAGGATCGCCTGTCTGGGTCCACAGGGGAGGTCAGGTGGTGGAGTGGCGGGCACGGGTGGGCAAGCAGCATGGCAGGTTACATTGCCCATTTCGCAGTAACAGCGCTGCTCACACCCTGATAACTTGGTAGGGATGTCCGCCCAGTTAGGAAATCTGTGGAGAAAAAGTTGTCACACACTGAGTTTCCTTAGGTAAACAGAATGTGCCTTTAGCTTTGAATACTAAAAGAAAAACAAAATGAGAGGATTTATCAAGGTAACAAGGTGTTTTTATACATTTCTCAAGTTTTGTATGAGATTTTTACTTCAATGATTGATTCTAAATTGACCTAAAGGAAATTAAGTGTACCGATTCCATTTTTAGGGATATATTATAACATTTTGGAAATTCTAACTTTTTGTTGGATTTAGACATTTATATAATAATTAGATATTCCCTGATTTTCAAACAAGCACAGATTTCTCTAATATACAATGAATATTTAAGGAATATTGCTTACATTTCCCCAGCATAAGTGCAAGATCCGTTGTCCTTACACTTGACTGTCTCGGGACAACATCGAGGAGGGGTGGGCACAAAATCGGCTGGCTGGGTCTCCCAAGTAAGGCAGTGTGGGTCTAACACATCCAGCCCGAAGTCTGTGGGACATTCGATTGTGGCACACTCTACACCCATCTTGCCACATGCGCAATATGCGGCACATCCATCATGGAATTCTTCTCCTACAAAACCAAGGTAAAAAGTGTCTTTAATGTGCATTTCCTTAAATGTCTGACTGAAATAGTCATTATGAACTGATGTTCGGAAAACCAACTCTTTGTTCCACAAGTTCTAATAAATTGTATTAATAACAGTAAAAACATTCAATAAAATTTACTTTCTTAAGTGCTTTAATTAAATATTGTAAATTCCGTTTTATAATTTGTTGTGATATTTTGATTTGTTGTGCAACATATTAAATAAACATATCTTGAACCATAGTTAATAATTATATTCAGTTGAAATTAATATAATGCAAATATTGATAACATGTTGGTAGAAATTGTAGTTCTGGTCAAATATTAACTTGGTGTTTATGTATATTCCTTCAGGTACTTTGCAGCAATTGGAAAAATATATCTAAAATAAAAGAACAAAAACTATTCTATTACACATTTTGAAGTAAGAATAACATTTTAAATATTTTTAAGCAATCAAATAAAAGGTAATAATTTTTCAATATTTTATTTTAAATGGTCCAATTTCAATAGCTTTTACTATTTAAAAATCAATTAAATGAAGAAAAGTACATCTGATTCATTCACAGGAAACCTAACTTAGTATCCTTTCTGAGATTGGTTTAATATTAGTAGCACTAAGCCACCCACAAACGTGTTGTACCAATATTTGACTAAAGTGAAGATTTGTAAAAGCAATTCTTCTTCCCTTCAAAATTAAGTTATTCAACTCAATAAAAACTTTTTTATATAGATGTTTGTGTCTGAAAGCAGAAACACTAGAAACCACAAAAAGTTCCAGCAAATGTTAAACAAATTTGGAAGAATTACTCATTAATCTTTTAATGAGGTCAGATACTGAAGACTCAAAATGTCTCCCTCACTGGCAATTTACATGAAAATATTCAGACCATGTTACACTGTAACTTGAACTGTTTTCAAGTTAAAATGAGCAAAAACAAACATATGGAAAATTAATAATTTTAGAACCTATGATTACTGGAACATTTTCTCTTACTTGGATTGAAGGAACAATATCATAAAAATGTATTAGTATATTTTATAAACAATCCCTATAGTAGAATGTATTCATCTGTATATTTATGTAAGCCTAAGGTAACACTGATATGTAGCATAATTTACACTCTATTGAAATTTAATTGTTTTGACCATTAAATAAAATAATTACTAAGTTATTATTGAAAAGCAAGAGGTGGGAAATGATGGACACATTACCTCTAGTGTAGTTCTTCCCCTTGTATTCGCACATGTTAGGGATGAACTTGGCAGAGGGCACGCTGACCTGGATGACATTGCTCATTGCAGACCCTGCCTTCACACGGAAATGGTATGTCTTGCCTCCCATCAGGCTGCCGACTGTGGAGCCTTCCAATGAGGCTGAGCTCCAGATAGAACCATCCAGACTGTATTCTGCCTCCAGGGTGGTATTGGGAGGCTGCAAAACCTCTAGTGTAACTGCTGAGCTGTTGACTGGAGTTGCTGACACCAACCGGAGTGTTGGAATTTCCTCATCATCTGGGTATAAAAACTCAGTAAAAAAAGGATTCTTCCAAGCAACTTCCAAAAAAAGTGTATAGACAGTATGCAATATCTCCAGAGTGACTAAGAAACTGTTGTTGATTGTCATTGCTAACGCTAACTGGAACATTGGAGAGTCATAATTATCACCAGCGAACTCTGACAATCATCAAACAATTTTGGAAAGGTGCAAGATCTGGTTCTGTTTGTACTATATCTTTTGATGAGTGTAGTTATTGTTGATACCAACTGGAGAATTAACAGTCATCCTTGTCATCTGGACAAAAATACTTTATGGACAAGAGAGGACTTGAAAAGGTAGTGTTGGTAGGCTGGAAGATCTCCAGAGTGATTGTTGAACTGTGTTTAATAACTACAGTTACTGACACCAACTATATCACTGCAAGAGTTATCATTATCATTTAGGCAATGAAAATAATATCTAATTTGATCCCTCATGGGATTTTCCTTTAACAGGGGAAGAATGATTGAAGAATAAAGATACCTACTGAATGAATGATAGAATAAAGATATTTAGTTCTTTCAGTCCTATTTAACCACTAACCCTCTGGCTGCAAGAGACCTGGGCACTACAAATCACACCAGTCATTGTTGTGTGACACTAAGATGGTTGAAGCATAACTATAACCAGATCCTCTGAACGAATTGATATACATAAAGTGTATATAACTGATAAATATATTATTTCAAGAAATAATATTAATAAAAATAACAAATATATTCTAAATTTCAAAAAAATTTAATTTAATATAAAATTGTGATTTTTTCCAGGATAGATCTTGTTTATCTAAATTAACTACACAATGTAGTCCAGTGCTTCTCAAAGTACATACCAGGAAATCCTGCCAGGAGCGCCGTGGTTGTATGATATGATATAAAATATTAGTGATCAGCTGTTTTTACTTATTCTAAAAATAAGAAGTTTACACTGTAAAGCTCATCCTTCTCACTAGACTTTTAGCAAATATGCCCGATTGGCCCATGTGAAACTTTAAACAAACATTATGAAATGTAATGAATGTATATACAATCTAACTAGCTAAACTGTTATTTGTATGAATTGATTATTAAATTATTACAACAATAGTTTAATTATAACATGTTTATGAAGTATATTTACCTGCCTCTATATTTACTTGTTATACTCCAAGTCTAACAATAAAATATGAATAGCGTTCTTCTTAAAAAATCAGTAAAAGTGCATAATACTCGTATCTTTCTATAATATAAAAAAAACATGTTTTAACTTGAGATTTTTATTGCGACTATTTTAATATAATATGCAAACCAATCTAAACTAATCATTATGTGAATTATAAAGTCACAATAGTTTATTGTTTTTCTCTGTCACCTCCAATTAGGTTATGGGTGGTGGGGGGTAAGTAAGAGAGGATTAAGAGGGGGTGGGGTGCTGCAGGAAATAGTACAAACCTAAAGAGAGCCTTGAATCTGAAAAGTTTGAGAAATACTGATGTAGTAGGTGAAGTGTGTGAAGAATATTACTTTTTAGTACTGTTCACCCTGTATAGTATAGTGGTTAACTATATTCCGTCTATTGAATAAACTGATACAACGGAGTTCGAAGGACATGACAGAATACCAAAGAGTTCTTTGCATGGACGAACAGGCAGACGAAAGGAAAGGAATATCCTTCAAGCTTTTTTCTCTAAACTCAAAAGAATTCCCCCTTGGACCAAGGATAACGTACCACCTACCAACCTGTATAGCAAGTTTCAAGTCTCTAGGACCTATTTATCAAGAGTTATCTATCGCACATATGGACAGACGACATGCTTTTAAGAAAGACCTTTCGAGTCCTTAACAATTATGATACTGGTATATTTGATCAGAATTTGAGCAGCTTGAATAATGAATTAGGCCAATTAATTAGCAGCAGAAAACAAAGATTGGTCATTTCCCTTTTTTGAGGTAAATAAAATGGTTGATTTTTAATTAATGGTAAGATATTATTAAGTAGAAATATTGTAATATCGTTTGGGTTTATTTTGTCATCAGAAAATATTAGATCCTTCTGCGCCATTGTGTTTGTCTGGAGAGTGAACAGACGCAAGATGAGAGTGGAATGGAGAAGCTCAAATCAGGTGCAATTTTAGATCAGTTTTTGAACAAGTTAGCAAGTTATAGTGAAATAATTCAACAGACCTGTACATAATGTATTACTGGTAATCAATAAGTAAATTTGTCAGTTTTAAAGTTTTATTATTATAAATTATAGTATTGTTTGAAAAATTTTAAGAAGTATTGTAACATTTTTATAGTGACTGTACACAGAGATATACTTATCAAACAAGAGTCATCAGCGTGAATGATTTATCTTTCGTTTAAATGATTATCTGAAGGAATTGTCAAAGTATTGAATCTTTGAAAATGTCTTCGACTTGAACATTGTGTGATCACTGCTTCTGGCGTGTGGTACCTTGGAACTCCTAACTCATTTGGAATGACAAGTCCATGTTGTACATTATTCAAAATATTGGAAGCATAATATCTATAGATAATCCATATGTTTGATTTTATAGCACAGATGAGGAATATTAGGCTCATCGCATACAAGGTTGTAGCACTAAACAGTCCAACAGTTTCAGGGTCTAAGTCAGGAAACCCAAAAACCTGCAATGCTTTACCAATCACGTACTGAACAACTATAGTATTGCAGTGCCTTATAGTACTCCATACGATGTTAATCATAAAATCGAAACTGATAAAAACTACAATGATGTCACTTATAGTTCTTTTAAACACATTACTGTTGGTTTCATACAAACCAAACTCCACATTTTTAAGAATTAAAGCCACTGCAGGGAAATAAAATAGCATATCTTGTGAATATATTATCTCCAGTAAGTTAACCACTGTGTCATAATTCAAAACTTTTAAATGTGAATAAAATTGGACACACGTAAACAACAGAATACCTATAATTAAAGAAAACAAACTCTCCATTTTATGTTGCCACTACTGAAAAATCCATACAAAAATTTTATTTCATGGATATAAATTGTAAATTTATACTTTAATTTTGTTTTGCCATTATTCACCTTTTCTTAATTATGTTATCTGTGTTGCACATATGATATGGAATTGTATAGGTTATGTCTCACTTAAATGAATTGACTGTTAACCCTTAAGTACTGGTGTGGTTATTTATAAAAATATTATTACTGGCGAGAGGGTCTATTAAGCCCTTCCAAAAAACAAAACAAACTAAACCTGGAAGTTGGATCATTTTAGTAAACATATCAGAATACTTTAATTTAATTTAATTATAATGTAGGTTGCATCATAATATTGCTTATAATAAAATTGCATAACTGTTTTAAGTATTTTTACCAGATTTTTTATGTATTTTACCTGCATTCTTTCCAATCCTTAAAAGTTTGTACAGTTTTGGTTTAAATAATGATAAGTAATAAATGTAATAATGTAATAAATTGGTTTAAAAATGAAGATGATACAACACAAGCTTTCTATTATTATGAAAATTTAAAGTAACATTGAAATGTATTTTAAATATAAGTTTTTTTTTTGTTTTTATAGTTCATTTCTTATTTTGCTTACTTAAAATTAACTGGCTTTTAGAAACTTAAAAATGCCTTTGATGTTTACAAAATCATAAGAAACATTTATTTTTATGCATTTGTTTAATTTACCAAATTCAAGAGTTTAACCAACACTATATTAGATATACGCTAAATTGGTATACTATTAAGCCAATAAATAATTATTTCTAAGGTATTTTCATATGTTTTCTAATAAAATTGCAAAATATTTTTATTTACAGTTTTAATTTTTTTTATTCATGTTTCTATTTAGGGTTGAATTTGTTATTATATCAAAGCCTACTCATCAATTATATGATATATTTTCAATGCATTTTTATGAATTAACCTATTTACCAGATGTTTGGTTTATTTTCCAATAGTTAAATTGTATTTCAAAACTCAAAGACTTATCTTGATTACTCTTGTGGACTAAAGTTTTATTCTCTAAAAGAAGTACAGTATAAATTATATTATTCTGCTACATTTGTATTTTTTATTGTTATACTGATAATCAATTCAGATGGCAGAGCTGATGTCTTTTTACATATGATAAAACTATCAACAGTTTGTGAGCTAAAAGATAAAATAAATGTTTATGAACCAGTTATTATAGAGTCTAAATTCTAACCTTAAATTGTGGTAAATTACATTGTAGGCTATTTGTTTAAAAATAAACCATAAATAATACCACAAGTCTAGTAACATAAACACAAATGAATACTTCATTTTCTTTTGTAATTATGACAATTATGTTTATAACCATTAATTGGTATCTGCACCAAATAGAATTAGAAGATGACAAAATCAACAGCCCAAGACCAACACAGGCAAGAATTAGTAAGTTTATTTTTTTCATCGGAATGATACTTTTGTTAAATAAACACAATATCAAGATACCAACTCTGAACTGGCTACTGTTTGTTCTCGAGGTTATCATTTCTTTATCAATTTGTTTTTACATGATGAACATTGTTTGGAAGAGAATTGAATATGTCGTTATGGTTGGACTTCCAATTGTTATAAGTGATACATCAGAATTGTTTGGACAACATTTTCAAATTGAACAAGGGACTTTTTCTCCTTTGTTGATTATTATCAGTCTGACATTTTTAAGTTACTCAATTTTGTGTAATGGAGGTGATATAGTATTACTTGAAATAGTTTCAAATGAGAACACTGCACAACATGTTGGCTATACTAGTTTAGGCAAAGGAGATGCTGATCAAGATGAAGTATCTGATCCAACTGAGACTGATTTGAATTCTTCTATAGAAAGTTTGACTCATAGAGACAACACCCAAGAAATCAGTCCAATACCTTCTCTTTCATCTAATTCAATGTTTATTATCACTGAATGAATGGCATCAGTGAACATTGGTGTAAATCCAAAGTTTCTACAATTTTTTGTATTATTGTATTTACTCCTGCTCTGCATGAAATCATAGATCTGAATAAAACTACTTAAGTTTAAATATTAATCATGAAATCTGTTTATTAATTTTGATATCAATATTGGATATATATATATATATATATATATATATATATATATATATATATATATATATATATATATATATATTATTATCAGTTATTCATATAAAGTATTGAAACACTTATCCTGTAAGTGAGAAACAAGGACTCCAGAGCAGCTCCCAGTGGCAAGTCCAATGAATAATTGAGAAACAAATGATTACCTTAAACATTTTTGAAACTATCAATGTGGTAGTGAGAAGGATAACACTAACTAATCTGTGTAATTATAGTGTTTCAAAAAAGTTTTAACACAGCAAACGGGATATAATGAGATTTTATAGATAATCAGGAGAGTGTAAAATTCTACCATGGAAAATTAATGTAGGATCATTCCATGCCAAATTGACACAGTAATTCATAATAATTTTCTAAATTTCAATGAAATGTGGTGGGGTAGTTGCCATGCACATAAGGAAAATAACAAATCTCATTAACTTATATCAACAAGCATAACTCTTTCAAAAGCAACCCAAAAAGTCTATTTAAAATTATCAAACAATTTGTGACTAAAAGGGCTTAATTATTAAAAGAGTGTGCTTTATATAGTAATTAATTCTTACTTAAGGAACCGATGTAACTTTAATGAATTTTCAAAGAATGTTTTTCATTTCAAAATTTCGATGTAGGCAATGAGAAAAAGAGAGAAATTTTAGCTGAAAATGGTGACTTTCAGTCTTTGTCTTGTTGGCTGACAATAGTATAATAAACACTCAACCTGGCATCATACATCAGTTAAGGTGAAAAATATCACATGTGCAAGTCGTACATTAGTTAAGTTTACCTATGAAAACAGTGCCATTTGTTATTTTGAACCCTTTTGATACATTCAACTTTGACCTCTGAACCACCAAAACTAGTATAGTTGATGAGTCATTTCTTTCTAAAGAAAATTTCATCTGTTGGTTACACACCCATGTTATACGCTTACACAATGCAAATCGGCACTTGCTTCCCGGATTTTAAGTACGGTACCAACTTAATTTAAAGCAAGAAAAACAACACAATAAAATACTTTTAACCACTAAGTTGTATGTTATTAAAAGCTAATTCTTTAAAACAATGGTTTTAAGTTTGAATCCTATGATGTTGTTAAAAGTAACGTTGTTTTATAATATACAATAAATGGTAAAATTTCCTGTAACAGTATGTTATCAATATCAAATATGTTTCATAGTTTCACTTTTTAATAATATTCAAACCTGTATTACATTTAACTTGAGTTATGCATTTTTACCAACTTCTACAGTCTTAAACTGTTAACTAACCCACAGGCTATATAATCCATTGTGATGATCCTGCAATCTGTAATGTTGGATTTTAAAACACTTTTACACGGAAGTTGTTAGAAATGGTTGCAAACAGTTAAAATGAAATAAATAAAAATTGTAAATTCAAATATTTTTTTATTTTCTGTGGTGCTAACTTAAAATAAATCTTGTACTGAAAGGAGCATCAGAATTTTAATACATTTGGTTTTATTTTTCTTTTGAAAAATAACAAACGTTCGTGATAATTTCAACCACTTTCATCCTACTTCACACTTAATAACTGCTACATAACTACAAAGTATCAATAAAATGTTTTTGTGTTTATGATATTTAAATTCAGACTTAAATAATTATTTAGAGTACCATTAGTTAGTAAGTTGATTAAAAACACCAACAAGATAGCCATCATACGAGAAAATAAAAGAATTAGTATAGTGATGTGTAATGACAATAATTAGGGATTTGTTATTTTAAAAGTGTGTAGCAAATTGCGAGAAAACATATTCACCTGGCTTAGAGGCATCATGGTCATCCAAGGAGACATCACACAACACTAGAGTACAGCAGGGGTCCTTAGTGTCTGGTAACGTGAGGCATTTCTCGGACTTTGTGTTATTCACAGCAGGGCATCTGAAAAAAGCACAATTCTATACTTAATGTTTTCTTTTTAATTTTAAAACTACAGAAAGCCATAGATTACAAAATTGAAAACAGTTCAAAGTGTTTTTGAACTCAAAATGTAAGTTGGTTTAAAAATAACATTATGATAATGAATCTATAAAATGAAACTTGGCTTATTTAACAGACTAAACCTTCCGCCAACTAGAATTACTTATCACTCAGCTTCCTCGATTAATTGTGTTTGTACAAACTTCCCCATAGAGAGCCTCAAAGTGCACATATTGATACAGGTCTATCAGATCACAAAGGACAACTTTGTGTGCTAGATATTACCACCGAGCAACCAAGACAGACATCCCAAATCAGAAGACAAATTAAATGTTAATACACTTAACCACCTTAAACTTGGCCTTGCACAACAAATGTGGACCGAAGTCTATCAAACGATATCAGCCGATGAAGCCTATAACAATCTTCTAAATACTATGACTATGGAAATAAATGCTGCATGTCCACTAAAGAAACTTAGGCAGAGAAAAAAGCAAAAACCTATGTTAAACTACAATGACATAGAAATTACCCAAACTAAAGCAGGACTATCTTCAGTTGCTTCGTATGTATGAATTGACAGGGCTAGAGAGAAACAGATCTGCCATGGCTAGTAAAAAGAAGCAATATGACCTAAGACTGAGGAAATTAAGGCAAGAGAGTGCAGCAAACCATATACAGCAGTCCAGCAATAAATCCAAAGCAGCTTGGGAGATAGTGAACTCTGAGAGGGCTACAAAAAAGAGGGGAGAAGAAACAATCCACTCATCAAATTAATTACTGAAGGGAAAACCATAGAAAAACCTGAAGACATTGTAGAAGAACTCAACACCTATTTCTCAAACATCGCAGAGGACACATTAAGAGCAGCTAGCAACCTAAATCAACCATCTACTAGAGTCACAACACCTAGGCCTAGGCTAACACAGACAAAGCTTATTCTAACAGACACAACTGTGAGGGAAGTTGAAGAAATCATCTCCTCCCTGAAGAATAAAACCTCCAGTGGGTCTAGATGAAATCTCTGCTAAGCTAGTAAAACACTGTGCTGAAACAATCATTGCTCCTCTTGTTGATGTTATCAACAAATCCTTTCAAAAGCGGCATTTTCCCTCGGCTCTCAAAGTATCAAAAGTGTACCCAAAACTGAAGAAAGGAGTCTCAACCAACCTCAGTAACTATCGCCCCATTTCAATTATTCCCACCTTTTCCAAAATCTTTGAGAAAATCGTCCTGAAGAGACTCATAGACCATTTGACACAACTTGACCTCCTCACTGACTGCCAACATGGTTTTTTAAAGGGTAGATCTACAGCCACAGCCTTAACAGACCTAGTAGAATTTATTATTGATCACATTGACAAAGGCAAATACACCACTGCTGTTCTCCTTGACTACTCAAAAGCGTTCGACTGCCTTAGCCATGATATCATTCTTGATAAGTTAGAGGCACTAGGGGCCCAGGAAACTGCTAAACACTGGTTTTGAAAGCTATCTCAGTGGACGGAGTCAACTGGTAGTGCTCAGTTACATGGAAAATGGTGTTACTCGAACAGTAAAAATCAAAGTTACGTTCGATTGAAAGAGGGAGTACCACAAGGATCGGTGCTTGGGCCTGTACTTTTTTATACTTTTGACAAAACGACTTCCCTGATTACATCAAGGACTACAGTTCGGTGGTGATGTACGCAGATGACACAACCCTTTTTACTGAAAGGAGACACACCCAGAGGACATCAGCATCAGTGCATACATTGCCCTAAACATGACATACGACTACTGCCTTACAAATAACTTGGTAGCAAACCCTTCTAAAACAAAACAGATCAATTTCAGCAGAAGAGGTGAACAAATCCCGGCCCTTCCTGATATTGACCTTGCAGACCAAACTGACCTTTTGGGTCTCACTCTAGACTCAAATTTGACATGGGGGCTCACATGTTGACATCCTGTGCAAGAAAACTCAACTCTGCTCTCTCTATGTAATAAGAAGAATTAAATGCATCAGCAACATAAGAAGCAGCAAAGAAGGCATACTTTGCTTTATTTGAGACATACTTGAGGTATGGTATAGTAGTATGGGGTGGCACATCAACTACCAATTAAATCGTATACTCACCATCCAGAAGTCAGCTATAAGATCCATAGCAAACCTAAAAGCACGAGACAGTTGCCGAGAAAGATTTAAAAACCTCAAAATTAAAACAGTAATCTCAGTTTACATACAGGCAGTCATACTCCATGTTGATAAATTAGGACTCCCAAAAGAAACAAGATTACATTTTCATGACACTAGACATTCATCAAGAATCCCCGTTGCAGAGACATAGGACAGCTCTTTATGAAAGAAAACCATCATTCACCGGGGGCTAAACTCTACAACCATCTCCCTGCTGACTTCAAGCTACTGACAGGCGAAGCGCTAAAACCACAGATTGAGCTCCTGGTTGACAGATAATCCAGTCTACTCAATCGAAGAGTTTCTTGACAAAGACCAAAGACAGTGGACTTAACTTAAGAACATGATAACATTGTATATTCATCCAATATTGAATTGTTTAACCTCAACATACTTGACACCATTCTCTGTACTTGATGTTCAGAAATAAAGCATTATTCTATTCTATTCTATTCTATTCTATTGGAAGCCTGTTTTTTACTTGAGCTCAGTACAGTTTATGATATTAAAGTAACATATAGAAATTAATTGAAAAGACAATAATGATTGGACAAAACAACAAATACAAATAATTTATTGAAAATATAAAATAAAATATAATATTGAACGCAGGTCAGTGTATATAATAAAAAAGACAGCATCATCATTTATTTATCATGAATTATACAACTTATACTGATGTGTTGATACAATAATTGGGGATGATAAGGGTTTTATAGTCCGCCCCACAGGTTTTTCATGCCCCCCTCCCCCCCCCCCCCCCCCCCCCCCCCCGTAAACACATTTATTACTGTGGAGGGCCCCATACCTGTGGGCCCTCCTGTGTCAAGGGTCCTATATAGGCCTGCTATCACTGCCACTGACGTATAAATGAGTAATTAATTAGTAAAGCATCCATTCAAATCATCACACATTAAGTCCTGAAGCATGCACAGATGACAGACTGTCTCATACCCACTGCCAACTCAAAGTTTATGGAGTTTTTATTAAAAAGCTTTATATTTAGCACCTTGTCCATATGTGTTTATTCAGTGATTTAAGACTGTTTCGTTCCCTCTTACTTTCTTTTAATGAGTAACAACAGTTTGTGGAAATCCAATTACTGCGGAAAATGGTCTATCAAAAAATTCAATTACAACAGAAGTAACTAACTGCCTCTAAATAAAACAGGGATAACACCTCCACCCCGCACTCATGTACTTTGCAACAGGGTTTGTCCTCTCTACAGGAGGAGTTTCACAAACTTTGTAAAACTGTGAAAAAATCCTTTTGTATTAAATGGGTTTTAAAAACCATTCAATCGCAATATAAACAACATTAAAAATTGATGAAACTATCATTGCAATAATCTAAATAGTCATTAATCAAAGACATGTGAAAATCAAGTATTGAAGAACACCTGCGAGTTTTCAGTTTCAGGTAAATGTTACAACTGACCAATGTTTATCAAACTGTAATAAGGTAAAGTATTTTATAGAATCTTATCCTAGAATAATTACCAAACATGTAACAAACAATATTGATTTTCAAACAAAATATTTATATGTTTATTGTCAAAATTTATTAACAGAAATATTAAAATTACATTCCTCCTCCCAGTAAAAAGTGCTTTATAAATAAATACAAAGTTGGTGACATGTAGGCACCAATTGATGTAAACTAACATGGTCAGTAAATTAATTTTCACAACATGTTCATTTACCAACTTTTATACTGATAGGTCACCTGGGATTCAACTTCAGCAATATTCTGAAATAACTGTTACACTGTTTAATTTGCTTTCTGAACCCAATGGGGTGATCTACATAAACTTTCCAAAACTGTACATGTTCCAACAAAATCTGTATCATCTCTCAACTTATTTCTACACTCCAACCAGTATTTGGGTTTGATTTATCTAAACTTTCTTATTCTTTGAGTTTGCATAACTTCTTAGCCCTAAGCATACAAATTGTTGAGGTTTTTCATCTTCTAGAGCTAAAAGATCCTTGAAGTCCATTAGTTTCTCAGTTTCCTTTATTTCTAAACCAACTATCTCTTCTTTTTTTTAGATTACCTGATTAGCATACAAATCCATGTTGTGGACAAGTGATACTCATGTTGTAAAAGTGAATGATGACTGAATGAATGATATTGATACAGGTTATTGGGCCTGAAGCAGTGGAATTATGTGACTTACTTGGATGATGATTCATCTCAATGACCTTAAGGATGACTTTTGGGAGATCAGATCATTGCAGTGATTGGGTCTTTTAGAGGTGCATTGATATGAGGTGGGATGCAGAGATAGGGAATTTCTTTACACATTTGAGTTTTGACAGTAACAGATTAACGTAATAGTTAAAATGAATTCCTTTTTAGACAGCTAAGCCCAACCTCTTAAGCCAATTTAGGTTTGACTCCAATTTGAAGATGGCTTACATCATGAAATACCTTTCTTTAACCACTACTGACTTCAGGAAAGCTTAGGGAGATCTCACACTATGGTGAAGGTAAACTGACAATACCCCTATTGGAAGCTCAGTGCTCTCAGGCCTAGTGCAATTGTATAGGATGGATTTCAGAGATAGGCTGGATTGGTTGAAAGAAAATGATGAAAGGAAAAGACAAATGAAAATCTTTCGGTGTCGGAAATAGAAGTAGTAATTAGCCAAGAGAGGCTAGCAATAGAAAAAAGACTATGAATCCAATTAGAAAAGAAAGAAAACTATTACATGGAAGGAGCCTGTTTCTCCCAATAACAATTACTGATCATAGGAAACTTAAGGACGTAAATTAGATTTCAATCCTGGTTCAGTGAGATGGAATGCACTGCAAAGATTTTTTTCAATGTTTTGGGGAATTTATTACAGTGTCCGTAGTTAACCTCATGGATGTCTGGAAACAGTTTGCCATTCAGATGATGAACATCTCTTTTACAGTACAAAAACCTCCAGGTTTAATACTGTGAGACAGGTTGTACAATATATATGGGGATTTTTTCAGTAACTATTGCTGACTTGAGGGTCACTTGAGGACATCTTCCATTTGTATAATGGTGACCAGCCCCTTTACATCAAGTAAGGAAATACACTAACATTCACTGATCTAATAGAAGTTCGAAATAGGACGTCTGATAAAACACTGGGTGTTTTAATGTGTAATACGAGTACATTAAATATGTTTCTATACTGTGGAGTGGGGAGCTATTCTTGTGAACAGAAATTATTACTTGATTAAAAAAAATATTTAAAATTCAACTTCAAGCTTAAAATAATTTTTTTACTAAGTTTAGTTTGTGCCAAAAGAACGTCTTAGTGTAGGCTCAGTTTGCTTCCCCTTTTTTACTATAGTTCAGTATACTGCAATAACATATCTTTGCCAACTTCCTTAACATGTTGGGCGTTTAGTGATTTGAAACAAAGCTATGATTCAAATTACTTTTTTTAAAGTTAAATGTTGTTTATAAGAAGCTGTGAACCAACGGCTTGTGTTTTGGGCATTTTTTGTGTCTATGTTATGGAAAGACAAACCTTAACATAAAAGCGTTGTTAGCACTTACTCACTTAAGAGTGTAGTAGCCTATATTCTACATTACCTTGGTTTACATGAAACAAATCCTCCATCTTCGCAGGAACAGACTGCTTCACAGGCATCGTTGAAAGTATCTCCTTTTTGGTAGGTTTTCATTTTTGTATACACATTGACCATTCGGTTTTGATTCTGTGAAAAAAGAGAACAAATTAAAACCAGGTTAAGCATTGTGTTTCATTTCGTTAAATGGTACCTACTTCATTTTAAAAGTACTGAGTGTGGTAGGGGATTATTCCATAGGCTTAGGGACATTATCCACGATCACTCAGAATAGGCCAGCAGTAAAAGTCTATACTGTCATTGTCTACTGTTCAGATCTAAAAATTTTTATTGTAATGTCAATTTTTTGTAAAATTTGATAATTTTATAATGGATACCATTTGACTATCTTTACATTATATTTTTTTTATCAATAAATTAATATAAAAGCAGCTATGAAAAATTACTAAACCATTTACAAGTAAAAACTTAAAAGAAATAAAATTTCAGACAGAAGCTTAACAAGGCTAGGCAGTTCAGGTATTTACAGAAATAATTAGATTGTTTTACTACTACAGCTATATCCCAAAGAATATATCTAGGTTTGGCGTTTATATTGCAGGCTAAAATACCGACTAGGTAGAATAAAAATGAAAACTGCAGTTTGGAGTTATCTGCGGTCCCTTGACAGTGACAGTGTACTAGAGTTAGGCAATTGTTTTATTTGATGTAATTGGAATGGCTGGAGTTCATTACCATTCATTACACAGTTCACACAGTAGGCCATTGATTGGTGAGTCCATTTACGGCTTAGTTGTTCTACATCAATCAACTTTTCAATTTACACTCTGAGAACTGCAAACTTGTTTAAGACCACCTCGATAAATTATTTTTGCACAAAATTGTTTTAATACTTATGCCAAGCTAAATACATTTGGCTTGATTAACTATTAAATAATATTACTTGTTAATATTATTTTAAAAAATAATGTTTTATAAAATGCAATCTTTATCAACACAGTTAGAGAAATATCGATTTAAAGAGTAATTTTTAGTCCTGGGAGGCAAGAGCCAAATTGAATTGTACAAGAAAACATTTTCTATGCAATCAATAAAGAAATTTCCCTTGAGAAAGTAACTGATATTTATCTCAATTTACTTTTCTTAAAAAAAGATGGATTTTTTTGTATTAGTTCCCTTTTGTGGTTATTATATTTATTTTATTATCTCTTTATTCTTCTTTAAGTTAATTGCAAGGTAAATAAGGCCAGAACATTTTGATTATATTCCTACATTTTCTTTGCTATACTTTGATGTAGCTTATCAAGTTGTATTGAATTGCCAAATTTATATTCACATTTCTGGGGGGGGGGGGGGGTGGGGGGGGGGGGGGGTGGGGGGGGGGGGGGGTGGGGGGGGGGGGGGGTGGGGGGGGGGGGGGGTGGGGGGGGGGGGGGGTGGGAGCAATTATTAGAATAATTTAAACAGCTCCGTCTTTTATAATTAATTGTATAAGGTTTATAATTATTAACAGAGTAGTAACACTATTATTAATTTATTTTGAATGTTGAGTTTAGGTCCTTCCTCTTAGTAGAGCGTCTGGAATATGACGCTGTCACACACCTGACTCCTGGAGTCATGTTCTTCTGAAGAGATGCAAAAAAGAGGGCCTTAAATGAACTGTTTTACATCGGTTCGACACCAGGCACACCTAGATTACAACATATAGTGTAATCTAGGAGAACAGGTATTCTCTATGTCTCATCAGGAGCACAATTGAGTCCACTACGACGTTTCAGACACAACCTCTAAGCACGGTTTAGCAACCTCTCAACCTAGATTACACTATATTTTATAGCCTAGGTGACTCTGATGTCGACACGATGTTAAAATTTAATTTTGAGCATCTTCGTTGCCAACTTTTTTTGGATATATTCAGACGAAAATGACTCCAGATTCTAAGAGTCATTTGTGTAACGGCGTCAGATTTCAGACACTGCACTAAGAGGAGCTAAATTCAAAATTCAGATTTAGTCAAACCTTCCTACCATAGCTAAATTATGGGTAAAATTAATGTATTGTAATACAAAAATCACTCGGTTATTTTTCGGAATAAAAATACCATTATATTATGGTAATACAGTGGGAGATGAGATTAATGATAAGTATAACCTCTGACATCAAAATGGTGCATTGTCTTTGTAATAATGCTATTATAATTAATTGTTATGCTTCTAATTTATATAAAAGAAAGCAGTAACCCACAAATATGGAAAAACTGTTTCACACTTGCGTGAGGTCAGAGCCGATGTCCCACAAGGGTCGATATTGGGACTGTTGCTTTTTATTATATAAGTCAATGAACTTGGAAATCATGTTGAGGGTCATCTTGTCCAGTACTCTAATGATACTAGTGTTGTCTTGCATTCAATCTGTCTGGAATCTCTTCCATAAATGTTACGAAGTACCTTGGACCAACTTCATTCATGGTTTTCAATAAATGATTTTTCAAATTAAATGTTGATAAGACTAAGATTATAAAATTTGACTCGGTGAATAGGGTTCTAGAGACATTTCATTACAATGGGGATTCTCTCATACTATCAGACCTAAAGTGGAACTCTCAACTTGATTAAGTTTGCATTCGGTCTGCCAGGGCGCTATATTGCCTTCGGTATCTGTATAGTTTTTTAAACAAAGACACATTAAGAGTTGTATATTTCGGACAAATTTGCCCTTTTCTTAGCTATGGGGTCACGTCGTGAGGGACGGCTTCTGAATCCTTTTTTACAAAATGTTCGTCCTTCAAAAAAGTGCGTTTAGGATTATCTGCGGCCTCAGACGAAGAGAAAGTTAAAGAGGATATTTTCATAGAGAGGGAATCTTATCTTTGACCTCCCTTTTTGTCAAATCTATTTATATTTTTGTTTTCAATAATAGTTGAACAGTTGGATAGTTCCTAAACATAAATTAAAGCTCTTCCAAAAATCATTATTATATTTGGGACCAAAAATATTTAATTTCTTGCCTGACACCATAAAGAACTGCCCTGACATTTGTCCTTGTAAATTGATGCTAAAATCCTTTCTTATGAATGGTAAATTTTACAACTTATCTGACTTTTTCAACTTTTGTTCATAGTTTCTCATAATTTTAAGAGTTTTTAACAGTAGTTTAAGAGATAGTATTTATTATACGATATGACTATGTTCGAAAAATTGTAATGTGTCTATGAACAATAAAGTAATCTATTCTAATTCCTAGAAGCGAAAGTGCGGTCCCAATTTGCCACGCGAAGGAACGTTAGTCAGCGCCACCCCACCCAGATGAAACCCAAATCTGGGACCAGACCGCAGTGAAGGTCTGCAGGTCAGTTGTCCGCCTCGCTGCCCGTGCGCCGAAAGACCACGGCAACTTTCATATTTGGTCCGGATTCTAGATTCGACAGCAAACTCAACTCCTTAAGTTCTGAGTATATCCTCGAGTAAAAAATTTGAATATTACACAAGTAAATGGTTCCATCCATCCTGTTTCGTGCATCAGTTTCAGTCTATTGGCTACCATAAAATAGTTGAATTTTTCGATATTTGCCAGTGAGGCTTGCCTGATGATCAACATTAGCCAATTTCTCATTCCTTAATCAGCTACTGAACAGCATCATCACTTCCTCAAGATCCTGTCACTAATTTAGTGTAGATTGCCATTCTTGATGATATCTTTATAGGATGTCAAGCGTCCACCCGTGACAAACTCCTAATAACAAGCACCGGCCAGCTCTCCTTCTTCCTGGAATAAAGTCCAGGAACGGAGGAAGTGGAGGAAGTCCGTTAAAACGTTCCAGCTTCAGGAAGATCATGCACAGTGACAGCAATAACTAGTTTTGAACCAATTCCATTCTCCTTCTAATCTACTACTTCTCTGCTTCTACTGGCTTCTTGTAAATCTACCTACAATTTTGCGTAGCAATCAAATTGTATATTACTTCCTTGTAGTAAAAATATGACTTTGAGATCTACTTATGTAAACGAGTAACCAATTTTGTGGTTATTAGATTTTCCAAATTCTAATTTTTCATGTTGGTGCTTAATTAATAAAAACTTAACAATTTCCAAAAGTTTTGATTATCTCTTGAGGTTGAAACGAAGGCTACGCTTTGCGATAATGTGGTGCCATATTGCCTATTAATTAACCATCTCAAATTTGGGTTTACGGAGTTTTCATCTATTTAGCTTTATCAGGTACAGATTAAGCTAGATTTTGACTATAGCTTCTGTATTTTTTTTATATGTAGCACCTAACTAGCGTATATTTAAAATTCGTTCACACCTGTGGGATGGTGTTTTCACGAAATGTGAAACAGGCAGAAAGTAATGTCTTTGTTAAATGTGTCAGTCGTTTTTGCTGTCAAAAATGATCCATTGTTATCGTTTTCTCCCTGAAATATTTGCCCACGGTGAACCCTATATAGTCGTTTGCTTGTGTGAAAATGTGTATTCATTAAAAAGCTAATTAAAGTGGAAAACCCAGAACACAGTTGAACATGATTTCACTTCTTTATTACCACCATTGTCGCTTGTTAATGTATAGATTAGGCTTTTGGTGTTTTACAAATGGCTAATTATGGCTCGTAACTTTAACACTTCCAAGATATAAAGTTGAGCGTAATATATTAATATTTATTATTTCATGGTTCTAGAAAACCTAAATAGCTAATAAATTGTGAACTGATACATTTCTGGGTGAGAATATACGCAACGTACCGCAGAATATAAAATTGGCCCTAAAATATGATTTTACTCTTAGATTGGTTTTAAGAATTTAGTTAACTAATGGTTTATAATCACCATACTGAAAATTCACAACAATCAATATATGAAAAATGTTTATTGTTACAAAACATAATGATTTCACAAATAAACCAGTATAAGCATAATCTTCAACATTACTTTACACTTTTTAGTTCACGATATGATAGGTTTACGGCATTCAAAATTAAGTAAAACGGAGGAATCTATTATTAGCGAAGTAGTGGTGGCTTTGCTCAAGCAAATTTCCTTGTACTTATATATATATATATATATATATATATATATATATATATATATATATATATATATATATATACTTTACTTTTTGCGATGTGTTACTAACATATTTATATATTTGTAGTTTCTTGCGTTATATCATTTCCATATCTATACATTTGTTAGTTTCTCGCATAGTTTTTACGAATGTTGAATTAACGCCTACTTTTAGTAATAATAAATTCAAACTCAAATGTTTTATACGACAAAGAAACAAATATTTAAAGAAATAATTTTTAAATGGAATGGGTATTGCACAAGTCGCCCATATACATTACTGTGTGTGGCAGTCATCCCTTAAAAGCATCTTTATTTATAATATAAAAACTCAAGAATAACATTAAAACAATTTGGCAGTTAAATACATTATTAAACAAAATTTAAAAACGCTCACACTAGCGTTACTCTTCTATTCTTTGTACTTAGCGTACTGTAGTTTTATTACAATAGCACAAGATAGACTAGAATAGTTTTAGAGTCATATTCTTGAATACAAATTAGAATTGTATATAATTGTAAAAAAGAGCATTTAAAACTATCAAAAAAGCAATGTAGTTTATGTTAGTGTTATATACATGGTTTATATTGGTTGAAGATACCTCTTCTCCGTAAAGCCAAAAAGTTTAAGGTGTTTTAATTGTGCCATCTATATGTCAACACGGCTGAAGTAGAAAACTGATAATAAAAAGAAGTGTTATACATGTTAAATATAACAATAATATATGCGAATTTGAGAGCAGACTAGGACAGTGATAGTGATAAACCAACTGTGAGAATTGGAAACAAGCAGCATTGTTGACACAAAATGTGCAATATGTCTAGTTACAGACTATGACAAAGGAAAACTTTTGTAATGAAAGTATGTATTCAGATTGCACGATGCTTGGTCACATCTGCAGGAGAAAGTCGTGTCAGCTGGTGCCAAAGAAGTGTGATGGGAGAGGAGAGTGAAATGTGCTAAGGTTATTGACAGACCTAGGGGGTCGAAAGGTGACTTGAAGCTTCAGCAGTGTTTTGTAAAAAATGTGTTGTGTTTTTTATGATATACTTTAACAGCGTGTATTAGGCATTGACGTTACATTAGGGAACATAAACTGAACATGTAAATAATTTATTGGACCATGGGGAATAGATAAGCTTTGGAATAATTAAATTCAATTTAAAAAAGATAAGATTTCAACAATTCAGTGTACTAAATTAGCGACGTTTTAATCAGTTTTTGGTTGGGTTGATTAAAGAAAGTCATGATGATAGTTTCCCTTTAAGATAATGTTCTTGAAGACAGGGTATATAGGTTTATATATATATATATATATATATATATATATATATATATATATATATCATAGGTTATAACCTATGATCATTCCATCAAGTATTTGTAAACGTAGAATTTCTTAGAATGTTTGTGATTGCAAGTACACAAAAAAACTGAACATAAGAATTTAGTTTTTTGAGTGTGCATAAGAATTATGACTCAAGGAAATGGCAGGTTTAAAAAATAAAATATTAATTAAGAAAATTACAATTTTGACAAATAAAAAGTCATGTCTATTTAATATTCTTTCCATAATACCATACTGATATCTATCCTTACCTTCAGATGTTTTACGTGGACCTATTAACAATAATAAACAATGCGTACTTTAAATGCCTATATTGGGATAACCATTATATTTTAAATGGTATCCCACTTTCGTATGTGCTGGTGTGCTCACGACACAGTAAGCATCCTGTGCAATAACAACGCCTCGGTTCAACTTCTCCTGTTTGGACTCAAAGATGACTTCGGGTATGTTTAACCCATTTTATTTCTCTTCTTTTTATCTTTCTTTTCTTTATTTTGTAATTGACTGACACTATTTTATCAGCTGTTGCAGAGGATAAATTTCAATCCTCGAAACGTTGTGTTACATTTAATGATGTCATGTGTCCGAAATCCTATTATCTTTTCATATCGTTCATCGTCAATAACATTAAAAAAAAGAAAAGTATCTTAAGTGATTGCCATTAGAAAAATGAAAACAAAATTAACCACAAAGAATACAGATTGCACTAACTCACACTGATGCAGAGGTGTCATTTACTTAAGATTCCACTACAAACGAATCGATTATTTGTTAGGCATTCCCTTTTGGAGAGATTTACTAATAATGCAATGTAGAGAGTAGAAATGGAGTCACTCACATTTCAATTTAGCGTGCTATTTATAGCATTATTAGTATTTATAGCAAATTAGTTTTAAAACAAACGGCTCAATTAAAACTATGATGTTTTCTGATGATTGAGAAATTGAAGTTTCTCTAAAATAGCAATAATTTTAAAACACGCAACCATGCCGGTGAAGGTAAATGGTCGGAAAAGAGGCAAGAGTCAATTGCGGTGAATGGGAAACCGCTAATTTCCTGACTCTTTCTTTGCATTCAAAATAAAAGATTGATGTAACTAAGGACTGAATCGAAGACATATTTAAGGAAAACACTGGTTTTTTCAACCTTGGAATCTTTGAAGGTGTAGAACTACTATTGTACCAGAGTTATTTTTTTACATTACCAGTAACATAGAAGGGGTGAAACACAATAATTAATAGTAATGGACGTAGACGCGAAATATATGGATGGACCTATATAATCATGTATCCTTGGAGCTCTTCTTCCATTAATGGAGGTTCATGTGGTGCCTCTGACAATGTTGCCTTGCCCTTCTAAATAGCACAGATATACGATTAGTACTGTACTTGATTTGATTCCACGATTTAATACAAGATCCTGTAACAAGCGTTCGATTATATATGAGCTAAAGATTATGTGGCTCGTCTAAATATTGCACTGTTGAAATTTATGGATTAAAAAAAAAATTCAAATACTATTGTTTGTTTACTTTTAAATAATTAGCATCCCATTTCCATTTTACATGTCCTCATAAACACTTTAAAAAAATATATTTATTTGAAAATGTTATGGTTTCTCTGAACGGTTTCAAATGGTTTGTCCTAAACGGTTTCGATACAGAAAGCAAAAGTCGATTGTTAATGCTGTCATAAGTCACACAGATTTTGCTGTCTATGATTTAGAAAGACGAGAACACGAATTTTGCACATTTTTATCCGTCAAAGACCCTTGATAGTGTTTATCATAAAACGCCGTTGCACTAATTCTGGACAAGCAGTGTCCGAGGTCTGGCTCACAGATGGGCTTTCTCTATTCCAAAATGATGTGAGAAGAACGTAAAAAACTTATTAGGAAAAGTCAAAGCGCCATGACGTGGATCAATTCTAAGTTATTCCTTTTTCTCATTTACGAAATCAGATTGAATTGGTTAATACATAATTGGTGAAAACGATACGCTTCTCTGCACCAGATTTAAAAAGAAGCCACGCGTCGAAAACATAGCTTTTGAAGAAATTAACATATTATTAGAGAACTTATCAAATATAAATTTGACAATCTCCATTTTCGACAGCAAAAAAAAAACGAAGACCCAACAATAGTGCATTAAGTAACAGCATAGGAAAATGAATATACCAAGTTTCTTTGGAGTACACCTCAACCAAGGACTGTATTGTTACATCGACAAGATCAGCTCAAAACTGGTAGAATTATGCTAATTGGATGTACTGTAAATAGCCTAATAAACATTGTTAGGCCTAAGGTTAAGGCTGTTCTAACGAAATACAAATACAGTATTTCGAAGAATAGAAAATTGTCAGAACAATTTCCATAGTGTATGAAATAAAAACAAAGACAAGCTGAAACTAGCTTTCGGGGAGCTATATTCTATACAGCTATACGAGTACAGCATCATATTTTATCGCAACCAATTCAGGGTGTGACAATTCGGGGCAGAGATTCGACGTTCACCAATACGAAACTAGATTCCGAGATAACTTCCGCATCTTACAGAATAGAACAATCGCTTTCTGGGAAGCAATCAATAAACTCCTCCTAGATATGGAATACATGATCGTAAACAATTTAAATCTGAAATAAAACGTTTCTGGCGGGTCCATTCATTCAATGCTATTCTCTTAGACTCCCTTCATATATACAAGGAAAGTCGAAAATTGATTATACTGTATTAATAGTATATTTGACTGGACTAGCTTATTTATTTATATTTTTATTATATTTAACACATTGTCATTTAAAACGCTTGCAATTATCCTAAGTCTTTTTTATCGCAATAATGAGTCATGACTATTACAGGACTCTCGATAATGTTTTATCGTAACAAAATATTAATGTATAATAAATTGTCGTGAAATAGCTGAAACGTGCTTACATAAATTGCAAGAGTTTTTTTACTAACTAATAGTCAGCAAAATACGTGTATATTTTGCAAACCACGACCGGCCGTCGTCATCTCGCGGATACTAGCGTGTCACGAGCGTGTTTACCTTGACCGTCCGTACCGCGCCGGGGACTTCTAGCTAGTCAATACTCATCCTAGCAGTCAACACTCGAGATGAAGGTTGGCGTCACCACGGCATCGGTAGAATATCAATACGTATAGCCAACTTGTGTTATATAAGCACAATACTTGATTTTTGTGAATGTTGAATTTAGCTCCATTTCACCTTCTTCTTACTTGAAGTATCTGAAATCTGATGCTGTTGCAGACTTGACTCCTGAAATTTGGAGTCATGTTCATCTGAAGGGATCCAGAAATAGTCGGGGACGAAGAACGAAGACACTCCAAACGAACTCCCCCCCCCCACGTATCGTTTCGACATCAGTGACACCCAGACTACAAAAAGTAGTGCAATCTAGGTGAAGAGGCATTCTCATTGTCTCATCAGGTGCACAAATGAGTGCACTACGATGTTGATTGACATGATCCCAAAGCACGGTGGAGCAACCGAGTCTTCTACACATAAAGCAGCTATGATGGGAAAGACTGATTCGATCTGATTGTTGAATTTAGCTCCAGTTCAACTTCCTCTTACTTGAAACGTCTGAAATCTGGAGTCATGTTCGTCTGAAGGGATCCAAAAATAGTCGTTGACGAAGAACGAAGACGCTCAAAACGAACTCGCAGCATCGTATCGACATCAGAGACACCCAGACTACAACTGGTCAGTTTAAGTGTGTCACACTTAATAAAATATGGTCTGAGAAGAAAAACTATCATTTATATTTTTAACCCTCCTGATACTTTGTCACTTCGGACCTTCATAAAAAACTGAAGGTCGTCTGAAGATACATTTATTTCTAAAGGGGAATTTCTCTGTAAATCCCAAGAATAACCTGGTTATATACTTATAAAGCTCAAATTGGCTCTAGGTTTCTTTACTATTACCTCGGAATTGCGTGTTCATTTTCTACCAGGAAGAAATAATGTAATTACTACACGGAAAATCTCTACATTGGTACACGGATTTGAGGTTAAAATATGACAACATTTTCCGCCAATGGTTGTAATATACCTAACTACTTCCATGAATTAATCTGAGTCCATATTTCCCCTAGACGCATAATTCACTAGATAATATCTAGTCAAAGATAGACCATAAGTAAAAATGTGTTATGACAAAATAAATGATCGAGAAATTACTTTTATAAAGACTGTAACATAAAGTCGTGTAGGCTAAATTTGACCTAAAAGATAAGGAAACTTATTTACTATTTTGTTGATTATATTGAGTATCACTATTACATTCATTAAATATAAATTTAGTAATTATAATTGGTATATAACCTTAAAAAAAGCATTCAATGTCTTTATTTTGTTGTAGTTAATAATACATAACATATTAATTAAGATTTTGTTCAAATGTACCGTACAAACGCTATCTACATAAAAACTAATTATTCTTTCAAATCAGCTTAGTTACAAACGTAGCTCACCTTCCAATGATAATTCAATCATAAACGTCATAGTTTAGGGTCAGTATATTTGTAAATTTGTATTCAATGGATTATTCAATAGTATTTTATATAATAAAATATAGTAATACAATTTTATATAATATATATATTTATAGATTGAAATAAAAAAAAGTGAAACTGCACACCTATTGGTACTTCAGACAAAAGACATCCAAGGGGTTTTAATTTAAGATAAATTTATCTTAATATATATAATTGTATTACACCATATTTTAATTAATTAATTTAATTAACCCA
Source organism: Homalodisca vitripennis (assembly GCF_021130785.1). Taxonomy (NCBI): domain Eukaryota; kingdom Metazoa; phylum Arthropoda; class Insecta; order Hemiptera; family Cicadellidae; genus Homalodisca; species Homalodisca vitripennis. Next base: position 178,956,750 of record NC_060207.1, on the reverse strand, counting down.
CTTCGCACGCAATTTCCAAAGTCGAAGTCCTAATACTATTTATTAAAAGCACTTATGACGTATTACATCATGGAGTCTTATGACATTTTTCTAACGTATGTAAATTATACATCAGATACATATTATTGCAGTGTTCATGAGTGAGAGCATTAGAGTTGATCCTGACTCTTATATCATGTTTTGCACGTGTAGCACTTCTGGTTCGAATTAACTATATTTCCGACACCACAGATGAGTTTGCCTTGTCCCGCTGCAGAAAATATGCATAAATACGAAGGAAAGAGTGGATCGTTGAAGCATGTTAGTATTTGTTTCTCTATTTTTTCCTTACACCACTGTTAAAATGCCATATCATAGTGTTAGGGAAGCCCACCAGATTCGAGTACCTAATATGAAAAACATTCACAGTTTATTGATTATATTTTAACATTTCATAATTTTAGGAGTTTGACAAAATAATGAAATTTACTGATCAGGTATTTATAAAGGACACTTACCATACTTATTAAAAATTCCAAATATGGCAAAACGATCCTTCGCTACCAAGGGACAGTAAAAAGTAATTGTTCGGTGGTTTTGTCGTGAGAAGTATTCGTTGAATACACTTTTTCACTTTTATCCGTAGCAAAGTGTATATTTAACAATGACTACCCTGTGAGGATAACCAGGAAATTAAACCCAAAAAATACCGTATTATAATTTAATCACAATATAAGAGTGCACATTAAAATTATTTTCTTTCCTGCAATTAAATATGTACATGACTTAATTTTTATTTGTAATAAAACATGGCTCTATAAAAACTGCGCCGATCATGTATTTATCCTTACTTGAAATTTTGCAAACCCATCTGTAGACATGATTTCTATAATAGTTTTGAAATAAAAATTGAATAGGTACAATTTTTTAACCGTTATACACAAAAATTAACAAATTTATGCCTAAAAGTTTAGAAGTGAATGTGAATTATAGTGTACGTAAATTAACTCGGAGTTATTGATTCACTTTCGATAAGAGTCAGAGTAGTTTAATGTTTAAACAAAAATCTCCCTCACACGCTAATTTATCATTTATAGGAAGTTTTTCAATTAAAAAGTTTTACCCAAGGTGACTCCGAAGTGTCCATGCTTGGAGGAACAGAAGGTTTGTGAAAACCAATGTTGTTCGCCAGTCCTGGAAGTACCTAGGATCCCAGAACTTATTATGTTGCGTTATTTGTTACATAATAGTTAATTCCTTGGAATTAAATTTACCCCTCTACAATTTTCCTCAATAAGGAAATCTCTTACCTCTCCGTCTTTGATCTCCAGTTCCAAAGTATGCAAGACCATGCAATTAACTACGTGGAGCTAGAAACTAGAAACTAGACGGTAGAAACGGTCGTGAGAAACTATTTGAAATGTTTAATGTGACGACAATGGAAACTCAGTGGCGTTTTAGTTTTGAATGTACTTTGAAGCATGATCATTGTTTTTAAGAATATTGGAATCTAAATCTTGATTGGAGGAGGGAAAGTAATTCATGAAGTCAAAAGTTTAAAACCCTACATTCATAAATAACGCCATAACAAGGGTTTATAGTTTTACATATAACATTAATCGTAAATAAGATGTGAAGGAGGTGGCTCATTGAAAACTCGTCTAGGAAATTAGACTATTTCTTCAGTAAAACGAGTGTACATGTTATAGTGTTTGTGATAAATAGATTAAACATCGTATACCTTACATTAAGTTGCCGACTGAGATAAACCTTTTAAACTGAAATTCACCTATATGGAATGTATGCAAATGTATGTAAAACTATGTACATCTGAACTAGATGAATAGCGTGAATTGCTCTAAGAGCTATCACTCCAATTTTACTTCTCTAATTACTTTGTTTATTTGCTATAAATAAAAAAGCATTTAAAAATATTATAAAAAATAAAGTTTTTGGTTATTTATAACATATATACTCAATGAAATTTCACTTTATCCACCTTGTTTAGTACTGTACAATATTTTGAGGGCGATGAAAAGTGAATTTTCGTCAAAAAATGATTTTTTAAATGACCGTCCGTCCGTCAGTTCGGTCGCGCTTGTGTAAACATCGGCCGCGCCTAGGGAACGAACCGATTTTGACTAAGGTCATGAGTGTGTAATCAGCAAATTGCTGGATAATTTCACTAAAAGTCGTTGATATTCTAGCCTTTTCAGAGCTAAAATTATCCCAAACAAAATGTTTTACTAGTGTTAGTAAAATTAGTACTATTTGTTAATAATTAAGAACATTACTTATAGTATTGTATCTGCACAAACTGTGGCTACAGTTTTGTAAAAAAATGTTTTAGAAAGTGTTAAAGATGTATAAAAGATCAAATTTTAAACCATGCGCAAAATAACTGATAACAAATAAATGTATGTAGTGGTATTCGCGATAGAAAATGTTTGTAGTGTTTATGTTATATGAAATTCGGAATGTAAACGTCCAAAACTCCTCTATAACTAGCTCTAAGGAACAGTTTAATTCTTCAGTTTTAATGATGTTTGATACTCTTTATCTTTAAAGATGCCTTTTCTGTGACTTAGTAAGTAAACAGGGCTATCAAAATTGACAACATTTTAATATTAAATGATTAAAATTGCGTATCACCACATCCGCATTACACTACTAGGATATATTTTAATTTTGATACAATACGTTGGTTATAATTTTTATGTACAGAATTGTGAGTATAGAAAGCACAAATCAAGACAGGAATGTTACACTAATACACTTTATCTCTAAATTAAACCGAACGGTGTCTTCATTAAACACTCGGAATCCGACTCTGCTTGTTATCGTTATTATTGTACAGAATAGTCGAATTTTAGAGAAAAATCTATCAACCGAGACTTCTTTTACAAGTCAAGCTTTACAAGAACCGAGTTACCCGTCCAAGCTCATTAATAAATCCAAGGTCTTCTTCTCTCAAGGCGATTTAGATTTTAAAACTAAACGAAACGATGCCTATTTAAAGACAAGGGGCTTTATTTATAGCTCTTTTGTTTGTTTACTAGTTTATTAACAACCACGCGATAATCTATAGAGTTGTGTGGGGGTTATATTTTTAAAATGTCGATAAGAGCAGCATAATTACTTTTGTTGCGAGTACTTATATTGATCAACGCGAAATATTTGTCGTTTAACTAGACCAGTACAAAATTATGTACTTTAGCCTTCAAAAGATCAGTATTCTTTGAATAAAAAAATTACCTGTGTAGTACATGACGGACACAAAGGACACAAACAAGGGTGAACTCATCCCACTGACGTCACCCCGGATTGTCTGACTGTCTGCCTGTATTGTAATAAATGTGAATTTTGATTTATTTCACGGTCGTTGAATTGGCAGGACAACATGTATACGCGGGAAACAAAATAATGGATAATAAATGGTAACATATGACCCATTAACATTAACATATGACGTGGTGATAATTAGTAGTGGATAATTTGCATTGAAGGTAGTCAACAAACAAACCGCTAAAATAGATGTATTAGTAGACAAGTGTTGCATATACATGTATGAATGTCCAGAATAAACATTATCTTTAGAGGCATGAATACTTGATACATTTTATATAATTTAGATTTCATTTAAAAGTATCTCATTTCGTAGACTGTGGGACTGCTATTCTACTCTATTATAGATCGATCAAACTTCCGTGAAATAGAGACGATTTTCCACAGAGAATACTCGATAGAGAGTATTTGAGTAATATAATTTGTTAATCATGTTTTAGCATCTTTAAAAGTTATATTTATGGAATGCTGAGATATCCAGTAATATGATTTATTAAATGTTTATGTGCTGACAACTAATTGCTTCATACAACAGTATACCTGGTCGCCCTACGATGTTATAAATACCTCAACATGCTGTCGCAATAATTGGCGTATTAGTGCAAACTAATAAATAAATTTAATAAATAAGCTAACTATAAATGCATTCTCATTTAAAACCATTGTCAGGATATAGGAGAAAGAGAGAGGAATAATATCGCTCTACGGTTTTACCTTGAGTTATGCATTTATCAACATAGAACGAATATATAATAAAATATAATATATTTCATGGTGTGTCACTCTTTCTTAAATGTGGGAGTATAATGACACAAACGTGTTTTACACTAACATCTGAGTTCTGCCGTACACATCGTGTCGAATTGTTGTTTACACAATTATCTTCTTGTAATACAAGAAGAATATTTTCGGCCTCCCCAAGAAGCCATCATAAATAAAAATTAAGTTGTAAGTCATAATAAAAATGTAAGTTGACCAAAGCCTGCTACACGACACGTGGTCTGCGTCCTTCTGCTTTTTCTACTCACAAGAAGAAGTTTTATCTTGTTCATAAAAAAAATTGTATTTCAAAACAATTTCCAAATAACATTCAATTTATTCACTGTAATTGTACAATAATTGACTTTAAAGAAAAAAAAATCACGTAGTTCATAGAGAGTGGTTCTACAGTTCATCGAGAGGTACGACAATAGTAGTTTGATAATTTTAAAAAGTTTTACAATTTGTTATTTGAATATTTAAATAATTTTGTGTTTTATAAGAAGAATATTTCTCCTTTAACACTTTTTTGTGTAATAATAATAAACACAAATCGATAAAGCAGTGGCTATGGGAACCAGAAAGGACAGGAGCGGTTGAGACCACAGTCGTGGTGTGACCTCTGACCTGAGCCAGTAACCAGGCCAGACGCACACCCCGTGACTTTCTACAGTTGGCCAACTCTATTGATATCTGGGTTATATCCCAAGCTTATATCCTATACACTGAAACTAAAAATGGTTGATATTATCCAAAAGTGATGTTGGCACTGATAATTAATTACTACTAGTACACAAACAAACTGACCATCTTTACAGGTGAGAGAAACAGAAGATATACACTACTTACGCTTTAGAAGGAAAACTCTTTTTGAACTTCGATATGAATCCTCTTACCTGAAATCATAAACATTAATTAATGAGAGAATATTAAGTAATGACTGATAGAATCCATCAAGAATGTTTTTAAGAAATGCACTGTGTAAGCGTCCAATATGCTGAAAAATTAAGAGACCTTAATCCTTGTAAGAATACTATGTATTTATGAGAACTCTTGCTCTGAAACAAATAGTCAACTACAGTGGATTTATATTTATATCATTACATCCGGCCTTCGTAACTTATAGTACACGATAGAGTTTTTATAGGGAACCTGTTTACTTTGAGAACACATATAAACCTGACATTATGAATGCCTTTGTGTACTCAAAATCATCTTTTTACGTTTCGATTGCTGGAACCCGCAGCTTCGGAGTGATAGACACTTCGCACAGTGAGGTAAATGGAAGTTTAATAACTTATAATTTAATCAGAGTCAACAGAAAATATTGCTAGACTCAGATTCGATTACTTCAAACAAGTTTCCATCAGTCACTAAAACGTCAGATGTCTACAGTAAGGAATGTTATGTCTTTTATTGTAAATTCTTCTTCTAAAACTGGTTATCATTGGATCATCTGCTTATCAATGGACAAGCGGTATGTTGATGACGTGTTCCATAGTTTTTTCTCTTGAATATTTCCTTGTAATAAATTTGACTTTCTGTACTCTTCGGAAAGATACCCAACTGGTACAGTTATTGTTTTAATTATCTAGCACCGTGTACCGGTATATTTTGAAATGTATATATATATATATATATATATATATATATATATATATATATATATATATATATATATATATACAGGGTGTCAATTAAGTCTGCAACCTCTTTTTTAATTTTTGAACCATAATAGAAAGAAATACCAAAGTTCACACGTGCTTACTGGTGATAGTAATGCACACATCTGCCCAATTACCGACCGGATAATCCCTTTGGGAGACGGTCCACAAGGAGTCAGACAAAATTCTTAAAAAACAGCATAGGTCAAGTTTGGTATCAAATTAAAGGTCTTACTTAGCAGAGTACAATGCCGCAAACCGGATTTCAAAAGGTGGATTCATTCAGTAGTTATAGCTATTTGAATTTTAAAAACAATTGAACAATGTAAATTATTAAGTATTACAAGTAAACACCAATTTTTAAGTACCTGTGATCAAAGTAAGTGTTCAAAAATGTTCCCCTCCCATCACCTGACAATGTAGTAATCGAAGCCAGGAATCAATAATTATTACCAATAACACAACTACTGTTAGAATGTGAAAGTGGCAGATTGAGCCATACACAGCATCCACAGAAACTTAACCTTTGGGCAGGTATTATAGGAAATCAAATTACGGGCCCATTATTTATCAATGGTAATTTAAATGGTGACTCGTATCTAGCAATGCTCCAAAATGAGATAATTCCTGCACTACAAGCTGCTCTTGGTCGACAATTTCAAAGAATTTATTTCAAACAAGATGGCGCGCCACCACACTTTGCTCTCCTTGTTAGAGAATACTTGGATACAATATTCCTTCACAGATGGATTAGAAGACGTGGTGCAGTAGAGTGGCCTGCTCGTTCTCCTGATTTATCTCCGCTGGATTTTTTTCTTTAGGGATACCTCAAAGATAAAGTTTATCGTACTAAGCCTCGAGATTTGGCGCACCTAAGAAATCTCATAGTCCAAGAAGCTCAAGATATTCCTCGTGACTACCTTCAAAATGCAGTGGATGGCTTTTACAATCGCCTAGGACATTGCCAGACGATGGGAGGGGAACATTTTGAACACTTACTTTGATCACAGGTACTTAAAAATTGGTGTTTACTTGTAATACTTAATAATTTACATTGTTCAATTGTTTTAAAATTCAAATAGCTATAACTACTGAATGAATCCACCTTTTGAAGTCCGGTTTGCGGCATTGTACTCTGCTAAGTAAGACCTTTAATTTGATACCAAACTAGACTTATGCTGCTATTTAAGAATTTTGTCTGACTCCTTGTGGACCGTCCCCCAAAGGGATTATCTGGTCGGTAATTGGGCAGATATGTGCGTTACTATCACCAGTAAGCACGTGTGAACTTTGGTATTTTTTTTATATTGTGGTTTAAAAATTAAAAAAGAGGTTCCAGACTTAATTGACACCCTGTATATATATATATATATATATATATATATATATATATATATATATAGATATCCTGTTTGCAAACAGTACTCAGGGTTTCTCTCAAAACCACATGAGATCACACTTCAAGTACGCAAAATCAATTAAGTTCTTATTCAGGCCTGTTGTACTTTCAGATAATTCAACATTTCTGAAAAACCTTTGGACTGTGTTTCATTCTCAGGTGAGAATGTGCTGGCCAACGGTCAGACACTGACCGGGGTACGGACTGAGCTAGTTCTTGGCTCAGACAACTCCACGCCCCCGACACTCTCACAGGACAGATCGGCGGAGGGACCGTCACGTCGTGTTCTGTCATGCAATTATTTTGGCTATTTTGATTCACCTAGTGAAGTTATGTGGCTGCTTCCGGAAACCCTGAATGTGGTTTTCCAAGACAGCGGTGATATAACGGCTAAAGTTTCTGAAAATCATCACATGGGATGATCTCCAAGACGAGAAGACAATAGATAACATTTTGCAAAGTTACTCACGTTGTCTAAATATTGTGCTATTTATACCGACATGTAAATAACTCACAATATGGGTGTTAATGAATAAGGTCGTCGCCTTTCTTACACGGGGTTACTTGTGAGTCTCGCAGCTACCGTATTGTTTACTTGTAGGGGCCGGTTGTGATTCTCATCAGCTTCGTGGTAAATTTCAATCTTGTTAGCTTCAAAATGTTACGATGTTTTGTTCTAAGAACATTTATATTACTGACATATTGGGAGTTGTACACTAGCAAATAAAACTTTGGTCTTCTTTACAGGTTATAATACATTCTATTATATACAAATGACACTATACTGTTGATGAATAATTTCCATGTGATTAGCCTATGCAACGAATAATTTAGTAGCCATATATTATAATGTTTTATCCCAAGTATAGCCTTGAACACTTTCCTCAAACTCGCGCAATGTTCCCCGCTGATAAAAAAAAAAAAATACTGCTCTTAACTTGCTGTTTCCAACGCTTTACTGGCTATACTGGATGGTCGTTTACCATACTATGACTCATAATCCAACCCCAGACGTTAAGCAATAGATTTAAAGAATGAAATGACATGTCAATAAATGATAATAGCACAAAACATAAGAACACGAAGGGTGAAACCACGATTAGGAGGTGCTACGAATCCGCATAAACAGACCCCAAACTTATTAAAGTATTTACAAACAATAAAAGAAATAAAACCCGCTTCGTCAGAAGGATTAAGCACGTGTAAACATAGTAGTTAAAAATAATTATCTTTTTCTCTATGCTACACTCCAAGTCACAAAAAGATTATGTTGTGTGTTGGGTGGCTTGTTGGGAGACATGTTTAATATTTCACGTGTTAAAATATCATATCCAGTTTTTTACAAATTTATTTATTTTGGTACTTTCTCCTTGTCACCACGGCTACCCATAAGACTAATGTAAATTTGTTTAAAAAAACGCTCAGCCAAATTCTATGTAGTGACTTCCACCACCTTCGAACTCAGCGTTGCTTAAATATAAATTACGTTTCGTGTAAAATTTCAAGCCTTAAGTCAGTTTATCCTTGAGATATCGTGCGAATACACAGACAGACAAACAGAGAAATTAAATTTTCCCAGCCCCTTAAATGATAGGCTTCGCTAACGCTCAGCCAATATCGTGTTGCAACCATAATATATTGAACAAACCTTTAAATTGCGTATCAAACAACACAATAGAAGTGCAAACTTCTAAACCAACATAAAACAACTCATTATTGATTTATCTCAGAATTGGTACTAAATACTAAACTATTACTAATACTAAGTTCGGTTTTATCACTGTGATACAAATTGTATTAAGTGTACCAGTTATTAAATTAGTGCCTGGATTCACTTTATAATCTCAGCGTAAGGTGAATATAAATGTTTAATTGCGTAAATGTTTAATGTTTAATTGCATGACTCTGAATAAAGTTTTACTAAAAGAAATATACAGCAGAATTTAATCATAAGTACTCCTTTATTTCTAGTTCTTATTTTATATTAGTAGTATATTTAACGTTATAATAATATTTTTAACTTCTACATTAGCAATGTTAAACGGATCATTTATAATATATTCGAATCAATGTAAAAAAATAGCTTATGACGGACATATGGTCTCGTTTGTACATGCATCAGAACATGGCAACACAATAATAATAAAACCAAGTTTATTCGTATACTTTCTATTCTTAATTGAGTGATATGGTAACAATAACCAAAATTAAAGCAAGACATGTTGTTATTACATTAATAAACTGTACCATTTGTTCATAAACAAATCATAAAATTGAAATTAAAAGTTTTGCCATAACATTTTTTACACGAGGAAAACAGAGATATAATATCGATGAAATATAGGAATTTCTTTAACATTTTACTTTATATATGTAAATTATATAACAATATTGTAATATTATACGAGTATTACGGTGGGAACCAATTTTATTCGCTGTAACGCAACTCTACGATACCAACATTAAAATTAACAACATAACATAAATTAGAAAAACACAGTTTATAGCCTATTTGTAAACTTTCTAGGGAGAGTATAATGAGACAGCTGGGGTTACACTGCTTTCACCTGATAGAGGCAATCATTACGGGGGCCAATGGCCAGGAAAACAATTAACTAAAAGGAAATGCAGGCTGTTTTACTGTGTAACCTGAACACATTTAACCAATACGAGTTTGATATTTCCCGTATCTGTATCTAAATAAAAATGAAGAGTACGGAAAGTAAGAATTATTAAGACACATCTTTATATATATATATATATATATATATATATATATATATATATATATATAGACATATTATACATTATGGATGTTTTGTGCACGCAAATATATCTCTGATTTCTTAACAAATTTTAATGTTTGATGTGTTTGAAATAGCTCACTGAAGGGGTGTCTTTTGTTAGTTTCAAACATTTTTAAACATTAGGTGTTCGCCCCAATGGTTTCAAATGGAGCTTCACAAACGTTTCGATTCCTTGATGGTACCTAATATGTGGTAAAGTAAAAAATATCTTTCCCATACTCTAGCAACAGCTGGAACTGTACAAATACCTGTAAAGATTGCAAACAAAGAGTAATTTTATGAGTTTATATTTATGAAAAAACGAGTCACACTGGGTAACGTGTAGTGGCGTTTGGCCGGGCGAAAAAAACTAATATATAACACAACTTTTTGTTGTAACTTTCAATCATAAACTGTGCATATAAAAGCATATATTCTTAATCAACATAAACCAAAAATTCTTATATATGTGATGAACATTTACGACACAAAATTATTTAAAAAAACAAGTGCATCTCTCCTCATTTAGAGAAGTATTGAGGCCGTGAAGACGGAGAGTGATGATGCCAACGACGTAAGCCACCCATTTAATGTATTAATAATATTATTTCTTTTCATTTAGCTTTATAAAATGTGTGACTAATTTTGATTACTGTTCTATTTTAAGCTTTACAGTATGTATGTGCGTATACTACCATATTTGCATACTATAAAGTTATTTACTACACTTTCTGTTATCTACGTGATTGCAGAAAAGCTTGGGATTGTGGGAACTATTTTCAGATTTAGTGGACATTTTGGGGTCACAAGTCTAAAAAACTCGTAATAAATTGCTCGATTTCAAGCATCGGGTACACTAGTAATTAAAAAAAACAATACAACTATTATTTGTAAATTTAAAATTGAAGGCGAATAAAGATATAAGTTGAAAGATACAAAGTGAAACTAGTAAAATCGCAGGAACAGTAGATAAATAAGTAAATTGTATCTTTTTAATTGTGAATATTTAATTTGTTTGGGTTGAACACTTTGAATAAAAGGACGAAACTGGCGTACCAGCTCAAGCGGACTCGTATTGCCCGCCACAGCGCAGCGCGTAGTGACTGCGCATGTACTGTATCTACGCATGCGCCAAGCCCGCCGGTCGAGGTCACACACGTGGTTAGGGAAAGTGGCGCGCTCTCTGCGCCTGCCTCTCAGTCAACATCCTGCTAATTACCCTATTAGGCTCTCTTCACATGTCAATAAACCACCTGTGTAAAGACAGAAGCAGGAGTAGTGAACTCGACACTGCCTCCTCCCGTGGTTCTTTCATTGCTCGCTGTACATTTTAACACACCATTTCGGTACTGCGTGAGATTTATGAATTAATAATGGTTTATATAGGTAACCGACTTTACACAGAAAGTCTTCATTTGCCTTCTGCAAGACGAGAGGCGGCTGGGGCCGGATATCACGGTAGAATTACGCCAGCTTGCGGTTTGCAGTGCGGAGAGCGTACAGACCTTGCGTCAGCAGCACTCCACAGTTGCTCCAGCAGTAACGGGCCCGGTCCTCTAACTCGATCCGCGCCGTATCTCAGACAGGGAGTATAATGAGGCCTCAAGCTATTATTATTGTAGCAGGCACTGGACATTAATGGCCACCGCACTCGGTTCTTCTAGAATTACGATTTGTCATTGTTAGAGGCTGTTGACCTCACAGATTCTACGATCAGGTCGTAAACAATACTTAAGTACCAATACAACTTATCGATTTGTTAAATTTTTAGTCTGAATTAATAAAATAATATGCGGGATTTGATTGTATAATACAAGGTAGGTATGAAGTATGCCGTATGCCACACAGGCTTCACTTCAAGTCCAATGAACAATTTTAAATCCCGGTTAAACGAGAAAGAAAGTCTGCTAAGTGACACGCTCCATCGACGCTCAGCAAAATTCCATAATTGGGAATGCACCACCATAGAACTCATTCTCGACAATGTAGAAACTAAGTTTTATGCAAAATTTTAAGTCTACAGATACAACTTTTCTCGAGATATCTTGCTACATGGCTCGTTCACATACTCACCGAGTCACCATAGAATGATGTTGTATATGTTGGGATACCTAGGCTACATGTATGTCATATTTTAAAATATCTTATTAGTGTACTGAGTTTTTATTATTTATTCGGCTATTTTCTCGTTGCTATCATGGTTACCAATATAAAAATATTCGCTAACGCTCAGCCAAATCCCATTCACTGACATGTATTATTATCTAAGAGAGTTTCTCATATAAAAATGAAGCTTCATGATCAATTCAACGTTTATAGGTCAGTTCGTCTTCGAGATATCGTGCAAAAAGACATACAGGCAGAAATGTAATATTTATAATCCCTCGAGCAATAGCTAACTCTCAACCAATGAATAAACCTAAGAAATTACTGGAATAAGAATGTATGAACGATACAAATGAAGAAAGGAAATACAAACTTTCGTGGTACGGCGTAGCGGCGCGGCGAGGCCTTTCTTCGGATGCAGACCAAGAGAAAGGGCGATAAGAGGTGATTTACAGAAATGTTTTCACGAACGAATTATTCCGCTTGTGGTTATCACTTTTCTATCGAACCGGCTTATTAGGTCTTGCGGTTCACGAGTAGATAGTCAATATTCAATGTTTTAGAAACCTTAAGAAATGGTTTACTTATATGACGCAATGCTTTCATCTGACAATTTTTAACTTGTTAATTGAAAAGTTGGACAACAGAAGTATTAGTGATAGAACGCAAATTGATACTATACAATGATTTATGACATAAATTCGAAAACAATTCCCCAGACACTGCAGGCCCAGCGTTCACCGCATTATGCGATTAAATCGTCGGTTTTCCTTGCGGTCCCTTTTGGAATTCTCCCGTGGCAGGAGTAGGTCGTACGGCCTTGAAGGCCAGTCACTCGATCAACTGTATAGTTTACGGTATTTGATTACACACTGGATACCAGGAGCTCCGAGTGTAATGCGATCTACATGGTCACCTTGGTCGTGGGCTGTGCAGAGTCTACGAGGGACGCTCCAGTCTACAGCGCCAGTCCTAGTTCTTGAGGAGCGGAGGTTGCAGTTTCGGTTGTGGCGTCGAAATTCGACCCCAATACACACCTCTATATGTCCTCCAGTGACCATGCAGATTTGATTTATAACCGACACCTTGCTAAAGGAAAGGTTTCAACGAAGGTCTACACGAAGAAATATCGTGTTGCAGTATTAAAACACCATTACTTAACTATCGTAGAGTGATAAAATAAACGGCGGTTCTTAAACTCTACGGAGGTACTAACAATGATTATAACAAGGACATCTGCAGGTTACTCCAAGTGCCTAATCTTGCGTGAACTAAACACCGCCTGCTTCTTGCGTGCCTCCTTACATCACTTTGAGAGTCACGAAGAGTGTGAATGGAAATAATTTATGTCACGACTGTCGTGATAGAAGATTATAATCTGTCCTTTTCGGCACTGTATGATGGGTCAAATGTCAAATTACAAGCCCTAAACGAACACACATCTTTGATCCGTGACGGAAGCATCTAAGATGTCTTGGCATGAGATTCTAATAATAGGTTACCAAAGTAAACTAATAAAAATTTTTTTAAACAGAGTATAAGATTTCAATAACACGTTTTATGTACGGAAAATCAATTTTTTTAGTATAAATGTTAAAATTCTCATAATACGGCAAGCATAAGATTATCCTATTTCAGTGCTTAGACATTACTAAATTTCTAAATATGTATTTTAGTAGCTCTTCAAAGATTTGATATGATCACTCTTCCCCCATGATAGTAAGAACGTACATGAGCAATAGTACGCCATTTTAGTTAAATTGCACAGAGAGAGAAACAGATTTAAAAGTAAAATAATATATTTTTAAGAAATAGTCACAAGGTCACAACATTGGCATTAATCTTCAAAGTTCCTATTTGGGTGAATGTTTGACCCAATCAATTTAAATGTGTTAATATTGTAGTACAGTAAAATGTGCTTTTTATTTTTTATGAGGGTTAATAACATTATAGGGATTTTTGTCCTAATTTGACTTTGCGGGGATGTATCTTTCAAACCAGGTTAAGTTAGTGGAAATGATTTTCAAGTTTGATTGTGCCTAAATATTAACCACAATAATACTTTAGATTAGTGAATTATGATTAGGAAATCTACTTTCAGATTGTATAAAAAAGTTTTAAGACCTAAGAGTAAAATATTAAATTTAATTAAAGAGTACCCAATGGACCTTCTGACATCAGTTTACCCGATATCGTATCGATCTAGCAAAAACAAATGTAGATCCTTGAAGTTTCCTAGTGCTAAATCAGAAATCAACTAGGGTGCGATCTAGTGTCGAAATTCGAAAGTAAAAGAGGACATAGATTTAAATTTAGTAGACCGTATCTTCTAAAAACACTTTACTATGAATATCTTTCTAGTTTTCTTATAAATATTCAGCACTGGCTGAAATCTAGAGGCAACTGACCAAAAGTAGGAAGCGTCTAAGGGGTCAGCAGACCACAAAGTCGATGTTGTGGGAGATGTAGGCGCTTCCAATTAAAACCACCAACGGGCAAGACGAATAGCACTGTTTGGATGTAGGCTGAGTGAAAGCTGTTCCATCAATCACGAACTCTTCTAGACGGCCTGATTTGTTTTGATAACACAGGCAAAAATATCTTGCAGAATTGCAATGCTAGAGAGCTTAATCAACTTTGTAATTTAGTAATCTGTACAATTAAGTATCATGAAGCATATAATGTAGTATCATGGCCTATGACGAGAAAATGTAGTAGAGCAGACTAATAATTAAAAACATGAAAAAATTAACAGTGATGCAAGAAGTTTCTTGATTGATTGCCTTAAAAGTTTCTGATTTAGTGGCCACGCTGTGTGATTTGTGAGGAAAGTTCGACATCCACTAAGATGTGTTTCCATTACGGTTTGATTTACATCTTTCGTAATCTTACTGTCCTCGTTGGGTCATTTAATCTAACTATTTTTAACATAGACAAAATTAGTCTAGATTAACTCTGCAACTTAGATAGAAATACATTACCTGATATAACGTTATAGCTGATTGTTTATTTTACCAACAGCAACTACAGGAAAAATAGCTTAGGATCCTTAATTTAACGCATTTTGGAAAGTTTATTAGCATTATGGAATATTAGAGTAATAGAATAATATTTGGCATAAAAATAATGTTGATGTATTGTAAAATATATCTCAATTCATAACAATACGAGTGAAATAAATCATGCAAGTAAGTAAGTTTGAGAGCTACTAAGCACGAAAAGACACACGTTTGGCTTTGGCTTGGTTGATCTTGTTAGGTTATTGTCCGCGGTTAAAGCTTGCGCGTAGTAACAGCGCAGTTCACCACAGAGCATGCGCAGTAATGGGCCGTAAACCTTATCTAACTACGAACCCGTTATAAATTCAGTTGTGACGAGATACCGTTGAAGAGCTCCATTCCTCTGCCCTCCTATAATCAACAATTATCAGGTCGCAGGGGAGCCATGGAAGCCAATATTCGTCAATCAAGATTGTGACTCTAGACTCTAGAGGTCTTCATTTTTCAGGATGTAATTTTCAACGTTAGTGTTCTTAGGAATTCGATTGATACCATAAACTATTTAATAATTGCAGTGTTGTTAAAATGTACCGAGCTTTATCACGATTTGATGGAATTTCAAGTCTCTAGGACCTTTATATCAAGAGTTACGGGATAGACGGACAGACAAACAGGTCAACTGTCCTTTACCTTTTGATATCAAGATAAAGTGGGTTTTTTATTGAACTAAGATGAATTTATGTACCAAATTTCAAGTCTCTATGACCTTTCTATCACTTAAACGGGGGCGGTCAACGATACGATGTCCAGAGGGCTCTGGCAGGTGCTGAATAATATATGAATAGTAAATATTGAGTAAATCATTTGGCCCAAAAATTACAGCAGGAATTGCGAAAGCTGTCAAGTAAGAGAGAAAGAGAGCTAAATTAGTCGGGTAGGTTTTTGCACATACGAGGCTTAATTTCTCTCTCTAATGGGACGCAAATATGTCAACGTTTCCCTGGCATGTTGTCAAAGAAGAAGCAATAAAAATCAATGTGTGAAGTTCAATTAATAAAATATCTCGTCGTAATTTGCCCTCCCGTCACAGGTATTCATAATTGAAATGCTTCACGTGGACAAGCCTACTTCCTAATAACACCCAAATTGAATTATTGTACTACTATTTTTTAGTTTTTTTAGTGTAAATGGTTGCATTTATGGAATTACGACTCGATTTACTCTATTGACGGGACAGTAAATTACCGCTATAGCAAGAAATAAATGAATGAACTAAAATTAATCAATAGACTTGTATTCAAAATACACTACAATTCATCCCAACTCTGGAATATGTAGTTAGTATTAAAGCAATTCACTAATGAGTCTTGCTTTATGTTTCCTGACTAATAAATTGAAAATTCAATAAGATAAAGCACATTTGCAGACAGGATTGTCTAAATGAATGAACTATTTCGATACTTAATAATTATGAAAATCTTGTTAATACAATCTTAGTGTGAGAATACGTAAAGAGCCATAGATGATAAACAGTTATGTCTTTCAGTACAAACTTGCCAATTTGGTTATTGATTAAAGAAACTTTATTTAAAAAAATACAGTGTATCCACAAAGTCATGTCACAATTTTAAATAACTTTATTTAGAAAAGAATATACCGCACAAGGGTGAGATTAACATATGATTAAAGAGTACTTTAAACAATTTTACGTCCGTTAATCTGAGCTCAACTTAGCACCATGAATCGCCCTGTAGACGTCCAAGCGAACTTTGATCTTCTCCCATATATTGATCAGGACGTCTTAGGTAAATGATTCAATCGCAAACCACAGCTCTGATTCGTTGTTTTAAGTGTTCAATCCTATATTTTATGATCATATATCACTGCATAAAGAAACAAATCTGCCAAAGTCTGACGAAAAAGTAGAATCAAAGCTTCATTCGCATATCTAGCTTCTCAAAATAATAGAAGTATAATGTTTCAATTTATAATATAGAAACTTATTACGTGGTCGCTCTTTTGCTCCCACCAAGCTTATAAAGTTATTTTAAGTTTGAATGTGGACCTTATAGAGTAATCTTAATATATATGTTCGTTTTCAGTTACTAGAATAACACCCATCCTAAGTTGTATACAGTCATTCAATCAATTCATTAAAATCCATACATCCTACAATAATAACTAGGAATCTTCAGA
The DNA here is from genome assembly GCF_021130785.1 of Homalodisca vitripennis. Lineage (NCBI taxonomy): Eukaryota > Metazoa > Arthropoda > Insecta > Hemiptera > Cicadellidae > Homalodisca > Homalodisca vitripennis. Next base: position 178,939,517 of record NC_060207.1, on the reverse strand, counting down.
TTAGAAAAAGCGAATGGATATCTGGCCTACTTGCAAAATTGAACAAAACTTAGAATAAACTACAACTAAAGTTTCGCCATTAGAAGCATCTCAACAGTCCCGTGTCTGCCCATGTTATCGCTGGATAAGGCGAGTCGGCAGATTCCACGAAAACCCCTAAAATGATGTGGGAGTACATCTGGTAGTATCCACATTGACCAAGAATGGCACTGGGCAAAATTAAAACATACAAAAATCTCACCGCCACGAAATTATACATTATCTAGGTCTCCGTGTACAATATCACCAGCCAAACTCCCTGCTTTCGACTAACTGATCCCCAAGTAGAAGAAGACATTGACATGGTTGAACTGGTGAGAGTATTCTTAGTGCATGTTTTAGAAAGCGCCACAGGTTTATGCGGTAGATAAAACACCATGACTTGTGTGTCGTTGGAGTACTACGAGGACGTAGCTTCGTGATATATCATTTGTAATGACTATCCTTGAAGTCAGGTTTAACGTTTTAAATGAAGTGGAAACTTTATTCACACGTCTAGCCGGTTTATGGGTGATAACTTACAAGCAAACATCCGCTACTAAACTTGTAAACATCAGATAAACCCGAATAAAATATAAAGAAGGTTCAGTTAAATTAGTAATTAAGAGATTGTCAATGGCATCTAAGTAATATTATACAACTTATTAATTATAATGTTAAATAAAAAGAAAACAACTTGGTTCTGAAGTCCTTGTCTAAAGTACTAAGCACGCAGCCTCTCATCTGGAAAACAAATAGTCCTCGGGTGGAGGGTGAGGGGGAGGGGGATTTTAACACCTCATCTCAGCTGGTTAGCCCAACTTTACTTTCGATTGTTTGGTTAGTCCCAAAACTGTAGCTAGCTCCACGTGCCTTCGTCATGTTTCCCATACTCTATCGTTGTCCCATACCAATAAAAGACAAATATTTTTTTTATCTCATTTAAGCCTCAGCGTCAGCTATGTAGGCTTCGAAGTGCACTGGTTTTTTATTATTATTACATGATTGGGATTTGAACCCGTGATTTCTCGGTTAGAGAGCCGAGACTATAACCATTAGTCTACGGAGGACTGATAAGACAAATAGATCTGTGTTGTTTTAACGTACATAGAATGATTTAAGTTTTATTTCTGACATATAATTAATTTATCCTGATATACTTCTAGTGTATCCGTTTGGACATGCAATACATCTTCGACACCGATTAAAACGAAAGTTGCAATAGTAACTATTTCTTTAAGAAGTAGCTGTAATGAAACTACACTGAGATTTGGCCCATAAGAACAATAATTATTATAAACTTGGATTATTTTGCGCCCTAATTTTCGGCCGTAGAATGATAGGAGATAACTAATTTTAAAGATATTATAGGTACGCATCCTATAGCCTTTTAGTTACTCTTTTAAAGTATATAAATTTTGAATATTTAAGAGATGAATAAAAAAAGTTCGTTAATGTTTTCTTAAACCCCAATACAAATTTCAAAAACATAAAACATGGTACGTACCAATCATCATGGTACGTTAAAAATGAAATTAATTTACTTTTCTACATAATCACCTTTCAATTAAATACACTTGATCAACCTGTTCCGAAGACTACTTCCTGGTCTGCAAACCTCAGTTCTGTAGCAGCTTTCACGGATTCCAAGTTCTCAAATGTCCTTTTCATTAAATTATTTCTTCAAGTTGGAAAACAGGAAATAATCGCTAGGTTCCAGATCTGGATGGTAGGGTGGGTGGTTGAGCTGCTCGAAACCACACTCACGCAGAGCAGCCTGTGCAACACTGACGAACTGGAACGTTGTCGTGCAGTAGAACACCTTTGTTGATCATCCTTCGTCTCTTTTCCAATATGACTTGTCTTGAAGTCCGGAGTAGTTCGACATAATATTCCCCTGTTATTATTATTCTGTTGTAAAGGGAATCAATCATCAGTGCACCCTTGGAATCCCATAAAACTGAGGCCATTACTTTTCTGACTGATTTTTGAGTTCTGAACTTCCTCGATGGTTACGTTTCACGGTCCCATTGATAAAGCCATGTTTCGTCTCCAGCCACTAGTCGGCCCATCTCTTCTGGGTCATTTCCTTGAATGCGTAAAAGCTTCTGAGAGAAAGTCACACGATGATGAATAGATAGGTTTCTTGATCCGTTCTCGTAGTTCTTTAAGGGCTAAAATCAAGATTACCGTCAGTACAGCTGGCTATAAAATTACTGTACAATAATTATGTAACTACAACACGTCTAGTAATAAAATATCATACAGTGACATTGTTTATGCTTTTCTGAACACTCTGGACTGTACGTTCAGGTATGTATGTGATTACTTTAAGTACAACTTGGTCTGTTATTAAGTTTGGCTTTGACAAATTCACCGCCATATATTGATTCTTTCAAATTTTAATTTGCCTGGTTAGCTGTAATTTTAATAACTATAGCCAGAAAAGCAACATTTTTATAAACACGTAAATGTCTAAAAGGGTGAAAATGTTTTTTTCTAAGAACACCTTGGATTAACAACGAAAGCAACTGAAAATGTTTAAATTGTTTTTAATGTTTTAAATGTTTAATCAGATGGCAGTGGCTGAGCAGTGCAGACGTACTGTGATTTGGCTCTTCCAAACTTTAATGTTTTGTTGTGGATATATTAAATTTTAATGATACATAGTGAGTAATAATAGCTTTAGGAGCCTATATCTAAGTATTTTATAAAGTTTTTGAAGTGAAAGATACTTTCAACTTGTGTAAATCACATAACCTGCTTGTGCCGTACAACCTAACCTATAAACCTAACCTATACAAGCTAACCTACAATGTCCAATTGTAAAGTTTGCAACCATCCGCTAGGAAAAAAGGCTCAAAGTTTCGTGTGCTGATTGTACTCAAGACTTTCATGGGTCTTGTGTCAGGCTAAGAAGCAAAGCAGACATTGAATATCTAGCAAGTGAAAATATAGTGTGGAGGTGTGAGCCTTGTGCAGTAACTAGGCGCAGCAGTCTACGGCTGGAGTCTCAGGCTACAGAAGGAAATCTTTCACTGCAAGATGTTATCAAAGCTATTGAAGAATCTTAAAAGTGAGTACAAAAATTCGCTTAATGATTTAAATGTCTCCTATGAATTATTGAACAGTAAGATTGATGACAACACAGAGGCAGTAAAACAAAACAATAAGAAAGTAGATGACTATTTGAAACTAATTGACACTCTTCCCTTGCAGCAGAAAACAGTAAACTAAAAGATTAGAGTCTCTATTTTAGAAAAATAAAGTCGATGAAATGGAACAATAACTCTAGAAAAAACTGTGTTGAAATTCATGGGATACCTGAAACTGATAATGATGTTATGGATCATGTAAAATCTGTAGGCCAAGCTCTTGGTATGGAGATAACTGACCAAATGATTGACAACTGTTCATTTGTTACGCAACAAGGCCAGGTTCAGATAGGCCCCCAGGCATCATAATTAAGTTTGTGAGAAAAATAGATGCTGAAAATATGTTGCAAAGAGGAAAGGGAAGAAGCTTTCTACTAGGCATCTGGGAATGCAGTCAGATAATCCCAGTCTATATTAATGAATCCTTATCACCGGCTAGAAGGAGATTGCTTGCCATGGCGAGAGAGGTAAAGCTCCAGAAACATTACAAGTGGTTGTGGGTGAGGGGTGGAAAAATATTTTTTAAGAAAAGAAGACAATGGCCCCAGTGTCAACTGTGACATGCCAAGCAGACCTGGTGAAACTGTGAGTAATGTAATTGAACTTTTTCTGTTCAAATATTAGTTTATGTTATAGTTATTTTATGTTGCTATTGTGTTTTAAAACTACTTATTTAGCTACATACTTAGAAGTACTGTTTTGTTTTCTTTATATTAAATGCAAAGTAGTTCTCAATGTTATGAAGACATAGATTTTGTTAACAAAGACTCTGGGTTTGTTTTAATCCACCAGAATATAAGGAGTTTGAGGGCGAATTTCGACACATTTTTAGCTGAATTGTCAACTTTAAATAATTGTTCCAAAATTAATTGTTCTGACAGAAATATGGATAAATTAGCTCTAAGAAAATTTTTTATCAAATTCCAAAATTATAAATCTTACTACAAAACTAATGAAAAATATAGAGCTGGAGGAGTGGTTGTATTTGTACACAATAGTTTTACTGTTATAAATATGTCTGAATGTTGTATTTCATTCAGCTGATGTGATAGAGTTATCTTTTTAAATGTATGGATGCTATTTTAAAGTTACTTAGTATTTATAGGTTGCAACAGCAGTCTGCGGATATATTTATTGATGAACTTAAAGCCTACACATCTACTCAAGATGTAAAATCATGCAATAACTTAATTATTATAGGAGACATAAACTTAAACTTATTGGATGACAAATAGTATAATTGAAGAATATAAAATTACCTTAGCTTGTAATGGATTAGAATCGTTAGTAAATATTCCTACAAGAATCACAGATAAGTCACAAACATGCATTGATCACTTACTTGTTAGAATAAGAAACAAAAATAAAGTTACAGTCGAAGCAGCTGTGATTGACTGTGCCATAACTGATCATTGTTTATCAGCTGTTTGGGTGCGTGGAGAGAAGGAGATAATTCGGTCAAGGTCGCACAACTGGCCAAATTCCTCTTATCGCGTAAATCATAACTATCTAAATTCATTGCTTGATAAAGCTGACTGGAGTGCAGTATATAACGAACAGAACGCATCAAATGCATTTGACACATTTTATAGTATTTTTCAAGATATATTGAATAAAAGCAAAGATTTAATTAAAAATAAAAACACTAAAATAGTTAAACTAAAACCGTGGATCGATGAATCTACTTGTAAGCGTATTAAAATAAGAAACCTTTTACTTAAAAGGCTTAATAAGGAAACCTGATAAATGAATTACTTAAACGAAACTTCAAAGAATATAGAAAACAAGCTACAGTTAGATATTCGATTGCTAAAAAGTAATTATTATCCGCCGACGTTTTGAAACAAACAAAGGTAACTCTAGAGAGACGTGGAAAGTTTTTAAATGAAATCACTGGACAAAAATCCATCACTAATTCCAACATTGCGTTAAATATTAACAAACACCTATGAAAATGATCCATATGTCGTCGCTAATGAGTTTAATAACTATTTTTTATCGGTTGCTGAAAAGCTTAGTACAAAACAATATAAGCCTCCCAATTTTTATACTATGAATTTTAAAAACTATTTTACAGAGAGAATCTCCAACTCGATCAATGTTCTTATATCCGGTTTTAGAAACAAGATGTATATAATGCAATAAATTCGCTTAAAAACGGAACGCCAGGAATAGATGGAATTAGCTCACAAATAATTAAAAGAATATTCTAACAAAATTATTCATGTATTAGTATACATAATTAACCTAAGTTTTGAAACGGGCGTTTTTCCAGATAAAATGAAGGAAGCAGTTGTAATTCCAATTCACAAAAAAGATTCCAAACTGATAAGTGGAAACTACAGGCCCAATATCTTTATTATCATCATTTTCCAAGATAATTGAAAAAATTAATGAAGAAGCAATTGACCGGTTTCCTTGAAAAAATTAAATTTTTCAGTGATAATCAATTTGGGTTTCGACAAGGCATGGATACTGAAAGTGCGCTTTTAAAATTTATGGGAAAAGTCTCAGAAGGTATTAATGATGGAAAAAAAGTCTGTGGTCTTTTCCTAGATATCACAAAGGCTTTTGACATGGTAGATCACCAAATTTTGCTTACTAAACTATACAATTGTGGTTTAAGGGGAGTGATTTTATAAATGGTTTGAGAGTTATATATCAAATAGAAAACAGTGTGTCAGAATAAATGGGGTATTTAGTGAAATGGGCAAAATTAAATACGGTGTTCCACAAGGATCGGTGTTAGGGGCAATTCTCTTCTTGATATATATAAATGACCTTTGTAACGCAGAATTTCATGGACAAGGTCACATCATTTGCAGATGATACTGCTTTATGTTACATTGATGATAAGTGGAGTGATATTCAGGAAAATATTAATTTAGATATGCAAGCTATTCAATGGTGGTTTACAAAAAACAATTTTGGTTTTAAGTCCTACGAAAACAAATTACATAAATTTTAATTTACGGGGGAAATTAGATTTTCCAATTAAAATTATTTCAAAATGCATTACTTGTATTTGCTGCTGTAGAACGTTGCAGCACTAACTGTGTAGAGGTAAAACCTGCAGAGAGTGTCAAATATTTAGGTCTAACTTTGGATTCAGAACTAACATGGAAAACCCATATTTTTAATCTAAAACAAAAAACTTAATAATGTCCTGCGGCTTTTCTTTTTCCTAAGAAATATATGTAATGATGATCTGTATGAGAATGTTGTATTTTTTCATTGGTACACAGCCGATTAGAGTACGGAATCTCTTGCTCGGGGGGAACTTATGTAACAAGTACTAAAACATTATTTATTTCTCAAAAACAATTCATCAGATTAATTTTGAAAAAAAAAAATAAAACAGATCCGACCTTTCCGTTATTTTGTCAATTAAAAATTTTACCCTTGAGACATATGTATGTTTATAAAGTACTAAGGTTGTTTTTTAATCGTAGTAGAAACAATACGCACTTGAATGTGTATAAGACGAAATTACGTAATGCAAGAGATGTGTATGTGCCTAGACCAGCTAATACCTCCTTTACTAAGACTTATAGCTTCCTAGCTCCAAGAATTTTTAACCAATTACCCATTTCAATTCGTAATGCCAACTCTTTAACCTTCTTCAATTCTAGATTGAGGTCTTGGCTTTTAAGCATAAGAAAATATTGATGAATTATTACTTGTAAATAGCTAGAAAGGTAACATAGCTTTTTATTTTTCTATTTTGCTAGTAAATTGGTTCGGGTTATGATGTGTGTGTATTTTAATATATGTGTTTTTTCCATGTATTTAAGTTGCAATAATATTAATTAATAGTTTAGGTATATGTACAGCAATGCCATATTTAAATAAGTTGCCATTTTGGATTTTTTGTTCAGGTTTTTGTGTATGTCATAACGAAATTGTATGTTGGAAATTCAAGGACTTTTTGTATTCCTCTTGTGTGTTTATGTTTAAGTTTCAAGAAAATCTTTTAAGTAATCATTTTTAAATTCTGTTGAGATTCTTATTTCTTTTTCTGTAACATGTTTAATGCATTTTTGTTCTGGTTTTATTGCCATAATTAAATTGTAATATTATGAAACTTTATAGGCTCCTAATTTTCCACTCAGTAATAACTTAGTGTGTTGAATAATTTATATATTAGTTAATGTATTTATACATATAGTAGTTAAAGTTTGGATCTATATATTTTATGTTAAATAGAAGAGCTTATAGAGCCATTCACTCTAGGAAAAATTGTGTCTGTTTAATTTTCCTCCACATCAGGCTTTGCCTTGGAGGTTAGTTATTTTCTCTATTAGAACGTATATTTTATATATTGTATTTCTATTGTAAACATTAGTAGATATTATGGTAATATTGGATGTAAACATGGTTTTTTCATGTGACAATTCTGGTAATGTATTTTGAGAAAATAAATCATATATTATTATTAATTAATATTATTAATTATAATAATACATCAACTCTGAGTAATGTTTTGAAATGCATTTTCAAAATTACCACCCCCATTGTTCTAAAATGAGGGGCTTGGGATGTTAAAAGTTTACACAACCGAGGTGTGATCCATCTAATGATAATTAAATCAATTAACAGATTTTAAAAACTAAAGATTGGACTAAACCAACACTCCAGAGAAACCAATTTGCTAAACAATCTATCAAAAATATGGGCTACTTTGTTAAATAAATTTAGATAATTCTAACGTTCTAATTTTTACCATTCTTACTTATACATAAGCCTTGGTATCAAATTGAGTTATCACACAATGGGGTTAGCGTTAAATCCTCCAATGGAACATAAATTAAACTATATTCTATACACCGTTATACCACCATAAATTGTGAAGGATAATATAATTCACTACAACGAATACATTTTTTTGTTACAAATTATATTGTTCGTCCCGCCAAAATCTAGTAGACATCTAGATAGTTCAGCAGAGGAATTCAATAAATCTACCATTTATCAGGAAGTACTTGTATAGATATCTGTTTAAGTCTGTTAATTTGTTTGTTATCATGCACACAAGACTTATTGCGTCTTATCACACAATTAGCAACCACGGCGATGAGTAGAACGGCTTCATGGATTCCCGATGCCACACATCGAGATGTCTCAAAACCCAGTCGGAACCGGCAACGATTTCAAGTTACCCGGCTTAGTTACCGACTCTGTAGTGATTGCTGTATAACGGCACACCACCATAAACTGCTCTGTGCACGGCAATCACTATCACCAACAGGACTAGTGTCGCATTCCAACCGGCACAATCTAGCCACCCTGCCGGGTGAGAGCACCACAGAACTGCATTGGTTATCCGGGGGGGGGGGGGGGGGGGGGGTGGGGGGGGGGGGGGGTGGGGGGGGGGGGGGGTGGGGGGGGGGGGGGGTGGGGGGGGGGGGGGGTGGGGGGGGGGGAGGTTTTCTTTAATAACCAATAATTAAAACTAATTCTCAGTTTGCTCTTTATCTATTTCGAGAGAAAACTAAACATATAGTGGATTCTAACTAATGTAGGCTACGTTAAAAAAATTAAATTCTCCTATTTACAGTGACGGAGAATGTGACACTAAACTAGCCTACACTTGACATCTGAAAAAGTGTGGGACGTATTTACAAAATTCTTTAACAAAGACTTGGGAGATAGCATCAATATAGAATAAACCTATAATGAAAAAAGGGGAACAAAATACTAAGAAATAACAATTTTTATAGAACAATTTTTATATAATAAATGGTTTTTCTCAACTTAATTTGGCATTTATGATATTTCTTCAAACTTTTTACCTAATTTTTAACTTGTCCATTAACGCAACATGGGATTTGGATTTATTACGAGATCATGCTGTGATAATCACAGAAACGCATCGTTCTCACGCAGTTTGGGGGGGTGGTCCAACATTATTCTAATTCTATATTTTGCATGAATAAAAAATTTCACCTGTTTGTTGTGTGATGGCAAAATAATAGCAATGAGAATAAGTACTTAGGAATCTAAATTTCCAGATGGGGTCCGCTTATTTTACAGTAATTGAAGGTAGCGAAAAATGAAGGGTTATTGGCACTAACCATGATTCAAACGCGAACCATATCCGCTTACGTGACTACAATTTTTAGAAAACAAGCGAGCGCAGTGAAGCCAAAAAACAATACAACCCCAACACCATATACAAATTTGTTAAAAAAAAATAAAAATTTGTTTTGAAATGAACAACCAACATTTTTAGAGGGAAAACTAATTAAAAAATCGTTTGGTGTGTGAAATAATCTATAATTTTTAGGACTAGAGAAAACATTCCATAATTCTACGTTTATAATATAAGGGCATAATAGAGTTGTGAAGTTTTAACATTTGCCCTTACAGGTTTAAACAATCGTCGTTTCACTACAGCCGGGTCGTGATGAAATATCCTAATTAAGTGCTTTGAAAATTGGGTGATTTTCAATATATTATTGATATAGATTTCGTTAAATTTGAGGAAGGGAAAAATCGTATTATCTTATAGGTTTGTCTTTTTTATGTATACATGAGTATTTTTGTCCAGTATAAAAATTAACCAATGTCATGCAATAATTTCTATTCCCCTTAATAATATTGTCATGTAATAGAATTGAGCTTCGTGTAAGACTTCTTAGTGATTTTATGAAATATATATATATACTATATATATATATTAAATATATATATATATATATATATAGTATTATATATATCTTGTAGATAGATAACAATTCTTTTTAAGTTCATTCACCGTTGCCATTGATTTGGCCTTGTATTAGATAACTAGTAATTCGATACAACATACACGTGTGGCATTTTTACACATGAAAATTCATAAGTCTGTTTTAATTCTTTACAAATTTATTGTTCTTATGTAAACCATCAAAACATGATTCGTTAACAGCTGACTTTTATAAGTCTGACTGATATATAGAATATCCAGCAAGGTACTTTTTTTAATTCAAATGTTTTATTTTGAATTAAATTCAACTATTGCCATTTATTACAAATTTAATGTGTTGTGTGTTAATGTTGTGCGTGTGTTGTGTGTGTGTTGTGTGTGTGATTTGTTTGTTTTTTTTAGTCAAAGGTGGATTAGAGGAGGGTCCACTTTAAAATTATTCAAATTGCAACCCTTATTCTAGTGACAATAGTCATTTGAAAGGAAAATTCAAAATGAACCACAATGGCGAATTTGGTGGAACAAAAATCCTAAAAAAGAGTAATTTTTTTTATTAAGGTGTGGTAAAAGGTTTGTACATATGATATTCTCAATACGTCTGGGAAATATTACACCTGTAATAATTATACGCCTGTATAAGTCCCAGGCGTATCAGGACTTAATTTACACTCCCTATAGGATGGCAAGAGGTTGTTTTGCCCATAACTTATGGCTAGGATTGTTATCATAGAGGGTTGTTTTTGTTCAAGTCATTTGTGTTCTTCTTTTGAAATTTTTACACTAAATTCCTTTTAGGAAAGACATTTACTACAAACAAAACGGTTGCTCTTTCTTTAATTCTCAGATCTTTGTCACCGACCCCTTTCTATTGATTTTTTTTTTTTTTAACTGTATGAATAAATAATACCATGATAAGCAAATGTAAATGTTAATTCTACCAGGCAGCTTGTTTATATAAAATGTCTAAGAGGAGCTATCACCGTCGACAAGACGTGTTAATATAGACGGATAAAGTAATGCACGAGGACCGTCATTATTTTGACCAGGCGGACCCGAGGTTCGGGCCTCTTCTGTCTTGAAGGAAATCCATCTTTTTATCTATGCAGTATTCGTCGTTTGACCATTTTGGGGTTATCCCATAAGAAACAATGTAAATATATAATTCCTATAAATATCTACAGCGCAAAGTTCCACGTAGTGCCAAAGCATGCCTAACCATGCAACTAATTATCAGTTAAATTGCTGCAGGTAATAATATAATTAAATGAAGCTTCGTGGCACAAATTCTTCAATACTAGAGAGTTCAGTTTCCGTCTTTGAATATCAATATTTTAAAACAGTGGATACCATGCGAAACAGACCAATACAGACATCAAATTTTCTAGCCTTACAAGTGAATAGGCTTTCGTTAAACGCGTCAGCCAATTAGCTTTCGTATTTTTTAAACATCAGAATTGCATTTGAGTAATATGCTTGCTAACCATATTTTACTACCATAGCATTACGCATCAGTGGAAGCATTTACTACACTACATTGTTGAACTGACTGGGTAAAAAAATACTAATTCAAGGCCAGTTTTGTTTAGAAAAGTAGAATCGGTAGTAAACGGGTGTCGGCGTGGACCAATCTTTCCCTCTCTGTATAAATCCTTTCAGTCACCCTCTGGCAAAATTAGGCGTTGAGCCTACAATCCTAAAATCAACAAAGACGGCGAGCGAGAGCCACAAAGTAGGCATACATTTACTTTTAAGGAATATGGACTACTAAAAAAATAGTAACTTATTAGTAAATCGGTTGATTTTGAAAAGTGCATGCCTTTTGTTTTGGTTATGCGTATGCTTGCTTAAGTTTGTCTACACAATTATCTCGAAGACAGTTTTGCATTACGTATTTGGCACCAAAAAAGCACAGTTCGATATAGAGGAGCCTTCAAGCGTGGAAGTAGACGCTTCTTGTTAGTAGCAAGCCTTCTTCAGGCTAACCGTATGTATGTACATAAACATTTAAAATACTGTTCCCCAAAGATTACATTGGCAAAACAGTTACTCTTAAGAGAAAAATAACAAATCATTGGTTCATAACAATTTTGAGAAAACACGATTTGACATAACCAAAAATCATTTGGAAAATTACTTCCACCTTAAAGAACTCATTTCGAAACCAACTTCTGAACGTAATTGAAATTTGAAAGAGTGCTGAAATTGACTGCAGGACTGTAGTTCCACGCTTAATTTTGACGAGTGCGGCTGTCGTCACGTTTCCTACAGGGTAGGAAGTTAGTCAACACGGACATCCGAGTAGGCCCACTACTAATCCTACTTTCCAAACTTGCGCCTGCCTGTGCATTAGTTTTTTCTACCTGAATTCATTCTAGTAATATTTCCACTACATTCGTACCGCGCACTGCAAAGGTAGTAAATATTAACAACAGTTTACTCAAACCAAAATCTCAGCACAATCATAGGCAATTTATGAAGTAGGCATACAATTGTGTTTTTTTTATATTGTTAAACGTATTTTTTATATTTCTAAACATATGATATACCATCTAGAATAAAGTTTCTATTAATGTTATTCCCCCTGTTGTTTCATTATTGGAACAATACTATATATGCGAGATCTGCACGTTAAAAATTCATATTTCCTATTCTAATATGTCACGTTTATAGCTGTATCGAAATTACTTAAGAATGGTAAACTAAAAAGCTAAAATATTTTAATGCCTTAAACAGTGCACTTGGCCTATAAACAAAAATTCAAAACAAAACCTATTTTACAGAAAAACATACCTCGTATATAATAGAGAACAAGTATAGGAGACGAATAGCATGTTAGGAACTAAACTGTATTAACAATTAAAGATGTAGAAGAAATATATAACACATCGAGGGAAATTGTATAATTATTTATGCTAAACAACTATTCATTGCTAGTGAAAACAACAAACCTGCAAAATGAATCAATGTTCCAAAAAGCTTTGAAAACGAATAATGAATCTCATATTTCAAAATTCCTATTTTTAATAAATTGCCAATAAACGATTAATCATAATTTATGAATGAAATTTTTACTGTATAGTAACACATCATCCTATATATAAAATTTTTTCTAATATAAAAATAATAAAGATCTTTAGAACTTGTATTGCGTATACCTTCGTCAGTCACCATGTAACCTATTTTGTTTTTTATGGAAGAAAAACACGGGTTTCTGTTTAAAATTTCTTTAAGCTTTTTCCACTTTAACCCATCATTATTCCAAAAGTTATGAAATTAAAAAAAAAATTCTTCCCCAACTTTTTTGTATGTATCTTGAAGAAAGATATGCCAACAATTGAGAGTTCTGATTTAGTAATTAAAAAGCATATATTAATTTTTTTTTTTTTTTTTGGTAAACACAACGAAATCGGTTTATTAGTTCTTATTTTAAACTTTTGAAAATACTGAATGATACTGTACGTACTTGTCGCGGACATTGACGAGAATTCATGGCAATTCTATTTTACAATATTCCACAAAATGGAAGATATTTCAAAAGAGTTTTCGGTGGTAAAAGGGGCAGTGAGCAGTGGCTGCTTCCTGGGCCGGAAGTACAGTCTGTGCCTTTAGGCAGAAATTTGTGGCCGAGCGTCATCGTTCCTCAGAGGTCAGTGTGTTGACGTAAACAACTTACAACTTTACATCACATTTGTCCCATATTTTATCGTTAGCTCTTCGTTAGTTCCTGTTAGTTCTGATGAAACATTAGCGACAAGGCCACTCTCGCAGCATAACCCGCAGCTAACCCACATTTAAATGTGATAATTAGGTTTTATGTTGGTTCCAGTAAGTTCTAATTAATGAATCTATAATATCAGTAATATTAGCAATTTTACACTCTTAATTCAATATATAGGCCTAAGCCAACTTCACAGTATAAAAAAGTATCTAGATTTCTGACCATTAAATAAAGATAATTCATATATTTGGGATTCCTATTGTTTTCTCTTTGTTTGTTCCTGTTAGTTTCTGCAAGAATATTGTTACCTAGTACTTCTCTAAAGTTCGTTATAAAGCTTTAGCATAGTGTGGGAAAGTCAATTTTAACAGCTTTAATTTAAAACGTCCCGCTGTTTGGTTTGTGGGAAAATAATATTTTAAGGGTAACACAACGGAAAGGTAGGTGCGTTTCATTATTATGGCATAATATAGCACGAACACTATTAGGCTGGTCGGGCCGAACGCTGCATGACTAGAATCCTTGGTTATAGACCCTTCTGAGACAGACAGACAGTTAATATTGCCTGATATAATCAGACAATATTCATAACTTAAACACAGGTATAAACAGAAGATAAGAATATGCCTATATGTTAACCAGACACCGCGAGAATGTCCATGTAACATTTCAGTCCAATCGGCCGTATAGATTTACAGGATTCAATAACTCATACACAATTACATACAGATATACATTGTAAGATTTTTTATAAGTTATTATATTATATATATTTCACTATCAATAAATGTTTCAGGCGTACACAAAACATTCTAATAAAAATAGTTCAGTGTAATAACATTTTTTAATTAATACTTTAATATGTGACATGAATTTCTTAATGAATAGAACTAGTATTAAATAAAAATGTGTATGGTTCTTACTATCTCTTGTGGCTACTACCTGTACCCGGTACTTTCAGTATCCAAAATGTACTTGTACTGATTTAAAATCATATGTTACAGAGTACTTCTAAAATAGTTCAGTTACATGTTCCAGCTCCTGTTGTTACTGCTAAACAGGTCCCAATACTTTGAACCAGGAACGGCAGTAAACGTGTAAAGTATCTGTATCGTGAAAGTAGTAACCTATACCTTTAGCAGTAACCTGTACCGGTTACTTTCGGTTTGCGATAGCTTGTATCTAATCTCGGGACAGACGAGTACCCGACACAAAGTATTTGTTTACAGTAGTCCCTACGTTATCAGTTGTCACAGTAGTAACTGAGTTTCCGAGCTCTGAGCAATTATTTACTGTGTTAGTTTGTTGTCATTTGTTGTCACCACTAGGCAGCAACGTCCTGGGTGCAGTCTGGCGATTTGCATTTTAAAACGAGCAGTTACTAGTCACGTAACAAAATCTGCTCAATTTAATCTGTGCTAAAAATTAAACGTTTTAAAATAGTGGCTTAAAAAATTACACGCTCAAATAGTGACTCTTAGCTCCATAACGTGACCAGTGCCGAATTGTGTGAACCACCCTGGTCAAGAATAAAAGATAAGACGGTAAATTTAATAACAACTTTATTTTGATATTATTATAAATTTTAAAATTACATACTCAATTACAGTACACTTGTATCTATCTTGTATAAACATTTTAATCTTATCAGAAACTTACAAATTTCCAAAGTTGCAGTTTGGTTGAAGAACGCTAAAGCGGATATGGATGTAGCCTAGTCTGTCGTTGTTACCGACATAAAAACTGGAAGTTGTTTTTTAGTGAACAATTTTGTACGTAGAAACGCAGAAATGAACTAAATTTTAATATAACTCCCGTTATTGTAGCCTATCAGGTAGTTTGTGGTCAATTTTCAAACTCGGATATCTATACTTTTTGATCCGATAGTAGACATCAAGATTTATCTTTGGTCTTTTTTTTTAACTTAAATATTTTGTACAGTATTTTGTTAATTTTATAATTAAATTTATATTTAGAAAAATATACTTAAACTTATATAATATACAGTATTTGTTTCCGAATATTTTAACTATCCCTGTCTCAACTTCCTGGTGAGATAGGTAGTAGAATGGTTTTAGTGTAAACTGTGCCTGACCTCCTTTTATTAGTTCAGAAGTTCTATAAATTAACGATTTCTAGGATCTAATATCTCAAAATTTTCTCACGGGAATTTTTGAACCCTATTAATATTGGGGGTTTCCATAATCTCGACTACTCGGTGTTCCGGAAACCACCCCAGAAAAGATTTCTGGGTGCGCCACTGTGTGTAAAATAGAAGTAAAATAATGGTAAAGCTTTTTATTTTTGATTCAAAACCGCCATAATTTTAAAAAACAGTTGATTTCGTACATCTTCAATAGAACTGTTTTTCTGCATGAAAGGTGCATTTATTTAAAAAATTATAAACCTCTTTTGAAAGTATGCAACTTTGCATATTTAAATAAAAAATTTCAGATATATTTAATTCATTTTTTTTTGGCTATTTAGCCTACTGTCTTTCAAATCAACTGCTGCCGAAAACGTAAAATTAATTAAACACAAGTTTGAGCAGCCTCATTAGTTTTACTTAAAGCACAAAACAGTTCAAATATTTAGCAAACGTTTTGAAGGCAATTTCACAAAACCATATTCGGACATATAGGTTCCTCTACTATGAAAACGGTTCGGCAAATTCCAATGCAGGGAGTCATCAGATAATTTATTTATTACAGCTGTTAGCCTAGTTCTCAAGTTTTTGTAAAGGCACGTGTTCTTTATATTCCTTGTTTATATGAATATTCCACCTAAAATAACAAACAACACTTAAAACTAATTTCCAATCATACGCTTATTTAATTTTGTAACTTACATCTGTATTTCATTCTGCTACTGTACTTCTATAAGTGTAATCATTTGATGATAAAATGTTACATAACCCTAACAAAACTGGAATTGCTTGTGATTTTTTAAGTACAAGTACGAGTGCCCTTAAGTATTTCTAAAATTATCATCGATCGAAACTGCTTAAAGAATTGTCACCAAGATGGGAGGCAAAACATTTATTTAGATAATACCTTACGAACAAATGATCAAATGAAACATATTTTTGTGAGTAAAAATTATATTTGTCCATTTCGATTCTTCATTTTTTTTATAGGATGTTGCTGCAACCTGTTAAGCTCTTCTAAATAATTTGGTAACATCATGCTTTTCAGGTGTTAAGTGTACTTAGTATATCACCTCCACTATCAGAGGTAGTCTACTGGTGACGATCGCTGCGAACATCGCCGCGAATAAGCCACTTCATAGAGTAACTATAATGCTTTTAGACGAAAGTAATGGTAGCATTCGATAGCGGATAAATGAATGTACCGATTATTATGATTAGACGTACTTTTCGATCTTTGGTACAAGTCGAAGAGAAGAAAAATTTCTTATTTCATTTCCATTCTTGTAATTTATTTGGTTTTGTTTACGTATTGGTTAGTTTGTTTGTTTTTTACATTTCTTGTTGTAAGTATGTACTCGTAACACTAGCAAGTATCCGCGGCTTTCTGAGACCTTGGGCTATATAAATACAAGATACACTAGTAGAATACACTATACGTATAGTTTCTCTGAACTAGATATAGAGCAAATTGGGAATTAGTTTTAATTATTGATTATTAATTAATCCTGATATGAACAGGGCGTTAAAGCATTTGGAGAAAATTGGGGTTGGGTGTTTGGAAATGTCTCCTTCCTGTTACATAGAACTCTTAACTGTAGGCATTAATGTAAATTAATGGAACGCTATTGGAGCTATATGGAAGAATCAGAAGATAGTTAGCTTATTGGTACAATTCCTGAAACTTATATACGTGAACGTGACCGGAGCCAGCCAATTAAGCCGCTTACACTTGTCAAGCCTGAGCGCCGCTGCCTCACAAAGGCCAGGAAAAGTCCTGGGCTGCCGAGCTCACAGCGGTAATAAATCAATTATATGACACTTCACTGCACCTTTACTTCACAAGCACAGTTTCTCCTTGTAATGAGAAATTCTAAGTCTAAAATCGACATTTCTTCTGGACTGTCACATAAACCCGACCCTTCTTCCTGGAATTTGTCTTGAATTAGAGGAAAGAGCCGCTGGGAATTTTCCATTTGACAGTGGAACATGCCTACAGACATACGAAACACGGGTTGTAGAGCCAAGTTACACAATGTCGTTACAATCGGGAAATACATGACTGCAATTACATATAGGTATGCACCACACATTTCCAGTATGTTTTAAATGGTTATCAATTAATAATACTTCATTATTAATTTTTCTAAAGCATAAGTCAATATTTGCAAACATCCGTTGGGAAAATGCAATAGCAGAAACTGTAGTTGTTTTATCATAGGACAAATTAATACAGGAAATTAATATACACTAAGGCTACTTTATTAAGTACCTTAATGATAAGCTTTTGACTGAAACGTTGTTTCCGTATTTTTAATGACTGATATAATAATTTCCAATAGAATTACAGTATGTTGGGTAATTCTGATTTTAGCCCTACAACCCCCCCCCCCCCCCAATAAATGATGGTACTTACTGTAATTTCCGAAAAAGCTTTATTATCTTTTCAGTAGACTTACTTATTGACTTTAATGTAATTGTGACGGTTTAAAAGCGTATGTTACTTACAGCGTATTTATTTATTACTTCAGTACGTTACACTTTTTTGAGGGAAGTCGGATTTCCGTCCCATATAATTGGTTTTTTCTTATTGAAACTTTGAATATGGGGGACTACTTGATAGGTTTTTCGAATACAATTTTTTTTAATTGCTCGCTAATACCACGTTTTGGAATGGGGGACGTAATTTTAAAACATGCAAAAACCATTTCAGATTATGGCTATCTCTCAATAGGAGTTTGAAAATATTCACCCGTCTAGAACTTATTAAAATAAAGTTAAGTTGGAGAAATTGTATATCCACTTTATTATACACAATATATATATATATATATATATATATATATATATATATATATATATATATATATATATATATTTGTCTTGTTATAACGTTGATATGAGAGTTCATCAGATAATTTCATAAAAATATATTCAGTTACTAATAAATCGTGTTAATTTATATGCGTCACTAAGCAGGGTTTCACCAATTAAAACGTATCATCACAATCATCATTTTTATACCTTGATATTTACTTTGAAAATTATCCTTAATTTCCTCACAGGTAGCTTTCTCTACCTCTTCAGTAGCAACGTGGAGGCAGGGCCGTACCCATCTTTACCGGGCCCCGTCATTTCCCATCACCACGCCCTCCGTCACAATATTTGTTTCAAAAATCCCTCCGGACTACGCTCCACTGGTCTTTAACCCTTTGTATATCAGTCTATATTAAAAGACGTAAACCAGAAATACCAGACAATTTGTAGAATTTCGGGGAAATGGCTATAATTTAGGAACCACAAATCAAATCCTTTACCAGTTTTTTATGTCGTAAAGTATAACATTGGCTACCATATTAGTATGATTTTTTAATATTTAAAATTAGTATTGTAAATTTGAAGGTTTAGAAAAAAAAGTTTTAAACCACTCTTGGCCAGTGATAAACAAATATTAATGTATGAATCTATTTGTATTCTAACAGTCAATATGTATTTATACAACTACAAAAAGACTCTTGTAAAAATTATGATTTATCCAGCAGGGATCACTTCTGGCTGGTTTATACCAATGAATTGTATTCATTGTTTATACGTTCCAGTTGAAACTATCACTGAGCACAGCAAAAAGAACCGATGTGTCACTTAATTCTGGGCAACCTTGTGGATGTCCAGGAGCGGCACATCACTAACCGCAAATGTCAAGATTCTGGGGTGCAAGGATAATTGGATAGGTCTAGTCAACTGCAGGAGATTATTGTTGGAGTTTGTGGGTTTCGTTCTCTAAGTATCAGAGGTTCTTGCTAGCTTTTCAATAAGGGTGTGCCATCCCCTGCCTGTTTTGACTAGAGGGGTTAGTTCAGAGCTGACCTCCCCTTCTTCCGTAGAGACATGAATTTGATATTAGTGCCCTAATTTTTCCTCATGGCTCTCGATAGGATGCAGCCCCTAACCCCTAACCATTCTGAATATCTTGTCACTCCGGAAACAGCTCTAAGGTTCTTATAGGACTAAGTGCAATGCATAAGATTCTTGTCCTAAGAGGAAAAAAGTGACTCTCAAGAAAGTTATAAATTATGAATATTATATATTTATATACATTTTGTACAAAATCCTAAATACTGCGTTGTCCAAACAATGGATGGATAAAATTGGACTCATAAGAACTAAACCAAATGTTTTCAAGATATGCCTACTTTATTTCAATACACTGACTCATCGTTTTTCACGTAAATCAAACGAAACATAGAAATAAGTAACACAGCGTAAATAACGATATTTACAATGTAAACACATCTTAGCAACTATCTGAGTAATTTGATATTACCCGGAAGCCACTAGGCTATTTTTGGAAGTGTTTAACTTATCGGGGACCAAAATAAACTTCATTATATGTTACTAGTAGGCTACTTTGCTTGTTTAATAATGAATCGAAAAATACCCGATGAGTCATACTTCCTGTCGCCTAATCTTCTCCAAATAGGACTAGACGAGCAACCCTTCAAGTAGGCCTAGACGCGAATCATGAGTCACTTTCGAAAAATTAATTGTTGTTCTTTTAGTTTTTGTTTTCCCTGATTGCCATGTGCTTGATTTGTGCTAATTTATAATGTCCTGTCATCATGATTTATTAACTGAACATGAATGTTTTGTATTGGCGACAACTGTTGGCGATGCATTCAACTCAATTCTCGCCGACATCGCTCCTTTTGGGAGGCAGAATACGATAACCGTAATTGATTTTAGTCTCCGAGAAAAAAAAAACTCATAATCGTCAAAAAATAGAGGCCTCCGGATATTACCAAAGTACGACTGCCTGTTTGTTTACTCCCGAGAAGCAACGACTGGCGCGCAGTCTGACCATTGCGGAAGAAGTCAGGCAACATTGCATGTATACAGACATAGGATAAACAATCAAGACAAATACTATTTACAAAACCAGTATATTTCGTTACTTTAATTATCCATTCAGACTTTTTTCGTAAAAATTCGATCGAAATGTGTCACTGAATAAATGAAAAACAATTATTAAGAACCTTCCGATATGTCGGAAGTTCACAGTATTCCCTACTATTACCGACTTCCGATATATCGCATCTTTGTCTCTAAAGTTGTGAAATTTGTTTCCAAACCAAACTGGATATAGAAGCCAAAATCGTATGGTAGGCTACACTCAAATATTTTTAATAATCAATAGTAATATCAATTCGTAATTATAATTTGTTATAACACGTAACACTATGTCCATTGTTTTTTGGAAGTCTGCATACTAGCCTATAGGACTACAGGTGTTCTTCCATTAATGAATATAATCGTATTTGAAACATCAATTTAGAATTTTACTGTAATTTCTATTGTATTAAATTCAAATATTAAGATTGAAATGGAAAAATCAGAAGAACATACGTATTTAATGTAATAAACTGTTTTGTGTAAACATTGCTTATTATTTTCAATTTGTTTACATTATTTATAGTGAGTACATTCTATAAGGAATAACCATAATTTTTCAAAACGTTTTATATTTCAGCGATTAGGTAAGTACTCAACTTTCTTAGAAAATTTTCTAAAACACAAGATGGTCAGAAGTTTACTCTTAACATTCCTTTTGAAGCAGTCGGCAAGAACTATGCTAGCGAATGTTCGCTGGACTGTGCTTTTAAACTACAGTACTATACCAAATCAAGTTCTAAATGTTCTAAAATATGAACAATATTTTACAGTTTACATAGAAAGAAACGCGTAGTGCCATTGTTAATTTAGTTGTAACTTTAGATTTTTAGCAAGTGTTGAGTATTAGATCTAAAAGTAAATGTAAGGACTGGTATAAAACCTATCTTTGGTCATTTTTGTCAAAGGTAGGCTTCTTTGATCTGTGTTACAGGTTTAATAGCCTATACGGGGTGTAAATTAAGTCCTGATACGCCTGGCTATATTCCAAACGGATTGAGATATATAAAATCTTCGTCACATATATTCATATACTTTTTTGGACCTTTTGGAGGATAAAAATAGTTCTCACCCCCTCTTTCAAAGGGTGGTAGAGGGGGATAACTTTAAATTTTCAAATTGCAATCCCTATCTTGTGAAATGTCATTTGAAAGGTAAATTCAAAATAAACACAATGACATGAACCAAACAAATGACGATTCTAGCAAAAGTTATGGGCAAACAACACCTTACGTCTAAGGGTGTAAATTAAGCCGTGATACGCCGGGATATATGCGAAACGGATTGAGATATCAATTTACAACCTTTCCATATTCATTAATTTATTGTTTTAGGTTAAAACAATGTCACCCCTTTTGAAAAGGGGGTAGGAGGAGGTAACTTAAATTTTCAAATAAAAACCACTATCTCGTGACATATCACAAAAGCTCCATTCAATAGAAGCACAATGACACTAAGAAAAGACCTCTAAGCCGTTTTCAGCCAAATTTATCACTACGTGTAATCACTACATTGAGAACACACATTATGTGATGTGTCTGTTGAAGATAGCCTTGATATCGAAAAGCTTCACAAAAATAAAAGGTTATTAGTGTTTGGTGGAGTGTTCTCAAATGTAGTGATTAAATTAAAAACAAATAATATTATCTAACTTTATTATAGACGTCAGCAGTAACGAGTTCTGGACTTAATGAACACAATTGTAATTGTGTACAAGTAGTGTATAGAATTTTGTTTCCTTAGATATATTTACAGTAGCTGAAGAAGGGTAACAAAAAAGGAGGAATTGGGTACTAACATGATTCTATAAATCTTTCGCTCCGTGACTACAGTTTCAGGAAACAAGTAAGCGCATTGAGACCGTGATTGTAGCAAGAGGAATCACAAAGTAATACGCAGACTCTAAATTAATACAAGTTTTAGTTTCTAACATCGAAGAATACGCCACTTTGAAGATGCTCAGTATCACAAATGACAGTTAATTAACTTGGGATTTACATATTAGGAACGTAATGTGCCGTTTAGTAACTTAAAGTGTAACTGACTGACAGATGATGACAACAGACATTTTCATTTGCTGATTAAGCCAAGTCCATAAATGTAAATGGAGTGTAATGGGAGTTTTCAAGACCAGTAGGGGGTAGCTCAGAGGGAGTTTCAAAATAGGAATACGCTTATATGTTAAGCAGGGACCCTAAGAATGTCCATGTCAAGTTTCAGTATAATCGTACAGTAGTTTTTACGTGATTGAGTAACACACACACATACATTCACCATAATAATGCAAAGTTAAGAGAGTTTTATAGAGCAGTGGGCAGTAGCCCGGGGGGAATTTTGAAATAGGAATTACATACAGACCGACACCGTTAGATTTTTTTACTTAATTTTAAATAATGAAGTAGTTAAGCAGCTTTTCTTTGATATAATAATAATTAATGTCTCGGCTGAAGGCTATAGTAATAATAAAAGGCTAGCGTTAAGCGGTGTCACAGTACGTTGTCTCCTCGTTACAGTGCTTGTGCCTTCGTTCCATTAAAGTAGAAACTATTTATTTGCCTTGGGTACTAATCCCCGATTTTTCCGAGCTGGTAAAAATAGGAAATTAAATATAAACAAATAAGAATTAACACAAATCACATTTATTGAAAAGTTCAAATTCTATACCCTTGAGGGTGAACAGTGGCCCTCTTAAAATATAGTAGGCCTACTTATCAGTGCTTATATTGACTAGCGATATGCCTAGGTAATTGTCGAGATCTCACTGTTATAAAAACGGATGTGGGAAAGTTTGCTACAAAAAATACTGCGATGCAGTGGCGTAGCGAAGGGGGGGGTCCAGGGGGTCCGGACCCCCCCCCCCGAAAGTTTATGACATATTAAAAAATAAAGCATGGAGCAGGAGAAAAAGGGAGAGTTATCATTACTCTTGTCCACAAACATTAAATTGATTGATTTAATTGATTAAAGTGACCGTTGTGAAACATATTATGATTGTCCTTTCGTTTAAATCATAAAGTATTAAACGATACTTTTGGGCTCGGCCTTTCGGATAGTGTAGTGTAATCACGGCATTTCTATAGGGCGCGGTCACGTGACGTCGCAAAGTAACCTGAGCCGTAACACGGCGAACAGTTTAAATTAGCGACCACTTCGTTCAAATTCGTCTAGGGGACGTATAATGACTGCTTAGAATTAAGTTACGACGTTTATTTTAGGTGTGATTAAACTGTAGACGTGTATATAATTATCGAAAAAAATATAAAAAATCACTTTTGGTCGGAAAATACACTTGAAAAACTGTACTGATTAGAACTTCAACTAATTTAGACTTCAGTGATGAGGTAAACGTGGTGTTTTCGATTGAGTTAGGACGACGATTTTTGTTATCATTAAACTGTACACTGTACCTATATAATTATCGAGAAAAAGATCACTCCCGGTCGGTAAATACCGAAGAAAAGCTCTGTACAGATTTAAGTTTTGACGATTTTGGATTTCACTGGTTGAGTGGTTGAGGTGAAAGTGGTACTTAGAATTGTGTTAGGACGTTGATTTTAGATATTAATTCAACGCCGACTAATTCATATATAATTATCAAGAAAAAAATAATAAAACACTTCCGGTCGAAAAATACCGAGGAAAAGCTCTACTGATTGAGATTTTGACGATTTTGGATTTCACTGGTTGAGTCGTTGAGATAAAAGTGGTACTTAGAATTATGTTAGAACATTGATTTTAGGTATCAATTGAACGCCGACTAATACCTATATAATTATCAAAGAAAAATTGAAAAAATCACTTCCGGTCGGATAATACACAGGAAAAACTCTGCTGATAAGAAGTTCCGTCTACTTTGGATTACACTGACTGAGGTATTATCATTTTCCTTAGTATATTCCGATCGGAAGTGATTATTTTTGTTTTTTTTTTTCTCGTTAATTAGGCTATATAGATATTAGTCGGCGTTGAATTAATATCTAAAATCAACGTCCTAACATAATTCTAACGCTTTTCTTCGGTATTTACCGACCGGAAGTGATTTTTTTCTCGATAATTATATAGGTAGTTGAGTACAGTTTAATGATAACAAAAAATCGTCGTCCTAACTCAATCAACAATACCACGTTTACCTCCATAACTGAAGTCCGAAGTACGAGTAGTTGAAGTTCTAATCATTCGAGTTTTTTTAGGTGTATTTTGTTTCCGACCGAAAGTGTTTTTTTTTCGATAACTAGGCCTATATACTCGTCTACAGTGTAATGATACAATAAAATCGTCATTATAACTCATTCATAAATACCTCAATCAGTGAAATCCAAAGTACCCGAACTTCTAATCAGTAGAATTTTTCCGGTGCATTTTCCGACCTTTAGTTTGATTTGTACCCGAGCAACGCTCGAAAATTGCCCTCCTTTTCTAAAGGGTTCTTGGCCGTCAGTGGCCTTATGCCGCCGAAGGGGTATTTCATTTTCTTCACAGAATATAGTTGTGTCAATTATACGCTTGAGTGAAGCTCTATTTTGTTCTTTTTCTTTCTTATCCAGTGAATCCAACATCACTTTGGTGCCTTCTACTCGGCCAGAATCGAACTTCGTAAAGTTTCTGTAGCTATACAAGAAAATTTGTGGTACTAGAGTTGCTGTGAGAGTTGAATTTGCCTATTACATCTGTCCACTTTCTATAAGGCTTAGTTACTAAAGCTCCATATTTTTGGTATTTACCTTTTACCAGTAACTCATTGGCAAATAACACACAAAACGCCCCCGGATCCCCGGTTTTCGGACCCCCCCCCGAACGAAATTTCTGGCTACGCTACTGCTGCTATGTTTTTTATATTGGCCACATGTAGCGTATATGTTTGCTTAGAAGTACACAGATGTCTAGAACAACAACATGAGAAATGTCTGCGTCCAAAAACACAACATCCTAGTTTTATATACAATAAATCCTGAGTCTGAAGTAGCCTAGTGCCTTTTGCTCCAGAACATTGTAAAGTGTATGTGTAATGAGAGATAAGCTTCTTTTTAGCTGTAAACAATATTGTGAAAATGAAAAATGAAGTTAAATTTTATCTAATAAACGATACACACTAGCAACTGGGTTTTATACGCGATTAGTGAATTGTGGTACCGTACTATGAAGTTGTATCTTTAAGGACCTAATAATATTTAACATTAAAAAATAATGTGATAAAAATATAATTAATTTGCATATTTCCGTTCGCTTCACGTCTGGAAATATTTGCATTCCAAACAACAATGCCAGTAAAATGAATTTACAATTTAGGAAATATTTTAACTGAATTTTGGATTTTACATTGTAATTTAAAGCAATTTTATTACCAGTAATAACTTAACTATATTAATTACTGCTGTTAATAAAAAGTAATTAAAAGGCTTACTTTATAGATGGTCTGCAGAATATTTTAATATACTTTAACAAGAAGATTCGAGAGTGAGTGCACAAAACGGAATATGGAGTGCTTAAACAAAATCAAGAATTTTCAAAAGAGATAAATCAATACCAACAATAGACTATGGAGCACAAACAAAAGACTAAAATAGCCAAATTCCAAGCGACAGTATCCACTGCTTAAAGATAAATTCCTGGAAGAAGAGTCAGCTTTGAGTGCCAAAGTCCAGAGGTATTGTTGTCAGTGGACAAAGAGGTTCCTCGGTACATAGAGAAAGCGGGCCCGACTTGTCAAGGAGTCAGATAACTAATTTACGACAGCTGTGAACTAAGCCGCTGTGAAAGGGGTAGACACCATTGTGTCAGCTGCGTTCTTAGTCTTAACATGAGTAAGCTGCTTAAATAATTTGTTGATAAGCTGCGAGAATTTCAAAACGTTAATGATTACACGCAATGTATAAATAGCTAAATTCTCTTGGAGTTTTCTGTTAGCGCATATTTGAATATTCTATGTTAAAACACAAATATTTGACTCTTGATGAGAGCGAAATTTGATTTCCAATTTGCCATTTATCTATCTACATTCGTCAAGTTATCAAATTAATGTACATCATACTGTGGGGTAAATTGGAACCATCACTTGGTAACCGATAAAAACACGATCAATTTGGACTTTTTTGATGAATATATCGAGAGCAATATGAATATTGAGAGGAAATTAAGAAGTATAACTAAATTTACAACTACTATTACAACAATAAAACATTACAACGGAACAGGTGTTTTGTAGTAATTAATATTAAATTATCTAATCACTTGTTGACACGAAAGATTTCAGAAAAATACCAACTGTTTTGCCTCACAAATGAGTATATTTTGGTTTGTTTTGTTTTGTTCGTGTTAGTAAGAATATTATGACTGTATGCAGAACCAAGGCTAGACCACGAAGTCGGACTTGTATCCTGTAGCATTAGATTTAAGACCTTTATCGCCTCAGCAATGATAAGCCAAATCAACTCGAGTTGAATGTTGTATAGCCTACTTCATTCGTCTCCGAAGGGCAGTAGATATAGTCGATGACGTAAGAGAAAATGCAAAAAAGAACTATATAAAAGAGAAAAATAAAAGTAGCGAGTTTTAAAAGAATACCTACTTGTTATTTAAGTTATCTTTCCAGATCTGATTGAATGCCAGCGTTAGATTTTATTAATGCAGTAGAATCCATAACATAATTCAATAAACTAATAATAATATGATATTAAAGTTTGCTTTAAACTCAAACCAAATGTGAATGAATCTATATACAAATTTTTCAACATAAGTGGATTCGGCAAAAATATACTACAATCAACTTAAAGACCTATATGTTTTTGATTTTTGGTAAAGGGCAAATTCTATTTAAAAATATATTACTAAGGTATAGATTGAGTACCTATGTTTAATTCCAGCTAATATTTTATTTTATTTTATTTTAAAATAGGCTTCTTTTTTACTAAACAAAAGACATTCGTACAGTGCGCCTCGACTTGAATGCATGATATTGTTGAATGTTAACTCTTTTTAAAATCGCATTAATGGGATGTTCCCGAATCAGTTAAATCAAATCTACAGGTGTCGTAATCAATGCACTATGGATTCTTATTATTCAATGTAAACCTTGTAACTAATTCAGGACAACTCCGTGGTTTAGTAAATTACTATTTCGACAATATAATTGAACACAATTTTAAGAACTGACCAAAAATTGTCTCAAAATAGGCAATGAGAATACCATAATGAACTACATACAAGCAGTGACGTTGATGTATTTTGGTAATATTAATGTATTGTTGCCATGCGGAGCAAAAGCCTAATTTCAACTACGGTTGTAAACAGTCGTTCAACACTGGCACAAGCAAAATTGTAGGCCTACCTATAGGCGTCCATAATATGCTAGCCTGATTCGTATTTGAATGCAAATAGGAGAGCCCATAAAAGCTTTAAAATGGGAATATCTTTAGTCGGGAATGAGATACTTTAAATTTAAAACACCTTAATTAAATATGACAAAATTCCCCGGTAATATGATCTTGATTTTTATCCCACTTCAAACGTCTAAGCCCCTATAGTGTAAATATCAAAAGTTTTTACGATTTTCATCAAATTCTAATGATGTGGAAATAAAAAGTAGATTCGTGTGTTAACATTGCCTGACAGATTGACGCCATCCCCATATATACCAGTATATCGTAGGTCATAGACGTATAAGCGTATTTTAAGGCTAGCATCTGCCTCATAATTTTACAATTGCGTCGGCAATACCACACAATATTACAATGGTTATAATTTTCTATACTAAGATATACTATGTTTAACACGTCGATATCCATATAAAGCAAAACGTTATATGCTATTTCTTTCATGTGCTTCCGTTTTCGATGTTGCCATTGTGTGTTAAACCAAAATCCAGGTTTATTCCAGACCATTCTAAGTATAATTCTCTAAAACCACAATATGTCTATAGTTAACCAAGCAAACCTCATATTCGTATAACCTTTATTGTATACTTGAATATATCACACAATAGATATCTTTACTATAAATATTTATCGTTATCGATGTTGTGTTACCTTTGCTACTATACAGTGCAAAATTGTTTTAGAAGTTTCAGTTTATCTAATTATGTAGTCTAAGTTTCCACTTTTTCGAGGATATTCATTATTGGTATGTAAATAGCTGGTTGGCTACTTTAAATTATTGAGTTTGGTAAAATGAATTTAGTGTCCCTTATAAACTGAATATACTACTCAGACCAAATATGTGGCTATAAATAAGTTCGCGTGCATGGTTATTTAGTGTCCAAGCCACTCTCTTCTTCGTACAATTTTTCCACGTGCCTTTTACCCAACTGGAGGTAGATTTATGTGGTTTTCCTATAAAAATTTAGAAAAGGTTAACTTTCATTCATTGCGGCAAAATTAAAGGTAACAAATAATAATCACAGTTAGTAGGCCTAACTGACATTGTTTTCTGTTATATATGAAAGTAACGAACGTGTATTATTTAAATTCGATTACTTATATATCTGAAATTATAAAATAATCATTAATAAAACATTATTTTCTGTTATTGTTGTTCATATTGTTCAATTCTACATATTTTGTAGAAATTCTCACGTGTACTTGACATGCTTCCCCCACTGCTCAGTCCTCACTCTCTATTGGCTGGAGCGCCCTCACCCCTCCCTGTAGGCCACGCCCACCGTGTATAAAAGCGGCACTCATTTTCTGGACTGTCAGTAACGTTTAACAGTGAGCCGTAGCAATCGTTGCTGCTTGGTTCCACGGTTACCACACGTTCGGTGATTTACATATAATATTTTCAAGTGGTGCGTTATGTGTGTGTATGTGTCAAGTGCTTGGATTTCTGTCTCTACTGCAGTTGAGATTCGTCATACGAATTCTTCATGAGATTCTCTACCGTCAATGATTCTTCATACGGTAAGTTCTAATTTTTCTATTATTTTATAAATATTATCTTTGATTTTTATTTGCGATTGCATTTATGTTGAGTTTGACTAACTGGATGTTGTGTTTTACAGTTTTTGTACTAAATTCTTTTACATTTTTCTAATAATAAAATTGAAAGTTTAGCGTTTGGTAACAGCAAAAATAAAAAAAAAACATTTAATTAGATTTACCTACTAAAAGTAAACAAAATGATTTAAGACTGACACGCCAAATTAATAATATTTCAATGTTATATTTCATAACTGTGCACTTATATTTCATAAGTGTTTATGTCCTGGATAAAGTTTTGCCTTTTTTTCTATTTATTTACATTTAGGAATTAACTTACACAGTTGTGTATAAAAACAATTGAAAAGTACATGTCTACAGTTGTTAACATAAAGTTAATTATACCAATGTATTCTTGTTTAAAATTTTTATGGCACAAGCCGCTAACTCTGGCTTTCCTGCTGTGTTCACTTTCTCAAAAAATTGGTCCAAATTACTTGTCACCCAATATTCTATATCTTTTATTATCCAATCCAACTACATTAAAAAGAATTAATATTTTTACAAAAAGTTTACCTGTATTCAATCTTTCAGAGTTTTTATAATTTATAAATATTATGTTGTCATTTAAGGCCTACAAGTACCTATCTATATTAATAAACTCCTATAGATAATAACAGTCAAATATATAGTCTATAATTAATGTTTTTTATTCGATGAACCATTATGGTTTTACAATCTTTGAAATTATATTACAAAAATAAGATAATAACTTTTAGAACGTTTTAATTATTCGTTTTAAATAAAGGAATTATCGCTTGAATTCGTAAAGATAAACTTAACTACAGAATTTAGGTACATATTCTACTTAGGACTTGAAAATAATTTTATCTTTAAAGAGTAGAACAAGCCAAAATTGGGTTTTTATGCAAGCAAGCGCAATTCTGCCACTATACATAGACAATCGAAACGGCCTGTGGAATCCTAAAAACGCTTATTACCCATTTAGAAGCATATTTTGAAATCGTCCATGGTAAAAAAACTCATATTTAAAAATTTTCCTAATTTTTAGTCACACAAATAACAAATTAGAAAATGTAGCCTCTACACCTGTCATAGACAGTAAGTTATGATCCTTTATTACTAATTATTTATACGCTATTACGTTGTTATTGTATTGTTAATTATATTTAATGCTATTGTACTAAGGTATAACAATTACTATTGTTGTTATTATCGTATTATCTGATAGATAGTCAGGCTGAAGGCGTTTTATAGCTGTTGTCATAAATTATATCACATTCTTTATTACTTTTACAATATAATATCTATTATCAAATATTAATTGTTACTCTTATAATTATATCTGGTTGTAAATTATATAAGACTTTGCTGTTGGCAATTATGAGATTAAGAAACGAATTGCTTTACCATTGTTAAATAATGTAATTATTAAAATTTAAAGTTAGGGCGTATTTTTTATAAAATATGTTTAAAAGTAGCACATAAGTATTGTCACAGTTCAGATTCTCATTAGAGTAGGCGTATGTACTGTATTAGAAACGACCTTACAATTTTATCTTAAGAAATCCAGGAACCTAACACAGTAATCCCTTTTAAAAATTTATTAACACGTAATTAATCAGGGTGAGTTCTTAATTATAATTTGCTTAACAAAATAGGATCCATAAATTATCAACATTTTATACTACTTAAATATGTGTTACTTTATTAATGTGGAGGTATAAGTTACTGTGTGATTTATTTAAACGGTAATATAATAATTTATCTACGATAGTAGATTTTATGTACAACGAAAAAGTACATTTTATAAATTACAATGTAATTATTGATGGATTGGTGTTTATCTTGCACTCACAACAGATAACAGGTAAAGATTCTTTGTTTGAGGATTGTGACGTTGGAAGGATTAAAAAGGAAACTGGTTTTTCCGGAAATGTTTTATCATTCAGCGGTAGCCTACAACACAATCAGTAACAAACTACAGTCTAGGTGAAAGTAATCAACTGGTATGTTTTGTCCAATTTAACCCAGATCGTCATACATTAGTTTAGTAGTTTACCTCAAGAACAGGTCAAATTGTAGAACTCTAAACGTAGTGTTACTGATTTTATTTATTTACTAAACTGTGGAAAATTTCCGAGAAAATCCTGCTCCCTTCAGGTAAAGATTTATTCACTTCACATACAACACTACTATTTTCTTATTTTTTAGGTATTCTAATCAAAACCTGTAAAATTATCACTTTTATTTAAAATGTAGCCTACTCAATAGCAAAATATCACTCCAAACTCCTACCAATAATTGTTGAATATATTTAAAACGCGCTGTAAAAAGGAACGATATTAAAAAAAGGTTTACGATTATGCATTAAAAATACTTGACAGTCAACTATTTTCTGGATTTACTACTTTACTCATTACCGTATATTTACAACTGTTAATGTATACAATTTAGCTGGTTGTTGGATTAAAAGCCCGTTCGAGTTTATGCCAACTATATTACCATATTCAGCATAATTTATATACACAAAAACACAGTCGATTGAAGAGGGAAGGACATCGTGAACTCTCACAGGAGGGGTTGTTATTGCTGGTCAGGCTTTAGTGCCCTCACCGGGGATAACAGTTCCTCCTAGGAGGCTAAAATCTTCAAGTGCCAGTCAATCAAGGAGACAAGTGTTGTGAGAGTCTTGTATTAGTTTTGTAGTTTAAGTAGTAATAAAACTAAAAATTCTTGTGAGTTAACGATTTGTTAATTAACAGAATAATTTTAAGAGATTCTTGATTTTTTTTAGAATATATAACTAAATTTATAGTAAGAATGTAGATTACTTTATTATAATTTATTTATAATTAATTTATGAATAAATGTGTAGCGGAGCATTATTTAGGAAGGAATGACATCATTATCGTCTCAGAGGAGGGGTTGTTATTGCTGGTTAGGCTTTAATGCCCTCACCGGGGGTAACAGCTCCACCTAGGAGGCTAACATCTTCAAGTGCCAGTCAATCAAGGAGACAAGTGTTGTGAGAATCTTCCATTAGTTTTGTAGTTTACTGTAAGTAGTAATAAAACTAAAAATTCTTGTGAATTGACGATTTGTTAATTAACAGAATAATTTTAAGAGATATATGATTTCTTAGAATATAATTATAAACTCATAGTAAACAAAATGTAAATTACTTTATTACAATTTATTTATAGTTAATTTATGAAGAGATGTGTAGCGGAGCATTATTTAAGAAGGAAGGACATCATTAACGTCTCAGAGGAGGGGTTGTTATTGCTGGTTAGGCTTTAATGCCCTCACCGGGGGTAACAGCTCCACCTAGGAGGCTAACATCTTCAAGTGCCAGTCAATCAAGGAGACAAGTGTTGTGAGAATCTTCCATTAGTTTTGTAGTTTACTGTAAGTAGTAATAAAACTAAAAATTCTTGTGAATTGACGATTTGTTAATTAACAGAATAATTTTAAGAGATTCTTGATTTTTTAGAATATAATTATAAACTCATTGTAAACAAAATGTAAATTACTTTATTACAATTTATTTATAGTTAATTATTATTAAGAGATGTGTAGCGGAGCATTATTTAAGAAGGAAGGACATCATTAACGTCTCAGAGGAGGGGTTGTTATTGCTGGTTAGGCTTTAGTGCCCTCACCGGGGTAACAGCTCCACCTAGGAGGCTAACATCTTCAAGTGCCAATCAATCAAGGAGTCATCTGTTGTGAAAATCTTCCATTAGTTTTTTAGTTTACTGTAAGTAGTAATTAAAACTAAAAATTCTTGTGAATTGTCGATTTGTTAATTAACAGAATAATTTTAAGAGACACACGATTTCTAAGAATGTAATTATAAACTCATAGTAAACAAAATGTAAATTACTATAAATGTAAAATATCAATACCAATGTCAAGATTAATTTCATTACGAGTCTTTATTGTGTACAGTAACTTAATGAGAATTATACAAAAAGTGTTAAATCAGTCTTTAAAGGTCTAAATAAAAAGGTGTTCATTTTTGTTAGGCGTTTGCAAGAGTTACAGATACACGTGGGATAGATCTTGGATAGACAGACTCTAGAGAAAATCTGTGTTGTGGATTCCTCTTGGACCAAGGAAATGTTTTATTGATTTTAGAGTTAAAAAGTAAAACAACACTTCATCCGTCTATATGTCCGTTTATTATATTATTAATACAGTATATAAATTATAATAGTTATTCCCATAATTTTATACGACTCATAGTAATGCACAAATAATGTACATAATACTGTATTATGTAGTAGGTAATGCATATTTTATACATTTAGTATATCAGCTTGGTAGCTGCAATTGTAGCGCTTTTAGTACCTAATCGAAAGTAGAATTGCTATTCTTGATGTGGAAGTTTCCACATTTTAAACTCAAGATATTAAAGAACTCGAAAATCGAATTGACAAAACATTGTCTATGCCTAGAGTTGTTGCATTATGTTTTTTTGTTATAGCTGTAATCATTTTTCATATATTATTTGTTTCGAACTCCTTAGCTGACGCACCCTATATATAGAATATCATTTCGAAATTAAATTATTTTTATAAAAATACGTTACAATTAACCAGGCTGTGGAAGAAACGATTTCCAAAACAGCAATTATAAAGCACGATTTAGACTATACTACATTTTACTTTATATTTACAACTTTACTCGGTGCCGTAACTTGGTTCTGCGAATGTATGTTAGCTGGTTGATGGATTACAGATACTTCCGAGTTTACATCAATGTTATTTCCGATTTTATACAAATACATGTGTACTTGCTGTAATTGAAGACACGAAGAATATTGCTAGCGGCTCGCAGATGTTATTACTTCTACTTACTTTTAATACCCTTATCGGAAATAACAGCTAGGGTATAGGCATACACGTGGTATATCAACTAGGTAGTTGCAATAGTAGCGCTTTTAGTAATCGAAATTTTGTTATGAAGTTTCAACATTATAAACGCAAGATATTAAAGAAATCTAATTGTTATTACATTGAGTATTTTGCAAAATATTATCATGTTTTAGTAATAACTGTTAATATTTCAGTAATATACATCTGTCCACTTTTCTAATGTAAATAATATTATACATTTACTGAATTTGTATTTTTGTTAATACTTTGAACCTATTATAAAATGTAATATGTTTAATAAGGTAGGTAATATTTGTTTTGTATTGTAAAAGAGAATATAACAACAAAGACAACACAGCATTCATATTTTGAAGCATGACTGAGGATTTAAATATATCATGATCACCACACTAAGACGTTGTTACG
This sequence comes from Homalodisca vitripennis, assembly GCF_021130785.1. NCBI lineage: Eukaryota > Metazoa > Arthropoda > Insecta > Hemiptera > Cicadellidae > Homalodisca > Homalodisca vitripennis. Next base: position 178,904,606 of record NC_060207.1, on the reverse strand, counting down.
TTATAGTTAGCTTTACTAATCTCACTGGTATTAACAACTCCTCTTGGGTGACTAGTACATTCAAGGTTTTCTTAAAGGTAGCGAAACAAATATAAATAGTGGGATTTTACAAAAAAATCCCCACACACAGACATTAAATAGGCGGGCGAATACATTCTAAAAATAATTCCCTTCAGTTTGTCAGTTGTATATATTAATATCCTAGAGCCCTAGAAAATACATATCTTTTTCGAAAATCGAATTGACAAAAATATTGTCTAGAGTTGTTGCATTCTGTTTCTTTGTTTTAACTTTAATGTTATTACTTCTAGTTACTTTCAATACCCTTATCGGAAATAACAGCTGAGGTACAGGCCTACACGTGGTATATCAGCTACGAGTATGTAGTTGCAACTGTAGCGCTTTTAGTAATCGAAAGTAGAATTATTACTTTTGTTATGGAAGTTTCAACATTTTAAACTCTAGATATTAAAGAACTCTAATTATTGTTATTACATTGAGCATTTTGCAAAACATGATCATGTTTCAGTAATAGCTGTTAATACTGCATTAATCTTTCCACTTTTCCAAGTTAATTTTAAATATTTTGTATATAAAATGTAATATTTGTTAATACTTTGAACCTATTATAAGATATAATATGTTTAATTAGGTAATATTTGTTTTACATCCAATTGTACAGGAGTATATAACAACAAAGACAACACAGCATTCAAGTTCTGAAACACGATTGGGGAGAAAAATATATTGTGATTGTCACACAGAAGGGATTGTTACTGCTAATTAGCTTTAGTAATGTAACTGGTATTACCAAATCCTCTTGGGTAACAAGCACATGCAAGTTCTGAAACATGACTGGGGAGAAAAATATATTGCGATTGTCACACAGAAGGGATTGTTAGTGCTAATTAGCTTTAGTAATGTAACTGGTATTACCAAATCCTCTTGGGTAACAAGCACATTCAAGTTCTAGTCAGATAAGGAATCAAGTGTTAGGGCAAACTTCAATATTCTATTGCAATTTGAACCAATAAATTTTTCAAATTAGTTTATTAAATACTGTACACACAAAATCACAGCACGAGAAATACATATTTAGGTCATTGTTTATTAGAGTATGATGGTTTAATCTGCATACTGAAAATAGTTCATAAATCAGTAGATACAATTCCTTGAACATTTGCAAACTACTTTGACACAAAACTGTTGATGTGGTTATTCACCTGACTTATGCTAGCTAAGACAGATATTTCTACAATTAGTACATTTTAGTAAGTTCACAAACCGAGTAGCTTCTGTGTGCAATCTTCTTTTCACTGACACCTAACGGATAATTCAAGACAATCTCACAATAATATTTATATTTTTAAGTGGTAAATAGTTTTAGATCAGTTCATATGAAATCCCACAAAGTATAAATTTGTGGTTTTAGTATTTTAAAAAGTGAATTAACGTGTTTGTGTACTAACGTTAAATTTGCATATGCGTATAGTAACAACTTATGGTAATATATTTTATCGTTTAAAAGTAACGTAACAATTTAAAAAAGGTTAACAATTTACTAATATCGTGGTATTTTCTACAGATATAAATATTAAATAGACGAGCGAATAAATAATCTAAAAAGAATTCCTTTCCGTTTGAAACTTGAATATATTTATTTACCGTAATGTTTTCCTACACCTACAGAATACGTAACTTTCGAAATTCTAATGGCAAAAACTTTATCTGGAGTTGTTGCATTCTGTTTGTGGAATAGCTTTAATCATTCTTCATATATTTGTTTCGACCGCCTTAGCTGACTCACTCTATATAAAATAACGAAATACAAAAACCAATTCTATAAATATAAGTCACTATTAACTAGGCTGTGGAAGAAACTATTTCCAAAACAGCAATTGTAATAGCGATTATAAAAACTATTTGAGCTACAATTTAATTTACATTTACTGTAACAACTTTACTCTGTACCGTATATTTCGTTCTGCGAATGTATGTTACGTGCTGCTGGGTGATGGATTACAGATACTTCCGAGTTTACGTAAATAATGTTACCGAATTAAACAAATACATGGGTACTTTGATCTGTGATTTAAGAAACCAAGAACATTGCTAGCGGCTCACAGGAGGGGTTATTGCGTATAGTTATAAAGTTTTAGTTGCCTTATCGGAAATAACAAAACAGGATACTTTAAAAGACAATTTTTTAAGAATGTAATTATAAATACATGATAAAAATACTGTAAATATATTTAGAACATAATAATTTCTGACAATTTAAAAGTCAACTGTTATGAATATTTTCCATTAGTGTTGGAGTTTAAGAATTATAAAACACTCTAATTATAGAATTATAAAATATCTATTAATTAGAAGTAAATATAAGAGATTCATTGTTTATAGAATATAAGTTAATTACAAATTAAAATGAACAACATTTATATAACTTTATTACAAATTATTCATAGATAATTAATAAAGAAATATGAACTGGAGCATATTATTGAGGCGCAAAGACTATCATGAATAGCTCACAGGAGGGGTTACACCTGGTCAGGCTTTAGTGCCCTTACCGGAGTAACAGCTCCACTTAGGAGGCTAAAATCTTCGAGTCAATGAAGAAGTCAACTGTTGTGGAAATCTTCAATCCTGGAGCATTATTGAGAAGGGAACACCATGAATGTCTCACAGAAGGGGTTGTCACACCTGGTCAGGCTTTAGTGGTCCTTACCGGAGTACACTGCTCCATTTAAGGAGTCTAAACATCTTAGAGTTGCAGTCAGTCAAGGAGGAACATGTGTTGTGTATATCTTTCCATTAGTTTTGTAGTATAAGTAGTAATCAAACTCAAATTTTGTATGTAATTTATTAGAAACGAATTATTTTAATTATGAAAGAAATGTGTACTTGAGCATTATTCAGGGCATAGAACATCATGAATGTCTCATTAGGAGGGGTTGTTTACTCTGGTCCGGCTTTAGTGCCCATTACCGGCGTATCAGTCCACTAAGAGGCTAAATCTACGAGTCAATGAAGAAGTCGGACTGTGTGAAGATCTTCCATCACGGAGCAGTATTGAGGAGAAAAAGTACATCATGAATGTCTCACAGGCGGGGTTGTTACGAACTGGTCAGGCTGTAGTGCCTTACCGAGTAACAGCCTCCATTCTAGGAGGCTCTAATATCTACGAGTCAATGAAGAAGTCGACTGTTGTGAAGATATTCCATCACGGAGCATTATTGAGGAGAAAGTACATCATGAATGTCTCTACAGGCTGACGGGGTTGTTACACCTGGTCAGGCTTGTAGTGCCCGTACCGGAGTAACAGCTCCACTAAGGATGGCTAAACATCTACGAGTTGGGCAGTCAGTCAAGGAGACAAGTGTTGTGAATATCTCTCCATTAGTTTTGTAGTATAATAGTATCAAAAACTCAAAATTTGTGTGTAATTTATTAGAAAATAAATTAATTGTAATTTATGAAGACAATGGTTGTACTATGGAGCATTATTTCGGGCATAGAAAACCATCATGAATGTCTCCATAGGAGGGGTTGGTTACACTGGTCAGCTTTTAGTGCCACTTACCGGAGTATCGCTGCCACTTATAGGGCTTAATATCTACGAGTCATCTGAAGAAGTCGACTTGTGTGAAGATATTCCATCACGGAGCGATTATTGAGGATGAAAAGTAACATCATTGAATGTCTCACAGGCGGGGTTGTACACCTGGTAGGCTTGTAGTGCCCTTACGGAGTAACAGCTCCATTTAGGAGGCTAATATCTACGAGTCTAAGGAAGAAGTTTGATGTTGTGAAGATCTTCCATCACGGAGCATTATTGAGGAGGAAAAGTACATCATGAATGTCTCACAGGGGGGTTGTTACAGCTGGTCAGGCTGTAGTGCCCTTACGGAGTAACAGTAAAGCTCCACTTAGGAGGCTAAATCTTACGGAGTTGCAGTCAGTCAAGGAGACAAGTGTTGTGAATATCTTCCAATTAGTTTTGTAGTATAAGTAGTAATCAAAACTCAAAATTTGTGTGTAATTTTTAGAAACTAATTATTGTAATTTATGAAGAAATGTAGAACTTGAGCATTATTTAGGCGATAGAACAGCATGGAATGTCTCATAGGAGGGGTTGTTACACCTGGTCAGGCTTTAGTGCCCTCTTACCTGAGTATCAGTCCACTTAAGAGGCTAATATCTACGAGTCAATGAAGAAGTTCGACTGTTGTGAAGCTCTTCCATCACGGAGCATTAATGAGGAGAAAGTACATCATGAATGTCTCACAGGCGGGGTTGTTACACCCTGGGTCAGGCTGTAGTTGCCCTTACGGGAGTAACAGCTCCATTTAGGAGGCTAATATCTACGAGTCCAATGAAGAAGTGACTGTTGTGAAGATCTTCCATCACGAGCATTATTGAGGAGAAAAGTACATCATGGATGTCTCACAGGCGGGGGTTGTTACACCTGGGTCAGGATGTAGTGCCTTACCGGAGTAACAGGGTCCAATTAGGTAGCGTAACATCTTCGAGTTTTGCAGTCAGTCAAGGAGACAAGTGTTGTGATATCTTCATTAGTTTTGTAGTATAAGTAGTATCAAACTCAAAATTTCGTATGTAATTTATTAGAACGAATTTTTTTAATTTATGAAGAATGTGTACTTGAGCATTATTCAGGGCGCATAGAACATCATGAATGTCTCATAGGAGGGGTTTGTTACACTGGTCAGTTTAGTGCCCTTTACCGGGAGTATCAGCTCCACTTAAGAGGTTAATATCTCGAGTCAAATGAAGACGTCGACTGTTGGAAAGATCTTTCATCACGGAGCATTATTGAGGAGGAAAGTACATCTTGAATGTATCACAGGCGGGTTGTTACACCTGGTCAGGCTGTAGTGCCCTTACGGAGTAACAGGCTCTCATTTAGGAGGTAATTATCTTCCGGAGTCAATGAAGAAGTCGACTGTTGTGGAGATTCTTCCATCACGTAGGCATTATTGAGGAGAGAAAAGTACATCTATGAATGTCATCACAGGCGGGGTTGTTACACCTGGTCAGGCTTGTAGTTGCCTTACGGAGTAAACAGCTCCATTAGGAGGCTAACATTACGAGTTGCAGTCAGTCAAGGAGACAAAGTGTTGTGGAATATCCTTCCATAGTTTTGTAGTATAAGTAGTAATCAACTCAAAATTTGTGTGTCAATTTATTAGAAACTTATTATTGTAATTTATGAAGAAATGTGTAACTGAGCATTCATTTAGGCGCATTAGAACATCATGAAATGTCTCATAGGAGGGGTTGTTACACCTGAGTCGGCTTAGTGCCCTTACCGGAGTATCAGCTCACTTAAGAGGCTATATCTACGAGTCAATGAAGAAGTCGACGTTGTGAAGGGATCTTCCAGTCCGGAGCATTAATGAGGAGAAAAGTACATCTGAATGTCTCTCTGGCGGGTTTGTTACACCTGGTCAGGCTTTAGTGCCCTTACCTAAGTAACAGCTCCATTTAGGAGGCTAAAATCTTCGAGTCAATGAAGAAGTCAACTGTTGTGAAGATCTTCCATCACGGAGCATTATTGAGGAGAAAAGTACATCATGAATGTCTCACAGGCGGGGTTGTTACACCTGGTCAGGCTGTAGTGCCCTTACCGGAGTAACAGCTCCACTTAGGAGGCTAACATCTACGAGTTGCAGTCAGTCAAGGAGACAAGTGTTGTGAATATCTTCCATTAGTTTTGTAGTATAAGTAGTAATCAAACTCAAAATTTGTGTGTAATTTATTAGAAACTAATTATTGTAATTTATGAAGAAATGTGTACTTGAGCATTATTCAGGCGCATAGAACATCATGAATGTCTCATAGGAGGGGTTGTTACACCTGGTCAGGCTTTAGTGCCCTTACCGGAGTAACAGCTCCATTTAGGAGGCTAAAATCTTCGAGTCAATGAAGAAGTCGACTGTTGTGAAAATCTTCAATCCTGGAGCATTATTGAGAAGGGAAGAACAACATGAATGTTTCACAGGAGGGGTTGTTACACCTGGTCAGGCTTTAGTGCCCTTACCGGAGTATCAGCTCCAATTAAGAGGCTAATATCTACGAGTCAATGAAGAAGTCGACTGTTGTGAAGATCTTCCATCACGGAGCATTATTGAGGAGAAAAGTACATCATGAATGTCTCACAGGCGGGGTTGTTACACCTGGTCAGGCTGTAGTGCCCTTACCGGAGTAACAGCTCCACTTAGGAGGCTAACATCTACGAGTTGCAGTCAGTCAAGGAGACAAGTGTTGTGAATATCTTCCATTAGTGTTGCTCGTAGTACAAGTAGTAATCAAACTCAAAATTTATGTGAGTTGAATATTTAATAATTAACAGAATAATGTTGAGACTCGTGTTTTTTTAAGAATATATTTATTACTACATAGTAAACAAAATGTAAATAACTTTATTACAAAGTAATTATAATAAATTATGAAGAAATGTTTACTTTAACTGTAAAAGCCTTAAAATTTTCAAGGCCCAAAAAGTACATTTTAATATTGGTTGTTTACTTTTAAAACCTAAGATAAAACATATTTACGTCACAATTTTAATATTGTAGTTGGTGTAGTTAGTTTTATATGCATATGGTAGCATTAGCATTAAAATGTTTGTTTACAATTCATTTTACATAATATTTTCAAGTCACTTGCAGTCTAAGGTAAAAAATATTTTACAAACAGGAGCTTTCTAAATTAAATATTAAGTAGGTAATTCAATTGTCTGTAAATCGTCTGGATGAAGTAAAAAATTTGCTTTAGTTCAGTAATATTATATGAATTCATTATTTTATTTGTAATTCGATTATTTTATATGTACATTAGTAAATCATCATATATATATATATATATATATATATATATATATATATATATAAGATCATTATGTACATGGTATCATTGCTTTAAATTATAGGGTACTTTGGGATTATACCGACCACACCAGTATGAAGAACACAAAAATAGAAATTTATAGAAACAAACATGATAGAACGAAAAAACAACTCTTCAATTACAAAATTACAAACTTACAAGCATTTCCAGGTATTGTGATCGGTATTGTTGTCGCTGTTATCTTATCTTTCTCGAGAATCCTGATTACGGCAGGCCGCGCGGCATCACGTGATTTGCACGGTACATCATTGCCTTTCCATTACAATTCAATTTATATTTCTGATTAGCCCCTCTAGAATTTGATATTTTACTGATAGGTACTATCTCGAGGGATGTTTTTCTTTCGTCGAGGCACTCGCATTTTGGGTGGCGGAATGTGATCAAGAATAAAAACAAGTTTTGAGTGTTTTTTTAATAAAAAGTTTAGTTTGGTAAATGTTTGTTTTTGTTGAATTTTTGTGTTTGGAGAAATGTAGAGGTAAAACACGGAAGTACAACAAAGCGATGCACCAGCTGAACGGGCGGCGAGACTCTGCAATCACGTTATCTACTAGACGCTCGACTTTGACCTCTGTCTGAGGATGGGGAGGTGTTTGCGATAAGACAATTCCTGTTTTATATTGACGAAATATTGTTCTACGCTAATCTAGTAATCAGTAGAAACGAAATGTGAAATAACGATTCATGTCTGGGTGTGGTCGGTATAATCCCAAAGTACCAATTATAGTTACTCTTTTCAAGGCCTGATACTGCGTAAATGTATATTCAGCACCTACATCGTTCACATAGTTCACCTTCCGCAACAAATGGAGACTTGCAACATTACTGTGATTCCAAATAAATGTAATGAAAGATTACTGATTATAATGAAAGGTGTCTTTTTCCTAAAAGTTGTAAAAAATTATTGTATTTAATAGAATATTTTTTACTTTTTGTGATATTTATTTTATACTTATCTAATTGTGTAACTTCTTTATTTGTGAAATTGTTGTACTTCGTTAAATTGTTATTTCAACTTATTGAGTTTAACAGATATTAAATTATCATTTCAATTCTAAAATTTACAAACTGAAATGAATAATTTAATAATATTTGTAATGAGATGTAAAATATATTCTTAAGAGCATAGCCTTTAAAGAATTGTATATGTTTTCTATAACTTGTAAACAAGTATTGTACTTGTAGTCATTTTGCAAATTTTTATAATATTTATTTTGTTATTTTGTAAATACGTAACTCATTTAATTTTTGTATACGTATTAAGCTAAATCTTTATGCCATCATTCTTATTGCCATCATTGAAAATCTAACTATTATCATAGTCACACAATTTTCAACTTCTAATGCATAATTTCTATTGGCTATTTAATAACATAAAATTAGAAGGAATGTGTTCAACACAAACATTGTTATTTGTAATAAAATTTAAAATTGATCGTAGATCTTCACAAAGTTCACCTTCTGCGAAGATTGAAGACACGTGACTGAGATTCCTAATAAACTAGATGAAATATTACTGATTAAAGGAAGAATTGCATGTTTTCTATAACTTGTAAAGTAATACTGTATTAAAAGTGTCATTTAAAAATCTCATGCTTTCGTAAATATTTAAGCAATTCAATGTTTGTTAATAGATTAACCTAAATCTTTATGTCTTCATATTGACTATATCAGATATCTTACAGTTATTATTACAATATGTAAGATTACAAACTATTGGGAACATTTTAAATTTTTCTGTATGATGTAATTTAGTAGTAATTTAAATTAGAGCACCGTACACCTGTGATACGTCTCACGAGATGCGTCAGATATATCAGTTCATTATGTACCAGGTATCAGTGCTTTGAATTATAATAACACATTTAAAGGTCTGATACTTGGTGTATGTATGTTCTGCAACGCCTAGATCTCCACAAAGTTCACCTTCTACGAAGATTGAAGACACGTGACTGAGATTCCATATAAACTAGATGTAAGATTACTGATTACAGGAAGAATTGCATATGTTTTCTATAACTTGCAAAGTAATAATGTATTTTAAAGTGTCATTTAAAAACTTTTGTAATATATATTTCATACTTTTGTAAATATTATAGCAATTTAATTTTTGTTAATGGATTAATCTAAATATTTATGTCTTCTTATTGACTTTATTGGAGATCTTATTGTTATTATTACAATTCAAAGATTTTTTAGACCTAATGCAAAATTTCCATGGCCTATTTAATGAAATTAAGATGGAAGTAGTATTTAAACACAAGAATTGCTGTATATAATGACATTAAAAATTGCTTTTGGAGAGTATGAAATATCTCAACTTATTATAATAAGTTAATATAATTATTGAACTTAATCATTTATATTTACTCAATTTTACTTATACATTTCTATCAATAAACCATTGTAATGCCCTTTTAAAGATCTTTGTAATATTTGCAATACAAATAATGGGTAGTTATTGTTTTATAATAATTTTTGTATTCAAATTTACTCAATTCAATATATCAAAATAACATTTCGATTTATTGTAATATATTCAGGGTATGAAAAATAAGATTATTTCAAATATTCCCGTTACGTGACTTCACTACTTTATCTGTAACGGCGTTTTTTATTTGTATGTTACTAATAAGATGTAAAATAGTCAATTAGTGCAACTTCCTACGAGATCCATCGGATATATCAGACCCATGTGTACCCGGTATTGTTGCTTTAAATTGCAATAAAACTTTTAAAGCAATGATATCGAGTGTATATAGGTTCTACCACGTCGAGATCGTTCAAAACGTGCATCAGCAACGCGTATTGAAGACATCAGGTTGTGACTTCTATTAAATAATATGTAAGATTACAGACTATTGGGAACATTTTAAATTTTCTGTACGATGTAACTTAGTAGTAATTTGAATTAGAGCACCGGACACCAGTGATACGTCTCACGAGATGCGTCAGATATATCAGTTCATTGTGTACCTGGTATCAGTGCTTTGAATTATAATAACACATTTAAAGGTCTGATACTTGGTGTATGTATGTTCTGCAACGCCTAGATCTCCACAAAGTTCACCTTCTACGAAGATTCAAGACACGTGACTGAGATTCCAAATAAACTAGATGTAAGATTACTGAATACGGGAAGAATTGCATATGTTTTCTATAACTTGCAAAGTAATACTGTTTTTAAAAGTGTCATTTAAAAAAATGTTGTAATATATTGTTCATACTTTGGAAACATTTAAGGTACCGGTATTTAATTTTTGGTAAGGGATTAATCTAAATATTTATGTCTTCTTATTGACTTTATCGGAGATCTTAATGTTATTATTACAATTCAAAGGATTTAACTTCTAATACAAAGTTAGCATGGCCTATTTAATTAAATTAAGATGGAAGTAACATGTTCAACACAAACATTGCTGTATGTCACGTTATTTTAAAAAATTGCTTTTGGAGAGTATGAAATATATCAACTTATTATAATAAGTTAATATAATTATTGAACTTAATCATTTATATTTACTCTATTTTACATATACGTTTCTAACAATAAAATATTGTAATGCCCTTTTAAAGATCTTTGTAATATTTGCAATATAACTAATGGCTAGTTATTGTTTTAAAATAATTTTTGTATTCAAATTTAATCCATTCAATATATCAAAATAGCATTTCGATTTATTGTAATATATTGAGGGTAAAACAAAAGATTGTTTCAAATATTCCTGTTACATAACTTCACGATTTTGTATGTTACGGCCATATTTTATTTGTAGCCTATTGTAATATATTCAGGGTATATATTGCTGTATATAATGACGTTAAAAATTGCTTTTGGAGAGTATGAAATATCTCAACTTATTATAATAAGTTAATATAATTATTGAACTTAATCATTTATATTTACTCAATTTTACTTATACATTTCTATCAATAAACCATTGTAATGCACCTTTAAAGATCTTTGTAATATTTGCAATACAACTAATGGCTAGTTATTGTTTTATAATAATTTTTGTATTCAAAGTTACTCAATTCAATGTATCAAAATAAATTTCGATTTATTGTAATATATTCAGGGTATAACAAAAGATTATTTCAAATATTCCCGTTACGTGACTTCACTACTTTATCTGTAACGTCCCGTTTAATTTACATGTTACTAATAAGATGTAAGTAGTCAATTAGTGCAACTTCCTACGAGATCCATCGGATATATCAGACCCATGTCTACCCGCTATTGTTGCTTTAGATTGCAATAAAACTTTTAAAGCAATGATATCGAGTGTATATAGGCTCTACCACTTTGAGATCGTCCAAAACGTGCATCAACAACGCATATTGAAGACATCAGGTTGTGACTTCTATTAAATAATATGATATTATTACAATTCAAAGGAATTAACTTCTTATACTAAGTTAGCATGGCCTATTTAATTAAATTAAGATGGAAGTAGTATGTTCAATACAAACATTGCTGTATGTCACGTTATTTTAAATTGCTTTTGGAGAGTATGAAATATATCAACTTATTATAATAAGTTAATATAATTATTGAACCTAATCATTTATATTTACTCAATTTTACTTATACGTTTCTAACAATAAAACATTGTACACATTCAAAGATCCCTTTTAAAGATCTTTGTAATATTTGCAATACAACTAATGGCTAGTTATTGTTTTAAAATAATTTTTGTATTCAAGTTTAATCAATTCAATGTATCAAAATAGCATTTCGATTTATTGTAATATATTGAGGGTAAAACAAAAGATTGTTTCAAATATTCCCGTTACATAACTTCACGATTTTGTATGTTACGGCCATATTTTATTTGTAGCCTATTGTAATATATTCAGGGTATAACACAAGATGATTTCAAATTTTCCCGTTACGTGACTTTAGTACATTATCTGTAACGGCGTTTTTTATTTTGTATGTTACTAATAAGATGTAAAATAGTCAATTAGTGCAACTTCCTACGAGATCCATCGGATATATCAGACCCATGTGTACCCGCTATTGTTGCTTTAAATTGCAATAAAACTTTTAAAGCAATGATATCGAGTGTATATAGGTTCTAACACGTCGAGATCGTCCAAAACGTGCATCAGCAACGCGTATTGAAGACATCAGGTTGTGACTTCTATTAAATAATATGTAAGATTACAGACTATTGGGAACATTTTAAATTTTCTGTACGATGTAACTTAGTAGTAATTTGAATTAGAGCACCGGACACCAGTGATACGTCTCACGAGATGCGTCAGATATATCAGTTCATTGTGTACCTGGTATCAGTGCTTTGAATTATACTAACACATTTAAAGGTCTCATACTTAGTGTATGTATGTTCTGCAACGCCTAGATCTCCACAAAGTTCACCTTCTACGAAGATTCAAGACACGTGACTGAGATTCCAAATAAACTAGATGTAAGATTACTGAATACGGGAAGAATTGCATATGTTTTCTATAACTTGCAAAGTAATACTGTTTTTAAAAGTGTCATTTAAAAAAATGTTGTAATATATTGTTCATACTTTGGAAACATTTAAGGTACCGGTATTTAATTTTTGGTAAGGGATTAATCTAAATATTTATGTCTTCTTATTGACTTTATCGGAGATCTTAATGTTATTATTACAATTCAAAGGATTTAACTTCTAATACAAAGTTAGCATGGCCTATTTAATTAAATTAAGATGGAAGTAACATGTTCAACACAAACATTGCTGTATGTCACGTTATTTAAAATTGCTTTTGGAGAGTATGAAATATATCAACTTATTATAATAAGTTAATATAATTATTGAACTTAATCATTTATATTTACTCAATTTTACATATACGTTTCTAACAATAAAACATTGTAATGCCCTTTTAAAGATCTTTGTAATATTTGCAATATAACTAATGGCTAGTTATTGTTTTAAAATAATTTTTGTATTCAAATTTAATCCATTCAATATATCAAAATAGCATTTCGATTTATTGTAATATATTGAGGGTAAAACAAAAGATTGTTTCAAATATTCCCGTTACATAACTTCACGATTTTGTATGTTACGGCCATATTTTATTTGTAGCCTATTGTAATATATTCAGGGTATAACACAAGATTATTTCAAATTTTCCCGTTACGTGACTTTAGTACATTATCTGTAACGGCGTTTTTTATTTGTATGTTACTAATAAGATGTAAAATAGTCAATTAGTGCAACTTCCTACGAGATCCATCGGATATATCAGACCCATGTGTACCCGGTATTGTTGCTTTAAATTGCAATAAAACTTTTAAAGCAATGATATCGAGTGTATATAGGTTCTACCACGTCGAGATCGTTCAAAACGTGCATCAGCAACGCGTATTGAAGACATCAGGTTGTGACTTCTATTAAATAATATGTAAGATTACAGACTATTGGGAACATTTTAAATTTTCTGTACGATGTAACTTAGTAGTAATTTGAATTAGAGCACCGGACACCAGTGATACGTCTCACGAGATGCGTCAGATATATCAGTTCATTGTGTACCTGGTATCAGTGCTTTGAATTATACTAACACATTTAAAGGTCTCATACTTAGTGTATGTATGTTCTGCATCGCCTAGATCTCCACAAAGTTCACCTTCTACGAAGATTCAAGACACGTGACTGAGATTCCATATAAACTAGATGTAAGATTACTGATTACAGGAAGAATTGCATAGGTTTTCTATAACTTGCAAAGTAATAATGTATTTAAAAGTGTCATTTTAAAAAGTTTTGTGAGATATATTTCATTTTTAAATATTTAACAATTAATCTTTTGGTTATTGGATTAATCTAAATCATTGTCTTCTTATTGACTTTATCAGAGATCTTATTGTTATTATTACAATTTAAAGATTTTTTAGACCTAATGCAAAATTTCCATGGCCTATTTAATGAAATTAAGATGGAAGTAGTATTTAAAACACAAGAATTGCTGTATATAATGACATTAAAAATTACTTTTGGAGAGTATGAAATATATCAATTTATTATAATAAGTTAATATAATTATTGAACTTAATCATTTATATTTACTCAATTTTACTTATACATTTCTATCAATAAACCATTGTAATGCCCTTTTAAAAGATCTTTGTAATATTTGCAATACAACTAATGGCTAGTTATTGTTTTATAATAATTTTTGTATTCAAAGTTACTCAATTCAATGTATCAAAATAAATTTCGATTTATTGTAATATATTCAGGGTATAACAAAAGATTATTTCAAATATTCCCGTTACGTGACTTCACTACTTTATCTGTAACGTCCCGTTTAATTTGCATGTTACTAATAAGATGTAAAATAGTCAATTAGTGCAACTTCCTACGAGATCCATCGGATATATCAGACCCATGTGTACCCGCTATTGTTGCTTTAGATTGCAATAAAACTTTTAAAGCAATGATATCGAGTGTATATAGGTTCTAACACGTCGAGATCGTCCAAAACGTGCATCAGCAACGCGTATTGAAGACATCAAGGTTGTGACTTCTATTAAATAATATGTAAGATTACAGACTATTGGGAACATTTTAATTTTCTGTACGATGTAACTTAGTAGTAATTTGAATTAGAGCACCGGACACCAGTGATACGTCTCACGAGATGCGTCAGATATATCAGTTCATTGTGTACCTGGTATCAGTGCTTTGAATTATAATAACACATTTAAAGGTCTGATACTTGGTGTATGTATGTTCTGCATCGCCTAGATCTCCACAAAGTTCACCTTCTACGAAGATTCAAGACACGTGACTGAGATTCCATATAAACTAAATGTAAGATTACTGATTACAGGAAGAATTGCATAGGTTTTCTATAACTTGCAAAGTAATAATGTATTTAAAAGTGTCATTTTAAAAAGTTTTGTGAGATATATTTCATTTTTAAATATTTAACAATTAATCTTTTGTTATTGGATTAATCTAAATCATTGTCTTCTTATTGACTTTATCAGAGATCTTATTGTTATTATTACAATTTAAAGATTTTTTAGACCTAATGCAAAATTTCCATGGCCTATTTAATGAAATTAAGATGGAAGTAGTATTTAAAACACAAGAATTGCTGTATATAATGACATTAAAAATTACTTTTGGAGAGTATGAAATATATCAACTTATTATAATAAGTTAATATAATTATTGAACTTAATCATTTATATTTACTCAATTTTACTTATACATTTCTATCAATAAACCATTGTAATGCCCTTTTAAAGATCTTTGTAATATTTGCAATACAACTAATGGCTAGTTATTGTTTTATAATAATTTTTGTATTCAAAGTTTACTCAATTCAATGTATCAAAATAAATTTCGATTTATTGTAATATATTCAGGGTATAACAAAAGATTATTTCAAATATTCCCGTTACGTGACTTCACTACTTTATCTGTAACGTCCCGTTTAATTTACATGTTACTAATAAGATGTAAATAGTCAATTAGTGCAACTTCCTACGAGATCCATCGGATATATCAGACCCATGTGTACCCGCTATTGTTGCTTTAAATTGCAATAAAACTTTTAAAGCAATGATATCGAGTGTATATAGGTTCTAACACGTCGAGATCGTCCAAAACGTGCATCAGCAACGCGTATTGAAGACATCAGGTTGTGACTTCTATTAAATAATATGTAAGATTACAGACTATTGGGAACATTTTAAATTTTCTGTACGATGTAACTTAGTAGTAATTTGAATTAGAGCACCGGACACCAGTGATACGTCTCACGAGATGCGTCAGATATATCAGTTCATTGTGTACCTGGTATCAGTGCTTTGAATTATAATAACACATTTAAAGGTCTGATACTTGGTGTATGTATGTTCTGCAACGCCTAGATCTCCACAAAGTTCACCTTCTACGAAGATTCAAGACACGTGACTGAGATTCCAAATAAACTAGATGTAAGATTACTGAATACGGGAAGAATTGCATATGTTTTCTATAACTTGCAAAGTAATACTGTTTTTAAAAGTGTCATTTAAAAAAATGTTGTAATATATTGTTCATACTTTGGAAACATTTAAGGTACCGGTATTTAATTTTTGGTAAGGGATTAATCTAAATATTTATGTCTTCTTATTGACTTTATCGGAGATCTTAATGTTATTATTACAATTCAAAGGATTTAACTTCTAATACTAAAGTTAGCATGGCCTATTTAATTAAATTAAGATGGAAGTAACATGTTCAATACAAACATTGCTGTATGTCACGTTATTTTAAATTGCTTTTGGAGAGTATGAAATATATCAACTTATTATAATAAGTTAATATAATTATTGAACTTAATCATTTATATTTACTCAATTTTACTTATACGTTTCTATCAATAAAACATTGTAATGCACCTTTAAAGATCTTTGTAATATTTGCAATACAACTAATGGCTAGTTATTGTTTTATAATAATTTTTGTATTCAAATTTACTCAATTCAATGTATCAAAATAGCATTTCGATTTATTGTAATTTATTGAGGGTAAAACAAAAGATTGTTTCAAATATTCCCGTTACATAACTTCACGATTTTGTATGTTACGGCCATATTTTATTTGTATTGTAATGTATTCAGGGTATAACACAAGATTATTTCAAATTTTCCCGTTACGTGACTTCACTACTTTATCTGTAACGGCGTTTTTTATTTGTATGTTACTAATAAGATGTAAGTAGTCAATTAGTGCAACTTCCTACGAGATCCATCGGATATATCAGACCCATGTGTACCCGCTATTGTTGCTTTAGATTGCAATAAAACTTTTAAAGCAATGATATCGAGTGTATATAGGTTCTAACACGTCGAGATCGTCCAAAACGTGCATCAGCAACGCGTATTGAAGACATCAGGTTGTGACTTCTATTAAATAATATGTAAGATTACAGACTATTGGGAACATTTTAAATTTTCTGTACGATGTAACTTAGTAGTAATTTGAATTAGAGCACCGGACACCAGTGATACGTCTCACGAGATGCGTCAGATATATCAGTTCATTGTGTACCTGGTATCAGTGCTTTGAATTATAATAACACATTTAAAGGTCTGATACTTGGTGTATGTATGTTCTGCATCGCCTAGATCTCCACAAAGTTCACCTTCTACGAAGATTCAAGACACGTGACTGAGATTCCATATAAACTAAATGTAAGATTACTGATTACAGGAAGAATTGCATAGGTTTTCTATAACTTGCAAAGTAATAATGTATTTAAAAGTGTCATTTTAAAAAGTTTTTGTGAGATATATTTCATTTTTAAATATTTAACAATTAATCTTTTGTTATTGGATTAATCTAAATCATTGTCTTCTTATTGACTTTATCAGAGATCTTATTGTTATTATAACAATTTAAAGATTTTTTAGACCTAATGCAAAATTTCCATGGCCTATTTAATGAAATTAAGATGGAAGTAGTATTTAAAACACAAGAATTGCTGTATATAATGACATTAAAAATTACTTTTGGAGAGTATGAAATATATCAACTTATTATAATAAGTTAATATAATTATTGAACTTAATCATTTATATTTACTCAATTTTACTTATACATTTCTATCAATAAACCATTGTAATGCACCCTTTTAAAGATCTTTGTAATATTTGCAATACAACTAATGGCTAGTTATTGTTTTATAATAATTTTTGTATTCAAAGTTACTCAATTCAATGTATCAAAATAAATTTCGATTTATTGTAATATATTCAGGGTATAACAAAAGATTATTTCAAATATTCCCGTTACGTGACTTCACTACTTTATCTGTAACGTCCCGTTTAATTTACATGTTACTAATAAGATGTAAATAGTCAATAGTGCAACTTCCTACGAGATCCATCGGATATATCAGACCCATGTGTACCCGCTATTGTTGCTTTAGATTGCAATAAAACTTTTAAAGCAATGATATCGAGTGTATATAGGTTCTAACACGTCGAGATCGTCCAAAACGTGCATCAGCAACGCGTATTGAAGACATCAGGTTGTGACTTCTATTAAATAATATGTAAGATTACAGACTATTGGGAACATTTTAAATTTTCTGTACGATGTAACTTAGTAGTAATTTGAATTAGAGCACCGGACACCAGTGATACGTCTCACGAGATGCGTCAGATATATCAGTTCATTGTGTACCTGGTATCAGTGCTTTGAATTATAATAACACATTTAAAGGTCTGATACTTGGTGTATGTATGTTCTGCAACGCCTAGATCTCCACAAAGTTCACCTTCTACGAAGATTCAAGACACGTGACTGAGATTCCAAATAAACTAGATGTAAGATTACTGAATACGGGAAGAATTGCATATGTTTTCTATAACTTGCAAAGTAATACTGTTTTTAAAAGTGTCATTTAAAAAAATGTTGTAATATATTGTTCATACTTTGGAAACATTTAAGGTACCGGTATTTAATTTTTGGTAAGGGATTAATCTAAATATTTATGTCTTCTTATTGACTTTATCGGAGATCTTAATGTTATTATTACAATTCAAAGGATTTAACTTCTAATACAAAGTTAGCATGGCCTATTTAATTAAATTAAGATGGAAGTAACATGTTCAACACATACATTGCTGTATGTCACGTTATTAAAAATTGCTTTTGGAGAGTATGAAATATATCAACTTATTATAATAAGTTAATATAATTATTGAACTTAATCATTTATATTTACTCAATTTTACTTATAGCTACATTTCTATCAATAAACCATTGTAATGCACCTTTAAAGATCTTTGTAATATTTGCAATACAACTAATGGCTAGTTATTGTTTTAAAATAATTTTTGTATTCAAATTTACTCAATTCAATGTATCAAAATAAATTTCGATTTATTGTAATATATTCAGGGTATAAACAAAAGATTATTTCAAATATTCCCGTTACGTGACTTCACTACTTTATCTGTAACGTCCCGTTTAATTTACATGTTACTAATAAGATGTAAGTAGTCAATAGTGCAACTTCCTACGAGATCCATCGGATATATCAGACCCATGTCTACCCGCTATTGTTGCTTTAGATTGCAATAAAACTTTTAAAGCAATGATATCGAGTGTATATAGGTTCTAACACGTCGAGATCGTCCAAAACGTGCATCAGCAACGCGATTGGACTTAGTAGTAATTTGAATTAGAGCACCGGACACCAGTGATACGTCTCACGAGATGCGTCAGTTCATTGTGTACCTGGTATCAGTGCTTTGAATTATAATAACACATTTAAAGGTCTGATACTTGGTGTATGTATGTTCTGCATCGCCTAGATCTCCACAAAGTTCACCTTCTACGAAGATTCAAGACACGTGACTGAGATTCCATATAAGCTAAATGTAAGATTACTGATTACAGGAAGAATTGCATAGGTTTTCTATAACTTGCAAAGTAATAATGTATTTAAAAGTGTCATTTTAAAAAGTTTTGTGAGATATATTTCATTTTTAAATATTTAACAATTAATCTTTTGTTATTGGATTAATCTCAATCATTGTCTTCTTATTGACTTTATCAGAGATCTTATTGTTATTATAACAATTTACAGATTTTTTAGACCTAATGCAAAATTTCCATGGCCTATTTAATGAAATTAAGATGGAAGTAGTATTTAAAACACAAGAATTGCTGTATATAGCCTAATGACATTAAAAATTACTTTTGGAGAGTATGAAATATATCAATTTATTATAATAAGTTAATATAATTATATTATTGAACTTAATCATTTATATTTACTCAATTTTACTTATACATTTCTATCAATAAACCATTGTAATGCCCTTTAAAAGATCTTTGTAATATTTGCAATACAACTAATGGCTAGTTATTGTTTTATAATAATTTTTGTATTCAAAGTTACTCAATTCAATGTATCAAAATAAATTTCGATTTATTGTAATATATTCAGGGTATAACAAAAGACTATTTCAAATATTCCCGTTACGTGACTTCACTACTTTATCTGTAACGTCCCGTTTAATTTGCATGTTACAAATAAGATGTAAATAGTCAATAGTGCAACTTCCTACGAGATCCATCGGATATATCAGACCCATGTCTACCCGCTATTGTTGCTTTAGATTGCAATAAAACTTTTAAAGCAATGATATCGAGTGTATATAGGTTCTAACACGTCGAGATCGTCCAAAACGTGCATCAGCAACGCGATTGGACTTAGTAGTAATTTGAATTAGAGCACCGGACACCAGTGATACGTCTCACGAGATGCGTCAGTTCATTGTGTACCTGGTATCAGTGCTTTGAATTATAATAACACATTTAAAGGTCTGATACTTGGTGTATGTATGTTCTGCATCGCCTAGATCTCCACAAAGTTCACCTTCTACGAAGATTCAAGACACGTGACTGAGATTCCATATAAGCTAAATGTAAGATTACTGATTACAGGAAGAATTGCATAGGTTTTCTATAACTTGCAAAGTAATAATGTATTTAAAAGTGTCATTTTAAAAAGTTTTGTGAGATATATTTCATTTTTAAATATTTAACAATTAATCTTTTGTTATTGGATTAATCTCAATCATTGTCTTCTTATTGACTTTATCAGAGATCTTATTGTTATTATAACAATTTACAGATTTTTTAGACCTAATGCAAAATTTCCATGGCCTATTTAATGAAATTAAGATGGAAGTAGTATTTAAAACACAAGAATTGCTGTATATAATGACATTAAAAATTACTTTTGGAGAGCATGAAATATATCAACTTATTATAATAAGTTAATATAATTATTGAACTTAATCATTTATATTTACTCAATTTTACTTATACATTTCTATCAATAAAACCATTGTAATGCACCTTTAAAGATCTTTGTAATATTTGCAATACAACTAATGGCTAGTTATTGTTTTATAATAATTTTTGTATTCAAAGTTACTCAATTCAATGTATCAAAATAAATTTCGATTTATTGTAATATATTCAGGGTATAACAAAAGATTATTTCAAATATTCCCGTTACGTGACTTCACTACTTTATCTGTAACGTCCCGTTTAATTTACATGTTACTAATAAGATGTAAGTAGTCAATAGTGCAACTTCCTACGAGATCCATCGGATATATCAGACCCATGTCTACCCGCTATTGTTGCTTTAGATTGCAATAAAACTTTTAAAGCAATGATATCGAGTGTATATAGGTTCTAACACGTCGAGATCGTCCAAAACGTGCATCAGCAACGCGTATTGAAGACAACAGGTTGTGACTTCTATTAAATAATATGTAAGATTACAGACTATTGGGAACATTTTAAATTTTCTGTACGATGTAACTTAGTAGTAATTTGAATTAGAGCACCGGACACCAGTGATACGTCTCACGAGATGCGTCAGTCAGTTCATTGTGTACCTGGTATCAGTGCTTTGAATTATAATAACACATTTAAAGGTCTGATACTTGGTGTATGTATGTTCTGCAACGCCTAGATCTCCACAAACTTCACCTTCTACGAAGATTCAAGACACGTGACTGAGATTCCAAATAAACTAGATGTAAGATTACTGAATACGGGAAGAATTGCATATGTTTTCTATAACTTGCAAAGTAATACTGTTTTTAAAAGTGTCATTTACAAAAATGTTGTAATATATTGTTCATACTTTGGAAACATTTAAGGTACCGGTATTTAATTTTTGGTAAGGGATTAATCTAAATATTTATGTTTTCCTATTGACTTTATCGGAGATCTTAATGATATTATTACAATTCAAAGGAATTAACTTCTTATACTAAGTTAGCATTACCTATTTAATTAAATTAAGATGGAAGTAACATGTTCAATACATACATTGCTGTATGTAAATACATTGTTATTTTAAATTGCTTTTGGAGAGTATGAAATATATCAACTTATTATAATAAGTTAATATAATTATTGAACTTAATCATTTATATTTACTCTATTTTACATATACGTTTCTAACAATAAAATATTGTAATGCCCTTTTAAAGATCTTTGTAATATTTGCAATATAACTAATGGCTAGTTATTGTTTTAAAATAATTTTTGTATTCAAATTTAATCCATTCAATATATCAAAATAGCATGTCGATTTATTGTAATATATTGAGGGTAAAACAAAAGATTGTTTCAAATATTCCTGTTACATAACTTCACGATTTTGTATGTTACGGCCATATTTTATTTGTAGCCTATTGTAATATATTCAGGGTATAACACAAGATGATTTCAAATTTTCCCGTTACGTGACTTTAGTACATTATCTGTAACGGCGTTTTTTATTTGTATGTTACTAATAAGATGTAAAATAGTCAATTAGTGCAACTTCCTACGAGATCCATCGGATATATCAGACCCATGTGTACCCGGTATTGTTGCTTTAAATTGCAATAAAACTTTTAAAGCAATGATATCGAGTGTATATAGGTTCTACCACGTCGATATCGTTCAAAACGTGCATCAGCAACGCGTATTGAAGACATCAGGTTGTGACTTCTATTAAATAATATGTAAGATTACAGACTATTAGGAACATTTTAAATTTTCTGTACGATTTAACTTAGTAGTAATTTGAATTAGAGCACCGGACACCAGTGATACGTCTCACGAGATGCGTCAGTTCATTGTGTACCTGGTATCAGTGCTTTGAATTATAATAACACATTTAAAGGTCTGATACTTGGTGTATGTATGTTCTGCATCGCCTAGATCTCCACAAAGTTCACCTTCTACGAAGATTCAAGACACGTGACTGAGATTCCAAATAAACTAAATGTAAGATTACTGATTACAGGAAGAATTGCATAGGTTTTCTATAACTTGCAAAGTAATAATGTATTTAAAAGTGTAATTTTAAAAAGTTTTGTGAGATATATTTCATTTTTAAATATTTAACAATTAATCTTTAGTTATTAGATTAATCTCAATCATTGTCTTCTTATTGACTTTATCAGAGATCTTATTGTTATTATAACAATTTAAAGATTTTTTAGACCTAATGCAAAATTTCCATGGCCTATTTAATGAAATTAAGATGGAAGTAGTATTTAAAACACAAGAATTGCTGTATATAATGACATTAAAAATTACTTTTGGAGAGTATGAAATATATCAACTTTTTATAATAAGTTAATATAATTATTGAACTTAATCATTTATATTTACCCAATTTTACTTATACATTTCTATCAATAAACCATTGTAATGCCCGTTTAAAGATCTTTGTAATATTTGCAATACTACTAATGGCTAGTTATTGTTTTATAATAATTTTTGTATTCAAAGTTACTCAATTCAATGTATCAAAATAAATTTCGATTTATTGTAATATATTCAGGGTGTAACAAAAGATTATTTCAAATATTCCCGTTACGTGACTTCACTACTTTATCTGTAACGTCCCGTTTAATTTGCATGTTACTAATAAGATGTAAATAGTCAATAGTGCAACTTCCTACGAGATCCATCGGATATATCAGACCCATGTGTACCCGCTATTGTTGCTGTAGATTGCAAAAAACTTATAAAGCAATGATATCGAGTGTATATAGGTTCTAACACGTCGAGATCGTCCAAAACGTGCATTAGCAACGCGTATTGAAGACAACGGGTTGTGACTTCTATTGAATAATATGTAAGATTGCAGACTATTGGGAACATTTTAAATTTTCTGTACGATGTAACTTAGTAGTAATTTGAATTAGAGCACCGGACACCAGTGATACGTCTCACGAGATGCGTCAGTTCATTGTGTACCTGGTATCAGTGCTTTGAATTATACTAACACATTTAAAGGTCTCATACTAAGTGTATGTATGTTCTGCATCGCCTAGATCTCCACAAACTTCACCTTCTACGAAGATTCAAGACACGTGACTGAGATTCCAAATAAACTAGATGTAAGATTACTGAATACGGGAAGAATTGCATATGTTTTCTATAACTTGCAAAGTAATACTGTTTTTAAAAGTGTCATTTACAAAAATGTTGTAATATATTGTTCATACTTTGGAAACATTTAAGTTACCGGTATTTAAGTTTTGGTAAGGGATTAATCTAAATATTTATGTCTTCCTATTGACTTTATCGGAGATCTTAATGATATTATTACAATTCAAAGGAATTAACTTCTAATACAAAGTTCGCATGGCCCATTTAATTAAATTAAGATGGAAGTAACATGTTCAATACAAACATTGCTGTATGTCACGTTATTTTAAATTGCTTTTGGAGAGTATGAAATATATCAACTTATTATAATAAGTTAATATAATTATTGAACCTAATCATTTATATTTACTCAATTTTACATATACGTTTCTAACAATAAAACATTGTAATGCCCTTTTAAAGATCTTTGTAATATTTGCAATATAACTAATGGCTAGTTATTGTTTTAAAATAATTTTTGTATTCAAATTTAATCCATTCAATATATCAAAATAGCATTTCGATTTATTGTAATATATTGAGGGTAAAACAAAAGATTGTTTCAAATATTCCCGTTACATAACTTCACGATTTTGTATGTTACGGCCATAATAACACCGGCAATGGCTAAGAAGATATTGGAATGGGCCAAAGGCAATCAGTTCAATGATGATGACCAGTGGCGGTTTTTCCATTTGAGCACATGAGCACGTGAGCCCCCTATGGTAAAAATATAATTAAAATACTTTCTTATTGAATCCACAACATAAATAACATTCAGTTAATACGGAGTAACACGAATTATTAACAACAATGACGCGTTAAACGCGAAGCGAATCGAGCAGAGACGCGCTGACAGTGCATGTGCAGTGAGCTGCCTGGCATCTAAAGCGGGGATAGGCGAGGGGCATGCGGGGGGAAGCGGTGGGAGGAGGGTCTCATATAACAGCGTGGGTGCACAAGCCAGTAGTGCGACGGCTAGTCGCAGGTGATGTACATATAATCTTATTTCGTTGCGTCTCTGCTGTGTGAATGTCGTAATGACCGCTGTTTGTGAATATTGTGTCTCTTTTGTGTTGTTTTTGTTACAGAGATTTGTATGTGAAGTGTTTTGTAATATTTTATTATTCATTTGATTATTATATGGCAGTGACAGTAACTGAACTTAAAGAACTTAGGTTTTCTAACTTATCTCTGGAAAGAAAGGTTTGAAATTAAAGTAAGTGGAAAACCGACCCCCCCAACTTAACATTGTTCACATAACCAAAGGTAGGAATAGAGACTTTAAGAGGGAATTCAATCAAAACGTATATACCAGAACCCCGTGGATTTGTGGATGTGAACAAAGCAATAGATTTTATTGCTTCCCCTGTTTACTTTTTTCGAAGCAAAGTGGTGAATCTAACTGGGTAAAATATGGGGTTGCTGATCTTTCCCATTTGCAATCAAAAATCAGAAAACATGAATGTTCTCAGTCACACTTAAACTCAGTTTTGGAATTTAATATTTTGGGCAAGTTAGACATTCGACAGCAGCTAGACTGTGCTTACAGGGGGAAAATATTAAAAAGCACAACAAACAGGTTACTAAAAATCGTTTATGTGCTTTCCAAACTAATTGATTGTATTAATTTTTGTGGGGCGTTTGAGTTAGCACTCAGAGGCCATCGTGAGCAAGATGATTCTTCAAATCCTGGCGTTTTTAGGGGACTAGTAAATTTCTCAGCAGAATTTGATGCTTCATTGAAAGAACATCTGGACAATGCAACAGTGTTTAAAGGTACATCTAAAAGTATCCAAAACGAATTGCTTGATTGCATGCTTGCCGTTTGCCAGGACAACATAAAACAAGAGATAAAAACTACTAGGTTTTTTATCGTTGATCGCTGATGAAACTACTGACATTTCATCAACATTTCAATTAGTCAATAGTTTTCCGCTATGTCTTGCCTGATGGCCAACCTGTAGAACGATTTTGGCAGTTTGTTCAACCCACTGGTCACGATGCTGATTCAATAGCTAGATGTATTAAAAGTGCAATACAAAGTTGTTGTAGACGATCCAAGCAAAACTTATATCACAAAGCTATGATGGCGCTAGTGTAATGAGTGGACATCATGCAGGGGTACAGACTCTTGTTAAGCAAATGTATCCCCACGCATTTTATGTTCATTGCTATGCACACCAAACTGAATTTGGTAGTTGGACAGGCTACAAGCCAAAACCAACAAGTGAGAATTTTTTTTTTCAAATTTGAGTGATTTGACCAACTTCTTTAGCAATTCTCCACAAAGAGTTGCAGTTTTAGACACAATAGTTGGCAGAAGAATCCCTCGTGCTTCCGCAACTAGATGGAACTTCAAGAGCCGTACAGTCAACACTGTGTATGAATACAGAGAAGATTTAATTGCTTGCATGGAGGAAATAGAGGCCTCATCACATCAAGCAATCACTATCACCAAAGCAGGGGCAATCAGACGTATGTTAGAGGATCCCAACTTTATATTTTGGCTCGCAGTGTTTCATAAAATCATGCCCCATGTTGACATTTTGTATAATCAACTACAGCTTACATACACCGATGCTGTGCGAACAAAGAAAAAATGTCGAAACATTTATTGAATGCATCGAAAAAGAAAGGCAAAACATGGATAGTGTCAAAATTGATGTTGATCAACTACCTATGCCTGTGAAAAGAGCCCGACGTGATGAAAATATTCATGTGACGAGGACAATTGCCGCAAAAGAGGTGATGTGATGTTATTTCCAATCAAATAAAAGACAGATACTCTTTTTTGACACACCATTCAGCGGTTTCTCTGTTTGATTCAAAAAAGTTCACGCACTATGAGAAAACGTTTCCCATTCAACTTTTGGAAGAAACGGTGCAGGTGTATTCATTTTTAGACAAAGAACGATTGAAAACAGAACTTTCAGTGATCTACAAACGAAAAGATTTTCAAGTCATGAACGGGACTGTGCCGTTGTTACAGTTCGTTATTGAGAATGGCTCTTACAGACTTCATTTTCAGAAACTCCACAAACTTTTGACCATTGTTTCTACCATCCCTATGACTACTGCGGAAGCGGAACGGTGCTTTTCGACCTTAAAACGCATCAAGACATTTTTGAGAAGTACCATGGGGCAAGAAAGACTAACAGCATTGGCTATGTTGTCTGTGGAAAAGGGTATGATCAGGAGTATACCTAACTTTAATGAGCGTGTAATCGATGTTTTTGCTAGGCAAAAAGAAAGAAGGATGGACTTCAACTTTAAAAACTGTACATGAAACTAATCATCTTACAAAGAGTGTTTTTGGAGAAAAACTGTGTATTAAATGCTGAACTATGATTTCATGAAACATTTAGTTAATTTTCAATTAGCCTATTTAACCTATTTTCAAAAGTTACTTATAACCTTACATTTTTCTTTGTATTAATAAAAATAAGATTGTATTCACATTATCTTTCTTTTATTTCCATGTTTCATAAACGTTAGCCAATAAATCAGTTATATTTGCTAATTACTTTCTGGGCTATAAGCAATTATTAAAAATGCAAGTAGTCAAATATCGTTGCAAATTTTAAGGAGTTTCTTTTTTTACGAATTATTCATTCTACAGCACGAAATAACTTACAGTCTTGTACACCTTTTACAAACAATCAATTTGGTGCTATAAAGAGCCTAAAAGGACTGAAATATTTTGTTTACTATTATATTGAGACGGTAACTATGTTGGCGACGTAAGTTAAATTATCTAATCCTACTGTTATTTTCTATTGTGTGCACCCCCATGACCACTTATCAGGAGCCGCCACTGATGATGACTGGAACAAGGTACAGTACCCTCAGGATTTAGTAGTGATCCCTTTGACCCATTCCAATCTCTTCTTAGCAAAAAAAAGAGATGGTGTTATTTTTTGTTTTTTCTTTGTAGGCCTCCATGCGCGAAGACCTTGTTCATTCATGGTTCTTCTGATGGTCCTGGGCGAAGCATTTGTGCCATAATCTCTTAACTGGTCACTAAGAACCTTGCTGGTCATTTTTTTATTGACTAGTGTCATGTTTTTCAAACTTTCTGGCCATCCTTGGACTTAACACTTTCTTCTGGCCACATTTTCCGATACAGCTGGATTTATAAATACCACTGATATCAAGTGATTTCTTGATCCTACTAACTGACTTCTGTGAAATATTTAGTCAATGTGCTATTTCAGTTTGTGTGTAATGTTGTTCTTCCAAAAGGACCTTGGCCACAGCACATTTCCTTGGTGAAAGGTCCGCCTTTTTACCCATTTCCTGATAATTTTATA
Organism: Homalodisca vitripennis; assembly: GCF_021130785.1. Classification (NCBI taxonomy): domain Eukaryota; kingdom Metazoa; phylum Arthropoda; class Insecta; order Hemiptera; family Cicadellidae; genus Homalodisca; species Homalodisca vitripennis. The sequence continues at coordinate 178,876,384 of NC_060207.1, read as the reverse complement.
AGTAGCCAATAAGGAAGTAAAAAAGTGGTCTCATATACTCACAAATGACCTTAAACTTACTTTATTAATAACAAAACACACTAACAGAAAGATCTACTGAACCTAAAACATGTTAACTACATGAAAAGTTAACTGTAACCTGATTTTGGTTATGGAGCTGGTAGATTTGTAAAGGCAGATGATAAACAAAACAGGCAGTGTTGCTACCCGCAAACATAAAATTACCAAATTGTCTGCTCATACTATTCTAAAGTAACACACGAATGAGGGTATATACTTTAACATATACCAACATGAAATTAAAAATTTATTTAGTAACAATTGAGAAGAAAAAACAAAAAAATATGCGTTAGTCTAATAATTTGGCCAGCACTGTAGGCTGTCATAGTAATGGAAGATAAACAGATGACTCTTTGGTTGACTGACACTTGAAGATTTTAGCCTCCGTTATTACCGGTGAGGGCACTAAAGCCTAACCAGCAGTAACAACCCCTCCTGTGAGACGTTCATGTGGTTCTTCACTCTACCATCCACAGCTAGGACTGAATCCAATATAGACACAGAGTAAACGGGTAAATCCCGAGTATTGTATTGTTAAGTATTTCCTTTAATGCATAATTGTAAACGTTGTTCTTTTAAAAGTCGTTTATTTCACGGTCAGGGTGTAACGCAGTATTACATTTAAATGAAACGTCAAATTTCACGGAGTATTTAATGTATTTGTAGATAATATTCCTCCCTGCTGGGTCAGAAGGACATGGATTTCACAATCAATCTGATTTTTTAAACACGTTCACTAAGAAACATTCAGTGTTACCGTGTACATCTGAAACATTCGAACTATAACCATCTTAGATAAAATTATTATTTATCAAAAATAAGTCAGAATACACGTTGTTTTAAATTATTTGACAGTTTTATTAAAAATGTATATTTTCATTTCTTTGCAATTACATATTTTCGCAACCCTGTTACTCGTTAATATTAGTTACTTCCGATATTCTTGGAACTAAATTCTTGGCGGAATCATAACCTAATTATCACGCGTATTAATTTTTTCTATCGTGAACTTTGTAGCTGCCGTTCCTGCTGGCGAGCAACATCTCGCGCACCATGTCCGTAAGTAAAATTTATATTTTTGTATTATAAGGTAGCCCTCTCATGCGAGACATCTAATTTTGAATGTAATATAAAGTAAAGTTGTAAATAGTAAACTTGGTTGATGTTTTTATTTGGCAGATTAATAGCCTATTGATAATAGTACGGTGATATCTTTCAGACGATACCACGATGTCATGAATCTTAAGTTGTCTCAATAACTTGCTAATAAATACCGTCGTGATTTTGTTTTAGGTGAGTTCAACTTCAAGTCTCTGATTTCAACATCAAATCTTATTTAAACTTTGAGTCTCTTATTTCAACTTCGAGTCTCTTATTTCAACATCGAGTCTCTTATTTCAACTTAGAGTGCTTGCAAAGTCATGTTTTAGACTTCTATTACACTATCCTCACTTTGTTTGACTCCAACTGAAATATCGAACCAAGATGCTGCACCCGTGCTTGTGAGTCGACATCAGCGTGAAGGGAAGTTAATTTTAAAGTTTTAAATAATTTTAAGTTCGTATGCAAAATTCCTATTAAAAATTTGAACCATTAGGCCCAAACCCATATAATTTAGTTCTCTACCACTTTCTTTGACAGCAACGTGGAAATACATTATTTATTTTTAACATCTAGAAGTGGTGCTTTTAACATGCGAATTGAGTATTCAATACTACGACCTCAGCGGTATCCAACCCCATGTGTTCTAATTAAAAACTTATTCCCGCAACGTGTAAGTACTGTCCCAGTAACAAGTTTCGATTGAATTGGCTTGAGAATTCGGCAATCACCTCTATTTCCGCAATGTTACTGTGGGGCTACTATTCAAAACTTTATATGATCATCCTCTAAAAACCTTTAAAATATATAAGAAACACAAAAGAAGAAATATTATTGCAAATGAACTGAAAATTCTAAAACACTTAGTTTTTTGTCCTCTAAAATCCATAATAACTTAGATACGAGTATAACCGTTCATTTTCCATACTTTAATTACGTATTCTTTTTTAAACACGCATCATTTTGGGTGTTGATTTGGTAATTGTTGAAATTGGCATAAATACGAACTATCACCATATTTAAACTTTTTCCTAGTTAAGGCTGGGTAATGACCTCAAAACTCAAACTGTGTGCAAATACTAAGATCTCTGTACTAAGTTTCATCTGATATTCATACTTTTCATATTATGGTGGGCCATGATAAAAAATACAAAATCTCTCCCGAAAATTTAGAGATGAAAGTGATTGTAATAGGCAGATTTCTATAAAATGAAACGATAATTTTTTTATGATTCATGTTTACCTATCTCATAAATTAGGCAATTAAATCAACAATTTTGTATGAAGAAAATTGTATATACTGATTTATTAACTATTTTTCAGTGCAGATTTCCAGTATCATTTACATACCTTTAGTTACTCATACATTAAGTACATCTGCCCACAAGTTTTATAGATCAATTTAAACACACTAATAGTAGCCAAGATACAGATTTACCATCTTATATATATATATATACATATATTGTGAATTAAATTTATGTAATACTTTTGGAAGACTGTGGAAGATTAATTTGTACACAATAATGGAGAAATTATAATAATATATTGAAGGTTTCCCCAAAAATATGTATATAATACAGCTGTATCGTATTTTAATATTAATAAACAATGACATAAACAACTAATGGAAGGTTTTTACAACAGTTGACTCGTTGATTGACTCGAAGATGTTAGCCTCCTAGGTGGAGCTGTTATTGCCGGCGAAAGCACTAAAGCCTAACCAGCAGTAACAACCCCTCCTGTGAGACGTTTATGATGTTCTTCCCTCCTCAGTTTGAAACCATTGCTACAAGTTAGTTTTGAATAGACAATAAAAATATATAAAATTAATATTATTATTAATATACGTACGCCTAATTATATTAGCATACTCATAATACAGTAGTGTTAATATAATATTTACGTTTAAGTGAAATATTTAAATTGTAAAAATTTGTATTCTTTAAATTATTGAGATGATAATTTACCAATTTACTCCTCTACGGTGAAATAGCGAAATGTGAATATATTAAATGAAGTTGCTTCAGTACATTTTTTCTCTTCATCTCCGTACTCTTTGTTGATTCGTATATAGCGATCATTGTGGATTTTATTACTGTCCTAATCCACAGGGTTTGTCGTTTTGATTCATTCTTAAAATTATATATACATATAGGTCTACTATTGAGTAAATCCTAAATTGATGATAGGTAACAGTAATGTTTGATAGTTTTGAGCAATAGTTTAAATGCTATTATATTGGTTATCTATTATAATAAAACTTCTGGTAATTCAATATAAGCAATATATGGGTCAACCTCGATTTTTCTCATATTACAATATAATGTTCCAATAGTCAATTAGAAAAGGAAATGACTAGAATTTCTTGCCGGAAAGCAGTTATAGGGAGCAGGCAACCGCCAGACGGTCATATATTGCTTAGAGTTACCTATTAGTGATCAGGGGCACTGACGTGATCTGGGCTTCAAATTTGGAACTACTCGAGTTAATTTTTTTTTATATTAAAAGAGCAAGCAGCGCGAAGCGCTGCGCAGCGGGCAGGCATCGTGCGTGATCCTTTTTTTTATTAAAAATTTCTGATAAATTGTTATTACATATTACAATATAATGTAGGTAATGTATGTAAAACAATTTTAAACACATAATTACATGCTGGAAAGCAAAGTAAACCAATATAATCCGCCCAATTACAAAATCTCCGTAAAAATCTGGTAAAGGAATCTGTGTAATTCCTTTGGCCTGAATCAATTCAGTATATACGAATATCACGCACGATGCTTGCCCGCTGCGCAACGCTTCGCGCTGCTTGCTCTTTTAGAAAAAAGATTAACTCGAGTAGTTCCAAATTTGAAGCCCAGATCACGTCAGTGCCCCTGATCACTAATAGGTAATTCTCGCGGTTGCCTGCTCCCTATAACTGCTTTCCAGCAAGAAATTCTAGTCATTTCCTTTTCTAATTGACTATTGGAACATTATATTGTAATATGAGTTGCCTGCTCCCTATAACTGCTTTCCGGCAAGAAATTCTAGTCATTTCCTTTTCTAATTGACTATTGGAACATTATATTGTAATATGAGAAAAATCGAGGTTGACCCATATATTGCTTAGAATTGCCAAACTTCTTAATTATTACTCGTAGTAAAAGAATAACACTTTGATCGATTAGTGAGCTCTAACAAACTAATTGTGTAATTTATTACCTGGGATCTGGTGTTGGTGAATATTATGGTATAAAGTCGTCACAGAACACGTAGTAAATCCCTAATGCTGTCCTAAGCGTATATCCCTAAGCGTAGAGAACTGGAGATATCAGGAATAGTGAAGATGCGGATCGTAGTTTTTATCTCTGACCGGGTAGAAAATGTCAAAGAGGATCACTTTAATTATGATCCAACCTTAACAGTTCCTAAAATGGCCAGAAACTTGTCTTCTTGACGACTGTACCGACCAGCTTGTCCATAAAAACTACATAGAAAGTGTGATTTCATATTGCTGTTACCTGATTACATATTATATAAACGTGTTAGTAGTTACACTTTTGAGCACCAGCCAATAGTGTAATAGTGACACAATAGTGATTTCAGACTTTACATGTAACATTAAAAACATATTTTTAAAATAACAAGGCATCGCTTTATCATTAATACAGGGTGTGTTTGTAGTTATTTCTACGTTCTACGTAAGTCTAAATATAACAATGTGTTTCTTACTATGTAGGCCTACAATATGCCAATAACATATATTTTTAATGGTATCTTTGTTTTTCGCAGAGACTATCAGAACTACTTAATATGTTTTTGTAATTGTGTATACAGGCAAAAAAGTAACATTGATAACAGTACATTGAAAAGTAACACGTTTCTGGCATTCGGATCATGTTCGCTTGTCAGTCAATGACAAACAAGAAGTGAATTTGATATTATGTATTTCACCTTAACACCAGAACGTTCTTTTTTTGTTTTTGTAAATACAACCCAATCTTGTACCCTTAAAAATATGGGAAGATTTCAAAATATATGAATAACTATATAATTGATACAAACAAACATGGCAAACCACTTCATTGAATGCAATTCCTTCAAAAATTAATTTCGAAAGTGGCAGTTTGCACATTTATTTATAGCATACTAATAGTTACTCGGGGTTCCCCCGCAATTTCGGAGGCTTCACACGCATATGAGCTCTTCTAATTCAAGTGAATTATATTTCTGACGCTAACGATGAGTTTACCTTGTAGCCACGATCTCAAAATATGTCAACAAGTGTATATTTATGACCACAGTAATTTTTCTCTGGTCTTGGAATTTTTTCGTAGCATAATAAAATTGATTTTGCCTTGTTTCCACGATCAAGAAAAAAAATACAAATACTACTTCGGTTAAAAGGTAACTATGATAGGTTTTATAGCAGTCATTCACTTTATGGTTAAAGTTAGATAACAACATTGTCTTTAATACCTGCATTACAGAACTGACTAAACACTAGATAAATATTTGCTAAAACATACAGTTAAAATTATATTTGTTCTAAAACTTATAATGTTGTTATCTGTATAAACTACAGAAAGATAAAGTTAAAATATTGTTTTGTAAAGCTTACTCTCTCCTTTCGAGACTAAATGTACATAAATTTATAATTATAGTTAAATTAATTAAATATATGGTTGTGCTTTTATACAATAATGTTTGAGTAGAACAGATGATTACATTTAACATGCCCTTTCAGTTAATTAACATAATGTTTGCTGTAATGCAACTTTAGTTGCATAGATGGGTTTTTCACAACTTAAGAGACTGCTAGGGTGTGGCCTTGAGGGATTTTAGAAGTAGGAATGGACCTATATTTTAATCAATGACCCTTAGAATGCCCTTGTAAAATTTCAGTACTATCGGTCCAGTAGTGTTTGTTATTGAGTAATACAAAACACACAGAGAAAACACATTAGATATTGTATATAATAGTATAGGTATAGATGGACAGTATAGTTATTATTATAATGTTCATGTCTACGTAAAACAATTGTATTGCTTTAAATCCTTGAATTAGTAATGTACAAATTTCTTACGCCATAGTGAAATATTGTATCTCATTGTAACCTCGAGCCTCTCAAGTGAAGATTCTCCAGTACAACAGTTGTCTTCCTCCCCATACAAATATTGTTAATTCTTATTTCTTTCTAAACAGAAGTTTTTACTAACTGTGTGCCTTTACAACAGTTCCTATATAGCAAGAAATATCAATAATGGCATTTCTTGTTCCAATCCACAGTATCTGTAGTTTTGGTTTATTCTTAAAATAGTTTATACTATCAACTTTATTGTAAATTAATGATAGCAGTAATGTTCGCTACATTTGAGTAATAAATTAATGTTTTTCTGTATGTCCTTTATGGACTCAAAAGCCATTTGACCAATTCTAATGATAATTTGTAGTATATGTATTTTTCCGCGTAAAAGTTATATGCTATGTCCATTGATGGAACTCACCACCAGGCGTCGCTGCAAAATATAAAGTTATCAAAGCGCCTTGCACATTATAAACTGCAATTACGCGACAGTTTCGTATATTGTTATAACATATAACACTATTTGAAGGCGCTAAGTTTTTATGTATATTATTTGTCTTTAAAATAAATTTCTTGTTAAATTTAAAGCTTGAGTAGTAAACCACTTTATAATAAAGTACATGTACGTGTATAATGGATATAAGCATACACTTTTGACAGATTTTCTTGATCGTGGCAACAAGGTAAAGTCTACATCGGCGTTGGGATAATAATTCATTTGAACCATAAAGTGCTCATACGCGGGCAAACCTTACGAAAAGCGTACGAAGCCGCTGGAAACAGCTAGTTATTTATATATTTTGCATCTTACTTAATTAATCTTAATTAATTATTAAAGGTTATAAAATATACATTTGACTTCATTGTGATTGATTACAACAAGTTCTTACACAATAATTATGTAATGTCTTACATGAGACCTGATGGTGTATATTATGTATGAAGTCACAGAACACGTTGTCAATCTCATGGCTCTTAACGATGCGAAGCGCAGATAACTAGAGATTTCAGGAACATGAAGATGTGGATCGTAGTTGTTATCTCTGACCGGGTAGGAAATGTAAAAGAGGGTCACCTTGATTATGACCCTACTTTAACAGTTCCTAGTGTGGCCAGAAACTCACCTCGAGGACTGTAGGTCTACCAATCAGCTTGTCCATAACAATTACTGCATAGATATGGGTACGAAAAATTGTTTTAACTTGAACCTGATTACATGTATGGAACAAAAATGAAATAGCAGCATATATTCTCACATTTTAACTGTCCAAAAATACTGTTTACCGTTGCGAAAAAAAAACATTTAAAACTATTTTCTTAAATAACAAGGTATTGCCGTATCATTAACAATACAAGGTATCTTCAGCACCTATTTCTAGGTTCTGCTTGAGTCCAAATGTAACAATATTTTTCTTATTGTTCACGATGTACCAATGAAATTTTGCCGATTTTAGGATTTCACAGATATTTTCAGATCTAGTTTATATTTATCATGGAACTTTGTACACAAGCTTACATACATAACATATATTAACTTTTACAAAGCTGGTCAGATCCTTTCACAATTTAAAAATTGTCATACAGATGCCAGTAACGTAAAGTATATTTTTTATACCTGTTAATATTTTTGTTAAATGAATTTTACAATTTTATTTCTGTATTTCCAAAATCTAATTATTCGAAGGCATGTAAATTGTTAGTTATATGTATTTTTTAAAAAAAAGTAGAGAAGGAAGACCTTGAAGTAATGCAGTTTCCAGCAGGTAAACATTGTACTTTACAAAAATAATGTGAAGCAATATACGGAATTATAAGACCTAAACAGTTTCTTACAATATATAATGTAACCTATTTAACAGTATTTTGAAAATCATTAAAATTAAAACTCTCGTAATATTTAGTTTATCTGTGTTAATGTGTTTCCGAAATTTCAAACTTTGGGCTCTCTACTTCTATCTTATTTAAGACAAGGGGATTCAGCACTTGAGATGGCCGAAAACATCTTTTATGGCAACTTTTTATGAACAAGAACAATGTCAGAAAAAGTTGTTTTTGATGTTTGGTAGCTCGGCTATGGGTGTTCATTTTAAATTAACGATGCCACATAATAGTACAGTCCCAAATGCGTGGTTGATTATATTTTAGTAATAATCAATTAAATGTCCAATTTAAGTTGACACGAAAGCATTGAATTATGTTTTATAACGTGATTCTAGTTCAAGTGAGGTTATGTTAACCCTAGCTCGTGGTCACTATCATGTGTTGAAAACCAATGTCACTGAGTTTTGCTAATAATTTCTCTCGACTGCAAATTATTGTTTGTACTTATTTGTGGAATTTTATTTGAGATCAATTTAAAATATGATTGAAAAGTATATTCATTGAGGTCAAGTTAATAAACACCATACTCACCAACTATATCATGTCGAGGTCAACAACCTCTCTTATCTCACTTAAAATATCGTATATTCGGAAATTAAACATAATTTCACTCACTAATCCCACCTTCTTCAACTGGTGGTAGAGTCCAACAAAACTTACAAGAACATGTGCTTTCTTTCACCAAGGCATCAACGCACATCCTTTCATATTCGCTGCTCAGATCAGAAGGGCGAGGAGACCGGCAATCTGTTACAACTGTCCGGGGTCCACATACCGGAAGTCGTAACCTTTTTAGCCTCCAACCCAAACTATTACGTTTTACTGGATGTTAATTAATAGCCTATAGATTTCAAATATATTTACTTATTATTGTAATTAAATAACTCACATTGATTCCAGCATGAAGATGACTTATATTTTACTTTATTAAATATTTTAGACGTACATTTGATGAAAAAATAACATCTGATTTGCTTCATCATCTGTTTGTGGTACACGTCAATTTCCGCTTACCGACCTGTCGCGAACCATTTGAAATTAAATTTAAATTTGATCTATGTTGATCTGTTACTTGTTTAAACACATTTCTGTATGTTATTGGCCATTTTATACAGTTCTCCATGCTTTGATTCTGCGCGAGCATCACAACCCATTATCTGCTAAACTAATGCTCATGATTTCAGATATTAAATTGAACATATCTAGAGATCCAGAAGAAATAGTAATATAACAAATGTTTGTCATCGAGCCACTAGTGTATAAGTATTCTTGAATTTTAAAACCATTTTTCATCTGTACAAACCTCTATATTAAACAAAAAATAACATAAATTTATTGCTAAATCGTGTATTAAAATTTACCCACTTCAGTGCCGAACCCTCTTATAGAAAGTTTACATAATGATTTAAACATCATCTGTCACAAAGTTATATACAGTTTTTCTCCTGTATTTCACAATTCTATTGAAAAAGATAAAATCACTTAAATTATTTTTTGTACAACTAGTATTGAGGATTCACGTATACATACTTTTGTACTTTAATATTTAGAGTTGTATAGTAATGAAAGATCTTTACAGCCGTTGGTTGCCTGGCACATAAGCTTTTCATGTTAGGCTACTTGTAAAGATAACTTAATCTATTGTTTCCTCAAACTCCGTGACCTCGAAACATAAACCTACAACAAAGATGATTGGTCGTTATGGAACTCAGTATAATAATCATTCTGCTTTTGTTTATTTTAAGCAGTGCCATTGCAACTGCCAAAACTCTCCACAAAATAAAAACTTTTAGTCATCTAATAAACTATACAGTAATATTAACATTACTAGTGGAAAAATGTACAGAATTATAGAATATTGCCAGAAAGTTATTTACAGTTTTTCTTATTTCATTATTCTAACCTTATATAGTAAACAGCCACATGAACTATTGTTTACACTGGTGCATTTTTGTTTAATATTAACACGCAACTAATTAAAATATGATACGAAAGGAAGATTTTCACAACAGTTGACTCCTTGATTGACTGGTACTACTTGAAGATGTTAGCCTCCTAGGTGGAGCTGTTAATACCGGTGAGGGCACTAAAGCCTAACCAGCAGTAACAACCTCTCCTGTGAGACGTTCACGGTGTTCTTCACTCCTCAACCATGCTCCAGAATATAAATAAACACTACTGCATTTTAAAATAATTTGTTAAAGTTTAATGTAAAACGAATAGTACCTAATCAAACATATTTTTACAATATTTAAAAGTATAAACAGTAAATACATATACATAAAATAAAGTACAAGAGATATAAAATCAACTCTCTAAATGTGAAAAGTTCTATGATAATAAAATACGAAATATTCAATAAAGTAACACTAAATACTACTATAATTTCTTGAGTTAAAATTTAGCAAATTCTGTAATACCAATACAACTTCTAGTACGCTCCTACTTTCGTTTACTAGAAGGCCTATTACTGCAACAACCAAAACTCTATTCATGGTATAGTAAACCTTTAAAACTATACGCACCCTTAAGTATCACTTGTCACTACGTAATTATCATAAATATACTAAATACAAACCCTACAAGTATTTAACAAAAAATAAAATCAGTTTATATATAATTTTTATGTAGTATAATATTAACACATAATTGTACAATGGTAAATTTTTCCAACAGTTGACTCCTTGATTGACTGACACTTGAAGGTGTTAGCCTCCTAGGTGGAGCTGTTATTACCGGTGAGGGCACCAAAGACTAACCAGCAGTAACAACCTCTCCTGTGAGACGTTCACGGTGTTCTTCAACTCTTCAATCCAAAGCTCTTGTACGATGTTCATCATATACATGTTCTGAAGACGATAAAAACGTTGACGTATACTCGGACGAATCCTTAATCCAACAGTCATCTAACATTATACATTAACATGGCCAAATATTCGGTATCGAGTAAAAGGGTAAATACATTGTCTTATTGCCCAGTTTTAAGCTTTTCTATTTCAGAAACCGTTTTTTCTACAGCCATGTTTAAACGGAGCATTAAACTTAAAATAAAACGTCAAATATAAAAAGTAAAAATATTTCGGGGGCTTTTAAATTATTTAAGATAAAAATTTAAAATAGTGTTGGAACAATATCATAACATTTTCTAATTTAAAGTAGTCTAACCTAGCTAGGCAATACATTAATATTCATTAACACTACGCCATTATATCAACAGTGCTGTGTGAAAAAAATTGTATATACTGACTTATATACTTACTTGTATACATATTTAAAGTCTGTCACACACACATTATTAATTACACTACCCTAAAATAATAAACGAACCTTGAAACTATTTTTCGCACATTGAGTTAATTTGCTTTAGTTTTTTTTTTTTTTTTTTTTTTTTTTTTTTTTTTTTTTTTTTTTTTTTTTTTTTTTTTTTTTTTTTATTTGTGAATCACCAAAGACACTAATGTTGAAACTACAATACTATACTATACGGTACTATACTAAGGGTTTCCTCGTCAAATTGAGATTACATGCATAACATTATTTTAGATTTAAATAATAACGAAACAATTACATAACAACAATATATTGGGTAATTTTCTCAACAGATGCCTCCTAACAGAGTTTTTATTCTAGTAAGGGCACTAAAGCATAAACATCAGTAACAACCTCTCCTGTGAAGATTTCATAATGTTTCACTGCTTCCGTTTTTATAAATAAAAGTAGGATTAAATTAATATTAAAGTACGTCCTATAGTACAATTACATATGGTCAACCTCTTCGTTGAATACAACTTATATCGATAACGTGTAATTTATAGCATATGAGTTAATCAGTTCTTATACCAAATTTATCTTTACGTGAAATGTCCAAATAAATAGCAATGTTATTGCATTGAATTATTGAATTGGTAATTTGCCACTTCCCCCCCCCCCCCTACAATCAAATCATGTAAATAACATAAACATTGATCACATTTTGTACATTTTATTTTAAATTAAAAAGAAACTGTAAAAAACTAAGCAGTAATTAATTAAATGAACACGACGTAAATATCTGATTAGATAAGCAATTATATTCTAAGTTAGTTATAACAGAAATGTTTGCTATTTTTGCGTAATAGTTGGCGTGTTATTATATCACGGGTATTTACCTATTTCTTTCAAAAAACACACCTTAATTAATTAGTAAAGATTAGAGAATATAACTTTTAATGCATTGTAATCGATTAGTGAGGTTTTACACAAGAAATATGAAATGACGTATTTAAGATCTGGTGTTGATGTATATTAAGTATGAAGTCGCAGAACCCGTAGTCAATATCTTATGACCCTAAAGATGCCAAGCGCACACAAACTGGAGATTTCAGGAACATGAATATGTGGATCGTTGTTGTTATCTCTGACAGGGTAGGAAATGTGAAAGAGGGTCACTTTGATTAAGATCCCACTTTGACAGTTCCAAAACTGGCCAGAAACTTGTCACCTCGATGACTATACAAATACTAACTAAATAGAAATTGTTATTTCAATTTGGTGTGATCTGATATTGAACAATATACTGTATTAGTAGTCTATTTTTATTTTTGGGTAGTATTCAGTAGTGTAATAGTAATATATATTTTCAGATTTTTACTACCCAAAATATACAGCTTGCTGACTGAACCCACTTAATATCTAAATATAACAATATTTTCCTAATATACAGAATATGGCAATATCACGTATTTATTCATGAACGCAAGAAGCCAATTTACAATCAATATATGTAAAATCACGAAATAACACGAGTTGAAAAATACATATTATAATAATACAATAGTTAGAACCTAACATTACGAAATCACATACCACGTGTACTAACAAAAATAAACATTATACAACATGAACAATAGGAGCTTAGATATGTTTACATACTAATAAAAACACAAATGCCAAACTCAACAATGATCGTGATGGTGGCTTAAGCTAACTAACTGCAAGACATTACACAGAGTGTCCCATAACTCTCTGGACAAAGATATACCACGTTACTGGTCAGATCATGACAAACATATTTTACCCTATGAACGTAGGTCTCCGATGCTTAGTTTCCCATCTCTCTGTCTGTATGTGTTCTTTATAGAAATATGAATATATTAAAAACTAATAAATTAAATTATACCAAATTTCGCTCGAAATGTTTATGATAGCAAATCCATTTACTGAAAATATATCACGAAATTATCTGTAGCATTTTCAACATGGCGGCCATTAAAACATTTAAACTTTGAATATCTTAAAAACCTGCAATTTTTCTCAAAAATTACATGACTAACAGTTCTTAGAGGATTTCATCACAAATCTAATTACACAAAAACTATTTAATCTAATAACAAATAGCAGATTTAGAGCAGATTTACTGTGACAAGAAATGAAAACGCATAAGGGAAACTAAACATCGGAGACCCATGTACATATGGTGATGTATGTGTCTTGAGCAATGATGTTGTATACTTTTGTCCACAGAGTTACGGGACAACCTATACAGATAGTAGTGGTGACAAAGCAATGTGTGTATAATATACAGTGTAATAATACGAGTAAATTAAGAAACAATAGTAGGCTATAACCCATATAACAGTACAAACCGCTGCCGACATATCAATCCAAAACATAGCAACAATAAATAATACAGTAAGTAATAAACATAAAAACAAATATAAACATTAATTAATTAGTTAATGTGTATGGGTAATTAAACAATAATACATAATGAAAGATTGTTCACAACAGTTGACTCCTTGATTGACTGACACTTGAAGATGTTAGCCTCCTAGGTGGAGCTGTTATTACCGGTGAGGGCACTAAAGCCTAACCAGCAGTAACAACCTCTCCTGTGAGACGTTCACGGTGTTCTTCAACTCTTCAATCCAAAGCTCAGTTTTCTTCGTGCACAGTTGTAAACTTGTATATTTCAGAAACAGTTTTTATACTGCCAGGTTTAAACGGAGTATTAAACTTAAATGAAACGTCATATTATTCACGGGATCTAAAATATTTCTGATAGTAATTAATATGGTGTTGGAACAATATTACAACATTTTCTAATTTAGTACTCTAACTTAGCTAGGCAATACATTAATATTCATTAACTATGTAATTACATCAACAATTCTGTGAGAAAAGAAATTGTATATATTGACATGCTAATATTATAGTCTCACTCATAGGCCTAAATGTTTAATTTCACTACGCTAAAATAATAAACGATCTTTGAAACTATGTTTTGCACATTGAGTTAATTTTCTTTAGTTGTTTTATAGATTACCTCATCAAATTGAGTGTAGATGCATAGAATTATTTTGTATTTAGATACTAACAAAAAATTGCATAACAACAATATATTGGGAGATTTTCACCACAGTTGACTCATTCCTTGACTGAAACTAGAAGGTTCCTCAAGGTGGAGTTCTTATACAGTAAGGGCACTAAAGCATAAACAGCAGTAACGGCCCCTCCTGTGAGGAATTCATAATGTTTCACTGCTCCGTTTTGATAAATAACCAATAAAAATATATTAAATAAATATGAACTTATACCCTATTGATACAATTAGATATGGCCAACTTCTCCATTGAATACAACTTATATCAATTTGTTGAGCGTGGCAGTTTGCACATTTTTTATAGCATATGCGTTCTTATATGACATTTACCTTTACGTGAAATATTCCAATAAATATCAGTTATTATATTGAATTTTTTGATTGGTAATTTACCATTTTCCCTCCTATAGTCAAATAATATAAATAACATAGAAATTGATCACATTTTGTAAATTTTATTTTAAATAAAAAAAACTGTCAAAATCTAAGTAGTAATTAACGCTATATATATATAACGCTATATATATATATAACGCTATATGCTCGCTATATATATATAGCGTTCATGATAGGAATATTTCACGTAAAGGTAAATGCAATTACATAAAAAAATCTAATATAAGTTGTAGTTGTATCTAATTGTACAGTAATGAAACATTATG